>NC_035440.2:106280718-107583905 GCF_002127325.2 Helianthus annuus | reverse complement strand
GTTTAAGAGATTATCTTAGTTATTGTAGTAGGCCCCTCTTTTGAAGGCAACGTTACCCTCAACCCAGTAGTTTGAGTCAGCAAGGATACAATCCTAAAGGGTCGGATTATTGAAAGATAATTAATTAAGTTATTAATGCATAATGTGGTAGGCCCCTCTTTTGAAGGCAATGTTACCCTCAGCTAAGTAGTCTGAGTCAGCAGGGATACAGTCCTAAATAGAGGGTTAAAGTTTTAATAGTAGTTTAACTTATGAGGGGATCAAAGAGTTTGGACCCCCGCCATCCAATACCTTTGGTCATTGAAGGAGGTCCTACTAAATTTGACCCAGGTCCCTTGCAGGATCTCTAAACGCTGAACAACGGCAAGACTCTTACCAAACCGTTCCCTTAACCCCCGACCAGGTAGCCAACATACCTCCATATAGACTGTGGAG
Organism: Helianthus annuus; assembly: GCF_002127325.2. Taxonomy (NCBI): domain Eukaryota; kingdom Viridiplantae; phylum Streptophyta; class Magnoliopsida; order Asterales; family Asteraceae; genus Helianthus; species Helianthus annuus. The sequence goes on along the minus strand of NC_035440.2, from coordinate 107,583,470 downwards.
ATATGAATGGTGAAAATCTTTTATTTTATATAGACAGTAAAATAATGCCAAGACACCACGGACAAACGATAAGGAAGAATCACCTTCAACATAAGAAACTAGTAATTAAAGCCATTAATACAAAACCAATTAAAAAGTGGAAAAGATGAAAAATAAAAAGTATTACACTAAACACTTGTCTTCACCAAGTGATGTAAGAGACTTAGGCAAACATGGCCTTTGATTGTCAAGAACTCTTACGATCAATCTTGGATCCCGAGACGACTCACACACTCTATGATGGACAATGGATGATGGTGGTGGATGATGGTGTTATGGTGGTGGTGGGTGGTGGGTGAAGTGTGAGAGAGGTGGTAGGAATAAGTCACTAAAAACAAAGTGTTTTACGAAAACCGACGCTTTTTACGCTTTTCGCCATTTTACTAACCACTAACCCAACCACCCACCTTTAGCCCAAGCCTAACCCTTCACCCAAAAAGTCCTCTTGATATTTACAAAGGTATATAGTTAAAAAGGAGAAGGATTGATTGCTTGGCAAGCTTATGGTAGGAATAAGTTCCATGCCGCTCTCGAGTGATTCACTAAAAAATTACACCTTCGGCCGAGTGTTGAGTGATTTCTCCCGTGAGGTATGTGAACTTGTATATAAATGAAATTTTAAAAAGGCATGCTAAGCCTAAATAAGTAATTTCTCTTATGAAACGTTCTAAATAAATCATAACAAATAGGATTGTAAATAAATAAAAATAAAGCCTAAAAAGATCTTGGATTCCCGACACTCTATGACAAGCCAAAACCTTCTCTTCCACCCTTCCATTTGGGAGTGTAAGCCACATATTTAAAGAGTTTTGCATGAGGACAAGCAAAAGTTCAAGTGTGGGGGTATTTGATGTGTGTAAAATGCAACATATAAATTACATCAAATGAGGCATAAAACTAACCCTTTTTAAGTACTAATGTTGGGAAAATAGTGTTTTTGTCTTCCTTTTGTATTTTCAGGATGAAATGAGCTCAAATTCACAAAAGAAGCAAAATGACAGCTAATTCTAACATAAATACAAGAAAAGGAACAAAAGTGGAATGCCCGAACCCTCAACGGCATCCTCCCAAGCAAAGAAGAGAAGTCAGAAGACTGAACACGCCCCGTGCTCAGCCAGCACGGGGCCGTGCCCAAGAAGCAGCAGAAAAGACAAACCTATAGAAGCTTCCATTACCCACCACGGGGCCGTGTCCAGTGAGCACGGGGGCGTGGTGAAAGTACAGCAGGCGCATTAATTGTAATTGCGAATTACAATTAATGAAGAGAGAGAGTGTCAGACGGGCACGGGGGCGTGTCCAGCGGACACGGGGCCGTGCCCAGCCTTCTGTTCAGCCTATAAATAGGGGTGCTTGGTTTCATTTCAACTCATCCCTTGGCACACCACCTCTCTCACACTTCATCCACCACCCACCACCACCATAACACCATCATCCACCACCATCATCCATTGTCCATCGTAGAGTGTGTGAGTCGTCTCGGGATCCAAGATTGATCGTAAGAGTTCTTGACAATCAAGGCCATGTTTGCCTAAGTCTCTTACATCACTTGGTGAAGACAAATGTTTAGTATAATACTTTTTATTTTTAATCTTTTGCACTTTTTATTTGGTTTTGTATTAATGACTTTAATAACTAGTTACTTATGTTGAAGGTGATCTTTCCTTATCGTTTGTCCGTGGTGTCTTGGCATTATTTTACTGTCTATATAAAATAAAAGATTTTCACCATTCATATCTCCACGGTCTATATGGAGGTATGTTGGCTACCTGGTCGGGGGTTAAGGGAACGGTTTGGTAAGGGTCTTGCCCTTGTTCAGCGTTTAGAGGTCCTGCAAGGGACCTGGGTCAAATTTAGTAGGATCTCCTTCAATGCCCATAGGTATTGGATGGCGGGGATCCAAACTCTTTGACCCCCTCATAAGTTAACTACTATTAATACTATAACTCGGCTATTTAGGACTGTATCCCTGCTGACTCAGACTACTTAGCCGAGGGTAACGTCACCGCCAAAAGCGGGGCCTACCACAATTTACATTAATAACTTAATTAATTATCTTCCAATAATCCAACCCTTTAGGATTGTATCCTTGCTGACTCAAACTACTGGGTTGAGGGTAACGTCGCCTTCAAAGGAGGGGCCTACTACAATAACTAAGATAATCTCTTAAACAAGTGAAAAAGTGCGAAAATAATCAAAGGTTATACTAATACACGAGTCGGATCCAAGTGATTCATCTTGTCTATCTGTTTTTATTTTATTTTTATTTTTCAGCATTTAGTTAGTTTTTATTTTCTTAGTTTAAAAATCTTTTCTAACATTTTGATTTGATTAGACGTTGAGGATAAACCGGTACTAAAAGCTCTTGTGTCCTTGGACGACCTCGGTATCTTACCAACACTATACTACGTCCACGATGGGTGCAGTTGCCCATATGTGTGTTTAGTGTTAGTGAATATCGTGTTTTATAAATTTAAAACTTGGCTAAAAGTGTAAAAAGGGCTTAAATATACATTAAAAATATACTACACTTCGCACGCATCAATACCTTTGTAAATATCAAGAGGACGTTATGGGTTTTTTGGCTTGGGCTAAAGGTGGGTGGTTGGGTTAGTGGTTAGTAAAAAGGGCGAAAGGCTTAACAAACGTTGGTTTGAAAGACTTTTTATTTTTCCTATTTTTATTTTATTTCGATGGGTTGTTCAAACAAAGATATTTGACAAACTTTGTTTTTTTAGCTTCATCGAATTTTTTTTTTTTAAGGAAGTCATAAGAGAACCGAACGTTGTTACTAAAAAAAATAAAATAAAAAGGTTTAGGTGGGTAAAAGGGGTTGTTTTGGGTTAAGAAATGAAAAGGTTTAGGCTCAAAGGTGTTAACTAGGGGGATTTGGGGTAGGTGGTAAAAAAAGGAAAATAATGGTGTAGAATGAAAAAAGGTTAGTCCTAATGCCTCCATCATTTACTTACTCGGGTTTAAGTTGGTAAGGACCGGGAATGTATTGTTGTGGCAAGTTCTAGAGTCAAGTTTTTGGCGCCGCTGCCGGGGACACAAGGATTTTAAGAAAGTTAGGAATCAACGGCCTAATCATATTTTTATTTTTCTTTTTAATTGTTTAGAATTTTCTTAGTTTTTCAGCTTCTGCAGAGCTCAGCACGGGGCGTGCCCGCTGAACACGCCCCCGTGCTCAATCATTGGAACTGGCAATCATGTTTTAAGTCAGACAGTAAGCTGAACACGGGGTCGTGCTCGCTCAACACGCCCCCGTGCCCAAGATTCTCTTACTGAAAACAGAACCGTTAGATCCCGGCGGTTGGTAATTTCTGACATAAACATGAGTGATAGTAATTCTTTTTACTTTCGGCACTCTTATGGTACGTGGTGTCAATTATGTGGAGGCGAACATGAAGAATTAAAATGTTACTTTCTAAATTATAGGCCCCACTATATAGACCTACCAATTCCTTATAACCTTAAGAGGGGCGAAAGTAAAAATAAGCACTATCTCTCCCTCGAATGCGCCCAGCCAGATATTCTAGGGGAAATGCTCCTTGACGAGTTATTTCAACTAGAAGAGCTAATTCTAAATTGGTCAAAAGAACTTAGGAAGGATTTTATTGATCCGCCCCAAGACGATGACCATGAAGAAATGTTGGAACCGCATTCCGACAACCTCGTTGCTCCTGAAAATACCTTCATACCTAGAAAAGACATGGACGTTAGTCGTCCCTGTGCCAATTGTGCCGTGAAGGACTCTCCATCGACTTCGTTCGGTGCATACATAGACCTGAGCGATTCGGCATACACCTTCTTTAACGAGAGCCCGGAAAAGGGTTGGACTTGTCCACCTAGAATGAAAATAGGAATTACCCTCACCGACAACCTCTTGCGTTCTCGCCTTAGTCTAGGGCAATTAAGGTATCTTAGGCACTTTGGGGTTGTTCCAACCAATCAAGAGCCGCCCGATACGGGTAAGTTCCTTAAAAACTAGACAACTTCATAAAATGGTCCCTCGACACGGGGTCGTGTCCAGCCAACACGCCCCCGTGTTCACCAAAAGATTCCCTTCTGATCAGTACGTCAGAATACGGACAAACTGTGTCAGAACTCCATCTGCACACGGGGCCGTGTCCAACGAACACGGGGCCGTGTCCAGGATGCTGTCGTTTCCTATAAATGCAGCCAAGAATTTTGCACATTTGGACCAACTTGGGACAGAGATTTGAAGGAATCTTCTCTCAAACTATCCTAGGTAAGTCTAAAAGAAGGTTCCAACAACCCATCTTGTCCTTTCCTCTTCTAGCCATTTCCTTCTTCTCCATCTTTCTCCAAGAACTACCATTAAAAGTTTGAATTCTTCAAACTTTGTGGTAGGAAGCAATGAGTTTTGTTCAAGGAATCTTGGTAAAAACATGTTATGTAACATTGTTTTAAGTTATTAATGTTTAAAAAGACCCCACAAGTTCAGAAAATAACTTAAAATTTCAAGTTTCCTTGCTTCAAAATTCTGCAGAAAGATGAACACGGGGCCGTGCTCAATGAGCACGGGGCCGTGTCCAGATACTGTTTCATCAAATAAACTATTTTTCAGTTTATTTTTCGTAGAATGTCGAGTGAAAACAGCGAAACATCATCCGTGCATTCATCAAACAGCCGAAGAGGAATGAGGCCCTCCGTTGAAGCTACGCTTGTGCACTATGTAATAGCATTAAGGGAGGCTCTCGACGAAATGACATCAGTAGAGGAGGTCCTAATTGACCATATTAACGATCTTACGGTGGGACTCGAAAGCAGCTTCCAAGAAATTAACCTCTTGCACCAGAGGTTAAATATTCTTGTAGCACCCCCGATGGAACCAGTCCTCCCACAACAGGATTGGAACTTGGCACTCGGGATTAACAACCCTACCGGGTGGGAAGACTTTCCGGCGGAACCTCCCGTGGAACACCAACAAGAGATCCCAGCGGAAATCGAAACTCCTCAAACTAATGCCAATGAGCCCTCTTTTCTCCTTCCAAGGGAGGTGGAGGAGTGGCTCGCCGACATGTGAGGAAAGCCACACCCGGAAGAAGGAGTTTTAGAAAGCCTTATCTAACCAAGATCAGTAGCTTCTTGGAAATTTTGCTAATTAAAATAAAGTATAGGGCTAGAACTCCATGGTTTAATATTTATGTGTTTTCATGTTTAGTTTTATGTAATGTCTCTCTATCGTTGAAATGAAATGATGGTTTTTAAAAGTTTGATGGTTTATAATGAATAAAACACACTCATGGTGGTAAAGGATGACAAAGGGAACGAGAAAAATGGCCCCATGCACAAGAACGAGGCAACCCGACACAAATTTCTCCATTACAGAAGGCTCAACACGGGTCGTGCTCAACCAACACGGCCCCATGCTGAACCCCCTGCAGAAAAATGCCCAGTTCAGGTAACTGGACACGGGCCGTGTTCACCAGACACGCCCCCGTGTCCAGGCTTCTGTCTCATTTCTTTAATTTTTGTTACTGGCACCTGAACACGGGGCCGTGTCCGGTCCCCATGGGGTCGTGTCCAGACTGCCAGTAACATAAATCTTTGCTTTTTAACACCTCATTACACATCCAATCAACCTAAAAATTTATTTTTGGGACACATTGAGGACAATGTGTAATTTAAGTGTGGGGGGGAAGCTAACACCTCGAAATTTTGCAAGTCCTAACAACAAGCCTTACACAAAACTCTATTGGAACCGCTAAACACCCCAAATTTTTTTTTTCAAAAAAAATTTTCAATTTTTTTTTACTTGTCTAAAGTTTAAGTTAGGAATCCTAAGATTAATAAGGTTATATTTTTACAATTTTACAATCGAGAGCGTCGTGATAAACAAGAACCAACATAAGAAAATTATGAAACGGAATAACAAGCTTAGTTAAAATTTGATTATATATACTTGATCACATTAAAAACTCATTCCCACAAAAGTAAGTTTTGAACCTTTATTGAGCATACAAATTCACATCTTTATACTAAATGCTCATTTTTCGTTTCTTGTGTGAATAGCCGCTTGGTTCTTACAACTCTAGAACTTGCCACGACGATTCATTCCCGGTCCTTACCAACTTAAACCCAAGTAAGTAAATGATGGAGGCATTAGGACTAACCATTTTTCTTTCTACACCATTATTTTTCAATCTTTTTTACCACCTACCCAAAATCCCCCTAGTTAACCCCTTTGAGCCTAAACCTTTCATTTCTTTACCCTAAAAAACCCTTTTTACCCACCAAAAACCCTTTTTATTTTCACTCTTTATTTTAGTAACAAGCTCGGTTTTTCATAAACTCAGTTTTTTGGGTGATCAAAAAAAAATGATGAAGTTAAAAACAAACAAAGCTATGAAAACAAAAGCTTGTTTGGAGAAATACTTCAAAATAAAAAGTCACTAAAAACAAAGTGTTTTACGAAAACCGACGCTTTTTACGCTTTTCGCCCTTTTACTAACCACTAACCCAACCACCCACCTTTAGCCCAAGCCAAACCCTTCACCCAAAAAGTCCTCTTGATATTTACAAAGGTATATAGTTAAAAAGGAGAAGGATTGATTGCTTGGCAAGCTTATGGTAGGAATAAGTTCCATGCCGCTCTCGAGTGATTCACTAAAAAATTACACCTTCGGCCGAGTGTTGAGTGATTTCTCCCGTGAGGTATGTGAACTTGTATATAAATGAAATTTTAAAAAGGCATGCTAAGCCTAAATAAGTAATTTCTCTTATGAAACGTTCTAAATAAATCATAAGAAATAGGATTGTAAATAAATAAAAATAAAGCCTAAAAAGATGTTGGATTCCCGACACTCTATGACAAGCCAAAAACCTTCTCTTCCACCCATTCCATTTGGGAGTGTAAGCCACATATTTAAAGAGTTTTGCATGAGGACAAGCAAAAGTTCAAGTGTGGGGGTATTTGATGTGTGTAAAATGCAACATATAAATTACATCAAATGAGGCATAAAACTAACCCTTTTTAAGTACTAATGTTGGGAAAAGAGTGTTTTTGTCTTCCTTTTGTATTTTCAGGATGAAATGAGCTCAAATTCACAAAAGAAGCAAAAAGACAACTAATTCTAACATAAATACAAGAAAAGGAACAAAAGTGGAATGCCCGAACCCTCAGCGGCATCCTCCCAAGCAAAGAAGAGAAGTCAGAAGACTGAACACGCCCCGTGCTCAGCCAGCACGGGGCCGTGCCCAAGAAGCAGCAGAAAAGACAAACCTATAGAAGCTTCCATTGCCCACCACGGGGCCGTGTCCAGTGAGCACGGGGGCGTGGTGAAAGTACAGCAGGCGCATTAATTGTAATTGCGAATTACAATTAATGAAGAGAGAGAGTGTCAGACGGGCACGGGGGCGTGTCCAGCGGACACGGGGCCGTGCCCAACCTTCTGTTCAGCCTATAAATATGGGTGCTTGGTTTCATTTCAACTCATCCCCTGGAACACCACCTCTCTCACACTTCATCCACCACCCACCACCACCATAACACCATCATCCACCACCATCATCCATTGTCCATCGTAGAGTGTGTGAGTCGTCTCGGGATCCAAGATTGATCGTAAGAGTTCTTGACAATCAAGGCCATGTTTGCCTAAGTCTCTTACATCACTTGGTGAAGACAAGTGTTTAGTATAATACTTTTTATTTTTAATCTTTTGCACTTTTTATTTGGTTTTGTATTAGTGACTTTAATAACTAGTTACTTATGTTGAAGGTGATCTTTCCTTATCATTTGTCCGTGGTGTCTTGGCATTATTTTACTGTCTATATAAAATAAAAGATTTTCACCATTCATATCTCCACGGTCTATATGGAGGTATGTTGGCTACCTGGTCGGGGGTTAAGGGAACGGTTTGGTAAGGGTCTTGCCCTTGTTCAGCGTTTAGAGGTCCTGCAAGGGACCTGGGTCAAATTTAGTAGGATCTCCTTCAATGCCCATAGGTATTGGATGGCGGGGATCCAAACTCTTTGACCCCCTCATAAGTTAACTACTATTAATACTATAACCCGGCTATTTAGGACTGTATCTCTGCTGACTCAGACTACTTAGCCGAGGGTAACGTCACCGCCAAAAGCGGGGCCTACCACAATTTACATTAATAACTTAATTAATTATCTTCTAATAATCCAACCTTTTAGGATTGTATCCTTGCTGACTCAAACTACTGGGTTGAGGGTAACGTCGCCTTCAAAAGAGGGGCCTACTACAATAACTAAGATAATCTCTTAAACAAGTGAAAAAGTGCGAAAATAATCAAAGGTTATACTAATACACGAGTCGGATCCAAGTGATTCATCTTGTCTATCTGTTTTTATTTTATTTTTATTTTTCAGCATTTAGTTAGTTTTTATTTTCTTAGTTTAAAAATCTTTTCTAACATTTTGATTTGATTAGACGTTGAGGATAAACCGGTACTAAAAGCTCTTGTGTCCTTGGACGACCTCGGTATCTTACCAACACTATACTACGTCCACGATGGGTGCACTTGCCCATATGTGTATTTAGTGTTAGTGAATATCGTGTTTTATAAATTTAAAACTTGGCTAAAAGTGTAAAAAGGGCTTAAATATACATTAAAAATATACTACACTTCGCACGCATCAATACCTTTGTAAATATCAAGAGGACGTTATGGGTTTTTTGGCTTGGGCTAAAGGTGGGTGGTTGGGTTAGTGGTTAGTAAAAAGGGCGAAAGGCTTAACAAACGTTGGTTTGAAAGACTTTTTATTTTTCCTATTTTTATTTTATTTCGATGGGTTGTTCAAACAAAGATATTTGACAAACTTTGTTTTTTTAGCTTCATCGAATTTTTTTTTAAGGAAGTCATAAGAGAACCGAACGTTGTTACTAAAAAAAATAAAATAAAAAGGTTTAGGTGGGTAAAAAGGGTTGTTTTGGGTTAAGAAATGAAAAGGTTTAGGCTCAAAGGTGTTAACTAGGGGGATTTGGGGTAGGTGGTAAAAAAAGGAAAATAATGGTGTAGAATGAAAAAGGGTTAGTCCTAATGCCACCATCATTTACTTACTCGGGTTTAAGTTGGTAAGGACCGGGAATGTATTGTTGTGGCAAGTTCTAGAGTCATATGAACCAAGCGGCTATTCACACAAGAAACGAAAAATGAGCATTTAGTGTAAAGATATATATATTTGTATGCTCGTTAAAGGCTCAAAACTCACTTTTGTGGGAAAAGGGTTTTTATGTGATCAAGTATATATAATCGTATTTTAACTAAGTTTGTCATGCCTTTTCATAATCTTCTTATGTTGGTTCTTTTTTATCACGACGCTATCGGTTGTAAATTTGTAAAAATATAACCTTATTAAGACTTGAATTCCCAACTTAAACTTAGACAAATAAAAAAAATGAAAATTTTTTGGAAAAAATTTGGGGTGATTAGCGGTTCCAATAGAGTTTTGTGTAAGGCTTGTTATTAGGACTTGCAAAATTCAAGGTTTTAGCATCCCCCCCCCCCCACACTTAAATTACACATTGTCCTCAATGTGTCCCAAAAATAAGCTTTTAGGTTGATTGAATGTGTAAAATGGTGTTAAAAGCATAATTTTATGTTAATGGCAGTCTGGACACGGCCCCGTGGGGACCGGGCACGGCCCCGTGTTCAGGTGCCAGTGACAAAAATTTAAGAAAAGAAATAGAAACCTGGGCATGGGGGCGTGTTTAGTGAACACGTCCCCGTGTCCAGTTACCTAAACTGGGCGATTTGCTGCAGATTGTGCAGCACGGGGCCGTGTTGGGTGGACACGGCCCGTGCTGAGCCTACTGTAATGAGAGATTGTTGTCGGATTGCTCTGTTTTAGTGCATGGGGCTATGTTTCTCGTTTCCCTTGTTATCCTTTACCATCCAGAGTGTGTTTTATTTCTTATAACACCATCCAAACCTTAAAACCATCCATTCATTAAAAATCATAGAGAGGATTACATAGTCCTAATTATTACTAAGTTAGATAAGTAAGCACAAGAAGCATAAACCATGGAGTTCTAGCCTACAAGTTATTTTAATTAGCAAAATTTCCAAGAAGCTAATAGTCTTGGTTGGTTGTGGCTTCATAGAACTTCTTCCGGGCATGGGCTCCTCATATGTCGGCGAGCCACTCCTCTATTTCCTTTGGGAGGAGAAAAGAGGGCTCGTTAGCGTCGGTTTGAGGAGGTGCAACTTCCACCGGGACTTCTTGTAGATCTTCAAGAGGAGGTTCCGCTAGAATGTCATCCCATCCGGTCGGGTTGTTGACTCCAAGTGCTAGGTTCCAATCCTCTTGAGGGAGGACGGGTTCCATTGGAGGTGTTACAAGAATGTTTAACCTTTGGTGCAATAGGTTAATTTCTTGAAAACTATTTTCCAGCCCCACCGTAAGATAATTTATACGGTCAATTAGGATTTCCTCAACCGAAGTTATCTCGTCGAGAGCTTCCCGAAGTGCCATGACGTAGTGTACAAGGGTAGCTTCAATGGAAGGCCTCCTTCCTCTTCTACTGTTTGTTGAATGTACGAAAGATGTTCCACTGTTTTCACTTGACATTCTACGAAAATAAACCGAAAACAGCTTATTTTATGAAACAGTATATTGGACATGGCCCCGTGCTCATTGAGCACGGCCCCGTGTTCATCTTTCTGCAGAATTTTGTAACAAGAAATTTTGAAGTTTTAAGTTATTCCTCAAACTTATGAAGCCCGGTTGAGCAATATTAACTTAAAACCATGTTGTTTAACTTGTTTTTAACAAGATTTCTTGAACAAAACTCAATAATCCCTTCATCAAAGCTTGAAACTTTAAGCTTTAATGGAGGTTTATGGAGAAAGATGAAGAATAAGGAAATGGATAAAAGAGGAAAGGACAAGATGGTTGTTGGAACCCTCTTTTAGAACATACCTAGGATGGTAGGAGAGAAGATCCCTTCAAATCTCTGTCCCTAGATGGCCCAAATGTGCAGAATTCTTGGCTGCATTTATAGTAAACGACAGCGCGCTGGACACGGCCCCGTGTTGGCTGGACACGGCCCGTGTGCAGATAGGATTATGACACAATTTGTCCGTATTCTGAGTAAAAGTCAGAAGGGAATCTTTTGGTGGACACGGGGGCGTGTTGGCTGAACACGGCCCCGTGTCGAAGGGCTGTTTATGAAGTTTGTCTATTTCTAAGGAACTTATTTGTATCGGGTGGTTCCTTACTGGTTGGAACAACCCCAAAGTGCCTAAGATACCTTAATTGCTCTAGAGTAATACGAGAACGCAAGAGGTTGTCGGTGAGGGTAATTCCTATGTTTATTTTAGGTGAAAAAATCCAACCCTTTTCCGGGCTCTCGTTAAAGAAGGTATATGCCAAATCGCTCAGGTCTATGTATGCACTGAACGAAATCGATGGAGAGTCCTTCACGGCACAATCGACACAGGACGACTATCGTCCAAGTCTTTGCTAGAGTCGAAGGTATTATAGGGAGCAACGAGGTTGTTTGAATGCGATCCCAACACTTATTCTTGGTTATTGTCTTGAGATGAATTTAGAAAATCCATCCTAAGTTCTTTTAACCAATTAAGAATCAGATCTTCTAGTTGAAATAGTTCATCAAGAAGCATTTCTCCTAAAATATCTGGTTGGGCGCCTTCGAGGGAGAGATAAGGGTTATTTTTACTTTCGCCCCTCTTAAGGATACAGGGAAACGATGGGTCTATATAGTGGGGCTTATAGTTTAGAAAATAACATTCTAATTCTTTATGTCCGCCTCCACATAATTGACACCATGTACCATAAGAGTGCCGAAAGTAAAAAAAATCGTCATCACTCATTTTTGTGTCAGAATTTACCAACCGTCGGGATCTTACGGTTCTGTTTTCAGCAACTGAATCTTGGGCATGGGGGCGTGTTGAGTGGACACGGCCCTGTGTTCAGCTTACTGCCTGACTTAAAACAGGATTGCCAGTTCCAAAGATTGAGCACGGGGCGCGTTCAGCGGGCACGGCCCGTGATGAGTTCTGCAGAAGCTGAAAAACTAAGAAAATCCTAAAAATTAAAAAGAAAATAAAAAAAATGATTAGGCCGTTGATTCCTAACTTTCTTAAAATCCTTGTGTCCCCGGCAACGGCGCAAAAAACTTGATGTGCGTGAAGTGTGTTATAATATGGATGTATATTTTAAGCCCTTTTTACACTTTTAGGCAAGTTTTAAATTTATAAAACACGATATTTACTAACACTAAACACATGTTGGTAAGATACCGAGGTCGTCCAAGGACACAAGAGCTTTTAGTACCGGTTTATCCTCAACGTTTAATCAAACCAAAATGTTAGAAAAAGATTTTTTTTTAAACTAAGAAAATAAAAACTAACTAAAATGCTGAAAATAAAAATAAAAACAAAACAGATAGACAAGATGAATCACTTGGATCCGACTCGTGTGTTAGTGTAACCTTTGATTATTTTCGCACTTTTGCACTTGTTTAAGAGATTATCTTAGTTATTGTAGTAGGCCCCTCTTTTGAAGGCGACGTTACCCTCAACCCAGTAGTTTGAGTCAGCAAGGATACAATCCTAAAGGGTCAGATTATTGAAAGATAATTAATTAAGTAATTAATGCATAATGTGGTAGGCCCATCTTTTGAAGGCGACGTTACCCTTAGCTAAATAGTCTGAGTCAGCAGGGATACAGTCCTAAATAGCTGGGTTAAAGTTTTAATAGTAGTTTAACTTATGAGGGGATCAAAGAGTTTGGACCCCCGCCATCCAATACCTTTGGGCATTGAAGGAGGTCCTACTAAATTTGACCCAGGTCCCTTGCAGGATCTCTAAACGCTGAACAACGACAAGACTATTACCAAACCGTTCCCTAAACCCCCGACCAGGTAGCCAACATACCTCCATATAGACCGTGGAGATATGAATGGTGAAAATCTTTTATTTTATATAGACAGTAAAATAATGCCAAGACACCACGGACAAATGATAAGGAAGAATCACCTTCAACATAAGAAACTAGTAATTAAAGTCATTAATACAAAACCAATTAAAAAGTGCAAAAGATTAAAAATAAAAAGTATTACACTAAACACGTGTCTTCACCAAGTGATGCAAGAGACTTAGGAAAACATGGCCTTTGATTGTCAAGAACTCTTACGACCAATCTTGGATCCCGAGACGACTCACACACTCTATGATGGACAATGGATGATGGTGGTGGATGATGGTGTTATGGTGGTGGTGGGTGGTGGGTGAAGTGTGAGAGAGGTGGTGTGCTAAGGGATGAGTTGAAATGTCTCCAAGCACTCCTATTTATAGGCTGAACAGAAGCTCGGGCACGGCCCCGTGTCCATCCTTGTCTCTCTCCTCATTAATTGTAATTCGCAATTACAATAAATGCGCCTGCAGGGGTCTGACCACGCCCCCGTGTCCACTGGGCACGGCCCTGTGGTGGGCAATAGAAGCTTCTAAAGTTTTGTCTTTTCTGCTGCTTCTTGGGCACGGCCCCGTGCTCGCTGAGCACGGGGCGTGTTCAGTCTTCTGTGTCCTTGGTTTTGCTTGGGAAGATGCTGTTGAGGGGTCGGGCATTCCACTTTTGTTCCTTTTCTTGTATTTATGTTAGATTTTGTTGTCTTTTTGCTTCTTTTGTTAATTTGAGCTCATTTAATCCTGAAAATACAAAAGGAAGACAAAAACACACTTTTTCCAACATTAGTACTAAAAAAGGGTTAGTTTTATGCCACATTTGATATAATTTATATGTTACATTTTACGCATATCAAACCGCTAATCACCCCAAATTTTTTCCAAAAATTTTCTTTTTTTTACTTGTCTAAGTTTAAGTTGGGAATTCAAGTCTTAACAAGGTTATATTTTTACAAGTTTACAACCGATAGCGTCGTGATAAAAAGAACCAACATAAGAAAATTATGAAAAGGCATGACAAACTTAGTTAAAATTTGATTATATATACTTGATCACATAAAAAAGGGAATATGTCACAGAATAGTAACCAAGTTTCAAAAGTGTTCTGATTAGGTCACTCGTATCGTTTTTGTCTCATTTAGGTAACTTAACATTCAAATTGAGCCATGTCTTTTTTTCCATGTGTCAAAAGAAAAAGGAAGCATAAGATGCTAGGGTCGGATTATTATAATATAAGAAATTATATTTATTAAAAATAAAAACAATTTAATTACATTAAAAATTAAAAAAACAAGTTAAAATCCACGTTATTGCTCGATGTTAGCATCAAATAAAAGAGAAAAAAGAAACAAAAATCACCACGGTTACCTATGAATCGGATGAAAAAACCCTTAATTTTAATAAAAAATGGATGTTGAGTGACCTGATTGAAACACTTTTGAAACTTGAGTGACTTAATTAGAACACTTTTAAAACTTGGTTACTATTCTACAAAGTTACCCCTAAAAAAAACCCTTTTCCCACAAAAGTGAGTTTTGAGCCTTTAACGAGCATATAAATATATATCTTTACACTAAATGCTCATTTTTCGTTTCTTGTGTGAATAGCCGCTTGGTTCGTACGACTCTAGAACTTGCCACAACAATACATTCCCGGTTCTTACCAACTTAAACCCGAGTAAGTAAATGATGGAGGCATTAGGACTAACCCTTTTTCATTCTACACCATTATTTTTCATTTTTTTTACCATCTACCCAAAATCCCCCTAGTTAACCCATTTGAGCCTAAACCTTTTCATTTCTTAACCCAAAACAACCCTTTTTACCCACCTAAACCTTTTTTATTTTTAACCCTTTTTTTTAGTAACAACGTTCGGTTCTCTTATGACTTCTTCAAATATATATATATATATATATATATATATATATATATATATATATATATATATATATATATTTATATCTTGATGAAACCAAATAAACAAACAAAGTTTATCAAAAATAACTTTGTTTGAACAATTCATCAAAATAAAATAAAAATATGAAAAAAAAATAAAAAGTCTTTCAAACCGACGTTTGTTACGGCTTTCGCCCTTTTTACTAACCACTAACCCAACCACCCACCTTTAGCCCAAGCCTAACCCTTCACCCATAAAGTCCTCTTGATATTTACAAAGGCGTATAGTTAAAAAGGAGGAGGATTGATTGCTTGGCAAGCTTATGGTAGGAGTAAGTTCCATGCCGCTCTCGAGTGATTCACTAAAAAATACACCTTCGGCCGAGTGTTGAGTGATCCCCCGTGAGGTATGTGAACTTGTATATAAATAGAATTTTAAAAAGGTATGTTATGCCCTAATAAGTAATTTATCTTAAGAAACGTTCTTAATAAGTCATGCCGAATAGGATTGTAAATAAATAAAAATAAAACCTCAATAAAGAACCTTGGAAGTCCCGACACTCTATGACAAAAACTTTCTCTTCTACCCATTCCATTTGGGAGTGAATAAAGCCACATTATAAAGAGTTTTGCTTGAGGACAAGCAAAGATTCAAGTGTGGGGGTATTTGATATGCGCAAAATGCAACATATAAATTATATCAATTGTGGCATAAAACTAACCCTTTTTAGTACTGATGTTGGAAAAAGTGTGCTTTTATCTTCCTTTTGTATTTTCAGGATTAAATGAGCTCAAATTAACAAAAGAAGCAAAAAGACAGCAAAATCTAACATAAATACAAGAAAAGGGAAAAAAGTGGAATGCCCGACCCCTCAACAGCATCTTCCCAAGCAAAACTAAGAAAGCAGATGACTGAACACGCCCCGTGCTCAGCGAGCACGGGGCCGTGCCCAAGAAGCAGCAGAAAAGACAAACCTATAGAAGCTTCTACTGCCCACCACGGGGCCGTGCCCAGCGGACACGGGGCGTGGTCAACTTGCTGCAGGCGCATTAATTGTAATTGCGAAATACAATTAATGAGGAGAGAGAGTGTCAGATGGACACGGGGCCGTGCCCAGCGGGCACGGGGCCGTGCCCGGGCTTCTGTTCAGCCTATTAATAGGAGTGCTTGGAACCATTTCAACTCTTCCCTTGACACACCACCTCTCTCACACTTCACCCACCACCCACCACCCACCACCACCATAACACCATCATCCACCACCATCATCCATTGTCCATCATAGAGTGTGTGAGTCGTCTCGGGATCCAAGATTGATCGTAAGAGTTCTTGACAATCAAAGGCCATGTTTGCCTAAGTCTCTTATCTCACTTGGTGAAGACAAGTGTTTAGTGTAATACTTTTTATTTTTAATCTTTTGCACTTTTTAATTGGTTTTGTATTAATGACTTTAATTACTAGTTTCTTATGTTGAAGGTGATTCTTCCTTATCGTTTGTCCGTGGTGTCTTGGCATTATTTTACTGTCTATATAAAATAAAAGATTTTCACCATTCATATCTCCACGGTCTATATGGAGGTATGTTGGCTACCTGGTCGGGGGTTAAGGGAACGGTTTGGTAAGAGTCTTGCCATTGTTCAGTGTATTGATCTTGCAAAGGACCTGGGTCAAATTTAGTAGGACCTCCTTCAATACCCAAAGGTATTGGATGGCGGGGGTCCAAACTCTTTGATCCCCTCATAAGTTAAACTACTATTAAAACTTTAACCCAGCTACTTAGGACTGTATCCCTGCTGACTCAGACTACTTAGCTGAGGGTAACGTCGCCTTCAAAAGAGGGGCCTACCACATTATGCATTAATAACTTAATTAATTATCTTTCAATAATCCGACCCTTTAGGATTGTATCCTTGCTGACTCAAACTACTGGGTTGAGGGTAACGTCGCCTTCAAAAGAGGGGCCTACTACAATAACTAAGATAATCTCTTAAACAAGTGCAAAAGTGCGAAAATAATCAAAGGTTACACTAACACACGAGTCGGATCCAAATGATTCATCTTGTCTATCTGTTTTTATTTTTATTTTTATCTTTCAGCATTTTAGATAGTTTTACTTTAAAAGTCTTTTCTAACATTTTGATTTGATTAGACGTTGAGGATAAACCGATACTAAAAGCTCTTGTGTGCTTGGACGACCTCGGTATCTTACCAACACTATACTACGTCCACGATGGGTGCACTTGCCCATATGTGTGTTTAGTGTTAGTAAATATCGTGTTTTATAAATTTAAAACTTGGCTAAAAAGTGTAAAAGGGCTTGAAATACATACCTAAATTATATACACACTTACTCACATCAACTGCTATGATAACGAGGAAATTCGTTTGGGAACATATCATCTGTTGTTTCGGTCTACCGATGTGCATCGTTACCGACAACGGTACCAACTTTGCTGCCGACGAATTCCAAAAATGGCTAGAGGAACTACACATTGAACACATATTCTCCTCAGTGGCGCATCCGCAAGGAAATGGTCAAGTTGAGAGTATCAATAAAAGTCTAGTCGAAGGCATCAAAGCAAGGTTGGGAACAGCCAGACGCGACTGGGTCGATGAACTCCCAAGCATCTTATGGGCTCATAGAACAAGCCCAAAAACGAGCAACGGTGAGATACCCTTCAGCTTGGTCTACGGCTCGGAAGCGGTGATTCCCGCAGAAGTAGGTCTCCCCTCACCTCGAATGTTGGCTATCAACAAAATAGCCAACAATGAGGCACGCAGGCTTGACTTGGACCTCTTGGAAGAAAGGCGTGAAAACGCTGCCATCAACGAGGCCAAGTATAAACCCAAGCTTGAAAAGTACTACAATTCGCGCGTCCGCGTTTGTACTTTCAACCCAGGAGACTACGTCCTCCGCGATAATGAAGCATCTAACGCTGAACGCCCAGGGAAACTTGCCGCCAAGTGGGAAGGACCCTACCTCATCCAAGAGGTCCTAGGCAAAGGCGCATACAAGTTGCAAACGTTAGAAGGCGAGCCTATCGCACGCACATGGAATGCACAACAGCTTCGACGCTGCTACATGTAAGCCATGTTTTTACATTTTCCATGTAACCTGTCGGGCCGCAGGTTGCAAATAAATAAATGAGCAATTCAATTCAATATTGTTTATCACTTCTATTACAAAAGCGTGTTCCACTTTGCGGTATCTGCAAAAACAGATTGGCAAAATCTTCATTCGCGATACCCATACAAAGTGGTGACCACACACAAATATTGTAATAGGCCAGCGAAGACAAAACATTAAGTGTCTATCCGGCCGGATACACACATACGGTTTTTACAAAACCTTCACAATTCCTGAACCCTAACGGGACAAACACAGGAATTGACTAATACTCATACGACAAAGGTATAGAGTATACTCAACCGCGTTTGCAACGGGTAGAATTCTGCATGCACATGTTCAAACATGCAAGAAGTAAAAACACTTGTACAAATTGAGCAAAAACAATTGAACTTTATATTCAAAAAATTCTTACACCCATGCGGTGTACAACGGGTTTACATAAAGTTCTAACATTTACATAGAGGAAAACAAAAAAGGGCACGTAGGCCAACCTAGTCCTACTTTGTACCACTGGTACCCGCGCCATCTTTGCCGTCACCAGCAGCCTTTTCCTCTTCCGATTCTTCCGCATAAGCATACAACATCCGTAAACGGTCTACATAGTCTTCCGCATCCAAGCATTCGTCAAGCTTCTCAAGGGCAGAAATAGACATATCATAGAACGATGCAAGGGTTGCGTCAAGAAGTGCTTCAGTATTCACACCACGGAACCCAGACCGTTCATCGGTGTATTCGCCTTGAGCCAGAATGTTCATATGACTGATGCATCGGTTATAACCAGCTTTAAAACCAGCATCCCAGGCATGCTGCTTAATCAGGTCTATACCAGTTGCAGTCTCAGGCGCATCCAGGATAGCCTTAACAATCTGCAACGCAAAGGCGATAAGGTTATCACATGCAAATCCAAATAAAAGCAAAGGCATCAGATACTTACATGCCCACTACCGTGACACCGCATCCACTCACGGTCGTTTTCAAGCTGATTGAATAAAGAAGTAAGGCTATCTCTAGCCTCAGCAGCCTCGCTAGCCCGCCTTTCAGCTTCAGTCGCGTGGGCAGTAACCTCCGCAAGCATGGCCTCGTGATTATGCACTTCAGCCTTTCGAAAACAAGGAACACAGGCATACAAAGATAAGCATTTATGAAAGAAGTCTACAAATCCAAAAAGCAAAGGCAACTCATACCTGGAGGCTCCCAATGGTCTGGTTTAAACGGGTGCGATCAGCATTCGCTTCTTCAAGAGCCTTAGAGGCGCGGCCCTCCCTCTCCTTGGCCTCTTCAAGAGCCTTTGCAGCACGGGCCCCCGCCTCTTTGGCTTCTTCAAGAGCCTTTGCAGCCCGGGCCTCCACCTCCCTGGCCTGACCAACGGCCGCCTCAGTGGCGGCCTTCTCTTTAACCAAAGCAGCATTCGCTGCCTTGACATTGGCCAACTCCTGACGAACACGAAACAGGTTTTCATTCTGTTTGGCCCAAGATTCTTTCCATGTCTTGCGCTCATTAGAAAGGGTTTCTTTCCAACTCTTGCGCTCATCAGAAAGTAACTTGGCAAGAGTACGAACCTGTTTAAGCTCAGCAGTTGCAGCCCACTCCTCGGTCTGCTTATGCTTCTCAAAGGCAGCCTTATCCTTTTCAAGCTGCTTCACACCCTCGCGAGCAGCTTTCACCAACTTTTCCGCCTCGGCCCGCAACCGCGCAGCTTCCTCCTCCCTGCGGCCCAATGCCTGGTACTCCTCCATAATGGAATTCGCCATTATGGAACTCCCCACAAGCATGGAAGAAAGTTGGTTGATCCGGAGCTCACGCGGCAAAGCGCGGGCTCGGGTAACTTCGAACGGGGTGCCCACGCCACCCAAAATCTCCTTGCAGAAGGAAGGATTATTTGAAATATCATCCCCCTGCATAACACTCCACGGGGAGCGATGATAATTCACAACCCGGTCCTCCGTATAGGTGCGGTGGTAGTGCTCCAATTCAGTCTCTCCAGGCTGAATAGGAGGCCCTTCATAGCCCGCACCCCCAGAAGCGGAACCAGAAACCTTCTCGACGGCAGGAGACTTGTGCTGTTCAGCATCAGACTTTTGTTTTCCAACATCAGAAAACCTCAGATTCAGATCGTCAGTATCATTTGGGGTGATCAGATTATCAGAGGAATCAACAGTGTTAAAAATCTGAGCCGCAGTCTTCTCCACAGTATCCTCTACCCGCACAGAGGGCTCACTCACCACCTTGACAAAAAGACCGGTAAATTCTTTATTAACCCCCGCATCCGCAGCTGTATCATGCGGGGGAGAAGAAGGAACATCAAACAAAGAGGAGTAATCTTCTCCTCGCGTTCCTGAAAACAAAGAAGCAATTACCATCAAATACAAGTTGCAAATACAAATACTCACAAAGGTCAGAAGTGGCCGGAGGTTTCTTTTGCGTCGCACCAGTTGACCTTTTGATCTGTATCCTCCGACGTTTTTTCTCACCAGAAGCAGCATCCTTCTCTTCTGGTTTCCTCTTTTTCTCACCAGCAGGTTTGGAACCCGCAGAGGTCCCACCTGCAGCCGCACCACCACCTGGAACACCCAAACCCTCAAGGGTGTCAGATACTACCACGTAATCGGTATATCTGCGGTAACAAGAACGAGAGATACCTGCCACCTGCGACACCAAAGGAGGGGCAATAGAACCCCCAGGGTTTTTCTTACCGCGATCTCGCGCGGGTTTCTCCAAATGCTTCTTCTCCGCATGTTTCTTGGGGACAGTTTTCGCTTCAAACTTTCCCAGAGCCCCAAGATTACCTGCGTTTACACAATCAAGCATCAAATCACAAGGGGAACTTCTTTACAAAGCAGTTATGAAGGTTCTAGATTATACCTTTGCCTTGCGGCAGGGGTGCATTCAACACGCCACGCGTAGGAACGCAAAAGTTGCCAACTATCTCCAGGTTAAAGCCTTCACGTTCCCCGCACGGAAGTAACTCAACCTTGCCTTTAAAGTCCAGATCAAACATCCTCCATAGAGCAGCATCCTCTGATGATACATTTGCATTTCAGTAACATACAAGGGAATAAGAAAAACCACACAAAATAGAAGGCACTTACCCCACCACTTTTCTCCCGCACAACGGGCGTTGCCTTCCTATCCGGCCTGGTCGGCATCATCCGCAGCACCCATAGCTCATTGTTGTCCAGTTTTTTGAGTTCAATAGGGCTCAGCCAGGGAAACCAATCCACCGTCTTTGCGGTAGGAAGAGCAATATCTTCTGCAAGAACGGTCTTATTCACATTTCGAAAAGTCATCTTTGCAGCCACCGCGACAGCTTTAACATAGAAGAACTTCGTCTTCCACTTCGTAACACCCTTGGGAGGGGTCATCAGCTTGGTACTCCTGTACCGTTTATTAAATGAAAAGAACCCGGTGTTCACCATCAGTCGGTAGAACCGCCAGAAATTTTCAACAGAAACCTCTAAACCAAGAGCACGGAAGGTGTACTCAAAATTCCTTATCCGAAACATCCCAAACAGACTCAGTTGGGAGATGTGAATCTGATAGAACTCCAAAACTTCGGCAACAAAAACCGTTAATGGCAGTCGGAGGTTGCCATCATAGAAGAACTCGGCCCACAGTGTGAGACATCCCGCCTGAGCATCGGCACCAGTATCACCATCCTGTGGGTATATAGCCCCAAACTCTTTGGGCATTTGGATACTGGTCATCAGGGTCTCAAAATGACCCTTCGACCACTTTAATACCGGTAGGCCACCACCGGGTGCACCACCATCATCTTCATCTTCATCAACCGCCGCTAATGACTGTTGTTCAGGGTTTTCACCCTCCACATTATGAGGATTCGATGGTTCAGCCATAACACTGTTGAAAACAGAAAGTATACAGCGAGTTCTCGAAGAACTTGGAAACCTCACTAGAAACTTCAAACACTTGATCAGAGAAGACGAAGGAACTTTCTTTCTCTCGCCGGGAAATTTTTGAAATTTTGAAACAAGTGAGGGGAAACCACAAACGTATCCCCTTATATACTCATCGCAATAAATGCGGAGGGATAACTAAATCATCACATTCAAAAAGGACGAATTACGCGATGCCATGTGTTCAGCGACGGTTCCGCTGACGGCTACCACGCGCGCGTGGCCGCACACGCGCCTGACAAAGGAGACGTTTACACTCCTGCTACAGTGCATTTATGACCTCGGGCAGTGCAAACGTCCTTTCATTTCAGCACATGCCAGGAAATCTCACCAACTTCCACCAACCCACACGTGCGCTCAGCCACGTATGCAACAAAAAGCGACAACATTATCTAAACACAAGCGGCATGCGGTTTCTCTGGTATACCGCACCATAACCCATACCACATGTCGTTTTTTTACATACCCCTCAAAAAAGGCAAAAAAATATATATCTCTACATTATATAAGGGGATATAAATTATATCCGCATATACCCACGAGCACACGTGGAATATGCGGAAATGACACACATGAGCCCGTACAGGTGTGTCAGATGCTCAGAACCAGCGTTGTTCTTTGGACTGAACCGCATCTCAGAAACAGGTAACCCGCATCACCTACATTCTCTTCAAGCTTCAAATCCCTCGTGTCCGGTTCACAACCACAGAGGGTGCGCAAACAGCTTCTCCATAGGGAAAAAGGATGGGAATGTACGCGACCACACATCAGCAACCCTGACTCCTGATCCTTCAAGAGCCACATCCAAGCAACACACTCTTTTCAAGCAAGTCTTGGGTTACAAAACCGCAGACACTTATGAGTCGCTGTGGACACACCTATAGCTCCGCAAATGGTTGCTACGGAAGAGCCACGACTAAGTCATCACACAGATGAACGAAGCTACTTCAAGGAAAACTCCTCGGCATTGGAGCGTGAAGGAAAATGGCTACAGAACAAATGCGGACGAGATTTCCAATCATCTAAGGAGATCTCGTTGAACAACAAGCGACCAAACAGCGGTAACAAGTCTGCTTATGACTTTGTTTGCCCACCTATGCGCCGCATAGAATAAACAATGGTGGGCATACCCTTGCCCATAACCATGTTTATTGGCCCATAGTACAGATTCAAATTGTTCGACCAAACATGGCCAAACAATGACGCAACGAGGTAACCACAAAGGACGTGCGGTTACTTGAGAGCTAAACTCAAGAACACGAAGACCCCACGAAAAAGGGATCATCATTACATGTCCAATTGCTGAACACAGAGCTTGAGCAAAGCACTTGCAGCATTGCATCAGCTGTTGCAGACATAGATATCTTCGATCACCGTCTCAAAGGTTGGTTCGAAGCCTCCTCTCTTCTTCATTCACCACCTCAAAGGTTGGTTCGAAGACGGAGACACGATCTCAGAGGTTGGTTCGACACACCAACAGGTGGCAACCAACCTGATGACATCAGAAAAAGGTAGCCCGCTACCCAACCGGTTGAGAATTTCGCATCAGACGAAACTTGCTCACCGGTACGGAAGAGACGTCACATGACTCTACCAGATCCCCAGCTTGATTTACGAAAAGCGAATGCCATCTACATGGCCTAGAATTTTCTCCAGGCTGGAAACTACCTTCTAGACACCATAGTCCAGTGCTCCTCCCACATGCAACTTGCACGAGGCAGCAACACTAGACTTGGGGGACTTGAAGGGGTATGGTCCTAAATCTCGCGCCACCTGACCGTGAGTGACCATTACCCTTATCAAAAAAACCCCACCAGCAAAGAACTGCGTCCACGCGGACGCATCCTTCGAATCCAATCGGTCAAAGGATAAGAAGAAGCCTTACCTTGAGTATGAAAGCGGACGTGCATAGCGATGCGGCTGGCACCGCATCATATGGACATTTTCGTCCCGACAAGGGATCTAGGCAACAACAACAGTCACCACAGGCGGCGATGCGGCTTGGCACCGCATCCCGCATATGTCTTTGTCAAAGCATAAAGCGCGGGAACATCAAAGGTTACCGCAGGCAGCGATGCGGCCCGCACCGCATCCTGCCCACTAGGCAAGTGGGACTGACAACACAGAGCAAGTGGCACCACTGGCAGTTGCCTGTCAGGCCATACGTAAGCAATGGACTGACACTGCAGTAGGACGTGGCTTCACCTCCACAACCGACAAGCCTGACACACCTGCAAAGGGGCTGCACGTCGTCAGTCCGTCCCTTCAGCTCCTCCTCCACTCCTCGGCTATAAATACCAACCCAAAACCAGGTTTGAGGTATCTCTTCACAACTTTCTCACTACTACTACTATCACACTTCGCTTCCCAAGCAAATTACTGATTCTCACGCCGGAGAGTGGTAACAAGGAGCACCCCCCACCCCATCCTCCTTGTTACGAGTCACGACTTGTTTCCTTGTGCAGGAGATCAACCGGCGGACGATCCAGCCAGCGATCCTCGAGAGGAAGGGATTAACCCTTCTTGACGAGACCAGTGAGTTAACCCTGCCCGGTTAACCATTGTTTCATCACCTTGATTCTTGGGAAAACACTAAAGCATCGGGACACTTGGGCTATCACTTGGACTGCGAACACTAGCACGGCAAACTATTTTGTTATCATTTACATTGTGGATATGAGTCTTTGAATCTATTGTATATACTCAAACTTGTATACTTGTCGGTACATTTTTGTACTGACTCTATTTTAATACATGTTGCAGGCTGACAGGATGCTAGGATTCTTGAAACAAGCTAGGACGAAGCTTAGAAACTACACTTAGCTAATCTAGAAACTTTTGAAACTATGATGATGTTTTAGAAAAATGTTGCATGAAACTTAATTAATCTATAATGAAACTTTTGATGTTATGGAATCTCATGAGCAATCTGAACGCTTAGTGTCGCACCCTGATGTTTCCGCCATCGGTTAGGGTGTGACAAATTTTGTCTCCTCTGCCACGACCATGAGTGATTCCAGGCGAGAGGGTAGTTAACGCACGTGTCCTGACAATTGTCCTTGTTGTCTAGTATGTCATCAGCAATTAAGTGGAGATCATGGAGCAGTGGTCGGCGCAAGTTGATCGGTGCGACGTGTCCTAACAACTGTCCTTGTTGTCTAGCCTGACATCAGCAGTTAAGTGAAGATCATGGAGTGGTCGACATAAGTTGATTGGTGCCACGTATGTGTCCTTGTGTACTTCTTGTCTCCTGCACGATTGCTAATCGTGCAGCATGATCAGATACTGCCTGTTGAGCGCCTTTGGTCCACTGCCCTGCCACTTGTACTTTCTGTATTGTCCGATGTTGCCTTGCGCTTCTTGTCCCTGCGCGGCCCGAGGCAAACCCGTGTAGCCGGCGCAAGTTCAAGGAAGCTAAGTCTTTTGTCAAAGGAACTAAGTGTTAGAAATGGTTCTGTCTTGGTTCTGACCTTGCGCGCGGCTGGGGGCACACCCTTGTAGTCGGCGCAAAGTCGAGGAAGCCAAGGCTTTGGTTTACTTTGGGTATGGTCTCGCGCAGGACATGAGGCTAACTTATTTTGTCGGCGTAGGATTTAAGACCATACCCTTTCAGTGTATAATAATATAAGGTTCTACTTTTATAAAAGATAAAAATGTAGATTTAAAAGTATGATGTATTTTAGCCTTTTTTTATAGAAGTTACATTTTAATTTGTTATTATACATTGAATTTCGTCAATGTATACTCTTTCCTTTTCCAAAAGTTGTCAGAAGAATAAACGAACAATGCTCCATCACTAAATAAACACCAACCAAAATAGCATCTATCCCTGCATTAGATGTCTTCAAATCCCCATGATATTCCTTATCCGTTTATATAATAACTGGGTTAGTTCCTCGTGTGTTACACGGGTTGAACAATTTAAACTATATAATAAATATTTCCTCTAAATGTAAAACAAAGATGAAGACATTTATATACCAAACATATATGTGACGTTATATGATTCATAATAAAAAAAAATAATGTTTTAAAAAATATATGCATTGAAGGGTTGAATAGTAATTGAATAAAGTATAATGTAATTTGTTAACATATAGAATTGTCAAGATATGTATTTAAGAAAATGAACATTCGTGTGCAATTATAAATTTTGTTAAGTTTATTTTTAAACATTTACGACCTGTTGCATAAACATCTGCACCCAATCATGGTGATGATGATAAAACATTCAAATAAATTAAGAAATACACGTGTTTCAACAAAATTATGTAAATCTCCATTGAGAGACTTAGTATAACAATTCAACACCATATATAACCAACTTTATAAATTGTTTCAGTAAAATATATAGGATTGACATTTTACCTATAAGTTGAGTGACTAAATTGAAAAGAAAAAACTTCAAGTGGTTTAATTGAAAATATTATAAAATTTTGTTACAATACTACTCAATTTTCCCAAAAAAAAATAAATGAAAAAAATAAATGAGGCGTATTTGTTTTTTCATACCATACTCATTGTTATCTTCGAAATTTAAATTTTATAATCACCATTTTTCTCTTTATCTTTTTAATCCTTATCACCACTAACAAATTTATCATATTAGTAGATTGATTTAATAGGGAAAAATAATTAGAGAGTGTCTAAGGAAGTGACATGTGTCCCCTAAGAGGTTTCTTTTATTATATAGATAGATAGATATAGATATTGTTATTATTTGTATTAGATTAGATTAAATATTATTATTATTATTATTAGTATTATTAATAATTTTAATCAATTAAATGAGAGAATGACAAGTGTCCCAAAACAGGTTTCTTTTATTATATAGTATAGATATAATATTGTTTCCTGTTCAATATTATTTAATGGCTTAAATTACATTAAAGTCGTCTTTTGTGAAGCTCGAACCCTTAATCTTAAAAGTTGCAATACCATAACGTCATATAATCATTTATATATAAAAAAGATCTGTAAAAGGTTTTAAAATTTATTTGTGATTCATATATATGTCTTACTAGATTATAGCCCTGTGTATTACACGAGCTGAATAAAAGAAATATCTCACATGAGTAAAAGATAATTGCTTAAAACCACCCATAATCGAAAAAATATCAATTTATTTCTTTGAAATTTTAAAGACAACAGAATAATTTTGAAATAAATTTAAGAGACCAATATATAAGAGATAATTATTGGTAATCATCAATAAATAGATAAATTAAAACTTACAACTTACACAACTTGAATTATAAATAATTTGAAATTGAAACCTACAAAAGAAAATTTTGTTAGTGTTGCTAAATCTTAAACATTAGCTTAAGAAAATTTTTTTTAATGGTTTTCACTTTGATAACATGTATGTTGTTATAAATAACATGTATGTTGTTATTCTCCAAATTTCTTTACCCTATATATACGCCATTGTATTTATTGTATGAACACATCATGAATAATATAAAAAGATCTTTCTCCATACACCTCTTTTTCATATGGTTTAGCTATTAGGCTTGTTGTTTCACAACACGTTATCAGCACGAAAGTGTTCTCATCAAGACCCTAATCCCTTTCATGAAGTTATAACAATCAAAGTTAATACAGATTCATCCGAGCATGTTCAATAACACTATCCTACCAAAAGGAGGTTTAACGAAGATTCCGTTGATTCATACATCATAACACATCCGATTTTGTTGGTAAGTTTTCAATTGAGTTTTTGTTATTATTAGTTTGGATCCATAATAGGTTCGTATTGATTATATTCTTATATGTCGTTTGATTGTGTTATGAGATGTTCTGGATTTATCCTCAGCAAAAGGGATATAATCATCTAAATTTCCAAACTCTCATTTTAATAATGTAGTCACATATTTGTTTTGAATAGAAAAATTATTATTAGTAATTAATTTCGATATATATATATATTCTTTATCATTTTCTAATACTATAGCTTATTAATATTTTAAAGAATTATATATGAATATTATCGCTTAGATGATATTATTATAAATGTATACAATATTAAATTAAATATAGCGTCTCGGTTTCGTATATGTGTTCATTAAATGTATACTTCATTTAAAGACACTGCTTATAATAAAAATCAAGAAGTAAAGAATAAACTTGAATGTTAATTAATGGGGTTGTGAGAATTTTACAACTAATTAAAATGGCCCGATTTAACAAGTTAATTATAAGCTATATCAATGTTTGTTTATTTGCTATAATTATTATCTGCAAAGGAACTCGTTTTAATATAATTATAGTATTCTCAAATGTTAGTGGAGATTAACACATCACATCATATGGTTATTTTCATTAGTGAGTTAATTATTATTCTAATTTTTATTTATGTTGGTTTAATTATTATTTGTATTGAATATGATTGTAACTACACTTCACCTTATATGTTTATAATGATTGTGATTATCACCAATATCATATCACTGTCTTCACCTTATATGTTTATAATGATTGTGATTATCACTAATATCCCTATCAGAATTACCGAATGATTTAGTTAAGAGTTACAAGGATTATTTAGTTACCATTCTCTTGTGTTTAATGACCACTTCAATATGACGATTCTTCCTTATAATCTGGTATATATTTAAGTTGCAATAAATAAGAGATCAATAATAATTTATCAACTTAGAGTTTTAATTCATTGATCACGTGTGTCTACTTATGCTTTGGTTCATGATCTATTTACGACATTTTTTCTGTTCACTTGGCATTGCTTGCTTCATGTGTTAAATCATTACCATGATATATTGTAATGGATCTCATATATGTGTTACATATTAACTTCATTAAAAGAATATATACGAATGGTACAAATATATGAATTTTATATGGTAAAAGATATATTTGCAAAATTGAGATTATTTTTATAAAATTTGTCACCATAAGAAAAAACTTATCTGCAAACAGTAAAAGAGTCATATGTTTATTTAAACATCACGAGGATGTTTGTTTATGTTTAAAAGTTGAGTAACAAATATATGTACATGCTTGTTTTGTAAAGTTGCATGATTAATTTGAATTATATAGTGATATCTTATAATATCATGCATTTATAAAATTTGAATTTATGTACACCTTCTATTCTATTTTATACGCAATCATTTATTATTATAGATAGTATAGATAGAATAACTAAATCAAATTCTATATGCAATAATTTATTATTATAGATAATATAAAATAATTAAATTCATGAAAGAGTATAAATATGCATAGACATGAAACTTTGAGGTGTCGATTTCCTAATATCTCATTAATAATCTATATAAGGTCGTACGATTTAAGACCGATAAATCATACATGACTCGATTATGTAATTACTTCTCAATATATAATATGTGGTGAGAAGATTAATTATAAGGAAAACTCAGATAAAGTAATCTCATTTGTCACACTTGGGGATACACTCCTGAAGCAGCAGTACCATTAAAAAGTACAAAAAGTTTGAAATGATTCTACATTTGTGTGACCGAGTAATGAATAAAAGCTATAAAGCTTGTTTCGGTTCGACTACATTCTTTGAAGTAAATGTGACTTTATATTGAATGATGTAAAGATAATGATCATGGAGAGAATATTATGATGATTAGATCGATCATGAGAATTGTAATGATGTTATAATGAGATTGACCACTAGAAGTGGCAAATTAAGGGAATGGTTATATGAGAATAAAATTTGAAAAGCATGAAAGTGATATAACATGACAGTATGAAACGATAACACTAAATTCTCTCATATAATGCATATACGATCAAAAACTAAAAGTTTATGGATCATGACTAGTTGACTAAGAATTTGAAAGAGTACTCCACTCATGCCCCTAAGAATTCAAAAGAATTGTTTAACCTTTGCCATGTATCATTACGTACCGCAATTGAACGGGCATTTGGTGTCCTAAAAAGAGGTTTCCTATCATTAGAAGTACGACAAAGCCATTTTACTCTTGTGAAGCATGTTGTAATTTACACAACATTTTACTAGAGGAATATCATGACAAGATCTTGAAGATGAGGTCTTACACGAGGTGTTGAATTGACCAAAAGAGGAAGAACGTCATAGTAAAGGAGACATACGTGAGAGTGATACTAGAGCAGACCAACTAAGGAACTCAATTGCTAATGAAATGTGGATTAACTATTTGTCAAAATAGTGATAGAATAGTACATTTTAATATTTCCTTTTGACATTTTATTGATGATTGGTGTTTGAATTTATTTATGTTATTTAGTTTTTGTATTTATTATCATTATTACATTTACCATTTGTAAGTTTTTAACTGTTATAACTATGTATTATTTATTTATGTTACCATGAAGAAAGTCATTATGAGCAAACTTGAAGTCAATGAAAATACCGGTTAGAAGGAACAATTAAAGTGAATAGAGATGATGGATAATGCATTCATTCAAGCAATGATAACGCAACAAGATAAGGGCAACATGATCAATGGGACATTTACTTCACAACCATGCAATAATATGATTGCAGGGCTGACTACAAAGCTTCCAATAGAGTTTACTAAAAACCATTTGAGGAATCGTTTAAAAACGCTAAACGTACGTTTTTTCTCAGTGATATGGTATATTTCGAGGAACTTCATTGAGTGGGTTCTCATGGAATCTTGATACTCAACTAATTGAAACAGAGGATGAAGTATGGAATAACCTCATACAGGTAAGTGTTTTAGTTTTAAAATTTCCTTAAATATTTTTTTTATTGTTTATAATACTAATTATCTTTTTTTTGTTAAACTACAATGAATAATTAGAGCTATTTGCATGGGATAGGACATCCGGTACACATGCCGAAACTGCTAAAGAAAGGAATGCTCGATTGCACAATAATGACACCGTTATTATAGAAATAATACAAATGTGGATGACTTATTAGCAGCTAATGAAGTACTTTGGAGAACTAGTACAGTATTGATGACGATATTCAAACGTTGGGTACCACGCCTACACCTAAAAAGTCTTCTAGTGCAGAGAAGTATAAAAAATAAAAAAAAACTTGAACAGGAAGATAAAATATTTGATTCAAAGCTTAGAAATTGATTTGAGAATCTTGCTAATGCTATTGTAGAAAGCAACAAAATATTAGATAAAGTTCATCATCATGAGTATACCGGTGAAGAAATTTATAAGGAATTGGAACTGATGGATTTGGAGCCCCATGAATGAACTACTGAAGGCTTTATTATTTTCGGCGACCAATCAAGCAAAAACAAACAAGAACATTATTTAGCTGTCCTCTTCAGATACGCACGAATGTACTTAAAGATATGATGTGTGCAGATAAATAAGCAAGTTTAGAAGATGATTAAGGGATTACTCATTTTTTTTGTTTAATGATTTCGAAAAATTAAGACATTTTTATTTATTTTCTTGGGTACTTTATTTTTTGGTTATGTATGTTGAAGATAATTACTGGTCGAAGGATTTATGTTATTCATTGGTTGATTAGATTTATGTGTATGTGTATGTTTTGATTATTGGTATTTGTGATCGTTAACCTCGTATTTGTTTTATCTAATAAATTTGTTAAAAATTGCAGAAATAATTTCTCTATATATATGGTTGGAAACAAACCTAAGAAACAAGATTTTGATTTAGAATACAACATGAGTTAAAAATTACAAAGTATTTTGACTTTTTGAGTAAAATGAAATAACTTGAAATCAAGCAAAAATTAGTTGTTTAGTTCAAGCAGGTCCACGTGAATATGGAATTAGTTTGACCACAAAAGTCAACGATCGAAGAAGTATTATTATTTACTTAGCCTTTCAGTCTTTAATTGCTTTATTTTTATCAAAGGTATAATTGTAAAATTATAGTTTTCTTTTTCTCTTCTTTTCAACCTGGACACACATAAAAATTTAATTTCCTTTCTTTCCTTCGAACCCTCAAACACAAAACTAGATTAGCCAATGAGCTTGTGGTGGAGTGGTAATGGAGAGAGTTGGGTTTCCAATAGACCCAATTTCAATTCCTGCTTCTCCCCACTAGTTTTCAGCGACACCTGGTGATGATGGAAGACTAGGCGAGTAGGTGGCGATCGCTAGTTCGATCCTTGAACTGAATGGGTTTTACATCACCGCACTGTCATGCCTTTGGGCGAGTGTTCACGGGCTTCTGCCCTAGGTGAGGGTTTTCCCCAGTTCGGAGACGAGTGTATCTCGATGTGATAAATTTCGCCAATAGTCCATTTAAAGGATTCGTTAACCATTAAAAAAAATTAGATTATATATCTTTCTTTATTTTTCCTTTCTGCTTCTTTTCTTACTTATACTCACAACAACAAGGCCTATAGGTCTATCGGATATTGAACCAAAAGGGCCCATAGATAAGATCCCATACCAACTTGGGCCCATGAAGGAATCACACGAAACGTCGACGTATTACACACTCTCCCCTTTCTATTTCCCCTAGCCCTAATCAACAATATATACAACAAATTCGTTTCATAGAGATCGAAATTCTCCATTGATTTCTCACAGAATCACCTTTCGTACACGTTTTCGGTACAATTTTCCTTTATTTTTTCGAATTTATCGTTCAATTTCCAACCTTTTTAACGTTTTTATGTATTTGATCAAAACCCTAATTCGATCTGATCATCTGTTGTTGTTGTTGTTTCGCAGTTGGTTGCATCATCTTGATCGTTATGGCTAAAAGCTCGTTCAAATTGGAACATCCTCTTGGTAGTTTATTACTTGTGTTATTGGTTATTGTTATTAGTTAGAAACTTTGAATCTTGTAGTTGGGTTTTTGTTGATTCAATTGTGGGTTGTTGTGTGATGGTTTATTAGCTTTTAATCATTTACTTGATTACAGTTTTTTTTTTTTTTTTAATGTAGATTGTTTTTTAGGATAATTGTACTTTTAAATTATGTTATTTTTGTGTATTTGTATTTTAATTTGGCTGAGCTTATGTGTGCTTAATCTTTCAAATGTTTGGGGTTTGTTTATTGATGAATGCACACGAAAACTTGATCGCTTGGGTGGTTGGTTTTATTTGATCTTGTTTGTTTATGCTCTTTAGTTTACGCAACAAATATATATGTGTGCACCCGAGTTCTTATGTGAACAATTGTAAATGAAATAACAAGACCCATGTTCGGTGGAATGAACAAAATGTGTTGTTTTGACAGTTACATAAATGATCTTTTAGTCAAACGGTTCACTGCATGTTTGGCTAGTTTATAACTTTAGGTTAGGTGTGTATGCATAAGATTAAAATATGTTCACTTGAAGGTTCTCTTTTGCTTTTTGCACATTTGGAGTAATCTTATGTCTATAGTAGCGAATTTTACGACATTAATTATGTATTTATATTTTTTATTTAATAAATTCATTCAGAGAGGCGCCAAGCGGAAGCTGCTCGCATCAGGGAGAAGTATCCCGACAGAATTCCGGTATAAGATCTTAAAGTTTTCAAGTTCACATATTTTTTTCTCATATATCTGTATAATTTTCTGTTCTTGTTTTGTTTTACAGGTCATTGTAGAGAAAGCTGAACGAAGCGACGTACCTGACATTGACAAGAAAAAGTTCGTCAATTCTTTATATCCTTGTGCCAATTTTTTTATTAGTGATATTGATTTGGTGGTCGCATGGCAACATCATATATTATTTTCCGTGCTTGTTTTAAAAAAGCATGAGGCGTTTAGGTCTAAAAAGTCTAGGTGCACTGTGCACACATCACGTACGTGAGGCGATGCCCCTGATGTGTTTACCTGAGCGCCTGAAGCGCGCTTTATAAAACCAAGTATTTCATGTTTTTGAGTAGATATTTCACATGAAAATCAAATTCTGCACCGTTTTACTGTTTTTACGTTGTTCATCTTGTGGTGTCCACATCAAATGAACAGAGAGACCTATCGCGTTTTCATTTTCTAATACACCGTATACTTAATGGCATGGACTTAAATATTAAATTTGTTTTTTTAGACTGATTGAATCGTTAATTTTAAATGATGGATGCAGATATCTGGTGCCTGCTGATCTCACCGTTGGACAGTTTGTTTATGTGGTCCGAAAGAGGATTAAGCTCAGTGCTGAAAAGGCTATCTTTATCTTTGTTAAAAACGTTCTTCCACCCACTGGTTAGTTTAAAATCTTTAGGGCACTATTTAGAGGTCGCAATATGGGCGCGTCAAAACGGGTCAGGTCAACCCACATACTCTTTTTATGTTATATTCTCATACTCTTATCAGAAAACACTATTGGACTTTTGAGAGTTTTTTGAATAGTGTAGGGACTTAATCGTGCAAAAAACAAAGTTCATGGGCTTGATATAAAGAGCCCATTCTTAACTTTTTTATTGACATTTGCCCTAATTACAATGCACAAGATTAACTTAATTTGTTTTCACAAACAATCAATAAAGTTACATTTTGAATACACCGAATGACTTTTGACCCATTTGGTGTTTGAGATTGCTTTTTTAAGCTGTGAAATGTTTTGTAATTATCAGTTTGAATGGTCATCTTTCGAGTTGATTCTTTTGCATTAAAAACTGAACGCTTGAGAGAAAAAAAAACCCATGTTGACCCGTTTACTTATAAGTGGGTTGAAATTGTGGCATAGTGGTGCATATCGTGTGTTCTGATTGATGTTTGATGTGATTGTTAGCTGCAATGATGTCTGCAATCTATGAGGAAAACAAAGATGAAGATGGCTTCCTATACATGACATACAGTGGTGAGAACACATTTGGATTGCTCTGAAGCTGTTTGGAAGACTACAATCTATGTAAATATGGTTTATTATGTGTACATTCTTTAATCAATCATGGTCACTTTGTTTGGTTTCGCGGTACTTGTGACTTGTTTCGTGTGATGGTTTACTCGTAAACAAATTTAATAGTACGTGTTTGTTCTACGTTTTTAATGTATGGTTTGATTAGGGTTGTAGATGATATGAGCTGAGCTCGCTTAAGCTTGAGCTCGGTTTGTGAGTAGGTTTTAAGCTCAAGCTCTAAACTCGACCCTGTAAGTCTGTTAGTTATAAATTTTACTTGATTATATATTTACATGTATAATTAATTTATTTACTTGTAATCATTGTTTTATATATAAAGGAATAGAGTTGATTACATAGTTAGTCCCTGTGGTTTGCACAAAATAACATACTTAAGGTACTAATAGAATGTGATTTTAAACCTACAAATAACGTTAATACCTCCAAACGTTACAAAATGAAAAGTTAATACCTTAGAATGTGATTTTAAACTATTAGTATCTAAGTATGTTACTTTGTGCAAACTACAGGGACTAACTATGTAATTAACTCAAAGTAATATTTAGTTAAATTTATCATAGTTTTATATATAACAACAATTATTTTATTTTTTATCATAGCTCTAAGCTTGAATGTTTGATTTCTTTTTACTAAATGCTTAAGAACTAAAAATATTTAAAAAGCTTTAGATTATTTTTTCGTACCGAAAATATTATGAAGATCGAAAGGTTGATAATACTTTATTAAAAAAGAATAAGGGATGTGTGAAAAGGAAGTGCATAAAAAAAATATTTAAGTCAAATAATGGAATCTGAAGTTTATTTTATTCAACCAAACCAAATGCTGTCGGATTTTATTTGCAACTCTTTTCAGCTTTAATTCACCCATTACATCTTTTTTCAAAAGGTTGAACGAATCTATAATCCTAAGAACACCTAAATTATTATTGGTGTAAATTACTTTTTGAGTCGTGTTTTAGTGGTTTTAACCATTTGAGTTTAAAATCAAAATGCTTAACGCCTTGAGTCCTTATAGTCACTTTTCTTAACATTTGAGTCCAAATTTCTAGCACAGTTAGAATTCTGTTCTTAAATTTTATTAAATGACCAAATTATCCCTATAATTAAATAATAAAAAACTAATTTATTTAGATTTTCTCTCTCTCTCTCTCCCTCTCTCTTATACATCTCTCTCTCCTATCTCTATCCCTCTCTTCTTTATAAAAAACCCTAGCAGCACTGCTACCGCTTTGACCAAAATTTTCCAAAATCTTCACTCTTCTTCTACCCATATTGTTCTTCATCTAGCCAAAGGTCGCCCACCCCATTCACTTATTCCCCTCCCCCACGCCGTGGCCAGCGCCCGCAACCGCTCCAGGGTGTGACGGTGAACAGGGGAGTGGTTTGGGTCTTGCTTCTTCTTCATCATCCATTAATCTTCTTTCAGCTCTCACCGAATCTTTCACTCTATACAACTGCAACCCAACCCCAAATTCCAACCATTTTATCCTCAAAACCCTAATTCAAACCACACAATTTCACCAAATTCCTCCAGTGCTTAACCACCTAGAGAAACACGAGAAACTCCAAACACGCGAGTCCATTTTAATCGATTTGATCCAGTTTTACGAAAGTAAAAATGAGTTTCAGGAAACAATTGAATTGTTCCTTAGAATACCTAATTTTAGGATGATTTGTTTGATTTTTAAGTTAGAATCTAGGTAATTTTTGGTTTTATCTATCGGACAACTTGGGGATGATGGCAGTGCAGTGGTGGGGATGGTGGTTGAAGCCGTCGGGGATGGTGGTTGTTAGGGTTTTGAGAGGATGGTGGTGTCGGTGGTTGTTCAGAGGTGTCGGCAGTTGGATGGTGGTGTTGGGATTTCAGTGGGATGGTGGTGTTGGCGGTAGTGGGATGGTGGTGGGGATGATGCGATGGTGGTGGAGGTGGTGTGGTGGTGGAGGGTGGTGGTAGGATGTCTAGAGAGAGAGGGTGTGTGCAGTTTGTGCAATTGATTTTATATAATATTAAAATTATTATGCATCAAAGACTTGTTATTATACTCTTGTTAAGAAAAGTGGCTATAGTGACTCAGAGCGTTAAACATTCTGATTTTAGACTCAATTGATTAAAACTTTTAAACAAAAGGACTCAAAAAGTAATTTAACCCGTCGCAGCTTAAAAACAAGCTCTCTCTCTCCTACCCTACTCACCTAACTCGTTTTTGAACTTTTTGCACAATAAAGTCCATCCTCCTCTCTTCTGAAAAACGTTCAATACCGGCCTAAACTCTTGATTCAACTATTAAAACAATAATCCAAATACAAACCTGTGTAAATAAAAATAAAAAAATTATAAAACAGTAAATAATATATAACAATGTTAATAAACTTCATTATATAATAACGTTCGACACACATCTATCTAACTACTATAATTAAAAGAAACCAATTTTTGGATACGTGTCATTCATTGAAGGTATCCTCAAATTTATATTTATCTAAATAAATAAATAAATAATAAATTAATATTAAATCTTATTATACTTTAATAAAATATTATCCTCAAATCTAAATTATTAATTTAATATATTTTTAAAACAAATACCTCTCTTATCTACTTATCTTATATTAAATATATAAATAATAAATTAATATTAAATGTTATCCTAATTATTTAAAAACATAACTTTTTTTATCATTTAGTATACAAAATTATGTTTATTCAACTCGAGTAAAACACGAGATTTTTAAGGATATAATTTTTTTTATTATTGGTAGATTTTTCAACCCGACTATACACGGATTTTTTTAAAGATACGACGTTTTTAGTATTTAATATACAAAATTACATTTATTTAGGATATAATTTTTTTATTATTTGGTAGATTTTTCAACTCGACTATACACGGGTTTTTTAAAGATACGACGTTTTTAGTATTTAATATCAAAAAATACATTTATTTAATCTGTGTAATACACATGGTTTTTTAAGATATAACTCTTTTTTATATCTATTCAACACGTGTAATATACGGAGTTTTTAAGGATGTAATTTTTTTATTATTTGGTAGATTTATTCAACCCGATTATACACGGGTTTTTTAAAGATACGACGATTTTAGTATTTAGTATACAAAATTACATTTCTTTAATCTGTGTAATACACATGGTTTTTAAAGATATAACTTTTTTTATTATTTGATATATAAAATTACATTTATTTAACACGTACAATATACAAGGTTCATAAAGATATAAGTTTTTATTATTTAATATATAAAATTACATTTATTCAACCCGTGTAATACACGGGGTTCTAACCTAGTATATAAATATGATAATTAAAAAAAAGGTTATTGGATTTTAATAATCTTACGTTTCACCCGTTGGCTGATAATAATTTAAACTTTAAAAATTTCCTTCAACGATCCTAACTTGTAAGAATTTGGCCCTCATTGATCCTTTTATAGCATTTAAAAATTTGGTCTTCTCAATAGATTTATTTGCACTTGCAACCTCCTTAATTGAATTAAGTGCACCTTCACTTTGAATAGAATCGTTGGGGGCCAAATTTTTACAAGTTGGGATCGTTTGAGAGAATATTTAGAGTTGAGATTATTATCAGTCAACAAGTGAAACTTAGGGGCAATGAGGTAGTGGTGGAGTGGTTGGGGAAAGACTTGGTGTTTCTTGTGTCCAGATTCAACTCCCACTCTTCCCATTATTTTTTATGACATCCAGGTGAAGGAAGAATACGGGTGGCGTCTGTATTCATTTTACAATTAAACTATACTTGCTAAATATTTAACGATATGTCACGTCAAACATATTTATTTATTTTTAGACGCGTTTTTAGTTAAATTGACATGCTCTTTTGGTAGTGCCTGTTAAAAAGAAATAGAATCTTTGAGTGACTGACATATGTAGCTAAACATTGACTAAGGGCTCATGCCGGTTTAACCAAGTGTACTTATGGGTCCATGCCATCATCAAGTATCTAACTCCTTAATGTGGAATGTGGATATGTCATTCATTTGAACCTATAAACCGACTAGTATGATGATCTTATTCTCATTTAAACCCACTCCAACCCTAAAAGAATGAGATATATATCTTCGAACCCACTTCAATCCTAAATCTATTATTAAATAAAAAAAACCTCAAATTAAAACACAAATCTACAATCCTGACAAGTTGTCTAGTGGTTAGTCACTTGCTTTCTCTCCTTGAGGTTCCAAGTTCAACTCTCACTAGCATCACTTGGAAGGACATTGATGGTAACATTGAAGTTTAGAACTAGGCCTATTTGGAGGTCGCTTGTTCGAAACCGAGCCGAACCGAGTTTTACTGCAGTGGGCCTTCGGACGGGCGGATTTTCCCCGGTACTGGTGGCTTGGTGACTCGGGTACGCATCCAACTCTGACCGTTATGGAGGAGGAGACGCATTTGCTCAATTGAGGGTTTCCCAGGATGTTTATCAGGTGATTTAGTTGGTCGTTCATAAAAAAAACACAAATCTACAAATCTTGTTTAGGTTCATGAACCCAGAAATGAAGCCGCATGGTGAACCCACCAAGGTTGCGGCTATGTACCCTTCCTAACTTGCCCACTCTGCATGGTGAACCCATGGGCGTCCCCTCCACTCTTATTCTTGTCTGTCATCCTATATGTAAATGTAAATGTTTGAATAAGCGCGTCGCACGATTTTGAATAAAACTTATACTGAGAAAAAAGTTGTCAAAAAATCTACACCTTCAAATAGCTTTAACGATTTATATGTTTGTACTCAATTGGAGAAAATTGTACAAGTCGAAATTTGGAATCATAAACTTCTTATTCAACCAATAAAAATACTTACATATGACATTCTTTTTGCTTTGTATATATTTTGAGAAAAATCCATATGTTGTAAACAAATTGCTTGCTTCATTTGGACACTTACCTTGAGAAAATGTACATGTTGAAATGAAGATTTAGAATCTTTTTATTCATAAACGTCTTTTTTAACCTATAAAAGAACTTACATATGAAATACTAGGTTATTACCCGGGAATGCTTCCCGGGCTCGAGAAAGTTATACATGTCACTTATTATTTATAAGCAATAAATACTTAAATAAAATGATAAAAAATAAGTAACATGTTATATGAAATCAAAAACCAACAGTTTACATTATAAGCTACCAAAGACTTCTAGGTTATCATCCGGGATTGCTTCCCGGGCTCAAGAAAGTTATTGATATAATTATTATTTATGATTAAAATGAGTGATGAAAAAA
Organism: Helianthus annuus; assembly: GCF_002127325.2. Taxonomy (NCBI): domain Eukaryota; kingdom Viridiplantae; phylum Streptophyta; class Magnoliopsida; order Asterales; family Asteraceae; genus Helianthus; species Helianthus annuus. The sequence continues at coordinate 107,543,519 of NC_035440.2, read as the reverse complement.
ATCCTTAAAAAAGAACAAAAAAAAACGAAAGTAATCCATGCAGACGATAGATATAATTATGAAAATAATCGCACTAATTAGCCAAAAGAACACATATTGGGTCCATAAACTATAATATACGCTAAGAAAAACAGATGATAAAGAGCCACAAACGCACAGTCAAATCCATATGAATAGCACCACCAAGTACCAACTACCAAAGACATGAAAAATAAACAATGATACTGAAAACAAATGTGTTAGAACCTAAACCAAAGCAATGCTACTATCTCCACCTGGCGGCTTGCGAGCCCCTAGATAGTCTCTAGATTCCGCTTTTCCGTCAGCAAAGATGTTACTTCCACTCATTTCTCAAAGCTTTGCTGAGCTCAGTGGTTTGCCGATGCTGGCACCTCGTCACCTTTGAAAATATTGTTTCCAGAAAGCTCTGTGAATTTCTGGCTCGGGATCTTTTTTGCCGTCTTCACCGGTTCTGCAACATTTGTCTGACAAAACAACACCTATTTATTATTACCAATAATACCACATACATAAAAATATGGTGAAATAATGGTAAAGATCTAGTCAATATATTAGAGTTAAAGAAGTGGTTGTGGTGTAAGGATGCAAAAGGTAACCTTATCCTCAATAATCCATTCACTTACTAAGACGAAGAGGTTGCACTATAGCTATAAACCTAAAGCCAGCTTTCTCTTTCATAAAAACCACGCTTGTGAGAATAGAAGCACTCAAAGGCGAAACAATCTTGCATATACCTGAAAATGAATTTTAAGAAAGCATTAAATATCAATGATGTACTACTATTAATCATTGCTCATGGTCGGAAGATAGAGTGGTAGATGCTCGGTTGATGATGTTGTATACCACAACCAAGTTTTTAATGAATTCAATGTCTAGCACTCAAAACCAACTTACGTTGCACTCGAACACATGGTTAAATCCAACTCATACATACTTTGGTTAGAATTTGGAAGGGAAACCAACAGAAAAGGCATCTAATATCACATCTACAGCTAACAATATTAGCAAATGTGTTGTAAATTAATGAGCATAACAGGAGGCCTACAATGTATCATAGGCAAACTTATAGAAAGAGTCATAAATCAACTATTACCATATTTCCAAGCAATTAGGGCAATCTTTTGCAAGTACGCCAAAGGGTCCTCAAACTGTTCCTTACCTGGATAATAACCGGGCACTCCGGCATCTTATCTCTCCAATCAAAATCAGGCACCTCGAACTTTTAAAAGTTTTTTTATATGGCATCTCTCCCATGTATAGCGCCAGCAGATTGTGCATTTACATCCATATTGTCAAACGATCTCACAACACCAGAACCTCTTAAAGCATCTCCATTGCTTCTATTCATCAAATTTGCACTGGTATAATATATAAATAAAAACTGCGAAAATAGATTTTTGTAATTCAATGGAGTTGTCTAAAATACAAGCTTCTTTAAACATGTAGCCAAAGTACATAGATGTGTTTTTAAGAAAACATCTACCGTCCAAAACAACTGAAGTAAAAAATATATGCAGACTGCATATTATAAGTTTAAAACAGAACACATAAAAAAGAAGTTTACAAAAGGCGTATGGTGTCTGGTATATTATACAGAAGCTTCAAAAAAACCACCTCAATGTTCATCCAGTTAAGTTTAATCTTATTTTAGACAAAAATTAAATAATTATAATATGAAATATCTAAAAATCAAAAATAAATTATTAGATATCACGGTCCAGTCCGGTTTTATACAGCCAGTTTTTTATATAAACCGTAAGCCAAACTGTACGTTATGGTTTGAAATTTTGAAACCGATCAACCAAAATTAAATAAAAAGGCCGATTGCGAAACCAAACCGATAACCAATTTGGGCGATTTCATGGTTTGAAACCAAATGGTGAACACCCGTACCAAAAGAACCAAACCACCATCGCTAACTCAAATTGTAACAGTAAAGAAAGTTGTAAAAGTAAACACGAAAATAAATTTGATATACAAATTCACAGTTGAAACATGTACCTTTTGGATAGAGCCTGCTATGAGCACTATTACCAACTATGATCTGGCCCCGTTCAAGAATGTATTTTAAAAAATGACACAATTAAAATCAAACCCATTTTGACTTGGTTCAATCCAAGGAATTACCAAGCCTTAGAGGAAATATGGATTCATCATCTAAGTGTGATTCAATCCAATCCATCAAAAACTCAATGTACTGTGGAGCCAAAGCTTCAATTGGTTTCTTGATTTGCACACCATGAGCCATCGATAGTCATACCTGTAAATTTTATTTACATATTTTTAAGAATTATTTATAAATAAGATGGATTAGTTCTAATATAACATACTTGGGACCCGCAGTCATAGTTGGGCAAATCTCAGGTGTACAGAACTCGGTTAGGGTGCATAAAGAAGACTCACTTGATTGAAGAAATCCACAGCTAAAAACCAAAAACCAAAAATCAAAAGTCAAAGGTCAAAATTTAAAAGTGAAACCACCTTCATTTGGCTTTCGGATAACGAAGTTTATTGCTTTTAACCTAAATGACAATAAGAAAAGGGATCAGCTGTTAACAACAGGCCATTCATTTATACCCCCACAGGAGGAAGTCTCACAACTTCTCTCAGGTTTCCACTACCCAAATAATTACTGCCATGGCAATGGAGAAAACTTACCCTCCGAAGGTGTACTTTTCTTTGGACGAAATGTCCTTTGGTTCCTGCAAAAGTGCCACAAATAATTATTGTCATGGCTATGGAGAAAGCTTGCCATTTGGAATGTAACCAAACCCTAAAACCCCCCAAATCAACAGATAAAAACAGGGTTGATTAACCCATGTGTTCCATCAAAACCTTTTTTTAACGGATCCGATCAAGAGTTTCTTAGATCGTATCCATTGGTTTGTACTTTGAATTTGAACCTATTGCATAGTAATGCATAAACAGGAACTGAAATATAAGTACACCACACAAGTCAAACTTATTTGCTCAAGAACTCAATAGAAGGTTTGAACTCGGTACCATAACTTTCTAGGCCGAACAGGTAAGCATGGTTTTTGGAAAAGCTAAGCAGAACCAGCTAGTATGGTGGGTCAGCCGCACCAACCTTTGACTTTTTTACCAAAAAAAACTATGCTACTTGCAATGTAATGTAACCAACCAAGTGGCAACTAAAATAAACAACCAGTAGAGTGCAAAAACATACCTGTTTTTAAAAACACACCAATTTCATGAAGTGTAACACAATCGATCACCTCTTTCCTCTTCTGCAGCTCAACATCAAGCCATTGCGCGAACTTCGTTTACGGCCCCATTGCATCATATAATCTCCAGACCTCGAAAACGACCTCCCAAGTTTTGTTATTTTCCCCGAATCCTTATCAAATGCAATCACATCGCCACTCTGAACTTTATCCTTCCCCAATGCTTCAATTTCGTAAAAAATGAAACTGTTTAATACCCGAAAAAACTTGACCCATAACTCATTGGGCCGAAAACTTAAACAAACTAATAAGTTGAATACTAATTCAAGATCGAGCCAGAGGTTTCAGGCAGCTATGCGAGCTGAGCACGAACCTCGGCTTGTTTACACCCACAGACTAAATGATAAAATGCTCAGTTAAGAAAACAATGATTTTTAGAACTCAACCTTGAAGTAGCACATCAGTGTTATGAAAGGAGTTTGATTATTAGAGAACAAAAAGAAAACATCGGTGGACTCCCACGTTATCACAGAAAACAAAGGTTACTAACTTAAACACATCAATACATATAATATACACCACATGTAAAACCTTGTTATTCTCCCTTTTTTTTTCATTTCAAAACATCACTAATAATCCATAAAATACTTGATGTAAAAAGCTCCAATTTCACATATTTGTTACATAATAGAATTTTTATTATGTATGTATTATACGTAAATATATTTATAATTACGCTAAAAATAAAAGGAACATATTAACTATTATCAATTAGGGATGAGCATTTGATACCGGGTACCAATACCAAACTGGGCCGTACCTTACCGGGTATATTCGGTACCGGTAATGGTACCCATTTTCCCCGTTTATCGGGACCAGTATTAACATTGAATTACATCAATCTGTTATGTATATAATTCTAAGTAAAATGTTTAACTAAACTTACCCTCCGTGCAGTATTTCCAAGTATCCAAAGAACATGACAAAAAGAGCATCATCAACCCGAGATCCAAAAACTTGTTGAAAAGCATGCATTTTCAGATAAAGAATGATGGTGGGCTAAGCTGGATGACGCCTCCTGTATTTGCCCCACACGAAGGACTTTAAGAGGAAGATTTTAGAAATTACATATTTGTTTTTTTTTTGTATTGTAAATTTCATAAACTTTTTTATATAAAGACAATCTAGACTCTAAAGCTCATAAAAGTTGTTTGCCAAACACCCAAGCATGCCATATCAAGAAGAACTATACAAAAAACAATCAAACCAAGCTATATGTTCTTAATTCTTATGCGCCTCTATTAATCTCAGTGCTAGCCCAAATAGTTATTCTAGGTCTAGTAGAGCACCTTCAGTCTTCAATTTAAAAAGATGCAAAACCACAAAGCACATTTGTTCACCAATCTCTTAGAATGGTAACTTGCTGTATACAACACATGAAAAAGAAGAATAAACATTAATATCATCTTCCAACTGATATAAACTACTGACATATTTTAAATAAAATCCACTACAATAAACTTAAACATGGTTACTGAACTATGAGACCTTTTTATGCTACAAAAGGGAAACTACCATAGCTGATGCAGTCAGGAGGACTGTTTGACCAGAACATATAAATCTTAAATCTACAAAACAACTGCAATCAACAATTAGTATAAATTTTCTTGAACCATTCAAATTTTATATTGTTTTGAAATGATGTTTGTTTTACCTTATGATTTTCTTCGGCCGAAAAAACTCAGGACATCTATATGGTATCATAAAATAATTATTTAAAAACATGCCTGCAGTGAAAAAAAAAACATTTTTCTTGAATCTAAAGAACCAACACATCATCAAATAGGGATGAAGAAAACGCGAACGGGACAGGAATGAATGAGGATTGAAAATACCCGGATTAATAGCAATCATAAAAAAAGATTTCTTACCTGATGATTGAAGTTTGAATCTTCTGGATCGAAGATGAGTAGATCAGAAAGAAAATGAATTTCATATCTAGGGTTTTAGAAAAGAAAGAATCTCCCCTGCTATGATTCATCAGATCACATAAAACAATCAGAATCAAAATCAAATCTGATTTGGAAATCGATGAAATCTGATTAAACAAACTTCTTATGTTCAAAAGTAAACAAATCATGTACAAACATACCTATTGATAATGATTCTCTGGTAGATCGATGAAAGGGAATGGCGAAAGAGATGGATGATAGGGTTTTCTTGGCTATGTGAAGAAAAGATAAACCCTTCCACGCATATAATCATCAGAAGATGGATGTGGTGCCGTTGAATGTGGGAAGAAGAGCGGCGATTTCTTGATTTCGGAGTAAATTAGGGTAGGCGATTAAGGAATTAGGGTTTTTTTGGATGTTTTATATAACCGGGTCACAATCCGGATCCCGTGTTAACCCGTTAACAAATAACTTTCACCCATTTATTTTCCCGCCAAAATGCAATCCAAGATGCCCTAATAACGCGCCATGTCAGCCCAAATCCTTTCATTTATTATATATAATAGATTTGGACACACATGATGAAATTTACGTATATAATATGAGAGGGATGAATCAGATCATGACATGTGTCTTCAATAGGTGTATAAGGCATAATTTTAATATACAAGTTGGTGACATGTGTCTTCAATAGGTGTATAAGGCATAATTTTAATATACAAGTTGGTGTTTATTTTCATAACTTGTTGATCTAGCTTGTTTAATTTCGTGATTATCTCATAATTTTTTTGAAGGAGTTGTTTGTTCCTTTTATCTTAATTGTGTTTGAAAAAAAAAAGACATTTATATATACAGTAAAATATAGATTACAGAAGGTAGTTAGATACTTAGAATATTGTCGTTTGACAAAGATCTACCGGTGTAAGGGGCTCTTTAACAAAAAATAGACACTTATATTAACAGTATAATATAAAATTATAGAAGTTAGTTAGATACTTAGATTGTTGTCCTTTGACAAAGATATACTAGTGTTCAGGGGTCTTAACCATTCAGACTCAGTATAATATTTAGAGTTAATATAATATTTAATCGTTCAGGGGTAAATATCTGACTAATTCAAATAAGAGATCTTAACTATTCATACTCAGTATAATGCTTAACCATTCAGAGGCAAATGTCTGAATCATTCAGACATCTGCTCACGAAATAAACCGTCTGAACCATTATGGTGCTGTTTGTTTTTCTAGAGAAATGTCTACAGCTTGCGGACAACATCTGCAGACATCTGTAGCAGAAGAGGTGGACCAAACCTCTGCAGTCTACAAGAAGAAGACTGTTGTTTTTTAACTTTTTCAAACTGCTAAAATAACACCAAACAACATAATAGGCATCATAAACTGAAAATTAACATCAAAATTTAGAAAAAAAAAATTATAAATTATGAAAATTAACATCAAAATTCAGAAAACCCACATTATAAATCTGAAAATTAACATCAAAATTCAGAAAAAAAAAATTAACAAGCACTAGTGCAAAGTTGATTTTATGCCGGGGTGAAAACTATTATTAGCCACTGATTATCAAATTCCTCACCCAGCCCAACCACCTTCTTGACTACTACCACATTGGCCATCTCCAAACCTCCAAATACCTTGAAGAAAATACAGTAGATGAAGAATCAAAGGACCATTTGAAGTTCCTTCAATTCATGTCATAATTATTAATAATCAATTCCCTTTACAATTAAGCAACATAATCAAATCCCGAATTCATCAAATGTTCATAAAAAACTATTAGAATCTTAACCAAATACGTAAACAACACCATTAGATTATCCTCAATAGCAACAAATATAAGTAGATAAAGAATAATCAAGAACAAATCGAGAATATGGGTCGAAGAATATGAAAATCAACTCATCTTCCCCGCGGACACAATCGTCGCCCATCGTACCACCGGATCTGCCCGCCGTGAAACCACCACCTGTCACACCCCTAATTTCCACGTGTCACCGGTGGGCCCGGTGGGGGAGTATCGTGACGTAGTTGATATCATCGTAGTCAAACAACACAAATTATAATGCACAGCGGAAGCAATAAAATAGATTTATTTCAACCAAACAAAAATGTAATATCCAAGTATCACATAGTAGCTGAAATAGATCCACAGGCGGATCGAAATATAAAGGAGAAATTGTTCAACAGATAGTGGCATCCAAGTTTGTGAGACTCTAACGATGCTAAGTTGTCACACCCCGATTTCCACGTGTCTCACTGGTGGGCCCGGTGGGGGATTACCGTGACGTAGTTGGCAACAATATAGTCAAACCACACAATTATATGAATGCACAGCGGAAGCATAAAGATAAATATAATTCAACCTTTTGAATGTAATATCAAGTGTATTACAGAAGTCGAATTGTATCCACAGGGGATCATAAATAAAATAAAGTATTGTTCAGTCAGATACAGCATCAAGTTTGCGAGACTATTCGTGATGCTAGGAAGCTAATACCAGCCAAATTTCGTGTAGTACCTGCACTTAATCTTTTGGGGAAAATACGTCAGTTTACACTGGTAAATACGTTCAACTGACACATTTGAAAATGTTTATTAAAATTGATTTGAATGCACGAGGCACAAACTCTTTTATAACTTGGGAAAATTATTAAAATCTTGTGAACGAATTACATGTCCTTTTATGCGTTCAGTAGCCCGGATCCTGTCCGGGTTAAAGATTAATAGACACACCACATTGCGTAAAACCGTAGTGTAAATACCAACGGCTACGTCTTTTAATAATAATAATGTCGACATAATATACCGGGTGTACGCCTACACCGGGATGTCGAGGTCGTGGCCATTTCGTAAAATGATGCCAAGGATATCCGGGACAACGGTCATTAACCCCCCAAAGGCTTTTAAGTAACAAGACTGTTTAAATGAGCCGATCACATTATTCAATTAACCACCTAAGCGATGGAAGATATGATGCTCAATCAAGCGGTATTAATATACCGTATCCCAAGCCCGTATAAGGGAAAATAAGTTAAAGTATTTACCTTTGCAAGTATATTCCTTAATGGATTACGTCACAGATAGCTTTTACTGGGGCTCCTATTCTGGAACGAAGGTTTTAATTAACCTATTAGAATCCTAACGGGTCTTTATATTGGCCGTAGCCTAGACCGGTTGGTTTCGAAATATAAATACGGTTTAATCGCGCGAAAAGGCGAAAGCCGAGAATGGAGTGTGATTCTGACCCAACAAGTTCAGAGACTTGTTTTATATGGGTTTAAGGTTCACACTCTGGATTTTGGGGTCACAATGATATAATTTGACCCATATCGGCTAATTTACGAAAACTAGTTTCATAAGCCGTACCGTGCGCGCATTAGGCGAAACGGTTAACCATGAGAGTCCTACGCTTATTTCCTAAGTCAATATGCCTTAAAGAGGTTGTGGTATCAGTAGGATACCTTTTGCGATGCCCGTAACGAGTTTAAGTTAATATATCGCCCCGTAGGGGTTTTTCGGTCATTTTAAAGACTTTTTAAAGAGCTTTTCGAGTTCTACAGGAAATCTGAGTTTTCCGAACAGTTTATAAAGTCTAAAATACTTTATTTATTATTTAAAATCAGTCGCAACTGGAATCGGGTCAAAAGACGTTGTAGAACTCAAGTTTTGGCCAAAAAGGGCATATTCGGTATTTACCGAACCGTAGCCATAACCGCAGGTTATGAGCAAGGTAAAAATAATTAAAAATCTTTAAAATTCCCAAAATATTATTTTATAACAGTGGGTAAAAGTTTTGGTGGCGAAAACTTGGTTTAGATAGGCGTTATGCTAATTGCGCCGTTTATTATAAAAGTTTACTTAAATTGCGCTTTTTAGGATAACTCCCATTCTAGACCTCGGACTGACGTGAAACTTTAAGGACATGCTTATAACTTAGTAAGCAAGGTTATGGTCCGTTCATGTGTCCGAAATACTCGTTTTATTTTAAAAATGGCGTCACGGTCAACTCTTAGGCGATTTAACGGAAACGCGTAAAAGACTCGGACAAATCATGAACCGGTCACAGAGGGGTATACCATCATGTAACCTGGTCCTAAGAGAGTCCTAAGGCATATCTATACCTTACTAAAACGGGTCAGAACTGAAGTCAAAGCAAAAGTCAAACTTTTGCGACATTCGGCTCCGAACCGGGTCAATATAGCAAATGGTCGATTCAAACGAGCGTAAACAAGTTTATATACTTAATATCATGTTTTATGAGTGTCTAAACAGGTTGCATATCATTTATATTACAGATTATGCAAGAATCGCAAAAATAGCTTCCTGTTGACTTTTTAAGCATTCGTTTGACTCGACATTTGAGCTAGTTAGAGTGGCGATCAGAGGGAACCCTTTTAGAGGTTTATTACCCACATAAATACCAACTCATAACTACTTTTGATTCGACAATTCACTGGACCATTTGTGATTTATCGCAAAGTCAAACCGTAGTTACGACGGTTTGATTTTGAGCTATATTACTAAGTAAAATTACACCACAAAGGATTTAAACGACTTACAGAAACTTAGGCTTGCTTAGAAAACAAAGAAGAACACTTGAGAGCTCTTAGAATGATCAGAGAAGGTGTTTTGAGTTGTGATGTAACTTATGAACAAAGGAGGCCTATTTATAGTCAAAGACAAGGTCCAAGATCATCACACATTGGTCTACAAGTGACCATGGATGAATGGCAGGTGTCACTAGGTGTTATGGGTCGAGTAGGGGGCGTCCATACCTCTGAGAAACCCATTCCCACATGTTTGGCCATTTAAATCAGCCAACAGCCACATTTCTGTCGCTGGGCATCGCTTACGGACCGTATGGCTTCGGCCTTGCGGTCCGTAAGCCATAGGCGGATCACCAGCAATCATTCCCCTCCTTACGGTCCGTAAGGCATACCCTTTACGGTCCGTAAGGGGTTAAAATTGTATCTTTTTTAAATGATTACTAAATCTTAGTAATTAATATCGAATCTTTGGTAATTAATAACCTGACCTTTCGGGTTTGAAGGGGTAACTTTGCGATATGGTCCTCGATTAATTACAACTAAGGACCTCGCGTTATTTATCCGTATCGTTAAGCCCCTGGTTAATTTATTTATTATTCGGAAAGCCTTAAATTATATTATTGATGCTTTTAACCCTTCTCATACGAATTCGATCGTAACTTTCTCGTTTTAAAACGGAACTTCGCGAAACTTATATATTGCATTCTAGTGAGTGTATTATACTGTTACAAAGCCTTGGGTACGTCAAAGGGTCACTCAGAGGTATAATTAAACATGTTGACACAATTAACCCCTATAGCTTGTAATCTCCCACTCTCTTCCGCGTTTCGCTTCCGTACGATCCATGATTTATTCGTTTGAAGGTACGAGCATCATTCAGGGTTACTATACAGTATATTTACCCTTGGTTGACATTTATAACCCTCGAATTTACATACTTTCAAGGCTTGTCAAAATTAGTCCTTTATTTAATATCGAATGCCACGTGTAATCAAATGACACGTGTTAACACATTATTGGACACAAAAATTCGAGGTGTTACATAAGGAGTGGCCAACCTATTTCGTGTAGAACCTGCACTTAATCTTTTTGGGGAAAATACGTCAGTTTACACTGGTAAATACAATTTAACTGACTCATTTTGAAAATGTTTTAAAATTGATTTGAATGCACATGGCACAAAACTTTTTATAACTTGGGATAATTAATCAAATCTAATCTTGTAAAAGAATTACATGTTCGTTATGCATTTAGTCGCCCGGTTCGTGCCGGGTTTAAGATTAATAGACACACCACATAGTATAAATCCGCGGCGGGATGCCAACGGTTATACCTTAATAAATATGGACACATTGTCGGGTGGACGCCTACACCCGCTTGTCAAGGTCGCGGCCATTTCGTAAAATGATGCCAAGGATATCCGGGACATGGTCATTAAACTCCCAAAGGCGTAAAACAAACAAAACAAATTTTTAAACAGGTCACATTGATAATACTCAACTACTAATGAGTTAAGGTCAATTGCCCGACCAAGCGGTATTTTATATACCGTACCCCAAGCCCGTATAAGGGAAAATAAGTTAAAAGTATTTACCTGAGCAAGTATAAACCACAATGAGTAAATGCAAGTGTCTTTTACTGGTCTCCTATTCTGGAACGAAAGTTTATAATTACCTATTAGAATCCTAACGGGTCTTTAATATAGCCTAAGCTTAGACCGGTTAGTTTCGAAGGATAATTACGGTTTAATCGCATGGAAGGCGAAAACCGGAAAGGAATGTGATTTAGACCCAACAAGTTTGGAGACTTGTATAATATGGGTAGTGTCACACCCCAACCGATGGCGGAAACATCGGGATGAGACGAAAACTAGATTGCAAGAGACATCATAACACTATGTGACAATATAATTTAAATCCAATTTCATTAATGACTAAAATTTGAATACATTGTTTCAAATAAAGACAAATTGCAACAACATTGTTTATTATTGAATGAGTATCTAAGTCCATCCTAACTTGATTTCTTCATCGCCTTGTCTAACAACCTGCAACATGTATTAAAATAGAGTTTCAATGCAAAGGCAATGAGCGAGTATACAAGTTTGAATACATAGCATAATAGTTTATACGTTTAAAGACTCATATCCAACACAAAAACATATAACAAGTTTCACCATGCTAGCTAACGCAGTCCAAGTGATAGCCCAAGTTTCCAATGCGTTAAGTGCCTTTCCCAAAGTTTAACGGGAGGTTATATGTCTCATCCTAACAATACCCCAAAGACTAACGGGGAGGTGCATTACCCCTATAGCGCTACTATTGTTAAGGCGGAACTACACACAAGAATTAAACGTTCACATAGCACAAAATAGTCTCAAGATTCACAAGTTTCATGTTTCATGTTTAAATGGATAGAGTAAGTTTCAAGTGTCATGTGCGTTTAATATAGAATACATGTTGCACCCAAAGTGTTAAAAGTAAAAATGGGTTCGAGTATACTCACTTTGGTTGCGTATGGAGATTTCTTGTAAGAACGCACGAGTAAAGATTGGGTATTCAAGAGAACGAACGGACGGTTTATCCTAGATATGAAAACACCACACGAGAGACGTTTTAATAGATTTCCTAATATTTATGGTTATTATTATCTAAAAATAAAAGAAACAAATTAAGATAATTTGAGGTTTTTATAGAAGGTAAAAGAAATAATGAGGTTAAATAAATAATATGCTTGGTTATAGTTTATTATTCTAGAGAATAAATGTAACTATATTAGTTGAGTAAAATACATAAATTATTATGTATAAGTACATATGTGCATATGATATTGATTCATATGGGTTTACAGGTATATATATATATCGATTTGAAGAAACTATTGATTCATAAGCCTTGTTATGGAATCCGATAGCAAATTCTGATTTAGTATTATTAAATAGATAAAATTCTTATTTAAGGATAACATAACGAAATCTGAATACTAATATATGATAAATTATATAATAATTTCTAAATAATCTGTTATTTATTTATGTGTAGGTTTAGGATCTTAATTTAAAAGAATGCAAATTTATGAAAAGGATAAGTCCATTGTTAAAAAAAAGTGTTTATAATTAAGATGATTTATAGATATTATTTGATCAAAGCATTTTAGTTTCAATATGAAAACGAACACAGTTGAAACAATAGGCTATAGATGCCATTCAAAAAGGGGTATAAAAAGCATTTGCAATAGATTTAGTTAAATAATATTCATGTTCCTAAGTTATAAGTCAATATCATCTTCCCATATTAAGGCCATCGAAAAACAACACTGTTATATGTAAAAGATTATAATTTCTTTTTCTTGTTTTAGTTATGATATCAATATATATAACAGATGATAAAAAAAACACGAATGGATCGAAGGTAAGGGTGTACCGAACACGAGATGGCATGATCCGTGTTGACTGAGCCGCTGACCCAACCCAAGGCTGTTGACCTGAACCGAGCATGAATCCGAAGTAAAACCCAAACTAGAATTCGAACTAAAATGAACCGAACCAAGCTTGAATCGCGGCTGAACCGAAACCTGAACGGACCGTGTTGCGAGACTCAAACCGGAGCCCAAATCAAGACCCGAACTGCCGGAACCAAGCATGCCACCACTGCCGCCGTCGTCTATCACCTACGTCGTCGCGAGAGGGGGAAGGGGCTGTGGTTGTGATTGTAGCCGAGAGTGGTGGCCGACACCATGTAACAGCGTCGACGCCCCTGGTTCGCCAACCGTCGGACATCAGCGAGGGAGATAGGTAAGTGTGCGTGTGTGTTGATCGAGCTTGCCGGAAAGGAAGGGGTGTCACCGGTAGCAGAGATCGAACCAGTAGAGACAAGGGGGTGTGTGTGAACCTGGTTTTTATTTTTAGTGAGTATGTCTAGTTTGAGAAGATGAAGATGGGTGGGGTAGAAGTATGTGACGGCTGATACAAATAAGGTTAGGGTTAGATTTTGTTTATACTTTCAAATAATTACACCAATAGCCCCTCAACTTAAGAGTTAATTAAATAACTAACTTAACTTGATATTTTGATTTCCTATAACTAAATAGGTTATCTAATAACCTTTTAAGTTAGTTAAATTAACTAATTACTTACTATATTGAATTATTATTATATTTCTTTTGACAAATAAATAATTAATTACACAGATAATAACCATATAAAAAAAAACTTTCGGCGGTTATTTATTTCGCGAAGAATTTCCGTTGGTTCAAGATTAGGATTCGAATTTCAAAAAGGGTCGGATTTCAGGAATCCTTTTTTTTTTTTACGGATGTTACAGTCTCCCCTACTTTAGGAGATTTCGTCCTCGAAATCTAATAGGAAGACTCTTGAAAAGCTGACATCCAAAGATTCAACAGAGAGAATAGCTGGGACTAGATCGCGAACGGGGTTTGTATAAGACAAAGAATAAAGGAGAACAATGGGAGTATAAAATCGAACGATTGATTTTAAATACACAATTGCGCGTGTAAGAATAGCATAAGTACAGGATAGACGAAAGCGATGTGTTAAGGATGAGTTCTCGTCGTGGATATTCGGATGTAATGCGTTTGTGAGTTGTTTCAAGTTCGTATTAGGTCCAAAGGTCTGCAAAACACTGAATTTCTCATGGCACGTTTTACGAAATTTGGTAATAAGATGAAAACACTTATATATAGGAAGTACCAGCGGCGTATCCACCGTGTTTTGACCACATTATGTCCGTTTCGTATTCGGTGTCATGTTACGTTCTGTGTTTTACCATACACAGTAGTACACTCTATGGTTCTCATGAGCCAATCACTATAATCCCGTGTGCACCCGCGATTATACTGACCGTCGCATGATCCGCATAGCTTGTACTAGTTACGTATGACTCAAGGTATACATAAATTTTGAAAACAAAATGCGTGAGTATAGAAATGTAGCATATAAGCATGTTTACGTTCAAATAGTATAAAACCTACGTAAGCGAATCCCTCGGGTTTCACTCGCGTACAGGTGCAAATGTATAAATTTTGAGTATAAATGAAAGCACGAGCTTAGTATAAGTTTAAACGTGAATACGCATGCGAGCATAACACAAATGCATGAATAAGGGTACGATTACCAGTATAAGCATAACGTGTATAAAAAAATGAATATAAACGGGAGTACAATTTGAGCATAAACGAATGACGTGAGTATAGACGCAATTCGTATAAATGAGAGTACAAACAAAAGTACGAGTATAACAGAAATCTTATAAACGTGGGTATAAATGCGAGTACGAATATAACGTAAATCGTATAAACGAGAGTATAAATGCGAGTACGAGTGTGAATACGAGTATAAATATGAGTATAAACACAAGATGCATGAGTATGGATGTAAATGTGAAAATTAAGTGTAAAACATGAATGTTTAAATATGAACAAAATACATGTGTATGAGTATAAGTGTAGCAAAGTTGTAAAAGTGCAAATGAAAACATAACTCGTATGAATATGAATACGAATGTAGTATAGACATGAATGTAAGGACAACGTAAATGTATAATTGTGAGTGTGTGTATAAACGTAAAATGTATGAATTTTGAATCATAAGTATGACATAAATGTGTAAGTGTGAACATAAGTGAAGGCATAAAATGTATAAATATGGATATAGGAATTAATGATTTTGTTTACAGTATAAATCGAAATACACTGGTTTATGCGCGTAAAAGATTAAAAATTTTGAGTATGAGAGAAAAAAAAGAACGAGTGACGTGCGTGAGATTGTTGTGACTAAACGTGTAAAATGATATGCATATATAGTTGTTTGCGCAAAACGTGAAGTTAAAATAAATCGAGTTGTCACGAAATATAGGCTTTAGTTTGTGAATGTAAAGAGAGTATAAATCATCCACTATTTATGCAAATAGTTCTTTGTAAAAGTATGGGAATGCTACTATGGTTTTAAAAGAATTTACATAGTTGAAAATTTGTCGGTTCTTATGAGGTTTCCTTGCCCACGTGTTTCGAATTTATTTGGCATATCGAGCGAGGTTTTGAAAAGTTCTTGGGATTAACAAGCTTGCATCGTTTTAAGTAACTTTTACATTAGAAAGTTTTGAAGTTTATAGATTCTTGAGGAAAAGTTGATCCTTAGAAAAAGGAATTTGGTATACAAACTTAGTGATTGTTGAAAAATGTTTTATTGGTTTTGAAAAGGAGTTTTAGTAAATGCTTAAATAATACTGGTAATATTTTATAGGTGTGTGCGAAAAAGTCGATTTGATTCTCAATTAAAAATAGAAAATCTCTGGTTTAATGATATGTGATGAGCTTGTTTTAATAGTTATGTTGAATACAAAATTCGTGGGCAATGGATTTGTTAGACCAACTAAGTTGACGAGTAGTATTTCGTGAAATTTTGAATATTAAGAAACAAGTGTCTACGGAAAAGTTAAAAATTTCACGTGTGTAAGCTATATGAAAATATAGATTGTAGGATAAGAAGTTCATTCATATAAACAATGCATTTTGAAATAATTAGAGATTTGACTAATGATAATCGATTTAGATGTATAAAGGATCGTGTTTACATAACATAGTCTATTAAAAGAAAGTATCGGTAACGGTCACCTAGGTAAAGGAATCACCCCTAACCCATTGGTGAGGTCGTTGTAAGATGAGAGAAAGAAGCGCAGTTAATCGTCAAGGTAAGGATATCACTCCTATCTCGACGATATGTCTCCACTTGTTGTTACAAGAAGAAAAATGTAAATAAAATTACGAGAAATTATGCATGCTAATAATGCGTAATCGTATGAAAAGTAATAGTATGATGTATGCGTAAAAGTGAATCTTACAAATAGTTCAAAATTGGCAAGAGAGAATTTCATCATAAAAGATCGAAAATAATAAGGCGTAAGTTCGATATAAAGAGACTTGGATGGTTCCAAAACGGAACGTTGACTAACCAAAGTGGTCAAAAGGTCATTTGAAATTGAAGAGCATGCTTTGGCCTAATAGATGGTATACTCTCGCCGACAAGTCGGTTAACGGTATTCACCCTTCCGGTTACTACATGCCCCAATTCAATCGAAAATTCGAGACTTGGCGAGATTTATGTAAAATCAAGGAGTGGGACTAGTCGACTAGGTGCGGGTTTCACCCCTAGCTTGACGAGTTCGTACCCTAAGTGTGGTTGGTACTTGTTGGGTCAAAATTTAATTTCGACACGTTAACGAGGGTCCACTAGAAATTTGAATTTGAAATTTGAAATTTCCATTAAGATGTGGATTTCACTCCTAACTTAATGGTGTAATTTCGTGCAACAAAATGAAATCAAGCGGGATGAGGGTTGTTTACCAAATTGTGGGTTTCACGCCTATTTTGGTAAACTCGTCTCTTTTGTATAATATGAGTGTTTTCGATTTTAAGAAAAATCGAGTAAAATGCCTTAGGGAGAGCGTATGTTAGAA
Organism: Helianthus annuus; assembly: GCF_002127325.2. Taxonomy (NCBI): domain Eukaryota; kingdom Viridiplantae; phylum Streptophyta; class Magnoliopsida; order Asterales; family Asteraceae; genus Helianthus; species Helianthus annuus. The sequence goes on along the minus strand of NC_035440.2, from coordinate 107,526,325 downwards.
GGACAAACGAACAAGCATAAACACATAAGGAGGCATGTCGAGAGTAACACATAAGGATTAGAACAATAAAACAAGTATCAACACATAATACAACAAGTATCGAGCATAATAAACAAGCATTAACACACAATGAAACAAATACTAACACATAAGGATGGCATGTCAAGTATTAACACATAAGTGACACATATGTTTAAAAGATCAAAAAAAAAAGAATAAATGAGGCAAATAAAGTAGCATGCAAGTAGTTTCAAGTAAAACATACGAATAAAGCTCTAAAACTATAGACTAGGTTAAAGCATTCCTACTTTTCCTAATTCCCTATAGTTATGGCTCTGATACCAATCTGTCACACCCCAACCGATGGCGGAAACATCGGGATGAGACGAAAACTAGATTGCAAGAGACATCATAACACTATGTGACAATATAATTTAAATCCAATTTCATTAATGACTAAAATTTGAATACATTGTTTCAAATAAAGACAAATTGCAACAACATTGTTTATTATTGAATGAGTATCTAAGTCCATCCTAACTTGATTTCTTCATCGCCTTGTCTAACAACCTGCAACATGTATTAAAATAGAGTTTCAATGCAAAGGCAATGAGCGAGTATACAAGTTTGAATACATAGCATAATAGTTTATACGTTTAAAGACTCATATCCAACACAAAAACATATAACAAGTTTCACCATGCTAGCTAACGCAGTCCAAGTGATAGCCCAAGTTTCCAATGCGTTAAGTGCCTTTCCCAAAGTTTAACGGGAGGTTATATGTCTCATCCTAACAATACCCCAAAGACTAACGGGGAGGTGCATTACCCCTATAGCGCTACTATTGTTAAGGCGGAACTACACACAAGAATTAAACGTTCACATAGCACAAAATAGTCTCAAGATTCACAAGTTTCATATTTCATGTTTAAATGGATAGAGTAAGTTTCAAATAAGTTTCAAGTGTCATGTGCGTTTAATATAGAATACATGTTGCACCCAAAGTGTTAAAAGTAAAAATGGGTTCGAGTATACTCACTTTGGTTGCGTATGGAGATTTCTTGTAAGAACGCACGAGTAAAGATTGGGTATTCAAGAGAACGAACGGACGGTTTATCCTAGATATGAAAACACCACACGAGAGACGTTTTAATAGATTTCCTAATATTTATGGTTATTATTATCTAAAAATAAAAGAAACAAATTAAGATAATTTGAGGTTTTTATAGAAGGTAAAAGAAATAATGAGGTTAAATAAATAATATGCTTGGTTATAGTTTATTATTCTAGAGAATAAATGTAACTATATTAGTTGAGTAAAATACATAAATTATTATGTATAAGTACATATGTGCATATGATATTGATTCATATGGGTTTACAGGTATATATATATTGATTTGAAGAAACTATTGATTCATAAGCCTTGTTATGGAATCCGATAGCAAATTCTGATTTAGTATTATTAAATAGATAAAATTCTTATTTAAGGATAACATAATGAAATCTGAATACTAATATATGATAAATTATATAATAATTTCTAAATAATCTGTTATTTATTTATGTGTAGGTTTAGGATCTTAATTTAAAAGAATGCAAATTTATGAAAAGGATAAGTCCACTGTTAAAAAAAGTTGTTTATAATTAAGATGATTTATAGATATTATTTGATCAAAGCATTTTAGTTTCAATATGAAAACGAACACAGTTGAAACAATAGGCTATAGATGCCATTCAAAAAGGGGTATAAAAAGCATTTGCAATAGATTTAGTTAAATAATATTCATGTTCCTAAGTTATAAGTCAATATCATCTTCCCATATTAAGGCCATCGAAAAACAACACTGTTATATGTAAAAGATTATAATTTCTTTTTCTTGTTTCAGTTATGATATCTATATATATAACAGATGATAAAAAAAACACGAATGGATCGAAGGTAAGGGTGTACCGAACACGAGATGGCATGATCCGTGTTGACTGAGCCGCTGACCCAACCCAAGGCTGTTGACCTGAACCGAGCATGAATCCGAAGTAAAACCCAAACTAGAATTCGAACTAAAATGAACCGAACCAAGCTTGAATCGCGGCTGAACCGAAACCTGAACGGACCGTGTTGCGAGACTCAAACCGGAGCCCAAATCAAGACCCGAACTGCCGGAACCAAGCACGCCACCACTGCCGCCGTCGTCTATCACCTACGTCGTCGCGAGAGGGGGAAGGGGCTGTGGTTGTGATTGTAGCCGAGAGTGGTGGCCGACACCATGTAACAGCGTCGACGCCCCTGGTTCGCCAACCGTCGGACATCAGCGAGGGAGATAGGTAAGTGTGTGTGTGTGTTGATCGAGCTTGCCGGAAAGGAAGGGGTGTCACCGGTAGCAGAGATCGAACCAGTAGAGACAAGGGGGGTGTGTGTGAACCTGGTTTTTATTTTTAGTGAGTATGTCTAGTTTGAGAAGATGAAGATGGGTGGGGTAGAAGTATGTGACGGCTGATACAAATAAGGTTAGGGTTAGATTTTGTTTATACTTTCAAATAATTACACCAATAGCCCCTCAACTTAAGAGTTAATTAAATAACTAACTTAACTTGATATTTTGATTTCCTATAACTAAATAGGTTATCTAATAACCTTTTAAGTTAGTTAAATTAACTAATTACTTACTATATTGAATTATTATTATATTTCTTTTGACAAATAAATAATTAATTACACAGATAATAACCATATAAAAAAAAACTTTCGGCGGTTATTTATTTCGCGAAGAATTTCCGTTGGTTCAAGATTAGGATTCGAATTTCAAAAAGGGTCGGATTTCAGGAATCCTTTTTTTTTTACGGATGTTACAGTCTCCCCTACTTTAGGAGATTTCGTCCTCGAAATCTAATAGGAAGACTCTTGAAAAGCTGACATCCAAAGATTCAACAGAGAGAATAGCTGGGACTAGATCGCGAACGGGGTTTGTATAAGACAAAGAATAAAGGAGAACAATGGGAGTATAAAATCGAACGATTGATTTTAAATACACAATTGCGCGTGTAAGAATAGCATAAGTACAGGATAGACGAAAGCGATGTGTTAAGGATGAGTTCTCGTCGTGGATATTCGGATGTAATGCGTTTGTGAGTTGTTTCAAGTTCGTATTAGGTCCAAAGGTCTGCAAAACACTGAATTTCTCATGGCACGTTTTACGAAATTTGGTAATAAGATGAAAACACTTATATATAGGAAGTACCAGCGGCGTATCCACCGTGTTTTGACCACATTATGTCCGTTTCGTATTCGGTGTCATGTTACGTTCTGTGTTTTACCATACACAGTAGTACACTCTATGGTTCTCATGAGCCAATCACTATAATCCCGTGTGCACCCGCGATTATACTGACCGTCGCATGATCCGCATAGCTTGTACTAGTTACGTATGACTCAAGGTATACATAAATTTTGAAAACAAAATGCGTGAGTATAGAAATGTAGCATATAAGCATGTTTACGTTCAAATAGTATAAAACCTACGTAAGCGAATCCCTCGGGTTTCACTCGCGTACAGGTGCAAATGTATAAATTTTGAGTATAAATGAAAGCACGAGCTTAGTATAAGTTTAAACGTGAATACGCATGCGAGCATAACACAAATGCATGAATAAGGGTACGATTACCAGTATAAGCATAACGTGTATAAAAAAATGAATATAAACGGGAGTACAATTTGAGCATAAACGAATGACGTGAGTATAGACGCAATTCGTATAAATGAGAGTACAAACAAAAGTACGAGTATAACAGAAATCTTATAAACGTGGGTATAAATGCGAGTACGAATATAACGTAAATCGTATAAACGAGAGTATAAATGCGAGTACGAGTGTGAATACGAGTATAAATATGAGTATAAACACAAGATGCATGAGTATGGATGTAAATGTGAAAATTAAGTGTAAAACATGAATGTTTAAATATGAACAAAATACATGTGTATGAGTATAAGTGTAGCAAAGTTGTAAAAGTGCAAATGAAAACATAACTCGTATGAATATGAATACGAATGTAGTATAGACATGAATGTAAGGACAACGTAAATGTATAATTGTGAGTGTGTGTATAAACGTAAAATGTATGAATTTTGAATCATAAGTATGACATAAATGTGTAAGTGTGAACATAAGTGAAGGCATAAAATGTATAAATATGGATATAGGAATTAATGATTTTGTTTACAGTATAAATCGAAATACACTGGTTTATGCGCGTAAAAGATTAAAAATTTTGAGTATGAGAGAAAAAAAAGAACGAGTGACGTGCGTGAGATTGTTGTGACTAAACGTGTAAAATGATATGCATATATAGTTGTTTGCGCAAAACGTGAAGTTAAAATAAATCGAGTTGTCACGAAATATAGGCTTTAGTTTGTGAATGTAAAGAGAGTATAAATCATCCACTATTTATGCAAATAGTTCTTTGTAAAAGTATGGGAATGCTACTATGGTTTTAAAAGAATTTACATAGTTGAAAATTTGTCGGTTCTTATGAGGTTTCCTTGCCCACGTGTTTCGAATTTATTTGGCGTATCGAGCGAGGTTTTGAAAAGTTCTTGGGATTAACAAGCTTGCATCGTTTTAAGTAACTTTTACATTAGAAAGTTTTGAAGTTTATAGATTCTTGAGGAAAAGTTGATCCTTAGAAAAAGGAATTTGGTATACAAACTTAGTGATTGTTGAAAAATGTTTTATTGGTTTTGAAAAGGAGTTTTAGTAAATGCTTAAATAATACTGGTAATATTTTATAGGTGTGTGCGAAAAAGTCGATTTGATTCTCAATTAAAAATAGAAAATCTCTGGTTTAATGATATGTGATGAGCTTGTTTTAATAGTTATGTTGAATACAAAATTCGTGGGCAATGGATTTGTTAGACCAACTAAGTTGACGAGTAGTATTTCGTGAAATTTTGAATATTAAGAAACAAGTGTCTACGGAAAAGTTAAAAATTTCACGTGTGTAAGCTATATGAAAATATAGATTGTAGGATAAGAAGTTCATTCATATAAACAATGCATTTTGAAATAATTAGAGATTTGACTAATGATAATCGATTTAGATGTATAAAGGATCGTGTTTACATAACATAGTCTATTAAAAGAAAGTATCGGTAACGGTCACCTAGGTAAAGGAATCACCCCTAACCCATTGGTGAGGTCGTTGTAAGATGAGAGAAAGAAGCGCAGTTAATCGTCAAGGTAAGGATATCACTCCTATCTCGACGATATGTCTCCACTTGTTGTTACAAGAAGAAAAATGTAAATAAAATTACGAGAAACCCGACGGGTATTTACCCGTTAGAAACCCGACGGGTTTTGGGACGGGTTTGGGATAAGCTTATCTAACCGGGTTTGGGTTTGGGATTACCTAAACCCGTCCCAAACCCGACCCATTGTCATCCCTAGAGAAGATGAAGATGGGTGGGGTAGAAGTATGTGACGGCTGATACAAATAAGGTTAGGGTTAGATTTTGTTTATACTTTCAAATAATTACACCAATAGCCCCTCAACTTAAGAGTTAATTAAATAACTAACTTAACTTGATATTTTGATTTCCTATAACTAAATAGGTTATCTAATAACCTTTTAAGTTAGTTAAATTAAATAATTACTTACTATATTGAATTATTGTTATATTTCTTTTGACAAATAAATAATTAATTACACAGATAATAACCATATAAAAATAAACTTTCGGCGGTTATTTATTTCGCGAAGAATTTCCGTTGGTTCAAGATTAGGATTCGAATTTCAAAAAGGGTCGGATTTCAGGAATCCTTTTTTTTTTACGGATGTTACAGGTAGACTAAACACATTCTGGATTTTGAGACAAAGATGATACGGTTTGACCCGTTTCGGCTAATATGTTTAAACTAGTTACACAAGCCGATCCGAACGTGAAAGTGCGTAACGGGTAATCATATAAATCATATACAAGTTTCCTGAGATTATATGCACTAAATATGTTGTGATATTAGCAAGATATGTCCTATTATGCCCAAATAATTTTAAACTCAAATTATGCCTCATAAGGGCATTTTGGTCATTTAAAAGGGTATAAAAGAGTTAAACTAGCAATCTGAGTTATATATCTGAATAAATCAGTAATTATACTTAGTTTATCATGTTATAACAGTAGGGTATCATATATATGTGAATTTTTATTAATTATAACCATCTTACCGAAAGGGGATTTTGGTAATTTCACATAAGCCTAAAAGGTCAAAACTGGAAATCTGAGTTTAAAACTTTAGTTTACTGTTAGAACATAAAATGTTACTAAATATATCAGTAGGTATTGACTCTTATATATATAAACTAGTTTTGACACATACTAGGTCGTAAAAATGCCTAAAAAGGCGATTTGGAGCCATTTCCGGGTTTTCAAAGAAAAGCTGATATTTTTATAATTCCAGAAGGCTCAAAATAATATATTTATTGTAATAAATCAGTAGAAAAAGGTTTGAGGTAAAAAGGAATTATAAAACTCATTTTATAGCCCAAAAGGGCAAACCCGGCATTAGCCGAATTAAGTTTAAAACTCTAAGTTATGCTCAGCCTAAAAATAAATAAAAATCTTTAAAATTCCCAAAATATTATTATATATCAGTGGGTATAAAGTTTTGATATAAAAATTGGGTTTAGATAGGCTACATGCTAATTATGCTAATTAATTACTAAGAAAGCTTCTAATTACGCTAATGAGCATAACTCTTAATCTAGACCTCAAGCTAATGTCAAATTTTGGTTACAAGTCTATAATTCAGTAACTAAGATGTCTACCCTTTTATATTTTCAAAAATCATATTTTATGGACATTTGGGCATAATGGTCAACATATGGGCATTTAACGGAAATTTGCATAATAATTAGACAACTAGTGAACTAAGCCGTATAGTCACAGAGGGTTATACTAACATGTTACTAGGTCCAAAAGAAACTCTAAGGCAATCTTAAACTTGACTAAAACGGGTCAGAACTGAAAGTCAAAGCGAAAGTCAAACTATGCGACTTTCGGTTCCAAACCGGGTCTAAACAGAAAATTGTCGAGTTGAACATGTTGGGACATGTTCTTACATTAGTTACCAAGTTATATTAATGATCAAACAGGTTGCATGTATCCTACATTTCTAATTATGAGTTAATTTGGATTTAAGCATTCTGTTGACTTTTTAAAGTATACTTTGACTCGACAATTAACATGGTTAGAGTGGGAATCTGAAAATACCCTTTTAAGGGTTTGTTACCCACATAATTACCTACTTATAGGTATTTTTTATTCGAGATTTGACTGAGTAATTATGGACTAATCTCGAAGTCAAACCTTAATTACGACGGTTTGACTTTTAGCTGATTAACTAAGCTAAAATGGATTAAGGGAGGTTAAGGACACTTACAAGAGTCCTAATTACTGCTAGAGATCACTAGGAAGATGGCTTGTTGTCCATAGAGCTCCAGAGATGAATTTGCAAATGAATGTCCAAAATGGTTACAACTCATGCTCTTATATAGTGCACCAATGAGCTCAAGATCAAGACATGCAACTCTACAATTGTTGTGTGATCACCCCAGGTGTCCCTAGAGGGCTAAATACTGCCTAGCAAGTCCCTAGTTTCGAAAACCATGATTATAAGCCGGTGTAACAGGCTGAACAGGCAGCTGTCCATTTTCTGCTGCCAGCGACAGTCTTACGGACCGTAAGCCTAAGCTCTTGCGGTCCGTATGCAGCTCTTGCAGACCGTATGCTGAGGTGGTTACGGTCCGTAACCGACCTTTGCTGAAATCGCCCAGGTATGCACCTTACGGACCGTAAGCTTGAAGCCATACGGTCCGTAACCGATGGCCAGAAACCAAAAATTTGCAAACTTCCAAGAATTGACCATGCAATCTTACAAGTCCGAATGTCATGCTATCTTTTTCAATTGTGGGTCCTCTTTGCTCAGCCATTGCATACTTGAATGTTCCTTACATGTTTTCACTTCACTTTGGATTCTTGTGGGAGGTTAAAGTGACGGAAATACCAAGAACAAGTCTTGGATTCTCAATATAGTTGAACAAGACTTATTAAACTTATTTCAACTTCTTTTTAAATCCAGAATTTAAATTAGATTTTTGTAGTAATATTTCTAAAGACCAAATTTCCATATAAAGGATGGAATTTTTTTTTATTTAATTAGAAACAACCGGCTAGATGTTTATCGTAATGATTTAATGATCTTGGGATTTATAATTTGGGTCGCTCAGAGGTGTTTTAATAATATGTCGCCCTTGGGTCGTTCAGAGGTATTTTTAATAACATGACGCCTTCTTTAAAATCCTACCATACATCTCTTATCTGATCCGGATTCCTGACACGTTTGTCCCACATGACACGTGTCTTTATTTTATTGGTCAGGAATTTCCGGGTTGTTACATCCTCACCCCCTTATAAGAAATCTCGACCTCGAGATTTACTGAAATAATTGAGGGTATTTCTCTTTCATTGTGGACTCTAACTCCCACGTATAATCGGGACCTCTGCGGGCATCCCATTTGACCTTGACAATAGGCACGTGCTTCCTTCGAAGCTTCTTTACCTGTCGATCTTCAATCGACATATGTTTTTCCACAAACTTCAAGCTCTCATCTATATGCACATCTGTGTGTGGTATGACTAGTGATTCATCAGCTAGACATTTCTTCAGATTGCAGATGTGGAACACATTGTGAATACCACTGAGCTCTTCAGGTAAGTTCAACTTATAAGCCACTGACCCAACACATTCGATGATCTCGAATGGCCCTATATTCCTCGGGCTTAACTTACCTTTCTTACCAAATCGCATCACCCCCTTCCAGGGTGATACTTTGAGCAAAACTTTATCACCAAGCTCGAACTTGAGGGGTTTTCGCCTTTTATCAGCATAGCTCTTCTGCCTATCCCGGGCAGCTTTTAGGCGGTCACGAATCTGGACAATCTTGTCCGTCGTTTCAAAGACTAGATCTGGACCTGACAATTGAGTGTCTCCTACTTCTGCCCAACAAATGGGTGTTCTGCACTTTCTACCATATTGTGCCTCGAAAGGCGCAACCTGAATGCTGGTATAATAGCTATTATTGTAGGAGAACTCGACCAAAGGTAGGTGCTTATCCCAGCTTCCTCCTAAATCAATTACACATGCACGAAGCATGTCTTCCGAGGTCTGGATGGTACGCTCACTCTGCCCATCCGTCTGAGGATGGTAAGCCGTACTAAAATTCAATTGCGTCCCCAGAGACTGTTGGAAACTTTTCCAAAAATGCGAAGTGTATCTGGTATCCCTATCAGAGATAATAGATACTGGTACCCCATGCAGAGATACGATTTTATCAACATACAGTTGGGCCAACATGTCCGAACTGTAAGTTTCCTTAATTGGTAGGAAATGTGCTGACTTAGTCAGTCTATCAACTATGACCCATATAGTATCATTTCCCTTCTGCGTCTTAGGCAACTTGGTGATGAAATCCTCATCACCATTTCCCATTTCCGATGGCCAGAAGCCAAAAATTTGCAAACTTCCAAGAATTGACCATGCAATCTTACAAGTCCGAATGTCATGCCATCTTTTTCAGTAGTGGGTCCTCTTTGCTCAGCCATTGCATGCTTGAATGTTCCTTACATGTTTTTACTTCACTTTGGATTCTTGTGGGAGGTTAACGTGACGGAAATACCAAGAACAAGTCTTGGATTCTCAATATAGTTGAACAAGACTTATTAAACTTATTTCAACTTCTTTTTAAATCCAGAATTTAAATTAGAGTTTTGTAGTAATATTCCTAAAGACCCAATTTCCATATAAAGGATGGAATTTTTTTTATTTAATTAGAAACAACCGGCTAGATGTTTATCGTAATGATTTAAGGATCTTGGGATTTATAATTTGGGTCGCTCAGAGGTGTTTTAATAACATGTCGCCCTTGGGTCGTTCAGAGGTATTTTTAATAACATGACGCCTTCTTTAAAATCCTACCATACATCTCTTATCTGATCCAGATTCCTGACACATTTGTCCCACATGACACGTGTCTTTCTTTTATTGGTCAGGGATTTCCGAGGTGTTACACCACCGGTGTTGAACCGCTCTGCCCTTCCATCCCTAATCAACCCGTCGTCACCCTCTCTGTACGTCTTGAATGTTAAAGTCGAAGCCGTGACTAAAAATTGAGCTTTTGGGTTGGGAGGAGGAAGAAGACGGCGACGGTTGTGGGGGAAGAAGACGACGGTGGCGGTAGGAGGAGGAGGAGAGTGGTGGAGGAGAGGGGTGGAGGAGAGGTGCTAGGGTTTTGTTATGTATGTGTGTTTTGTGAGAAGATGTTTGAAGTGTTTAGAAGTGGGAGGTCCACATCTGTTTGGGAAAGAGGACACGCAGACCTTTTAAATGAAATCTCTTCCGAAAAAACAAACAATCTGCAAAACAAAAGGTTTGCGCCACGTAGACAAAAGAAGCCAGGAATCTCTTTTTGAAAAAAACAAACAACACCTAAATGTTAAACAAGTAAGATATCTAAACCATTGATTGAGAGATGACAAGTAAACAATGAAAATAGAAAGGAATGTTTCAATATGCACGTGCCACATGCAAGATTTGTTAATATGCTATGAGATAAACACGGACTTGACTCCATTATTAGATCATGTTAAACACCATCACTTTACATGGTCGATATTCATTTCAATTTTAGTTCACCCAATCACTTTTAATATACACATGGCGTACTTTTAATAAATAAGTATTTTTTTTATAAGTGGTCACACTAGTTTGGTAATCACAAATCAGAAACTACATTTGGTCGAATATGAGACTAGTTTATATTTCACATTTTCATGGCCAAAAGTACAATTGTATCTCATATGTGTACTCATACAACGTTGGATTCACGGAATTCCCGTTGATATATTGGATCCGTGTTTATAATTTATGTGCTTAAAATTATACGTTGGGATTTCCATCATTCCCAATCTCATATTAAAAACGCCTTAAAAACCCAATTCAAACATCTCATACTTCTAATAATTTCTAGTTTTTAATTTTAGAATACTGAAATAACTTTTTCTTATTTTTTGGTTTCATTTCTTGTAATCGGACGAGTATCGTATATTGTCATCATCGTATTCATATACACGAAAAATTTATTTAACTAAGGGAAATTGACCTATAATAATCTCACATAGATCTTATTGACCATTAATAATCACACCTCAGAATATTTCCCTCACCAGTCCCACATTTCATCTATTTTTCTTACAATGGTCCCCCGTTAAAAAAACTTAACGGAGTTAAGCTTTTTTTTTTCCAAATTACAAACATATTTTTAGGGCTTTTGATCAGAACGATGGTACGAGTCTATTGATGTAAAACTTACTTCGAAATGATGCTCCAAGTGACTTGATTTTGGTTAATTGGAAATTTAAACACCCGAATTGAAGTGTCGTTTTCATCGTTTGGAGCACCGTTTCGAGGCAAGTTTTACAACAATGGATTCGTATCGTCGTTCTAATCAAAAGCCCTAAAAAATCTGTTTGTGATTTGGAAAAAAGCTTAACTCCGTTAAGTTTTTTTTTTAACAGGGGACTATTGTAGGAAAAATAGGTGAAAGGTGGGACTAGTGGGGGGAATATTCCGAGATGGGATTATTAATGACCAATAAGATCTAGGTGTGTTTATTACAGTCCAATTCCCCTTTAACTAATTATATATTATTCTTTTTGCATCCAAATACCCGTTGTAAATATATTTATGATTTTCATATTAGGTTGGGGATCTGCCGTCCATTTTTAAACCGTAATAAACTAACTTTTCTCGATGAACAGAAAATACTTAAATATAAATGTTATTAAAAAACAAGAATTTAAGTTGATGTTTAGTTATGCCATAAATGAACTTACCAAATAGTGCACATGTACCCGATAGTTATTGATAGTTTTTTGTCAATCGTTCAAAAAAAAGATAGTTTTTCGTCAAGTCGATGTCAACTTCCTATTTATATCCCAAACAACAAAAATGCTAAGTCTTAATTGTAAAACTTTTGGAAACGATATTAGGTTATGGTTATAGGTTATGACAAATCACTTGACCTAAGATTCTATTGGATTTTCGTTACAGGGGCGGCCCGAAGGGGATGTAGGGTGGTGACGACTCAGGGCCCAGACACTTTGAGGGCCCAAATTTTTTTTTAATAAAGTTACGCTCTAAACTTAGAATATATAATTACTGAATTGGATAAAGACAAGATGAGGCCCATGGTCTAGTAGTTACCATGCCATTTTATTGGCAAATATGTCTTAGGTTCTACTCTTGATAGCTTCATTTTTAGTTGATTTTTTTCCTTGCATTAAATGCAAATGACATTAGTTGACTAATCTTGTGTTATATTAAATCAAAATAGGAATCGTAGTTATTTCTCAAATCTAAATGTTTATTTATGTTAATTTCTTAAAATATTATTCAATCTACAATTAGTTATGTGTGTTTCATTTTTTTTATGAAAAAAAGTCTTATTTTGTTTTTTTTTTCTTTTTCAACTCTGTGTATTTTCTAAATAAATTTGGACAAGTTAGGATGGTTATACATGATCGTAAATAACGATTTTTAAAGTTACAACGTAACTGTTATACATGATCGTAAATAACGATTTTTAAAGTTACAGCGTAACTGTTCTACATTTTCTTAATTTACCCTTACAACGTGTTTTCTTTCTACGTTTCGTTGTCCAAATGCGCGTTTGATGTGCTTTTTATCTACGTTTCCATGTAAAAAAGTAGCCCGCCGCAACACGCGGGTTATTCCACAAATTTTTAATTCATTTCATATATTTAAAACTTTTTTGTATATTCTTTTTAAGAAGTTTATATTTTAGGGGCTCGTATTTTATCTTTGCACAAGGCCTATATATTTTCGAAGATTTTTGAAGACGGCCCTGTTTCGTTATAATGAATTTTTTAAGCTAATTTGTGTTTTAACACACACATAGAGTTCGAATAAGTGAATTTTCCATGAGAAGATAAAATTTGGTGCGTTAATTTTGCTATTTCAATGGTTAGAATTGGAAATAATAGAAAGTTAGAATGAGTTAAATGATAGAAAAAACTGAGTACCATTATACATTGTAGATTTTTTTTTTCTCTTTATATAAAACCAGGTCAACCAATTCTTTTAGTATATTTTTACAAAAGTCATAGAGATTTTTACCAGGACAACCAATTCTTTTAATATATTTTTACAAGTCATAGAGATTTTTTAAATTCGTTTATGATATTGCTATAAGAACGATGGTTTTTAAAATTTTGATACATTATTCTATTCTATTCTATTATGCACTGGACCAAATTTCATAAATTTCATCTAATTTCTCGACATACTAAATACATATTAATAATACATTATTAGTTAACCATCAAGCCAATGATGTCCAGCTCAGCTGGACGGAGGTGTGAGGGTTTTTCCCATAGGCTCGGGTTCAATCCCGGTCTGTGGCGGTTTCCCACACAGGATTGTGGGGGGGTGGGGGTCAGTCCCCGCTTGAAACTCCCGGTCAGACCAACCGGTCAAGTGTGGGATTCGATCCTGGTTCTTCTCGTTTGGACTTGTGTCATTTGCCAGCTGATGTACACCTTCCAAAAAAAATTAGTTAACCATCAATTATCAAATGACAAATACAAACATGAACAGTGCTAATTATGCATTGGACCAAATTTCATCTAATTTCTCATACTAAATACATATTAAAAATACATTAGTTAACCATCAATTATCAAATAAGTGTACTATTGCACCTTTTATTATTATTTGGATTTTTTTTATCATGTGAATTTAGACATGTGCCATCCCTAAATTTTGTACTTGGTCCAAATTTATTCTATCAGATGTTTATTATTTAAATTGCTCGACAAAATGTTTGAAAACATCAACTGGTATGTTTATAATAATAAAAGACAAACGCTTATTGTATTAATAATAAGCTTATTTTATATAATAACATTTCTAGTTGTGCATAGTAGTAATTCATTATTTGTGTATCTTGATTGTCGGATTACATTATTATTATTATTATTATTATTATTATTATTATTATTATTATTATTATTATTATTACTATTATTATTACTATTATTATTACTATTACTATTATTATTACTATTATTATTATTATTATTATTATTATTATTATTATTAGAGTTAATTGCCCGGATGGTCCCTGTGGTTTCACGTTTTTTCACGTTTAGTCCCTACCTTTTGAAAATAGCAGTTATGCTCCCTATGGTTTGTTATTTTGTTACTCGGATAGTCCACTGTCTAGATGTCAATTAGTTTGGAAATACCAGGTATGCTCCCTATGGTTTGTCATTTTGTTACTCGGATGGTCCCATGAGTAAATGTCAGGTGACTATCCGAGTAACAAAATGACAAACCATAAGGAGCATACCTGCTAGTTTCAAAAGGTAGGAACTAAACGTGAAAAAACATAAAACCACAGGGACCATCCGGGAAATTAACTCTTATTATTATTATTATTATTATTATTATTATTATTATTATTATTATTTCTTTAGTTAATTTATAATTATAATTCATTTTTGGTTAATGTTGGTTGTATAGCTACAATATTATTATTTTTTCTTTAATTAATTAATGTTTCTAAACCTAAACTTTAATATAGTTACTATATGGCTCCTAAACTCAGAGGCGGACCCACCCCCAACCTAAGGTGGGCAGGTTCACCCCCGAGGAAAAAAAATTAACGTTATTTTTCGTCGAAAATCCCATCCGTATCCATTGGAATTTTTCGTTCGTACCCCTTAGATGAAAAATGTTATCGATTTGTATTTATTTTTTTAGTAAACTCTGATTAAAAAAAACACTACCTAAATTATATAAACTTATACTATCGAACTTAACCCAAATACCCAATATCTTAACCCACTATTTCATTAAACATAACTAGCCTACTAATTCCTAGCCAATTGACCAAAACCAACCTCAGTTCAAACTATAATAATGAAAATAAGCCCAATAGTCCCTTAGAATTCCTCCCACCCTCCCTCTCTTGCGTTGTCTCCTGCCAGGGATCAGCGAACACAGCAGCAACCACAATAGCACGTCATATGCAGCCACGAACCACAACCGTCTGACACCAAATCGCCATCGTCCGACACCAAACCAACCTGAATCCGATAAAGGGTGAGTTTTTATGTTTTCTGATGATTTTAATAGATATTATAGGAGAAAAAGTGTAATAAAATTCTTAAATAGTTTTGAAATTTCGTGTGTTTTGACGTTGTTTATGGTTGTTTAGATGATTTTTTGGGTGAGTATATTGTTTAGATGATTTTTAGGGTGATTACACACGATTTCTAGGGCTTGAATAGTTGAAAATTAAAATTGAAACATTATATTATAGAGCGATGAAATTATGGATCAATTTGTTTGTGATAGGAACCATAAGTAGGGACGTTATGGCGCGATTTCTCAAGAGGAAAGTTGACACATCTTCCGAATTCATTGATGTGGATACTCTGCCTTCGGAAAGTTGATATATCTTCCGAATTTGTATATGTTATATAGAGAAAGACTTGCTTAAGAGAGTAGCTTTAGATGATGTTTTTGATATATTTCAAAAAATGAAAACCCATATGGCGACGTTTTAGTTGTGTTTGTAACAATGTTTGACGTGTTTTTGATGATTATATAAATTTAGTTTGATGTTCTTTTGCTTTACATGACCCGACCCGAACTGACACGATACGAATCGATTTTTTTACTTATATACCTAGGGGCCTAAAATTTTTAAAAATGTTCCGCACTCCCATGGGAAAATTCCTAGGTCCGCCACTGCTTAAACTCTGATAATTTGTTTTATAAATGATCCATTTTAATACCCCTTAACTTTAATAGATTATAATACGGAATTATTAATAATAATTCTATTTCTACTAATGATTTACGTTATGCCCCCGGACTTATATACGACACTTTAAGTTTAACAAAGTTACTTTTTCATTTTTTAATAAAAATTTGTTCTTTTATCTTTTTTTATAAGCTTAATTCCTTTGTAAATTCATATAATATTACGTAAGATAAATTAGTTATAAAAGTATATACTTTTATTTAACTTATTGTAATTAAAGCTCTTACTCTAATTAAAGCTAACTTTTAACTTAAGAGATGTTATTTTATTGTGTTGCTTGCTTATTTTTCTCGCCGTTTAGATTAAAGCCTATATGGTCTAAATTATAGCTTCAATAAACCAAGTAACAAATTTAATTATTTTTTTTTGATTTACCTTATTATAGTTCAAGCTTACTTTTAACTCTAGACATTTTTATTTAACCATATTTATTGCTTAATTTTATTGTCATTAAGATTAACTCCTTGATGATCTATAATAACCCATCGATATATCATGTAACCAATACATCCTCACTAGCACCCTCCTTCAAACCCGCCGCGAAGTGCGAGCTTCAATACTAGTTTACTATAATAATACGTTTAAACTAATTAGAACGATGCATATAACATTACAACAGTGCATCTAAGCTGTTAAGGTCTGACGCATAAATGAGTTGTACGATTATAATGATACGTTTAAACCATTACAATGTACATTTTAAAACCACTTGTAGTTTAACAGACATATATACCATCGCCCTAAAATAAATGTGTCGTGTCCTAGATACTTTGTATCCAATCCGGGTCACAAATCTCCACCTCTAAGCGAACAATGTCACCACTTCCGGATCGAATTTCCTAACTAATTGAGAACCATTGTCTACCCAGGCCAAACCCCACCCTTTTGGGGACTTGAAATTCTTAGATTCAAACATATCAGAGAAACATCATTACTCATTTACTTTAATCTCATCATTCTCTAAACACAAAATTCGAACTGCAAATCCTAATTAATGATCGATGAAGGCTAATGATGGTTTTAGTTGCACATAGTAATGTATTTTTGAGTATTGAGGGAGGTGTGGTGCATGTAAGAGTAAGAGTAAACATATGTGTCTTAATATCGTGAATAAAGGATCTAAAGTGCACAATCACCATAGATGATACACGACATTGGGAAAGGCAAGAATATGATGCTGGTCCAAATGGATTTTTTGTGTTGTTTTTTTGTTGGGTTTGTTTCAAGCGGATTAGGGTTGCAATGATTTGTAAAATTGAAAGAGCTCGCCGGAGACGAAAAGCTCGCCGAAGAAGATGATTGGAAAACATAGTGTGGGAAATTTGAAGTCAATGGGACCCACCTTTAGTTGTTTTATTTTTTAGAATTTTATATAACTATCTTTAATTGATAGTGGCAATTTGGTAATTTCATCAAAACTTAACAACATAAATGGATGGAGTTAATATGGGTGGGTCTAATTGAAGCGAAAATGAAACCACTGGTACTGTTTTGGTAATTTTTAAACTAATGGACTGTAATAGTTATTTTTAGCAAACCACATGGATGAAAAATGTAATTAACTCTTTTCTTATCTTCGTTTATGATATTGCTACAAGAATGACGGTTTTTAAAATTTTGATGCATTGGTCATTTCACCAAAACTTAACAACATAAATGGATGGAGTTAATGTGGGTGGGTTTAATTGAAGCGAAAATGAAACCACTGGTACTGTTTTGCTAATTTTTAAACTAATGGACTGTAATAGTTATTTTCAACAAACCACATGGACGAAAAAAGTAATTAACTCTTTTCTTATATTCGTTTATGATATTGCTACAAGAATGATGGTTTTTAAAATTTGGATGCATTATTTACTATAACTAGTAGTCGAACCCGTGTAAAACACGGGTAGTTTTAGTAACGTTTCATTATATTAATTAGTAAGTAATAGGTTCATTTAGATTGTCGGGGATTTGATATATATTGACATTCAAAGTCATTGTCCAGACTATAAAACACTGATGTGATAAATACAGTTACATATAAACATTGTTAACATAAACATTGATGCAATATATGTTGTTGATGCTGAACCACTGTTGTTGTTGGGCAGTGGTTCACCTTTGGTTGATCAGGCCTTTGGTTCATCAGTGCTTGTCTTAACAGGCCTTTGGTCTTCATCAGTGCTTTGGTCTTCAACAGTGGATGATCTTCATCAGTGCTTTGGTGATGAAGGCCTACTCATGAATCTCTTGGCTATTTCTTGTAGCTTTGCTGAGTCAGGATTTTCTACCAACATCTGCTTGATGGCCACTTTAAATACTTCAGATTCTTCTTGTGCTTCTTCTTCTTCTTCGTCCATCTGTTTTTACCTATTTCTTTGATAGACAACAATAGCAGATGGAACAGTGGATTTAGCAGATCTTTTAGTTGGTAGGGTCTGTTTGATTGAAACCTTTGATGTTGGATAATCTGGCTTTTTAGGAACAGAGGGATCTTTCTTTCTTCTTTCTTCCAATTTGTATGTGTCTATCACTTTAACCTCTGTCCACCTTATGATTTGATTCCTTGAGCCATAATTTGCAGTTATAAGCTCTTCCTTCATTCTCTTCAATTTCAAAACCCTTTCAGGTACATTTTTTTATACTGGGACCAGACTGGTGGGGTTGGTTTTATTGTTGAGTCATCAAGCATCTTTTGTATTCTTCCAATTTCTTGCTTGAGCTCACTTATGGTCCAGTCTTTGAATTGATACCTTTCTGCCTTGTATTTCTTGTTTTCCATGATGTGCTCAATGTAATCTTGCCTTAGGCTTTCATAATCTCTTTCTGATAACTGCTGACAAAGATCTTTTGAAAACTGTTCTAGTGTTCTGACTTGGCTAAGAAAATATTGCAGATTTCTCTGTATTTCTTTATCAGATTTTCCTTTTGTGTCTCTTTTTTAGATATCCTCTGCTTGTTTGGCTTTCAGTTGAAGATACTCATCAATGTTTTTTGGCAAAGGATAACCATGAAGAGATGGGAAGTTTCTCTTTTGAGGATTATCTTCAGAATAGAAGGATTTAATCTCCTCTCTAACTGCTGGAAGATCTAGAGGATATTTCACTCCCAAAGGAACCAAGGCAGTAATTTCCTCAGTGATTTGAATTGAAGTAGGTTTTTGCATGGTGGATAGGATCAGAGGTTGTGAAGATATTGGAAGTGGAGAAGGTACAGTGTCATCTTCAAGTATGACATTTGTTTGCCTCCTTCTCTTGATTTTTGGTGTGGTTGGAGGTGTTGAATTTGGATGTGTATCTTTGGATTGAGTGGTGGTTGGTAAAGTGATGAGAGCATTGGTTAAAACAACATCTGTTGAAACCACTGATGTATCAACAACTGTTGATATACCAGGTGTCTCAACATCTGTTAGCTTTGTGGTTTGAGGTGAAGAACTTTTGGGGATTTCAATGAATTGTTCAATGGATTTGGAAGGTGTGGAAATAGGTTGGCTGACCTTTCTGGTAGCTCTCCTTGTTTTTGAGGTACCCTGGTCTTCCTGTTGCCATTAGAACTTTCTTTTCCTCTTCAAATCTTATAGAACCCTTTCGTTCCATTCTCTTTTTTCCTTTTGCTTTTTCTTCAGCAAACAGGTTGATAGTCATCAACCTTCTTTGTACCATCTGGTTTTGGAATCTCTACAACAGGTTTAGCTTTTGGATCAGGCTCTAGGTGTAAACCTTCCTTTCGTTTCTTTCCTTTCTCCCCTTTTTTGGCATCATCAGTGTTTACATAGATAATGGTAGGAGGAGAAGTACCGGTGGTTTGGAGTAACTGAGCTTTGATGGCTTTAATATCAGCTTGAGTGTCCTTATACCTTGCATCCATCATATTTCTAAACAGTTGTAACTGGATTTCATGTTGTTGATCAACATATTTTCTTTGTTGATAAAGCAGAGGTTGTAGGAGTTGCCATAGCTCACTTGTTGTGGTAGCAGATGATGAAGCAGTGGATTAAGACTTTAATGATTGTAACAACTGTTGCAACATATTTTTGATATCTTCCACAGATGTTTCAATATTGGTAACTCTCTCCGTCAATTCCTGATATCTTAAACCATCACCTAAGCTAATGGGATCATCTGATTTCCCCCCAGCAGTGATTGTATCAGCAGTTGGACCAGGAGAAGTCTCCAATGGTTCATCCACTGATGTAACACCCCGAGAAATATAAATCTGTGATTATAAATTTAAGTGGCAATAAATGAAATAAACTAACTAGGAATAAAAATAACCTAGTTAGTTAATTATCTTGTAGTAATATGTAAGTTTGAATAAAAACATCTAAAATAAAGAAAGAACTAATAGTTGAGGGGCCAAAGATGTTAAAGGTCAAACTAGTCCTAATAAAAACAAAAAAAATAAAAAAGCAAACACATATTTTGTGTGTGTGGATCGAATAGAACGCAGGGGAGGGCGACCAAACTACCATCAAACCCTAGTTTCAACAAATTGATCAAACTGAGAGCCTTAATCAGTTCCAAATCGATTTTCAAGCATAAATTAGTGATCACCTCAGTGAAGTGGTCATAAGGTATGCAAAATTCCATAATTTAGTTCCATATCAGATTTCTTGATGATTTGTGAAACCAAAATCTAAGCTTGATATGTTGATGTTTAGATGAAAATAGTGTTGGAAACATGTTTAGATATAAACCCTAGCTAACAATTTGTGAAATTGATGCTCAAATTATGAATATTCATGTTTACCCATATAGGTATTAAATGGGTTTTGTGAATAATAAGGAATCCTAATAATGTAATCAGAAAACTGATGTTAACGGCTTGCATGAAGCGAATCTGATATTAGTATGCATGCTAGAAGTAAAGAACTTGCAAAATGTATAAAAGTTTGGCTAAATAGTTGAGACATGAACTTGATAATGATTAATTGAAAACCAAGCTCTTACAGTGTTTGCTAAAATGCTTAAGAGAAAGCTAACATAGCGAATTTGAGATAAAAACACATGTTTGAACAATATGACAAATTATGCGTAATATGTTGTGAAAAGAGTTCTAAACAATATTTGGTTGAACTCTATAGGCAAGGAATCCGGATCGTCAACTGGACAAGCCGGTGGAGACACGCGTTTGAAAGGAGTGCATTAAAGGTACGTAACTATTAGTTCCGTTGCTTAGTTACAAAGAATGTTTATTATGTTTGTAAATGATATCGTAGTGTGATAAGAATGTTTGATATATAATTGAAGTGACAAAGTTCACTCGATAGATCAAACGGGTCAATTTGAATAAATCTTGGTAGCCATCAAAGTGAAGGTTTTCACTTGACAACGGAATGGGTCAAAACTGGTTTTTCAAAATAACAAAGTAAGTAGAGACTTGGAAGTCACATTATATGTTAACAATAGGAGGTGATATGCCAAGAGATTGGATGCACCAAATTGATGTTTATGAACCCTTGATATTGGGTCAAATGTCTAGAATTCGCTTGCAAGATATGCATAAAGTGGTTTGCTCGAATTATAGAAAACGAGCATGAAATTCTAGTGCATGCGTAAAACCATGTTATGGTGATGATACGCCATAGTTGACAAGCCCGGGGAATGGGTAACAAAGCTTAGAAATCAATGAAATTGAATGATGACAAATATGTCACAAAACAAACGGGTCAAATAATCGAAACAAGGATTTGTGAACAATTCATTTATAAACCAGGTTTCGTTGCGTGAAATTTAAATGGTTAGATCCGTATTTTTATTACGGACGCGTAGGAAAAAGAATCGACTAAAACGGACATGTAGGTAAAAAGTTATGGCCTTTCAAAGTTAGATTTTTAGAAATTATGGAGCTGGGCATAAATGCAGGTCAAAAGCCTGCACCCGCTGGAAAACCATCTCCCTCGCGGAACGCGGAGGGAGACCCTGAACCTGTCGCGACACGCGGGGCTTTCTCGCGGCCCGCGAAAGCTGATATGGGATCTGTCGCGGGGCGCGACAGACCCAAAATGCTGAAATTTTATTTTGTTTCCGTTGTTTGATATTGGAACTTGTTTACAAACGTTTTAATGTTGTCAAAACTAACAATTGATGTGGTTTTGACCTCAGGTGATGTTCGTCTCATTCTGGATGCCGATCAAGCAAGAATTCAAGAACCGAACACAAAGTTTTGAAGCTTCCGCGCTAATTAAATCTTGTTTTAGACGATGTTTGTTTTGTAAAAACTAACAAAATGTTGAATGTTTTTAAACTAGTTAGTTGACTAAATTAGAATATCATAACCATGTGATCTTAGTTTTTATAACTAAGTGTTGAAATTATGCATTTTGATTTTAAAAATGCGTATTGTAGTCTGAAATCTTAAATTATTGAGGCGGGTCTACAACTGATGCCCCTTTGTCTTGGTACTGGGGATTTCTATCATTTTTAACTATTTTAAGGATAAATTTTTGAATTTCTGAAAACATTTTAATGCTTTATTCTTAGAAAAATAGGATTTTTTCTGTTATTCCATGTTCAGCATGCCAATTCTAACATATGCTATGTTCTTTGATGACCCACTTTTTACCAATTAGATTATCATCCTTTGGCTGTGGTACAAGTTTTCAATCTTGTTGTCACTGAACTGTTGAAGCTCCTCTTACATAATAGCTACCCAACTTTCTGTCTGTTAGTGCCCCATGGTACTTGACTTGTTGAAGGAATGGAAGAATGCCGATAAGACAAATGTTTTAGGATTGACTTTTTGTAGGAATTCCTTTTCATTGATGTTGTCAAGTGTTTTGTAAAATGGATGAGTTCTAAAAAGGATTGATGTTTAAAAGGTGATGCTACAGATGTGAGTCATTTGAGCTAACAACTGTTGGTAACTTTTGATGATCCAACAGCTGTTTGAAATGAAAACAGAGGGTTTTGAAAGATAGGTATGGCACACTGATGATTTTTATCCATTTTGATGGATTTTTCTCAACAGTGGTTAGGGGTGAGCTGGCAAAGGTTTATGAGATTTACTTTGGTCAAGCATTGTTGGTGTATCAGTGGTTGAGCTTTCACAGCTATTTTGAACATTTGCTGCTCTGATAATGGAAGTGATTTTGACTTGTGAATTTCCTGCAGAATTAGTTCTTGATAAACACATTTTAGATGCAAGTTTTTTCAAAATTGTTATTCACATATAAAATCTTGTTCCTAAGGTTTTTTTCAACTCTCTTATGTTACCAAAAGCATAAATGCAATTTTCCTGAACATAGGTCTTTAATGACTTGAGATGAACCCTTAGCAGCAGTCAATCAAAGAGAAATAGTTTTGATAAACACATGCTTTTCATTAGTCAAAAGATTACAATCAAAGGTTTACAATCAATTATTAAATGCATGCTTACATACTAAACTCCCCCTCAGCCTGAGCTCACTGGTTGATCGTACAAGATGAATGGATTGGAGGAGAAAACTCGCTCAAATAGAAAAATACAAATGTTCTATTTATAGTATAGATCAAACCACTTAGGTGATGTGATAAATACTGTTACATATAAACACTGTTGTTATATATACTGTTACATATAAACACTGATGTGATAAATACCGTTACATATAAACACTGAGGTGATACTGTCACACCCCGAAATATCAGAGCTGGCATGACTGGACTGGTATCTTCATTGCACAGCGGAAGCTAATAATGCTAAGACTTCTAGAAATTGAACGCTTGCTAAGTACTCAAATTCCCATGGGTTCTCCTATTCCAACCGCGCCATGATTTGAAAAGTAACCTGAGAAAGAAACATGCGAAAAATCAACATAAAGTTAAGCGAGTTCATAGTTTGTTTTGAAAAGATTTTAAACAAATCCTTTTTGTTTACCGGTTTAAAAGTTATGGAGAAAATTTAGTAAAATCATTTTCTCGACATGTTATTTGAAAACTGTGGGTCTAGCCCACGAAAGTCTTTGTGCATTGCACGAGAGAGAATGGGTCGAGCCCAAAAGAGTCTTTGTAAGCAGGACCAACGCATCCTCTAACTTGTACATAAGTTGAAAATCGTTACCAAAGTTCGTAAATCATGTATTTGTGAGTTTTTATCAAATGTATCTTGAAAACATTTGAAAATCCGAGTATCAAAACCGGTATGTAAGCGTCTATGAACAGATCATTAATGTTTTGTGTCACGGCCCCGACCCGGTTTGACCCGTTTCAGGAGCCGCGAGACAGAAATCCCGTGGTATTTAATTTAGGCGACAGCGGAAGTCTTTTTAAAACAGGATCTTTTATTATTAAAACTGCACGTTACATAATTTAGGGATAAAACCCGATAATTTACAATACGGTGATTTCAATGGAAATCTTTATTTTTCAAAACATGTTTCTTTATTTATTTACACTGAGCCACTTTTCTAAGCTGGTAGTGCTTCCTGACACTTTTCTTTGCTCACAACAGATTACCTGAAACATGTTTGAAAAAGGTTTTGTCAGCGGGGAAATACTGAGTGAGTTCATTCAGGTTTTAGGAAATGACCCATAGTTATAATTTACAGCATAAGAGCGATTACAATGGTTCATATCTTATTTTTATCTGGCTTTCTGTCACAATGGTGACAAGTCACAATGGTGACGATGGTCATACCACTACTAGGTCAATGAACTCTAATAGTGACGTTCCTCCCTAGTAGGTCAATGAACCTAACTGGGAGAAATAGTAATGTGCACAATACCCCACTAACCAATAAATCAAGATATCCACGACTTAGTCCCTGTAATTATAACTTTTTGAAAATAAATTTGGAGTATTGTAAAACAGTTGATAAAAAGAGAATGACTCACATTGCAGATTTAACGAGCAGTGTACAAGCCTACTGATTAGCCTTAATTATTCCTAATTTAACAATAATGCACACACACAAACGGATTAGTAACTAATTCAGCAGTTACGTCAATTCACGAGATCAAACCCTCACATCGATTAACAAGTGCGATACTTAATAATTCAATCGGATTCACAACGAATAACAGAGCATAGTCCGAATTCGAACAGTACTCAAATATTCAAGTCGAAATCACGACGAATAATCAAAGTACAACTCAATTTGAGCAGCACTCGGACAATCGTTGGATAGTTATAATCGATCGGACGTTGAATCGTAATAGCGATCGAGTTATTACCCTGATTGCGGCAGCACTTCGTGATCGGTGTGTGTTGTGAACGACATTCGCTATAACTCGATGGTTACAGAGAATTTGGACGTCGTTTCTGTGTCAGAATTCAAGTCCCAAGGCCTTCTATTTATAACCGAAATTTGCACCTCCCGCGTGTCGCGGAAGAATCCGTGGCACTTGCCGCGTATCGCCTGGGATGTCAATTTAGGGTAGGGTAGGTACGTGTCCAACTAGCTCAGGTGAGTCGACAGTTTCGAGAAATTCAATTTAGACAGCGATTTTAGATGATAATTATCAATTAGGGTTTACCTCCCTGAGTTTTGGGGGCCCTAATCCTGTTTCCGATTGTTCTAAAAATTTTAGGGCTAATGCAGAATTACTTGGGTGTCTCAATTAGGGTTTTCTTATTGATTAATTATCGTCCTAATTATTGATTTTAGTGACAGTTGTTACATCCTCCCCACCTTAAGAAAAATCTCGTCCTCGAGATTTACTGAAATAGATGAGGGTATTTTCGTTTCATCTCTGATTCCAGTTCCCAAGTGTACTCTGGTCCTCTTCTGGATTCTATTTGACTTTCACTAGCACTAGTCGTTTGTGTTTTGAAAAACTTAATCTTCTGGTCTTCTATTTGTAAGGGTTTCTCTACGAATTTCAGTTTTTCATTTATCTCTATATCTTGAAGAGGTACTACCAGGGATTCGTCTGTGAGACATTTCTTGTGATTGGATACATGAAACACATCATGTACTCCTACTAACTCTTCTGGTAGTTGTAAACAATAAGCTACTGGTCCTATTCGTTGGATTACTGGAAATGGTCCTACGTATCTTGGACTTAGCTTCTTAAATTCCTTTCCAAGGAAATACTTTCAATAGCATTTTGTCTCCAATTCGAACTCCTACGGCTCTTGTTTATTATTTGTATACTCTTCTAACCGTCTTCAGCCTTTCCTTCATGATACTAAATATCACAGTCGTAGTCACCGAGGATTTCCTTTTCCTCATGTTTAATTCTTGTTGCTCAAATATGTATCTTAAATTCTTATGACCCGTATGGATAGTAAACTTACTTCTTAAGGGCAAAATTATGGCTACTAATTCTAAGTCATGAGTGGTATAGCTTTCTTCGTGCTTTTTCAATTGCCTTGATGCATACACAATTACCTTTTTGCGTTGCATTAACACACATCTAAATCTTAGCTTTGATGTATTACCATATACTTTAAAATCTTCTGTTCCTTCTGGTAAGGCTAGGATTGGAATATTTGTTAATTTATGCTAGAGGCTTCTTTTTGTTTAGGTTCTTATTTAGAATTAACTATTTTAGCTTAGTTAAGGATATATCTATCTAAGAGAATCCTTAATAAACTGCCTATAGTATCTGGCTAAATTTACAAAATTCCTAATTTCCATTTAGGGATTGCGAAATCTTCCATTTTAGTAATTTGCTGCTATCTTAGTAGGATCTAAGTGAATACCTTCATGATTCATCATGTGACCTTAAGTGGTTTATTTCCTGTAATCATAAATGCTTCTCCGGCGGGTGCCTGGATTTTTTTATAAAGTTCTTATCACAGAGAATTCGAGCAGGGTTGGCTACTAACCAATCTATTCTTAACACAACATCAAACTCGGCTAATTTCTTAGGAATTAGATTGGCGAAGAATTCTATGACCTGAGAGTTCTATATTTTCCTTTTTGCTTATTTCGACTGTAAAGATTTGCCTAAGTTCGATTAATGATAGGTTAAGAGTTTGACAGAATGAAGTATTTGTAAAACTTTGGTTTGCACCAGAGTCAGATAATACTTTTTGTGTAAATGTTGTAACCTAGGACGTACCGGCTATCACATCTGGAATGAGCTCTGCTTCCTGAGCAGTTAATTGAAAGGCTCTTTGTGACAACTCGAGTTTTCGACCTTCACTTTCACATTAAATGCACGTTGACTTTGACTGATTAGTTGTTTGACTTATTGACTTGTAATGTGCACATTGTGATAGTGATTAGTGCATGATTATGTGGTTGCTTGTATAACATGAAACTTGTTGAAAAACCTAAAACTGATAACATATGAATGATCCCGACGAGACAAACTTTGATTCGCCAAAACAACCCGACGAAACAGAAGTCTGTTTCGTCAAACTCTATCTTGACGAAACTAAAGAGTTTCGCCGGCCCAGTATTTCGCCGAAGCCCATTACGGGCCCAAAACGTTAAATCGAATATTAAAACGTGAAATAGCTTCAGTTTCACACTTTTATCAAAAACCACCGAAACCCTAGAACCTTTCTCTGTCATTGGCGATCGCGAATTCCCGAAACACCGGAACGATCAAGTTGCTATCTTTGTTATCATTCTTCGTGGTTAGTGTTTATTTCTCGCACGATTGTTTGTATCCTTGTTATATACTAATTGAATACATGATTCATTGTGCTTGATCCCATGTTGTGAATTCGCGAATTGATTGATGATAACCTTGGTGAACAATAATGAAGCTGGTAATCATAGGATTCTTATTGTTAAATCAAATGGGTTTATGATTCTAAGACATATTGATTGACAGGGTGAATTCGTATTCCTGTATATATACTCGTTACATAAATTGTTCAGAATGATGTTGGTTTTGTATGAATGATTGAACATCTGTGATTGATGATGATTGTATGATTGTCGACGGCTGTGGGTATGATTAGGGTTCTGTAAAACGTAACTGATAATTGACGTAAATGATAATTGACGTAACTGATGTTTGACGAACTTGACTGGCTTGACGAAACAGAACTCTCGGCGAAACATAATGTGTTTCGCCAAGGGTGATCGACGAAACAGAACTCTGTTTCGCCAAAGGCAAGATTGACGAAACAGAATGTGTTTCGCCAAAGTGTGTTTCGCCGAATGTGATTCGCCAAAGTGTGTTTCGCCAATTCGAATACTTTGCACAGTAACCTGACTTAACTCTGTTAGAAGTTAACTGGATTGATTAACCACTGTTAAGTGATACGCATGACTTATATGAACTCGAATGTGTACAATGTGCTACTTGGTGATTATCGATGCATTGTCCTTTGTGATCACACATACGTGCCAACTTCGTGAATATCAACTGATCAAATACATGTGAATATTTAGGACTTGACTGATTAAGTGTGAGCGAGTAGTTAATCTTACCGAGCAAACCAAGGTGAGTTCACTGCATTTCTCAAGCATGTGTCCCGGTGGTTTGGGACAACTAGTAAACATTTGGAAGGGAATCTTGGGTGAACATTTAAATTGGGTTTTGGTTATTGAACATGGAACCAATCATTATCGGATTGCCTGTAGGGCAATGGGGTAATTAGTTGATAGCGCTATTAGGTTTAATACCTCACACCGGGACGTAAGGACGAGCGTGAACTAATTATCTGGGCATCATTACCAATGCTTGGTTAGGGGCATTGGGGACTGGGCACACTTCCAGGTTATTAAGGGACACAATTCCCGGATACATATGGGCACACTCCCTAGGGTATCTCAACAAGTCATAAACAGCATCATATCACAACGTTGAATTGGCTTAACATACATCTGGTAACAAAACACGTTAACAAAACTTTGAACTCACCAGCGTCGTCTGACACACTTGTTTGCATGCTTGCAGGACGTTAGAATTCGTGACATGGACTTGCTATCTGGGAGTGCTGGAGTGGTCATGGATCGAGGTTTCTGGATTAACTTATATGTGATACATTGGTTTTGAGCAGTATTATGAAACAATTGTTAAATGATTTACTACATGCTTCCGCTATATAACTCTTTGGGAATTAATATTATGTTTGACATTTTATATTGGTAATTAATGACATGTTTTATTTAAATATTTATCATTGTCAATGTGATTGGTGGCTCAGACTCTGATGCGTAACACGCCTCGCGGAGTTTCCGCAGGTGGTATTTTGGGGGTGTTACACTCTTGCATTCCTTTTTGCTTCTTCTGCAGGTTTGGCTTTAGTGTCAGATGGTTTGTTTAGTTTTGGACAATTTGGCCTATGATGTCCAGTTTCTCCACAGTTGTAACAAACTGAAAATTTCTTCTTCCTGCAGTCTTCTTCCTGATGCCCCGGAATTTTGCAAAAATTGCAATATCCTTTGCATCTTCCAAAATGCTTTCTTTTGCAAAAATTGCAAAATGGACTAGTGATTGCCCAATCCCTCCTTTCTTGAAATCGTTATGGTTATCCGAACGGATTACCTGGGTAATCTTTTGGGCTACTTCCTTCCTTCTATTTTCTTCTCTTGTCCGTACTAGTTCGTCAGTCAGAGTATTGGCTAAATCCACCGCATCATCAATCGTGCGAGGTTTCGCAGCCTTGACGATGTTACGGATTTCAGAAATCAATCCCCAAATATATCGAGAAATAAGTACCGGCTCTGGCGAAGCCAGGGTTGGTACTACTCGAGCATACTCGAAGAATGTCGTAGTATACTTTCGACAATCTACATCCACCATTCGGTGGGTTAAAAACTTGTTTGTCATTTGTTCCTTTTCATATTCGGGACATAATTTTCTTTCTACCAAGCTCTTAAATTCTTCCCAGTTCATAGCATACGCCATCCTTCTTCCTTTTGATTGTAACACCGTATTCCACCATTCTAGCGCCCCTTCTTTGAAAAGATTTGACACGTACATGACCTGATCATTCTGAGCACATTTACTTATGGCAATTACTGCCTCAGTTTTCTCTAACCAACGTAGTGCCGCAGTTGCTCCTTCATTGCCTGCAAACTCAGATGGTTTACAAGCAAGAAATTCCTTATAAGTGCAACCAGGCGTTGCAACTTTCATTTTCTTAGGGAGCGGCGCTTGTTGTGGTTCATGGTCATGATTAACATGATCATTGCCTCCGTTTACGCTATTACTGAAGTTATCTTCAGAAATACGTTTGCTAGGAACGAGTTGTTGTGGTTCTATTGGATTTTTAACAGCAGCAACGATTGCTGGAATAGCGTTGGCTATCCCTTGAGCTATCATTGTTGGAATAGTGTTGGCTATCCCTTGAGCAACGATATTTTCTATATCCTGCCTAGTCATATATTGATCCCCTGGTTGTTGCTCAGAATTATTAACTGCTTCATTATTCGCGTTTTCCATCTGATAATTAATTTATATATAAATAATTAGTTATTTTAATTCAAGGTCACAAATAAGTGCACATAATCACGAATGTACAAACAAAATTATGATTTTCCAAAATTTCATTTGTGCCATGTTTCTATATACCCACATATACTGATTTTACTATTATTATTATACGATCACAGTTCCATAATTCCCTATCTTTTGTCAGATGATATTCTAGTAATGATGTTCCCCCTCATCGTATTTCCAGGGGATCTGTCCTCCAATCTATTGGATCCTATTCCCAATGTCCATTAGTTCTTCACTAAGGCGAAGTTCAGTTATATTCTCGTTACTTATTGGTGGATTTGGTAAAGGTTCTGAATTGAACTGAGGAAAAAGTTTATAGGGATGGTTTTGTAACTGTATTTCCTTAATCAACCATTCGTCTATGAGTGGATTGAAGGGTTTAGAATAGTTGGTTCTAAGTTCATTGGTAGTTGTGTTTCAAGAGAGCGACTGAAAATATTTTTATTAACAGGCTTAATAGTATTATAGCTTGCCATTATAAAATCTAACTCTTCCTGAGATGGTAACTTTTCAATTTGCCTAGAACTTTCCCCAATTTCTATTTCCTTGGGCTTGGGTTTCTCTAGAGGTAAAGCATCGAATTCTATAGGTTCTTCTATGTCTGGTATATACCTATTGAAATCTCTGGAAACCTCTACTCTTACTGGATAGAGATTTAAATTCTGAAGGGCCTCAGACAAGTTACTCATGCTGTTTAGCAAAATAGACATAGTCAGAATTCATAAAATTTATAGAAAACTTTTTAAATATTAGTTTCTACTGGGTACTATTTAAAATAACTGAAATTTACATCACACGAGGTTTTATTTGTAAATTTTATGATTTTCTTGATAAGACTTCTAAACTGTAGATAATAAAGGTACTAATACTTGAGTCTGTTGGTGCATATTTGTGACAATAGCTTAGATTTGGTCTTTGGATATCTTGTAATTAGTTAAATGATAAACAGTTAGCGGGTTTAGCTTTGTAATAGTTAGTTGTACTGTTTGGGCTAACTAAACCCAAAGAATTGGGTGATGGGGGGCGAATTGGGCCTGTCCAATTCGCAGCCCATGATGTTTGACCTAGCCCAGTTGTAAACCTTGTGTTATATAAACAAGGTTAGACATTAGGGTTAAGGTTAATCAGTAAATCAGCCAAAACAGTTGTTTGAGAGAGAATTTCGTGAGAGACTAGGTCTTGGACGAATTTGGATAGTTGGTTAGGGTTTGATTGATTGTAATTCCTTGTGATTGATAATCAATAGAAACCCAGTTTGATTGAATTGTTGTTTCTGTTCTTCTACTTGTTTTCTGCTAATTCTGATCAAGAGGATTCCGCACTCTTGATTGGAAAGACGATTCTGTGAAGATCCATAACATCAAGGGGACCTACAATTGGTATCAGAGCGTTAGGCTCTTGATTGCTCGGTTCAGAATTGTTTGCTGCAGAAATAGGGAGTAAAATTTTCAAAATTTTTGAAACCTGAAAACTAGGGTTTTTGGAATTTTCGAAAATTTTTGTGTTTGATTTTGATTTTCGAAAATTGTTGGCTGTTTTGATCTTCTGGTTTGTTTATTTTGGTGTTTTGCAGGATATCTGGAAAGTTTCGGTTGATTGT
Organism: Helianthus annuus; assembly: GCF_002127325.2. NCBI lineage: Eukaryota > Viridiplantae > Streptophyta > Magnoliopsida > Asterales > Asteraceae > Helianthus > Helianthus annuus. The sequence continues at coordinate 107,494,440 of NC_035440.2, read as the reverse complement.
TTGAAGGATTTTGGCTGGAAACACTTGAAGATTCGAAGATTGTTCTTCGTGTTCTTCGCGTTCTTCGTTCGGTTTCTTGTTAAATTTTCGAAAATCACTGATATTTCGCTGTTTTGATTGTGCAGACTTGTGTTGGAGAGGAGATAAGATCTTCAAAATTTCGAAAAGATTGGATTTCCATACTGATTTGGCGAATTTGATTAATTTTGCTGACTGACCAGCGAAATTAATAAACCAGCGAATTTGGGGCTTCATATCTCGATCATCGGCGAAATTAAATCCAAAGGCGACTTTGGTAACCGTGTAAATTTTCCACAGCGAAATTAACACGGTTTCGGCGACTTTACAAGTCGTCGTAATCGCGAACTTGTCAGCAAATTTAACATATCAGCGAAATTGAACAAAGACTAGTCCTGCGAATTTAAATACTGGCCCAACGAATTTAAGACATAAGCAGCGAAATTAACTGGGTAATCAGCGAATTTATCAGCAAAATTAAAAAGGTGGAACTGTCGTTGGCAAGCGTCGGAAAAATTTCAGTGTTTCGCAAATAGAAATTGATCCGTAGTTCGTTTGACAGAACCGTTTGCACCGTTGAACTCGTGTGATTTTTAGGACAAAAAAAAAAAAAAACTCTGGAAAATCCCGAATTCGGTTTTTGACATTATATATCATTGGATTCGTCTTTTCGAGACGATTCTAAAGGTATAATTTGGTAAAAACAATTTTCGGAAAAATATTGTACGGTTTTATCAGTACGGTTACGGTAAAACGTGTTTAAAGATGATTAAAGTGGACAATGTCGAGAAGTGGCCAAAGCTCGCAAATGTTAACGAATACGCTGTCTGGAAGGAGGAGTTTGAATTGGTCGTGAAGAGCGAAGATACCAGAATGTGGTATTGTGTTATAGATGGATACATTGCTCCTACACGTCGTGTTGAAGGAAGGATAAAAGTGATTTCTTATGACAAGATGGATGAATCTGAGAAACTGATGGTTGATGCTGAGAAGAAAGCTTTAGCAGTGATAAAGATGTCCCTGCCTGAGGGAATTAAACATACCATCAAGCACTATGGGACTTCTTATGAGTTGTGGGAAGCTTTAGGAAAACGTTATCAGAATTCATCAAGACAGAGTGTAGGAGATCGTGCGTTAGATGAAGAAGCAGTTGCTGTGAAAGAAGAGAAGAAGAAAGATCTTGAGCAGAAGGTTGAGAAGAAGGCTGCAGAAGTTTCAAAGTGCATGAATGGTGTGAATGAACTTACAACAGAGGTGAAGGTAACACCAGAACCTGTAAGTCATACGTGTCGTAATTGCACTGAACTACAGGGTGAAGTTGACAGACTATCGGAGCAAAACAGGGGTGGGGTTTACTAAAGCTTCATCTTCTGAAAATGAAGACTACTCATTTTTGCCAACTGAAGATGAGCTAACTGATTTTGTAACCACTGCACATGTAGTGGATCCGATAGCTGTGGACTTGCCAAGTAGTCCAGTTTCTTTGAAAGAATCTGTTGGGTCTAACAGTACACCTCATAAAGTGGATGAGGATACTGAAGACAAAAAGACCAACACATTTAAAAAGGGATCAAACAAAGAGAAAATATCCTGTTTTAAATGTCACAACAAAGGGCACGTGGCGAGTTGTTGTCCTTTGAAGAAAGGTAAGCAAAAAGTTGACGAAGTTATAGACGGGAATCAGGTTGGGTCAAGCAATAATGTGAAATCAAGTTGTCAGACAAAGAAATCTGAATCTAGTTCAAAGGCTTCAGATAAGAAGTCTTTGAAAAGGAGATCGTGCTTCAGGTGTCATGCAAAGGGACATGTAGCTAGCTGCTGTCCTAACAAAAATAGTGAAGCACAAATGAGTGACAAACAGAGAGGGAAGTTACCAGAGAAGAGTGGTAATAGTGAGGAGAAAAGTTCAAATTCTCCAAAGAAATCTGCTCCCAAGCAACCACAGAATGTTGTTGTTGGTGTAGATAGGGCTGAAAAAGGAACTCCTCAAGTTCCTCGTTTTCAAAGAAATCAACAAAGATTTCAGCCTAGATCTCCACCAGGCAGATATCAGAGACCTAGAAGCAGTTCACCTAGAATGAACAATTTTAATGGAAATACAAATAATTTCAGAAGTCAAGGTCAATATCAAAATCGATACCAAAATAATGGTGGTCGAACTTTTTATAACAATGGCTTTAGAAATTACCACAATAATGCTTCTTGGAATCAAAATTCAAGGTTTCAAAATCAAAATTTCCAAAGGTCAAATAGTCCAAATGTATATAGGAACCCTCAGGACCAAAGACCTAGTGGAAATCAAAATCAAATTCCAACAGGTCTGAGATCCAAGACTCCAGTTAGGAGTAATGGATATTGGATGGATGTTCTAGTAGTTGGTGAATTTGGACGACCCAAGACCATTAAGGCTTGGGTCCCCCAATCTAACTAATTTCTTAAGTTAGTGTGTGCAGGAGCTGCTAAGGAGGATTATCAACTTAGGTTGAAAATGGCTGATCTAGGCACATGAAGGGGGGTATGAGATTGTTGATATATTTGTATATTAAATGATTTAAATTGAAGTTCAAAGTGCTGCGTCGACACAGAAGATAACCTGGCAGATCTTTATACTAAAGCATTTGACAGGGCTCGCTTTGAACACTTAGTCGAACTCAACGGGATGAGGAATCCTGAATAACTGGTTTTTCATAAGAATTTTTGTAAATAGTTTACTGCTTTTCATAAAAAATCAAAAATAAAAAAAAATAGAAAAATCAAAAACATAAAAAAAAATAGAAAAATAAAAAATGAGTTATCACTGTGTGAAAAGAAGAAATGATAGTACATCAGCAAGTTAGACTGTCACACTGAAATTGAACTTAAATTGCTTAAGTGTGATAGCAGCTTCATCACATGATGTACCAGTAGGCAAAAGCTTGAAATAATCAACTTACCAATGTGATATAAACTTAAATGAACTGAATATGAGTGGGGAACGCATCAGTGGTGTATGGTTTAATGACCTTAATTCTTGCGTTGATAGATTGCCAAAATCAGAAGTTTTGGGTCTTTATACTGTTGTTTTATCTAGGGATATCTTGGCTGTCTGTCTGTTAGAACTAAAAATGTACATGACCCCAGGAAAGATAGTCACTTGGAATTAGCTCATTTCTATTTGAATGTCTGTATATTTCCCGATACACACAATTTTGATCTGATTCTGAAATCTTCTCTGAAAAAAAAGTCGTGTACCTCCTCTGCTGCATCCAGATATATGCGGACCTGGAGGTGCTAGGCAATGACAGCTTCTGCTGCATCCAGATACATGCTGACCTAGCTGTACGTTGTCGCGCTATAGATCTAATACACCCGAAAGAGGCCCTCAAGTGCCCAAAAGAAACCCAAGAAACCTATATCAAACTGAGAAAATCTCATTTGATCTGTATATTATACCATCTCTACTAAAGATCTATTCTGTTCTCTTCTCAACCCATTCCCAGTTAAGATTTCAGAAATCTAGATTGGACTTGTGAAAATATGTGGTAGGGAAGATACTTGCATGATAGAGTGTGTTGTTTATATTTCCAGGATTTGATTAGTATTTATTTGGGTGTTCATAGTTAAGCAATTACAACATGATAAAACAGATTATATGCAGACCTAGACACAGTAAGGATATCTTAAAGGATGAATTCAGTATACTCACCTACTACGATGAATCTTTGTGCATACCTTGATCGTGGGGGTATATCCTGAAGTGGGACACACTAATATTTCAGTAAATAATATTACATTAACGTATCATATGGTAATGGTACTTGAAATGTTCATGCATTTTGTTTAAGTGGACAAACATACTGGTAATCGTCTTGAACTGCTTTTCACGAAAAATTAAATAAAGAATTATATGATTGTGTGAAACAGTTTGCTTGTGCTGATATAATCTTCTTACCAGTGATTCTCACAAAAATAGAGTGTTTATTGTTTTTGTTATTTACTTGCTTTCAGAAAAATATAAAAATCCAAAAATAGTGTCTTTTTCTGTTTAAAATTCTTAACGTACGGAAAACTGTTATTCATGGAGGAATTGTTACTGATAGGGCGAGACGGTGTTAGTAAGTGAGTTCAAATTTTAACTTCTACAGGTTCTTGTGTGTTGAACAAAAGTTTTGCGTGTTGGTGATAGATTGAAAAGGCTTAATCTGTGATACAGTTTAACTATCTCTTGAACAATAATAATTTATTTAAATTTGTTGAAAAATTCTTATGGTTTCTCGAGATGTTTGTTTTATAGTATACAGATTGAAGCCGTTTGTTGCTGAGAAGTTGTGTGAAGATGAGAGTTTGATTGGATGCATGATAGAACCTCCTTTCTATATTGCAGACAAGATTGAAGAGTTTGAAGATTGCTTTGCAAATGCTGAACTGGAGTTTACTCAAACGCTAACGTGTTGAAGATTTGGTGATTGGATGCATCAGCTTAGGGGGAGTCTGTTGCTGACAGAAGCTATTGAAGCTGAAGCTATCCAAAGACCAAAGACAGTGCAAGACTACTTGAAGATTGCAAGAAGACCGAAGACAAAGTTTTGACTCAAGACAAAGTTTTTATGAAGCTATTGTAAAGGGGGAGTTTGTTGGTGCATATTTGTGACAACAGCTTAGATTTGGTCTTTGGATATCTTGTAATTAGTTAAATGATAAACAGTTAGCGGGTTTAGCTTTGTAATAGTTAGTTGTAATGTTTGGGCTAACTAAACCCAAAGAATTGGGTGATGGGGGGCGAATTGGGCCTGTCCAATTCGCAGCCCATGATGTTTGACCTAGCCCAGTTGTAAACCTTGTGTTATATAAACAAGGTTAGACATTAGGGTTAAGGTTAATCAGTAAATCAGCCAAAACAGTTGTTTGAGAGAGAATTTCGTGAGAGACTAGGTCTTGGACGAATTTGGATAGTTGGTTAGGGTTTGATTGATTGTAATTCCTTGTGATTGATAATCAATAGAAACCCAGTTTGATTGAATTGCTGTTTCTGTTCTTCTACTTGTTTTCTGCTAATTCTGATCAAGAGGATTCCGCACTCTTGATTGGAAAGACGATTCTGTGAAGATCCATAACATCAAGGGGACCTACAGAGTCAAATTATTTAAGAATTTGCATTTACTTGCTACATTGACTAGCATATAAAGATCTGCTCATACTGTATACAATTAGTCAGGTAAATAAATAATCACAAAATAGTAATTAATGGAAATTAAGTATTTTCTAAATACTTAATTGGCTTAAATCAGTGGCTTGAGAAGTGGCTCTGATACCACCTTTTTCTATCACGGCCCCCGACCCGGTTTGACCCGTTTCAGGAGCCGCGGGACAGAAATCCCGTGGTATTTAATTTAGGCGACAGCGGAAGTCTTTTTAAAACAGGATCTTTTATTATTAAAACTGCACGTTACATAATTTAGGGATAAAACCCAATAATTTACAATACGGTGATTTCAATGGAAATCTTTATTTTTCAAAACATGTTTCGTTATTTATTTACACTGAGCCACTTTTCTAAGCTGGTAGTGCTTCCTGGCACTTTTCTTTGCTCACAACAGATTACCTGAAACATGTTTGAAAAAGGTTTTGTCAGCGGGGAAATACTGAGTGAGTTCATTCAGGTTTTAGGAAATGACCCATAGTTATAATTTACAGCATAAGAGCGATTACAATGGTTCATATCTTATTTTTATCTGGCTTTCTGTCACAATGGTGACGATGGTCATACCACTACTAGGTCAATGAAATCTAATAGTGACGTTCCTCCCTAGTAGGTCAATGAACCTAACTGGGAGAAATAGTAATGTGCACAATACCCCACTAACCAATAAATCAAGATATCCACGACTTAGTCCCTGTAATTATAACTTTTTGAAAATAAATTTGGAGTATTGTAAAACAGTTGATAAAAAGAGAATGACTCACATTGCAGATTTAACGAGCAGTGTACAAGCCTACTGATTAGCCTTGATTATTCCTAATTTAACAATAATGCACACACACAAACGGATTAGTAACTAATTCAGCAGTTACGTCAATTCACGAGATCAAACCCTCACATCGATTAACAAGTGCGATACTTAATAATTCAATCGGATTCACAACGAATAACAGAGCATAGTCCGAATTCGAACAGTACTCAAATATTCAAGTCGAAATCACGACGAATAATCAAAGTACAGCTCAATTTGAGCAGCACTCGGACAATCGTTGGATAGTTATAATCGATCGGACGTTGAATCGTAATAGCGATCGAGTTATTACCCTGATTGCGGCAGCACTTCGTGATCGGTTTGTGTTGTGAACGATATTCGCTATAACTCGATGGTTACAGAGAATTTGGACGTCGTTTCTGTGTCAGAATTCAAGTCCCAAGGCCTTTTATTTATAACCGGAATTTGCACCTCCCGCGTGTCGCGGAAGAATCCGTGGCACTTGCCGCGTATCGCCTGGGATGTCAATTTAGGGTAGGGTAGGTACGTGTCCAACTAGCTCAGGTGAGTCAACAGTTTCGAGAAATTCAATTTAGACAGCGATTTTAGATGATAATTATCAATTAGGGTTTACCTCCCTGAGTTTTGGGGGCCCTAATCCTGTTTCCGATTGTTCTAAAAATTTTAGAGCTAATGCAGAATTACTTGGGTGTCTCAATTAGGGTTTTCTTATTGATTAATTATCGTCCTAATTATTGATTTTAGTGACAGTTGTTACATCCTCCCCACCTTAAGAAAAATCTCGTCCTCGAGATTTACTGAAATAGATGAGGGTATTTTCATTTCATCTCTGATTCCAGTTCCCAAGTGTACTCTGGTCCTCTTCTGGATTCTATTTGACTTTCAATAGCACTAGTCGTTTGTGTTTTGAAAAACTTAATCTTCTGGTCTTCTATTTGTAAGGGTTTCTCTACGAATTTCAGTTTTTCATTTATCTCTATATCTTGAAGAGGTACTACCAGGGATTCGTCTGTGAGACATTTCTTGTGATTGGATACATGAAACACATCATGTACTCCTACTAACTCTTCTGGTAGTTGTAAACAATAAGCTACTGGTCCTATTCGTTGGATTACTGGAAATGGTCCTACATATCTTGGACTTAGCTTCTTAAATTCCTTTCCAAGGAAATACTTTCAATAGCATTTTGTCTCCAATTCGAACTCCTACGGCTCTTGTTTATTATTTGTATACTCTTCTAACCGTCTTCAGCCTTTCCTTCGTGATACTAAATATCACAGTCGTAGTCACCGAGGATTTCCTTTTCCTCATGTTTAATTCTTGTTGCTCAAATATGTATCTTAAATTCTTATGACCCGTATGGATAGTAAACTTACTTCTTAAGGGCAAAATTATGGCTACTAATTCTAAGTCATGAGTGGTATAGCTTTCTTCGTGCTTTTTCAATTGCCTTGATGCATACACAATTACCTTTTTGCGTTGCATTAACACACATCTAAATCTTAGCTTTGATGTATTACCATATACTTTAAAATCTTCTGTTCCTTCTGGTAAGGCTAGGATTGGAATATTTGTTAATTTATGCTAGAGGCTTCTTTTTGTTTAGGTTCTTATTTAGAATTAACTATTTTAGCTTAGTTAAGGATATATCTATCTAAGAGAATCCTTAATAAACTGCCTATAGTATCTGGCTAAATTTACAAAATTCCTAATTTCCATTTAGGGATTGCGAAATCTTCCATTTTAGTAATTTGCTGCTATCTTAGTAGGATCTAAGTGAATACCTTCATGATTCATCATGTGACCTTAAGTGGTTTATTTCCTGTAATCATAAATGCTTCTCCGGCGGGTGCCTGGATTTTTTTATAAAGTTCTTATCACAGAGAATTCGAGCAGGGTTGGCTACTAACCAATCTATTCTTAACACAACATCAAACTCGGCTAATTTCTTAGGAATTAGATTGGCGAAGAATTCTATGACCTGAGAGTTCTATATTTTCCTTTTTGCTTATTTCGACTGTAAAGATTTGCCTAAGTTCGATTAATGATAGGTTAAGAGTTTGACAGAATGAAGTATTTGTAAAACTTTGGTTTGCACCAGAGTCAGATAATACTTTTTGTGTAAATGTTGTAACCTAGGACGTACCGGCTATCACATCTGGAATGAGCTCTGCTTCCTGAGCAGTTAATTGAAAGGCTCTTTGTGACAACTCGAGTTTTCGACCTTCACTTTCACATTAAATGCACGTTGACTTTGACTGATTAGTTGTTTGACTTATTGACTTGTAATGTACACATTGTGATAGTGATTAGTGCATGATTATGTGGTTGCTTGTATAACATGAAACTTGTTGAAAAACCTAAAACTGATAACATATGAATGATCCCGACGAGACAAACTTTGATTCGCCAAAACAACCCGACGAAACAGAAGTCTGTTTCGTCAAACTCTATCTTGACGAAACTAAAGAGTTTCGCCGGCCCAGTATTTCGCCGAAGCCCATTACGGGCCCAAAACGTTAAATCGAATATTAAAACGTGAAATAGCTTCAGTTTCACACTTTTATCAAAAACCACCGAAACCCTAGAACCTTTCTCTGTCATTGGCGATCGCGAATTCCCGAAACACCGGAACGATCAAGTTGCTATCTTTGTTATCATTCTTTGTGGTTAGTGTTTATTTCTCGCACGATTGTTTGTATCCTTGTTATATACTAATTGAATACATGATTCATTGTGCTTGATCCCATGTTGTGAATTCGCGAATTGATTGATGATAACCTTGGTGAACAATAATGAAACTGGTAATCATAGGATTCTTATTGTTAAATCGAATGGGATTATGATTCTAAGACATATTGATTGACAGGGTGAATTCGTATTCCTGTATATATACTCGTTACATAAATTGTTCAGAATGATGTTGGTTTTGTATGAATGATTGAACATCTGTGATTGATGATGATTGTATGATTGTCGACGGCTGTGGGTATGATTAGGGTTCTGTAAAACGTAACTGATAATTGACGTAAATGATAATTGATGTAACTTATGTTTGACGAACTTGACTGGCTTGACGAAACAGAACTCTCGGCGAAACATAATGTGTTTCGCCAAGGGTGATCGACGAAACAGAACTCTGTTTCGCCAAAGGCAAGATTGACGAAACAGAATGTGTTTCGCCAAAGTGTGTTTCGCCGAATGTGATTCGCCAAAGTGTGTTTCGCCAATTCGAATACTTTGCACAGTAACCTGACTTAACTCTGTTAGAAGTTAACTGGATTGATTAACCACTGTTAAGTGATACGCATGACTTATATGAACTCGAATGTGTACAATGTGCTACTTGGTGATTATCGATGCATTGTCCTTTGTGATCACACATACGTGCCAACTTCGTGAATATCAACTGATCAAATACATGTGAATATTTAGGACTTGACTGATTAAGTGTGAGCGAGTAGTTAATCTTACCGAGCAAACCAAGGTGAGTTCACTGCATTTCTCAAGCATGTGTCCCGGTGGTTTGGGACAACTAGTAAACATTTGGAAGGGAATCTTGGGTGAACATTTAAATTGGGTTTTGGTTATTGAACATGGAACCAATCATTATCGGATTGCCTGTAGGGCAATGGGGTAATTAGTTGATAGCGCTATTAGGTTTAATACCTCACACCGGGCCGTAAGGACGAGCGTGAACTAATTATCTGGGCATCATTACCAATGCTTGGTTAGGGGCATCGGGGACTGGGCACACTTCCAGGTTATTAAGGGACACACTTCCCGGATACATATGGGCACACTCCCTAGGGTATCTCAACAAGTCATAAACAGCATCATATCACAACGTTGAATTGGCTTAACATACATCTGGTAACAAAACACGTTAACAAAACTTTGAACTCACCAGCGTCGTCTGACACACTTGTTTGCATGCTTGCAGGACGTTAGAATTCGTGACATGGACTTGCTATCTGGGAGTGCTGGAGTGGTCATGGATCGAGGCTTCTGGATTAACTTATATGTGATACATTGGTTTTGAGCAGTATTATGAAACAATTGTTAAATGATTTACTACATACTTCCGCTATATAACTCTTTGGGAATTAATATTATGTTTGACATTTTATATTGGTAATTAATGACATGTTTTATTTAAATATTTATCATTGGTTCAATGTGATTGGTGGCTCAGACTCTGATGCGTAACACGCCTCGCGGAGTTTCCGCAGGTGGTATTTTGGGGGTGTTACAGTTTGGTATCAGAGCCACTGGTTATAGTGAACTAGGTTTTAAAACGTTTTATAAAACCAGACTATAACCGAATACCTTCGAAGAATCGATCATGACACTCAGCTCCAGATCGCAAGGTTCGTCTTCTGTTTAGTTTATGCATTACTTCCTTAGTAGTCACACACTCATAACATGCATGAAACGATACACTTGATACTATGGTGACTTGATAGTGTGACACTACTCTTCGACTTATGTGAATAGTAAACCTGTGATACCATTCGTTGTGTTGTGTGAACGGGGGAACTTCGAGCGCAAGCTAAGAGGCATTGAGATAAGCATGCAAATTTCCTTATTATTATGGGTGCACACTTAATAATAACGTGGGGTGCATGCAAGTCCCAGTGAGGCTTATCGAGCGTGAGAAGGGTTCTGCCTTATTATGTGTGAACTTGGTAGTACGTAGATATCAACATAATACTTGATTTCCATCTCGTTTCGATTTCCTGAATCGGTTCATCTCTATATATAGAATCATGAGTGGACGAGGACAGGGACGTGGTAACATCAACATGACTCAGGCTGAGTTGACTAACCTAATCAACACCCGTGTGGCTGAGGCTTTAGCAGCCTATCAAGCTGGTACGGAATGTACCAAGTACTCTTTACCCTTATATCGCGCACACGTCTTTTCACTCCTATAATGTGTTTCCTTTCGTCATTTAGGTCAGCAAGTGCAACCTCAACCCAACCAGCCTGCGTGTACGTTCAAAATGTTCATGGACTGTAAGCCACAGACCTTCACCGGGACTGAAGGGGCTGTGGGACTCTTGAGATGGTTCGAGAAAGCAGAGTCCGTGTTTGCTATTTGTAACTGTCCCGCTGGGGACAGGGTGAAATATGCTGCGGGTACCTTGGCGGATGGTGCCCTAACGTGGTGGAATGCCCAGGTGCAGTTGTTGGGCATCGAGGCAGCGAATGCCACAACTTGGGATGACTTTAAAGAACTGATTAGGGAGGAGTATTGTCCTCGGGATGAGGTCCAGAAGTTGGAAAACGAGTATTATGACTTGAAGATGGTTGGATCTGAAGTCGAAGCGTATGTGAAGCGATCGTATGAATTGGCCTATGTCTCGGAGGATTGAGTTATTCATCAAGAGGCTGCCTCCGCGTGTGAAGAGTTTGGTCACTGCAGCCCATCTCAATGATTTGACACAGATTGTTCGTTTGACCCACAAGATTGTGGATCAAGAGGTAGAGAGTAACTCGTTACCACCGCGTGTTTCAATCACTACTGCTGCTGCACCCACTGCCACTGCGTCCGTTAATGATAACAAAAGGAAGTGGAGTGACTATGATAAAGCCTCTAGCGCAAGTCAGACACAGAAAAGACCAGATAATAACAACAACCGCAGCATCAGCCAGTCGTCTTCTGTCAATCAAGGCCAAGGGGGTAGCCAAAGTCAGGGTCAGTATGCGGGGAGGAAGCCACGGTGTAACAAGTGTGGCTATCATCATTTCGGGCCATGTGGTCGGATATGTAACAGGTGTGGTAAGGCGGGCCATGAGGCCAGGGATTGTAGGGCCCCACAGCCCAAACACCAGCAGCAACAGAACCAGCAGAACCAGAGACAGCAGGGACAACCACCCCAGCAGAATCAGGGCTTCAGGAAAGGGTGCTATCAGTATGGTGACGAGGGTCACTTTAAGCGGGATTGCCCTCAACTAAACCAGAACGCTAACGACAACAACCGCCCGAATAATAACAATGCTGGGAACAACAACAACAATGGCAATAATGGGGGTAATGGTGCTCGGGGCAGGGTGTTTCAGCTTGGGGCAGGGGATGCTAGGAATGACGGCAATGTTGTCACCGGTACGTTTCCTGTAAACAATCATATTGCTTCTGTGTTATTTGATTCTGGTGCCGATTGGAGTTATGTGTCCATAGAATTTAGTCGACGATTGGGGATAACCCCAACACCTTTAGAAGTTAAACAAGTAGTAGAACTAGCAGATGGTAAGACGATAGAAGCCTCGCATGTCCTTTTCGGGTGCAAACTAGACCTCGTGGGTCAAGTGTTTGATATTGATCTCCTTCCCGTTACGCTCGGAAGTTTCGATATAGTGGTAGGCATGGATTGGCTGTCTAAGCACCAAGCGGAAATTTTGTGTAAGGAGAAGGTTGTGCGTATTCCTCTCCCCGATGGGGAGTCATTAGTTCAAGGGCATCATAGTGGGACGATGGTTGGTATTATCTCGGCCATGCATGCGCAGAAGTATCTACAAAAGGGGTATCCTGCAATGTTAGCGTTAGTTACCAACGCCCAGTCTGAAGAGAGAAAGATCGAGGATCTACCAGTGGTGCGAGAATTCACAGATGTGTTCCCGGAGGAGTTACCAGGGTTACCTCCTCACCATCAAGTAGAATTTCAGGTTGATCTGGCGCCGGGAGCGGCCCCAATTGCTCGAGCTCCATACCGGTTGGCCCATGGGGAGTTACAGGAATTGTCTAATCAGCTACAGGAATGATTGGATAGAGGTTTCATTCGACCCAGTTCTTCGCCTTGGGGAGCCCCAGTTCTGTTTGTAAAGAAGAAAGACGGGTCATTCCGTATGTGTATCGATTATCGAGAGCTCAACAAGGTAACCATTAAGAACCGCTATCCGTTACCACGCATCGACGACTTGTTTGACCAGTTGCAAGGGTCAAGTTTCTATTCAAAGATCGACTTAAGATCAGGTTATCATCAGGTGCGGGTTAGGGAGGAAGATGTTCCCAGGACTGCTTTTTGAACGCGCTACGGACACTACGAGTTTTTGGTTATGCCGTTTGGGTTGACAAATGCACCAGCGGTTTTCATGGATCTCATGAACTGCGTGTGTAAGCCATATCTCGATGATTTCGTTATCGTATTCATTGATGACATTTTGGTCTACTCGAAGAACAGGGAGGATCACGAGCATCACCTACGACTCATCTTGGAACTTTTGAGAAAGGAGCAATTGTATTCAAAGTTTTCTAAGTGTGACTTCTGGATTCGGGAAGTGCATTTCCTTGGGCACGTTGTTAACAAAAAAGGGATACATGCGGATCCTGCGAAAGTGGACGCAGTTAAGAATTGGGCGGCACCAAAGACTCCTTCTGAGGTGCGCCAATTTCTTGGTCTCGCTGGATACTATCGAAGGTTTATTAGAGACTTCTCGAAAATCGCGCAACCTCTCACCTCGCTGACACAGAAGAACACGGTATACTCTTGGGGAACGAAACAGGAAGAGGCTTTCCAGTTGTTAAAACAGAAACTTTGCAGTGCACCAATCTTGTCTTTACCAGAGGGTACCGAAGATTTTGTGGTCTACTGTGATGCATCGATTCAAGGTCTCGGCTGTGTGTTAATGCAACGCGAGAAGGTGATAGCCTATGCCTCGCGACAGTTGAAGATTCACGAGAAAAACTACACGACACATGACTTAGAGTTAGGAGCGGTGGTATTTGGGTTATAAATCCGAAAACATTTAAGAGAGAAGGGGAACTTGAAATCACTGGGTGTCCCGTTCTTCAAACGCAGACCACCCGGTTCCGTTGTTATAACTAGGACGATCCCGTCCCTAGTCATGAAAATCATGCACGTTTCGAGAATACATATTTGTTTTGTAAAACCGGTATATTTAGTATAAATCGTTCGTAAACCCTTTGAGTTCCTTGAAATCCATTCGTAACATGGTTTAGAAATATGGGTTTTCGTTTATCGAAAAATTATTTACTTTTGCAAAACTTGCATGTCTTTCCACCCCCGAAAACATTTATAAAAATGTAAAATCGTAAAAAGTGGGGGTCATGAACTCACCTTGACATTCCTGTGCAATGCTAGCCTAGCGTGATTCCGTAGTGTCATTCCAAGAACGTGTATTTAGCTAGCGTGCAACTATGACATTCCTACGAAAGAATACTTATAAGTGTCTAAACGAAACAACGTAGCTAAACTACATGTCCGAGCTCTACCGAGTCGAAAATAAAACGACTCTACGAAGGTGTTAATACTTTGTTTTGGAATAACCGAACTATGGTTATTTGATCCCATTGATAATCGAGATAAAAGTAATTTTTGAAAACAACTTAGTTCTCGAGTGTTTTAGAAAATATGTACATGTATGTATATAATCATATATATATATATATATATATATATATATATATATATATATATATATATATATATATATATGTGTGTGTGTACGAAGCCGTGTTAGTCGTTGCGGATAGAAGGCGTAGATGAAATGGAATGTATTCAAAGTATCGTATATGATACAGTAATATACCGTTGTAGTTTTCGTAGGACGGTAATAAATAAATATATACTCAAAAACTTGACGTGTGAAATAAATATTCGAATTCACGATATTTGAAATAAATATAAACTATTATACTTATTTTATAAATACGCTCGGATTATTGATGTTCGAAATAATATAACTAATTATATTAGTTTTAGAAAGGAAAGTCCGCGTCTTTGTTATTTGAAAATAATTACGAATGATATTTATCTCGTAAAAAGGTTTTCGAGTTTTACGTGTTTGAAATAAATAGAAATAATTATATTTATTTCAATTTGTAGGATCGTGTGAGGACCCGAAACGAGTCGATCAGAGGTGTTCTACACAATATGAAAGGCGGAAACAATCATATTGAGTAATTCAGCAAGATTTTCACTAATAATTGTCTTGTATATTGATTTGTGAGCGATTACAGATCTGGAGACACTTCAACAGAGCTTCGCCTTCGGAAACACTCAACCTAATTCCGTTCCAAATGAACCGGAAACAACCTAATTTATAGTGTGCCTAATTCCGTTTGAAACAGACTCAAACGATATTACATTACAAGCGAAATTACAACTCAAGCGGAATTATGTTAATTCCGTGCGGAATTGCACATGATATCTTCAAGCGGAATTAGACTGTTCATGCGGAATTAACAGTTTGTCTTGATTCCTCGATCTTCGTGCCATGAACAAAGCAAGACTCGATACAAGACGAAGTCGACAGACGTATGCACCAACAGACTCCCCCTCGGATGTTGACGAGTCTTAAGTGTCGAGTCTTCAACGTCTTCAGTCTTTATCAGTTTATCTGATCTCTTATCGATTCATCAGCACTAACAGACTTCCCTCGAACAATCTTTACTCGGGTGTCTTCAGACTCCCCCTTTCAATATGTTGGGATCGCAGCCTGGTTTTTTGAAATCACAGAGTCTTCAGGTATCGGAACCTGGTATCCTGCACATTCTCTACCACAAAACAAATTTCAAAAATTTTAACATTTGATAAATTTTTATATCAAAGCTCCCCCTCAAATTTTAACCAGAATGATTTATCACAGTTAAGATCTGATGAACCACTTGCAAACAACATTCAAAATTTTATCGATTAAGAACACAAACTCCCCCTCACAAAATAGTCATCATGCTTAGCACTCAGAATTTTGAAAATCAGCTATTCAACATCAGTTGTCGAAAATATTTTTGTATTTTCAAAAATTTATGCTAGACCACACACAAAATCTTTTTGGATTTTCGATTTTACAGAAATGCAATAAAGAAATATATACAGACAATCTTTTTGTGAGTTTGTGTAAAAGGATCATATCAGTTTTTGAGACAAATCATCAACACCGTTAAGCTTTAGACATTTTAAGTTCTAAATGATTCACGTAGATTAATAGTTAAATCTTTACACAAAGTTCAACTATTTCAAGATACGAAATTAATGCTTTAATTACTTGAACTTATTCGCGTGTCTCACCTCAGAATATACTCCCGTATCCAGATTTCTATATTCATTCTTACAGGTGAGTGTACACTAGTAATATATGTAAACGGGTAAATGCGAAACCGTGAGAGCTCAGGTCAGAACTTCCGTTCAGCAGAGAGATGACGGCTCGACTTTAGGTGTGTCCCGTTTGGGATCTTTTCTTCAACTGCCATTGATATATATCTTTCGATATTTTTCAACTTTTTAGCAGAGGGCTGGCTTTAAAATTAAAGCTTTTGCAAAGTATTATATGAGGACTAGGCTATTGCTCCCGCAAAATCAGAAGTCCTGGTATAATACCCCAGATATCACCACGCACAAAGACCTAGTATGTCAGAAACAGAAAACCTTTGAACCAAGATTTCGGGGGTTACCCATATATCCGAGAGATGTTCCCCACGAGATAAGTAAGCATTTGACTTTATGTTTATATCTCGAAAACAATCTACTAAATGAGTAAAAACCTACTAACATATACTCAGTGAGATCATTTATCACTATTTGACTTTCCAAATCTTTAGCGTGTTGTGATAGTCCACTGATGTACTATCATTTCCTCTTTTTACAACAAAACTCATTTTGAATTTTTTAATGTTTTTGGCTTTTTCAAATTTTCTAATGTTTTTGGATTTTCTCAAAATCTCTAATGTTTTTGGATTTTCTGAAATTTTTCTTGCTCCCCCTAAAATTCAAAAACATTTAAAGAAACTTGAAAACAAACTATACAAGAAAATGACAAAGTGATGAATCAAGCTTCAAATCTTCATCCACTTGGCATAAACAATCAGAACTCCCCCTTACAACAAACTATTTTCTCATTTTGATTTCAAAACACTTAAGTTTGTTTTAATCAAAATGATTTTTCCTGGAAAATAAGTTTGTATATTTTAAACCACTTAAAAGTTAGGGGTTCATCATCTTGTTTTTCTTTAACCACTTGGAAAAATAACCATCAATCACTTGTATGAAAGATAAAACAAGTACAATTTAATGTCCTTGATTAATCTTTAAAATTAAGTACCACTTGTAAGAAAAATGCTGATACCTACTCCTCACTTACCAACCTGGGAGTTCCGGCAACTCCACAACCTGTAAAATTTAACAATTCTTAAGATTCATTCACAAAAACAATTTTTATCAAGAAAGATGCCGATTCCTGCTCCACGATTACAAACTTGGGAGCTCCGGAAAGTCCGATTTTTACATGTTAAACATAGACATCCAAGCCTCAGCAAGCTTGGATGTAAACTTATCAAGATCACTTTCAGTCAGGGTGTATGTTGCCTTCTTTGTTTCATATAATCCTTTTACCCCTTTCAACTTACCCTCAATCATTTTTTCAAAAATCTTTTTTCACATTTCTATTAAACACTTTATCAACATCAAATTCTTTCTTTTCAGAATAGAATTGATTCGATATCTCAACCTTACCAACTTTTGATTTAAAATTCTCAGCTCTCAATGGTGGAAAATTAACATCATCCATTGGAGGCACTGAGTTTTCTTCTTTAACCTCAACCTGTGGCTCGTCTAACTTTGTGGAGTTAGATTCATCGCTAGATTTCACATCAGACTTTTTAACAACCCACATTTGGTTATCATTCTTAGCTCTCTTTTTATAAAAATGTGTCTTTGAACTCTCACCAACTTCATATGTTGAATTTTCAAAAATTTTGAATTTTTCAGTTGGTGGTTCAACTTTCTCAACAACTTTTTCTTTGAGTTTAGAAACAACTTCCTGTTTGATGTTGGTAGCTTTAGAACAGTTCCATGCTATATGACCAATTTCTTGACACCGATAACATGTTCTTGTTTCCTTCTTCTGAGTAGCTCCACTCTTCATACCCTCTTGCTTCTTTGCAAGGAACTCTTTATTCGATTGCTTCCAGAATGAGCTTTTTGCTTCTACTTCCGAGCTTGTTCCTGCAACAAATTTTGTTTTTGGTTTATAAATTTTCTCATTTTTATAATTTTCGGGTGGAATAAATCCAAGACCTTTCTTTTTGAAATTACCGTTTCTTGTTTTGAAAACCAGAACCAGAATCGTAACCTTTTTTCTTGTTTAACCGTTGTTGAACTCTTAAAGTGTACTTTTTAGGTTTTTCAATAAGATTTACATCTTTTATTTCAGAAAAATTTATTTCTGTTAATTTGAAAACCTTTTTTATCTTTTCAACTTGAACACTTCTTATTGGAAATTCTTTATCAGAATATAATTTGTCAGAATCATTCAAAGTAAATGCAACTTCAAATGTTTCCTCATTCAAATTAGATTTTGATAGTAAAAACTCTTTACTATAAACCCGTTTAACCGACGACTTTGGACTGTTGACCGATGAACTCGAACTTCCAGACTCAGACTTTGACTCCGATTCCTCATCTGTATCCAACACTTGATCGACCACCTTTTTTATTAACTCAGACTCATGATGAGTGTCAGATGATGTGAACGTGACGTCAATCTTTTCTGGTAACTCATCAGTTGTTTCGGATTTTAACTTTATATTGACAGCCTTATTGACTTGCTCCTCGTTCGGTTTTCTAGGAGAATACCCTACCCAAATCGGTGGCGGACACTTGTTATAACTAACACTCTGTTTCTTACCGACATCCTTCTTCTTTAGCTTCTCATCATCTTGAAATGCTTCGAAACCTGCAACGATTGGATAAATTCGGTCAATGAGATAATCAGAACTAGAATAACTTTGTAACAATCATCTGATTCTTTCATTTTCAATTTTCTCAGTCTCCAACTCTTGTTTCAGCTCGGCACATTCCTCAATGTAATGATTTATGGCTTTTTGCTTCGACATCATCACAGCATTCATCATGGTCAATGCATCTTATCATTCAGAATTTGTCTTTTGAAGACCAGTTACTGTTCTGTTCAAAACATCTTAAGATTCTTTCACATAGTTGAGATTGAACAGTAATTGTTCTTGCATCTTCTCAAACTCAACCAACTTTTCATCTTTTACTGCACATTCCTTGCAAGGTTCTAAACACTTTAAGCAAGGCTTGATGACTTCCACAATCTTTTCTACTTCAATAATCTTCTCAGCTTCAACAACCTTTTCAACTTCCATCACCTGTTCTGTTTCAACAATCTCCTCAGCAACAATTCTAACCTCTTCATTCTGAACAATCTCTTCTTTTTGGTCAATGCTTTCACACTTCATTTTCTTTTGTTCTTTAGCTGCTCGTCTCTCCTTCAGCTTCTCCAAGCGATCTGCAAAATAAAATTGAAAACTTTCAGGAGATAGATGAGTTTTTGCAACATTAATATGTCTTTCTTTCTCATCATCACCACTGTCATCAGTTGGTGATTGATCAAAATCTATTGTCTTCTCAGAACTATCATCTGAAGAACCAGAATCAGATGGTGTTTGATAAAAAACAGTTGCTCTTTCTGAACTTTCATCTGAATTTTGTGAACTTTCATCTGATGAAACAGACTCTTCTTCTTGATTCTTCACATTAACACCAACCACTTTCATCCACTCTGTAAACAAATCTGGTTCTTTTACAATTTTAGCAATGAAAGCTTTAAACTCCCCATTCTCATCCACAAACATATCCCAGCTAAATCCTTCTGGTAACTTTTCATCGTCTTGATTGATTAGGCATGCTTTGTTGTCGGCTGTAATGTACTTATCCCAGCTGAAATTTTCTTGATTCACCAAACATGCTCTCTTTGAAGAATCCTCTATTACTTTTCTACCATGAGCCACTTGTGGTTCTTGTTGTTGATGCGGTTGGTGAGCAACCTGCTGATATATTGCTTTTCGATAATAATTATCATTTCCAAACGGATTCTTTGCTCCACTAGCTTCCTGATTCTTGCATTCTCTCTTGCAATGACCTTTCTCCCTGCATCGAAAACAAGTAACTTTAGACTTATCAAAACCCAAAGTTGAAACATGTGCATCCAAGAAATCATTTCTTCCTGTTATCATTTTGAACTTTTCTGCTCTTCTCAAGACACTATCTAGACACCATTTGATGTCCATGAGCTCCATTTCTTCAGCATCTATCTGATCGTAATCCTCTTTCGTCAGCATAGGATTTCCGATCCTCCCTGCAACCAAACCTTCATAGGATTGTAGCACAGTCGCAAGTAATGCCATGTGATCTTTTGCAATTTCTTCAGAAAAACTTTGACCATCTGGAAGATTCAATGTAATGTTGCACTGTATCACACAACCATTTCCACTTTTTGAACTTTGAGAATGGAAACTTGAAGTTGAACTCTTTGGATTAACACTCGGATATGAAGAAAAACCACTGCTGCTATTTGGACTTTGTTCAACATTTCCAGATGAGTTTCCATCACTAAAAGCAGTTTGGATTTTTGGACTCATTTCAGCCTCTTGAACACTGCCTTTGTAATACATTTTCACATCTTGTTGACCACTTGGATTATTCATCCTCGCAATCTTTTGCTGTTCAACATCTTGACCCTCAATCTTCTCGATAAACTGAGAAATCGTCAAACCATCATATTCTCCGGTGTTCTTTAAGATCATCAAATATGTACCCCACTCTTTCTGAGGTAAAGCGTCAGCTAACTTGTCGACTCATTCCTCTCGATCTTTGGTTATGCTTAACATTGACATAGATCGCACTAAGTGGCAATATCTTTCAATTAATTTCTTTGTATCTTCCCCTGGCAAACTGGTGAAAAGATCAAATTCTTTCTTAAGCAGTGCCTTTTTACTCTTAATCATCTTCTCACTTCCCTCAAATTTGATTTTAAGAGCATCCCAAATTGATTTTGAAGTTTTGTCATGTTGAAGCAATACAAAGATGTCTTCTTTAATGGCTTGCTGAAGTAGACTGATCATTATCTTTTCAGCTTTGTACATGTCTCGTTCTTTGTCATTGAATTCAGAGATCGTTTTTTCAACTTGCAGTTCAGTACGTGGTAGTACATATTTCTTCAAAATACACTCCCAAGATCTCAAATGATTAGCTTGAACCCAGTTTTCAAACCGATCTTTCCTTCCGTAATACTCCTCAATGCTCATTAGCTTCGGGGGGTTTTTGCATAGTTCCAATCTCGTTTTCCAAATTCATGTTTTGAGCAATGGAAGCCGGAGTAGTCGGGGATGTGGCAAATGCGTTATAAAATTCTTCACTCATGATTTGGTAACACGTTTATCAAGACAAAAACTTTTCAAGTGAAATTAGTCCTTCAAACGGAATTACTCCAAGCGAAATTACTTCAAACGAAATTAACTTGCGACACCAACTTCAAACGGAATTAAAGATTCAAGCGGGATTGAGAATTCCAAACGGAATCAACTAATTTCGTTTGAACTGAACTACACAATCTAATTTCGCGCGGAATTAAACACCAATTTCAAACGGAAATATGTTTTGAAACGAAATTATAATTTCGTTTGAACTGATTCAAACGGAATTACTAATCTCGAGCGGAATTATCAGCGAATTCAAACGGAACTAAATCAATGTCGTAATTCCGTGCGGAATTATGATGCAAGTTCAACCGGAATTATGCTGATGTCATAATTTCGCTTTAACTGTTCAAACGGAATTATATTTTTTATCAGATTTTGATTGAATTAAGGTCCAATTTCTCAAGGCTTTGTTAAAACATGATTCCGATTATGATGTGCAAAATTCAGATCATTTTGACCGTTAAAACTTGTTCAATTGATAAAAGAAGGTGTAGAAGAGAGAAAACGAGATGAAATCAAGCTGAAAATGGCAGAACTCCTCCTCCTGAGCTCTGATACCATTTGTAGGATCGTGTGAGGACCCGAAACGAGTCGATCAGAGGTGTTCTACACAATATGAAAGGCGGAAACAATCATATTGAGTAATTCAGCAAGATTTTCACTAATAATTGTCTTGTATATTGATTTGTGAGCGATTACAGATCTGAAGACACTTCGACAGAGCTTCGCCTTCGGAAACACTCAACCTAATTCCGTTCCAAATGAACAGGAAACAACCCTATTTATAGTGTGCCTAATTCCGTTTGAAACAGACTCAAACGATATTACATTACAAGCGAAATTACAACTCACGCGGAATTATGTTAATTCCGTGCAGAATTGCACATGATATCTTCAAGCGGAATTAGACTGTTCATGCGGAATTAACAGTTTGTCTTGATTCCTCAATCTTCGTGCCATGAACAAAGCAAGACTCGATACAAGACGAAGTCGACAGACGTATGCACCAACACAATTAAATATCGGTTTTTCGTTACTTATAACGTTGTAAAAATAACTACGAATTTTTATTTATTCTATAAGAAAACTCGGATTTCAACAGGTGTCGTTTAAACAATAGAATTATGTTTTGTATTTTCGGATTTTTACGGAAAACGGACAGAGTTTCCTCTGTATTTGGAACAACCCGACAATAAAAGTTGTCGTATTTTCATCAAAATTCAACAATATTTCAATAAATTAACTATTATATGTATAATGTTTTGTCAAATGTATCAAAGCCTAACTAATATCTAGTCGAAGCGGGTCGAGCTCGGCCGCGTATGACTATAATGTCTAAAATCCATAACTATGTAATCGAAATTCCGCGCCGTTTAAAAGTTACCGGGTCTTGCATTCACTGTTTTGACTGCCGTTGACCGAGTCAACTAAGTTAACCCGGTTTGACTCGCTGAGTTGACTGAGTCAACTGGGTTGACTCGGTTTGACCGAGTCTGACCGGATTTTACCACGTTGACCTGCTGACCAGTTCTGACCCGACCCGAATCGTTGACCCTTATGGACTGTCTTGACCAACTTTGACCGGGTTTGACCCGAAACCCGAACACGAATCTGAGCCAGATCTGAACCCGAACTGGAACCAACTAAAACTTGAACCAAACTAACCCGAACCATACTTGCACTTGCTGAACTAGAACCCGACACGAAATCCGAGCCTGATGTTGAACCGAACCCACTTCAGCCGCCGTCGCCGGCCATTATTCCGGCCGCTGTGTCGTCGTCGTCTTCAATAAAAATTGTAACTTTCACCATCAACTTTTAAAAAAAAGGAAAATGTAGAGAACAGGGGGGTGGTCCTTACCAGAAAAACATGCCGGACTGAACCTCAACCACCGCTGCTGTCGTTGGCTTGAACCACCGCCTCCGCAGCTCTCGATTCGTCGTCATCTTTAACTAACCTCGTCCATCATCGAAAAAAATGAGGGTTTTCAACCATAAAATAGCTTATATACTAGGGTTTTAATTGGGCCTTGGGCTAGGCTCACAAGCCCAATCCCGGTGTTTAGTGGCTCGTCAACTCATACGAACCCGTTTTCGCATCCCGAACTCCACGTAACATCGTAGACTAAATTTTATGGTTAAATGTACGCGATATAGTGTCGGTTGACGTTCGCGCTTTCGTTCGTCGTATACGGTAAAAATTGCGTAAAATTACGTCGTTTGTCGCTTTAAACCGTTTTTCAATCCGGTTTCGACTACGGATATTAAATTTTAATTACGACACTAAAATATATCATAAAAATTTAATATTTGCCGGCATTGTCAGTATTTTGTTCGTTTTCAGTTTGTTACCGTTTAAATTCCAGCAGTTTCTCCGCAAATCGTCATACGCGTACTGAATTGTCGGATAGGCGTTTCTAGGCATCCTAAAGGCCTAATTAAGTTAATTTGCCTTTTAAACAGTATTTATTATCGGTTTAATCACTTGTTAATCACGTAATTAAGAACCATTAATTACCAGTTGTCACTAGGGATGGGATTGGTACAGTACCCGTACCTATACCCGTACTAGTACCGAAAATACCGGTACCGAATTTGAACAAAACTAGGTACCAAATACCGTTCCGAATATATAGGTACGGTACGGGTACGAGTACGGGTATTTTCGGTACAATACCCGCTTGGTACCATTTTGTTTTTATTTACTTTTTGAGCACTTGTATGAGTACTAAATAGGTAAAATTGACATGAGTACCAATATAGTACGAGTACCAAATAGGTAAAATTGGTACGAGTACCAATACGATATGGGTACCATATAGGTAAAATTAATACGAGTACACTATAAATACCATAATATGAAATAAAACATAATACAAAAAAACTTTTAAAGGTATACATAGAATTCGGTACCAGTACCCGTTTTTACCCGTACCCGTACCCGTACCAATACCGAAAGTACCGAATACCAAAATCAATAAAACTGGGTACCGATACATGTACCAAATACCTAAAATCGGTACGGGTACAGGTACGGATACGGGTACGGTACGGATACGAGTACGGGTATTTGGGAAAAAAAGCCCATCCCTAGTTGTCACAGATATGACATCTAACAACCTAACAGACTATAAAACACTGATGTGATAAATACTGTTACATATAAACACTGTTAACATAAACACTGATGCAATATCTGCTATTGATGCTGAACCACTGTTGTTGTTGGGCAATGGTTCACCTTTGGTTGATCAGGCCTTTGGTTCATTAGTGCTTATCTTCAAGAGGACTTTGGTCTTCATCAGTGCTTTGGTCTTCAACAGTGGATGATCTTCATCAGTCTTTGTGTACAACAGTCTTTATATCCAACAGTTGTTAGGCAGATCAGTGCTTTGCCTTATTAACTTGTTATAACCACTGTCATTGGAGGAAACTTAGATGGGCAGTGCTTATTG
This sequence comes from Helianthus annuus, assembly GCF_002127325.2. Classification (NCBI taxonomy): domain Eukaryota; kingdom Viridiplantae; phylum Streptophyta; class Magnoliopsida; order Asterales; family Asteraceae; genus Helianthus; species Helianthus annuus. Next base: position 107,469,751 of record NC_035440.2, on the reverse strand, counting down.
TGGATCAACTGTTGGGATCCAGTTTTGGCTTTCCATATCATCTGTTCTTCAGGGTCTGATCACCTGGTCCAACACGTTATAAATTACAAATAATGAGCTAATAGACGACACATATTTAGATAAATCATCAAGACCCTTAACAATTTGACCATATGATTTAATCGTGTGTTTTATCTTAGATGGGACAACTCGAAAAGAAAATTAACTAAAAGGATAATATATTAAACAGGTCAAAACCGCTCAAAGTGTATTTTAGTGCATAAACCTCTGTAAGCGTTTATTAAAAAACGAACACTATTTAAATAAATTATTTTTTTATAAATATATTTGTTACACTAACTTTCATAAAAAAAAGTGTGTTGGGTCCTAATCTGACCTGTACCAAAAGTTAGCCGTGTTGACTTGTTACTTGACCTGCCCTTTGTCCACCTATTACATTTATTCAGCTTATCATATATATTCACATCTATTTATGAAGAGGTAACTTTGACTTTTGTAGCCAAACAAATTATTTTTCATCTGAAAATAAAATGAACACGTAAGCAAGAAACAAACAATTCATCGAACAGTCGTTTTTAGAAACACCTGGTGTGCGAAAGTTTAAACTTTGAACCCAAAAGCACAAACCCTTAATAAGTTACATCCATTTTGATCCCAGAGAAATTAATAAACCCAAAATGTAAAAACCAAATAACCATTATAACAATCATTTCCCACATGATGTGTAAAAGTATAAATGCAAAAAAATGTGAAACACATGGCCCTGAAAGATTATTTGTGAAACACAATAAATCGTGGAAACAAATCAAGTACACAACTAAATTCAAAACTACATATTTGGGATAGATTATTTATGAAATTGTAGAAGCATGCTTTAACCAAATTGCATAAAAGCTCAAGGTCTGATTTGGTGGCCAAGTTCTGAATGCTTAACATCAAACTGCATCAGATGCAACAAATAAATGAAGGATTGAAATATGAATACAAACAAAATGCTTCATACGAACCGTAATATATAATAAATTTAAAACCACATTACATTATTGGCTTCAATTAGAATAATCTTCAACGTCTGCATCTATTTATCAAACTCATTAAATTTACCTCTAAATAGCCACCAAGAGATTATTCTGCAATTGAATTGAAAATGTATTAAACTTTTGATTGAAAATAAGAGCAGATGGCAAGGAGATAAAGTCTAGGGTTTGTCTCGAGAGATTGTGTATACATAACATACCATTAAGCGAATCAACATGGGGATGATTGTGGTGTTAAGGATGATGATGCAGCAGTGGAAGAACCTAGGGTTTGACATCAAGTACGAAAACAAACAACCAACAATAAGAGAAATTAAATGATTAGGGATAACTGACCTTGTAGCTTGCGATGGTAGACAAAGAGTTTTACGGTTTGGTTGAACTTTGAAGTGATCAAGGGAGGGGAAGACGATAGGTAAACATATTGAGAAATTCAAATTTTAAAATCGTTCATGAGAGAGAGGTATTGAAAGTATATATTTGGGCCCTTTAAAGATGAGAGGCAGATTTGATTTTGAATTTTGAATTTCCCCCTCAACTACTTATGTATTATATTATATGTATATGTATTTTAAATAAATGTAAGTGATGTATTTTAAATAAATAAAAGTGATATTTATGATTTAATAATGGAGTAAGCAAAGCTGAGTTGGCATAGCTCATTGGTTGCCAAGTAAGCTTTTCCTATGTCAGCAGTTATTCTCCTTTAATAGAGAAGTAAGATAATACGTTTAAACTGGTTTGAATAATGCATCTAACATTACAATAGTTCATCTAAGTTGTTAAGGTCTGACGCATAAACGAATTGTACGATTACAATGATGCATTCAAATCATTACAATGTACATTTTAAAACCACTTGTAGTTTAACACGCATATATACTGATGAAACAATGGTTAACCGGGCAGGGTTAACACACTGGTCTCGTCAAGAAGGGTTAATCCCTTCCTCTCGAGGATCGCTGGCTGGATCACCGGTGGTCGATCTCCTGCACAAGGAAACAAGCCGTGACTCGTAACAAGGAGGATGGGGTGGGGGGTGCTCCTTGTTACCACTCTCCAGCGTAAGAATCAGTAGTTTGCTTGAGAAGCAAAGTAAGATAGTAGTAGTAGTGAGAGAGTTGTGAAGAGATACCTCAAACCTGGTTTGGGGTTGGTATTTATAGCCGAGGAGTGAAGGAGGAGGATGATGGATGGACTGACGACGTGCTGCACCTTTGCAGGTGTGTCAGGCTTGTCGGTTGTGGAGGTTACGCCACGTCAGTCCATTGCTTACGTAGCTCTGACAGGTAACTGCCATTGGTGCCACTTGCACTGTGGTGTCAGTCCCACTTGTTGAGTGCATAGGATGCGGTGCAAGCCGCATCGCTGCATGCGGTAACGTCTGAGGTTACCGCGTCTCCTACTTGTGATCAAGAAATACGCGAGATGCGGTGCTGGCCGCATCGTCGTCCGAGGAGACTATTTGCCTGCATCCCTTGTCGTGACGAAAATGCCCATATGGTGCGGTGCCAGCCGCACCGTTATGTTCATCTTCTTCTATGCCTAAGGTAAGGCTTCCTTGTATTGATAGAAGTGTTCACTGGACGCGGTGCGAGGCCGCATCGCTGTGAATACTTCCGTTTTCATACACCAGATGTGATGCTATGTCGCATCACCCTACCGTTCTCATGTTCCATGTAAGTCCTCCTTCGTTACTAGATAGATTGGATTCAACCCTTGTGCCGACACATTCTCGCATGGGCACAAGTAGGTTGTTAGCTGGTGGGGGTTTTGATAAGGGTAATGGTCACTCGCGGTCGATGCTGACGCGAGATCTGGGACCATACCCCTTCAAGTCCCCCCAGTCTAGTGTTGCTGCCACGTACAAGTTGTATGTGGGAGGAGTACTGGACTATGGTGTTTGGAAGGTAGTTTGGAGTCTGGAGAAGATCCTAGACCATGTGGATGGTCTTTTCTGTATGTAAATCAAGCTGGAGGTCTGGAAGGGTCATCTGACGCCTCTTCCGTATCGGTGAAGGAATTTCGTCTGATGCGAAATTCTCAGCCGTTTTATGTCACCAAGTGGGTTGCCACCTGTTGTTGTGCCGAAGGTCTCTTGGAGACTTTGTTAGTAATGCTGCACAAACTTCGAACCAACCTCTGAGATGGTGGTTTAAAGGTATGCACAGGCTTTCAACCTCTGAGAGGTGGTCTTGTCTTCAAACCAATTGTTGAAGTGGTGCATGAAGAAGAAAAGAAACTTTGGATCAATCTCTGAGATCGGGATCAAACGTAGTTGATGCTTGTAAGTGCTTTGCTCAAGCTCTATGTTCAGCATCTAGTCATGAGATGACGATCCCTTTTTTGTTGGGTTTTCGTGTTCGTCGTCATAGCTCTCTAGTAACCGCACGTCCTTTGCGGTTACCTCGTTGCGTCATTGTTGGCCATGTTTGGTCGAACAATGTAGATTTGTACTATGGGTAAATAAACATGGTCATAGGCAAGGGTATGCCCACCATTGTTTATTCTATGCGGCCCATAGGCGGGCAAACAAAGTCATAAGCAGACTTGTTACCGCTGTTCGGACGCTTGCTGTTCGACAAGGGCTTGTTTAGAGCGCTTATCAGCGTTCTTTCTGGAACCACTTACCTTCACGCTCCAATACCGAGTTTGCCTTGAAGTAGCTTCGCTCGGTGATGTGGAGTGAGCTTGGCTCTTCCGTAGCAACCAGTCTGCGGAAGCTATGGTTATGTCCGTAGCTACTCGTGAGTGTCTGCGGTTTTGCATTCCCATATTCGCTCGAAGCGGGTGTGTTGCTCGGATGTAGCTCTTGAAGGTTCAGGAGTCAGGGTTGCTGATGTGCGCGCGCGTACATTCCCTTCCTTCTTTATGTTAAAGAAGATGTTCATGTACCCTCTGCGGTTGTGAACCGGACAGGAGGGATTTGAAGCTTGAAGAGAATGAAGGCGATGCGGTTTACCTGTGTCTGAGATGCGGTTCAGTCCAAAGAACAACGCTGGTTCTGAGCATCTGACACACCTGAACGGGCTCGTGTGTGTCATGTCCGCATATTCCACGTGTGCTCGTGGGTAGTGCGGATAGGTATTATACCCCCTTATAGTATAGAGATATATATTTTTACCTATTTTTAGGGGTATGTTAAAAAACGACATGCGGTATGGGTTATGGTGCGGTATACCAGAGAAACCGCATGCCGCTTATTGTTGGATAATGTAGTCGCTTTTTCTTGCCTACGTAGCTGATCTCACGTGTGAGTTGGTGGAAGTTGGTGAGATCTTTCTGGCATGTGCTGAAATGAAAGGACATTTGCACTGCCCGAGGCATTAAATGCACTGTAGCAAGGAGTGTAAACGTCTCTTATGTCAGGCGCGTGGGCGGCCACGCGCGCGTGATAACCGTCAGCGAAAACGGCGCTTGACACGTGGTGTCGCGCAATTCGCTCTTTTTGAACGTGATGATTCGTTTTCTCCCTCCGCATTAATTGCGATGGGTATATAAGGGGAAACCGTTCGTGGTTTCCCCTCACTTGTTCGAAATTTCAAAAATTTGCCGGTGAGAGAAAACTTTTTCTTTGTCTTCTCCGACGATATTTCTTGAAGTTCCGGTGAGGTTTTTAGTTTTTCCACTCACTGTCTTCTGTTTCTTTGATATATCTGATGGCTGAACCATCAAGTCCACACAATGTGGAGGGTGAAAACCTTGAACAGCCGGTAGTAGCGGCTGATGAAGACGAAGATGATGACGTTGACGTTCCCGGTGGTGGGTTACCGGTGTTGAAGTGGTCAAAGGGTGGTTTTAAACTCCTGATGACCACTGTGCAGATGGTCGACGATTGGGATGCCACCTACCCACAAGAGGGGGATACCGGTGCCGATGCTCCGGCCGGTTATATAACTTTGTGGGCCGATTTTTTCAACGACGGCAACCTTAGGTTGCCGGTGACGGTGTTCGTTGCGGAGGTGTTGGAGTATTATCATCTCCATATCTCCCAACTTAGTCCCTTTGGAATGTTCCGAATTAGGAACTTTGAATATACATTCCGTGCCCATGGCTTGCCCGTTACAGTGGAAAATTTCCGGCGATTCTACCAGTTGACGGTGAACACCGGTTTTTTCTCGTTTACTCAACGGCATGGGAGCTTGAAGTTGATGACGCCCCCTAAGGGTGTGACAGGCTGGAAGAAGAAATTCTTCTATGTGAAAGCCTGTGCGGTCTATGCCAGCATGTCTTTCAGGAATGTCAACGTTGGAGTTTCTGATGAAGATATTCCTGTTGCCACCGCAAAGACTGTGGATTGGTTCTCTAGGCTGCGGCCTATTGAACTCAAGAAGTTGGATAACAATCAGCTGTGGGTATTGCGGATGATGCTCACTAGACCGGATAGGAAGGCAAGGCCCGTTTTGCGGGAAAAGAGTGGTGGTAAGTTTGTTACTCTTTGTTGTTTTCCTTATTTCCTAAGCCTTGTAGTAACCTGCATGCATGTGTTGTATCAGCGGATGCGGTTCGCTTGTGGAGAATGTTTGAGACCGATTTCGAGGGCCGGGTTGAGCTTATTGCGGTTGAGCTGAAGAAAGGCTTCAACCTAGAAATTCTTAGCAACTTCCGCGTACCGTCGCGTGCGGTGCTGGATGCCCCGGTGCTGGGAGATGCAAGAGGTAGTTCGTACGTTGCATTTGTTTTTCCAGTTTATCTTTTTGACTGGTTTTCTTGATTGTGTCAATCCAGGTATCCTTGCGGATTTGGGGAAGTTTGAGAAGCGCATTCCCAAAAAGTATGCGGAGAAGAAACCGGTGAAGAAAACCGCGCGGGGTCGTAGCAAGGGGAGTTCTGAAGGCTCAGTTGCCCCTTCTTCAGTTTCTGAAGCCGCAGGTACCTATCGATCTTGTTATCGCGGATATACCGATTACGTGGCAGTATCTGACACCCTTGAGGGCTTGGGTGTTGTAGGTAGTGGTGCGGCTGCGGGTGGAACTGCTGCGGTTCCCCCTATTGTTGGTGAGAAAAGAGGACCAGAGCAGAAGGCTGCTGGTGGTGGTGAACCAAAGCGTCGGAGACTGCAGACCAAAATGGCTGCTCTGGCGCAAAAGAAACCTGCGGTTGCTGCTGGTAAGTATATCCCGTTTCATTGTTTTGCATGTACAATATGTTGGATTAACAATTGTTGCTCTTTGTGTTGCAGAATCCCGAGATGCAGGGTATTCTTTCTTTGACTCCCCTTCGTCTCCCCTGCATACCGCTGCTGCGGGTGCGGGGGTACCGAAGGAGACTGTTGTGCCCAAGGAGCCTACGGCCCCTTTTGTTGGGCCGGTTCGCGATCCCATCGTGGAGAAGACGGTGGAAACGACTGCTGACCAGATATTCGACACTGTGGATTCCTTAGACAATCTGATCTCTCCTAATGAGGGTGATGGATTGGACTTGAGGTTTTCAGATGCTGGTAAGCAGAAGTCTGATGCTGAGGTGCGGCAGCAGGATGCTGAGCCGCGGAAGTCTCCTGCTGGTGAGAAGGGTACCGGTTCGTCTGCCGGTGGTGCGGGTTATGATGGGCCTCCAATTCAGCCTGGGGAGTCTGAATTGGAGTATTACTACCGCACCTATACCCAGGGTCGAAGTACTGTTTATCACCGACCCCCCTGGACTGTTATGCAGGGGGATGATATTTCCAATGACCCTTCTGCGTGCAAGGAGATTTTGGGTGGTCTGGGCACCCCGTTTGAAGTTGATCGTGCCCGTTCGGCACCCTGTGAGCTGCGGATCAACCAACTTTCTACCATGCTAGTAGGAAGTTCCATAGTGGCGAACGCCATTTTGGAAGACTATCGGGTGTTAGGCCGCAGAGAGGATGAAGCTGCTCGCTTGTGGGCCGAAGCGGAAGAGTTGGTCAAGGCTGCTCGTGCGGGTGCGGAGCAGCTTGTGAAGGATAGAGCTGCTTTTGAGAAGCAGAAGCAAACCTCGGAGTGGGCTGCCACTGCTCAGTTGAAACAGGTTCGTACTCTTGCCAAACTCCTTTCTGATGAACGCAAGAGTTGGAATGAAAAGTTGTCCAATGAGCGTAAGAAGTGGAATGAATCTTGGGCTAAGCAGAATGACACTCTGTTTCGTGCTCGGCAGGAGTTGACGAACGCCAAGGCAGCGAACGTTGCCTTGGGCAAGGAAAAAGCTGCAGCTGAGGCAATTGCGGTTAAGGCGCAGCAGGCAGAGGCCCTGGCTGTTAAAGCGCTGGAAGAGGCCAAGGAAGCCGGGGCGCGTGCTACGAAGGCCTTGGAGGAGGCCGAAGAGAGGGAGAGCCGTTCTTCCAAGGCTCTTAAAGAGGCGAATGCTGAGCGCATTCGTTTGGATAAAGTTGTTGCCAGCCTTCAGGTATGTTTCGTTACCTCTGTTGTATATTTCCTTCATTGTTTTGAAAATGTTTATCGAGTAAACTGTTTTCTGTTTTTTGACAGGCTGAGATTCAGGCCCGGGAGGTCGCGGTTAAAGACCTTACTGCCCGCGTGTCGGTTGCGGAAGAGCGGGCTGATGCCGCTGTTGAGGCCAAGGATGCCTTGACGTCCTCTATGGACCAGCTGAAGGCTGACCGTGAGTGGTTGCGGACTCACGGTATCGCGCGTGTAAGTATCCGTTGCCTTTATATTTGCTTGGATTAGCATCCGAGACTTATGATCCTTTTATTGCAGATTGTTGAGGCTATCATGGATGCCCCTGAGACCGCAGCTGGCTTGGACTTGGTCAAGCAGCGTGCTCGTGACGCTGGTTTTAAAGCTGGTTATAACCGCTGTATTTCCCATATGAACGTCATGTCTATAGGCGGTGATATCGAAGAGCAATCCGGCTTTCGGGACGTGGATACCGAGTCGCTTCTTAAAGCGGCCGAAGCCTCCTTTTATGATACGTCCCTTGCCTGTGTAGAGGAACTGGACAATTGTTTAGAGGCTGCGGACTATGTTGATCGCCTGCGGATGCTTTATCCTGATGCGGAAGAGGAAGATCCCGCTGGTGGTGCCGGAGGAGGTGCGGGAACCAGCGGTACAAAATAGGGTTTAGGTTGGCTAGTGTGCCTCCTTTTTGTTTCCCTCTTGTATAGAATAGGAACTTTATGTAAATCCATTAAGCATCACGTGGGTGCTTGAATTTTTTGAATATAAAGTTTTTTGTTCAATTTGTACAAGTGTTTGTACTTCTTGCGTGTTTGAACGTATGTATGCGGAACTTTACCCATTTGTGAATGGGGTCAAGTATACTCCATACTTTTGTCGTATGAGTACGCGTCAATTCTGTTATTTACCCCGTTAGGGTTTTAGAATTGTGTAAGCTTTGTAAAAGCTTATATATCCGGAACTCTACCCATTTGTGAATGGGGTCAAGTATACTCCATACCTTTGTCGTATGAGTACGCGTCAATTCCATTGTTTGCCTTTTTGGGCTCAGGAATTGTGTTAAGTGTTAACAAAAACTTGTTTATCCGGCCGGATAAATATGCAAGTCTTTTTGCCTTCTGCTGGCCTATTACAATATTTGTGTGTGGTTACCACTTTGTATGGGTATCGCGAATGAAGATTTTGCCAATCTGTTTTTGGGATACCGCAAAGTGGAACACGCATTTGTAATAGTAGTAACAAACAATAATGTATAAAATTGCTTATTTATTTATTTGCCACTGGCCTGCGGCCCGATAGGTTACATAGAGAAATGTAAGAACATGGCTTACATATAACAACGTCGAAGCTGTTGTGCATTCCATGTTCATACGATAGGTTCGCCTTCTAGCGTTTGTAATTTGCACGCGCCTTTCCCTAAGACCTCTTTGATGAGGTAGGGTCCTTCCCACTTGGGGGCAAGTTTGCCTGGGCGCTCGGCATTAGATGCCTCATTGTCGCGTAGGACGTAGTCTCCTGGGTTGAAAGTACAAACGCGGATGCGCGTGTTGTAGTACTTTTCAAGTTTGGATTTATATTTGGCCTCGTTGATGGCAGCGTTTTCGCGCCTTTCTTCCAAGAGGTCCAAATCGATCCTGCGTTCCATGTTGTTGTCTAGTTTTTCAATAGCCAACATTCTAGGAGATGGGAGACCTACTTCCGCGGGGATCACCGTTTCTGAACCGTAGACTAGGCTGAAAGGTGTCTCCCCGTTGCTTGTTTTTGGGCTTGTACGGTGAGCCCATAAGATACTTGGGAGTTCATCGACCCAGCCACGCCTGGCCGTTCCCAACCGTGCCTTGATCCCTTCGACTAGGCTTTTATTGATACTCTCAACTTGGCCGTTCCCTTGCGGGTGTGCGACTGATGAGAATATGTGCTCAATATGTAGTTCTTCTAGCCATTTTTGAAATTCATCTGCAGCGAAGTTGGTGCCGTTATCGGTGACAATGCACATTGGTAAACTGAAACGGCAGATGATGTGTTCCCAAATGAACTTTCTTGTTAGCATAGCAGTGGTTGAGGCGAGCGGTTTTGCTTCTACCCATTTTGTGAAGTAATCGACCGCTACTATGATAAATTTGACCGCACCCGGAGCGTCAGGGAAGGGTCCCACAACGTCAATTGCCCATTTCTGAAAGGGCCATGCGGTTGTGACGGGGACTAAGTTGTTCTTTGGCCGCAAGGTTTTTGGAGCACGACGTTGACAGTCAATGCATTTGCGCAACTCTTTGACGGCGTCCAGGTGCATGCCGGGCCAGTAATACCCGGCATTCATGATTTTGGCCACTACCATGCGCGGTCCAGCATGTATGCCACATATGCCCTCGTGTATCTCTCGGATGAGGTATGTGGCATCCTGTGGGTTGACGCATCGTAGGATTGGCCCGAGGTATGACTTTCGGTATAAGATACCGTCTCCCATTTGATAGTGGCACGCTTTGTGTTGCAACTTGCGTGCCTCTGACTTGCTTTCGGGAGTCACACCTGATTGTAGATATGCGATAATAGGTGTCATCCATGATGATGTACCGTATTGAATGACATTGACTTGGCGTAGGGGTACCGAGGGATTTTGCAGAATTTCGATGCGTATCTCCTTTGCCAAGTGTTGGAAGCTGGTAGATGCAAGTTTTGATAGTGCATCTGCGGACTTGTTTTCGCTTCGATTAATATGGCGAATATTGAACGAAGCGAATTTGGATATTAGTTGCAGGGCTTGCTCGAGGTAGAGGATCATGATATCCCCTTTTGCGGCATAGTCGCCTCGTATTTGGCCTGCAACTAACAAAGAGTCGACGTGTGCTTCCAGATGTTGCACGCCGATTTTGACTGCTAAACGTAGCCCCGCTAACAGGGCCTCATATTCTGCCTCGTTGTTTGTGCTTTTGAAATCGAGGCGGATTGCATATGTAAGCTCTTGGCCGTCAGGGCTGACGAGTCGCAGACCTGCACCCGCACCTTCCTCGTTGGAGGCACCGTCGTTAAATAGTGCCCATGTTTCTGAGGAGGATGGCGTTGGTGCAGGAGTTTGTGCTTCTTCGCATTCTTGGATGCGATTCACCGGTACTTCGGCGGCGAAATCAGCTAAGATCTGGCCTTTAATCGCGGGGCGCGGTTTGTAGTGTATCGTGTGCGCGCCCAGCTCGATTGCCCATTTTGCTAATCTCCCAGAGATGTCAGGTTTGGATAGGATCGGGCCGATCCTGTAATTGGTTAGCACTGTGATGACGTGGTTTACGAAGTAGCGTCGCAACCGTCTTGAAGCGTGCACTAATGCTAGCACCAACTTCTCCATTATTGAGTATCTCGTCTCTGGGTCGTTGAGCATCTTGCTGATGTAATAGATGGGTGTTTGAACCCCCCCTCGCTCCACTATCAATACCGCACCCACCGCGTTGTCCGCGGCGGATAGGTATAATATGAGTGGCTCATCCTTGCGTGGTGCGGTTAGAGTTGGGAGTTGTATCAAACACTCCTTCATTTCCCGGAAGGCCTTTTCAGCCTCTGCGGTCCACTGGAATTGTTCTTTCTTTGAACAGCTCCGCAGGGTCTTGATGAAAGGATAAGACTTAGCTGCATGGTTGGCTAAGAATCTGTTGAGTGCCGCTAGTCTGCCGGCTAGCCGTTGCATATCTTTCATCGATGAAGGCGATGGCATGCGCTCGATCGCCTGGACTTTCTCCGGGTTTACCTTGAATCCATCTTTAGTCACGATGAACCCAAGGAATTTGCCTTCTTCCATTCCAAACGAGCATTTCCCTGGATTGAGCTTTATGTTAACGCTTCGCAGAGTCTGGAATGTTCTTTCAATGTCTGTGAGCATGGTATCTTCCTCCATGCTCATGACGACTAGGTCGTCCATGTAGATTTCGACACTTTTGCTTATTTGCCCGCGGAAAGTGTCGTTCATCAATTTTTGATATGTTGAGCCCGCGTTGCGCAATCCAAACGGCATCTTTATATAACAGTAATTTCCGGTGGGAGTCCGGAATGCCGTTTTGTCTTCATCCTCGATTGCCATTTGTACTTGATGGTACCCTTTGTAGCAATCGAGGAAACACTTCCACCTGAATGGTGCGAGATTATCGACTTTTTCGTCGATTTCTGGAAGCGCGTAACAATCCTTGGGGCAGGCTTTGTTAAGGTCTTTGTAATCGACGCACATGCGCCAGCCCCCGGAAGGTTTCTCTACCATGACTGGGTTGGATAACCAAGTCTGGTATTTGACTTCCCGCAGGATGCCTGCGGAGAGCAGTTCTTCGATCTGCTCTTGCATCGCCTGATTTTTAGCTGACCCAAGGTGGCGTTGGCCTTGGATCACTGGCTTAATACCTGGCAAGGTATTCAAGTGATGTTGCGCAATATCACGTGGGACCCCGGTCATGTCTGCGGGTGTCCACGCGAAGATGTCTTGGTTCCTGAAGAGAAGTTGCTTCAGGTGCGCTTTGGTGGCTGGGGACAAGGCGTGACCCAATGTGACCTTTTGTTCTGGGTATCTCGCGTTGAGAACCCATTTTTCTGGTTGGTCGTTGGGAGTGGGCCTTGCGACCTTGGTCGGACGTATTTCGTCCGACATCATTACGTCCCTGCAGGCATAGATTATCGCGACCCCCGATTCGGTTGGGAAACCGACCGCAGAGTGGGGGACGGATGTAATCATATTGAAATCTCCTTGGGATTCTCTCCCGAGGAGTACGTCATATCTGGAGGTGTGAGGTAAAACCATGAAGTTTACCTCTTCTGTCCTTGTGTGTCTTCCGTTGGAAAGACGCACAGGAAAAGTAATCTGGCCCAGGGGAAAGACAGTTTCCCCTGCGAACCCGGCCAACGGGTAATCTACCGCTTGCAACCGATCTTTGTCCTCCTGGTCGAACTGGTTGAAGCATTGTTCGTAGATTATATCAGATGTACTACCCGGGTCGATGAATAGACGCTCGGTGCAGTAGTGTGCCAGTTGGCCTGAAATAACGACGGCGCGCCTATCGCGCGGTCCGCCTCGGACTTTTGGAAAGACAACTTGCTCGTCTTTCCAGTCATTGTCCGGCCTTCTCGCCGCTTTGCGTGGCCTACCTTTCCCTCCGTGGATCATGTGGGTGGAAGCCACGTACATGGTTTTCTTCCCGGAGGAGGTACCTTCGCCATGAGGGGTGATGCGCTTGGTGGGTTTTTGCCCACCTGGCAAAAGGTGTTGCAGCTTCCCCTCCTTTAAGGCCCGCTCAATCTCCAGCCGGAGACTGATGCAGTTGTTGGTGGTGTGGCCCGAGTCCTTGTGGTACTCACAGTAGAGTGTGAGGTCCTGATTTTTCTTGGACTTCATTGGTTGGGCCGGTCGCAAGAACTGTGGGTCTGCAAGGAGGACCTCACTTGGCGACATGGTGATCTCGGTCCAGTTGCGGTCCCGAGAATCTTTTTTTGACGCCCGACTGTCTCGGGCGGGGTTGTAGTTCCTTGGGTCGAACGGGTTGGTTCGCGGGAAATATCACGATTTCCAACGTCCCGGTTGCGTTTATTGTTACGCTTGGACCCTTGGTGGGATGTTTCGGCTTGGGGCTTTGCCTTTGCCACGTGCGGTTCGAGTGACCGCTGTGTTTGGGCGTATGTCTTGACCGCGGTCATGACATCCTCCCATTTTTTGGGCAAGCCCTCCTTGCCAGAGATGGTCATGATCATCTCTCTGTCTTTGACGGCCCGGATGAAGTGGTTTCGTGCCATCTGGTCTGCCACGTCACCTATCTCCAGGCACTCTTTATTGTAACGGACGACGAATGCCTCGAGAGATTCGTCGTCCCTTCGCCAGATGTTCATGACGTCCAACGAATCACGTTCGTGGCGTCGCTGCTTGCTAAAATGGGCGAGGAACTTGGTACGCAAGTCCTTGAATGAATCCAGTGATCCCACTGGCAAAGAATCAAACCATGCCTTGGCCAGGGCCGTAAGGGTCTGGGGGAAAAAATTGCACCAAGTGGGTTCATCCCACTGGCCGTTGATGCCCGCGCCCATGAAGATGTTCATGTGGTCGTCCGGGTCGGTCGAACCACTGTATTTCTCAACGTTGAATGGGAACTTTGTCGTGGTGACACGGGCGTTGGCGATCCGCGGGCCGAACTTGGAATTTTCGGCCGCTGCCTTTGGCCTGTATGGTTCATTCGCAGGGCGCTTAGCCGCCCTTAGGTATGTGCTGCGGGGGTGACTGGGAGGAACATAGTTGCGTCCTCCCGGTCTGCTGCTGGTGTCATGTGAATCCCCGCGGTAGGTATGGTCATCAGGGTCGGTATGACCATACCCTTCGGTGTATGGTAGTGGGCCCAATCGGCTTTGAATGCCTGGGCCGCGTCGGGAGGTTGATCGCCTCCTGTCCTCGCCATGGGGGCCAAGGCGGGTATGCACCGGTCCTCTGGTGTGGGACCCGTACGAGGAATCGTCCTCGTTGAGGGTGTGGACCGAACAGTAAGACGATCCGCGGTCTTCACGTCGGCTTCTTGAAGCCGGACGTGAATGTACCCTGCCGTCGTATTGTAAAATACGATCAGCAGGGGTGTGCGGTGCTGGGGTAGGCCCAACTTGTATATGCGCTTCCGCACAAGCGCGGTTGTATGTTGCTGTCAGCAGGGCTGCCTGCTGCTCGTACCAGGTATGAACGTCCATGCCTGGTGGGATCACAGATGCGAACTGTGATAAGTCATGTCCAAACGTAAAGGAGGGACCCCTTTGTGTGGACGTGCCGATGTGTCCGGGTTGGGAGGTCGAGGCATTGACCCCTACCGGAGGTGGGATTGGGGGATTTAGGTTATCCGCAGTGTTGTTTTGGTGATCAGTCATGATCTTGAGAGAGGGAAAAGGATAGATGAGAAAATGCTAAGAGTAGCGGTGGGCGCCAATGATGAAACAATGGTTAACCGGGCAGGGTTAACACACTGGTCTCGTCAAGAAGGGTTAATCCCTTCCTCTCGAGGATCGCTGGCTGGATCACCGGTGGTCGATCTCCTGCACAAGGAAACAAGCCGTGACTCGTAACAAGGAGGATGGGGTGGGGGGTGCTCCTTGTTACCACTCTCCGGCGTAAGAATCAGTAGTTTGCTTGAGAAGCAAAGTAAGATAGTAGTAGTAGTGAGAGAGTTGTGAAGAGATACCTCAAACCTGGTTTGGGGTTGGTATTTATAGCCGAGGAGTGAAGGAGGAGGATGATGGATGGACTGACGACGTGCTGCACCTTTGCAGGTGTGTCAGGCTTGTCGGTTGTGGAGGTTACGCCACGTCAGTCCATTGCTTACGTAGCTCTGACAGGTAACTGCCATTGGTGCCACTTGCACTGTGGTGTCAGTCCCACTTGTTGAGTGCATAGGATGCGGTGCAAGCCGCATCGCTGCATGCGGTAACGTCTGAGGTTACCGCGTCTCCTACTTGTGATCAAGAAATACGCGAGATGCGGTGCTGGCCGCATCGTCGTCCGAGGAGACTATTTGCCTGCATCCCTTGTCGTGACGAAAATGCCCATATGGTGCGGTGCCAGCCGCACCGTTATGTTCATCTTCTTCTATGCCTAAGGTAAGGCTTCCTTGTATTGATAGAAGTGTTCACTGGACGCGGTGCGAGGCCGCATCGCTGTGAATACTTCCGTTTTCATACACCAGATGTGATGCTATGTCGCATCACCCTACCGTTCTCATGTTCCATGTAAGTCCTCCTTCGTTACTAGATAGATTGGATTCAACCCTTGTGCCGACGCGTTCTCGCATGGGCACAAGTAGGTTGTTAGCTGGTGGGGGTTTTGATAAGGGTAATGGTCACTCGCGGTCGATGCTGACGCGAGATCTGGGACCATACCCCTTCATATACCATCGCCCTAAAATAAATGTGTCGTGTCTTAGATACGTTGTACCAAATCTAATCCGGGTCACAAATCTCCACCTTTAACCGAACAATGTCACCACTTCCGGATCAGATTTCCTAACTGATTGAGGACCATTGAATAATTTACTAAGAAAGCAACAATTCCAAAGGGGAGGACCACATAGTTGGTCATTAGAATCTAAACGCATAAATAGGTCAGTCAGCATTAGGGATGAGCTTGGTACCGACTGGCACCGGAACCAAAAGTAACGGTTCCGAAAATCCCCAAAAGTAGGTACCGGTACCGGTTCGGTACCGGTATTTGAGGGTAAAAACCGGTACCGAAAATGTAAAAAGTCGGTACCGAATCGGTACCGAAAATGTACCTGGTTCGGTAAATTCAGTACCGGTACCGGTACATTTGCTCATCCCTAGTCAGCACATAAGAGGTATGATGTCATTATTGTAATTACTGGTTCTTTCGCTTCATATTGTAAATTTTCCCGAAAATTTTATATGTATTGTGTCTGACTCTATTTAAAAGTTCAAAAACCGTCACTAATTGGTGAAAGGTTGATTGACCCCATGCTCCCATTCTGTTAACGCTACCCCACCCTCTTACGCCCGAATAACGCCCAAACAGGTCGGCGTTTGGCCCATGTGATCGCTAAGATGGAGCCCGAGGCCACTCCTGTACACTTGATCTAGTTATCATAACTCATCTCATACTCTTGATAACAATCACCCATATGCTTCTACTCATTATTAAGCCATGGGGTATGGGGCTTGGGTTGGGGGAAAAACGCCCAAGCCATCACCCCGGGTGGGCTTGGGTTGGGGCGTGGCCTTTGGGGCTTGGCTTTTAAGCCGGGCGTGGGGCGGTATGGCCATGCTAGCTGGCTGCCTCCCATTCGCTCACCCCGCCACGTCAAGTGTTGGCCCTTGTGTGATTTTTTATAAATTTTTTGTTAATTTTTTTTAAATCTTCTGCCACGCGGTGCACCCAACCCAAGCCCAACCCACGCCCCGCCATACCCCACGGACACATAACCAGGCGGTGAGGAGGGGGGGTTGCCATTCCGCGTGTCAACAAATGCCCCAACCCAAGCCCAACCCAAACCCCACCATACCTCACGGCTTTATATATTACGTTTTAGGTTGCTTAGCTACAGTATCATCTCATTCTGTCTTCTTGTGTGTGTATTTTTAGTATTAAACCTTACTTTTTATTTTTATTTTTACAAATTTGTCCTAAAACATTTTCATTTTAAAACACAACACTTTTCACTAGATTTTGATCCCCAATACTTTTATCCTTTACAAATTTTTTCTTACGTTTCATTTTAAATTTTGCGAGTTAACACGCTACAACGTTAATGTGTGGTTCAACGTTTTTAATTCTCTTTTTTTTCTCGTTTAGTAGCTCTGTTGCAACGCCCGAATCCTAGGTCTACTTAGCTATTCTTTTTGTATTTTTACGTTTTCGTCTAATTTTTGCATGCTATCACGCTTCAACGGGGCGTGGTTTAACATTTTTATTACTTTTCGTTTAGTTTAATGGTCCCGCAATTAGGGCTGTCCAAAAAGCTTGCGGCCCGGAGCTCGCTCGGAAAAAGTTCGCTCGATATGGCTCGGTTTGAAACTGAGTCGAGCCGACTTGGCTCGGTTTGAAATTGAGCCTAGGTTGACTCGGCTTGTAACGAGCCGGATTGGCTCGATTTGACTCACTTGGTAGCTTAGCTCGGATTATTTTACTTATAATATATTTTATTTTTTATCTATTATAATCATTACGAAGAACTAACTAATATTTACATTTATTTTTAATTTGATATTCATGGCATATTTGAACGTATATTACCATGCTAATGAATTAATATTTTATTTCGTTGAAATTTAAAACATAAGTTGTGTTGTTAAACTTGATTTTGACTGGCAATGAGGTTGAACTTATTTTAAATATGTTCTTTTGAACTATCGAATAATATCAGGGCCGTTTCCGAAAATCACAATTTTTTTTGACCATGTGCGAGATAAAAATTTTGGGCCTTATTCACAAATCCCCATACATTCAAATCCAGGCAAATTTGGCCATAAAATCACTAATTCAAAATTTTGAAAAGACCCAAAAACGCTTTTAGCTCATAAATTAAGACCCTTTAAGATTTTTTTAAGGAACATACAAATTTATATATATTTAAAATATTTTTCGGGCTCTATTTCGATTTGGGTCTAGAGCGGCCGCCCACCCGACACTTGCTCTGGGCCGGCCCTAAATATTAGACTACTGAATTTTCAACCTATGTATTAATTTTTCTTTTTAAAATCGAGCCAAACCAAGCCAAGCCAGCATGGTTTAAAACCATGCCGAGCCCGAGCATAGATTTTCAGCTTGATTTCAAATCCGAGCCAAGCCAGCCGAGCCCAAGCTTACTCTAGCTCAGCTCATGAACAACTCTACCAGCCAGGGGCGCAGGATGACAGGGGTCGGGGGGGGCACCCCCGAACTTTTCGCATAGTAGTGTTACGTATGTACTTTTCATATAGAATTTGTTAGGTATATGCGTTTTCGCTCTCCCGGTTTTAAAAAAAATATGTATATACGTTTTCGACCCCCCGGTTTAAAAAAATATGTATATACGTCTTCGACCCCCCGGTTTTATAAAAAAATAATTTATATAGCCAAAATCAGATCTATTCAGTTTCAGCCCAAATCATATTGTTATGTTTATTATAACTCAAAACTAAAAGCCCAATCAATGACCCAAATACCCTTTCTATCAAAAAACCCAATATGTGTTGATTGGATTACCAGGTCGCTGAACACAAAAAGAAGAAGAAGAAAAGGAACGACTGAACAGAAAGAAAACCAAAATCGCTGGCAGTGGGCTAGCTGGTGTTGGCTGGAATCGATTTAGTGCTTCTTCAATCTTCAAGGTATGTGTTTTATCTTTAGGTTTAATTTATTTAGGGCTTCAATTTATGTGATTTAGTTTGAAATTAGTGGTGAAATTGTTCATTTGTTTGTGTAGAGGTATGGTATTGGACCCGACCTGAGCGGTCAGACCTTCCCGTTACTTATTGCTTTTATATTAATTATTTATTATTGTGCTGACTAACCCAACCGCGAGGCCCAACGCGTTGTAGTATATACTACATTGGGCTAGGGACTTGTAGAGATAACCCCTAACTGGGCCTGGCCCATTGAGGTTAGGGGAGGCCCATGTCCCCTATATAAGGAGGTGTTCACCTCATTATTAGGGTTAGACAAGATGGAGCCGCCACACTTTTGTTACTGGAAACAGGGGATTCTTTCCCCTACCGGTCATCTCTACGGTTCCACCTTTGTTTTCTCTTATGCAGATCTGGAGACGGGAGGAGGAAAAAGGTGTGATTACCAAACCTCGGAGAAAGCGGATCAAACTCCCTCTTCAGGTGAATCCGTGTTTCAACATTGGCGCCATCCGGTTCAAAATCTAGATCCAAGAATCACAACTTATTCTCCTTTACCCAAACCTTCAGATCTGTGTTGTTTCACCAGATCCACACGAGATTTTCGGTTTCAAAACCCTTCTAATCTACATTTGTTGGAAGAGGGTACACACCTCGGCCCCAAAAAAGTGCAGATCTGTAGTTGTACAAGGTTTTCTCAAACCATAGTGCAGATCTGTAGTTGTACAAGGTTTTCTCAAACCATAGTGCAGATCTGTAGTTGTACAAGGTTTTCTCAAACCATAATTTGGAGATTCTGGTTTTGTGGGGGTTCTATACCTCTATTAAGGAGTTCAGCCGTCATTTATACATGAGATAAGTCATTTTTTCTTTCCTTTCTTAATTTGATGCAAGCTTTTGTATAAATAAGGTATTACAAAAGTCATGTGAAACAAACGAGTTGTTTGGCAAGGGCTTTTACAAAAGGAAATAAGTTGCAAGATCTTCTTTACACTACTGAAGAAACACTGATCTAATTAGGGACTTAATTAAGATTGGTTTATGTTTCTATCATAGTGGTTAATCTTCTTAGGGATATTTGAGCTCCGACCTGAATGGTTTGATCCTGCAAAACAGAACACCGTTACTCGTTAAGAGGGGAATGTGGGGGTTTCCCTCTTAACCAGGCTCCGGCGTGAGAATAAGCAACTGTTTTGGGAATAATTAAGTGCTAAGAGTGAGAGTAGAGGGAATAGAATGTTTAACCTGTGGAATGAGGTCTCTATTTATAGCCGGAGAGGTGTAAGAGGTTATGGGCTGATGGGCCTTGGGCCGGAAACGGACAACATAACGGATATGCTCTTTGTCTCGCTGGAGTCGACCGCTTAGTGGCTTCTAGACGTTCCTCGGTGCTGGCGCACCTTGATTGGAGCCACGTGTCATTGTTGTCGGCCTTGTTGTCCTTCTGCCATCAGCAGACAAGTGGAGATCGTGGGACAGTTGTCTCCGTCCTCTGATTGGTGCCACGTAGATGTCCTTGTGTACTTCTCGTCAGGCGATCGTGGCGCACGATTGACCAGAGCCTGCTGGACGCTCATTGGCTCCTTTTACTGCCACTTGTACCTTGTGTACCACTGTAGGTAGCCGTGCGCGTCCCTACTGTGTGGTTCTTGTTGAACAGCAAACTAACCCGCGCGGGGTTAGTATGCTCGTTTGTTCCATTGTTTTATGCTAAGTGCTGATATCTGAGCCTCTTGTGGGCCTTTCTCGCGCGAGATAGATCAGAGCGTGGTGTAGGCCGCGCGAAGTTCTTATTAATAAGTTACTGAAATAAGAAGTATGGTCTCACGCGCAACCTGAGCGGAGGTTTGCGCGGCTTTTTGGGACCATACCCCTTCAACTACCTGGCTACGAGATCTTAAATTCTCAAAATGGCTTTTAATTTATTATGTGATGATATTTGAGAGCTCATGTGACGGCTACTAATTAATGACTTTGATTTTCGTCTTTAAAGATCAAAGTTCTTTCAAGATATTTTAGATTATTAAATAATAAAATATAATCACTGCCATTCGTACATTTCAAAACAGATACAGCTGTAAACAATATAAAATACAGCTGTTAACCACTTTGTAAAATTGCCTGACATATGCCTGTGAATTTTGTCCTCTCGCCCGAAAGTGGGAGCATCACCTATCTCTTCTTCCGTTCTTCGTTACAAAATAAGAACACAACATCCTTTTTTTCCCTTTCTCTTTCTTGGCCCTTATAAACTTCTAAAGTAACCGTTCTTTCACACTGGGTTTTCGGTTAAGTATCGAATCATCAGACATACAACCCGCCAAGTCCGCGCACGCCGGACATGCTCCGCCGCCACCGGCGCACGCCGGACATGCTCCGCCTCCCCCGCGCACGCCCGACTTGCTTCGCCACCCGCGCAAGACGTATATGCTCCGCCATCCGCGCACAGCATGCTCCGCCGCCCGCGCACGCCGGACATGCTCCACCGTCATCCGCGCACAACATGCTCCGCTGCCCGCGTGCACGCCGGACTTGCTCGCCATCCGCGCACAACGTGCTCCGCCGCCCGCGTACGCCGGACATGCTCCGCCGCCTGCACACGCCGGACTTGCTTCGCCATCCGCGCACGCCGGACTTGCTTCGCCATCCGCGCACGCCGCCCGCGTAGCGCATGGCACGAGCGCCTCCTGCCTGACATACTCCGCCTCGTGGCACACCATCCTCCCGCCGGGCATGCTCCAATGCTCGGGCGCGTTCCGTCACTAGACAGTGCAACATATACGTTTATCCGCTGGAAGGCTGAAGGGGTATGGTCCCAAAAAGCCGCGCAAACCTCCGCCCAGGTTGTGCGTGGAACCATACTCCTCATTTCAGAAAGCTTATTAATACTATCCACGCGCGGCCTACACGCATTGTAATTTACCCCGCGCGAAGCAAGGCCCACAAGAGGCTCACATATCAGCACTTAGCATAAAACAATGGAATAAATGAGCATACTAACCCCACGCGGATTAGTTTGCGGTCCAACAAGAGCCACTCAGTAGGGAAGCGCACAGCTACCCACAGTGGTACATAAGGTACAAGTGGCAGTAAAAGGAGCCAATGAGCGTCTAGCAGGCTCTGGACAATCGTGCGCCACGATCGCCTGACGAGAAGTACACAAGGACGCCTACGTGGCACCAATCAGAGGACGGAGACAACTGTCCCACGATCTCCACTTGTCTGCTGATGACAGAAGGACAACAAGGCCGACAACAATGACACGTGGCTCCAATCAAGGTGCGCCAGCGCCGATGAACGTCTAGAAGCCACTAAGCGGTCGACGCCAGTGAGGCAAAGAGCATATCCGTTTTGTTGTCCGCTTCTGGCCCAAGGCCCATCAGCCCATAACCCCTTACACCTCTCCGGCTATAAATAGAGACCTCATTCCACAGGTTGAACATTCCATTCCCTCTACTCTCACTCTTTACATTTAATTACTCTAAAAGCGGTCGCTTATTCTCACGCCGGAGCCTGGTTAAGAGGGAAACCCCCACATTCCCCTCTTAACGAGTAACAGTGTTTTGTTTTGCAGGATTGTTTACCAAGTCGGAGCTCAAATATCCTTAAGAAGATTAACCATCATGAAAGGAACATAGACCAATCTAATTAACTCCCTAATTAGATTACTGTTTCTTCATTGGCGCCCACCGATTTTTTCTATAACCAACCTCATCTTCTTTTATTTGAGCCTTTGACATCTTTTTCTTCCTTCGACTATGACTGGTCAAGGAACCATTCCAGAGTTCGGTTTCGGAACCAACTCTAACATGGCGTTGGGTGAAGGAATCCAAAACTTCCAAGCCCAACAAATCGAAGAAATCGGCGAAGTTGAAATTACCAATACTGGGGGTCCGCGCGAAAGCATTAACCGCATCACCCAAGTGGTCACCCCAGGGAACAACGGTGAAGGACCATCGAACACAGCGCCACCTCAAAATGTATCTGCATTACTAGGCTTACCAGAAGGCGAAACCCCAGCCTCGTGGTATGCCAAGAACATCGCCACCATCAATGCAGCATACCAATCGCTGATCGCGCAGCAAGCAGTTTTGACGGCAGAACCGTCCTTGGTCACCCCTCAGAGTCAGGGGGCGCGCCAAATGCCTCCGCCAGCCAATCTACAAGGCAGAATCAACAGGCCTCCCCCTACAAGACGTTTAAGCGTACAAGACACGCGCGATACAAGAGGGGAAACGGATAGTTACTACGACTATCCGTCGAACCTTCAACGAGGCCCTGTTCACAGCCGGCTCACGCCGCGCAACATGAACAACGAATGGGAAGAAACGGACCCGTATGATCCCACATGGGAAGGTGACGAGGAATCGTCAGTCTTTAATTGTCTACCAAAAAACCATGAGTACTACAAGCCAAGACAACACATTGGCTACACAGAAGAAGCTGAAAGAGATTTCCGCCTGGCATACAGACCAGCGGAAGCTGCGGAACACTCCAAGTTTATCTTGAAAATTGCACTCGCGCCGCTTTCACGAGAGAAGCTACCCCCAACTGTCGGGAAATTCAATGGGTTGACTGACCCAAACGATCACGTCAGAACTTTCACGAGTGTGGGCTGCATGGGAGGTTGGAACATGCCCATGTGGTGCCACCTGTTCATTCAAACTCTTACCGGAGCGGCTCGCGCCTGGTTTGACAGCCTTCCACCTGGGAAGATTAAATCATGGACAGATTTCAAGACGCAATTCTTAAGCTACTTTAGCCAACAACGTCGCTACCAACGCGACACAGCCGAGGTAGAAGATATTTGGCGAAGAGATGGTGAAGGTCTGGAGGACTTCATCACGCGTTTTAACAAAGAATGTCTGGAAATAGGCGGCGTCAGTGAGCAACTCATGCGCTGCCACTTCAAAAAGGCTATACGATGCGATAGTCTCATTAGAACCATCACAGGCAAAGATGGAATGCCAAAGGAGTGGGATAAACTAATGGAAGCCGCAAAAATCGTCGCGCAAACTGAGGAGTCCCTTGCTGGTGGAAAGGGCTACTACCCAGAAGCTCGATTTTCAAGAGGAAGTACGCGCGACAACAACAACAAGCGTAACAAATACAAGAGTCATGACTGGAAGTCTGAGAGACCAAGAGGCCGTGACGACAGGCCACGCTACAGAGAAGATGCGCGAGAAACGATTGACCGAATCGGCTATAAGAAGGCGGTCAGAGACGACAATCGCGACAAACACTGGACTCCGCTCACAAAAACGCCAAAGAAAGTATTGATGACGGAGAATGTCGATTTCAAGGCGCCCAGACCAATGACAAACAAGAAAGGGCAAGACCCCAACTTGTACTTCGATTTTCACAAAGATTCAGGGCACCTGACCGACGACTGTTATAGCTTGCGACAAGAAATCGAGAGATCGCTCAAAAGCGGTAAGCTAAGCCATTTAGTGAAGAATGTACGCAAGGAAACCCGTCAACTCCAGCGCCACGACGAAGGGAACCACAAAAAGGTCCGACGACTAGAGACTCACATGGTCAACGGAACCAGGTATAGCGCGAAAGAGAAAGGCAAACGCCCTTACGAACCTTCTTGGCAAGAGCAGCAAGTTATATTTCCGGTACTGCGCGGCGGACCTCGCGCCACACGTCCCGTGGTCATTACCGGCATAATCGGGCATTATGAAACTGACTACATATTCATAGACCCGGGAAGTACTGCCGACATCATTTACGAACAGTGTTTCAATCAGTTGGATGAGGAGGATAAAGCGCGACTCGAACCAGTTGATTATCCTTTGTCTGGATTTTGCAACGAGATGGTTTTTCCTCTCGGACAGATCAGTTTCCCCGTCACGCTCTCTGACGGGAAACACTCAAGAACAACAAAGGTGAACTTCATGGTAATGCCAGTGAAATCGAGGCATGATGTGCTTATTGGGAGGGAAACGCAAGGCGAGCTAAACATGGTGACTTCAACGCCTCATTCTGCGATAGGTTTCCCAACCAAGACAGGAGTAGCAATCATATATGCCAAGAAAGAAGTAATGTCAACTGAAGAGCTGCGCCCAACAAAGGCGGCGAAGGTCTCCACGACCGAGCCAGAGAAATGGGTTTTAAACCGAAAATACCCTGAGCAGACTGTGACAATTGGCCACGCCATTTCGTCAGGCATCAGAACACGTCTAAAGCAACTGCTGTTTCGAAACATGGATATATTTGCCTGGACACCGGCAGACATGACCGGTGTCCCGCGCAACATCACCGAGCATTGCTTAAACACGTACCCATCGGTCGAGCCAAAGGTCCAAAGAAGGCGCAGCCTAGGGGCAGACAAGACAAAAGCAATGAACGAGCAGGTATGTGAGCTGCTCAAAGCCGGGATCTTGCGAGAGGTAAGATACCAGAGTTGGGTGGCAAACCCCGTGATGGTCGAAAAATCAAACGGCGGATGGCGCATGTGCGTAGACTACACTGATCTCAACAAGGCGTGCCCAAAGGATTGCTATTCCTTGCCTGAGATCGATAAAAAAATAGATTCTCTCGCGCCATACCGATGGAAGTGCTTTTTGGATTGCTACAAAGGATACCATCAAGTTCAGATGAAGCTAGAAGATGAAGACAAGACAGCGTTCAGAACAGATCTTGGAATCTTCTGCTACACAAAGATGCCTTTTGGCCTGAAGAATGCAGGCGCGACATATCAACGCTTGATGGACAAGACCTTTGCAGGTGACATCGGAAAGCATATTGAAGTTTATATCGATGATCTAGTGGTTAAAAGTCCTGAGGAGGACCAAATGTTGAAAGATATCGAGAAAACGTTCAACTCATTGCGCAGCGTAAATATGAAGCTAAATCCAGCCAAGTGTTCCTTTGGCATGGAAGAAGGGAAGTTTCTAGGCTTCATTGTCACGAACGGCGGTTTCAAGGTGAATCCAGAGAAAGTACAAGCTATAGAACGAATGTCCTCACCGCGAAACATCAAGGAAATGCAACGAATGGCCGGCCGGCTGGCCGCGCTTAATCGTTTTCTCTCCAATCACGCCGCAAAGTCGTATCCCTTCATTAGCACGTTGCGCAACTGTGTGAAGAAACAAGAGTTCAAATGGACCCCGGAAGCCGAAACAGCTTTTCAACAAATGAAAGCGTGTCTGATCGAACTCCCTACCCTGACTGCACCATTTGAGAAGGAGCCCCTCGTACTGTACTTGTCCTCCTCGGATAAGGCAGTAGGGTCAGTATTATTGGTCGACAGAAACGGGGTACAAACCCCGATCTACTATGTCAGCAGGGTACTCACTGACCCAGAAACAAGATATTCCACAATGGAAAAGCTGGTTCTTGCGCTATTACACGCCTCCCGAAGGCTGCGCCGATACTTCACAGGCCATGTGATAACCGTGCTTACAAACTTCCACATTGGCACTATACTACAGAAGCCTGAGACATCAGGAAGGTTGGCAAAATGGGCCATTGAACTGGGAGGCCATAACATCTTGTACAGGCCGCGCCCGGCCATTAAGGGTCAGGTCCTAGCCGACTTCATCACAGAAGTGCCGGCCGATAAAATCAAGGAGTGCGAGCTGATAGAGACTCCCGAAAAAGATGCAACAGATGAAACTTGGATGCTTTACACCGACGGGGCATCAAATGAAGATGGCGCGGGAGCAGGATTGCGCCTGGTGAGCCCAGAGAATCACGAGTTTACTTACGCCATTAAGTTGGACTTCAAAAACACCAACAACGAGGCTGAGTACGAAGCATTTCTGGCAGGCTTACGCCTCGCCATCAAGATGGGAGCTAAAAGCTTGCGCGCACATGTTGACTCACTCCTAATAGCCAGTCAAGTAAATGGCATATACGACGCAAAGGGAGAAGTCATGGCTTTGTATCTGGAACAAGCGAAAGAATTGCTCCAACAATTCAAATCTCACAAAGTTATACACATCAATCGCTCCGAAAACAAGCCAGCTGATGCCTTGAGCAAGCTTGCCTCGACTTCCTTTCAACATCTTGCCAAGGATGTAAGGATAGAGGTACTCAAGAATCCATCGGTGCTGCTGCGACAAGTGAATGTGATCGAAACGGGCCAACCTTCATGGATGACTCCGATAATCCAATACTTGCAAGAAGGGGTACTCCCTGAAAACAGAGCGGAAGCGAGGAAGATCCAAAACAAAGCCCTACAATATGAAATGAACGACGGTATTTTGTATCGAAAGTCCTTCCTGGGGCCACTACTGCGCTGTGTGGACCCCCAGGATGCGAACTACCTGATAAGGGAGATCCACGAGGGGATCTGCGGCATTCACTCCGGGTCACGGATGGTTGTCGCAAAGATCATGAGCGCCGGTTACTACTGGCCTGGTATGCACGTAGACGCGCTGAAGGAGATTCGCAAATGTGACTCTTGCAAGAGGCATTCTCCAAAAACACTGCGCCCAAAGAACGATCTTATCCCCGTATCCACTGCATGGCCCTTCCAGCAGTGGGGAATTGACATGGTGGGACCCTTCTCGGATGCTCCCGGCGCCGTAAAATTCATCATTGTGGCTGTTGATTACTTCACAAAGTGGGTGGAGGCCAAAGCCCTTGCATCCACCATAGCTATGATTGTGCGCAAGTTCATCTGGGAGCACATCATATGCAGATTTGGCCTCCCGCTCAAGATTGTAACAGACAATGGCACCAACTTTGCATCAGAAGATCTCAAGAAGTGGATGAAGGAGATGAAAATTGAACACACTTTCACATCCGTTGCGCACCCCCAAGGCAACGGACAAGTGGAAAGCGTGAACAAATGCATTGTCGAGGGGATAAGGGCCAGATTGGGGACAAGGCGACGAGGATGGGTTGATGAGCTCCCAAGCATCTTATGGGCTCATCGAACCATGCCAAAAACAAGTACCGGCGAGACCCCTTTTAGTTTGGTTTATGGCTCGGAGGCGGTTATCCCGGCGGAGATTGGCCTACCCTCACCACGCATGACAGCGGTCAACACAGTTGACAATGAAGCGGAAAGACGCCTTGACTTGGACTTGTTAGAAGAAAGACGCGAAATCGCGCGAATCAAAGAAGCCAAGTACAAGACCCAGCTAGAAAGGTACTACAACACAAGGGTCCGTATCTGTACCTTCACCCCAGGGGAATACGTCTTCCGCGACAATGAAGCGTCAAATGCGGAACGTCCAGGAAAGTTGGCACCTAAATGGGAAGGCCCGTACCTGATCCACGAGGTCCTGGGCAAA
This sequence comes from Helianthus annuus, assembly GCF_002127325.2. Classification (NCBI taxonomy): domain Eukaryota; kingdom Viridiplantae; phylum Streptophyta; class Magnoliopsida; order Asterales; family Asteraceae; genus Helianthus; species Helianthus annuus. Next base: position 107,442,262 of record NC_035440.2, on the reverse strand, counting down.
GGAGCCTACAAGTTACGCACCCTAGATGGCCACATCTTACCACGAACATGGAACGCGCAACAACTGCGCAAATGTTATATGTAACTTACTTCGGCCTTGCGCCCGTTTTTACTTTCCTATGACGGCTAAACGCCATTACAATTAATGTATGAAGGCCTATGCGCCCATTCCAGACTTAATGAAAACATACGACATGTTCTTCTACGACATTTTTTCGTTACAAATGCACGCTAAACTTTTGATTAGCGCGAAACCACTCCAGCATTTTAAAAAGTTGCTGACGAACCGCCTCCAAGGTCCTCCGCGAACAAAGCGCGAGACCGGGCGGTCACCTTTTACTTAAAAAATACTTCCATTTATTCGAGCTAATTTAACCTAAGTTTTGACAGCAATGCAATAATTGCAACGGAAAAAACGAAAACGGTTCATATAATAAACTTGCGCAACAGCGCAGCATTCACAATCAAGTTGCAAAAGACAATTATAAGGCACAAACGCCTATCAACAACCTATTTAACAACCTATTCTATTCACCACGTCGATCACCATCATCATCTCCGGCATCCTCACCATCGTCATCGTCGCCATCATCATCTCCATCTCCACCATCATCACCAGCTGGGTCTTCATCGGATAGTTCGACGGTAACTGGTGGGTCGAGGACTGCTTTAAGACGCTGGCACCAGTCGTCTTTTTTCAAAGATTCCACAACCAGATCCATGATAGGCAAGCTAAGGTTGTCATACGAGTTTTCAGCATGTGCAAGCGCAGCATCAGCACGATCAGTCACCGAGCAATGGCTTACATCAAATTCTTGCCCTAGTATCTGCTCAACGTGACTGGCACATTCCAAGTAACCTCCTCGATGACCCACCGCACGCGCCGCATCCGTGAGAGCAGCAACGGCGCGATCAAGCTCGCCAGCATTTAAGATGGAATTGGCAACCTTCAACAAAAGGGAAGCGTTAAGAACAACCCTTAACCAGATGGAATCATAAAAAACAGAAGTACAAACTTACAAGCGCTACTCCACGAGTGCGCATCCATTCAACCTCCGAGACAAGCGTATCAACGATTCCTTGGGCCTCGGAGTAGTTGGTTTGAGCCACGTTAAGCGCGGCAGTGCTGACAGCACGCGCCTCCTCAGCCGTAGCAGCCTTAACCCTCTCAGCCTCCAGGTCGATCTCCAACGACTCACATCTGTCGATTTGCTCGTTCAAGCGACGTTTGAGCTCCGCAATCTCAACGTCCTTGGCGTGGAGATCTCTGTCCTTGCTAGACAGCTGCACCTTGACCTCAAACAACTCAACCTGGAGACCGACAAAACAACTTAGGCTGGTTTGTTAACAACATAGCGAGAATAAAGGAAAACAAATAAACTAACCTCCATCTGCTGCTTGGCAGCCTTCTCTCCTTGCGCATCCTCTACCTTCGATGTCAAGTCAGCAACTTTAGCCTCAAGATCAACAATCTTCTGTCGAGCCGCGTAGGCGCGCTCGTTGTCTTGGGAGCAAATACGTTTAAACTCGGCCTTCTCTTTGGCCAGTTGCTCCTCGACATTGTGGAGTTTCTTTTGCAAGCCCTCGCGCCCCCATTCTTCGGCCTTCTTATCGGCTTCAAATTTGGCTCTCTCCTCACCAAGAGCAGCCTTGGACTTTTCAAACTCAGCAATACGTTTTAACGAGCGCTCACGATAAGCCTCCCAGTCGGCGCGCTCTCTAACCATTGTTTGCCATTCACGAACTATTTGGTGATTGGCAGCACGAGCGTTGGCCTCCCCAAGTATAAAGGTGCGATATAACATTTCATGGGGTTTCGCCCTTTGCCGGTTAACTTCTGCAGGGGTAAACGAATTCAAAAACCACTCGCGGCAAGGGGCAAATTCATGAAATGTATCTTTTTGCTTTAAGCTCCAAGGGGCTTGGTGAGGAGCATCGCCGCGTTCTTCTTCATTATAAGTTTTATAGTAGATATCGCCGACGGTATCCTTCGCCCCGATCACGTTCGGGTTAAAACCCCCTGCACCACCAGAGCTCGCACTGCTTGAAGCATATCGACCCGCACCCTTAGAAGTAACAACATGCGCGGAGTGGGTAGGGTTTGTAACCTCAGGCCCTTGAGCATTAACAGGCTGCTCCATAGCCTTCTTCTTTTCTAACTCCTCCAGGGCCCTCTTCTTCGCCGCTTCGGCCGCCCTCTCCTCCTCCGCCTTCCTTTTTCTCTCCTCCTCCTCCTTCCTCTTTCTCTCCTCCTCCTTCCCTTTTCTCTCTTCCTCATCCTTCCTCCTCTTCTCCTCCTCAATCTTCTTCATCCTTTCTTCCTCTCTCTTCTGATTCTCCTGCGCCTTTCGCTGAGCCTCAGCAGCCTTCGCGGCGTCCTGAGCAGCAGCATCAGAAGATTTGATGGTAATCTTCGGCCTCTTTGACGCAGCCTCACTGAACGTGACACCCTTCTCAGGGGTCTTCTTCTTGATCTCTGCAAAAATAATGCAAGTACATTTAATCAAAGAGAAAAGTATTGAGGAAGGGAAGCAAAGAACATACCCGGAGAATTTATACAAGGATCGCAAGTTGCTCGTTTTCCCGACCACGGGAAGCACAACAGCAGTAGGCGCGGAAGCCACACCAGCTGTGGTTTCGCTCCTACCTCTCTTCCTACTAATCAGTTGGGCAGCAACATCTTCTTCTTCCGCTTCATCATCCTCAGGGGTCGCGCCAGCATCAGGGTTACGAGAACCCGCGCTCCCAGAGCTTTTTGAGCCACCTGCACCAGTTTTTGCCTTAGCTGTACGCGACAAGCCTTCAAATGAATCGCTGATTATCACATAATCATCTAAGTCACTTTGACGAAGGCGGAGAGTACCTTTGACAGCAGCAGTAGTTGCGCGACTCGGGCCAGTACCCTTGCTGGTCACTTCCGGATCACCCTTGGTCTTCTTCTTCTTCAGAGGTTTCTTCTTCTTCTCCTCTGGGTCAATCCCCAGGTTGCGCAACACACCTGCAAAGATTTTAGACCACGAACTTAGCTCGCCGTTGGAAGACCCTACTGACTCCTCGCTGGAAAGATAGAGAATCTCTTTCCCAGCAGAAGTCACAGAGCGCAAAGGACGAGGTTTAGGATATTGCGCACCTTCAGTAGCGGTTGGCGGCGAAGCAAAGGCACCTTCAACCGGAAACATGAGGTTGCCCTTAATCTGGTCATACCAGCTTTCTTCATCATCACGCAAGGGGCGCACGCCCATGGAACCACCAAAGGTGGAGAAGGCAGCTTGATAGAGTCGCGCCTCTAAACATGAACATAAGTAAGTAACAATTAAATCAAGCTACTTCAAAAAAGAACAAAGAGATAACAAACCTTGATCACCGATCTTCAACACCGGAACCTCCCTGCTGTTGGGCGACCACTGGTCACTCATCTTAGCCGCGACCAAAACGTTTTCCCCAAACACTCGATTTGGGGTTGGGGTCAGCTGTTGATACCACTGGGCCTTCTTTGGAATCGGAAGGTCTTCCTTCGGTATAGCCTCAGTCCAATCCCTAAAGGGCATGGCAATTGGCAAAACCTCTTCCCGGATAAAGAAGAACTTGGGTTTCCAATCATGGAAACTCTTCGGTGGGTTTAACAGAATCTTCTTAGCCGCACCACGGCTTGCGAAGGAGAAGAACCCCATCGTCCTTTGCAACTGATAGAAGGCCCGGAATTTCTCTACAGATGGCTCAATGCCATGAGAATGGCACAAAAACTCGAAGTGTCGTACCCTAACCATGCCGGGTGGGCTCATCTGCGATAGATGGAAGTTGTAGTAATGGAGAATAGATCCCAAGAAATTTGTAGCCGGTAATCTGAAATTACCCTGAAGAAAGAAATCTTCATATAGGGTTATGTACCCAGGTGGTGCATCAGCCGCGGTCTGGCCCTGAGCCGGATACCGGGCATCCCACTCCGGTGGGAATCGAAAGCTCCGAACGATCTGTTCAAAGAGCCCTAGATCCCACTTGAGGACAGGAACTGGTCCTTCCTCAGCAGCAACTACTTCCTGATGTTCTTCACTCATCGTCTCAGAAAAGAAATCTGGAAAAAGCTCGAAGAAAAACTTGAAGATTTGAAGGAATCTTGAAGATATTTTGAAGATCCAAAGATGGAAGTTGAGAGAGAATAAGGTAACGAAGAGAAGTGAGAACCTCTCACCTCTCTTCGGCTATATATACCCATCGCATTTAATGCGATGGGTAACCGTGCCGCTTTCGCCGCTAGGCTAACCAACGAGAGGTTGCCACGTCAAGCGGGAAACCAGGGGTGACGGTTACCACGCGCACGTGGGCCTCACTCTCCTGACACGAAGTGCAACCGCCGCAGACGGCATGATGACACCCGTGCCAGAGGTCAACTCAAACGTCGCACTCAACGACTTATCCCACCAACTTGTCAGAAGTTCAAATTTCGAAGTTTCCCGCCATAAAATTACAAGTAACTTCATGCAAAAGTTACATGAGCCGCGCAAGCTACATGTCACCTCCAACAACCCTGCGCGACTGATCAGACAAACAACAATTCCTAAAAGACCTGCATGGGTACCTGCGCAATTGAAAACAACATTTTCCACATGCGCCACACCAATCAAGATCAAAAGAACATTTCACCTATTACACTTATTTCTCTTATTTTTATTAAGTCCAGAGCTCCAACCACTTGCGTTGCGCATGGTGCAGCACTGGACTGGGGGGACTTGAAGGGGTATGGTCCCAAAAAGCCGCGCAAACCTCCGCCCAGGTTGCGCGTGGAACCATACTCCTCATTTCAGAAAGCTTATTAATACTATCCACGCGCGGCCTACACGCATTGTAATTTACCCCGCGCGAAGCAAGGCCCACAAGAGGCTCACATATCAGCACTTAGCATAAAACAATGGAATAAATGAGCATACTAACCCCGCGCGGATTAGTTTGCGGTCCAACAAGAGCCACTCAGTAGGGAAGCGCACAGCTACCCACAGTGGTACATAAGGTACAAGTGGCAGTAAAAGGAGCCAATGAGCGTCTAGCAGGCTCTGGACAATCGTGCGCCACGATCGCCTGACGAGAAGTACACAAGGACGCCTACGTGGCACCAATCAGAGGACGGAGACAACTGTCCCACGATCTCCACTTGTCTGCTGATGACAGAAGGACAACAAGGCCGACAACAATGACACGTGGCTCCAATCAAGGTGCGCCAGCGCCGATGAACGTCTAGAAGCCACTAAGCGGTCGACGCCAGTGAGGCAAAGAGCATATCTGTTTTGTTGTCCGCTTCTGGCCCAAGGCCCATCAGCCCATAACCCCTTACACCTCTCCGGCTATAAATAGAGACCTCATTCCACAGGTTGAACATTCCATTCCCTCTACTCTCACTCTTTACATTTAATTACTCTAAAAGCGGTCGCTTATTCTCACGCCGGAGCCTGGTTAAGAGGGAAACCCCCACATTCCCCTCTTAACGAGTAACGGTGTTTTGTTTTGCAGGATTGTTTACCAAGTCGGAGCTCAAATATCCTTAAGAAGATTAACCATCATGAAAGGAACATAGACCAATCTAATTAACTCCCTAATTAGATTACTGTTTCTTCAAAGGCTGAATGTGGCATGAGTCTAAACTTATACTTGTGTCCGCAAAGTTTGTTTTTGGAAGTTGCACAACTCACAGTAATCGCATTTGTTTTTGGAGTCTAAACTTATACTTGTGGACACTACAACTTCCATAATCACACTTTAAAACTTAAAACATTTGTTTGCATGCTTGTGGTACCGTACAAACCATGGATGCTAATGTTTTACTTAGTAGTGCTACTGATGGATTTTTAGCTTCAAGGAAAGCATCGAATTATCTCAAATGAAAAAACCTGTGCTACATCAAAAATGCTTCGAACTCACTTTTGGGGACCACAAGTCCATTTTCCAAAGATGAAAGAAGCTAAAACTTTTTGGTCTGCAACATTTGTTGAAGTTCACGTTTCAAACTCGCTTTTGGGGACCACAAGTCCATTTTTCAAATATGCACCACATCTTATAATAGTGCCCCTTGCATTCTTGCAAACATTTCAAACACACTCGTAATCCCCTAGTATTTATCTAATTGAGACATACTCAGTTTTGCATTCGGGTGCATTTAGTGTGTATGACTTGTGCATATGTTATTAGCTACCATGGAATATTTTAAGATGGCACTGATAGAATTATTTAAGAATATTTAAGAACCACTGGCACAAAAGGGTCTCAAAAATTTATTTATTTGAATTCCCATAAATAAATTCCAATACAAGCCAAGGTCATAATTTTTCTTGCCATGACGTTGACGTTTTGGACAAAATATTAACACTTGAAGTTTTCAAATAAAATATGTCGCGAGGAAAAAACATAGAGATGAGATTTCAATGCTACTATACAGACCTGAGTTGTCTTTGTTTTAGCAATCACAGGACACACGCGTCGCATTTAATGTATGAGCAAATAGTTGTATCATTGCTTATTATTATTCTAGTTTAATGCTACTAACATCTATTTAGCAGCAATAAACCGATATCCGCATGGTGCAAATTGCTTCACATATTACGGAGTAGGGATGTATAGAACGAGCACCTACTAAGGACAGCGTTCTAGTACAATGTTTCCCATATATCAGACTCCTTATTATGACTTACCTTGTCAACTTATTTTCAGGATTGGCAATACATTCAATCGGGAAAACGTGACGAGTGATCCTCACGCACACCAATGAAAGCCTAAAAAGCTGCCCTACATACGAGCGAGCACACATGCGTTTGGCACGCATGCTCCTCTATTTATGAGCACGTAGGTCGGCATACGCGCCTGCTCCTTCTACATACGAGTGAGCACACATGTGTTTTGCACGCATGCTCCTCTATTTATGAGCACGTAAGTCGCCATACGCGCCTGCTCCTTCTACATACGAGCGAGCACACATGCGTTTTGCACGAATGCTCCTCTATTTATGAGCACGTAAGTCGCCATACGCGCCTGCTCCTTCTACATACGAGCGAGCACACATGCGTTTTGCACGAATGCTCCTCTATTTATGAGCACGTAAGTCGCCATACGCGCCTGCTCCTTCTACATACGAGCGAGCACACATGCGTTTTGCACGCATGCTCCTCTACATATGAGCACGTAAGTCGCTATCCGCGCATGCTCCTCTACATATGAGCACGTAAGTCGCCATCCGCGCATGCTCCTTTACATACGAGCACGCTAGTCTCCGTGCGAGACTTCTGCTCTACATATGAGCACGTAAGTCGCCATCCGCGCATGCTCCTCTACTTCGAGCACGTAAGTCGCGCACGCGCGCATGCTCCTCTACATACAAGCACGTAAGTCGTCATCCACGCATGCTCCTTTACATACGAGCACGCTAGTCTCCGTGCGAGACTTCTGCTCTACATATGAGCACGTAAGTCGCCATCCGCGCATGCTCCTCTACTTCGAGCACGTAAGTCGCGCACGCGCACATGCTCCTCTACATACAAGCACGTAAGTCGCCATCCACGCATGCTCCTTTACATACGAGCACGCTAGTCTCCGTGCGAGACTTCTGCTCTACATATGAGCACGTAAGTCGCCATCCGCGCATGTTCCTCTACTTTGAGCACGTAAGTCGCGCACGCGCGCATGCTCCTATACTTATGAGCATTTAAATCACTCACGCGCATGTTTAGCCATAGACGAAAACGCTTACAAAACGTAAACTAAGCTACAAATGCACGCACCACTTTGGGTATACGCAAAAACACATTGGCTAAAATAAAGTTTCGTTTACACCTACATTCTTCAAGACAAGCCACATCTCCTTGCCTCACGCCACATTGTTGTTATGGCATAGCGGAGGATTAGCGCATGCTAGGGTTTCCACTTCATTAACCTGACACAACTTTATGCCAATTCTCATTCGCGATAACCTGACTCAAAGTGGATTAACACGTGCAAATATTGTAGACAACAGTTTACAAAGATTTAAACACCAGGTATACATATTCCATAAGGATAAACACGCGCGCATCATGCGCCAACCAACATAGTCATACAAAAGGTTGAATATTTTATAGTGACTCACACGCCGTTTTGGCTCAGTTCCATACGCCATCCTATGCGCCATGCGCCGTTTTGGCTTACATCTGTACGCCAACTCCATGCGCCATGCGCTGTTTTGGCTCACTTCTGTACGCCATCTCCATGTGCTATGTGCCATTTTGATTCAAAATTCCACACAATCAGCAATACGATTCAAACATACACACCAAATCTATATACAACAAAGTCAACATTACCTCAATCCTTATGAGTCCAGAATCCCTTCAGGCTGATAAACTCACCCCAAAGGTACACTGGACTGGGGGGACCTGAAGAGGTATGGTCCCAGATGCTACATAAGTTATATGCGCGTACGGGCCATACCCACACTCAACAACCAAAAAACACTCACCCAGTTCCAAAGTCCATGCGCGGGATATATACGCATACGTGTAACCTTGGCAGCTCATGAGAGCGAGCCAGTACAAAAGGCAGCAACCAGCCTTTGCCTAGCCAATTACCACGATGAACTATCGTGCACATTTCACCGTTCCATTGTCTTTACTCACAACGAAAGACAGACGCAATAAACCTGGCCAACAAAGCTCTCACGCCTCGGCGACAGGTAAACATAGAATTAATAATCCTCACTTCCTGACGTGCTTGTCGTGGTACACGCAAATTTAATCCAATTACAACTAATTAGCTAGCGGTAAGTGGGTATCGAACACAGGGAGTTTGTGGAATATGTGCTATCTCGATGTGTGTCTAAATTAACTAAAGTAAACTAAGTTGCAAGAAAAGTAAATTCACTGATTTGGTTGTTTGGTTTTAATTATCTAAATTGAACTAAATTAGATTACAAATCAAAGGTAAGTTTTGTAACAGGATAAGAAGGTAGCGATCATCCCGAGTTTCAGGTTTTAAGTGACAATCAAGGGGTATATGTTCAACTGGAAAGAACTACATAGACATAGGTCATGCAAGATCAATTGTTTGTGATGAAAGGGAACTAAGTACTCGGATTCCTAGAACGCGAGGTTGTTACCCGATGACCAATCAACATATATCCAACCCTAATCCCTCCCATGATATCTCGATTGCCAACGGCACCAAGAACGTATGGTTTAGAACTATTATCAAACACACATTAACAATTTACAAACAATCATTCAAACACCATAATAAACTAAACAACACATGCAAAGTCTATTATTCCAGAAATTAAAGAACAAAACATAATTGTCACAAGTAAACCTTACATTCGGGATGATCACCAAGCAAACCTAGCCGCTCATAGTGTGGTGAATCATCATCACAATCAAACCTTTGTTCATTCGAATCCAAAACAAAGTCCTCATGTTTAGACCACTCAAGAACACAAGAAGATAGCCAAAAATCGCCCCTAAACTGCTCCAAAACCGTCCACAATGATTGGCATTGAAAAGACACAATAAAACATCATAAAATAGGGCAGTTACACATTTCTCGCTGGCCTCCACCGTAAATTACGGTACCACCGTAACTTACGGTGGCTTGGAATGGCTTAGGTGGGTCTCTACTGCCTTACGGTGGAAGAAAAATGCCGGGGTCTACCGTAATTTACGGTAGCTACCGTAAATGTAAATTACGGTAGGCTTCAGCATGCAATTTTGTTTTCAGCATAACTTTTTCGTTTTAACTCCATTTTCTTCACCGTTTTCGCCTACATTCTCATAATTTCGTCCTTTATAATGCTATCCTCTTAATTCTTCCATAACAATAATTGATTTTTTTCATATACTCTCCATCTTTCAATCTCCAATCTAGTTGCGCCTATTCGAAGCTTCATTTCCACACTTTTAAGCCCCAAATGTACCTGAAACACAAGCAACCGTAGTTATCTAATTCTAGACAATTACCCAATTAAATGTGGGATTTTAATATCATTTATAACACTTAAGGGTTGTCTTACGGACTACCCGTCACTTCCCAACACTCCTAATAAGTCTAGTGCTCCTCCCAGCGCTTGCACTCGTGAGCAACACTAGACTGGGGGACTTGTAGAGGTATGGTATTGGACCCGACCTGAGCGGTCAGACCTTCCCGTTACTTATTGCTTTTATATTAATTATTTATTATTGTGCTGACTAACCCAACCGCGAGGCCCAACGCGTTGTAGTATATACTACATTGGGCTAGGGACTTGTAGAGATAACCCCTAACTGGGCCTGGCCCATTGAGGTTAGGGGAGGCCCATGTCCCCTATATAAGGAGGTGTTCACCTCATTATTAGGGTTAGACAAGATGGAGCCGCCACACTTTTGTTACTGGAAACAGGGGATTCTTTCCCCTACCGGTCATCTCTACGGTTCCACCTTTGTTTTCTCTTATGCAGATCTGGAGACGGGAGGAGGAAAAAGGTGTGATTACCAAACCTCGGGGAAAGCGGATCAAACTCCCTCTTCAGGTGAATCCGTGTTTCAACAGTTTGTTAAACAATGTTTACGTTTTAATGTTTGAGAACGTTTTTTATTTGATATTAATGTTTGACCCGACCTGACCCGAATCACCGATATCCGACCCGAACATACACCTCGAAACTACGCGATATAATTTTTTTTTTAGGTCTGTTACCTTCCGAACCCCCAAAGTTTTTTTTTCAAGTTTCACCACTGCTACCAGCAACTCAAAAAAGTTCTAAATCCTCGTTAATAATATATTTTCACATGTTATGCTTTTAAAAAAACGAATGAAAAAAAAAACCCACCCGATAAAGCACGTACACGCTAACCGTATAACTCAAGAATCTAATCGTAAGTTGGGTTTTTTTTTCTTCCCCTTCGTTCACACTTCTATTTTAGCATCATTTCACCACTATATAAACCCCTATCACCCCACCCCTTCGCCATCATCTATTAACACACACACTTCACACAAATCACACACTAGCCATGACTACCAGACCCCCACTTAGCTTCATTACGTCGTCGTTTTTCAGCGTTTTGCTCTTCGCAGCTCGCGGTTTGTGTCAATCGGTTCCAGCAATGTACATATTCGGTGACTCATTAGTCGACGTCGGAAACAACAATTACTTGTCTCTGTCCATTGCCAGAGCTAACTTTGCTCACAACGGCATCGATTTCCCTACCGGAAAACCCACCGGCCGGTTTAGCAACGGAAAAAACGCGGCAGACTTTTTTGGTACGTTTTTTTATTCCGGTTCATGCAGTTCACCAAAATACGTGGTATCTTTTTATTGGCCTTTAGAAAAAAAAAAAAAAAAAAAAAAAAACGGTCTGTCAAGACTGCATTTAGCCGTCGTTTTATTCAAAACTAAAAGAGTCGGAAAACTGTAAAAAAAATGGTCCCAGTGATTTGGTAACTTTTGTCACTTTAGTCCAAAACTCAAATGTTTTGAATCTGTGTTCCTGTAGTTTCAAATTTGTTGCTATTTTCATACAAAATCAAAATATAATCAGATTTTTCAGTTAAAATCCAACTTTTCTGTCACTTTCCTCCCTATTAATGAAGGACAAAATGTTAGGTTTATTTAATTTGTTACGATAAAACGTTAAAAGACCATTTTGCCCTTCGTTAAAAGGGAGGAAAAAGATTGAAAAGTTGGATTTTAAGAGAAAAATCTGATTATATTTTAATTTTGGATGAAAATAATAACAAAATTGAAATCCCAAGACCCAGATTCAAAAGATTTGAGTTTTGAGATAATGTGGTAAAAGTGATCAAACCTTAGGGACCGGTTTACTCAAACTAAAATTTAGCAGGCGTTTTTTTATACTAAAATTTAGGCTGCGGTTTTTTAAATGACTTTTAGCAAAATAAACCTTAAATATATAATACGGTAAAAAAAACCAATCGACTAAATTTTAGTTGCTACACTATTTCGATTGGTTTTTTTTGGACGGTATTGTATATTTAAGGTTTATTTTGCTAACTAAAATTTAACCCACGTTTTACGGTGTTATTATTTGTCCTATGTTGATTGGTTTTCTTTAGTATATATCTATTTTTGCAAATGTTAAAATTCAAATTTTACTTTGTTAACTTTTGTTTGTTCAAACTTGTGTATTTTCGTGTAATTTCCAACATGTTAGGGTTTGTGTTCGGAATTAATATTGTTATTATTATATGCGTGATTTGACAGCGGAAAAGGTCGGATTACCATCGCCAGCACCGTATCTGTCTCTGGTGTCGAAATTTAAGAAGTTGAGTAGCAGTAACGCGACGGTTACCGGAGTGAGTTTTGCATCTGGAGGTGCCGGAATCTTAAACGGAACAGATGAACTTTTTGTAAGAATACTTATAATATATCTCAAAAGCTGATAATATTCATTCATACAATACAATTAATTTGAACCCATAAAAAGCACCTGGTCAGTGGTGAAGTCCAGAAAGGCTTAAACCACTGAGATTCGCCTTTGCATGGATTTGGATTTTTATATTATTTTATAAAAGATATACTGAATATTTTCTTTTAAATAATATGACGAAAAGGAAAGTTATGTAACATATAACAAAACTATGAGAGTCACGTAAACACTTACATTATATGTATTGCTTTAGACATCCATACTATATAATAAAAAAAACCATTTTGGAGACACTTGTCATCATATTAGGCCATGTTTTATAGATAAGTATTATTTTAGTTTAATCTTTTCTAATTAATTATATATAATCCTCCTACTAAATATTATTAAGTAAAATTTCTTATGGATAATTTTTATTTAGTTTAATCTCCTTCTCATTTATAATATTATTTATTTAACTAATAGAGTAAATTGCGATTTTGACCCCTGTGGTTATATCACTTTTACTCTTTTAGCCCAAAAAAAATTTTTAACATCTGAGCCCCCAACGTCTTTTTTTCTAATCTTTTTGACCCCTAACGTCTTTTTTCTAACCCTTTTGGCCCATAACATTTAATGGATGAGGTTAGTGTTAGGGGCAAAAGGGTTAGAAAAAAAGACATTGGGGGCTCAGATGTTAAAAAATTCTTTTTTGGGCTAAAAGGGTAAAAGTGATATAACCAGAGGGGCTAAAATCGTAATTTACTCTAACTGATATTATTTATCATTTATACATTTATGGAGTTTTAAATAATGGGTTAAATTTATTGAGACTTTGTTAACAAATTTTGCTACAAGAAAATAATCTATTTATATCAATCTAAATTTTTATCTATACTATACTATTTAATAAAACATTAATGTGTGACACATGTCGTACATTGTAGGTATTTATTTTATGATTTTCTCGCCTCACTTACAAACTTATTTTATATTAATTAAATAAATAAATGAATATTGAGCTAATATTAAATTTTATCCTGCTTTAAATTTCGAATACCATTCTTCTATTTTTCTAATAAAATATTATCCGAAATTGTAAATTGTTAATTTAAAACATTTTAAATAAAACAAATTATTTATCACGAAAACCAAACATTGTATTAATATATTAAATATTTCTATTTTCACTATACAAAATTACAATTACTAACTTTTTTTTATTTGGTATATAAAATTACATTTATTTAACTCGTGTAATAAAGGAGGCTTTTTAAAGATGTATTATTTTATTATTTGGTAAACAATATTACATTTATTCAACCCGTGTAATACATGTGGTTTTAAAGATATAATTTTTTATTATTTAGTATATAAATTTATTTACTCAACCCGTGTAATACACGGGGTTATAACCTAGTAAATTATATATAAAATTGGCATTGTGTTGAAACTTGAATGTGCTTATACATATTTATTATACATATATAGTGTTTCGATACAAACAAATAAGTTTTATTGTGTGAACAGTACAAATTAATTAAACATTTAACCATTGAACTAGCTTCATTTTTTGTTATTGAACTCATTTATTAAACATTTAACATAACGGCACTCACTTAAAAATCTAGGCCTTGAAAATTTGTCGGGCCCTATAAACCCTTTGGGCCTTGGCATCTGCCCGGGCTGCCCAGGCCTAAAACCGAGCCTGCCCCGGGCCTATATAAAGTTGGGCCTCTACATGCTATAACAAAATGATACTAAAGTAATAATAATTACGATACAACTTACATGTTGTGTAATTATTAAGACTCTATAGTACAATTTTGTTATAGAAGAATTATCTGATTAATAACATATCTATAATAACTGCGAAATTGCTATTGTTTCCTTTTTTTTCTATAATAACTACGAAATTGATACCGATTCCACCCCACATGTATATTACATGTTTATGGATTACATGTATAGAGTTAAGTTCACGTGAAAATAAATTAAACGTACGAAACGTACGAAGTGTAAGAAAAGTAAAAAAAGTGGCGGTGTCATTTTGGTAATTATCACCAACTTCAAAATTACTCTAGTAGAGTAATTTTGAGCTTCTGTAGAGTAATTTTGTAAATGTTTAGGTAGAGTAATTTTGGTCGTGTAGGGTAATTATCAAAATTGTAGTGTAATTATCAAAATTACACTAACCCCCCCCCCCCCCCCAAAAAAAAAAAAAGAACCTAAAAAAATCTAAACCATTGTAAATGTTCAGGTAGAGTAATTTTGGTCGTATAGGGTAATTATCAAAATTGTAGGGTAATTATCAAAATCACACTACCCCCCCTCCCCCCCCCCCAAAAAAAAAAAAAAAAAAAAAAAAAAAAAAACCTAAACCACCCCCCAAAAACCTAAACCACCCCCCCCCCTCCACCCCTCAAAAACCTAAAAGAACCTAACCCCCCCCCCCCCCCCCCCCCCCAAACTAAAAGCTAAAAACTAAACCATAAAGTTAAACCCCATAATTAAATGCTAACAAAATTACTCTACAAGACATTTTCCAAAATTACTCTATAGAAGTCAAAATTACTCTACTAGAGTAATTTGATAATTACCCTACATTTCCCAAAATTACTCTACAGATGCTCAAAATTACTCTACAAGACACATTTTGCTTTTTCCCCAGTTATTTGGAAGTTGCTCATAATTACCAAAATGACACCGCCGCTTTTTGCTTTTTCCCTCAATGCGTACATTTCCTACATTAATTTTGTTTTTATTTGACCCTTTAGCTACATGTATATTACATGTTTATGTATTCCGTAAGCTATATAATGTATTTACCTATTAGTTTATACGACAAAGGAAATTGTATCTAATTAATTTCATTAGATCACTCGTATTAAAATTAATTTACAACAATACTTACATGTACATATTTATTTTGTTTATACTAAATTCGATAAAATAACATGTAACATAATGAAAAAGGTATATTTTTTTTCAATTTTCTTCAACAAGCTTGTTTTTATCAGAATTCAATGACATAAATTTAACTTCTGGAATTCGATGAAAGAGTTGCATTTATTTTATCAACAAGAAAGTAGTTTTTTACCGATAAAAGAGTTGCATTTATTTTATCAACAAGAAAGTAGTTTTTTACATGAAAAGAAAAAATAAAAGTCAAAAAGCTTAGTCACGTGCGTATGGAAGCACCAATACAACACAAAAATGCGGTGAACGTGGATCGAACACGTGACCTTCAGATCTTCAGTCTGACGCTCTCCCAACTGAGCTATCCCCGCTTTTGATCAAACGATATTTTATTTTTCTTTTCTTTTCTTTGTAGAGACAATCAATTCCATTAACAAAGCAAGTGGGCTACTACTCTCTAGTCCATGAACAACTAGTTCAACAATTGGGCCCAGATGAAGCCCAGGCCCATTTATCCAAGTCCCTATTTCTAGTTATCATTGGAAGCAATGATCTATTTGGCTACTTCAACAAAAACTCCAAAGCCTCTAAGGAATACACCCCACAACAATATGTTGATCTCATGGCCTCAACCCTCAAAGGACTCTTACAAAGATTATATGAGTTGGGAGCGCGTAAATTTGTGGTAAGTGGAGTTGGAGTGATAGGTTGTTGTCCAGCACAAAGAAAGCGGAGCACCACTAGTGATTGCAACGTCGAAGTAAATACTTGGTCAGTGAAGTACAACGATGGTTTAAAAGCTTTGCTACAAGAATTAAAGACAGAATCATCGGATATCCAATACTCTTATTGTGAAACTTATGATGTTATGAATAACTTCATCGAACACCCTGAAGCTTACGGTACTTAATTCTTGACTATCTTTGTTTCGTCCTCCACGATAACAGATATTTCTTGAGTTCAATCATGAAACTACCACATATAGGTTACAAAAGTTTTAACCTATTTATTTTGGTTTACAGGATTTACAGAGATAAAAGAAGCTTGTTGCGGACGTGGTTACCTAAAAGCTGAATTCCCTTGCACCCCGATTTCAACTTATTGCTCGAACCGGAAAAATCATATTTTTTGGGATCTTTACCATCCTACTGAATACACATCTAGTATCTTTGCTGACTCGGTGTATAATGCATCACAGCCGCTTTTGAACTAGTGAATACAAAACAACTTGTTAATGTAAAAGGCATGAATGCGAAGTACTTATACATTCAACACGCGGGTAAGTTAAAAGGTATATTGAGTTAAATTCGTAAGTATACGAATAAGTGTCAAACCAAATGCTTTCGATTTCTTGTGATATTGTTTGTTGATCCACTTCTTGTAAGTTAGTTATGGTGGTTGATTGATTCATGTTTTTAGTTGTGTCTAAAAAGATCATTCATGTGAACTGAAGTTCAAATAAAATATGAAATACATGTATGTTCAAATAAGGTTGTATATTGTGAAAAACATACCAAGAATGGATAAAAATGTTTTTAAACTCCTAGTTGTGAAAATGCCTAGTGATACCTTTGAGTGCTTTTAACTGAACTTAACTTAGCGTTAGAGAGCATAAATTGATTTTGAGAAAATTATGATTCAGAGCAAAACCTGGCTACGCCTGCCCTTCCGATTTCCTATCTACATGTCGCGAGTGTGCACAAGTTCGAAGAATTTATTGGCCATTCGAACCAAAATTTGCCCAAGCGTACGAGTTGGAGTGAAATACAACTAACCTTGTTTACCAGACATGTTAAGTTCTTACTTATAAACCACTTCAAGGTTTATACAACCTTCTATAAGACCATGGATGGTTTACATTTGGGGTGTGCGTGGGTCGGTTTGGGTCGGTTTTTGGCCAAAACCATAACCGCGATGTCGGTTAATGGATGATCATAACCATAACCGATCGGTTATGGTGGTTATGGTTAATCGGTTTTCAAGGTTATAGTGGGTCGGTTATGGGTGGTTAACCACTAATTTAGTCCTAGCTAAAAATAGCTTATTTAAAAAAAATAAAAAAATAAATTGTTATCACATATTTCATTATATTAGCATATTACCTAGTATAAATATACATATAATCTATAATATTAATATAGATTATTACCGAATATTCAAACAAAGTGATATGATATATTCCACAAATTCATATAAACATTCAACCAAAATGATATAAAATAACCAATAACCACTAAAAACATTTAACCAAAACGATATGAAATAACCAATAACTACTAAAAACATTCAACCAAAAACATCAAGTATTTAAAAAAAATGTTGAAAAGTCCTAAATCTGACAAAGATTTTACTACATGTCAGTTTGGTTATAGTGCGTATGTAAACATTGATAACCATAACCGACCTACTACTTTCGGTTTTCAGAAAAACCATTAACCGACCCACCGGTTTTTTATTTGGTTCGGTTTTTTCAGTTCAGTTTTATTGGTTAATTCAGTTATGATTCGGTTATTTCGGTTTTTTGCACACCCCTAGTTTACATGATGAAGGAGCGTGTTCCGCTATGTGGTGCCCACGTCAACATGGGTGAAATTACTCCTAAAATGGCGTAGTGGTTTACTCTCCTCCTCATTAATTACCTAATGATAATTATTATTTTTTTAAATAATGTTTCAACAATAAATAAAAACATAAAATAAATTCATTAAAATTAGTACTAAACAACTAGAAAATAAAAAAAAATGTTCATCTTCGTTATCTTTGTCATCTTGTCGTCTCCTTCAAGCGTGCTTGACCAAATCCGCTATTAGAGCTTGATGTGAACAGGAGTTACACATATGCGCAACATTTTGTGGTCTTTGTTCCATAGTTGCCCGAGGTTGTTCTGCTTCTATGAATTCCGTATCATAAGCTTGACAAATCGCGTCGCCCTCGTCTTCCGTTGTTGAAGAACACCGTACCCTTTCGATATCTTTTCTTGCGGATTCTTGAACCTTTTTAAAATGAGATATTTTTTTCTTAATAGGGAACCTTTACCACAATTGGGTCAATACCATTGGCCAACAAGTAGCCGTGTAGATATTTACGTCCTGAAAGACTTGCTATCCTCATTCATGGTTGTATAACTTTTATTACCAGAATTTATCTGATACATGTATTTTACTACGTGGAAATGGAAAGATAAAAAGAGCACAAAAAATGCGGTGAACGTGGATCGAACACGTGACCTTCAGATCTTCAGTCTGACGCTCTCCCAACTGAGCTATCCCCGCTTTTGATCGAACAGTATTTTATTTTTCTTTTCTCTTTTTGGTAGAGACAATCAAAGACCAGACCCAACAACCCAGCAAATACGAAAACATCAAGCAATGAAAAAAATATGCGGTGAACGTGGATCGAACACGTGACCTTAAGATCTTCAGTCTGACGCTCTCCCAACTGAGCTATCCCCGCAATGTGATACTGTGGTTACTTTGTATAATAAATATTTTGTATGTGATTATACAAATTACACAAGTGAAAAAAACGAATTTGGGTTATAGTTTGATAAAGGAAGAAACAATTAAAAGGCCGAATATACGAGAAAGGTAGAACAAACATTAGTCTGTTTCACGACACGAAATGAACTAACGTGAAATTTTTACGGGTTTATATTTTTGGGCAAACTCTCACGTTAGTCGAGTCATGTTCTCGTCAACTTGGCGTTTCAAGGGTTTGGCATGTTTATTTAGAGTAGAACCTCTATAATTTAATACTCGTCAACTTGAGTCTACCTTGATCCGCCTAGTTATCCAGCAAGCAAGAGATATATGGTATCTCCTCTACCCGCGACTCCCTCTGTCGACTCGTTTTCCATCTCCAGGCCAATGTTCACAAGTACATTTTTACATACACTAGCCAAACAACCTTTGATTTTGGTCGACACCAACCTCGTATACTTTGCTCTTGTTGTAGTACGCTTCAAGGCCGTAAGCGGGGTAGAAACACCTTACAAGATTCAAGATTGGACCATACTATACCGACAACCTCGCTTTGTAATCTCACACCGTTCCTCATAATCGAAAGGCTCTTCAACGACGAGGAAATGATCATTCGAAATTCAAAATTCAAGGGCGTGTGGTTTGACACATACACAAACGGCCTTTTGAATTCAAGGGCAATAATTTGCCATAAAGTACCCCAAATGGCAATTTGATTCAAGCTAATCAAATGGGCGTGAGGGTCAGAGGGGCGGACCTACTCACAATCGTGGGCAGGTGGGCGCACCCCTTGATAAAAAACATAGTGTATATTTCAGACAAAAAACTCGACCGCACCCTTTGAAAATATGGCAGAACGTCTCATCCACACCCCCAACAAATAATTTCTGGGTCCGCCCACTATGAGGGTGTGGGTATAACCAGTGGCGGATCCAGGAATGTTTTCCACCAGGTTCCTTTTGGTAGATTTTCACTAATTCTCAGTATTTTTTTCTAAATCATACAAGGTTTCCACAAATTTTTTCTATTTTTTCCAAACCGAGGGGGTTCCTGGGAACCCCCAAAACACCCCTGGATCCGCCACTGGGTATAACACACACCTTATATGGTCAGACTCTAGTTGGGTAAAAAGTGAAAATCATGATAAAATTAAAAGAGACTGGTGGTGTTAAAACTTAAATCCTATAAATTAAAATGGGGAACAAACTAAATGAAAATGAGGATAGTGCAGCTTGAACCAAGCCTAGAGCAAAAGCCTAGCAGGTACAAAAACATCAAGCAGTAAAAAAACTATGCGGTGAACGTGGATCGAACACGTGACCTTCAGATCTTCAGTCTGGCGCTCTCCCAACTGAGCTATCCCCGCTTTTGTCCTATTAACTTTACACTATTTTTATTATTCATATGAAACGATGAGCTTAGATAGAGCACAAGCCCATTTATCCAAGTCCCTATTTCTAGTTGTCATTGAAAGCAATGATCTATTCCGCTACTACAACAACGTTTCTAACACTAAAGCAAATAATTGGTCAATGAAGTACGACGAAGGTCTAAAAGCTTTGCTACAAGAGTTGAAGACATAATCACCGGATTTTCACTACTCTTTCTTTGATACGTACAATGTTATGGATAAAACGCCCTGAAGCATACGATACTAAATCCTTGACTTCTTCGCTTCCTTCTACATGTAGTTTTTGAGTTCAATCATGATTTTTTGATAGCATGATTTTTTTTTTGGTTTCCAAACATACTAAAAGAAAAATAAATAAATAACAACGGCGTAAGTCTGCGTTTTTTTCCTACGTTTGACGTCAAGTGGCGGTATATATTCGTGTTTTTGTTTACGATTTTCCGGGTTTTCATCAGTGTTTATCAATTCGTGTTTTTGTTTACGATTTTCTAGGTTTTTGTTGGTGTTTGCTTACTACTTGGCATGGTTTTACGACTTACACTCCTCCTGCAACGCGGGGGTTAAATACTAGTTAAAATAAATTCGAATTTTCTTTAAACCTAAATTATGCATAACAAGGTGACAGCCAACAAGGTTACCGGACGTGTGGGCAAGATCTTTCAGTCCGCAGCCAATACAAAAAGATATTGCCAGCTTATTTTTAAAAACCAGTCCTCCAACTTTTACATTACTACAACTATGGTCCCTCAACTAGTTACAAAACATGCGAGCATATTATTTCAGACATATTTTTCAAGACTAAGATGACAATGAATGTTAATCCATGCTATGAAATTATAAATACACTAATAAAAAATAATTATAATCCATATTGATCAACAATTTTGTTTTGCATTAAAGTTTGAGTATTGCTGGCAGGGACGTACCCACTTTAAGCCGTGGGTGGGCATGCGCACCCTTTGAAAAAATAAATTTTAGTGTCATTTTTCGTCGGAAATTCCGACCGCACCCCTTGGGAATTTTCACCCGCACCCCTTGAAAATTTTCAACCACCCCACTTAGAAAAAAATATTATGATTACATAAAAAAATTAAACACTAATTATTATTTAGTATAGGGTAAATTACACTTTTCGTCCTTTATTTTGTATCGGATTGCAATGGATAGCCTTTAACTTCAATAATTACAGTCATAATTCTTTATTTGTAAAACTCGTTACACCTTAGGTCCTTTGACCCTAACCTGGTTAATTTTTTTAGTTAAATATGACCTGTGTCTTGCACATGAGGGTAGATTAGTAATTTACTAATATATTTAAATTAAACAAATAAACAAAACACAACTCTTTGTTTCAGACCTCTCTCCCCTCTCTATCTCTCCCCAACCAATCCCCACCCCACCATCACTGTGAGAGCTACCACCACCACCGTTTCCGGCAAGGTTTATCACCACAACTGTAACACCCCAAAAACGAGTTTGGTAAATTAAAACCCGGTTGATAAAAAGAAATGAGTTTTAATCCTTCATATAACCAAAATGAAACTAGAGGGACCAAAACCGTTAAGTGGGAAACATGAATCTATAAATTAAAATTAAAACACGTGTGTGTGTGTGTGTCGATGGTCAGGAAGGAGAAAAAGGGGTTAAACCCTAGTCTCACTAAAATCATCAAATTGAAAGGGAAATTCAGCTCGGATCTAATGCATGTACATGAATTCATGATCATCTAGCCCTATAAATCACTTGGTAAGTTGTAATTTATGATTTGGTGATTTTGATATGAAGTGGGTTATGATCAATCCACGAATTTGTATGAAATTAAGCATGAATAGGTGTTAGAATCATCTTAGGAAACATGTGTTAGGCATAATTTTGACTAATTGATGTTTAAAGATGGAAACCCACTAAGTTGAGTGATGAAGATGACATGGGTATTTCACCATGATCAATTCTTGTTCAATGTCGATGTGCCATGTTGAAAATGATGGAAACTTGTTAGATGAGTTGAAAGGAATGTGTTGTTTGTTATGTTTGATGAATATGTGTTAATAGTATTGGTGATTAGTAGGAAGATTTGATGAACTATGAATGAACTTGGAAGATTATGCATGAATTAGTTGTACATTGTGCATTAAATGGTGAACGCACACCAAGTGTTTGATGAAATGCCTCTTATAAGCTAGTATGTGAAATTGTATGCTAAACATCGAATGAACATGTGTAGAGGTTGATAATGACATGATTGATGATAAATAATCATAAGAAGATAAATTGTAGAGGGATTTCATAAGAAAATGTAGTTGATGAAATGATTGGATGAAATTACGCATTAGAACTTATATTCTAGGTTTGAATGATGATGTGCACATCATATGTCAAATTACTAGCTTTGAATATGGTTGTCAACTATAGAATCATGAATATGGTAGTATGTGTTAAATTGACGATACGTGTACACATATGTAGTTAGTTGATCATGTGCATAGGTATGTGTGTGTCCTACACCACGATTATGAAACGTAAATGGTATATTGTGTATGTGATTAGATGATCATGTAGTCGTTAGTGTCATACAACATTACGTATGAAACGAATATCATGTCATTAATATGGTCTACTATATCAACATGAATGCGTGTTCATAAGTTGGATGTTATATGCTAGAAGGTTGACTTTCTGAAAGTCAACCGAGAATTTATAACATGGTTAGACATTTTGACACAAATATAAGAATCGAGAGATCATGGAGTATGTGTTAGACCAATTATGTGTTATGTGTGATAACGAATTTGGATTTCGAAGACATAGAACTATGTGGTTGGCAAATCATGTCGTATGCGTGTTAGTGAAAGTCAATATAGATAAAAGTTGAAAAATGTGTGTTAATATGAATGAGCATGAATACTAACATAATTATGGCATGACGACATGAAAGAATAGGAACCACACTAGCACGGACCAAGCATGGAAGGCTAACGTGTCAAGATGAGGCAAGGAAGCGGTTACGAACACGGATGCACAACGTAAGTGACTTTCGACTCACTTCTTAGTATACATAAGGACTTTCTTGTTTGTAAATGGAGGGAAGCTATGTACGGTATGGAATAATTGAAAGTATTGAGATAAGTAATGATATAGATAGTTGAAGGTAGTTTGTGGGACTAAACGGGTCGAATAATTATGTATAAGTAAGATAGCGGTAATGAAATTCGTAAAGAATATGGACCCGAGGCAAGGATTCTTAGTAAAAAATGCAGGGAAAGGTTTTACGGACAATTGGAAACAAGTTATGTTGATATATGCATAAACGGGTCAAAATTTGGTAAAAGGGTAATAAGCCGAAGGCTTAAAAGTCATAAAGTTAAGTAGTCCATATATTGGATTTTTACTCTATGTGATGGAGAATTAAATTACGGTCGCGTAGGAAAAAGAATCGGGTAAAACGGATCAAAAACGTACAAGTTATGCGAATTTTAGTGTGAAAGTGGGGTGCTGATCTGGGCACCACCTTACGGTGCCACCGTAAGTTACGGTGGGAGCTGGAACCTTATTTCTGCCGTAAGGCAGTCTAGAGCTACCGTAAAGCTTTGGGGGCCACCGTGAGCTACGGTAGCCACCGTAGCTTACGGTGGAGGTCTGATGTAATTGTAAAGTTGAGGATTTCTTTGTTTTTCCTTCGAATTCGGACCCCGTGGACACATTCCAAGCCTCGCTAAGTCCTTATAAGGTTCCTCAACCCTATTGAAAGGCTTAGTAAGTTACGGATGAGTTCGGAACTCATTCTTAAGATCCAAAACATATCCGAAAGATATTTTAAAAGCGTTTATGACATGTGATTAAGTTCGGGATGTGTGAGCGAGTACACGGGGTAATGAATTAAGTATGTGAGCAGGTATAATTGTATGTATTAATGTATGCATGTATGTATGTATGTATGTATGTATGTATGTATGTATGTATGTATGTATGTATGTATGTATGTATGTATGTATGTATGTATGTATGTATGTATGTATGTATGTATGTATGTATGTATGTATGTATGTATGTATGTATGTATGTATGTATGTATGTATGTATGTATGTATGTATGTATGTATGTATGTATGTATGTATGTATGTATGTATGTATGTATGTATGTATGTATGTATGTATGTATGTATGTATGTATGTATGTATGTATGTATGTATGTATGTATGTATGTATGTATGTATGTATGTATGTATGTATGTATGTATGTATGTATGTATGTATGTATGTATGTATGTATGTATGTATGTATGTATGTATGTATGTATGTATGTATGTATGTATGTATGTATGTATGTATGTATGTATGTATGTATGTATGTATGTATGTATGTATGTATGTATGTATGTATGTATGTATGTATGTATGTATGTATGTATGTATGTATGTATGTATGTATGTATGTATGTATGTATGTATGTATGTATGTATGTATGTATGTATGCATGTATGTATGTATGTATGTATGTATGTATGTATGTATGTATGTATGTATGTATGTATGTATGTATGTATGTATGTATGTATGTATGTATGTATGTATGTATGTATGTATGTATGTATGTATGTATGTATGTATGTATGTATGTATGTATGTATGTATGTATGTATGTATGTATGTATGTATGTATGTATGTATGTATGTATGTATGTATGTATGTATGTATGTATGTATGTATGTATGTATGTATGTATGTATGTAAGTATGTATCTAAGCATGTAAGTAGGTATGTTTGTACGCCGTAATGTATGTATGTAGATAAGAATGTGAGTAGGTATGTTGGTAAGTAGCAATGTATGTATGTATATAAGAATGTGAGTAGGTATGTTCGTAAGTAGTAATGTATGTATGTATGTATGTAAGCATGTAAGTAGGTATGTTTGTACGCCGTAATGTATGTATGAATGTAAGTATGTGAGCAGGTATATTTGTATGAAGTAATGTATGTATGAATGTGTGTAGGTATGTATGTACGTAGTCATGTATGTAATGCATACGTGGTTTCAATACACTTAAGTAATGACGTTATTAACAGTGTGCCTCGAGAATGAAATGTAGTGCAGGTACTCCATCGAGGTTTCGCTAAGGATTAGACACCCGGATGGAATGACCAAATCTAGAAAGATAACGGGTTGGAAAGAATATGTGGATAGAACATATCGAGACTACACGATTAAGAATCTTGTTTGTATATAATGTATGCTAATGTTTCGATTGTATGTGGTGGGTGCAGGTTGTACGAATGACAGATTATCATCATGAGGTGTAGCGATCAAAGACCGAGTCACAAGATAGATTGTACGGGGATTCTGGAGTATGTAAATTGCTAGACATAAGTTAGACTTTCATTTTGTAAATGAGTACGAAGGACGCGTATATTGTAAAAAGGTTATTTTATAATGAACTTTCAAGTAGGATAAAACGTTTTAATGAAAGAAATTTTATGGTACGTAATTCCGCTGTGTCTTTTCAGTTAAAGCGTGTTAGGGCGTTACAAGTTGGTATCAGAGCCCTGGTTTGAGAGAAATCAAGTAGAAGGAGGTATATACTTGAACTCAAACCTGTGTGCTCTTGTGACAAGGAACCCGTACAATCCAAGACTCGATCAAGGCCTAAAGTTGAAAGCGAATGGTAAGCACAAATGCTTGGAAAGGATGATTTGTGGATGTGGTCTAGGACCGACACCAAGGCACATAGTAAGATAATTTGGTTCCAGGTACGCATATTTAATATATGTAAGCACACGGAATGGTAAAACCTATTAGTGAAAGGAAAATTTTAAATGAAAGATAAGAATGGAAAAGTAATGAAATTTGGAAAAGGTTACACGTACTGAAAACTAATTTTTCGGACATAAGGTGACGGTTACACGAAGACACGAAACTAGTATGTGGAGTGTGTACCTGGCCAGTACACAAGAAACGTACGACGTTCGTGAGACCGTGATAGTTGTTACAGGTATGTCCGTTACAATTAGGGAGTAGGTGGACGTGAGGGTGAATGGAAGATGTAAGACTCTCAAGAAATTGAAAGTATTGTATAAGAAAGAGAAAGTATGAATAATATGATTGAATCCGCAGAACGGATTCAAAACAAAGAAGTAATGGAAAAATGTGAATGATATGTTCGAATCCGTGAGAAGGATTCGAAACATAGAAGGAATGAAGAATGTGAATGATACGTTCGAAACCGCGAGACAGGTTCGAAACATAAAGGAAGGAACGGTATGAATGCTATGTTAGAAACCACGAGACGGATTCGAAGCATAGAAGGGAATGAATTATAGAATGAAAGGTTTAAATCCGTAAGTAATTACGGACCAAACAAGTAAATATTCGTTAAAAGCGGATAATTACCCAAGTTATGTTTTAAACTATTATTTATATAAATATTTATGTGAATACGTTGTATGCAAGGTGGTTGAAAGGACAAATGAGTTATGCGGGTGTAACGGATTGCCATTTGAACCCGGTATGGAATGTTTTGAATGGTCAAGGCATATATTTGTAGGTAAACATAATGTATGATCATGTAATGTCATAAACTGGAATGAAACAGTCAACACAAGGCATGGATTTGGCTCGCGCCAGGTATGTATAAAGGTTATGCTATGATAGGAGCTTATAGCCCAACTAGAGGAGGGTGTGTTAGTATTGGGTAATTAGTGAATATAGATCGGAATGTGATTACGATTTTTGCTTCCGAAAGGTCAAACTGTATAGGTTGACGAAATAAGTAACCAGAATAAAGAATTGTTTGTATGAGACGAAATGTGGAATGTGTTAAAGTTTGTACGTAGGACGTTGAAAAAGGAATTACAGGTGAGTAATCACCTAGTATAATGAATGCTTGAATGAAATGTGCTAACCGCTAAAATTGTAGATGATAATGTTAGGAACTCTTGATGTGATGAAACCAACCGAATTGGTGGAAGGATGTGCACGGGCGAAAGCGCATTACGCGGATGAATGAAATCTAGCTTGGTATGGCTAGTACTCGTGAAGAAGGCGGATCGATCTGGGTTACGGATCGTCGATTGATGATATGAGATGAGGTCAGTAAAAAGTTTAACTTATGTTA
The DNA here is from genome assembly GCF_002127325.2 of Helianthus annuus. NCBI lineage: Eukaryota > Viridiplantae > Streptophyta > Magnoliopsida > Asterales > Asteraceae > Helianthus > Helianthus annuus. Next base: position 107,414,990 of record NC_035440.2, on the reverse strand, counting down.
GATAAGTACGAATTGGTTAATTGGGTACAACCTACGAAATGAATGATGTAATAGGTATGGTATAGTATGGGAAGTTTCATTTTTTTCAGTTGACATAAGAAGAAAACTATGTCATCAAGAAGCGAATCTCAAAGGTTTTGAGTGAAAAGTTTGAGTATTGGTTAAACTCTCATGAAATGAATTGCACGACACGTTTGCTTATGCAAATTAAGTAATGCATGAAACACGAGGAATGGTAATGTAGAATGAATGGGGTGAGTTGAAGGTAACGTAAGGCTACGTATAGTACAAATAACTATAGGAAACATAGGATGACGTTAACTTTGGAATTTAGCGTGTACATGTGACTATGAAATAGTAGTTTTGTTGTGATAACAAAACAAGGACTGAATGTTATATGATGTATATGAATAGAATGTAAATCTTAAAAGATGAGATGGAGACATTAAGTCTTTTATAATCCGGTCAATGAAATGAGGATGGTAGGTGAAAGTATGGACTTGTTAGAAAGAAGTCGGTAATGTGAATAATATATGAGTAAAGAATGGATAGTTACCTATTATTATGATGTACCTATCAAATTAAGCATAGAAGATGTATGTGTAAATGATGAATTTAGATCGCATAGTCAACAAGATAATATGAAATCTGAAATAAACAGGAAGGAATGTTATTATTAGGATGCTGGAATTGTTTCAAGCGAACAAAATGATATATGGCACATGATATACGAGTATTAGAATGATGAATGAACCCTTAGTTAAGAAGTATGTTAGAAGCTAGCATTTTTTAGTGAAAGCGACACTAATAAGAGCTCTGGGGCGGGTTCTTGGAGATATAAGATTGTCAATGAGATGGGCTGGTGGTCGTGTCGATGAACTGGAAGACAAAGTGATTAGTATCAAACGAAAGTGAGGAAGGTAACTGGTGTTCGATGGAAATGAGAAAGGTTTCGGGGACGAAACCTCATTTAAGGGGCGTAGACTTGTAACACCCCAAAAACGGGTTTGGTAAATTAAAACCCGGTTGATAAAAAGAAATGAGTTTTAATCCCTCATATAACCAAAATGAAACTAGAGGGACCAAAACCGTTAAGTGGGAAACATGAATCTATAAATTAAAATTAAAACACCCCACACACACATAGTGTGTGTGTGTGTGTGTCGATGGTCAGGAAGGAGAAAAAGGGGTTAAACCCTAGTCTCACTAAAATCATCAAATTGAAAGGGAAATTCAGCTCGGATCTAATGCATGTACATGAATTCATGATCATCTAGCCCTATAAATCACTTGGTAAGTTGTAATTTATGATTTGGTGATTTTGATATGAAGTGGGTTATGATCAATCCACGAATTTGTATGAAATTAAGCATGAATAGGTGTTAGAATCATCTTAGGAAACATGTGTTAGGCATAATTTTGACTAATTGATGTTTAAAGATGGAAACCCACTAAGTTGAGTGATGAAGATGACATGGGTATTTCACCATGATCAATTCTTGTTCAATGTCGACGTGCCATGTTGAAAATGATGGAAACTTGTTAGATGAGTTGAAAGGAATGTGTTGTTTGTTATGTTTGATGAATATGTGTTAATAGTATTGGTGATTAGTAGGAAGATTTGATGAACTATGAATGAACTTGGAAGATTATGCATGAATTAGTTGTACATTGTGCATTAAATGGTGAACGCACACCAAGTGTTTGATGAAATGCCTCTTATAAGCTAGTATGTGAAATTGTATGCTAAACATCGAATGAACATGTGTAGAGGTTGATAATGACATGATTGATGATAAATAATCATAAGAAGATAAATTGTAGAGGGATTTCATAAGAAAGTGTAGTTGATGAAATGATTGGATGAAATTACGCATTAGAACTTATATTCTAGGTTTGAATGATGATGTGCACATCATATGTCAAATTACTAGCTTTGAATATGGTTGTCAACTATAGAATCATGAATATGGTAGTATGTGTTAAATTGACGATACGTGTACACATATGTAGTTAGTTGATCATGTGCATAGGTATGTGTGTGTCCTACACCACGGTTATGAAACGTAAATGGTATATTGTGTATGTGATTAGATGATCATGTAGTCGTTAGTGTCATACAACATTACGTATGAAACGAATATCATGTCATTAATATGGTCTACTATATCAACATGAATGCGTGTTCATAAGTTGGATGTTATATGCTAGAAGGTTGACTTTCTGAAAGTCAACCGAGAATTTATAACATGGTTAGACATTTTGACACAAATATAAGAATCGAGAGATCATGGAGTATGTGTTAGACCAATTATGTGTTATGTGTGATAACGAATTTGGATTTCCAAGACATAGAACTATGTGGTTGGCAAATCATGTCGTATGCGTGTTAGTGAAAGTCAATATAGATAAAAGTTGGAAAATGTGTGTTAATATGAATAAGCATGAATACTAACATAATTATGGCATGACGACATGAAAGAATAGGAACCACACTAGCACGGACCAAGCATGGAAGGCTAACGGGTCAAGATGAGGCAAGGAAGCGGTTACGAACACGGATGCACAAGGTAAGTGACTTTTGACTCACTTCTTAGTATACATAAGGACTTTCTTGTTTGTAAATGGAGGGAAGCTATGTACGGTATGGAATAATTGAAAGTATTGAGATAAGTAATGATATAGATAGTTGAAGGTAGTTTGTGGGACTAAACGGGTCGAATAATTATGTATAAGTAAGATAGCGGTAATGAAATTCGTAAAGAATATGGACCCGAGGCAAGGATTCTTAGTAAAAAATGTAGGGAAAGGTTTTACGGACAATTGGAAACAAGTTATGTTGATATATGCATAAACGGGTCAAAATTTGGTAAAAGGGTAATAAGCCAAAGGCTTAAAAGTCATAAAGTTAAGTAGTCCATATATTGGATTTTTACTCTATGTGATGGAGAATTAAATTACGGTCGCGTAGGAAAAAGAATCGGGTAAAACGGATCAAAAACGTGCAAGTTATGCGAATTTTAGTGTGAAAGTGGGGTGCTGATCTGGGCACCACCGTAGCTTACGGTGCCACCGTAAGTTACAGTGGGAGCTGGAACCTTATTTCTGCCGTAAGGCAGTCTAGAGCTACCGTAAAGCTTTGGGGGCCACCGTAAGCTACGGTAGCCACCGTAGCTTACGGTGGAGGTCTGATGTAATTGTAAAGTTGAGGATTTCTTTGTTTTTCCTTCGAATTCGGACCCCGTGGACACATTCCAAGCCTCGCTAAGTCTTTATAAGGTTCCTCAACCCTATTGAAAGGCTTAGTTAGTTACGGGTGAGTTCGGAACTCATTCTTAAGATCCAAAACATATCCGAAAGATATTTTAAAAGCGTTTATGACATGTGATTAAGTTCGGGATGTGTGAGCGAGTACACGGGGTAATGAATTAAGTATGTGAGCAGGTATAATTGTATGTATGTATGCATGTATGTATGTATGTATGTATGTATGTATGTATGTATGTATGTATGTATGTATGTATGTATGTATGTATGTATGTATGTATGTATGTATGTATGTATGTATGTATGTATGTATGTATGTATGTATGTATGTATGTATGTATGTATGTATGTATGTATGTATGTATGTATGTATGTATGTATGTATGTATGTATGTATGTATGTATGTATGTATGTATGTATGTATGTATGTATGTATGTATGTATGTATGTATGTATGTATGTATGTATGTATGTATGTATGTATGTATGTATGTATGTATGTATGTATGTATGTATGTATGTATGTATGTATGTATGTATGTATGTATGTATGTATGTATGTATGTATGTATGTATGTATGTATGTATGTATGTATGTATGTATGTATGTATGTATGTATGTATGTATGTATGTATGTATGTATGTATGTATGTATGTATGTATGTATGTATGTATGTATGTATGTATGTATGTATGTATGTATGTATGTATGTATGTATGTATGTATGTATGTATGTATGTATGTATGTATGTATGTATGTATGTATGTATGTATGTATGTATGTATGTATGTATGTATGTATGTATGTATGTATGTATGTATGTATGTATGTATGTATGTATGCATGCATGCATGCATGCATGCATGCATGCATGTATGTATGTATGTATGTATGTATGTATGTATGTATGTATGTATGTATGTATGTATGTATGTATGTATGTATGTATGTATGTATGTATGTATGTATGTATGTATGTATGTATGTATGTATGTATGTATGTATGTATGTATGTATGTATGTATGTATGTATGTATGTATGTATGTATGTATGTATGTATGTATGTATGTATGTATGTAAGCATGTAAGTAGGTATGTTTGTACGCCGTAATGTATGTATGTAGATAAGAATGTGAGTAGGTATGTTGGTAAGTAGCAATGTATGTATGTATATAAGAATGTGAGTAGGTATGTTCGTAAGTAGTAATGTATGTGTGTATGTATGTATGTAAGCATGTAAGTAGGTATGTTTGTACGTCGTAATGTATGTATGAATGTAAGTATGTGAGCAGGTATATTTGTATGAAGTAATGTATGTATGAATGTGTGTAGGTATGTATGTACGTAGTCATGTATGTAATGCATACGTGGTTTCAATACACTTAAGTAATGACGTTATTAACAGTGTGCCTCGAGAATGAAATGTAGTGCAGGTACTCCATCGAGGTTTCGTTAAGGATTAGACACCCGGATGGAATGACCAAATCTAGAAAGATAACGGGTTGGAAAGAATATGTGGATAGAACATATCGAGACTTCACAATTAAGAATCTTGTTTGTATATAATGTATGCTAATGTTTCGATTGTATGTGGTGGGTGCAGGTTGTACGAATGACAGATTATCATCATGAGGTGTAGCGATCAAAGACCGAGTCACAAGATAGATTGTACGGGGATTCTGGAGTATGTAAATTGCTAGACATAAGTTAGACTTTCATTTTGTAAATGAGTACGAAGGATGCGTATATTGTAAAAAGGTTATTTTATAATGAACTTTCAAGTAGGATAAAACGTTTTAATGAAAGAAATTTTATGGTACGTAATTCCGCTGCGTCTTTTCAGTTAAAGTGTGTTAGGGCGTTACAACAACCCCTACCGTCCACAACTACGGTAGTCATTACACGTCAGATCCCATTGTGGTTTGACACGTGAGACTCAATAAGTTAAGCCTAGTGATGTTGTAGGGATTAAGGTTTCAGAGAAAAAAAATTAAAACTAGTTTCGACAACCTGTAGTGTAATTAGTCTTAAATCAACGAAAAATTAATTAGTGACTGGCCGATTAGTCGGGATTTTTACAACACTGATTTTAACCATTAATATAAATTTAGATTTAAAAAGAAATTAAAAACCCAAATTACAAGAAAAACTATCATCTATCAAGAGATGATGGTTAATGTTATGTATGGGGTAATAAAGTTAATTAAGTCACAAATAAAATATTTCTTATGATATTGTGTTTGTAAAATAAAAAGAAATAATGATGGACCCGACACTACTTCTCTAAGACCATGTGTAGTCGTTAGCCAAATAATGCCCCCACCCTAGGGCGTTTTCTGTCATGTGGCAGTCTAGTCAGCATGGGGGCATTACTGGGTGTTATTGCAAAAGTGCCGTAGTGGGAATAATGCCTAATAACGCCCATGCAATCATTACACAATTATTTATTTTTTTAATTTAAAACTAAAAATACTTCATTAATTTTAAAAAAAAATTACACTACTAGAAATAAAAAAAACATAAAAAACGGAAATAAAAAAAATAAAGTTAAAAGAAAGATGATCTAGAGTTCGTATTTTTCTCGAATTTTTTGGCGATGCATTTGCGCAAGGATCAACGCGTCGCCTTGGAGGTGGTCGATCGGTTTTGGACAAAAACTCAATGTCCTTTTCCATTTGCCTCGCCGCTTGCATCTCATTAAACTTTTTGGTTTCGGCGACACGTTCTTTCATAGTCTCTAAACGTTGGTGGCCGAGGTCTCGAATATCTTGGAGATGACGACGGTTCATCTCCTCGAAATCTTCCTTCAACTCCAGATCGGAAGACGACTCAACCAGTTTTTTCTTGGTTCGCTTATCTTTTTTTACACCAGGCGGTCGGGCCAACTCTTCTTCAAATTGCTCCTCAACATCCACAACAACATTTAGATTAACATTGCGGGCATCGGAAGTCGGTGTTTCAGGGTCAACGAAGGATGATGTTTTTGATCGTTTAGCTTGACATCTACTACTCGACGTCATGGTCACTACGCTCGCCCACTTTGGACTTTTTCGTAGTAGTTCCCAACACTTATAGTACGGGAAATCGTTTTTCGTTCTCTCGTACTCTTCCATAGCCCTCGTTAAAACCCCGACGTCACCTTCTCCGCTAGGGCGATTATCGTAGTTACGTTGATACACTTCTTGGAAGGAGTGACACGTGTTGTTGATGTCGGTCCATTTGCTAGAAATGGAATCTTTGTCACGATGTTCAGCCTTACCCCACGTGCTATAAAAGAGTGCACGGATCCTATTCCAAAAGTCGGGCCCGTTTGAAAGTTTGCTACAAATTGAAAAATAAAGTTGTACGTTAAAAATAAAATAAAATCGACGTGTAGGAAAAAAAAAGTAAAAAAAATATAAAACTTACCAATATCGGGGTCCTCCGAAACATCGACCCACGCCCGAACCAACGTGTATTCCTTCTCCTTCGTCCAACTAACGTAAGAATGCTTACGTTGAGGTTCGTTCGCTTCCTTCTTCTTATGCGACCTTTTGCCGCGTTTCGATGTCTCTCGCTCCGGTTCGGGTTGCGTCTCCAACACGATATCCACATCGGGTTCGGGTTGTTGTTGTGAAGGTTGCGAGCCGCTGGCTTGACCAAAGCCGAAAGTGGGTTGCACGAATGGAGTAGCGCCACTCAAGAAAGCCGCGTACGATAACATGTTCGGGTCCATGTCTTGAAGGTTAAAGGGTTGTTGCGGTTGGGTTGTGTTCGGGTTCCTAGGTCTTGAGGGGACACCAAATGGGGGCCGGAATGGGTTCATATTTTTATAAATTGTAGAAGTAGTAGAGAGAAAGTTTGATGGTGTGTGAGTTTTTTATAAAAAAAAGCGTATGATTAGTGGGTATTTTATAGTGTGTTATATTGGATTTAAAAAAAATTAAAGAAACTTACCGTTGCCAACGGTCAACTCGTCCCCCAAAGCAAAATTTAGGCGTGTTTTCAAAAACTCCGGTGGCCTTTTTTTTGTCGAATATCGCACAATAACTCCCAAGGGGGCGGAAGCCAGGCGTTTTCCGACGTGTTTGGTGATTTTTTTTTTACAAAAATGCCCCATTACAGGCGGTCTAAACAAGTAAAAAAAATAATGATCCGTCCAAGTGTGCATCATAACAACGTGTAGATTTAGCTTTAAAATTTGTAAAAAAGGTTGAATAGTTATAGTAAGTTTACCTCACAAAGGAAAGTTGTAAATTAATATATAGTAATATATAGTAATAATTTGTATGTCAATAGGATGCTTAGGATGCTGTTTACAAGTTAATCAAGGTTCTAGTTCGAACCAATAGTGGCTTTCGTTCTATATAGTCAACTAGGCTATTATCCGGGAACATCCCGGGTTAGGAAAATTTAGTTGTTAATACTAAAAGATACATAAACAAAATTTTGAAAGTCGTGACTATCTTATTTGCCTTGACACAATAATTTATTTGTTCCGTTTAATCAGTATCCTAACTTTGTCTCTATGTGTATTCATAGTTTTCGTGTTAAGTTTACTATCTTTTAATTCTTATTGAGATCTCAGTTAAAAAATGTTTAGTAAACTGATACAAAATGTTATATTGTTTGTTTTTAAATTATATTATATTATTCTTTTAGTTGAATTTTCAACTAATAAAAATATATAACATATTATAAAAGTGTTATTTTTATACATAACCAGTAAATATTCATGATTTCTTTCTAAAAAAAATTAATCGATATCGTCAAAATAGTTTTAATATCGTTATCAAACATAAATTCTAATAAATAAAAACATAAAACTTTACATAATTTAAACATGTAGCATAACACAACATGTCTACACCCATCCACCATCTAAAATACTCCCACTTTGACAAATATGAAAAGTCTTTTATACTCTTAACCCCTTAATATCTACCCTTATGAGATATGAAGATCATATCAGTTTATCACACTTCTCAACAAAATCTCTCCCAACTTCCAACACCTTCATCGAACAGCGAACATATCATCATCTTCATCGACATCGCTAAGTAGACAATTTTCATCGGTGAACACACCAACATCTTCATCGCTGAACAGATAATCTTCATCTTCAGGGAACAGATCTTCTTCATCAACTTAATAATCATCTTCATCGGGTACATCTTCAAAACAGAGGTTTGGTTTTGTTTGATTCTATAGTTTCAGATATCATGTGATCATTTGGTTGATTAGAGTACAGATCTATGTTGTTTTTTGTTGAAAGTATAAAACTTGTGTGTATTTATTTCTGAATCAAATGAGAAGAAACAACTTTGTAGTTATTTGCACACATCAAGATTGATACTTGAAATGTGAAAACAGATTTTTGGTAAATTTCGAATAATTTTGGTTGGTTGTTTGAGAACTGTTCGGATCAGTTTCGGATTGATGTGTTCTTCATATTGATTTTTGGTTTGATTAAATGATTTGAATGTGTTATTTGGGTATTTTTGATTTGATTCGATTATTTGAATGTGTTCATCATTTTGATTTTTGGTTTTGGTTTGATTGGATGATAATCATGTATTTGGGTATTTTGGGTTCTTCATGTTTGTTTTACTTGTGAAAAAACAGTGTTGTTAATGTTTGTTTTGCTTTGAAAAAACAGAATGTCTTTATTGGTCATTTGAATGTATTTGATTCGATGATAATCAGTTATTTGGGTATTTTGGGTTATTCATGTTTGTTTTGCTTTGAAAAAACATAATGTGTTTATTGGTCATTTAAATTTCATTGTGTTTGATTTGATGAAAATCGGTTATCTGGGTATTTTGGGTTCTTATTGTTTCTAATGCTTGTGAAAAAACCTAGGGTTCTTCATTTTTGTTTTGGTTTGTTCAGGTTTGGTTTTGATGTTTTTTGTGAAAATATTGTACAGAATGGCTGAGGATGTAAAGATACGCAAAACACCAAGTACAAAGGCGAGAACACTTGACAACCTCCTAGAAGATGGTGCAGTGCACATAAGGAAGTGATTGATATGAATGATTATAACCCCAGTGTAGCTCTTGGATTTTCCTTGAAATTCCAGAGCTCGCTAATTACATATCTGCCACCGGGGTTATATTTATTCATATCTGCTACATTCCAAAGTGCACCCAACAGAAAAGATCCACAATTGTTTGTTTTTGTATTGTATGTTACGGTTTTTTGTTATCGAGTATGTAACGTTTTGTCTCTGTATTGTATGTAGCAGATATGAATGAATATAAAATTTAGGCTTTAATAATTTGTTATATATAATATACATTTTATTATTAGATTGCATTTGTTTATTCATGATTAAAAAGCTAAGATTTAAATCACATCTTTATATTATAGATAACATATTAAAAAAAATATAAAACTCAAATAACCACATCAATCATACTATAAAATTAAAAATACCATTGATAAAAACGTAAAAATGATAACGATTGATTTAAGTTCATAGAAATATGAAATAACTTTATTTCTTGCGAATTTTCTCCAAATCCTTGAAACTACTTGAACTTGAAGACTTGTAGACGTCACCCAATCTACGTTTGAAGATTTTAGTGCTATCAGAACTGGTGTTAAAGTCATCATCTTTAACACTTGGAATGTGAATTTTCTTTTTGATAAACTTTATCGTTGACCTAAAATAAATGTAAAAATTAATTAAATATGATGTAAATAATAATGTATTAATATGAATCATGTATTGAAATAAAAAATACCTCAGTAATTTTCATTTGTTCTTTGAGCTCATTGATAATTACCTCATCATCAGTCATGTTTGTGACAAAATACATCTCATCAAAGTTAGTCAGATTATAATTTGTTATCTCAATTTTAAAAGCAAACATCTTTCCAGTTAACTTGTTTAAATCCACAGGAAACATTACTTCTTCAACATCCTATCAATAAAAATATTTTATACAATTAATACAATATTTTTAGAAATATAATGAAAAAAAATATATGAGAAGTAAAAATTATTTATACATACAGGTGTTGTATTTTCTTGAAACAATTGTTCAGCCGACTTGAGAACAACTTTTTCGATGATTTCATCAACCAGAGGATGAAATAATATTAGTGGAACATCATCACTATTGTCTTCGACTTGAACTTTTATTTTGAATCTAATTAAATTAAATATAAACATACATATATAAAAATCGATTATTTTACAAAACATATAAATATTTAAATAGATAAAAATAGCTCATATTACCTAGGAACTGGATATATAACACTTTCATCACAATCAGGGTTTTTGCACACATGAAAAAAATGTTCCTCCAAACTGACGCAGTCTATAAAATCTGTAGACGCCTCCGTTAAACATTTAGGACACTCCATATAGTGCCAACCAAAATGCTTATCTATAGCCTTAATAGTACCAAGTATGATAACAACTTGAGGCTGTTTAAATTTAAAATTACGAAAATCATTAATTTAAAAAAAAAATTATACTTATCGCATTATACAAATATATACAAACCTTCATAATTTGCCAAAGGTCATATATGTTTCTCAAAGGATTCTTTAGGATAAATTCATGACTTAACCTCTACAAAATATAAACGAACAGTTATTTTTATAAGCAATCCTCATGCCTGAAAGCCGGCTAAAGAGGAAAAGTCACAGAGAAAGCTGAATAAAAGAAACTAAAAATTAGAATGAATAAAATAATAAACTTCTTGTAGATTACAGTAAAAAAAATATAAATTCATACCTTGTTAAATTCAAACTCAAATAAAAATTTTTGTCTTCAAATGTATGAATTTCTAACAACTTTGAACATCTATTTATAATAAAGTTTTAATTTAGGAAGTTGTTTAATTTAAATTGATATATTAGGATATAATACATAAAATAAATACTAAGATGATTGTATTTATGTTTGGATTTCGAAAATTGATATTTAATATTAATTTTAAAATTAAATTAATGAACGATGGATTTTATAAGTATTGAAAGTATCTTTTCGTATTTTTTTTTTGAAATTTAAAACCTATATTATAATAATTAACAAACTGTAACTCAATATTTTAAACATTGTAAAATTTTTTTAACCTACATTTAATAAATACCGTATATATTTAAAAAACCCAAATTTACATTTTGTACTCTGACTAAATATACGGCCGGATTTTAGTTTTATCTTATAACTAAAATATATATGAATATATTTAAATATTTAAATACTTATAATAAAATTTTAATTTTGGAAGTTGTTTAATTTAAATTGATATATTAGGATATAATACATAATATAAATAGTAAGATGATTTTATTTATGTTTCGATTTGGAAAATTTATATTAAATATATATTTTTAAGGAAATAGTTTGACAATTCTGTTAACATACGTATTCATACCCTTAATTTATAAATTTTTGAAAAAAAATTATTTTTTCGAAGTAATCCAATCATCAAAATATGATATTAATTATATATTTAAATAACCGAAATTTAAATTCAATATTAACTAAATTTACGTCCGGATATTACTTTTATGTTATCACTAAAGTATATATGGATATATTTAATTAATTATAATGACGTTTTAATTTTAAAATTTGATTAATTTAAATTGATATATTAAGATATAATATAAAAATATATATCAAGATGATAGTATTTATGTTTCGATTTTGAAAATTTATATTCAATCGGTTGACTAATTATTTTTTAAATGAATCCTTGAAAGCATGTTACAAATGTTTGTGTTGAATACAAAAAACATAAAAACTAAAATTTTATTCAAATAAAAGAAACAATAATTATTCCAAATAAATAACCCATCACTCAAATTTTTGAAAAAACTAATTGTCTTAAATTTCAGGAGAAAAATCTTCTTCATAAACTACATTACTCAACGACGGGCTATCATCCAACAACGGGCTATCCTCCAATAGTTTTTCCTGCGTTAATAAAAGACAAATAATTTTGAATTAATAAGAACAATGTTTAATATTATTTTAATTTAAAGATAACTAAAACACAACAATACTATATTACCAGATAATTTTGACAATAGTGTCGCCACACGAACTCCCATGATGATAGCCCGTGACGCCATTCTCTACATACACATTTGCAGCAATGAATAGATCTATCATTGAGCCTCGTTAAAATTTCAAAAAGTATAATATCAAAAGGAAGAGAAACCATTATGTAAAAAAGTTGAAATCTATAATTTAATATGATATACAAAGCATTTGTTTATATGATCGAATATGGCCTATTTGATGAAATATAAATAAGTCAATTCAATATTAAATATGGTAATATCACCATAATAGATGTTAATGTGTAAAAAAAAGCCAATTCAATATTTTGTATTTTAAAATTCAACTTTGAATTGTGTAATTACAAGTAAGTCAGATGTAAAATCGTCGTTTATTAATGGAATATTGATTATATTTCTATGATTTGATTTCTTTAAATAATCAAATCTCTAACTAATTCTAAATATATGCCATGAAAAAACGATTTAATAATACAAATGCATATCAATTTCTCGCGGATCCTTGTTTTTAATATACCGACCCGAAAAATATGGATAGTATATAATTGTTTTATTATTTTTTCAACCAAATCTTCTAAATCATTTACCTTCTCTATCTTCAAAATATCCTCTCACCCTTCCCAATAACCTCCATCATCTTCATCAATTACATCAACATCTTCATCTTCTTCTACTAATCAGATCATAAAGGTATGAATAAATAACTTCAATTTTGAACTTTGTTTACTCTGAATTTCTTAAATCTTGGAATCCATTGTTGATTTTGAAGTTCTCTTGTTTCCAATGTCGATTTTATGTACTATTAATGATTTTAAATCTGTTTATTATAGTCGGCTGTTTGTTTATGTGTTTAGTTCAAAGATTTGTGTTATTTTGATGTATTACATGCAATATATGATAATAGACATGTTAAAGCTATGATTCAACAATTCTGATGTTGAAGATTTTTTATTATCTTTTGGTTAAATGTTGAAATCCATTTGTCAATTTTGTTTTGATTCTTACTATTAAATAAGAAGTTAGATTTTTATGGCACAAATGTTTGTAATGTTTTTAAATCCATTTATTATAGGTCACTGTGTTTTTTATGTGTTATTTTAAATAATTTTTCTTATTTCATGTCTTAGAATAATCGATTACTTTGTGTTATTCATATGGAAGATGTTATCTTCGTAAGTGTATGTTAGATTTGAATTATTATATAGTCCATGTTAATGGTATTAGGTTTAAGTTTGTAGATATATTCATTTAATTTTTTTATGCATCTTCATTATTTTTGCATTATGATTATTGTTTTATATAATTTTGTTATGTGAATGTTTTATTTGGATTATGGTCATTACATTGATTATGTTCTTTATTAAGCGGAGATCCTAATCTAATTACTACATGTTTGTTCAAACTCAGATCACTATGACGTCTTTTGTCAAATATTTTCCTCCAATTCTTCTCAATATCTAGTAAGTTTATTAATCTTATTAGTACAACAATTTTTCCTGATTTATTTATTTTAATACATGTTATTTTTTTCAAGGAAATACCATATGAATATAGCAACAGATTCCTAATAAATGCTGAACCAAACAATCAAGCCGTTATCAAATGTGTTAATGGTAAGGAGTTTGAAGTTCTCTTGACTAAGCATAAAGGTGCGTTTGTGTTCATGGATGGTTGGGAAAGTATTGTAGCTAAACTATCATTTACGGACGGTTGTTTTCTGATGTTTAAGCAAATTGAATTATATTCGTATTTGTTAACACCCTTTAAGAAGATGCAACCCCATCCAATATTGGGAACTAATGTCCCTTTATTTACTTCAATGTCTACGGAGAAAACGATAAGCAATGTCGAGTACTTCTGCCAACGCTTCACAGAAGAGTCCAATGATAATTTGGTAAGTATATAAAGTTTACTATTTAATGCTTTTCATTAACAAATTTAACTTATATCGCCACGATAAATATTATACGCAGATCATTCTTGCTGATTTCGTTGAAGAAACAATATGTTTACCATCTATTCGGAAGTTAACATTCAAGGTCCATGTTAATTTGTGGGACAGTTTTGATGTGATGATTGAGAAAGACCGGGATACTAAGGCGTATTTTCTTTACGATTCATGGGACAATGTTGTTTCTTACGTACCTATATACCCGGATTATTACGTTGTGATGAGGTACATCTTTAAACAAAATTTCCAGCTGATTGTTTATGACTTGAATGGTTGTGAGGTTCTTGTGCGAAAGAGAGTATACACGCTTGCTGCTATAAACATACCTAAACCAGGTCCTTCAAATATTGATATAAAAGACACGGATGTAGAAACCGATCATGAAAAGGATGAAGATGAATCTGATCCAGATTATAATGAATCCATGGACGATGATTCTGATGATGTTTCTTCCATTTTAACAAACTCTGATAGCGATGGAATGTCTGATGAGGAAGATGTTGAAGTTTCAGATTCTGAAGAAGATAAAAAGGTTGATCCAGACTACCATCCTATTGAGTTTGAATGGAAGTATGACAGGCGTTTTGTAAGTTCAGTTAGTATTAGCATTATTTATATCTAAAATAGTATAAAAACAATACTTTGTTTTTAGTATTTGATTTTGCAATGTTGTATATGTCATAATCTAATATTTTGCTTTAATTATTTATCGTAGCGTCTTAGTGTCGATCTTGCTGAAGCATCAAGAATTGACATGACTATGGAGATGTATGTGCAGAACTTGGCTGGAGTGGATACGTTGATTTCATTTCGTGGTGAGAAAGACGGTGGTGGTTTTCGATATGAGGCTTTGGAATGGCGTACGAAATTTACGAAACCAAATGGTATCAATCCTGCTGCTAAGTGCACGTTTGTTTATTGCCCAGTTCAAAACAAATTGATTCTGAAGAAGGTTGTCAAATAGTTGCTTTCAAACTTTTTAAACAATATAACTATAATTTAAGAATTTTGTTGGTTGGCTACTTTAGGTTCATCTCATTTTGCGTCTTTATCTTATAATCATTTTTTAATGTATTAACAGTTGATGATGTAAACCTTTTTAGACTACTAAATGAGATATAACTTATTTTATGTTGTTGTTGATACATGTTTAATGTTTAATCTTTAATATTTACTAACTGGTATTTAAATATGATTGTTCCTTATTCATTATAGTCAATATATTAAAAAAGTTAGGTATTTGAGGTAAGAATATACAATATATGTACACAACAGTTAATATATCCATTTCGGGCTTTCATCAAATGTTAAAAAATGAGTCCATATAACCGATGATTATGTATGTGTAGATAAAAAATATATGATTTAATGATAACCTTGTACTAAATTAATATATTGAAAATTAATAAACAACATCAAATAATTAAAGAATGTTCCTAATAATACATTACAATATCAAAAAATGCATCAACTTTTATTAAAATAATTATAATAAACAAAATTAATTAATAGACTTAACATAGGTGAGTGAAAACTTCTTTATAAACAACATTCGTTGTAGTATCTGTCGGTTTCCCTTCGTTATCTAGAATTAACATCTTCACCCCTCCTCTTGATTGATAAGGCTACATATAACTGACCATGTGTAAAAACTGGTTCTTTTAAAAAAAGTCCAACCTTAGACAAAGACTGCCCTTGACTCTTATTAATTGTCATAGCGAAACAGACAGCAACAGGAAACTGTTGTCGTTGAAAAGCAAAAGGTATTTTTTTGTCCGACGGTATCATGGTAATTCTTGGAATGAACGTTCTAGTTCCAACATTAGCACCTGATATAATTTCAGCTTCCATAACACGCTTTCCAAGAAATGTAACCTGCAACCTTGTACCATTACATAATCCATTTTGTTGGTCAATGTTCCTAAGAAGCATAATTGGAACACCGACTTTTAAAACCAGACGATGATTTGGTAAACCAGATATCTTTAAGCCATTCAGGACATCAGGTGAATACAACTCTTGCTGGAAGGAATCTATAACTTGTTCCGTTTGACATATACTATCAGAGCTTAGGTACTCTGTTGGTTCACCAGGAAACAACTCTAACAATCGATCATTTATTTCATGTACGACCTCATTTTTTGGTGTAAGAATCGCCCTTTCAGAAAAATAATCTCGATCCATATATCTTTCTAAAACTGATGGATATACAAATTGAATCAAGCTTTCAATGGGATCCAAACAATCTGTGATTAGAAGATCAGAAGGTATTTGTAAAGTTGCCACACCATCATTGTCGCCTCCTACTTTACCCTCACCAATATCGAGAAGCCATTTGGCAATTTGTGCGTCTCCTATAATCTAGATTTCTCAGCACCAATAGTCAATCTCATGTTTTTGGTCAAAGTAAGTAACTTACATTGGGACCATATATAAGATGAACTCAACGAAGCGTTGACAATTTCTTGCCTACTTCCGTTTGGAATAACTGGAAGAATCTGTCTAAAGTCACCACCAAAGACAATTACTTTACCTCCAAACAAACCATCAGAATGAAGATTGCTTTTATCAACCAACACATCTTTAAATGTTCTGTCTAAAGCTTCGAAAGCATGTCTGTGTACCATAGGTGCTTCATCCCATATGATCAACCTAGTATGCTTAAGTAAGTAAGCTACATCACCATCAGGCCTTATGTGACACATAGAACTCTCATCTAAATTTATGGGAATGTGAAATCTAGAATGGGCCGTTCTACCTCTAGACATTAGTAAAGAAGCAATACCACTGGAAGCAACACTTAGAACAATCTGCTCTCTAGACCTAACCGATAAGGCTAACGTCCTCCACAAAAATGTCTTACCTGTGCCTCCATAGCCGTAAACAAAAAATACACCTCCTTTATCACCTTCAACGGTTGCTGATATACGTTAAATTATACATATTTTTATATCCCAAAACACTTCGGTTTTAAGCATTTTTGACCGAAAACACGACGGATAGGTACCAAAATCGGTACTTTTATACTTTCAGGTCTTAAACAGAATATAATGGAAAAATCTGGTGAAAACGGACAAAATCTGATGCATTTCTGATGAAAATGGCAAAAATCTGATGGACTGCCAGGTGTGGCACGACCGTGCCAACGGCGGCACTACCGTGCCACTGCTACGATCTCGGAAGCACTGCTAGTGCAACCAGGAGTGCCAACTATTTCTCGGACCGCACTACCGTGCCACCGGCGGCACTACCGTGCCATTGCCAAACTAAGCCTTCTGACCAACATCTCAGAGGAGTGGCACTACTGTGCCGATCTGCTGATTCAGGCAACTTGTCCACTAGTCCACTTGGCTGACTTGGGATCGCTGAAACTGACGTCACACGACAACATCTGACCGCACGACCGTGCCAAATCCGCACGGCCGTGCCAATCTGGAAATCATCTATAAATAGCAGCATTCGCTACTGGTTCAAATGTTGGGTTTTTCTCCATGTTTCTGGGCGATTTCTGGGTTCCGAAGCAGTCCTGATCAGATCACTTTGAAGCCTAAAGACCGAATGGAAGCATAACCGATCCAACCCATCAATTCCTTGCTTGTTTATGGTTCGATTCCTTGTTCTTGAACATGTATTATGATCATTTTGCAAGTATTGAGCTGATGTTAGTTTATGTTTAATGTAGTTTATGTAATAATAGTTATAAACTTGTTTCTTGAATGAACTTTATGTTGTAATCTTGTTTGTATGAAACTTAAGTACTTTTTCTTGTTGAATCTTCATGATTATATAACGAACGTTTCATTGATGTTGAGTTCCTGATTATGTTTGATTATTTTGGATAATGAATCTGTGGTTAGTGGGATGGTAACTATTTCTTGATTAATCACTTGTTTGTAAACTTGTTTACACCATGAAACTCGAGAGGGGTATTGGTTTTATCCAAGATATATCTTATTTTGATTAGGAATACTTTCTTGCACGTAAGGGTTCTAACGAATTATATGGTGTTGATTACATGTTCTTGCATGCGGTTTATGATCCTTGTTTAGTAGTTTTGGTCTGAAATTGCTGACATGGTAGATTTGTATTCAAGACTTGTAAAGGTGAAATATGTTGTTATATGATCTACTTAAATGCTTATCCTCGTGGCTGTATTGTGACCATCGGTATTGCTTTCTTTGATAAGTGAGGTTAGAAAACTCCTAGCGGATGACTAATCTATCTTTAAAGGTTTACATGAATGAATATCAATAGCTCGCTAAAGAATGATTTTAGGTGGTTAACGTGTGTTTATCGCGTTAACTTTCCAAAGAATCATCATGTTAGAAAATTCCTAGCGGATGACTAACTGTCTTGAAATTGGAAAATTGATTAAGTACTTTTGTGACATATCTGATAGATAACATGTTTAGGTTATTTAGGAAATAAGATAATAGTATATTTTTGTTTTAGATGTAATTTAGATAACTTAGTTAAACAACCATTCACCTTTCTTTATATCTAGTAATCTAATGACAAAGATTTAGTACATTTAACGCCCGTGTTCAATGGATCGATATCTGGCTCTTACCAATACTTTACTGCATATATGACGGGATACACTTGTCCTTTGTTGTGTGTGTTTTAATGTTAAGGTATAAACCATTTTTATAAATTTAAAACGCACTTCGTCGCATGGGAACATACTGTAAATAAATACGTGTGTTCGCACCCACGTCAAGTTTTTGGCGCCGCTGCCGGGGACACGGCAAAATTAATGGAAAAATCCGAGTCACTATATTACCGGTGTACAAAATGTCAATAACTGTTAATATCTGTAAATTTTTGTATTTATTTATTCTCTTATACTTAACTGTTTAACTAACTTTTGTTTTCTTTAATTTACTTACTTATAAATACTAACTTTTGACTAACTTTTCTTTTCTGTTTTACTAACCACTAACCACTAACTTTACTAACCACTAACTTTACTAACCCACTAACATACTAACTTTTTATTTACTGTTCAACTAACATTTTTATTTCATTTATTGTACGTCATTTATTTCATTTATTTTAAGTCAAGTCATGTGTTCGGAATCGAACCATGTACTGGCAAGTATTCAATTCAGTAATTTCATTTCTGTACTTCATTCATTTATTTATTTCAGTTCAGTATTTCTAATTCAGTATTTTATTTATTTACGTTCAGTTATTTATTTATTTATTTATTTATTTATGTCCTTTTAATTTTCTATTCATTCATTAAAGTATTGTACTCATTTGTTTATTTATTTACTTCATAAAAATAAAATATAACTTTCTGATAAAATCATCAGATTTTCTGATAAATTCCAATGAATTTATCCGTTTTTCTGATGGATTCTGATAAAACCCATTAGATGGTCTAAAAACAATAGTTTCAATTCTGATGAAATTACCAGATTTTCTGGTGCTTCTGATGGATTTATCAGAATTTCTGGTGGAACGAAAGCTTTCATCAGTTATTTATCAGAATTTTATAAGATATATCAGATTTTCTGATATATATATATATATATATATAAGAGAGAGTTATCGGATGTAAATATGTAAATAAGCCAGTAAATATTTGTTTAAATTTGTTTTAATAGTCTGTATATATATTACATGTATATTAGATGTTAGTATTGTCATTATTATTTATTTCATATATATATTATGTTCTTTTTTCTGTATAATGCGTTCCTTTTTATGTCTAGGCTAATGTCCACGCCCCCTGCACCCGCTGACGCTGAGCTAGCCAACGAACCAGAAAATAACTTAAGAAGAAGTAGGCGGCTTCGCGAGATATCACTTGTTGTTGCACAAAGGATTGCGGCCGCAATCGACGAACCAGTGATTCTTTCTGATAGTGAGAGTTCAGAGGACGACACAGGAAGCATTATGGCAGAAGACGACTAGCCTCTGAATGAGACCGGACGTCCAGGAGGGGAGGGCTTGCTACCGAGCATTGCCCGACATACTATAGCAGCACCGAGTTTTGAAATTAAATCTAGTATTATTAACATGTTGCAAAATTCTGTGCAGTTTGATGGGAAGGATCACGAAGATCCAGGTCAGCACATCGCATCATTTCTCGAAGTGTGCTCGACTTTCAAAATTAGAGACGTTTCTGAAGACGCAATCCGTTTGCGGCTCTTTCCATTTTCTTTGCGAGACAAAGCCCGATCTTGGCTTTTGTCACTTCCAGCAGGTTCCATCACGACTTGGAACGAGATGGCCGATCTTTTTATGCAAAAATATTTCCCGCCGGAAAAGACAGCTAAGCTTAAAAACCGTATTATGACATTCAAACAGGACGAAGGCGAATCTCTACACGCAGCTTGGGAGAGGTCCAAAGATCTTTTGATCGATGTTCCACATCATGGGTTGTCCAAAAGACAACTTGTGTTGAATTTCTACCAAGGACTCAACTACGACTCACAAGAACGTTTAGATGTATATGCAGGAGGCGATCTTGGAACAAAAACACCCAACGAAGCCTATGCAATCATAGAAAAAGCTACCTTGAAGTCGAGTTCTCATCACGGTGGAGTGCGAACCAAAGCATCATCTATTCCTGGAGTTCATCAAGTGGATACATATACGGCTCTTGCAGCACAAATTGGAGCTTTGGCAGCAAGATTTGATCAAGCTCAGAACGTTTCGCAAGTACAATCATCATGTGAGCTGTGTGGAGTGTCACACGAGCCAGGTACATGTGAGCAGGGTGTTATGTTTACATGCCACGAAGAGGTGGACTATTTGGGCAATCAAATTAGCCCCCAAAATAACCCCTATAGCAACACGTACAATCCGGGTTGGAGGAATCACCCAAACTTTGGGTGGAAAGCCAATTCCAGTAACCAAAACCCACTCGGATATGCTCAACGCGCTCCCACACCACAACAGTCTCAGGGGCAATCTTTTCAGCCATCAGGGCGAACTTTTCAACCATGTTACAATAATTTAGGTTCAGGAAGCACTTCCCAGCCTCAAACCTCTCAAACCAACTCAAAACTAGAAGAGATGATGGCGCAGCTGTTAAACAACTCCAACAATGCCAATCAAATATCTGAAAAGCGATACAAGCAGCATGAGGAACGTTTCATGGCTCAAGAAGGGGAAATGCGGAGCCAGAAGGCTTCAATTCAAACCATAGAGAATCAAGTCGGCCAATTAGCCAAAATGTTGTCTGAAAGACCACAAGGTAGTCTTCCAGGTAACACAGAACCAAACCCGAGAGGGCACGTTAATGCAGTAATGACGAGGAGTGGTAAAGCCACGGGACCTGACAAATCGGACTCACCACCGATCACTGATACGGTCCAAACTGACGCTTCAGACGAGGTGCACGCTAGGCGAGTCCCAGCAAGTACAGCACAGTTTCAGGAGCCAGTTAAAGATTTCATTCCTCCTGTCCCATATCCAAGCAGATTGAAGAAGCAAAAGAACGCTGAGCAACATGGTAAGTTTTTAGAGATGTTTAAACAATTACACATAAACACACCATTTGTTGAGGCGTTGGCTCAAATGCCTAAATACGCAAGGTTCTTAAAAGACATCCTCACAAACAAGCAGAAGCTGGAAAGCTTGTCTTGTGTGTTGATGAACGAAAACTGTTCAGCCCTTCTCCAAAACCGTTTACCTGAAAAGATGGGAGATCCGGCCAGTTTTACTCTTCCCTGTCTCATTGGCAGTATGTCTGTCAGTCACGCATTATCCGATTTAGGAACTAGCATAAACCTTATGCCATATAAGGTCTTTGCTAAATTAGATCTGGGTGAACCTTCACCCACTAGAATGAGCATTCGACTTGCAGATCATTCGATCAAGTATCCACGTGGATTCGTTGAAAACATGCTTGTTAAAATAGATAAATTTGTTTTCCCGTGGATTTTGTTATTCTCGACATGGACGAAGACTCAAAAGTGCCATTAATACTTGGACGCCCGTTCCTCAATACTGCGAGGACGATCGTTGATGTGGCAGCTGGCCAGATCACGCTCCGAGTAAATGACGAGCACGTGACTTTTGATATTAAAAGATCAATCCAACATCCGCAGAGTCACGATGACATGCTTTACTATGTCGACATTGTCGATACTTGTGTAAGCTCTCATTTCGAAGGCACGAGTGAAGA
Source organism: Helianthus annuus (assembly GCF_002127325.2). Taxonomy (NCBI): domain Eukaryota; kingdom Viridiplantae; phylum Streptophyta; class Magnoliopsida; order Asterales; family Asteraceae; genus Helianthus; species Helianthus annuus. Next base: position 107,392,594 of record NC_035440.2, on the reverse strand, counting down.
AATTGATATGGACACACCTCTTTTGTGTGAGAACCAAAACGACATTTCACAGGAACAGCCAGTCTGCCAAATCGGTGAAGATGGTTCCCAAAGTCCAGATCAATTTGTGGAAATTGACCGTCAAGTTGAAGAAAAATCCAAACCATCGGTTGAAGACCCACCATCGTTGGAGTTAAAAGAACTCCCACCGCATCTTGAATACGTATTTCTAGACAAGGAGTGTCACTTGCCAGTCATAATTTCAGCATCCTTAGCAGAAGAAGAAAAGAGACAACTTCTCGAAGTGCTAAAGCTCCACAAGAAAGCTATGGCGTGGAAGATTATGGATATCAAAGGCATTAATCCTTCTTTTTGTACGCATAAGATTCTCATGGAAAACGATTACAAACCTAGTGCACAGCATCAAAGGCGTTTGAATCCTAATATGCAAGACGTGGTGAAGAAAGAAGTAATTAAGTTGTTAGATGCAGGGCTGATTTATCCTATATCTGATTCTGTTTGGGTAAGTCCGGTGCAAGTAGTACCCAAGAAAGGTGGTATTACTGTAGTTCCAAACGATAAAAATGAACTTATTCCTACCCGTACCGTCACCGGATGGCGAGTTTGCATCGATTATCACAAACTCAACGATGCCACCCGTAAGGACCACTTCCCGCTTCCATTCATCGACCAGATGTTGGAACGTCTGTCGGGGAAGTCATTTTTCTGTTTTCTGGATGGGTTCTCTGGATACTTCTAAATTCCTATCGCTCCTGAAGACCAGGAGAAGACTACTTTCACATGTCCTTTCGGCACATTCGCCTACCGGCGTATGCCTTTTGGGCTGTGTAATGCACCAGCCACATTTCAGCGCTGCATGGTAGCTATTTTTCATGACATGATCGAAGACTCCATGGAGGTATTCATGGATGATTTCTCTGTTTTCGGGAGTTCTTTCGATCAATGTCTTGGGAATCTGAAAAGAATGTTAATGAGATGTGAGGAAACTAATCTTGTGCTTAACTGAGAGAAGTGCCATTTCATGGTGAAGGAAGGGGTAGTTCTCGGACACAAAATCTCTGAAGCCGGGTTGGAAGTTGATCCAGCAAAAGTGGATATCATTTCTAAACTTCCTCCCCCAACCTCGGTCAGAGCAATTAGTATATTCCTGGGTCATGCAGGGTTCTATAGGCGATTCATAAAAGACTTTTCAAAAATCGCAAGACCTATGACCCGTTTGTTAGAAAAAGATGCTCCATTTGTGTTTTCAAACGAGTGCATGAAAGCGTTCAAGCAGCTTAAGAAAAGGCTTATCGAAGCCCCTATTTTAGTTGCACCCGATTGGGCGTTGCCATTTGAGATAATGTGTGATGCTAGTGATTACGTAATAGGAGCAGTCTTAGGACAACGAAGGGAGAAGCATTTTCATCCTATTTACTATGCCAGCAAAACTCTACACGATGCTCAGGAAAATTACACGACTACAGAGAAAGAGCTTTTGGCAGTGGTATATGCTTTTGACAAATTCAGGTCATACCTTGTGTTGTCCAAAACAATTGTGTATACGGATCATGCAGCAATCAAATACCTTTTTAGCAAACAGGACGCAAAACCGCGTCTGATCAGATGGATCTTGTTACTACAAGAATTTGATATTGAGATCCAAGATAAAAAGGGAGCTTTAAATGTTGCAGCCGACCATCTCTCGAGACTTGATCATGGAAATTCTGAAAATTCGTTGGAGGAACCAATAAATGACAATTTCCCCCACGAATCTCTGCTAAGTATCGAGATGAATGACGAGTCACCTTGGTTCGCAGACTTTGTAAACTACCTCGCATGTGGTGTCCTTATCAAAGGATTGTCATATCAGCAAAGAGGAAGTTCTTTGCAGATTTGAAATATTATATTTGGGATGAACCATACTTGTTTAGAATCGGAGCCAATCAGGTGATCCGAAGATGTGTGTTTGGAGAAGAGGCAGCTAGCATTCTGCGCCACTGTCACGAGGGGCCAACCGGAGGTCATCATGGAGCAAACTACACCGCAAGGAAAGTGTTAGACTCTGGATTTTACTAGCCCACAATTTTTCGTGATGCGCATGAATGGGTTAGAGCGTGTGATGCTTGCCAGAGGGCAACAAATATCTCCGCACGCAATGAAATGCCTCAGCATCCAATGCAAGTCTGTGAAGTCTTTGATATATGGGGTATCGACTTCATGGGACCATTTCCAGCCTCACGAGGTAACAAATACATCCTAGTTGCTGTAGACTATGTCTCAAAATGGACCGAAGCTCAAGCTTTGCCCATAAACGATGCTAGGGTAGTCGTGAGGTTCTTAAAAAGTTTATTCGCCCGATTTGGTGCTCCAAAAGCACTAATCAGTGACCGAGGAACGCATTTTTGTAATGCGCAATTAGAACGAGCCTTGTCCCGTTATGGTGTTCATCACAGATTGGCTACACCATATCACCCTCAAACCAGCGGGCAAGTTGAGGTCACAAATCGGGGTTTGAAAAGAATCCTTGAGCGGTCCATTAATAACAACCGCAAGGGTTGTTCAGACAAGCTAGATGACGCTCTGTGGGCTTTTAGAACAGCATTCAAGACACCTATTGGGACCACACCCTTTAGGTTGGTTTATGGAAAAGCCTGTCATCTACCTGTTGAGCTAGAACATAGGGCATATTGGGCCTTGAAAACGGCAAATATGGATTTGAAGAGCGGAGGTGAAGCCCGTTTTCTGCAGATTCACGAGCTCAAGGAGCTAAGAAACCATGCCTATGAAAGTTCTAGTAGGTACAAAGAGCGAGTCAAGAGGTTTCATGACAAAAGAATAAGAGAACGTAAAGATTTCCGTGTGGGAGATCTTGTTTTGTTGTACTCCTCGCGACTGCGTTTATTCCCCGGGAAATTGAGATCTCGATGGACGGGTCCTTACACGATCAAAAACATATTTCCATACGGAGCCGTTATCATCGAAAATTTAAGCGGGGAAGCATTTAAAGTCAACGATCATCGATTAAAACGTTACATCAGTGGACCGGTTGACCCGGTGGAGGAAATTCTCGAACTCCACGTCCCGCACACTTAAACAAGTGCGGGGAGAATGAGTCTAGCTATCGACTCGCTGACAAATTTAGCGAGGGTGTTTTCACACGCTAAAGGTAATTTTGTATATATTAGTTTTTAACCTTTATTAAGTAATTTGGTAATTTTTCGGTTTTAACCGTAGGTGCATACGGCCTTGATCCATAATTTTTGGATTTTTGAAGTTGAATAATTGTTAAAATATATGAAATAATGCAAAAATGGAAATTTTTGGTAAAATTTCGAAGTTATAAGCTTACTGTGAAAAATTACATAAAAAGGCCCAGGTGTTGCACGGTCATGCCAAATCGGCACGGTAGTGCAACCCTTAATCAAAACTGATCAGTAACTCAGACACAGGACAGTCATCGGGTCGCACCACCGTGCGACAGTTGCACTACCATGTTACCCAATAACACAGAGCGACCCAGTCCAGCGGTTTGGAATGGCACGACCGTGCCAAATCCGCACGACCGTGTGACCCGAAAACCGAACAGTAAAACCCAGGGTATTTAAACGAGTCTGCAGTAAAAATACCTCATTTTTACGAAACCCTAAGCGCCGCACGGGAGTTCCTGGTCGCCCAAACCCGAAAAACACCTAATTTTTGCCTAGATTTCGCTTTAATCATCCTCCAAGGTATGTTTCCTACTTATTTTGTGAATTAAACTTAGTTTCTGATGTAGATCTGACGCTTGAACCAAGAAACTTTGGGGTTTTCTTCATAAATGTCAAATAAACCCTAGTTCTTGGGTGATTAGTGTTAAATCGGTAGTTCTGATGCTTGATTCGAAGTTTGTTAACTGATTACAAGTCAAATTCTGAAAAATACATGTCAAAATCAGAAATATAAACTATTCTTGAGTAAAAGTTGCTCTCGCACGATCATGGCAAGACAGTGCCGGTTAAAAATCAAGCACAACTCACCGATTCAGAGCTGCGACGCCGAGTCGCACGACAGTGCCAATTTGGCACGGTAGTGCAACTTCGATTAGCGGTAACAAGCTGTTTAGCGATTAGGAAATGGCACGGCAGTGCCAAAGTGGCACAACCGTGCGACTGAGTAAACTGAAACAGAAGCTTGAAAACAGCCTGTTACGGTGGCAGCAATGAAATTTTTATGTTATGCTCTTATTTGATTACATTCCTATGTGCAGATGAATCACAGATTCCTCCAGTTCAGCGAGAACAAAGCTAGAGAACAGCCGTGTATTGCCAGACTAGAAGCATTATGAAATAGACGGGGACAAATCGGTGAACCGAGAAGGATCAACTGGGATACTCTGACAGCACTGAACCAAGAAGAGAGGCTATCTAATATGATGTCACATCCGATGTCAAGGTTGTTCAACATTGCACGACCCGTTTATCTTGAACTAACATTGGAATTCTTTGCTTCATACACTTATGAAAAGCCAAGAAGCGAGAACCCAGACTTCAAAAACAGGGAGACAATACAATTCAGGTTGGGGAAAAAGTGGCACAAATGGTCAGTTGCTAAACTTGGAAGAAGATTGGGGATATATTCATCCGAAGACATTGATTCAGAACTTTTAACCAATATCTACAAGTTTGCTAATGATCAACAAAGGGCCAACTTTTGGGCACAAGTGGCAGTTGGACCACCCTACGAAGCTAGGAAAGCTAAAGCTTCACGACTACGAGACCCGCTTCTGAGGGTCCTTCATCAGGTCATGAGTCACACCATCTGTGGACGCATGGACAGTGCAGGAAACTGTCCCACTCCAGATCTTCTGTTTATATATTCCTTAGTGACTGGAGTACATGTCAATCTCGCAACTAGAATGGCGGAATTCTTTATACACAGCGCAGGGAGAACCGCAAGCAGTGAGATCCATGGTGGTGAATATGTGACTCAGTTGGCATACAACTTGGGTATTATGACAGATGATGTAGTCAACGGACTTCACATGGTTCACACAGGAGGAGATGTGGATATGAGGTCTCTGCGAGCGATGGGTTTGGTAGTAGATACAGATAATGGCTCGCGACTGAGGGGTCTAAATGGGGAAATATGGGATCCACTACCGTTACCACCACAAAATGAAGACGTTAACATGGCAGAGATCGAGCCACCACCACATGACGAGCCACAACATGAAGAGCACCAGCATCAATATCAGCACCAACAAAACTGGCCTCCAGGTATACCTTCCTACCCTGAGTTATACCAGCAGTTCCAACATATGCAGGTTTCTCAAGATGCTATCAGGGCAACTCAAGACGCTATGAGAGCCGACCAGTTAGCTATACGGGCATCTCAACAGACCATGAGGGAGGAAGTGTATGCAGGATTTTCCTACATCTTTGGAGGGCTAGAAAGTGTCTATCCAGGCCATTTCGGCAACCCTCCACAGTTTCCATTTAGAGACACAGGTACCTATGGGGCAGGTTCATCTGGAACACGACGCCATGATGATAATGATGAGGAGTAGAAGGAGGTAGGGTCAAACGGTTCAGAAACTTATGTTTATGTTATTTTTATTTAGTACTTTGTTTGGGATATTTTTACTTTATGTCTGTTTTAAGTACTTTAGTATGTTTGCTTTGATTGAATAACGGATCTGGTTGAATTATCTAACATTTTGAACAATGGTAATGTTGGCTATTCTAGCGAGTGACATAATTGGCAGATTTGTAAAGAAATGCACACAGAGTTGAGACAACTTCAAACAAAAAGTCTACTCAAACAAGTCAACTCCAACTCTGAGGGAGTACATCTTTCCCTTTTCACATTATTAGTTTAGCTCTTCATAATTGCTTAACTAATATATATTTCACATTGGGGACAATGTGAAGTTCGAGTGTGGGGAAGGGTTTAAAAGATTTTAAGGTTTAAAAGATTTTAAACTTTGTTTGTCCTTAATTGTTATCGTTTCTGTAAATATTTTCGAAAATTAAAACAAAAATGGTCAATTTGTGTTCTTTAGGAAGCATCGAATTTGATAAAAATAGACAAGTCAAATTTATGTTAGAAAAAGATAACTAGAAAGCAGTGATAAAACAAAAACGAAAGACTTGCATGTTTATCTTTATATTTATACCCATTCCTTCCGTTTACGTGAGCATATTTTTGAGCCTTTAAAAGCTTTCTTAACAAATGCTTCTTTGTTTTTTCGGAAAAATGAGTGAGCCGGATGTCTTATGTAATTTAGAACTTGTCATCTGAATATTTTTCAAAATCATGAATATGTGAAATTACATAGAAATGATAGAGGCATTTAGGACACTCCTTTGTTAGCCTTTTTCTTTGTTTATATCCCGCACCCAACACTATCCATTAGTTCGCCTTGTTGAGCCTATTGTCCGTATTTTTCTTAAACTTTACCCAAATTTAAAACCCAAATATAACCTTTTCGTATTCACCTTTATTTTCGTTAAAAAGTTGGCCATAAGATAGAAGTTTCATTTCACTTTTTCAAAAAAAAAAAAAACCGTTTGTCAAAACTCTCTAAAGGAATTAAGGAAAGACTATCAAGAATGAAAAATAGAGAGTTGGCACACAAAAAGAATAAACTCTGAAGACCTACTCAAGTAGCTTAGCAACGTGTTCAGAGTAATAGAAAATAAAGCACCAAGTTTATGGCCAAAGTTTTAACCTCTCTTGCTACTTTCAAATACCCATTCCATACCCTTAACCTTAGCCTATCATTACAACCCATCAAAGACCTCTTGATTTATGCTTTTCACATATTAATTGGTGGAGATTAGATCTTTTGACAAGCATATGATATTGCATGATTCATTGACAAGGCACTGAGTGTTTAACATACACATTATATGTATGATTCAGAAATATAACCGAGTGTGTGTGAACATTGCGAGAAATATAAGGATTCGCATGCTAAAGTCATTCGAAAATTGAATCATTGCTTTATAATTATCATTTCATACATTTAACAAAGCTTGTTTGTTTTAAAACTTTGATGATGACTTTTTGAAAACCAAATTGACCACCAAACAAATCAGTAACTTTGTAAATAATCAGATTTGTTTCTGTATTTTATTTTAAGTTTGCTTGAGGACAAGCAAAGTTCAAGTGTAGGGATGTTTGATATACGTTAAATTATACATATTTTTATACCCCAAAACACTTCCGTTTTAAGCATTTTTGACCGAAAACACGAATGATAGGTACCAAAATCGGTACTTTTATACTTTCAGGTCTTAAACAGAATATAATGGAAAAATCTGGTGAAAACGGACAAAATCTGATGCATTTCTGATGAAAATGGCAAAAATCTGATGGACTGCCAGGTGTGGCACGACCGCGCCAACGGCGGCACTACCGTGCCACTGCTACGATCTCGGAAGCACTGCTAGTGCAACCAGGAGTGCCAACTATTTCTCGGACCGCACTACCGTGCCACCGGTGGCACTACCGTGCCATTGCCAAACCAAGCCTTCTGACCAACATCTCCGAGGAGTGGCACTACCGTGCCGATCTGCTGACTCAGGCAACTTGTCCACTAGTCCACTTGGCTGACTCGGGATCGCTGAAACTGACGTCACCTGACAACATCTGACCGCACGACCGTGCCAAATCCGCACGGCCGTGCCAATCTGGAAATCATCTATAAATAGCAGCATTCGCTACTGGTTCAAATGTTGGGTTTTTCTCCATGTTTCTGGGCGATTTCTGGGTTCCGAAGCAGTCCTGATCAGATCACTTTGAAGGCTAAAGACCGAATGGAAGCATAACCGATCCAACCCATCAATTCCTTGCTTGTTTATGGTTCGATTCCTTGTTCTTGAACATGTATTATGATCATTTTGCAAGTATTGAGCTGATGTTAGTTTATGTTTAATGTAGTTTATGTAATAATAGTTATAAACTTGTTTCTTGAATGAACTTTATGTTGTAATCTTGTTTGTATGAAACTTAAGTACTTTTTCTTGTTGAATCTTCATGATTATATAACGAACGTTTCATTGATGTTGAGTTCCTGATTATGTTTGATTATTTTGGATAATGAATCTGTGGTTAGTGGGATGGTAACTATTTCTTGATTAATCACTTGTTTGTAAACTTGTTTACACCATGAAACTCGAGAGGGGTATTGGTTTTATCCAAGATATATCTTATTTTGATTAGGAATACTTTCTTGCACGTAAGGGTTCTAACGAATTATATGGTGTTGATTACATGTTCTTGCATGCGGTTTATGATCCTTGTTTAGTAGTTTTGGTCTGAAATTGCTGACATGGTAGATTTGTATTCAAGACTTGTAAAGGTGAAATATGTTGTTATATGATCTACTTAAATGCTTATCCTCGTGGCTGTATTGTGACCATCGGTATTGCTTTCTTTGATAACTGAGGTTAGAAAACTCCAAGCGGATGACTAATCTATCTTTAAAGGTTTACATGAATGAATATCAATAGCTCGCTAAAGAATGATTTTAGGTGGTTAACGTGTGTTTATCGCGTTAACTTTCCAAAGAATCATCATGTTAGAAAACTCCTAGCGGATGACTAACTGTCTTGAAATTGGAAAATTGATTATGTACTTTTGTAACATATCTGATAGATAACATGTTTAGGTTATTTAGGAAATAAGATAATAGTATATTTTTGTTTTAGATGTAATTTAGATAACTTAGTTAAACAACTGTCACACCCTATTTTCCACGTGTCACCGGTGGGCCCGGTGGGGATTAACGTGACGTAGTTGATATCATCATAGTCAAACAACACAAATTATAATGCACAGCGGAAGCAAAGATAGATTCATTTCAACTTAAATTATTGTAATATTCGAGTATCACAAAATGTCGAAATAGAATCCACAGGCAGAATCAAATAAACAGGAAACTTCATTTCAACAGACTTCATGCATCCTAAGCTTGCGAGACTTCTATGGATGCTTAAGGAGTGACCAGCCTATTACGCGTAGTACCTGCACTTAGTCTTTTTGGAAAATACGTCAGTTTACACTGGTAAATACAATTCAACTGACTCATTTTGAAAATGTTTAAAATTGATTTAAATGCTCGTGGCATAAAACTTTTTATAACTTGGGATAATTATTTACTTAATAATCTTGTAAAAGAATTACATGTTCGTTCTGCGTTCGGTAGCCCGGGTCGTGCTGGGTTAAAGATTAATAGACACACCACTTAATATAATTCCGCCGCGAGACTTCTCTCGTACCGACGATTATACATGTTGTACAACACTACGGGTGTACGCCTACACCCGAGTGCTAAGGTCGTGGCCATTCTTTGAATGATGCCAAGGATATCCGGCACATGGTCATTAAGCCTCCAAAGGCGTTAAACAAACAAAACAGCATTTTCAAACGGGTTAATTTGACTGCACATAACCAAGACCGGTTAAGGTCAATTCCCCGACCAAGCGGTATTTTATATACCGTACCCCAAGCCCGTATAGGGAAAATAAGTTAAACGTATTTACCTGAGCAAAGTATAAACCAAATATAACGAGTGCAAGTAGCTTTTACTGGGCTCCTAGATCTGGAAATTAAGGTTTTAATAACCTATTAGAATCCTAACGGGTCTTAAGCTTAGACCGGTTAGTTTTATATAAAGATTACAGTTTTAAACGCACAATAAGGCGAAGACCGTTTAAGAATGTTGTTTTGACCCAACAAGCTTGCACACTTGTTTTATATGGGTAATATAATCACATTCTGAATTTTGAGACCAAAAAGATATGGTTTGACCCGTTTTGGCTAAAATGGCCAAACTAGTCACTTAAGCCGATCCGAACGCGTATAATGCGTAACGAGTAACCATAAGAGTCAAATACAAGTTTCTGAAGTCAATATGCTCAAAATATGTTGTGATATCAGAATGATATCTTCCATTATGCCCCAAATGATTATAAACCAAAATTATGCCTCAAAAGGGCGTTTTGGCCATTTTAAAAGGTGAAAAAGGATTAAAATGATAACCTGAGTTACAGGTCTGATTACATTAGTAAATATATTTAATTTATTAAGTTATAACAGTAGGGTATCAAAAATATGTGAAATTCATTGTCTTTAACCTTATTATGCACCGTAGGGGCATTTTGGTAATTTCACAAGTGCCTAAAAGGTCAATTCTGGAAATTCTGAGTTCAAAACATTTGCCTACTGTTTAAAATATAAAAATTTGCTAATTACATCAGTAGGTTCAAACCCTTAAGCTTAATAAGGCTCTAGTGCATACTTAAGCGTTAAAAATGCCTAAAAAGGCGATTTGGAGCCATTTCCGGGTTTTCTGTAAAAAGCTGATATTTGTAGTATTCCAGAAGGCTCAAAATAATTTATTTATCATAACAAATCAGTAGGAGTTGGTTTGAGGTCAAAAGGATTTGTAAAACTCAATTTATGGCTAAAAAGGGCAAAACCGGCATAAACCGAATTAATCTTAGAACACTAAGTTATGCTCAGCCTAAAAATAAATAAAAATCACCAAAAATCCCAAAATATTTTTCTATAACAGTGGGTAAAAAGTTTGGTATAAAAATTTGGGTTTTAATAGGCTACACGTAATTTACGCCATTTAATTAGTAAAGATGCTTCTAATTACGCTATTGAGCATAACTCTTAATCTAGACCTCAAACTGACTTCAAATTTTGGGTGCAAGTTTATAAATCAGTGGCTAAGGTGCCTACCCTTTTACATTTTCAAAAATCACGTTTTAAGGTCAAATGGGCATAATGGTCAACATATAAGCAATTAACGGAAACATGCATGTGAATAGGATATCTAATGAACCAAGTTGTATAAACTCAGAGAGTTATACTAATATGTAAATAGGTTCAAAAGAAGCTCTAAGGCAATCCTAATCTTGGCTTAAACGGGTCAGAACTGAAAGTCAAAGCAGAAGTCAAACTTTGCGACTTTCGGTTCCAAACCGAGCCTAAACTGAAAATTGTCGAGTTGAACATGTTGGAACATGTTCTTACATTAATTACCAAGTTATTTTACTGATCAAATAGGTTGCATGTAACCTACATTGCTAATTATGCATTAATTCGCAAATAACCTTTCTGTTGACTTTTTATAATAAGCTTTGACTCGACAATTAACATAGTTAGAGTGGGATTCTGGAAATACCCTTTTGAGGGTTTGTTACCCACATAATTACCTACTTAAAGGTATTTTTAATTCGGGATATTAGTGAGTAATTATGGACTAATCCCGAAGTCAAACCTTAATTACGATGGTTTGACTTTTAGCTAATTAACTAAGCTAAAAGTAATTAGAGGGGATTAAGGACACTTACAAGAGTCCTAAGAATGCTTATGAGGCCTAAGAAAGATTTGTTGTAGTCCAGGAGCTCCAGAGAAGTCTTGAACCAAAGTTGCAAATGAGCATAGCAAGTGTTCACAATATCAAGTTCTTATATAGTGAACCTTGAGGTCCAAGATGATGCCAAGGTAGTCTAGAGTGGTTACAAGATCACCCCAGGTGTCTCTATGATGCTATAAACTGCCTAGCAAGCCCCAGGTTTCGAAAACCATTCATTTAAGTCGGTTTAACAGGTTGAACAGGCAGCTGTCCATTTCCTGCTGCCAGCGACTGCCTTACGGACCGTAAGCTTAAGGCCTTGCGGTCCGTAAGCATCTCTTGCGGACCGTATGCTGAAACAGTTACGGTCCGTAACCGACCCTTGCTGAAATCGCCCAGGTACCCTCCTTACGGACCGTAAGCCAGGGGCCTTGCGGTCTGTAACCGATGGTCAGAGGACAAAAATTTTACAAACTTCAAGTCTTGACCATGCAATCTCGTGGATTCCGAACTTCATGCTACTTTCTCAGTTGTGGGACCTATTGGCTCAGCCATTGCATGCTTGTATGTCCCTTACATGTTTCTATAACTTTGGCATCTTGTAATTTCTTAAAGTGACGGACATTTCCAAGGATTTAAAATCTTGGATTCTCACAAGAGTTGGTTATGCTAGTTAACCATTATTAATTTTCTTTTTCACAAGAATTCTATTCAGCATTTTAGTAGCAACATTCCCAATAATCCAAATTCCATATAAAAGATGGAACTTTAGAAACGACCGGCTAATACATATATCTATAAGATGTTTATCAAACGATTTAAGGATCTTGGGATTTATAAATTTGGGTCGCTCAGAGGTATTTTAATAACATATCGCCCTTGGGTCGTTCAGAGGTATTTTGAAATAACATGACGCCCTTGCATTTAAAATCCTACCATACATCTTTATATTTATTCCGGTCTCCCTGACACGTTTGTCCCTCATGACACGTGTCTTTATTTTATTGGACAGGAATTTCCGAGGTGTTACATCCTCACCCCCTTAAAATAAATCTCGACCTCGAGATTTAAGGAAACAAATGACGGTATTTTTCCTGCATTTTTGACTCTAACTCCCAAGTATATTCAGGACCTCTGTGAGCGTCCCACTTTACCTTGACAATAGGTACAAGCTTTCTTCGAAGCTTTTTCACCTGTCGATCTTCAATCGACACAGGTTTTTCCACAAATTTTAAGCTCTCGTCTATATGCACATCCGTGTGTGGTATGACTAGCGACTCGTCAGCTAGACATTTCTTCAGATTGCAGACGTGGAATACATTATGAATACCGTCGAGCTTCTCAGGTAAGTTTAACTTATAAGCCACTGATCCTACACATTCGATGATCTTGAATGGTCCTATATACCTTGGGCTTAACTTACCTTTCTTGCCAAATCGCATCACCCCCTTCCAAGGTGATACTTTGAGCAAAACCTTATCGCCAACCTCAAACTTGAGAGGCTTTCGCCTTTCATCTGCATAGCTCTTCTGCCTATCTCGAGCAGCTTTCAGGCGGTCGCGAATTTGGACAATCTTGTCCGTTGTCTCGAAGACTAAGTCAGGACCTGATAATTGCGTATCTCCCACTTCTGCCCAGCAAATGGGCGTTCTGCACTTTCTACCATATAGTGCCTCAAAAGGCGCAACCTTAATACTAGTATGATAGCTATTATTGTAGGAGAACTCAACCAATGGTAAATGCCTGTCCCAACTTCCTCCTAGATCAATTACACATGCACGCAGCATGTCTTCCAACGTCTGAATGGTACGCTCACTCTGCCCATCCGTCTGAGGATGGTAAGTCGTACTGAAATTCAATTGAGTGCCCAGAGACTGTTGGAAACTCTTCCAGAAATGAGAGGTGTACCTAGTATCCCGATCTGAGATAATAGATACTGGTACGCCATGCAAGGCCACAATCTTATCCACGTACAGTTGGGCTAGCATGTCAGAGCTGAAGGTCTCTTTAATGGGTAGGAAATGTGCTGACTTAGTCAGTCTATCAACTATGACCCATATAGTATCATTTCCCTTCGACGTCTTAGGCAATTTGGTGATGAAGTCCATCGTCACCATTTCCCATTTCCAGGTGGGAATTTCAGGCTGTTGCAGTAAACCTGACGGCTTCTGATGTTTCGCTTTGACTTTAGCACACGTCAAGCATTTAGCTACGTAAGCAGCTATAGACTTTTTCAAGCCTATCCACCAATAATTCGCCTTTAAATCCTGGTACATCTTATCAGCTCCAGGATGGACGGAATACTTGGAACTGTGGGCTTCCTTGAGGTTAACATCTCGAAGTCCTCCATATACAGGAACCCATATTCGTCCATTTAATCTCAACATTCCGTCTTTATCGTAGGACAACTGTTCTTCAGTTACTCCTAATTTCTCCTCAGGATAGTTAGCTTCCAACACAACTTCCTTTTGTGCGGCTAACAACCTTTCATTCAAACTACTCTTGATCTCAATGCTCTTGGCATTGATCCTTATCGGCTTCACTCTTTCCTTCCTGCTCAAAGCATCTGCGACTACATTGGCCTTGCCTGGATGGTACCTTATTTCACAATCATAATCGTTCAAGGTTTCCATCCATCGTCGCTGCCTCATGTTCAAATCCTTTTGATTGAACAGGTGTTGAAGGCTCTTATGGTCGGAATAGATTACACACTTCGTCCCATACAAATAATGCCTCCAAAGCTTTAGTGCAAATACAACGGCACCCAACTCCAAGTCATGGGTGGTGTAATTTTTCTCGTGCACCTTTAGTTGACGTGAAGCATAGGCTATGACCTTGCCCTTTTGCATTAACACACAACCCATTCCGGTGTGTGATGCATCACAATACACCACAAATTCTTCAATGCCTTCTGGTAGAGTCAGCACTGGTGCGTTACTTAACTTCTGCTTTAAGATATCAAAAGATTCTTGCTGCTTAGGCCCCCAATTGAACTTAATGTTCTTACGTGTTAACGACGTCAAGGGTGCAGCGATTCTGGAGAAGTTCTCAATAAAACGCCTATAGTATCTAGCCAAACCTAGGAAGCTACGAATCTCTGAGGGTGTCTTTGGCTCTTGCCAGTTCATAATAGCTTCTATCTTCGCGGGATCCACTTGAATTCCACATTCACTCACAACATGTCCAAGGAACTGGACCTCGCGAAGCCAAAATTCGCACTTTGAAAACTTGGCATAGAGCTTCTCTTGATGGAGCAGCTTAAGAATGCACCGAAGATGCCTCTCATGGTCAGCTTGGTTCTTGGAGTAGATGAGGATGTTGTCGATGAAGACGATGACAAATTTATCCAGATAGGGCTTGCATACGCGATTCATGAGATCCATGAATGCGGCAGGTGCGTTAGTGAGCCCAAAAGGCATCACTAGGAACTCGTAGTGACCATAACGAGTCCTAAACGCGGTCTTATGAACATCCTCCTCCTTAACCTTCAATTGATGATAGCCTGACCTGAGATCTATCTTAGAAAAGTAACTCGCTCCCTGAAGCTGGTCGAATAGATCATCGATTCTAGGCAAAGGATATCTGTTCTTGATAGTAACCTTGTTTAGCTCACGGTAATCAATGCATAGACGCATTGATCCATCCTTCTTTTTAACAAACAGAATTGGCGCTCCTCATGGAGATGAACTAGGTCTAATAAAACCTTTAGCTAGTAAATCATCTAGCTGTGTCCTTAATTCCTTCATCTCTGTTGGTGCTAATCTATATGGTGCTCTGGCTACTGGTGCAGCTCCGGGGATGATGTCAATCCTAAATTCCACCTGCCTGTCTGGTGGCAAACCAGGCAGTTCCTCCGGAAAAACCTCGGGATAGTCAGAAATGACCGGTATGTCTTCGATCCTGGGCTTCTTCTCGTCAATGGTTACTCTTGCCATATAAATGACACAACCCCTACTCGTGCATCCGGATGCCTTAAGCATGGCCACACGCTCTGGCATTCTGTGTTGAGTATCTCCCTGAATAGTGAGTGGCTCACTAGATGGGGTCTTGATTACTACCTGCTTCTTGTTGCACACTATCTGGGCTTGGTTACGCGATAACCAATCCATTCCTATCACTACATCAAAGCCTGCTAGCTTAAAGGGTAACAAGGACAGAGGAAAAGAGTGGTTCCTAATGGATAAGACACATCCATCTAACACAGTCGAAACTGTTTCTATTGTTCCATCAGCTAATTACACTTCATATTTTATACTTAAAACTTTAACAGGTAATTTCAACAGTTCACAGAACTTATTATCTACAAAGGACCTATCCACCCCAGAGTCAAACAATACCCTTGCGTAGACATCATTAATGAGAAAAGTACCTGTTATGACATTATCGTCCTGAATAGCTTCCTTTGCATCCATGCGGAAGACTCTTGCATTAGTCTTCTTTCCTTCCTCCGTTTTCTTGGCAAGCTTCGGGCAGTTGGGTCTAATGTGTCCCTTCTCATTACAATTGTAGCAGGTGGCATCCTTAAGCTTCTTGCAGTCTAATGCCTTATGATCCGGGGACTTGCAAATCCCACATAATTTCTGCTGAGATTGGGATCTAGACTCCTGCCTGCATTTCCCGAAATGGTGCTTTTTACAAACTTTGCACCTAGGCTTTTCTCCCGACTGATGATCCCCCTTCTTGGATCCCGACCCTTTCTTGTGGTCGTCATTCCCCTTACGCTTCTTATCTGAGCGCCGCGAACCATCATCTTCGCGTTTTCGCTTCTCGGCATCTGCGGCTCTCATTGATCTCTGTCTAACTGCGTCTTTTGTAAGGGACAGAGATATGTCCGCCACTGATCGAAAAGTAGTGGGCCGAGAGGCCTTGACGCTTGCTTTCATTTCTGGGGCCAGACCCCCAATGAAACGGGCTATCCTCTTTGGTTCAGGTGTTACCAGGTAGGGAACTAGCCTTGACAAGGAATTGAAGGTTGTGAGGTAAGCCTGGCAGTCCAGGTTCTTCATCACCAGAGACAGAAAATCAGACTCTATTCCTTCGACCTCGTGCTGGGGACAGTAATTCTCCTTGATTAGGGCAACAAATTGTTCCCAAGACATGTTGTATAGCGGTATCTTTCCGGTGGCTTGAATCAGCGACTTCCACCATTGAAGTGCATCACCTTTGAAGGATTGTGTCACAAACTTCACAATATCCCTTTCAGCACAGCCACTTATATCCACTACTGTCTCCATCTCATCAAGCCAAGTCATACAGTCCACTGCCCCCTTCTCCCCAGTGAAATCCCGGGGTTTACAAGACACAAAGTACTTATACGTGCAACCCTTGGCACGTGGGGCATCATAAAGCACAATCTTCTTGGAATGGTTATCATTTTCATTTGAAGAGTGTCTATCATCCTCCTTCTTGGATTCCTCCTTCTTGGATTCCTCCTTTTTAGACTTGGGTTTGACAGAAGGTGGCTTGCTGTGAGCCTCAGAATGAGCCTTAGATTTATTATGCGGTGTAGACAGGGTTCTACTATGGGTCCCACTGTACTCACTGTACTGTCTTTCTAATGCCTTAGTAACCGCATCATCTACCAGTGCTTTCAACTCCGCACCAGTTAACTGTATCTTTGCATTATCATGGTTTTCCACCGGACGACTATTCACTTCATCCGACCCCGCCATGTAGCTTCAATTGCTACATATAAACAATAATGGGCAAGGTTTTATTTAATAGCTAATACAGTATTTTATATATTTTATTAACCATGGTTTTAGATAGCCATTGCAGGTTAATTTATTAATCAAATAATAATTCAGGATCTGTATTATAATCCTATATTATAGTTAAGAATTAACATATAACTTAGTCACAAGGACAGTGTTAGTTTATAACCCGGATTCTTACAGAATCAAGGTATTAGGGTCTGAATCACAGTTCATTACCCTATTCTAGACAGTGAGTTGCAGACTCAAACTGTCCCTTAGTCCCTAGGACATTAATCATTACCCGTAGGCACTTCATTCTCAAGGAATGGTCATTTACTTACAGGGAATTTTAAATTAACCCAATTTTCAATGATGGCTCATGTGACTTCTACTGGGTCACAATTTGCCCAATATGTTAACATACTTACAGATGTTAACAGAATTTGGAATCTTCTAGACAGGTTCTACCATCTTGGCCATGTCTGCAACGACACGTGGCTAGGTCTTACCCCTTAGATTCTCTTTACAACGCAGATCAATCCTAAGTTGAGACGTTAATTATGGACCTGAATCTAATTATGGAGATACCATCTTGGCCTTGTCTTAAAATGACATGTGGCTAGGTCTTGTCCCTTTTTAGATTTTGCCATTTTATTCTAAAGGTAGGTCTTCTTTACTTTATGAAATGTTATTTTCATTTTTACCCTTTTATTTTAAGTTCATTCATATACTTATTTATAGCAATAATTATGAAAATTTTAAATGCAACATTTCACTAAATAAAGATTCAACAAAACAGTACTTGCCCTAAACGGGACTTCTATAAATAACATGCCCACGCAGGGGCGAAAAACACTCTAACAAACAACAAACAAACCCACGCAGGGGTTAATGAAAGACATGCCCACGCAGGGCCAAAATACAAAAGACAAGCTCGCGCAGGAGCTGAATACAGAAACAACAAGTCCACGCAGGGACTGATTACAACTAAGCAACAAACAACAAGGTCTTCAGTGACCCCTCCTCTTGGACTTCCCCTTTAGCAAGTCTGACAGACCCTTGAAGAAGCCTTGCCGCTCTCTGCGGTCTTCTCGAACTTCTTGTTCGACCTGGTTCAACCTATCAAGAACCTCCTGCTGACGCTCCGGTGGGATAAGTTGTGGCTGCGGCGGCTGGTACAACGGCTGAGGAGGTGGTGGCTGCTGGAACACATACGGAGGGTACCCGGTAGTCCAAGGACCACCATAGGGCCCTTCAGGGTGTCGAGCGTTGTAATCCCAAGCCTCCTGATATGGGTCCACGTTGGCATAGTTAAAGCTGTTGTGGCCCGGCATTTCAAACGGGTTGTATGCCGCCGAATAAACAGGAATTGGGTTGTCAAAACCCGGCGGAGGTGCCACAGGCACTGAGTTGGCTTCTGGTATGGGGTTTGATGGACCCCCCATTTGTGGTTCTTCCTCTTCCTCCTGAAGTGGCGGATAATGGTTGCCACTTGATGGTTGGGGTGTGCTGATGCGGACACCCCCCTCGCACGGACATCCGTGCGTTCGACCTCCTCCGCCTCGGTGGCTCCGGAGGCGGCTGCTGTTCCACTGGTGGTGGTGGTGGCGAAGTGACTGCCACGAATCGTTGATCCTCAGAAGGATCTTGCTGCTGCTGTTGCTGCTGATACGGGGACGAGTGCTCAGAGGGCGTGAAGTACCAGTCCCACTGCTTGAACCTCTCTTGATAACTATCCGGACCGCGGTATGGTGATCCGTGGAAAGATGAGCCATCCGAGGTTTCGATGGGGTGGTTCGGCGTTCCTGTAGCAGGCTCCATTGGATCAGTATCCTCGTCCATGTCATTATCCCCAGAGAAGTGGTCTTCCGGTCCGAGTGGGTTAAAACCCCCGGGTTCTGGAAAAATGTTGGCCGGGTTGAATCGGCTTTGGAAAACTGGGGTTGGGTCACCAAAGGAATGGTGAGAGTTGGATCTCTGCAGAAGTATGAAAGAGGGTGGTTGTTCGTTGGGCTCATTTTCCGATTGGGGCCCAAAGGAGTGCTGGTAAGAAGGTGAAGAGCTGAGGGAAACTGACCGTCTCCCGGGTTCAACATAGAGCCTCCACGGCTCTTGTGGACTAGTGCTCATGGTAATGGATGGGGTACGCCGGTGCGAAGGCCCGGCTTCGTGATCGTGACCCGTGACTGGTGCTTTGCCTCGACCGCGAAGAAATCTTGGTGGCATGTTGACCTGCATACAAGTTTTAGATAACAACAATATATAATAAAATAAAGACCCAAAATAAAACAAAACAGAGTTTGTCCTATGTTCTTTGTCTAGACTCGGAATTCGAAGAATGTGCAATTCGTGCACTGAGACTAAACACAAAAGGCTAGTGTTTAATTCACTCAGTGTTGGCTCTGATACCAACCTGTCACACCCCTATTTTCCACGTGTCACCGGTGGGCCCGGTGGGGGATTAACGTGACGTAGTTGATATCATCATAGTCAAACAACACAAATTATAATGCACAGCGGAAGCAAAGATAGATTCATTTCAACTTAAATTATTGTAATATTCGAGTATCACAAAATGTCGAAATAGAATCCATAGGCGGAATCAAATAAACAGGAAACTTCATTTCAACAGACTTCATGCATCCTAAGCTTGCGAGACTTCTATGGATGCTTAAGGAGTGACCAGCCTATTACGCGTAGTACCTGCACTTAGTCTTTTTGGAAAATACGTCAGTTTACACTGATAAATACAATTCAACTGACTCATTTTGAAAATGTTTAAAATTGATTTAAATGCTCGTGGCATAAAACTTTTTATAACTTGGGATAATTATTTACTTAATAATCTTGTAAAAGAATTACATGTTCGTTCTGCGTTCGGTAGCCCGGGTCGTGCCGGGTTAAAGATTAATAGACACACCACTTAATATAATTCCGCCGCGAGACTTCTCTCGTACCAACGATTATACATGTTGTACAACACTACGGGTGTACGCCTACACCCGAGTGCTAAGGTCGTGGCCATTCTTTGAATGATGCCAAGGATATCCGGGACATGGTCATTAAGCCCCCAAAGGCGTTAAACAAACAAAACAGCATTTTCAAACGGGTTAATTTGACTGCACATAACCAAGACCGGTTAAGGTCAATTCCCCGACCAAGCGGTATTTTATATACCGTACCCCAAGCCCGTATAGGGAAAATAAGTTAAACGTATTTACCTGAGCAAAGTATAAACCAAATATAACGAGTGCAAGTAGCTTTTACTAGGCTCCTAGATCTGGAAATTAAGGTTTTAATAACCTATTAGAATCCTAACGGGTCTTAAGCTTAGACCGGTTAGTTTTATATAAAGATTGCGGTTTTAAACGCACAATAAGGCGAAGACCGTTTAAGAATGTGGTTTTGACCCAACAAGCTTGCACACTAATCACATTCTGAATTTTGAGACCAAAAAGATATGGTTTGACCCGTTTCGGCTAAAATGGCCAAACTAGTCACTTAAGCCGATCCGAACGCGTATAATGCGTAACGAGTAACCATAAGAGTCAAATACAAGTTTCTGAAGTCAATATGCTCAAAATATGTTGTGATATCAGAAGGATATCTTCCATTATGCCCCAAATGATTATAAACCAAAACTATGCCTCAAAAGGGCGTTTTGGTCATTTTAAAAGGTGAAAAAGGATTAAAATGATAACCTGAGTTACAGGTCTGATTACATTAGTAAATATATTTAATTTACTAAGTTATAACACTAGGGTATCAAAAATATGTGAAATTCATTGTCTTTAACCTTATTATGCACCGTAGGGGCATTTTGGTAATTTCACAAGTGCCTAAAAGGTCAATTCTGGAAATTCTGAGTTCAAAACATTTGCCTACTGTTTAAAATATAAAAATTTGCTAATTACATCAGTAGGTTCAAACCCTTAAGCTTAATAAGGCTCTAGTGCATACTTAAGCGTTAAAAATGCCTAAAAAGTCGATTTGGAGCCATTTCCGGGTTTTCTGTAAAAAGCTGATATTTGTAGTATTCCAGAAGGCTCAAAATAATTTATTTATCCGAGTTTTCTGTAATAAAAGATGGAACTTTAGAAACGACCGGTTAATATATATATCTATAAGATGTTTATCAAACGATTTAAGGATCTTGGGATTTATAAATTTGGGTCGCTCAGAGGTATTTTAATAACATGTCGCCCTTGGGTCGTTCAGAGGTATTTTGAAATAACATGATGCCCTTGCATTTAAAATCCTACCATACATCTTTATATTTATTCCGGTCTCCCTGACACGTTTGTCCCTCATGACACGTGTCTTTATTTTATTGGACATGAATTTCCGAGGTGTTACAACAACCATTCACCTTTCTTTATATCTGGTAATCTAATGACAAAGATATAGTACATTTAACGCCCGTGTTCTATGGATCGATATCTGGCTCTTACCAATACTTTACTGCATATATGACGGGATACACTTGTCCTTTGTTGTGTGTGTTTTAATGTTAAGGTATAAACCATTTTTATAAATTCGTCGCATGGGAACATACTGTAAATAAATACGTGTGTTCGCACCCACGTCAGCTGCCATTATTTGATTATAAACGGAGAGTTGATCATCAGTTAGAGAAGATTTTAGAGTAACTAACTCGCTCTGAATTTGAGGAATATCGAAAGATAGTTCTTCGTCAACCAAGCGATTGTTTCCAACAGCAAATGAATCATAATCAGGATAAGGAATTGTTGACCATCGTGTCAATGACGAACCATTTCTAATTAAGTATTTTTCAATCTCCACCAATGTTTGGTTCTTCAATCTCTCATCCGACATTACAAGTTCTGAAAATAATAAAAATAAATAAATATAAAAAATATGAATAAAATGTACTGAATAATAATCTGGGTAATATATTAAAAACAAACCTTTGTTCTTTGTTGCTTTTCTTCTGTTGTATAAAATGTCATCACCCAAGTATTTCCATGTTTGTTCAAATACATATTCGGGTCTTGATAACGTGTTTGACAAAAGCAAAGTAACAAATAGTGCACGAGTAGAACGACCATCTTCCACAAAACTGGCTTCTTTAATAGCTTCAATATATTCCATGTCATCATCTAACAAACCCATAGTGTAACACGCATCCCTGAAAGTTGGAAACAACTGACCATCAACAGTTCTAATTTCTTCAAACGATCTTGGTCCTTTGACTTTGTTTAATAGAATTCTAAGAAAATACGGTTCACCCATTGCAGGGGAGACCGAATGAATGCGTCCGATCTGTAACAGTTTTCTTTTACGTGGTGCCCATTGTCTATCAGTTAATTTCCAACAGAATTTAGTAGGAAACTCAACATA
Source organism: Helianthus annuus (assembly GCF_002127325.2). Taxonomy (NCBI): domain Eukaryota; kingdom Viridiplantae; phylum Streptophyta; class Magnoliopsida; order Asterales; family Asteraceae; genus Helianthus; species Helianthus annuus. Next base: position 107,370,202 of record NC_035440.2, on the reverse strand, counting down.
AGTAAATTTGCGGGCTTCTTCATCATTTATGTTCATCTCCAACCACTTTAGAAAAATCGAAGAAGAGACTGATGGCTTTTGCAAAACATCCTGTATATCGTCTTCAGCTCCAAACACAACATTTTGTTGACCTTCAAGATGAAAAGGAAGTCTCATAACTGGAGGAAACCTGTAGTGAACTTCTTTTGCAAATATCCTCCAAGAAGCTTCACAGGCGGAAACATACCTACAATCATAATAGGCTTTTATCTCATCCTTTGCCGTTTCTTCATTTTCTATACCATCTCTGTTTGACACCACAAGCGAAGCTCTGTCTGCACCTTTATTAATGTACTTAAACAGATATTTGATAGAACCAGCTTGATTGCACCATTCAACATTAATGTGGGCTTGGTATCTTTTCAAAAGAACCGGACTATAAGGAACAACACTTCTGTTGTCTAATTGAACTTTGGACTTTATAATAGTCCTACCATTGTCTCTTCTTCTATATACAGCGAAACCGTCAGCATCAGTGCTTGTTTCAGGGTTGAATTTTTTTGGATAATTTTTTGAACATCTACTATCAACCATACAAGGACAATTGGGATTTGCATTCCCACATGGACCATGAATCATAAATTCGGATACAAGGGCATAGAGGCTAGGATCTTCCATTTTATCCGGTATCTCAGCAGAAACAAATTTGTCTAAATGATCAACGGACTGAAGTTTGGATTCAGGTTTCAAGAAAATGCAAATGTGAGCATGAGGCAATCCACGTTTTTGAAATTCCACAGTATAAACGGCTACAATAAAAATAATGATATTAAGAAAATTGTAAAAAATAACATTAGAAATATTTTTGGTATTCTAATAATGATATGAAAAAAACTTTTATACCTGCACTTAGTTCTCCAAATATTTTTTTGTCCTTCAAATCCTTTGTAATTGAATCTAGCTTTATCTTAAACAATCGACACAAAATTTCTGGTCTATCCTCAGGGTTAATTGAAGTATCTCGAAGATATCGTTTAATCTCTGGCCACTTCGGAATACATGTAACCGTAATAAAAAAATCCGGATATCCAAACCATTTACATATAGCCATAGCATCTAGATAGTTTTGCTGCATATACCGAGAACCACCGGTAAAAGATGATGGTAAGACTACCCGTATACCGGTATTAGATAAATCATTTGTTCCTTGATTGTTCAACTTTTGCAGATTGTAGGATCGCGTTCGACCCTGTTTAAGTCGATCAGAGAAATTCCTATCCAAATCAAGAGGCGGAAACTAATGATTTGGTGCTATTCTAGCTGGATTCACTTTAAACTTGTTGTTGTATTGATATTAAACGCAATTACAAGGTCTGACAGCACTTCGGCAGCATACCGGAACAAATACCCCTTCAACTATGTATTTTCGGTTCGCTCATATGGACCTATATATAGACAACCATGGTCCGCTTATATGTACATGCACATATAAGCGGATCTACATCATTACATACGAACGGACCTACAACTTAACCTTATGAGCGAACCTAATCTAGACTGACACAAAAGCGGACCTAGGTAATACCACATAAGCGGACCTATTACAAACATGTATTTCTAGGTTTCCGTGCCATGTCTGATCTCTTCATCTCTAAGACTCGATGTAAGACGTAGTCGACAGACGTAAGTGCACCAACAGACTCCCCCTCGGATGTTGACGAAGTCTTCATAGAGTCTTCGCACAAGTCAAACTACAATCTTCATCAGTCGTCAATCTGCCTCTGAAATATCTGTCATTCCAAGAATCCTCGAACTTTATCTTTATCATCAACAAACTCCTCTCTCTCGAATGTTTACACGGTGTCTTCAGACTCCCCCTCTCAAACAGCTGGGATCGTAGTCTGGAATTCACATCTTCATTCTTCAAATCAAGATCATTAACAGGCTCCCATCAGGTTCCAGATCGATACCTGGCTCCATTCTCTCTCAGGATCAATATCTGGCTCAAGTCCTGCACAATCTCTACCCAACCATAAGTTTCTATTAAAAGATTAAACTTTCAAACTTTTTAGAAACTTGTACCAGAAACTATATTAATGATTTTACATTCAAGATTTTTTACTGGCACTTATCAAATAAATTCACCAGCTTCACATACACTCTCCCAAACCAGTTCTTCAAGTTTAGCACTTTGAATTTCGAAAATCAGCATCTCAACACCAGTTGTCGAAACTCTTTTTGATTTTTCAAAATTTATGCTAAAACACACCAAAAATCTTTTTGGATTTTTTAATGCAGAAACGAAATATTTACAGACAATATTTTTGTGAGTTTGTACAGGAGGATCATATCAGTTGTGAAACATATCACTAACACCATTAAGCTTTAAACATTTTAAGTTCTAAACAATTTACCTAGATTGTCAGTATGTTTGTCCACTTAAATTTTCACACAGACTTCAATTGATTCGAGATACGATATTAATGTTTTAGAAACTAAAACTTAATTGTGTATCACTCCACTTGAATATACTCCCGTATCCAGATCCCAAATATTCAGTCTTACAGGTGAGTATACCACAGTTGATATCTGTAAAGGGGTAATATGCGAGGGCCGTGAGAGCTCAGGTCGATACTTCCGTATACGTAGAGAGATGACGGCTTCGACTTTAGGTGGGTCCCCTTTAGAGGATCTTTTATTACAACAGCAAAGATTATCAATTTTATTGTTTAATCAGATTGCTGAGGGCGAGCTTGTATTTCAAAGCTTTTTGCAGAAAGTATTATTCGGGGACTAGGTCAGTATTTCCATATAGCAGAAGTCCCGGAATAATACCCCAGATATCACTGAGTATAAAGACCTAGTATCTCAGAATACGGGACCTTTCAAACAAGATTTCGGGGGTTACCCATATATTCAAGAATAGTTACCCACGAATTAAGCAAGTTCGAATTTAGGTTTATATCTCGTTTCAATTTACTAAATGTGCGAAAATCTACTGACACATCCACAGTAAGATTGTTTATCACATTTAGCTTTACAATTCTTTAGCGTGCTGTGATAGTTCACTGATGTACTATCATTTCCTCTTTTGTGCAGCAAAACTCATTTTTCAGTTTTATCATGTTTTTGTCTTTTTCAAATTTTCTGATGTTTTTTGATTTTCTAAAAATTTCTTACCCCCCCCCCCTAAAATTCAAGTACATCTAGTAAAATTGAAAACAAACTGTACAGAACTTGACAGCTGATATCAAAACACTTCAATTCTCCATTTGTTTGGCTCTAACAATCAGAACTCCCCCTCACAACAAACTATTTTCCCATAATGATTTCAAAACACTTAAGTTTGTTTTAATCAGAATGGTTTTTCCGGAAAATAAGTTTAGTTGTTTTTACCTTTTGTAAAATTGGGGTAAAATCATCACATTGTTTTACCAATCTTCTGAATAATAGGTAACTCAAGTTCAATTTAATAACCTTGATTTAACCACTTATAGAAGCAACTGGTTCTCATTCTGAACCACTTATACCAACCACAATCATACAACCACTTGTAGATTTTGCAATTAAACATTTCAAACCTGTTTTTCAACCAATTACCATCTTTTGGTTGAATTCTCAAGGTGCTGATTCCTACTCCTCGCTTACAAACCTAGGAGTTCCGGCAAGTCCTGCAAAACCTCAAACACAGATTTAGAAGGATGCCGATTCATGATCCACGATACCAACTTGGGATCTCCGGCAAGTCAGGTTTTTATTCTTTGAAAAATATATCCACCCAAGCCTGACCTTCCTTGGGTGTAATAACATCTTCTTTATCTTTACTTTCAACCGGCATGTAAACACGTCCTTTGGAAGCATAAAAATCTTTGATGCTTTTGGCCTTACCGTTGACCATTTGTCCAAAGATACGTTTCACATTTCCGTTGAAAGTTTTTTCAACATCAAATTTCTTCTTGTCAGAATAAAATTGATTTGAAATTTCAACTTTTCCGATTTTAGATTTGTAATTTTTAGCATTCAGTGGCGGAAAATTCTCATCGTCCACTATCGGAACTTTCTTTTCAACCTTTTTCTCAACACGTGGCTCCTCTGATTTTATGGAATCAGATTCATCACCAGAACTATTACCTGAACCTTTCACAACCCATTTTTGATTTGGCACATTATCTTTCCTTTTTGAAGCACTCTTTGAACATTCTCCTTTCTCAAAAGTTGAATTTTCAAAGCCAGTAAACTTCCGGGTTGACAGTTCAGTCTTTTCAACAACTTTTTCTTTCATTTTCCCAGAGACTTCCTGTTTTGGTCTGAATGTCTTTGGACAATCCTTTGCCACATGACCAGCAATCTTGCATTGAAAGCAGGTTCTCTTTTCAATTTTCTTCGGAACTTCATTCTTTAGTTCTTCTTGCTTCTTGGCAAGGAATTCCTGATTTGTCTGCTTTCTGAATGATTGTTCTTTTTCAGCCTTTGACGTTTTCCCTGAAACAAACATAGTTTTTGGATTATTCATTTTTTCATTTTTATAGTTTTTCGGTGGGACAAAACCAAGACCTTTCTTTTTGAAATTACGATTATGGTTTGATTTCTGTTGGAAACTATAACCACAATTGTAACCCATTTTCTTGTTGATTCTTTGTTGATCTCTTGAAGTGTACTGTTTAGATTTTCCATTAAGATTTAAATCTTTTATTTCAGAAATATTAATTTCTGTTATTTTGAAAACCTTTTGAATCATTTCAAGTCTGACACTTCTTATTGGAAAACTCTCGTCAGAATATAATTTGTCAGAACCTTTCAAAGTATATGCCACTTTGACCGATTCATCATTCAAATTAGATTTCGAAAGTAAAAACTCTTTATCATAAACCCGTTTGTCCTTATTGAATGTCGGCTTTGACGCATTTGACCCAGACTTTGACTCGGGTTTGGACTCCGGTTTTGACACCTCACTGTCATCTTTTTCTAACACCTGATCGATCACACTTTTTATCAACTTTGACTCATGATCAGTGTCTGATGACGTATACGTAACATCAATACTTTCTGGCAAGTTATCCGATGGCCCAGACTCCCATTGTAAATTGATTGCCTTATTGACTCTTTCAGAATTTGGATTTCGAGGTGAATATCCATTTTCGACCGGGGGCGGACATCTTCTGTAGACCACACTTGATTTCTTACCAGAATTCTTCAACTTTTCTTCATCTTTTGTCACAGATTTTTCTTCTTCAGATGTCTTCACTTCCTCAAACGTCTTCAAATTCTCCACGACTGGATAAATCCTGTCAACAACAAAAGAAGAACATGAGTAACTATCTAATAATTTCTTAACTTTCTCAGTTTCTATCTTTTGTGTTGCTAGCTCCAACTCAAGATCAGCACATTTCTTTATGTGAAAATTTGCATCATCAAGCTGTCTCAGATACGCAATCTTTAGGGTATTCATTGCCTCAGCTTGTTCACCACTCGAATCTGTATACTTGTTGATCTCTCTGTTCATCGTATCATACGATTCTTTCAACTTGTGAATATTGTGCAATAACTCATTATTCTGCTTGATCAGCGAATCACAGTTCATACACTTTTCTGAAACTTCAACTTGTTCTGCATTAATTTTCACTTCAAATTCAGGAACCTCGTTGACGCTCCTGTATGGTTGTAAGAATTCAGCTCTTCTCCTTCTCTCAGCTTTAGCTTCAGCTTTTAATCGCTCTTCCTCTTCTTCCTCTTCTTTGTTCTTCCTTCGTCTTTCTTCAGCAGCTTCCATGACTTTTCTGCACCTTTCTGCACATTTCAAATCATAAGCATTAGCAAAGAAAGCATGAGAAGTGTTTTTGGACATCTCTTTGGCCATGAGATCTTGATCCAGACAAAAATCATCCCAGGTAAAACCTTCAGCCAACTTCTCATCATCTTGTTCAGCCCAACACACTTTGCTATCTTTCGGAAGATACTTTTCCCAGGTAAAATTATCATATTTTCCCTGACTAACAACACATGCCTTTTTATCAACCACATCTCTCCCATGAGCAGTTTGTGCCTGTTGCTGTGCTGGTGGTGTGATTTGATGATAGATGGCCTTCTTGTGATAGTCGTTGTTTCCGAAAGGATTCTGGGCTCCGGTAGCTTCACGGTTTTTGCAGTCTCTCTTGAAATGCCCCTTCTCCCTGCAACGAAAACACGTAACTTTAGATTTATCAAAACCCAAAGCTGAAATGTTTGCATCACGAAAATCATCACGGCCTGTAATTTGTTTAAACTTTTCAGCACGTCTCATCACACTCGCCATACACCATTTGATATCCATCAATTCCATTTCCTCAGCATCGATTTGATCGTAATCCTCTTTCGTGAGCATTGGATTTCCGATCTTTCCTGCAACAAAACAACTATAAGACTCTAAAATCATCCCTAACAAAGACATTTGATTTTTTGCAATTTCTTCAGTGTAGTCTTGATCATTTTCAAGGCTTAACACAATGTTACACTGAAGTTTTCTACCATTCTTAGTTACAGAGATGTTAGGATCGTATGATGAAAATCTTGTGTTGTTTGATCCTTGAGATGCCTTCTTCTCAGGAGAATCTTTAACACTATAAGCAGTCTCGATCTTTGGAGAATACTTTGTAGAATCAGTAGCACCACTCTTGTAGTACAAACTGATATCCTGTTCTCCATCATAGTTCTTCATCCTAGCGATCTTCCTCTGCTCCATCTCCTGAGCTTCCAGATGCTTGATAAAATCTCCCAGTGTCATTTTCTTATAATCTGTTTTGTTTGACCACAGCATCATCAGAAATGTTCCCCATGTTTCATATGGTAGCGCATCTGCAAGTTTTTCAACCAATTCATCAGTATCTTTCTTAACACCAAGTTTCGTCATATTTCTTACCAAGTTACAATATCTATCAATTATTTGCTTGGTACTTTCATTTTTCAATCCCCGAAATAAGTCAAATTCCTTTTTCATGAGAGACATCTTATTCCTGAGCATATCATCACTTCCAGTAAACTTTGCTTCCAACTCTGTCCAAATCGAATGTGCAGTTCCATCATGTTGAAGCAGTATCAAAATATCTTCTTTTATCGCTTGCTGAAGTAGACTCACCATCAATTTCTCATCTCGATATTTCTTTTTATCTGCAGTACTCATCTCTCTAAGTGTTAACGGAGTACCATTCACAACATCGTTCTTTGTGGGCTTAACATATGGCTCTTCAGTGTGTTCCCACGCATCTAGATGATAAGCCTCGACCCAATTTCCAAAACGTTCAGACCACACGTTATAGTCATCAATATCCATGAGTTTGGGTGGTTTCTGAGATGTTCCGGTTTCATTTTCAATCATAGCACTTTGAGTTACTGACATCGGTGTTGCAAAAGCGTTATAAAATTCAGTATCCATTGTTCAAATGTCCAAATATCACCAAAATTTCAAAACTTATGCAAACTGATCAAATAAGCGAATATGACACAAGAGCAAGACAACAATTGTTCCAAAAGCGAACCAACACTTGTCTTAAAAGCGAATCCCTAAGTTTACACTTGGAGCGAACCTATCCGGTGATTTGGAGCGAACCAGTCCCTTCGAGCGAACCAGTCCCTTCGAGCGAACCAGTCAAGTAACTTAGAGCGGATCTATTGTTGATTCGAGCGAACCAGATAAATGATCGAATCAGCGAACCCTACGAGCGGACCTGTTACTTTTGAAGCGAACTTGTAGGTAATTTCAAGCGAACCCACTCAGAATATGTCACTAAAAGCGAACCAGTATACTTGCTGATGTCACTTTTTGCGCAAATCCGTATGAGCGAATCACCTAAAAATCCACTTTCTAGGTTGATTTTAAATCTGAAAACTTCAAGGGTTTATTAGTTCATGATTCCAAGTGCACTGTGTGATTTTGAGCCGATTTTACTGTGAAAAATTTTGAAAAAATGAAGAAAGTGTAGAAAACTAGATGAAATCGAGCTAAAAGGCAAGAACTCCTCCTCCTGAGCTCTGATACCAATTGTAGGATCGCGTTCGGCCCTGTTTAAGTCGATCAGAGAAATTCCTATCCAAATCAAGAGGCGGAAACTAATGATTTGGTGCTATTCTAGCTGGATTCACTTTAAACTTGCTGTTGTATTGATATTAAACGCAATTACAAGGTCTGACAGCACTTCGGCAGCATACCGGAACAAATACCCCTTCAACTATGTATTTTCGGTTCGCTCATATGGACCTATATATAGACAACCATGGTCCGCTTATATGTACATGCACATATAAGCGGATCTACATCATTACATACGAACGGACCTACAACTTAACCTTATGAGCGAACCTAATCTAGACTGACACAAAAGCGGACCTAGGTAATACCACATAAGCGGACCTATTACAAACATGTATTTCTAGGTTTCCGTGCCATGTCTGATCTCTTCATCTCTAAGACTCGATGTAAGACGTAGTCGACAGACGTAAGTGCACCAACACAGATTTTCATATGTTTCAGACCTAAGATGTTTCTGCTGAAATCGGATATAATTAAGCCTTTCACTCTCAATCATGGTGTATGCATCTACTAAAAATTGTTGGAACAATCTCCGAGCATTTAAAATTAGAGAAAAAGCAGTTGATCGATCCTGAATTCTATAAGCAAAGAATTCTCTCATTGTACACTTGGGTCGAATTTTTTTTAAGGTACGTACACCGTCCCTATGTGGAATGTCTATTCTATATCCGTCATCAATATTGGGAAAAAGGATTGGATACTGAAGGGCTAAATATGATGGATGAAGTTCACTGATTCGTTGAAGACCATCAGTATGCGACTCAACAACAATATCACGATGATCAATTATTCGTTCGAGATCACCAACATTCAATGCAGCAACTTCTGAAGTTGAGGGCAAATTGTAAGTACGACCATCAAGATCTCTTTTGTAAATGAGACGAAGCTTGAAGTTTTCATTAGGATTGTCATTGAAGTGGTTTCTTGCCATTCTATAACTTTTAACCAACTCATTATTATGATCCAGGAAGTCTTTTATAAACTTAATGAGATGAATATCTATCTGCTTTAAATGCCCATCAGACTTATTCGTAGACTCACTGTGAAAAAAAGGTATCAAGTAAATAAGAAATAATATGTAACATCTAAATATTGGTATATTTAAAAGACTAAATGAATAAATACTTTGGTATGATATTACCTGAACAACCTTTTTCGATTTGAAACTTCATTATCAGTATCATAAATATAAAGCTGAGAAAACTTTGGATCTTTTCCAGGTGCAGGTACCAAACCACCTAATGTATGAAAATTCTGTCCACTTATACGAAATACATAAGGTGCCTTACCACTATTGATGCTCGAATCCACTTTTCCACCCATCGATGTGAAAGAGAACATAGAATTGTATCGACGGATATTTTTTATAAAGTACTTGCTGTTTGCATTACAATTTACAAATAGATCCTTGTATATTGAAGGAGGCTCTTTCAAATCTGGAAGCTCCACTTTTCCATAACCATAACATAAGTTATAAGTTAATTTACCCAATGTAATTCTCCCTTTTCCACCTTCATCAGACCATAATAATGAGTCACACATCTCACATCTAAGGCTTTGATTACCATGATCCAAGTACTCTGGAAACATAAAATTGATTGACCAATAAAGAATAAATTAATAAATAACGCGTTATTACAAAGATTTCTAGCATTATTATTACCTGTGGATACACCTTTAAAATGGTCTTGAATGGAATGTAACTCTTCATTCTCATCATCAGAAGTAAGATCTACCATTGGAATAGGTTCGATAACGCGTTTTTTAGGTAAAATCTTTTGTTTACCAGATTTAAGCTTTGTCAACGAAGAAGATTGAATAGAGTTACTATTCTGTGTAACAATGTTTGAAACCATAGAAAATGGATAACTGCTAGAAGTAGGGGTTAATTGGTTATCCAAAGTAAGAGTACCTGTAAAACACACAAATAAAAAATACTACCATAAATTAAGATTATATCTATATATATCTATATATATATGTAGATTGATATAAAACATTTTATGAGATTACGTACCATTTGTTATGCCACTTAAGGGTGTTGTTGTGGTTAAAGATTTCAAGTTATGAAGTGTGTGGAAACTATTAGATGATGAAGGAATATTAGGATTATAATTCTCTTGGTTGATGAAGTTGGATCTGTTAACAACTTTAGATGAGCCTCTACCACGCGGAACATTATTTTGTTTATTTGAAGTTTTTCGCCTACATCGAGATAAAGCTTGCGCATTTTCCTTCTATGAACGGCAAGTAATGCTGAAATGTAGATATTTTTAGATTTTATATAATTCATATTAATATATATATAGACTTAAAATATCAAAAAAAAAAAAACTAAACAACAGTGTATCAATTATTTTTGGTCATAAAACATTACGCTCACTTTTGACATACCATTTGAGTTACAAGCTAATGGAACTGCATCATTTATACCTAAAATTGTAAATATATAAATAATTTGTAAGTACAACACATGATACATGATAATAAATAACCAAAACAAATAAGGAAATGTAAAATACCGATGGATGATTGAGCTGTCGTCCTGAATGATATACCTTATTCAATTGCTCAAAAAAATTAACACATTAGAAATAGATTTTAAATGTACAATAAAAAAAATTAATGTAACATTCTATAATGTAAAATGTAAAATTTTACCATTGGTGATGTTTGACAAAGGTGTTCTTCTAACTGTACCTAAATAATTATTTCGTAACAAACAGTTATTAACTTATATTAATTTAAGATGCTAATGATATAACTGTTAACGAAATACCAAATGTAATAAAAAAACTTACTGCTTGATGATTCTCCAACTGAAGAAGAACATATCATCGGTGTATTTTCTAATCTTCTCTTATTTGACATTTTCTATATTAAATAATCCAAAAAAAATATAAAAGTTATGTTAATTAATATAAAATATAAAAAAGAAAAATAGGCTACAACACATAGCCGTTGTCTATACCTATAACATCAAATCAATATATAATTTAATTGAAAAAAATGATTACCATGTATAACACACATTTCTCAACACATTTACCAAACAAAAATCATCTTCATCTACGGCAAGGGTTTTGAATATCATTTCATAAAACAAATCGAAGACAATCAAAGGGTTTCGACCTTCTTGGATAATTTCAAACAAAAAGGTACGATTTGCATCTTCGATTATCATCATCATTTCGAAATTTTTGAATCATACAAGTTTCCGAAATCGATTTTTATGTTAAAGTCTAATATAGTATGAACAGGGTAATAGTTTGAAACTCCAAATCAGTAATATTAATAGTTTTCATGTTTGAAATATCTAAGATTTAGGGGGTTCATGAAATTTAAATGTGATCTTCCTTAAGAAAGGCATAAAGATTAGGTAACACAATACATTTACACAACACAGAAGTTAGTAAGAAATGTGGAACAAAACTTCATTTTTTCAAGAAATATTCATAATTTTTTGTTTGGTCGACATATTATATTGAAATACTTTGATTATTAAGTAACTAAAGTTTTTTTATTAGATATTCATAAGAGTGGTATGAACTGTAATTTAGTCAGAGTACGAATGTAAACTGAAATATAGTAAATTTATGTGTTATTCATGTTTTATTATAAATTCATAAGATACAAAAGATAAAAAATATGAATATGAAATAATAAGTTTCATACATTGCAGTTTAGAAGATGGTTTTATCATTTGTTCAACGGATGGATGAACCTAAAGATATTTCATTGGTATGAGTACTTTGCGTATCTAAGTTGATTAAATTAAATGTTGTAAACATTACAGTCCATATTTAACTTTTTATTTATGTATAATATAACATTGTTAATAAAGGTGGTACCTGTTGAATTTGTTAAAAAAAATGGGGACAAGACTGGCAACATATGAACATAGAGGTTCATCATCAAGACGGTAGACATTGGAATTAAGACTTAGACACATGGATAGCCTACCAGTATTAACAGATGGTTGGAGGGTTGTTGTTAATCATCTTCATTTGTCAAAAAAAAAACTTGGCTGCTCTTTAAAAGCATAGGAGACAAAAAGTTGGAGGTTTATCCTTTCCTAAACGATGTGTGTGGTGAAACCTACATAACAATGAACACTTACACAAAGTTGGGTCTTACGGTAAGCGTATTCTTTGTAAACACTTTGTTAGTAATACATAACTTACTAATTATATTTTTATAATATATTATATTAACTTGCAGGTAATTCCAGATGAGTTTATTAACATGTTCTACAAAAACCACGAGTTAAACGGAAATTACCAAGTATATGCAGGTGGTAAGTACTGGGATGTGATGGCAGCAAAACTTCATGTAACCTATGCTTTTACAGGCGGATGGTCGAAACTGTGTGAGAGTTTGAAAATTATGAATGGTGACACAATGACGTTTGAGAAGATTGATAATGTTGTATTTCATTTGAGGGTATTCAGGAATGGCGTTGAAGTTGAATTGGGTTTTAAAGAAGAATCACAAGACAGTGATTCTTGTGAAGTTATATCCCGACAGACATTCCAAGAAAGTGTTTATTTTGTAAGTATCTTTTATTACAGAAAAATCATTTAAATAAAAAAGATTACTTATATTTAAAATTTTTAATTACAGGAGTTTGTTCAATCTGAGAATGCATCGGATACAAGTGGAGATACTTTGATGCATGAGGTAGTGTATTACAATACGTTTGTATTTTTAAGAATAAATTGATTAATGAATTCACATAACTGTTATTACATTTTTTGTATATAAATGAAAGTTGAACTCACATTAAGTAGCAGGAAAAAAATTCTGGGAATGAAAGTGATCAAATGTTGAATATGACACAAGAAGTTCTAAAATGTGAAGACTTGACACCACCAACTAAAAATAGTAAATGTTCTGAAGTTCCCGTGAACAAAGCGGTAATAGTAACTTAATATACATTTATATGACATTATATATGTTAGTATGTATAAGAACTGTGACACCTCGAAATTTTGAGTCCAATAATGTGTTAACACGTGTCATGAGTTACACGTGGCATTAAATATTGAATAAAGGACTAAAATTGACAAACCTTGAAAGTATGTAAATTCGAGGGTTATAAATGTCAACAAAGGGTAAATATACTGTATAATAACCCTAAATGATGCTCGTACCTTCAAACGAATAAATCATGGATCGTACGGAGCGAAACGCGGAAGAAAGTGAGGGATTACAAGCTGCAGGGGTTAAGTGTGTCAACATGTTTAATTTTTACCTCTGAGTGACCCTTTGACGAACCCAAGGCTTTGTAACAGTAAAATACGCTCACTAGAATATACGATATAAATTTCGCGAAGTTCCGTTTTAAAACGAGAAAGTTATGATCAAATTCGTATGCGAGGGGTTAAAAGCATCAACAATAAAAGTTAAGGCTTTTCGGATAATAATTAAACTAACCGGGGACTTAACAATGCGAGTAAAAGTCACGAGGCCCTTAATCGTAAATAATCGAGGGCCAAATCGCAAAGTTACCCCTTCGAAACCGAAAGGTCAGGTTAATCATTACAAAAGATTTGAAAATCTTTGAAAACAGACCTCATGCGGGCCGCGTTGAAGGTATGCATGAGCCAATGCGGGCCGCGCGCCAGTTGAAGATCTGTTTTCTGACATTAGGATCCATGCGGCTCGCGTGCGAGTTGCTTGATCCTAATGCGGGCCGCGTACAAGTCCCAGATGCAGAATTCTTGGACAGACTTGCTGTTTGAAGTTGTGAACGATCATTTGAGCAATAAATGAAGCATGGGCACCCTCTACATGACCCCTAGAACCCAGGGCCACCTGCTGAACATCCATGCTCCATGGTAGGGTGATGTGTAATGATCTTAAGTCCATTTTTTCACTATAAAAGGCAAGGCATTGTGCATAAGTGAAACACACCTCAAAACTTGCCTTCTCATCATTTCTGGAGCTCTCAAGCATTCCTCTATCATTCTAAGTCGTGCACCAAGCTTCTGTAAGCATGCCAACCCTTTTGTGGCTTAGTTATTGCTTAGTTTAGCTTAAAAGTCAATCCGTCGTAACTAACGATTGACTTTGCGATAAATCACGAATGGTCCAGTGGTTTGTCGAATCAAAGATAGTTATATGTTGGTAATCATGTGGGCTTTAAACCCCTAAAAGGGCACCCTCTGATTCCCATTCTAACTGGTTCAAATGTCGAGTCAAACGTGCTTAGAAAAAGTCAACAGAAACGTCATTTTGCGATTTCTTGCATAATCTGTAATGTAGATGATATGTAACCTGTTTGAACACTTGGTCTAAGCTTGTTTGATCCGACCATTTTCTGTTTTGACCCGGTTCGGAGCCGAAAGTCGCAAAAGTTTGACTTTTGCATTGACTTCAGTTCTGACCCGTTAAAGTTCGATTTAGATATGCCTTAGGACTCTCTTAGGACCAGGTTACATGATGGTATAACCCTCTGTGACCGGTTCGTCGTTTGTCCGAGTCTTTTACACATTTCCGTTAAATGCCTAAAAGTTGACCGTAACGCCCTTTTTAATTTAAAACAAGAATTTCGGACATGTGAAAGGATCATAACCTTGGTTACTGATTTCTAAGCATGTCCCTAAAATTTCATATAAATCCGAGGTCCAGAATAGGAGTTATGCTAAATGGCGCAAATTGCGAAACTTTAATAATTAAATAGCGCAATTAGCATAACGCCTATCTAAACCCGGATTTCGACACCAAACCTTTTACTCACTGATGTAAAATAATATTTTGGGATTTTTAAAGATTTTTAATTATTGTTAACCTTCTCATAACCTGCGGTTATGGCAACGGTTCGGTAAATACCGAATATACCCTTTTCGGCCATAACTTGAGTTCTACAAGGTCTTTTGACCCGATTCCAGTTGCTACTGATTTTAAATAATAAATAAAGTATTTGAAACTTTATAAACTGTTCGGGAAACTCAGATTTCCTGTAGAACTCATAAACCCTTTTTTATAATCTTTAAAAAGACCGAAATACCCCTTCGGGGCATAAAATGAACTTAAACTCGTTACGGGCATTATGGAAGGTATCCTACTGATACCACAACCTCTTTAAAGCATATTGACTTAGGAAAACAGTGTAGGACTCTTACGGTTACCCGTTGCGCCTTTTGCGCGCACGGTTCGGCTTATGTAACTAGTTTACATAAATTAGCCGAAACGGGTCAAACCATATTGTTCTGACCCCAAAATCCAGAGTGTGATTGTTATACCCCTATAAAACAAGTCTTCAAACTTGTTGGGTCAAAAAATCACATTCCATTCCCGGTTTTCGCCTTTCACGCGATTAAACCGTATCTGTCCTTTGAAACTGACCGGTCTAGGCTACGGCCAATATAAAGACCCGTTAGGATTCGAATAGGTTAATTTAAACCTTCGTTCCAGATTAAGGGGACCAGTAAAAGCTATCTGCAATTTATTTCAATTTAGGAATTATACTTGCAAAGGTAAATACTTTTAACTTATTTTCCGTTATACGGGCTTGGGTTACGGTATTTAAAATACCGCTTGGTCGGGCAATTGACCCCAACTCATTAGTAGTTGGGTATTATCAATGTGACCCGTTTAAAAACTTGTTTTGTTGGCTTTACGCCTTTGGGGGCTTAATGACCATGTCCCGGATATCCTTGGCAGCATTTACGAATGGCCACGACCTCGACATCCGGGTGTAGGCGTACACCCGGCATTATGTCTATGACTGTAAAAGTGTAGCCGTTGGTTACCCGCCACGGTTTTATGCTATGTGGTGTGTCAATTAAACTTTAACCCGGCATGACCCGGGCGACCGAACGCATAGTAACATGTAAATCTTTACAAGATTTGATTATAAATTATCCCAAGTTATAAAGAGTTTGTGCCTTGAGCATTTAAACCAATTTTATTAAACATTTTACAAAAGTGTCGGTTGAATGTATTTACCAGTGTAAACTGACGTATTTTCCCAAAAAGACTAAATGCAGGTACTATGCGTAATTGGCTGGGATTTCTCCTTAGCATCACTAGAAGCCTTGCAAGCTTAAGATGCCTGAAGTCTGTTGAACAATACTTTTGTTATTTACTATTTGATCCCCTGTGGATTTTATTTTTTAACAATGGTGATACTTTGATATTACACTTAATATATTATCTTTATGCTTCCGCTGTGCATTCATATATATTGTGTGGTTTGACTATAATGTTGCCAACTGCGTCACGGTAGTCCCCCACCGGGCCCACCGGTGAGACACGTGGAAATCGGGGTGTGACAAGAACTATAAATTTCATAGTTATCTATATATATTTAATTTATAGATTGGAAAGAAAGGTAAAGAGGTTGCACAAGTGATTGGCTCAACATCAAAAAAAAAAAAAAAAGAAAAGTAATTGACCAAAATCCAGAAGTTGTCACACCGGAAATTTCATATTGTCGTCGATCATCAATCAAAAGAGAGGTAATTTTGACTAAACTCACATGTGTAATACAATTATCAATGCTTACTTGTTGTAACTCCAATAATAGAAAGATTTAATGTTTTCCATTGATATTGAAAATTGAAGGTAAAAAACTACTATGAGAATGCACGTAAAGTTGGACATGAAAAGCAACCGAGACGTGATAGTAAAAAAACAATAAAGGCTCAACTTGATCCTGAAAATTTTGAGTTTAGTCGAAAAGGAGAACACAGATTGGTATGAAATTCTGTAACATAAATTATAAGAAGTTTTGTATGATTTATATGGAAATGATAATAATGGTATGTAACATTTTTTGGTAGCGTCTTCCAATGGAGGTTGCCAGGAGATCAGGTCTAATAAAGGCGCTACATTCATTGAAGATTCAGACTTTGGATGGAAGAATGATCGATAACGAAGTGGACATAGAGCAAAATGGTCTAAAACCATGTTACGCAATGGTGAAGTGGGGAAATTTTATGTCTACAAATGGTTTGAAAAAAGGTGACATTCTTCGCTTCAACTTTGTTACTTCAAAACAGGTGCTGGAGTTAAGAAATGTGGATCGAGTTTAAGACAAATGTGTTGAATGGTGGTAGTAGGTTTATTTCTTGGTATATGGGATGTTAATGATTATGGTTTTCTGGAATATGCATATATTTGCATATGAAAACGTTGGTAGAAGTTTGTTTAACTATATGTTTATGTAATACGTTTAAATATGGATAATGTTAAGTTTTTGGAACAATATATATAAATATATTATGAATGTTAATCATCTAATTTATCTGTTTAATTGACTAAATAAGAAATTATTAATCTAATAAAAACAAACACAATTAAAAGATCAGAACAAAATGAGGAGGTAACATATAAAATGAATAAAACATACCTGATAATATATATTCACCAAACGGCTTGATATGATTAGGAACAAAAGACACAGAGAATAGGGAAATGGTTGTAAAATTTTCTTCGAAGTGATATAGAAGGAAAAACCACAAAATATAGTGAATATATTAAAAAAAAACACAATAAGAGTTCATACACTTGAATGTATGTATTTATAGAAAAGAATATCAGTATTTATAGAAACTCGATAAGTTTGGAATATAATTTCGAATTTCTAAAAATGTAACAATTAGAACCTAAAATAAGGATTATACTGTTTTAATGACTTGTGGAATTTAATAAGACATTCCTAATAATATGCAAGGAAATAAATATATATTATTTGAATTATAACCAACAACCATGTAGCGATGATTTGAATTAGAGAAGTACGGTAAACAAAAATTTTGATGATAAAACATACTTAAAATACGATTATTCCATAGTGAAATCACAAATCATTTGATGTGAACAAAGCTGCTAATTGTCATCATCATAAACTTGATAAACAGTACGTTGGCCATTTTCAACAATCACCATCTCCTCCAAAACGTTTGTATTTTTTTGAGTTAAATGATAATCATCGCCAAAATATAGCTGACTGAGTTCACGCGGCCACAAATCCATCAAGACAGACGAAGTAATGAACAAACCTTGGTCTTGGAGCATTTCCTGAAAAACATATTATAAACAATTGACATTGATAACACGAAAACTTATTAAGAAAAGTAATTGTGTTGTCATGTAAAGAATAAAAGACCATAAATACTACCATATAATCTTCAACATAAGAACCACATTCTTCAACAAATTCTTTGGATGATAGACCATCACGCCATTCTTTGCATACTAACTTGAAACGATGTATAGATTTGGTATCAATTTTGATTAAAATATGGAAAAGTATCAGGTGAAAAGGAAGCTCAACCATTGTATCTTGAATACCTAAAACATTTTGAAAAAACATAGTAAAATTTGACATTATGAAAATGAGTTGTGAAGAATCAGTATATAGAACACTATAGATTTTGATGAAGATAATAAGAGTAATACCTTAATGACTTGCTTAGATGTTATAGAATGAATGATTTAAAGAAAAGGCTCATCTATATATAATAATAATGAAGATATCAATTATGGGATGAGAATGAGATGAATGTTTTCCATTATTAAGAGATTTGAAATATAATATTAAGTTAATATTATACTATGTAATTTTGTAGAAATATTATATTTAAATGAAACTATACATTAAAATATAATATTTTAGTTAGAAAAAATAAACAAAATATTTAATTGTGATATCATTTGAATATAGTATGTTATTTACAAAAAAATCAATGAATATTTATTAAATATAATATTTTCGATTTTACAGATTTTCCGAATAATAAAATAAATTGTTATTTTTAGAACATGATCATTATGAAATAATGTTTCACAATGAAGATATAACATATAGATTAGATTATGATTATAATATGGATTATGATGAGATTTAAAAAGATAACATTAAAAAAAACGACTTTGAATTGTGATATGTATTTAATATACTTTGTTAATAAATTTAAATTAATTTATAGATTTTAAATATAGTATTTTCGGTTCATGTATAATGATTTTCCAAACATATACAAAATTTGATGTTTAGAAAATTTAATAAGGTCAACCATCCTTTATAACATAAAAACGGAGACAAAATTTGATTTTTAGAAAATTTAATAAGGTCAACCATCCTTTATAACATAAAAATGGAGACAAAGATTGTTACACGATAGTTATTTAAACTAAAACAATAAATAGAAGATAAATATAGTGTTTATCGGTTACCATATTATGTGGTTACCAAGATTTGTTTAAATTGAGAAAAATATTTTTTTATCATTAACATTAGTATCATATTAACTAAAAATTAAATACGTAGTAACATCATGAATATTATTTACAAATCATTCACCACAAAACAAACGAATTGACAATATAATAAAATTAGGAAATAATAATATCCATATAAATACCAGAGTAATAGTCAACACAAATTCTCAAACGTCTTTTCCAGAAACACCAAACTTAAAAATAACATAAATTGTAAAGTGATTTCGACACGACACGGATATTTCTTTATTTCTCTAACTTTGGGGTGATCAGGTCAAAGTTTACAGCATCGTTGACTTTCTCATTACCAGGACTGTTTCGACGTTAGTATAAGAACTTTCAACATCATCAACATCATAAACATCTTGAAGGTTACGTTTAATGTTTTCGAACTTTGACGGATCTTGATCATTAACATCAAAATTATCTGGCGTAACACTGTCGCCGATCACAGATTGAGACTCCTGTAAATAAGTGAATAAAATAATATAAAATGAAGAAATAATAGTTATTTTTCTATTAATTAAAACTGACGTTACATAAAAAAATAAAACAAAATACCTTTGAGAAACATTTAACATTTCCAACAGAATCGGACAAGCATTGAACATTTGATTCAGACATTTCAGACTGCAAAAAATATACAAAAGTCAGTTAATTTGTCACAGCATGTATAATAGGATATTTACAATAAAAATATAATTTGGAAAATAAATACTAACATCATTAATTTTCCATTTATTCTCCAGAGCAGAAAGTATGTCATCATCAGAAGTTAACATTGAAATTCCATAGTTTTCTATCTGGTTAGAAATGTTAAAACTGGAAATCTTGATTTGAAATGCAAACTTTTTGTTGATCAAGATATCAAACTCAGATGGAAGTGACTGAAAGGAGCCTTCGGTAGAACTGTCAACCTATACAAAATTATGAAATTTAGTAAAAATAAATACATATTGTATAAAAACAAAATAATTTTACCTTTGAGTAAACATCAAGAAGTTCTTTGGAGGTTTTTTTAATAAGCTTAATAGCTTCATAATCAAACAACGTACAAGAAACAGTCCCAGTCGAATCCTAAACCCTTAGAGGAATCTTGTAACTGTTAAATGATATAAAGTAAATAATTAGAAAGAAAAAACAAAGGTATAAAATTAATTTGTACAAATTTAATTAATTATAAAAAATAAACAATACCGATAAACAGGAACAACTTCAACAACATCACAATCAGGGTTTATACACTCCAAAGTCTTCTCATCCAAAACATCAAAACTGCCATCATCTTTTTCAACCAATGTTTACTTCTCTTCAATTTGCTTCTTACAATTATTGCATGATAAATAGTACCAAGGCTTATCATTTGAAATTGCTATAACAGTACCAACAATGATAACCTTTTTCTCCTATTAAATTGAAATTATAATATATAAGGTCAATACCATACTGTACAAATATCGGAAGTAAACAAAACTTAAAAAACATATAACTTTATTAAAAAGTGTACCTCAGAAATTGAAGCAATAAAAGCAGTCAACACAAAGTCTTCAGCATTAAGAAACTCATCTTCCGCATTGGATATCACTTGAGAGCATGACTGTTTACTGGAAGATGAGTTAGAAAACTCCTTCTCAAGATACCTATAACAGTCGAATATATTAAACATCTGGATGAAAATTAAGACGGGAATCATTAAATAATAATTTTGTACCTGTCTTTGAATTTTTTTATCTCATCCAGATCTGAATTTATGAACACACGACTTGCTTCAAACATATTAGTAAGGCCAATTTTACCTGATTAGAACGTCCAAGTTTATTAAATGATTAAAAAACGATAAAATTATGTAAATCATATAAGGAGGTACATATCGTTACAAATATTTAATTCAGCTTTTGAACTAATTTACAGAACTTAAATTTATACCTTGATAAATGTTTACTGTGCCAAAATGAACAAGAATAACAACATGAGCAGGGCGGTTTTTATCATTCATGTACTCTGACAAAGTGACTGCATAGTTTTCCCATAATGTAAGACTAATCTTCTGATCTCTGTATAATGAATATTTAAAAAATTAAAATAAAACATATAAATTACTAAAGATGTACATATGCAAATCTATAAAAAGTCAATACTCGAGATCTTTAAGAGTTATGTTCATTCGTTTGGTTTTAGAGTCATCCTTCCTATTTGCATCTTCAATAGGATAAGAGACAACAACATAACCGATGAAATCTGTATATTTACACCAATTTATCAATAGAAAGATCTGAATTTATTTAAATGTTATAATAATAGTGGGAAACAGCAAATACCTATTGGAGTATTAACTTCAACTTTTTTACTCAACACAAATTTAAAATCAGTGAAACGAAAAAAGTACCGAGGACCAGACCAGTTTTCAGTTTTCAGAACAGAACTGAATGCGTACAATGATAGCTTCTGATCATTTCCAGTAACCTTAATCTTGGTTGTATCTTTGGCTAGTGATGGATTGTGAAACAATAAACAGTCATCAACAACCAAAAATTTAAGGAACCGTTTGAAAAGTTTATGTAAACATCTACATTGAAGGAATGAACCCTGAAATAGTAATTATATAATATGCATTTTAGATAATCAACATGGATAACAATTGTTAAAGAGGAATATAAATAGTAGTTAAGAAACTTAAAAATTGTTACCTCCTCATCCATCAACAACATGTCAACTCGATAGATCTGATTATCAGAACCATTCATTTTTTTATTCCACAAGGATATGATCTTCGCCTTAATTGTGTAGTTCGTAGAATGAGCATTAAGTGAACTGAACATAGTAATCTTATTGTTCTCCATTTCACTGTTAAATGAAGACAATAGGATCAGAGACTTGACTTATGATGTTTTATATGATATTGAATATAAGAATTGAAAAACGGGTAATGGTTGTACCTTCACTCGTAAAGAACAGAAGATGAAAATTGAGAACGAATATGAGTGAGAAACTATAGAGATGACATCTATATATATATATAGAAAACAAAAGACTAAGATATGGAATGATTGGAAGTTGTTTTTGGAAGTTATAAATGAAAATTAATCTTTATGGTAATTGACAGGAAGAAATTTGTGTTACATTGTTATTTCCTAATATAATAGTATTGCTTAAAAATTTGAAATTATTCAAACCGAGTCTTTTGCCGGGTGAAATTATTCAAACCCAGTAGTAAATATAACAAAGTAAAGCAAAAAAATAAAGGAATAATAATTTTGATGTCGTAAGGATGAGAGAATGAAAAACGACTAAAATTTGGGTTCTCAAATTATTACCTAAGCTTGTGTAAGATTTTCAACAAATGTATACAACCATATAATTGACACATAGACCTCGGTACCCAAACATACGACACTTCACAATTTGATATTCATCAACATGAAAAAATAATGATATGAAGAAAAAAAGACAACTATCACCATAAATAATAGGAAGAATAATCTTAGAATCAAAAAATCAAAACTTACATTTATTCATATCCGGCGTTGCTGAGCTTAAATCCCTCAATTGTATGCAAATGAAAAGAGGATCACCAAATGAATACAAAATTAAGGAATAGGACGATAAAAATATACCAAATTACATAAAAATAATGAATAAAACTCACATCAATAAGGACTCGAACCAGTATAGGTATAAAACAAAGCAAGAGTTTATGATGGAACAAAAAGGATCAACTTTTGTAACAAAACTATTACAAAAGGACCTAGATCTTGTAGAGGATATACAATTAGAAGAAGAAATGTTTACCATAAACACAAACCTTAGCTTTTCAAAGCCGCAAAATTCCTTAAATCTCCCCTGTTTCATGTTATAAAACAACATAAATTCAGATTCATAAAATAAATCAAATAAAACTAATACATATATACTGATTTTTATATACAGGAATACAATAAGATGAAGAAATGGTTACCAAAATTCCTAACCCTAGCTTCTGCAAATCTGAAGATTCATTAAATCTCCACTGTTGTACAAACCAACAAAAATTCAGATACGGGAGATAAATCAAATAAAAGTATTTAAATGAGTTAATAATTTATTTACTTTAGTTTTTTAATTAAGAAAATGTTAAATTTAAAGCAGTTGGACAAAAATACCCTTGCACAAAAATACAAAATAGGTAGGTGGTAACAGTAAGAAATGGGACTTTTTGAATTTTGGACTAAAATGGCAATAAAAGTGAAATCACAGGAACCCAGATTTAAAAAGTTTAAGATTTGAACTAAAATGGCAAAACTGCCCAAACCACAGGGACCAAAATGGCAGTTTACTCTAATACTTTTATTGCAATTCATTTGAAACATATGAAACAATGATGCATAGTTGAATGACTACATTAAGTGTGATATGCTCATATGCATAAATCAATTATTCTTAAACCTATTGCAGAAAAATATCATCTGACCTTAAGTTTTACAATTAAACATTTCATCAACTTGACGTAACTAACGCATTTTCACATAGTGATTTAGCAAGTTACATTTAGAGGTTTATATAGAGCAACCATCCGAAACTGTTGCTCGATGAGAGTTTAGGAAAGTACGCACATTACATAAATCTTCTATTACTTGGAAACAATTTTGGAATTTTAGCGGTCTCTAAAGGATGGATGCACAAGGTAGTGCCATCTATATCAAAACCATGACCGCTACACTACCACTTCACACATGCCAGCTGTAATAGTGTTGTATCTCGTTCAAACATAGTATTTGGTGAATATCAGCTATCGCATAGACGACTTGTAAACTTATACGCCTATGTAATTACTAGGATTGACTACAGTCAAAACCAATTTACTTGTGGTATTATAAGGAGATAGTTTTTTTTTTTTTTTTTTGAACGAGAAAATGAAAATGTTATTCTTGTATTGAATCGCCCATGACCGACTATCTATAAAGTACAAGGAAAACAGGAGAATGTAAACAAAATTACTAGCGGCTAATGCAATTCTTCACGATCAAGCCATTTTAGTCCCGGCAATAATTTAACCAAAAACAACATGAACCGTTCATCAACAGCAGCAGCATTTCCCATATTGTCTAGCTGCGTAATATTTAAACCTCCGAAAATCGAATAAGCTTCCCAAAAATTCACCACAGTTTCATCACCATTAGCAACTTCTTCAAACTTTTTATCATAATCAAGTGTGTGTGACAGGGGAGATGAACATAGATGCCGCCTTGTATCTACGGTGTGTGCACCAATCTCGTTATAAGATATATCCAACACTCTTAGTGATTTCAGGAATCTCAAAGGGTCTAATGCCGTGAAACTACTGAGGTTATTGTGACTAAGGTTTAAGCATGAAAGAAGCTGCAAAGCCTCCAATCCTGTGAATAAATCCCAAAAACGCCATCAGTTATTTATATTTCTTTTACATATCTTTAGCATTTGAGATAAGAGATGATTTTAAAAACATCAATGTTTTACCTTCAATAGAATGAAGTTGGTTGTGGCTAAGATCAAGACTTTGGACCCATAATAACCGATCAAAGGATCCAATTTGCGATAATGATAGAGAATTCAGTCTTAAACACATAGAACCAGTGATATCCGAAGAATTCGACTCTTTATACTGCCAGCAGTACTTCATCAAAGACTCCTTGCAAGAAGTCACCTGCAACATCACTTAAGTACTTACAAATGGGTCTACTCTGGTTAAGTTTTTATCTCTAATCAATACCACTCTGCCGAAGTCAATAATTCTTGGTACTGTTCTATTTCACTCGATATCATCTCAGACTTCCATTTTGAAGGTGCGGGTTGCTCATAATTGCCAGTTACTTCAAAATATGATTTTAACAAATCTGTCACGTTTGAATTGACGTCAAATTTAGCGAAATTCTCATCTGTAAATGATATCCTCCGTAAACTACGTTCTTCAACATTTTGCAGATCATGGCTTACAGAAACCGTAAACGTAAAAGACCAGGGTCGGCACGGAACACCACTTAAAGATATTACGCCTTGAGAGGATTCCGAGCTAATCTTCACCTGAAAGATCTTTGACGAGTAAAGTTCGGCTTGAGGAATGGTCAGATGTGTCAACCAGGTTTGGCCATGGTTAAATTTATTTGTTGAAAGTGGGCTCCATGTAACATTCGTGAATAGGTCATTCTCAATTTGAAGGCTAACTGTGTGTAATGTTACACCTTCAACTGGTTCGTTAAAACAGAGAACGATAGGAAAGGTCGTTTTATTAATTTCGGAACCGTGAGGGGGCCATGAAGAAACCAAAATAGGCGTGTCGACATTAACAGTTTGGTCCAGGAGCCAGAGATGATAAAACCAGCCACTTTGATCGTCTGGGTCGGTAAAAACCGCATTTCTTACAAATTCGTATTCCTCCTTTAAAAATATCTCCTTCGGAAAATATCCTTCGACCTTTTTCTCCAGTAGATGAGATAGAAGTACACTGCAGACATCGAGAAATCACATAATGTAAATGATGACTTAAAAAGGCCAGATACGGCTTCCATGAAAATATAGGGTTCTCTACAAACTTTCACTAAAAAGATGGCTAAATGATGAGATAATGATCAGTTCAGTAGTTCAGTTCAGTAGAGTTGATAGTAAAGGTGTAATAAGTATTTGTATAGCAAGTTGCTGCGCACATCAGTGAGTAAGTTGAAATAGAAGTTAAAGAACTTCTGAACAAATCCAATATCGCAAGCCGGTACGAGCATAACCCATGCGTAATCAGCACCGGAATGTGCGTAACCTGCATTAAGCACGCAAAACTGACGCTTAAATGCGCATAATCCGCACCAGTTACGCGTCGAGCGCTGGGTTAAGTGCGTATCAAAGCTGGGTTACGCGGCGCATTACGGGTGTTTTCCTGCCACGTTACGCGTGACCGGCATTTAAACACACATAACCAACGCTGCGCGCATAAGCGATGCTTACATAAGCGATGCCTAAACGCGTGTTCACTAGAATGGGTGTAACCAACCACCACAAGTGGCCTAGTGGTGGAGTGAGTTGGGTTCTCCAATGGAGACCCAAGTTCAATTCCCATTAGTGCCACTTTGGTGGCCACCGACGCCCGCTTTAAAGCCGGACCGAGGACACTCGAGGTCTCGGGTTCGAAACATGTTTCTTACCCCTCTTTGATGGCTATGGGTATTTGCCGCCAGGGATCCTTGTCGGGTGGTGAACTGAGAAGGGAGATCCCTACCGCGGTCAGGGGTATCGTGCAACTACCCTTTTTTTTGAATGGGTGTAACTGGAATTAAACGCGTGTAACTGTTGACTGAAAGCGCGTAACTGTCG
The DNA here is from genome assembly GCF_002127325.2 of Helianthus annuus. Taxonomy (NCBI): domain Eukaryota; kingdom Viridiplantae; phylum Streptophyta; class Magnoliopsida; order Asterales; family Asteraceae; genus Helianthus; species Helianthus annuus. The sequence continues at coordinate 107,343,615 of NC_035440.2, read as the reverse complement.
CTGGTTACTCGTGCAAAGCCGGTTTTGCGTCAAGCGCTGCGTTAATCACTTACCGGAGCTGGGTTACGGGTGTTACGTGGTGTCAAACGCACGTTTCCCGGCTCCGGTACGCGTAACCCAAGTAAAAATGCGTAACAGACGCCGCACACGTAATTGACGCCTGAACCCGCATAACCAACGCCGCTGGTTACGCGTCAAGCGATTGGTTAAGTGCGTGCCAGGCCACGTAATGTGACGCCCGAGTGCCCGACGAGCGTTTAGCAAACCTGGTACGTGTAACTGGCCCCGTACACGTAACCGGCATTTAAACATGCATAAACTGAGTTGTGCGTACCGAAAACCAGAAAGTCAGAACTTAGAAGCTGTATGGTAATTTTGAAATAATCATTTTTTAAACCAAGCCGTTCTGACCCGCAACCAGTTCCGACCTGAACCCATCCCGACCCTAACAAAAATAACCCTTTATTGAATCAACGTGTTTTAACCAAAGCTGTTCTGACCCGCAACCCAAACACGCCCGACCCGACCCGTTTACCAGACCTATTTCTGTAGAATAAAATTGAGGATATCCAACTGGATGAAAGCTGTTGACTTTAAATGGATTTAGGCCCAAGATAGTAATTAATTTTTTAGCTCATCTTGACCCAAAAACCCATCCTGATCCAAACCCATCCTAACCTTTTTTTTAAATTGGCCCATCCTGACCCATCACCCAACCCACCCATTTTGCCACCTCTACAGATAAATGATCAGTTCGGTAGTTCAGTTCAGGGGGTATCGAATAATTTGCAGAACAAAAGCTATACAAATACTTATTACACCTTTACTATCAACTCTACTGCTTGTCTGATAAAAGTGACGTGTGTGGGTTGGGTAACACGTCCAAACTGGTAGATTTGGAATAATTGAAATTCATCAGCTGGGGTTGGGTTGAACTAAAACACTTTTGATCAAAAAGTTCACTTTCTTAATTAATTAGTTTCATAGTATAGTTACAAAGGGTATCTTCAATAATTATCTTATCCTTTAACCAAAAGTTTATTGGAGCTTTTTATGCATTAGAAAAACACTATGAGTGGGCCGAGTGGCTTTCAACTTGTCCGCCCTGTATCTGTTTAAGCTAATTTTCTTTTTATTTTACCGTTTACAGATGAAACATAACCCGGATCGACACATTTATAAATAAATGGGTTGAAATTACCCCTTTTTCTCTGAATATAGAGCAATAAATGGGTCAATCAATGAAATTTGAAATAGATGGCCGGCCGTACCTACGATTATGCCAAGCAGAATAATTACTGAAGTTATCATTTATCATATCTGTTGTAAATTGTAGCTCCTTGTCATCTGATATGTTCTTCAACCCCGTTATAAATCTGAAAAGTGCATAACACATTCAGAGTACCTGCTAGATCCCGATTAATTACATACATTACAAAATACACGACTTCATCACCTCCTGTAATTCCATGCATGAAAATTGCGGGTGTCTCGCTTCTGGAAAAGATTTAGAAGCTTCAATTCCCGCTCTGTTGATGAATTCCCTTTGCTTATCACCCATTTTCGGTGCTGCCATGCTCCATAAGACTTGAAATTCTTCCTCAATGCAATCTCTACCTACATAACACACAAACTATTATAGTTCTTCAGACATCAGATAAAACTCCAATACTGTCAACAATCTTTTCATATATTATATTTCCACAAGATAGTTTTCCTCTCAAAGATGATTTAAAATAATAATTACGAGTACTAATGTGTGTAATATTCTCCATCAGAATACAAGTACAATCAGAAATACCTAGGGCAAGAAAAAATTGAGAGTTTGAAGATGGAAATTACTTTCTGAAGTTAATTTAATCTCTCTCTTTTTTTTATTTCTCCAACAAAATTTAATATTGGAATCACTTATTCTTCTAAGACAAAAGATCAAATACAAATAAATTTAACGTACAAAACGTACGAACTGAAGGTTTTGCTGAAAAAAAGCGCGGTTGCATTTTCGTACAAAATTACTCTACAAATGATCCTGTAGAGTAATTTTGATCTTTGTAGAGTAATTTTGTAAAATGTTCTTGTAGAGTAATTTTGATAGTTACCCTATAAGATCAAAATTACTCTACAGGTGTATCAAAATTACTATGCCTCAAAATTACTTTACAAGTGTATCAAAATTACTATGCATCAAAATTACTTTACAAGTGAATCAAAATTACTCTGCAAGTTTATCAAACAACATACAATTCAAAATTACTCTACAAATGATCCTTATGCATTTTACAAAACATTTTACAAAATTACTCTACAAGATCAAAATTACTCCGTACAAAAGTTACTCTACAAAATCAAAATTTCTTTACAGTATCATTTGTAGAGTAATTTTGATATTTACCCTACAAGCAGATAATTACAAAAATGCCACCGCATGTTTAGTACGTTAAAAGTTATTTGTAAGGGAACTTTACTCATTCTTCTAATGTAATAGAATAGAATGCATAAGTTAAGAAGGCATAGAAACTTACCACTCGCAATTCTTCATCAATAATGGCTTGAATCCGATCGGAATCTGCCTCAGATTGACTATGCTGAAATGCGAGTTTTCGATAATTCCAAGCGGTCATGAACTCCGGATTAGCCTCAATAAGTTTAGCATTGAGTTCTAGGGCTTTCTTGGTGTATCTAGAAACGCAAAGCCCCAACAGATCAATCTTCTCAATAACAAAAAGTAACGAAGAATGAATAAAACTGAAGATCTGAGAGAGAAATTGTACATATTGTTGTGATGATTATGAAGAAACTGAGTCTGGAGTGATGAGTGATCGAAGCTCGGCCGCCTTGAGAGCTGATGCATGTTCGTCAACTGGTGTTGTAGATTTCCTCGGTCTTCCGTGCATCTTTCACCAACCACAACTGGATTTATTACTTTTGGTCCTTGCTAAGGCTGGAGGGTGTGGGGCGTCACCCTTCGCCACCTGGCCGCCTATAGCGCCCCCCCCTCCAAATTCGACCACACCTCCGACGCCATAGCCGGGGCGCCTTTGATGCTCCGCCACCGGCAACGCACAGGGACCAAGACAAATTGAATGTTTTGGACCGTTGAAACGGTCAAAATTAAAAAAAAAAATTTACTTTTTATTTTATTTATAAAATCACACTATAAATATCAACTTCTACCTCTTTTTAAATCATTCCTTTCACTCTCTACCTCCATTTTTATACAACTCTCTTCATTTTTTTAAAAACTTCCAACAATGTTTCCTAACAACCCAAACAACCTATAGGATCCGACCAATCCGTATTGGCAAACTTTGCAAAACAACGAGCAAGAGGACCGCTATCGCCGAGACCCGCGTACGAGGGAGGTTGGATATTGTTCCCGAAGCCCAAGTCGAATCCTCTTCTATAAAAAAAAGAAGCCATAAAAAGAAGGATGAGACCGAAAAACGTGCGAAAAAGAAGGTAGAATTTTGGTCGCCTAAGGAAGAGTTCGAGTTGGCAAAAGTTTGGCTCGACGTGTCGGAGAACGAAATTGTTGGTAAATAATTTTTTTTATGCTTGTCTAAATATTATTTTTTATGCTTGTCTAAATAATATTTTTTTAGGAGACGACCAAGACATAAAGGCATTTTGGGGTCGTATACGCGATAAGTTTTTCGCCGCAATGGGTCGTGGCGTGTATCGAACCCCCGACTCTTTTTCGGGAAAGTGGGGGGCCTTGAGGACGAAGGTTAGCAACTTCAACAGCATATACAATAACCTCGTCAATAACATTCGAAGGAGAAGTGGTGCGAGCGATGTCGATATCATGACCGAAGCCCACACCGAGTATAGAATGCACCATGTGCATATGTTTATGTTTAACCTGGTAACCACATGGGAGCTTCTTCGCAAATCTCCAAAGTGGCACCTTGTGCCACCGTTCGACCCAACCTGCCCTAGATCCAAACGGTCCAAATCGACATCCACCACCGAACCTTCTGGGTCAGATGCTCGTACAGTAATTAATCTAAACGAGGATGCTGACGAGTTTGAAGAACCCCAAGAGCTGCCTCCTTCGGGCCAAATATATGTAATTTTTTTTAAGTATGTTGCCTTTTTTTCTAGTATGGTATGTTTTTTTTTCTAGAATGTAATGTTTTTTTGTTTGACTTTGTAGTTTTTTTTAATGAAATTATGTTTTTATTTTTAATTTTGTAGTTATTAAAATTGCCATTTAATTTAAAAAGAATTAATATTTAAATAAATAATTACTTAATCATTACACAGGGCTCTATCCACACCCTCCAAATTAAAGGGGGGAATGATAAAGCCCCTTTGCTGACATGGCGGTGACATGGATCCTACATGACATGATAAAGCCCTTGGGACTCCATCCGCACCTCATAGCCTAATCGTTTTCTAGTAGTAGGGTTCGATTTGTTTTATTTAATTTGGCCTTTAAAATAAAAACAAAATTTAAAATTATATAAATACATATTTAAATATAATTTAGCCTTTCAAATAAAAACAAAATTTAAGATTATATAAATACATATTTAAAAAGGAGTTAATTGCCAAAATCGTTTCCGAGGTTTGGGTATGTTTGCCATTTTCGTCCAAAATGACTTTTTTGTACCAAATAGTCCCACATGTTTGTAACTTTTTGTCATTTTCATCCAAATGCCTAACTGGTTTAGAAACAACCGTTTGATGAAGTTTTTTTTTTTTTTTTTTTTTTTTTTTTTTAAATTTCACAAGTGCAAGGCCTGAAATGTAATTTCTTATTAAACCTAAAGCCATCACCCTCTCCTTTCTCCATATAAACCGGTTTAGATAAAAACTGACCTGTGCACCTCTGGTAGATTTCTTTTACCATGTTTTGGGGTGGGTTAATTGCTTTGTATTCATTAATTCTTTTTATTAATAAAATTTTACTTTAAAAGATAATCATTTATACTGTTTAATTTAACTGATTGTTGATTATCTGGTTAGAAATGGAGTTGATGAAATAAAGGGGGTGTTTGGGTTAGCTTATTTTGGAGCAACTTATGACTTATTGACTTATAAAAGTTTATAAGTTGTTTTTTGAGTGTTTGGGTTAGCTTATTTTAAAGGGTTTTGTGTGTTTGAGAAGTCATTTTTGAGAAGTTAGAATTTCTAACTTCTCACTTATGACTTATATAAGCTAATAAGTCATTTTGAGAAGGAATCCCAAACACCCCCAAAGATTTGCTAAATTGTTGCTTGGGGAAGACATGTCTGGTAGTGGCGAAGGTGTCTGCACAGCTTTAGCTATTTCAAATGCCATCACAAATCTGTGTGGTAAGTCTGATCTTTATATCTTATATCTTTATCTTATTCAATTTAGTGTTTCAGATGCTAATATTTCTGTTTTTACAGCCACTGTATTTGGTCAGTTATGGAGGTTAGAACCCTTGCAGGTAGAGAAACAACAAATGTGGCAAAGAGAGATGGATTGTCTTCTTTGCGTGAGCGATCACATCGTTGAACTGATACTGTTACTGATGGAAGCAAGCTCGAGGTCATGGCTTGCAGACCGAGATCAGATATTTTCATCAACCTTCCAGCTCTACGAAAACTAGACAACATGCTTCTGGTTAGTGTTCGACAGTTGTGATCGTAGAAGAACACGATGATCAAATTCTAACTTTTTTTGTCCACAATTGTTTTATATAATTCTACAATTTGTTTTACATGTAAATCTTTACTTTTATAAAGTTAGAGTTTAAAAAGAAATTACATTTCAGGTCCTGTAATTGTGAAATTTCAAAAAAAAAAAAAAAAAAAAAAAACCCCTCAACAAACGGTTGTTTCTAACCCAGTTAGGCATTTGGATGAAAATAGCAAAAAGTTACAAACGTGGGGGGCTATTTGGTACAAAAAAGTCATTTTGAACGAAATGGCAAACATGCCCAAACCTCGGAAACGATTTTGGCAATTAACTATTTAAAAATAAAATCGACAGTGTTGAAGCTTGTTCGAATTGAAATACTCAAGATATACATAGATGATTATATAAAATTTTAACTTTATCAATCTACATTTGTAGCGGCTAATAATTTCTATGTAATAACAAAGAGTTGACAAAACTTAAGATCATTCGGTCATCTGATTTAAATTACTAAACAAACCATACAAAACACTTTTTTTCAACATAATAAACTTAGGGACTGTTTGGCAACTTCTGAATGGTTAAGTGATGAACCAGTAAGAGGTCTGAACCGTTCAGAGACAAATATCTGACCAATTCATATTAGAGATCTTAACCATTCAGACTCAGTATAATTCTTAACCATTCAGAGGCAAATGTCTAAACATTTCAGACATCTGCTTGCGAAACAAACAGTCTGAACTATTAAGTGCTAAACCAGTAACAGGTCTGAACCATTAAGAGCCTCATTAAGAGGTAAACAAACATTCCCTTAGCCTTCACTAACATGTGATAACGAGTTTAACATCATTTGGGTATCCTACAATTGTGTTTAAAGTACATAGTTTCTCCCGTTTGTTAACGTTGGTTAACTTCACCCACTATGAAGTTACTATAGTTTTACTTTGACATAATTGAAAACTTTCACATGCTCTAAAATTAACACATTTTTTTCTTATTTCAAGTCTAATTGATATGTTATTTTTGGCTTCTTACCGTTCACTAATATCTAACCATCCTATTTCGTTAGCATTGCTGAAAACCTTGGGTTTAGTTGTAGATTCTAGTAGTATGCATGCACGATCCAACACAAATCATTCATTTATATTTGTTGGGTAAACTTCTTGTACAAATAATCTTAACATACTAAATATACAAATTGAAGGAAAACTCAAAAAGACAAGGTGGCATTTTTGTAATTATCAATAACTATCAAAGTTACTCTACAAATACCTCTAAAAAAACCTAACCACTCCCCCCACCCCCAAAAAAAACCTAAACCCCCCCCCCACCCACCCCCAAAAAACCTAAAAAAAAACCTAACCCCCACCCCCAACCCCCAAAAACCTAAAAAAACCTAACCCCCCCACCCCCCACCCCCAAAAACCTAACCCCCCCCCCCCCCCCACCCAAGCTAAAATGCTAAAAACTAAACCCCCAAAAAACCTAAAAAATCTAAAAAAAAAAAAACACACACAAATTATTTTATTTTATTTTTTTAACATTTTTTATTAAAAAATCGCTACTTTTAGTAGCAGCAAAAAAAAAAAATTTTTTTTTTTTTTTTTTTTTGCTAACGAAATGTAGCGATTTTTTAATAAAAAATGTTAAAAAAAAAAATTTGTGTTTTTTTAGGTATTTTTGGTTGTAACTTTGATAGTTGGTAGTAATTACAAAAATGTCACCTTGTCTTTTTGGGTTTTCCTTCAATTTGTATATTTAGTATGTTAAGATTATTTGTATTTGGTCTTTTTCCTATATTTGTTAACGTATGTTCCCGGTACTTATTATTATACATAAGTATTACACATATATAGACGTTTATGACTGTTATATTTGATATATGACGTAGATTACCAATGGTGGATTCATGGTCAAGGTAGGGTGGGTCTGGCCCACCGTATACTCAGCCCATTTAGAGAAAGATATTATGACATGGAGAGATTTTATCCATTTATAATCAAGTGATCTAATATCTGTTTCAAATTTTGTGATAGCTTTATCTTTGTCTAATTTTCTTAGCATCCAGTCACAATAACCTTTTCATTATTCTTTTTCTTAACTAGGTTAGAACCCCGTATATTATACGGGTTGCATAAATGTAATTTTATATAATAAATAATAAAAAAGATATATCTTTAAAAAAACTCGTACATTGCACGCGTTGAATAAAATATAATGTCATATGTTAAGATAAATAGTCATCAAGATTTATCTTTTAAAAATGAACATTGATGTACTATTTACTTATTATAACATTTTACATTGTTTTTTTTATTTTACATAAATGTAATTCTATATAATAAATAATAAAAAAGATATATGTTTAAAAAAACTCATATATTGCACGTGTTGAATATAATGTCATATGTTAACACATACAATCGTCAAGATTTATCTTCTAAAAATGAACTTTAATGTACTATTTACTTATTATAACATTTTACTTTGTTTTTTATTTATTATTACATTAAAAACACATGTATTATATGGGGTTGAATCCCAATTTTATGATACATTCAAATTATAAGATACAATTATTTTAGTTCGTTGTATGCACATTCATGCTTATTTGTTTGTTTCATTCATAAAACACTCGTCTTAAATTTGTGTTCAAGAGAGTTTACGGTACAAAAAGGTGGAGATCGATCCCCAAGTTGTTATACGTTTATTCATTTTTATGAATTATACTGTAAAATCGAGAATTAAATTTTCTTTGAATGGAGTATAGAATTGTTATATTTAAAAACGGTGTTCTTTCCATATGTTGATGCAATGTGCAATAAATGATAGGTTTAAATCAATTATAACAGTACGCCTACCATTATAGCGATGCGTAAAAAACACTTACAATTTGATAGAAGCATATGGCCGACCTAGAATAATTATTTAATTCTAGTGAAAAATAAACAATAATACAATTATTAAGTATATATCAAACAGGAACCTTTAAATTCCTAATTTACCTTAATTTCAATCATTTAAATAAATTATTATTATTTACTATGATTATAACAAAAACAAATGTTTATATTTTTATCTATTGTTTTGTTTATAATGAATATTATTATTATTTAATATGATCATATTAAAACAAATGTTTATCCTTATCTAAATATTTATTATTATCTAATATTTTCTTTGAAATTATTATTATTTAATATGGGAGATAAATAGGAAAATAAGGTGAGAAAGCACCAGAGAGTGACATGTGTCTAAAAAGATTTTCGTTTATTAGTATAGGAAGATATAAGATTGAAAAATCATATAATTGAATATGTGGGAGATTGTATTATGATAAATCGGTTAACCGTACTGAATGATAAAGATAATAGTGATTATTGAACAAATTAATTAATAGAATTTAACAGAAACATTTAAACTAAATAAAAATTATCTTTAATTTATTAGAAGAAACTAAACTAAATAATATTTAGTAGAAGAATTATTTATAATTAATTAAGACGAAAAAATAAAAAGATATAGATAAAAATAAACAGATAGGGTGAGTTAAACATACTCCCCTTGTTACTTGTTAAAAATTATTGTTTTTATATTCTTAACATTCGTTTATAATTATGTAATTAAAAACAATTAATATTTATGTATACATGAACATTAATCCAACTAAACTTATCACTTCATTAAGTGAATGTTCGATTGTAATTAAAAATAATTACTATCTATACTATATAATAAAAGAAACCATTAAAGGGACACTTGTCATTATTCTAGACCATCCTTAATTATAGATAATTATTATTTAATTTAATTTATTAAATTTAATATATATTTTAAACATAAATATCGACTTATGTATAATATATATTATCATATATAATACGATCAAAAGGATGAAAACATAATACAATTAATATATCTAAAGGATGAATTAAATTAATATATATTTAATTTAATTTATTAAATTTAATATATATATTATTTAATTTAATTTATATAAAATATTGACTTATATTGTAAAATATTTGAAAGAAAAACATGGAGGCATGTTTATGAACTTCTTTCCAATTGACATGCATTATCGACTTATGAGAAAGTATGTTTTTAACTAACTTTAAAATAAATTCTTTAAAAATTTTAATGTACGATTTTGTTTTTCCATAGTACGTTCATGACTATTTTTGGTGAAACATATTTACCAACGGATTTTCCTTGAGACAATATGATTTTATTAAAAAAATACACATATTATCAATGGTTACCCTCTTACTTATGAGCTACAAAATCTAATTACTAACTAATTTTATGTAAGAAATATAATTACTTATCTAATTTAACTTCTAATAATAATAAATATAAACAATTGTAACTAACTCTCTTTGTCTCAAAATACATGAATATTGGATTTTAATAATCCCAACTATTTGTCGTTAAGTTTTGATTTTACATGACACAAAATTTTGATTGGGTATCAGAAAAACGTCTTAAAAATATCGTTTTTATCATTTTTAAATCTTTGTTATTAACTATCTGATTGTTTATTTACTAAACCCGTGTGATACACGGGGTTATAACCTAGTTTATATATACACGAACATTTATCCAACTAACTTATCAATTCATTCAAAACAATCACCATATAGATAAGAATTATTAAGTGAATATTCAATTTATGATAGTTATTATTTACTTTTTAATGTTCAGTTAACTAATTTTGAGTGAATGTTTGATTTATTTTTAAAAAATATTAACATTTATCCAACTAACTTATCAATTCATTCAAAACAATCACCATATAGATAAGAATTATTAAGTGAATATTCAATTTATGATAGTTATTATTTACTTTTTAATGTTCAGTTAACTAATTTTGAGTGAATGTTTGATTTATTTTTAAAAAATATTGATCACGTAAATAATATACAGAAGTTATATTAAATATTATTATTTTTAGTATTATTAATAATTTTAATCAATTAAATGAGAGAATGACAAGTGTCCCAAAACAGGTTTCTTTTATTATATAGTATAGATATAGATTTATTTACCCCAAGTGCTCATAGCTTGAGTTTTTGAACGGCCTAAGTGCTTAAAGAGTACAAATTCGAAATGAGAAAGTACAAAATTTTGTTTTGTAAACAATTCTTTAAGAAGAAACAAACCATTGAAATTTGTCGTATTATTAAGTATATATGTATAAATAGTTTCATAATATCATTAAGTGGATAAGTATGACTTGGTTGACCCGACATATTTGACCCGACTTGTTTTGACCCCTCTTGTTTTAATCCAACCAATTTGTGCCCCCGTCAAAAAAAATATATATAGATCTGCCACGGTGGCGTGAGACCATTCACAACAATGAGAGTATACTAGCACGTCTTCTTGATATGTGGTCGGAAAGGACATAGACCAATGGACGAGGTGTAGTGATCGATTGTATGAAAGTTACATTTGTTGGATGGTTTGTGTGAGTGGCCACATCCATCGCACATTTGGTGCATATGTTATGTAACACTCACCATCGTATATCGAGCAATATTATCACGGGAAAAGTGTTATTTCTCTACAAAACATGTATTCATGAGGAAAAGTGAAAAATACACAACCTCAATAACTAAAAGATGGCTAAATGTCCATCATATAATTTTGTATAAATTATCACTACTACAAAATAGAGCTTTAGACGGTGTGATACAGGTCTTAAGACGGTGTTTTCAACACCGTCTTAAAGTACACCGGTTTAAAATCAAGTCTTATTAGACGGTGTTCAATTTGAACACCGGCTTAAACTTGATGAACACCGTCTTTTGATATTATGATATAAACCGTCGTTGTTATCCTGTCATCGGAATCGTCACTATTTCCCTGTCGTCGCTGATGCTTAAAAAACTTTTTTTTTTGTTTTTCTTGTTTTTCAATACAAACCTGCCAATTTCCAGTCCACGACACACAAAAACTAAATAAACATAAACGTAAGTTATTGGAGTAGTAGTAACTTTATCTATATATGAAAGTATTACGTGTAAAGTCGTTAAGACCGTGGGGTATGGGGCGGGGGTTTTGGCGTGGGTTGGGGGAAAACGCCCAAGCCACCACCCCGGGTGGGCTTGGGTTGGGGCGTGGCCCTTCGGGCTTGGGTTTCAAGTCGGGCGTGGGGCGGTCTGGCCAAGCTGACATGGCGGGCTCTCAGTGGACAAACCAAAGTAACCGTTGGGCTAGCCGTTGGCCAACGGCTATCTTTAAAAAAAATTATTTTTCCACTATAAAACTCACATTTTTCTTCCATTTTTTACCACATCTTCTATAATCATCTTCGGTTCTCCTTCTACAAAACGAAAAAATGCATCGTTATAACCGTTCTTTTAACCCGAACCATCCGTATGCATTCCAAGAAAATAATCCTAGCCCACAACCCGTTCGTCCAATGCCTCGTCCATTTTTGATACACTCTTCTATGCCCCAAGAAGCGAGTTATGCATCGTATCTTGGGAATTGTTTGTTTACTAACTTCCCACACACCGATGATGTGATACCTAGCCCGTTTGCACAAACGCCCATCAACCTTTCACCAACCTCCATCGACCTTTCACAAAACGAAACCGTTCCCGAAACTCAACCACCCAACGATGGTCCTTCCGCATCGAAACCCATCATAAAGAGAAGCCATAAGAAAAAAACTGAGGCGGATAAAGCACTTGAAACCGCCAAGCGAAAACAACTAAAATGGACTGTTCCTGAAGAAGTTGCATTGGCGAGGGGTTGGTTTCAACAATCTCAACATGCAACTTTAGGTATTCTTAATAAACTTTGTTTATATTAATGGTTTTTTTATATAACTTTGTAATATATTAAATTTTGTTTTTATAAAAATAGGAAATTCTCAACATCGAACCCCCATTTGTGGCAAGGGGTTAGTACAGTATTCCATAAAGAATTGGGAAGAGAGGTTTATCGTGAAAACGATAGCTTATCCTCAAAGTGGAGCGAGATAAGCGGCCAAGTTACAAAATATAGTGGTTTTTTAAATAAAGCAAAACAAAACCCAAAAAGTGGTGAAACCGAAGCCGACATTGTGATTAATGCATTGGTTCAATTCAAATCAAATGTGGGGACCGACTTATGTTTCATGCATTGTTGGAAGATTTGTAAGTTCCATCCAAAGTGGGCGAATATCCCCAGTGGTAGCGAAAGTAACACGTCTTCCAAAAGGTCAAGGACCTCCTCCCAAGCCCAATCTGATGCACGAGATCAAGAGTTTGAGGACCTTTTGGATGATTCGCCAAGCCCAAACCGGCCTGAGTATGGAAGAGATGCCGCAAAAAGACGTGCTAAAAAATCAAGATCTGGTACGGTATCGCCTTCAGCTGGAAGTTCGGGCTTGCGTAGGGGAATATACAGCGACCAGTTGGATGACATTACATCCAAGTTAGATACATTCAACGTCTTCCAACAACAAAGGGCCGAACAACGAAGGAGCAAAGAAGCAAGAGATGCCGCTAGAGATGCCCTGAGACAAAGACGTGATGTTTTGAAAATTCTATCCCAGCCGATTGATCACCTACAGGGTGACGAGTTACAACTAGTCTTGGAGATGAGAGAAGAGATAAAAAAAACAAATATAAACATTAGGATTTTTTTTATGTAATTTTCTTTAATTAAAAATATTAAAAAAAATATTTTGTTGTTTAACAAACAGCCCACCGGGTCAGCCAAGCGAAGCCCACCAAACCCACGCCCCAAACCCCCGCCCCACCATACCCTGTTTAAATGTGGGTCGCCCATGTCTGCCTCACAAGCCACTTGTCAACAAATGCCCCAACTCAATCCCAACCCAAGCCCCACCATACCTCACGGTCTAAAATGTTATAATGTTTTAAGCATTATTTCCAAACTTCATAATCATATATACTCGGCGAATGATCTCAAAACCACTATTAAATTGTTAATAAATGTATTCAAGCCAATGTTTGTCATCAACAAACATCATCCGCTAGTCACTCGCCATCCAATAATATAACCTAAAAAGCGTAAACTGGATTGTTATCTCAAACGTGTCAACTTGAACCAAATAGTTCTTTATCTTCTCGACACATACAATGATTACTAAAAGTTTTAGTTATTGATTTTTGACCTTAAAAACAACCTCCTTTTCTCCTTAAAGAAACTCGATGACTATGGAGGGTAAAGAAAAGATTATTTAAGATATATTATCTATATGAAATTCGATTTGTCATAGATTCACTTAGTATATGTAGGTTACCTCCAAATCTTCACATAAATAATCCAAGATTCTATAGTTTGGTTGTCTAAAACTTTATTAATTGACTTTTCCGTCATAATGAAGTTTCAAAATAATATTTTGTGCCTTAAATGTTAAGTGGAAAAATGCATGAACTAAAAAAACACTTATATCTATTAGATTAATTCAAGAATTAGTTTGATGCCTTCGGATAAAAAGGATTCGTTTCAAGTTCAAGAGAAAACAATTTTTATTACAAGTATCCTTTTAAATGACTATTAATAAAAACCAAGGCCAACCGTTAGAGCTGGTTATTTAAAAAAAAATCCAGCTTTTACACATAGACAATTGTATGTGATGTTGTCAAAAGTTAAAAGATGAGACGGAGTTAAACTAGTAATATAAGATAAAAGCTGGTAGTGTGATAAATAATACTACAAATGTCGTATACAAAGAAATATTTAAAGACTTATGTACTTTTACAATTATAGTTTTATAAGTATAGATACTAATTACAATTATATATTTTTTTATTCAATGTTATATGTAATTTTATTAAAAAATATATTTATAAAATATATTAATTCAGCCCGTCAATCACACGGGTAACTAACCTAGTTTTATATATATATATATATATATATATATATATATATATATATATATAGGGGAAGCTTCAAATGAAAACCACTAGTTATTGTGAAAACTCGAAAACTAATTAAAAAGCCAAAAAAACATACCAATTTTTTTTTTGCATACCAATTTTCGCAGCTTTTTATATATAGAATTTTTTTTTGTAGTGCACATGTGTAATACTACACATGTGTATGTGTACTACACATGTGTACTACAACAAATTTTTTTTTTTAAAAAAAATTATATAAAAAAACCTGCGATTTTTATAAAAAAATTGAAAAAAAAAATTTTTTTGTGTGTTTTTTAGGCTTTTTTAGTTAGTTTTTGAGTTTTCACAAAAAAAGTGGTTTTCATTTGAACCATCCTATATATATAGGGTAAGGTTATTGTAAAAAAGACCAAAAGTGTGAGAATCGTAAGAAAGAATCTCAGCCATTAGATCTAAATTAATTGAAAAGGGTAAACAAGTAACTTTATCATTAATTCAATTAATTAAAAACTTCTCATAACCGCCACTACAAGAAAAGTGACCATTAAAGACTAAATTATCAGGGACTGATATATCAGTCTCAAATATGTAATATCTAGGACTGATTTATCAGTTAATAATAACATTGGGGACTGATTTCTGTGCGACATGTTTTAGTGACCGATAATCAGCCGCTAATATCTTGACACCTTATTTGAGACTAAATTTCAGTCGCAAATATGTTTATGCCATATAAAGTTTTGGAGGGAAATTTATTGATTACTAAATTTCAGTCTTAAATATGTTCCCTCTATGATGAAAAATGCACAAACGTATTGGAGACTAATCTTTTGTCTCTAGTATAGAGGGAACATATCAGGGACTGAATATCCGTTCTTAATATATTCAAGATAGGCAGAATTGGGGACTAATATTTAGTTTGGAATGCATGTTCGTAAAGGAAATTATCAGTAACTAAACTTCAGTCTCAAATATGTTTGCACAATATAAAGTTTCGAATGTAACTTCTTTGGTAACTAAAATTCAGTCCCAAAAAGTTTCCTTTGTAATGAAAAATGGAGCAAGTGTATCGGCGACTGAGTTCTTAATATTCCAAAAATAATAAAAAATAAAAAACAGAATGAGTTAAGGATTGATTTTCAGTCATAAACGCCTTTTATATATAAAAGGATTAAGGATTGACTTTTAGTATCCACTTATTTGGCTTAAGTTCTACCATTTTAAAGGAAGTATCAGAGATTGAAAATTAGTCTCAAACTTCTTATAAGTAGCCTTATTTAAAACTAAAATTCAGTCTCTTAAGAATTTTGTAAATGAAATAGTTAGGCATTGATATTTAGTCTACAATACTCAACGCATTTTCCACCATTTCAATGAATTGTATTATAAATTGTAATTCTGTCCTAAAAATTTGTGTACTGAATTTAGTCTACAATACTATGTTTGTTAAATAAACTCTCACTTACTCAAACAAGGACAAACTTTGGTCACTCATGGTTAGTCATGAAAATAATTTATCAAATCTAACACATTAGAGACCCTATTGTGATATAATGACACCCATTATGCCTCGCTATGAGCTATTGCAACTCTTAAAACTCACCATGGCTCGATAAGGGATGGCTATAAACACCTAATATGAATCACTAAGACATGTATGGTCTATTATTTTTCTCTATGAGCTATATTGATTATCCAAAGCTAAGCTTGGCTAGGAATGGACATACTATTTACCTAGGATACATATCACTAAAAATTAGTGCAACACGATATGACTTAATAAAATCCTATCTAACCAAAAACTAGTAGATTTTTTGTATCCTAAAAATTCCCGTAATTTTATCGCATTGGCTCTTATTGGGTATTAGTGTGTTATTGAGCTATATTAGGTGACATTAAATTACTTATATAGTTTTTTTTTTTTAGTTTTATACTAATATTTTTTTACTTACAGCTTGTAACTTATTACTTTTTGTTTTGAACGACTTGTAACTTATCACTTTTTGTTTTGAACGACTAGTAACTTATTACTTATATAAAGGTTTATACTAGGGATAAGCATGGTACCGTTTTGTACCGGTATCGAAATTCATCAAAATTGGATACCGGTACTCAATGTTGTAGAAGGCGCTAGGCGCTAGTCGGGCGGTGAGGTACAGCCTAGGGATTAATCGGGATTAATCAGGATTAATCGGGATTAATCAGGATTAATCGGGATTAATCGGAATGGGATTTGTATATGTATTTTTTCAAAATTATATATATACCCAATAATATAAAAATAATACTTCAAAATTCACATAAATACTTCAACTTTCAGATAGTATGGTTCGATTTTGACCGATTCTGACCAATTTTGACCGCCTAGGAGCGCCTAGAACCGACTAGGACCGATTTTTATCGATTTTGACCGACTAATATTGTCCGATTAATCCGATTTTTGACCGTCTAGGACCGATTTTGACCGCCTAGGACCGATTTTGACCGATTTTTGACCATGACCGATTACTTGACCGCCTAGCTCAAAATTAGGCAGTAGATGACCGCCTAGCGCCTAGGCGCCGATTAATCGGCCGCCTAGGCCGATTTCTGCAACCATGCCGGTACTATTCGGTACTGTTACGGGACCGGTACGGTACTAGTATTTGAAGGTAAAAACCGTACCGAACCGGTACCGATATCGAAAATATCAAAAAGTGGGAACCGGTACCGAAAAATTCTGTACTGATACCGGTACCGTACCAGTACCCAGTACCAAATGCTTATCCCTAGTTTATACATATACGTTATCATTATATTCTTGTTATTTCATTAAATATCATATAAACCTAAATATTAGCTATTTTATTTTTATTGGTTAAAAGTTTAAAGAAAAGTATATCCTCAAAAAGAGTTCCCGCCCACTTTTCATCAAATGAAAAAAATCAAAATTTTTGATCTCCCTCCTCCCAGCTCCCAAAAGAGGGTTTTTTTTGTTACTGCAGGGGAGACAATTGTTACCGATTCTGAACCAGGGTATGCGGTGGCTACGACGGGAATATGGGGACTCATCGGTTGCAGTGGTTGTTGTGGTACTAGCGCGCGTGCGACGGGATAGTTGAACCAGGAAGAGGTAAGGCTGAAATCTCTGGTAAGCAGGTTGATTCTCCCTTAATCTTCATTTCATTGTTATATTTTGATGTATTCTTGATTATGCTGTTGAATAATCGTCACATGAAGGGTCCGATGTCACTGATTTGATTTCAAAACCATACATAACACTAAATTATATAAATAACAAATACTAATTACATTTATGAAGCAATGAAAAAAGAGATGGATGAGTTTAGTACTTTCATGATATGAAGTACAAAATGGGAATTAACTTCTTTTTTCTTATCTCTCGTGCTAAATGCAGATATGGTTCTAAGTTACAAAAGTTTTCTTCATGAATGGAAAATAGACACAAAGGTAAAAGGCATTCTGGTTGATGGGACGTTGATCATTTCCTTTTAGTAAGGTATCAAGAACGAAACCATCTGGTCCTAATTTGGTTGAGGTAAGTTCATCAATTGCAATATTTTACACAACTGGTTTGAAGAATTGAAGTTGTGGCTTGATAATGTTTGAACTAATGCAATAATATTATTTACTATTAGTTTGCGTTAAGTATGCGTATGCCAACCAAGGACTTCATTCTGTTTTTACATGTGTTTGCTGCTGAGTAGGGGTGCAAACGAGTAGAGCTGAACTCAAACCCGGCTAGGCTTGAGCTCGATTAACTTATGAAAGCTTGAGCTCGGCTCGGATTGAGCTTTGCTTATAAAGCTCGAGCTTAGCTTGTTTATTATTCAACTTATATTAGTTTTAGATATTTATTTAAAAAAAACAATGTATAACATTATACACACATATTTATATATAATTTATTTCGTAGTTTTCTAAATAAGAATCGTTATATATATAAATCATACTATAAATATCTGGCTTGTTTAGGCTCTCAAGTCGGCAAGAGCTCGAGCTTCAGCTCTGAAGAAACAGTGATCTAATTAGGGAGTTAATTAGATTGGTTTATGTTCCTTTCATGATGGTTAATCTTCTTAAGGATATTTGAGCTCCGACTTGGTAATCAATCCTGCAAAACAGAACACCGTTACTCGTTAAGAGGGGAATGTGGGGGTTTCCCTCTTAACCAGGCTCCGGCGTGAGAATAAGCGACTGCTTGGAGAGTAATTAAGTGTAAAGAGTGAGAGCTGAGGGAATAGAATGTTTACCTGTGGAATGAGGTCTCTATTTATAGCCGGAGAGGTGTAAGAGGTTATGGGCTGATGGGCCTTGGGCCAGAAGCGGACAACAAAACGGATATGCTCTTTGTCTCACTGGCGTCGACCGCTTAGTGGCTTCTAGACGCTCGTTGGTGCTGGCGCACCTTGATTGGAGCCACGTGTCATTGTTGTCGGCCTTGTTGTCCTTCTGTCATCAGCAGACAAGTGGAGATCGTGGGACAGTTGTCTCCGTCCTCTGATTGGTGCCACGTAGGCGTCCTTGTGTACTTCTCGTCAGGCGATCGTGGCGCACGATTGACCAGAGCCTGCTAGACGCTCATTGGCTCCTTTTACTGCCACTTGTACCTTATGTACCACTGTAGGTAGCCGCGCGCTTCCCTACTGAGTGGCTCATTTGTTCCATTGTTTTATGCTAAGTGCTGATATCTGGGCCTCTTGTGAGCCTTGCCTCGCGCGGGGTAAACTACAACGCGTGTAGGTCGCGCGTGGATACTGTTAATAAGTTTTCTGAAATAAGGAGTATGGTTCCGCGCGCAACCTGGGCGGAGGTTTGCGCGACTTTTTGGGACCATACCCCTTCAAGTCCCCCCAGTCCAGTGCTGCACCATGCGCAACGCAAGTGGTTGGAGCTCTGGACTTAATAAAATTAGGAGAAATAAGTATAATAAGGGAAATGTTCTTTTGATCCTGATTGGTGTGGCGCATGTGGAAAATGCTGTTTTCAATTGCGCAAGTACCAATGCAGGTCTTTAGGGATTGCCGTTTGTCTGATCAGGCGCGCGGGTTTATTGGAGGTGATATGTAGCTGGCGCGGTTCATGTAACTTCTGCATGAAGTTACTTGCAACTTTTATGGCGGGAAACTTCGAAATTTGAACTTCTGACGGGTTGGTGAGATAAGTCGCTGAGAGCGACGTTTGAGTTGACCCCTGGCACGAGTGTCATCATGCCGCCTGCGGCGGTTGCACTTCATGTCAGGAGAGTGAGGCCCACGCGCGCGTGGTAATCGTCACCCCTGGTTTTCCGCTTGACGTGGCAACTTCCTGTTGGTTAGCCTAGCGGCGAATGCGGCACGGTTACCCATCGCATTAAATGCGATGGATATATATATCCGAAGAGAAGGTGAGAGATTCTCACTTCTCTTCGTTTCTTCTCTACTTTCCTCTCAGAACTCTTTGAATCTTCAAAGAGTTGGCTACACATCTTCAAATCTTCAAACTTTTCTTCGAGTTTTTTCCAGATCTTTCTGAAAAAATGAGTGAAGAACATCAGGAGGTTGCTGTTATTGAGGAAGGACCAGTTCCTGTCCTTAAATGGGACTTAGGTCTCTTCGAACAAATCGTTCGTAGTTTCCGATTCCCACCGGAGTGGGATGCCCGGTATCCGGCTCAGGGCCAGACCGCGGCTGATGCACCACCCGGTTACATCACTTTATACGAAGACTTCTTCCTTCAGGGCAATTTCCGACTGTCGGCGACCAACTTTATGGGCAGTATCCTTCATCACTACAACTTTCATATATCGCAGATGAGCCCACCCGGGATGGTGAGGGTAAGGCACTTCGAGTTCTTGTGCCATTCTCATGGCATTGAGCCATCTGTAGATAAGTTTCGTGCTTTCTACCAATTGCAGAGGACAATGGGGTTCTTTTCTTTTGCGACCCGTGGTGCGGCGAAGAAGATTTTACTGAACCCACCGAAGAGTTTCCATGACTGGAAACCTAAGTTCTTCTTTATCAGGGAAGAGGTTTTGCCGGTTGCCATGCATTTTAGGGACTGGACCGAGGCCATACCGAAGGAAGATCTTCCCATTCCAAAAACTGCTCGGTGGTACCAGCAGCTAACCCCAACCCCAAATCGGGTGTTTGGGGAAAATGTGTTGGTTGCTGCTAAGATGAGTGACCAGTGGTCACCTAGCAGCAGGGAGGTTCCGGTTTTGAAGATCGGCGATCAAGGTTAGTTTCCTCTTTGTTGTTTTTTCAGTTAATCTGCTTTAATTGCTGCTAACTTACTTAAGTGCATGTTTAGAAACGCAACTCTATCAAGCTGCCTTCTCGACATTTGGTGGCTCCATGGGCGTTCGCCCATTGCGCGATGACGAGGAAAGCTGGTATGACCAGATTAAAGGCAATTTCATGTTTCCAGCTGCTGATGCCTTCGCTTCGCCGCCCACCGCTACTGAAGGTGCGCAATACCCTAAACCTCGTCCTTTGCGCTCTGTGACTCTTGCTGGGAAAGAGACTCTCTATCTTTCCAGCGAGGAGTCAGTAGGTTCTTCCAGCGGAGAGCTAAGTTCCTGGTCTAAAATCTTTGCAGGTGTGTTGCGCGACCTGGGGATTGACCCTGAGGAGAAGAAAAAGAAACCTGTAAAGAAGAAGAAGAAGGTGGAGCCTGAAGTGACCAGCAAGGGCACTGGCCCTAGTCGCGCGACAACTGCTGCTGTCAAAGGTACTCTTCGCCTTCGTCAACGTGACTTAGATGATTATGTGATCATCAGTGACTCAATTGAAGGCTTGTCACATGTAGCTAAGGGAAAAACTGGTGCTGGTGGGTCGAAAAGCTCTGGGAGCGCGGGTTCTCGTAACCCTGAAGCTGGCGCGACTCCATCTTTTCCTGAAGATGACGAAGCTGAAGAAGAAGATGCCGGTGCCCAGCTTATTGGGCGGAAGAGGGGTAGGAGCGAAGCCACGACTGGTGTGGCTTCCGCCCCTACATCTGTTGTGATTCCCGCGGTTGGGAAAACGAGCAAGCTGCGCTCGTTATACAAATTTTCTCCTGGTATGTTTTTCGCTTCTCTTCTTAATACTTTTCTCTTTACTTAAATGCACTTGCTTTATTTTTTCAGAAATCAAGAAGAAGACCCCTGAGAAGGGTGTCACGTTCAGTGAGGCTGCGGCGAAGAGGCCCAAGATTACCGTCAAGTCCACTGACACTGCTGCTCAGGATGCCGCGAAGGCTGCTGAGGCGCAGCGAAAGGTGGAGGAGGGTCAGAAGAGAGAGGAAGAGAAGAAGAGGGTTGCCGAGAAGAAGAGGAAGGATGAAGAAGAGAGGAAGAGGAAGGAGGAGGAGGAAAAAAAGAAAGAGGAGGAGAGGAAAAGGAAGGCGGAGGAGGAGAGGGTGGCCGAAGCGGCGAAAAAAAGGGCCCTGGAGGAGTTAGAAAAGAAGAAGGCTATGGAGCGGCCTGTTAACGTTCAAGGGCCTGAGGTTACAAACCCTACCCACTCCGCTCCTGTCATTACTTCTAAGGGTGCGGGTCGACATGCTTCAAGCAGCGCGAGCTCTGGTGGTGCAGGGGGTTTTAACCCGAACGTGATCGGGGCGAAGGATACCGTCGGCGATATCTATTACAAAACTTATAATGAAGAAGAGCGCGGCGATGCTCCTCACCAAGCCCCTTGGAGCTTAAAGCAGAAAGATACGTTTCATGAATTTGCCCCTTGCCGCGAGTGGTTCTTGAATTCGTTTACCCCTGCAGAAGTTAACCGGCAAAGGGCGAAACCCCATGAAATGCTATATCGCACCTTTATACTTGGAGAGGCCAACGCTCGTGCTGCCAACCACCAGATAGTCCGTGAATGGCGAACGATGGTTAGAGAGCGCGCCGATTGGGAGGCTTATCGTGAGCGCTCGTTAAAACGTATTGCTGAGTTTGAAAAGTTCAAGGCTGCTCTTGGTGAGGAGAGAGCCAAATTTGAAGCTGATAAGAAAGCCGAAGCATGGGGCCGCGAGGGCCTGCAAAAGAAACTTCATAATGTTGAAGAGCAACTGGCCAAAGAGAAGGCCGAGTTTAAACGTATTTGTGCCCAAGACAACGAGCGCGCCTATGCGGCTCGACAGAAGATAGTTGATCTTGAGGCTAAAGTTGCTGACTTGACCTCGAAGGTAGAGGAGGCGCAGGGAGAGAAGGCTGCTAAGCAACAGGTGGAGGTTAGTCTTATTTGTTTTCCTTTATTCTGGCTATGTTTTTAACAACCCAGCCTAAGTTGTTTTGTCGGTCTCCAGGTTGAGTTGTCTGAGGTCAAGGTGCAGCTGTCTAACAAGTACAGAGATCTCCATGCCAAGGACGTTGAGATTGCGGAGCTCAAACGTCGCTTGAACGAGCAAATCGACAGATGTGAGTCGTTGGAAATCGACCTGGAGGCCGAGAGGGTTAAGGCTGCTACGGCTGAGGAGGCGCGTGCTGTTAGCACTGCTGCGCTGAATGTGGCCCAAACCAACTACTCCGAGGCTCAAGGCATCGTCGATACGCTTGTCTCAGAAGCTGAATGGATGCGCACTCGTGGAGTAGTGCTGGTGAGTACTTTTTATGCTTCTATCTTGTTAAGGGTTATCTTTAACACTTTTCTTTTGTTGAAGGTTGCCAACTCCATCTTGAATGCTGGTGAGCTAGACCGCGCCGTTGCTGGTCTTACCGATGCGGCGCGTGCGGTGGGTCACCGAGGTGGTTACTTAGAATGTGCCAGTCACGTTGAGCAGATACTAGGGCAAGAATTCGATGTAAGCCATTGCTCGGTGACTGATCGTGCTGATGCTGCGCTTGCACAAGCTGAAAACTCGTATGACAACCTTTCCTTGCCTATCATGGATCTGGTTGTGGAATCCTTGAAGAAAGACGACTGGTGCCAGCGCCTTAAAGCGGTCCTCGATCCACCAGTTACTGTCGAGTTATCCGATGAAGAGCCAGCTGGTGATGATGGTGGCGATGGCGATGATGATGGCAATGATGATGATGGCGATGATGATGGCGATGATGACGGCGATGATGATGGTGACCGTCATGTTGAATAGGGTAGGCTGTTGATAGGCTTTTATGCCCTTGTAATTTTCTTTTGGTAATTGAATGTACAATGTTGCGCAAGTTTTGAATGGTATGAAAGATTTTCGTTTTTTCCGTTGCAATTATTGCATTGCTATAAAACTTAGGTTAAATTAGCTCGAATAAATTGAAGTGTCCTTGATATAAAAGGTTACCGCCCGGTCTCGCGCTTTGTTTGCGGGGGACCTTGGAGGCGATTTGAACAAACTCTGTGTAACACCCCAAAATTCGAATTATTAAATTCGTTAGCATGTTGCCATGTTTAATAAAACGAGATACAATAACTAGGTTAATAAACCTAGTTAAATGCCTATTAGATAAGCTAAATGGTGAAACTTGTGGCATATATGATAGTAAGTTAAACTTGAGGGACTTGGAGTGCCAAA
This sequence comes from Helianthus annuus, assembly GCF_002127325.2. NCBI lineage: Eukaryota > Viridiplantae > Streptophyta > Magnoliopsida > Asterales > Asteraceae > Helianthus > Helianthus annuus. The sequence continues at coordinate 107,319,672 of NC_035440.2, read as the reverse complement.
CTTGGAAGTTTGGTTTACTAAAACAAAAATCACACACACACCCACACAAGGGTGCGTGAGATCGAGCAGGAGAAAAGAAAAAGGGGTGAAACCCTAGTTCTCAAGAAAGCTTCAAATTGACAAGGAAATAGGGCTCAAATCCGATGCATGAACTCGTTTTCTTGATGATCTAGCCCTAATAAACATGTGGTAAGTTGTATTTTATGATTTGATGATCTTGCTATGAAGTGGGTTATGGTCAATCCATGAAATTGTATGAAATTGATCATGTAGATGTGTTAGAATCACATTATAGAACATGAACTATGCAAGATTCTAAGTAATTTGATGATTTTGAATGAAACCCACTTGTGGTAGTGAATATGATGATATGGATAATCATGCATGTTCATTAGTTGTGTAAGATTGATGTATGATGTTGTATGTAATGAGTAATGGTCAGTTAATTTGGGTATAGTATGAAAATTACATGATTCTAGTGGAATTTGATGATCTTGATATGAGTTAGTAAGAATTCGCAAAGAATGCTTGTACATAATGTTTTGTTAGTAGTACACCCGCCAAGTGTTCGATAAAATGCCTAAGAGAGCAAAATTTGTGAAATTGTATGAAAGTTATGTAGAAGGTGCTTATGGTGTAGCCGTTAGCAAAATAATAAGTTAAGTATGCTTAAGGTGGAGTCATTATGAGAATTCGGATTTGAATGTATGGTTTGGTAAAATTATGCATTAGGAACTTGTACCTTATGTCCCAATGATGTAATGCTCGCCATATACTTTATGCATTTGATTCATGGTGATTGAGAGCAAATGTGTACGAATATGTGATGCGTAGTTTATTGATAAGTGATAATGTTGGAATTATGTCGTGTACATATGTAAGATGATAATTTGATTGTGCGGATGTCGAACAATGCGGTTGTCGAATGTAGAGTTAAGAAAGCATAAGTATGTGTATATTGTGTAAGCGACTAGGCGATCATATAGTTGTATGTGTTATACGACATTATGTATGAAATTAATATGATGTCATTAATATGATCTAAGTGGTTGACAAATCATGTCGTATGCGTGTTAGTGGAAGTCAATGTAGATAAGAGTTGGAAAAATGTATGTTAATATGAATAAGTATAAATACTAACATTATTATGGCATGACGGCATGAAAGAATAGAAACCACACTAGCATGGACCAAGCATGGAAGGATAACGGGTCAAGATGAGGCAAGGAAGCGGTTATGAACACGGATGCACAAGGTAAGTGATTTCCGTAATCACTTCTTAGTTCAAGTAAGTAATAAAGTGTTGAAATTAATTAAACATGATGTTTGAGGTTAAATATGTAGGAAAGTCTTTCGTCGTAAATGACGGGATTAAAGTTGACCAAAATGCCCTTGATGGGTATTTTGGGCAAACGATCTTAATAAGTAGTTTAGAAGCAAGTTATTGATTAGTGTGATGTCTTGGACAAGTATGGAAGCGAAGAGTATGGTCTTGGTATGTCATAAACCATTAACGCGCAAATACCCTTAACGGGTCAAAACTAAGTATATGAACGATAATGTGTTAAGAGGATGCAAAATGTCTAAGAACTTATTATTTTATGATAGATGTCACTGGTATTATTAGGTTTATAAGAGTTTATGGTAAAACAAACAAGTTACGTTGAAGAATGCATGAACGGGTCGAATTGTGGGTAAGAGGGTAATAAGCCGATAGCGTGTAAGTTAAGATTTTCCTTAAGGCGGTTATGGGATTTTAAGTTCATTTGATAGGATGTGAATTTACAAGCATGTAGGAAGAATATATAGTAATACGGTACCTAAATGTGGGATCCTAAGGAATATGTAGTAATATGGTACCTAAAGGTGGGATCCTAAAGAATATGTAGTAATATGGTACCTAAAGGTGGGATCCTAAGGAATATGTAGTAATATGGTACCTAAAGGTGGGATCCTAAAGAATATGTAGTAATATGGTACCTAAAGGTGGGATCCTAAAGAATATGTAGTAATATGGTACCTAAAGGTGGGATCCTAAGGAATATGTAGTAATATGGTACCTAAAGGTGGGATCCTAAAGAATATGTAGTAATATGGTACCTAAAGGTGGGATCCTAAAGAATATGTAGTAATATGGTACCTAAATGTGGGATACTAAGTTAAGAATTTCCTTAAGTAGATACGAATGAAGGTATGTATGTATGTATGTATGAATGAATGTATGTATGTATGTATGTAGGTGTGTATGTAGGTAGTATGTGTATGTGTATATATATATCCAAGTGAGTATGTACGAATGTGTGCACGTATGTAGGGTTGTGAGAAGGCATGTAATAGGTATGTATGTAGACATGTATGCATGTATGTATGTAGGTATGCACGTATGTAGGAACGTACGTATGAATGTAGGTACGTAGGTTTGTAAGTAGTTATGTATGAACGGATGCAAATATGTAAGTATGTATGAAAGTATGTACGCATGTATTCAATGAAATTGAGTATTGACGATAATAATAGTGTGCCTTGTGAACGAAGTGTAACGCAGGTACAATGAGAAAGTCTCACCACGGAATGTACGAACAGATGGAAAGCTGGGATGTAAAGAGTTAACGGAACAAAAAGTAAACGTGAATAAATCTTGTATGTTTATAATGCGTACTAATGTTATGAATTTAATGTGGTGAGCGCAGGTAGTACGAGTCATGAGGATCATCAAGGAACAGAGATCGAGGATCGAGTCACTAGTGGGATTGTACGGGAACGTTGATGTATATAATGTAGTAAACATAAGCTATGATTTTACTTAGTAAATAAGTCGATTGATGGATTTATGTGAAAGAGTTATGTTAAAGTTAATTTTTAAATAAGTTAAGGTGTTTATAATGTAAGAAAGTTTATGGCTTGAACTTCCGCTGTGACTTTTAGTCAAATACGTATTAGGGTCTTACACTCTGAGATGCTGGAGTGTTTTCGCGCTAATCAAAAGTTTAGCATGCATTTGTAACGAAAAAATGTAATAGAGAAACATGTCGTATGCGTTCATTAAGTCAAAAGTGGGCGCGTAGGCCTTCGTACATAATTGCTAGTGGCTTATAGCCGACGTAAGGAATTAAACTGGGGCGCAAGGCCGGAATAGATTACATATAACATTTGCGCAGTTGTTGCGCATTCCATGTCCTTGGTAAGATGTGGCCATCTAGGGTGCGTAATTTGTAGGCCCCTTTTCCCAAGACCTCATGTATCAGATATGGGCCTTCCCATTTAGGTGCCAACTTCCCTGGACGTTCCGCATTTGACGCTTCATTGTCGCGAAAGACGTATTCTCCTGGGGTGAAGGTACAAATGCGGACTCTTGTGTTGTAGTACCTTTCCAGCTGGGTTTTGTACTTGGCCTCTTTGATTCGCGCGAGTTCGCGCCTTTCTTCTAACAGGTCCAAGTCCAAGCGCCTTTCTGCTTCATTGTCAATTGAGTTGACCGCTGTCATACGTGGTGAGGGTAGGCCAATCTCCGCCAGGATAACCGCCTCTGAGCCATATACCAAGCTAAAGGGGGTTTCGCCGGTACTCGTCTTTGGCATGGTTCGATGAGCCCATAAAATGCTTGGGAGCTCATCAACCCATCCTCGTCGCCTTGTTCCCAATCTGGCCTTTATTCCCTCGACGATGCATTTGTTCACGCTTTCCACTTGTCCGTTGCCTTGGGGGTGCGCAACGGATGTGAAAGTGTGTTCAATGTTCATCTCCTTCATCCACTTCTTGAGATCATCTGATGCGAAGTTGGTGCCATTGTCAGTTACGATCTTGAGCGGAAGGCCAAATCTGCATATGATGTGCTCCCAGATGAACTTGCGCACAATCATAGCTGTGGTGGATGCAAGGGCTTTGGCCTCTACCCACTTGGTGAAGTAGTCGACAGCCACTATGATAAACTTTACGGCGCCGGGAGCATCTGGGAAGGGTCCCACCATGTCAATTCCCCATTGCTGAAAGGGCCATGCGGTGGATACAGGGATAAGATCATTTTTAGGGCGCAGTGTTTTTGGAGAATGCCTCTGGCAAGAGTCACATTTGCGGATCTCCTTCATTGCGTCGACATGCATACCAGGCCAGTAGTAACCGGCGCTCATGATCTTCGCGACAACCATCCGTGGTCCAGAGTGAATGCCGCAGATCCCCTCGTGGATCTCCCTTATCAGGTAATTCGCATCCTGAGGGTCCACACAGCGTAGCAGTGGCCCTAGGAAGGATTTTCGGTACAAAATACCGCCGTTCATTTCGTATTGTAGGGCTTTGTTTTGGATCTTTCTTGCTTCCGCTTTGTTTTCAGGGAGCACCCCTTCTTGCAAGTATTGGATGATTGGGGTCATCCACGATGGTTGCCCTGTTTCGATCACGTTCACTTGTCGCAGTAATACCGATGGATTCTTGAGTACCTCTATCCTTACATCCTTGGCGAGATGTTGAAAGGAAGTCGAGGCAAGCTTGCTCAAGGCATCGGCAGGCTTGTTTTCTGAGCGATTGATATGTATAACCTTGTGAGTTTCGAATTGTTGGAGCAATTCTTTCGCTTGTTCCAGATATAGAGCCATGACTTCTCCCTTCGCGTCGTATATGCCATTTACTTGACTGGCTATCAGGAGTGAGTCAACATGTGCGCGCAAGTTTTTTGCTCCCATCTTGATGGCGAGGCGTAAGCCTGCCAGAAATGCTTCGTACTCAGCCTCGTTGTTGGTGTTTTTGAAGTCCAACTTAATGGCGTAAGTAAACTCGTGATTCTCTAGGCTCACCAGGCGCAATCCTACTCCCGCGCCATCTTCATTTGATGCCCCGTCGGTGTAAAGCATCCAAGTTTCATCTGTTGTATCTTTCTCGGGAGTCTCTATCAGCTCGCACTCCTTGATTTTATCGGCCGGCACTTCTGTGATGAAGTCGGCGAGGACTTGCCCCTTAATGGCCGGGCGCGGCCTGTACAAGATGTTATGGCCGCCCAGTTCAATGGCCCATTTTGCCAACCTGCCTGATGTCTCAGGCTTCTGTAGTATGGTGCCAATGTGGAAATTTGTAAGCACAGTTATCACATGGCCTGTGAAGTATCGGCGCAGCCTTCGGGAGGCGTGTAGCAGCGCAAGAACCAGCTTTTCCATTGTGGAATATCTTGTTTCTGGGTCAGTGAGTACCCTGCTGACGTAGTAGATCGGGGTTTGTACCCCGTTTCTGTCGACCAATAATACTGACCCTACTGCCTTATCCGAGGAGGACAAGTACAGTACGAGGGGCTCCTTCTCAAATGGTGCAGTCAGGGTAGGGAGTTCGATCAGACACGCTTTCATTTGTTGAAAAGCTGTTTCGGCTTCCGGGGTCCATTTGAACTCTTGCTTCTTCACACAATTGCGCAACGTGCTAATGAAGGGATACGACTTTGCGGCGTGATTGGAGAGAAAACGATTATGCGCGGCCAGCCGGCCGGCTAGTCGTTGCATTTCCTTGATGTTTCTCGGTGAGGGCATTCGTTCTATAGCTTGTACTTTCTCTGGATTCACCTTGAAACCGCCGTTTGTGACAATGAAGCCTAGAAACTTCCCTTCTTCCATGCCAAAGGAACACTTGGCTGGATTTAGCTTCATATTTACGCTGCGCAATGAGTTGAACGTTTTCTCGATGTCTTTCAACATTTGGTCCTCCTCAGGACTTTTAACCACTAGATCATCGATATAAACCTCAATATGCTTTCCGATGTCACCTGCGAAGGTCTTGTCCATCAAGCGTTGATATGTCGCGCCTGCATTCTTCAGGCCAAAAGGCATCTTTGTGTAGCAGAAGATTCCAAGATCCGTTCTGAACGCTGTCTTGTCTTCATTTTCTAGCTTCATCTGTACTTGATGGTATCCTTTGTAGCAATCCAAAAAGCACTTCCATCGGTATGGCGCGAGAGAATCTATTTTTTTATCGATCTCAGGCAAGGAATAGCAATCCTTTGGGCACGCCTTGTTGAGATCAGTGTAGTCTACGCACATGCGCCATCCGCCATTTGATTTTTCGACCATCACGGGGTTCGCCACCCAACTCTGATATCTTACCTCTCGCAGGATCCCGGCTTTGAGCAGCTCACATACTTGCTCGTTCATTGCTTTTGTCTTGTCTGCCCCTAGGCTGCGCCTTCTTTGGACCTTTGGCTCGACAGATGGGTACGTGTTTAAGCAATGCTCGGTGATGTTGCGCGGGACACCGGTCATGTCTGCCGGTGTCCAGGCAAATATATCCATGTTTCGAAACAGCAGTTGCTTTAGACGTGTTCTGATGTCTGACGAAATGGCGTGGCCAATTGTCACAGTCTGCTCAGGGTATTTTCGGTTTAAAACCCATTTCTCTGGCTCGGTCGTGGAGACCCTTGCCGCCTTTGTTGGGCGCAGCTCTTCAGTTGACATTACTTCTTTCTTGGCATATATGATTGCTACTCCTGTCTTGGTTGGGAAACCTATCGCGGAATGAGGCGTTGAAGTCACCATGTTTAGCTCGCCTTGTGTTTCCCTACCAATAAGCACATCATGCCTCGATTTCACTGGCATTACCATGAAGTTCACATTTGTTGTTCTTGAGTGTTTCCCGTCAGAGAGCGTGACGGGGAAACTGATCTGTCCGAGAGGAAAAACCATCTCGTTGCAAAATCCAGACAAAGGATAATCGACAGGTTCGAGTCGCGCTTTATCCTCTTCATCCAACTGATTGAAACACTGTTCGTAAATGATGTCGGCAGTACTTCCCGGGTCTATGAATATGTAGTCAGTTTCATAATGCCCGATTATGCCGGTGATGACCACAGGACGTGTGGCGCGAGGTCCGCCGCGCACTAACGGAAATATAACTTGCTGCTCTTGCCAAGAAGGTTCATAAGGGCGTTTTCCTTTCTCTTTCGCGCTATACCTGGGTCTGTTGACCATGTGAGTCTCTAGTCGTCGGACCTTTTTGTGGTTCCCTTCATCGTGGCGCTGGAGTTGACGGGTTTCCTTGCGTACATTCTTCACTAAATGGCTTAGCTTACCGCTTTTGAGCGCTCTCTCGATTTCTTGGCGCAAGCTATAACAGTCGTCGGTCAGGTGCCCTGAATCTTTGTGAAAATCGCAGTACAAGTTGGGGTCTTGCCCTTTCTTGTTTGTCATTGGTCTGGGCGCCTTGAAATCGACATTCTCCGTCATCAATACCTCCTTTGGAGTTTTTGTGAGCGGAGTCCAGTGTTTGTCACGATTGTCGTCTCTGACCGCCTTCTTGTAACCGATTCGGTCAATCGTTTCTCGCGCATCTTCTCTGTAGCGCGGCCTGTCGTCACGGCCTCTTGGTCTCTCAGACTTCCAGTCATGACTCTTATATTTGTTACGCTTGTTGTTGTTATCGCGCGTACTTCCTCTTGAAAATCGATCTTCTGGGTAGTAGCCCTTTCCACCAGCGAGGGACTCCTCAGTTTGCGCGACGATTTTTGCGGCTTCCATTAGTTTATCCCACTCCTTTGGCATTCCATCTTTGCCTGTGATGGTTCTAATGAGACTATCGCAGCGTATAGCCTTTTTGAAGTGACAGCGCATGAGTTGCTCACTGACGCCGCCTATTTCCAGACACTCTTTGTTAAAACGCGTGATGAAGTCCTCCAGACCTTCACCATCTCTTCGCCAAATATCTTCTACTTCGGCTGTGTCACGTTGGTAGCGACGTTGTTGGCTAAAGTAGCTTAAGATTTGCGTCTTGAAATCTGTCCATGATTTAATCTTCCCAGGCGGAAGGCTGTCAAACCAGGCGCGAGCCGCTCCGGTAAGAGTTTGAATGAACAGGTGGCACCACATGGGCATGTTCCAACCTCCCATGCAGCCCACACTCGTGAATGTTCTGACGTGATCGTCTGGGTCAGTCAACCCATTGAATTTCCCAACAGTTGGGGGTAGCTTCTCTCGTGAAAGCGGCGCGAGTGCAATTTTCGGGATAAACTTGGAGTGTTCCGCAGCTTCCGCTGGTCTGTATGCCAGGCGGAAATCTCTTTCAGCTTCTTCTGTGTAGCCAATGTGTTGTCTTGGCTTGTAGTACTCATGGTTTTTTGGCAAACGATTAAAGACTGACGATTCTTCGTCACCTTCCCATGTGGGATCATATGGGTCCGTCTCTTCCCATTCGTTGTTCATGTTGCGCGGCGTGAGCCGGCTGTGAACAGGGCCTCGTTGAAGGTTCGACGGATAGTCGTAGTAACTATCCGTTTCCCCTCTTGTATCGCGCGTGTCTTGTACGCTTAAACGTCTTGTAGGGGGAGGCCTGTTGATTCTGCCTTGTATATTGGCTGGTGGGGGCATTTGGCGCACCCCCTGACTCTGGGGGGTGACCAAGGACGGTTCTGCCGTCAAAACTGCTTGCTGCGCGATGAGCGATTGGTATGCTGCATTGATAGTGGCGATGTCTTGGCATACCACGAGGCTGGGGTTTCGCCTTCTGGTAAGCCAAGCAATGCAGATACATTTTGAGGTGGCGCTGTGTTCGAAGGTCCTTCTCCGTTCCCTGGGGTGCCCACTTGGGTGATGCGGGTGAAGCTCCCGCGCGGACCCCCAGTATTGTTGATTTCAACTTCGCCGATTTCTTCGATTTGTTGGGCTTGGAAGTTTTGGATTCCTTCGCCCAACGCCGTGTTAGAGTTGGTTCCGAAACCGAACTCTGGGATGATTCCTTGACCAGTCATAGTCGAAGGAAGAAAGAGGTGTCAAAAGGCTCAAATAAAAGAAGATGAGGGTGGTTATAGAAAAAAAAATCGGTGGGCGCCAATGAAGAAACAGTGATCTAATTAGGGAGTTAATTAGATTGGTTTATGTTCCTTTCATGATGGTTAATCTTCTTAAGGATATTTGAGCTCCGACTTGGTAATCAATCCTGCAAAACAGAACACCGTTACTCGTTAAGAGGGGAATGTGGGGGTTTCCCTCTTAACCAGGCTCCGGCGTGAGAATAAGCGACTGCTTGGAGAGTAATTAAGTGTAAAGAGTGAGAGCTGAGGGAATAGAATGTTTAACCTGTGGAATGAGGTCTCTATTTATAGCCGGAGAGGTGTAAGAGGTTATGGGCTGATGGGCCTTGGGCCAGAAGCGGACAACAAAACGGATATGCTCTTTGTCTCACTGGCGTCGACCGCTTAGTGGCTTCTAGACGCTCGTTGGTGCTGGCGCACCTTGATTGGAGCCACGTGTCATTGTTGTCGGCCTTGTTGTCCTTCTGTCATCAGCAGACAAGTGGAGATCGTGGGACAGTTGTCTCCGTCCTCTGATTGGTGCCACGTAGGCGTCCTTGTGTACTTCTCGTCAGGCGATCGTGGCGCACGATTGACCAGAGCCTGCTAGACGCTCATTGGCTCCTTTTACTGCCACTTGTACCTTATGTACCACTGTAGGTAGCCGCGCGCTTCCCTACTGAGTGGCTCATTTGTTCCATTGTTTTATGCTAAGTGCTGATATCTGGGCCTCTTGTGAGCCTTGCCTCGCGCGGGGTAAACTACAACGCGTGTAGGTCGCGCGTGGATACTATTAATAAGTTTTCTGAAATAAGGAGTATGGTTCCGCGCGCAACCTGGGCGGAGGTTTGCGCAACTTTTTGGGACCATACCCCTTCAAGCTCGATAAGTGAAGTTGGGGCTCATTACTAAACAAGCTTACTTGTAGGCTCAGGCTCAAGCTTGTAGAAGCTCATCTAGTTTCAATCTGATTTCGAGTAGCACATGAGAATAACTTGTCTCGTTTAAACCCTATAACCTTTGAGTGTTTTCTTATTTGTAAAATATCTAATCACAGGTGTTTGCTCCTAAGCATTAACTTGCTTTGCATTAAAAAATACACTTTTGGTTAGCTATCCAGCTTGACCCATTTCTTTTTACCCTGTTACCCATCCAAGATTAAAAAAAAAACTCAAACCTAACATTTTTGAAAACTTGACTTGATATTGCAATCTGCATTTTTATTAATTATATTGTGCGTAGTTTAATTACTTACTTACTATCAGCCCGTCCTTTGGGTCTCTCTATTTTATAAAGTTGTAATTTATCATGAGAATTGAACAAGAACTAGACTCTTTTTGTTATGTATTTATCTCTTTGTCTAAAAAGATCTAGAAATCTAGAATTTGTATGACAAGGAACTAAATGAAAGCATAAAGCAGATCATGTATGGTTCTCGGTGTCATAAAGTTTGGCTGTTAATTGCTATATTACTTTCTTACTGAAAACATGTTGAAAATAGGTAAACATTCTTCTTTCACATTAACATTATGATAAGATGTAACTTGTTTACCCAACTTTTATTTTGAGTATATATGGTAAGATTTCACTTGTTTACCCGACTTTATTTTACTTGTATTCTTATTAAGTAGATACTCTTGTTATTTCTCTCCGGTTCAATTTTATTGGGGCCGTTAAGTCGCATATTATTTTACCTTGCATCATATGAGACTTACAAAATTAAAAATGTTAGATACATTTATAACAACAAACTGATTTTTCTTGCAGTAATGGCACTTAAGATAGTGACTCTATGTCATCATGGTGTGGTTTTCATATGGGAGATAGGTGTTAGACTTATGTTGAGCCAAGAGAATCATTGGATGATATTGCTAACTAAATTGTATTAGCCAACTTCAAGTGATACCGAAGATCATCATAGTCAGGTTATAACACTCGAGGAGGAGGAACTGAAACCGAACAAGAAGAAACTGAGACAACACAAAGAGCAATATTAGCAATAGTGGCACTGATGACCTGACATAGGAAGTTAGTTAGAACTTATTCCCTACATATTATTAGTTGATTTATCTAATATTGTTTTATATTTTAGAATTGATCAACCAAGTTAATTAATTTGTATGTTTAATTGTCAATTGTTTTGAACTTTATAATTAACGTGTTATGATATTGTTGGTTGGATACATAGAGAATGAAATGACATCATATTGAAGATTATTACACTTTTGAAATGAAATACATTAGGGACTGTAAATTCATATTCAGACTGAATAAAGCTTGTATCGAAAACTTAGTATCAGAGACTACTTTTGAGTCTCCGAAGGAACGTATTAGGGACTGGTAAATAAGAATATTGGAGACAGAAAACATTTGTTATGAGATACTGATTTTCAGTCTCAAAAAACATATTAAGGACTAAAATAACATGCTATGTAAGATTAATTTTCAGTCCCTAAAAGAAGCATATTAAAGACTGAAACGTGTGGTGCTAGTGACTAAATCTCTGTCTTTTAAACACCTTATTAAAGACTGATTTGATATGAATTTTGAACCTCACAAAACGTATTAGGGACAATATAGACATGCTAGAGGACTGATTTTCAGTCCCCAAAGTTATACATTAGGGACTAAAATATCATGGTATCCAAGACCGATTTACAGTCACTCAAGAAATATATCAGAGACTGAAATGACGTGGTACCTGGAGGTAGGGGTGAGCAACGGGTAAGAACCTTTCAGAATCGACCCGGACCCGACCCGTACCCGGAACCATTTATTAAGTATTATGAAAACCATAACCGAACCGATTAGTAATGTAATGGTTCGGGTCCTAGGAGGGTCTCACGGGTCTCAAACCCATATGGTTCCACCGGAACCATTTATTTAATTTTGAGCGTTCTACATAGTTACTGGTTGGACTACTCACCAAAGCCAATTTTTATTCCCATTGACTGCAATATGGTTCATAACAACAGAGTTGACTTTTTGGTCAACCGGACAAAATGACAATAGTCATTGACAATTGGCTTTTATTAGTCAGCATTACTATGCAATATTGGGTTTAAGACCATTACATTACTTGTATCTTTTTGAACATCATATGCAACAGTAATAGTTCGTTGGTTTAAAACATGAACATAAAAAATATGAACTCAAACCAATTTAATATTAAATAATCATCATTCAAACAATAGCATAAATCAATCCACAAATCAAAAAAGCCAATTCAAATAGACCAGTTTATCAAATAATAACATATAAATGATCCAAAATCCAATAAATAAATTAAATAAATAGCATATAAATGATCGTAATAGGAAATCCTAGTTGATATGTAAGAATTGTATTTTAATATGGAAAAAATCCAATACATAAATGATAAAGCATATGAATGATCGTATGAAAATCAGTTCCTTGTGGTTCTTGTGGTTCTTATCCAATACCCATGGGTCGGAACCGGAACCGACCCGAAACCATTTTGTTGAGTATTATGAAACCCACGAACCGACCCTTCTAGAGCAAAAGGTTCGGGTCCATTGTGGTTTTGGTTCGGGTTCAAGGTTCCGTGGTTCCAGAACCGTTTTTTGCTCACCCCTACCTGGAGGCAAATTAAGGACTGAATTTTTATTTATTAGATACTGACCGTTAGTCCCTATTGGTGTCATACAATGGAGACTGATTTTTAGTTACTAAAACCACTATCTAGTACTAGGTATCCGGTACTGACTGGGGACTAGCAAATCAGTCCCCGATAACCATGAGGGGCTGATTTGAATGTATGAGAGACTGATTTTTCAGTCTCTCATACTCATTTTTTTTGTAGTGCGCCACCTTAATTATAGGAAGTATATAACACCATTCAGCAAGTATATAACACCATTCAGCATTCAGCAAGTATATAACACCATTCAGTAAGTATATAACACCATTCAGCAAGTATATAACACCATTCAGTAAGTATATAAACCATTCAGCAAGTATATAACACCATTCATTGACTAAACATCTGATCGAAACATATTTTTTTCTCTATATAAGTATAGCAATATGGTATTCATATTAAATATAAAAAAACGCTCGTTATGATGGTGTAATTTTTTTTTAAGTTACGTATAAAAAGTTATTGACGTTTAAAAAAGACGGGGGGAAGTTACATGTGCATTACCTAATTTCTAGTGGGTTTAAAAGACTATATTGCCCCTAGATATTTCAAATCAGTCCAAATTAATGAAAATATTTTACAATTTGGTCCCTATTGATCTCAACCATTAGATCAAAAGATCTAATGGCTGAGATTCTTTCTTACCATTCTCACACTTTAGACCTTTCTTACAGGATCCTCTATCATTCTCACATTCACAAATTGTGACTCATGTATTGAAGTGCCTTATAAAAATGAGTTAATTTTTTTTCTTGGTTTTAAAAAATTGTTTCATATATATATATATATATATATAGGTAGAGGATCCTATAAAAAGTGCTCAAAGTGTGAGAAGTGTATTATAACACTATATATATATATATATATATATATATATATATATATATATATATATATATATATATATATATATGAAACAATTTTTTAAAACCAAGAAAAAAAATTAACTCATATAGGTAGAGGATCCTGTAAAAAGTGCTCAAAGTGTGAGAAGTGTAAGAAGTGTATTATAACACTATATATATATATATATATATATATATATGAAACAATTTTTTAAAACCAAGAAAAAAAATTAACTCATTTTTATAAGGCACTTCAATACATGAGTCACAATTTGTAAATGTAATACAAATGCAAAAGAACAATTTTTTTTTCATTACAACATAAAACCATCTTTTATTTATGGTTTAGATTAATACAAACACATAGAATTCATTAGCAATCAACTCCCAAAGTCCCAACAATGCACATTGCAACTATATTTATTCATGCCATGCATGCACTTATGGTCTTAGGCCTCAAGGCATTCCACCACCAACACCCCCACCTGACCCACCACCAAAACCACCACCAAGTCCATCGCCACCGCCACCGCCACCACCACCACCAAACCCTCCACCACCTCATGTCCCTCCTCCAATCATAGACCCACCACCAAAACCACCACCAGCTCCTCCTCCGTATCCAGACCCACCTCCTACTCCACCACCAAATCCACCTCCACCACCACCACCTCCCAATCCAGAACCGCCGCCTAATCCACTGCCACCTCCCAATCCAGAACCACCTCCCAATCCACCACCACCACCCATTCCAGAGCCACCACCGAATCCACCACCACCACCCAATCCAGAACCACCTCCCAGTCCAGAACCACCACCCAATCCACCACCACCACCCATTCCAGAACCACCACCCAATCCACCACCACCACCCAATCCACCTAATCCACTGCCCGAACCACCACCACCTCCCAATCCAGAACCACCTCCTAATCCACCACCAACACCACTGCCTAATCCACCACCAGAACCACTACCTAAACCACCGCCTGAACCGCTACCTAAACCACCACCACCTCCCAATCCAGAACCACCTCCTAATCCACCACCAGAACCACCTCCTAATCCACCACCACCACCGCCGCCACCACCAAATCCATGACCAACTCGGCCTCCAAACCCACCACGAAAGAATGTCTTTTCATCCCGAAAAGACTGCTCCGAAGCGGAGGAAGTCAGCTTCCGAGCAGTGGATGTAGAAACAAGAACACCAAGAAGAACAAGAAGAAACAACTTAGTACTTGAAGTCATATTGATCAAATCTGATATAAGATGCATGCTTGATGCTGCATTTATATAGTGCTCTACACATACATGCATGCAACACACACTTGTACAGTACCAATGGAAAAACAGTTTCCATGTCAATAAATGCAAAGCTATCAAATGTTGGGGGGAAAATAAATGAGATTTTCCAATTGCATTCACCCAACTGTCTCTTTGACAAAATCCACGAGTTTAACAAGACTCCACCCACCCGAATAACTGGATATATATATACGATTATATGTATACATATCATGAATACAGATACATAATGTTTTGGGATCAAGATATTTGAATAAAATGATATCAAACGTAGCTAGCAAATTATAACCAAGCCGGCAAGCCCACATTAGCTACTTACTTTATTAAATGGATATATATCTACGTTTGTATGACTTTACTACTACGTTTAACGTGAGTGAAAATTAAAAGTTTTCTTAAATACTGATATATTTTACATTGTAATGGTTCGTCTAAAGTCTAAACCAGTTACTTACAATGAGTCAACTGTCCAGGTCTAACACATGAACTAAGCTGTGTTCAAACAATTACAATGTGGGTGATGTATTGCTGTTGTTTGGGAAAATACACGCGATAGCTTTCTTATGGATCAAGCGCAATGATTAAATGTAAAATTTATATGGGTGAAATGGTGTGGGTGATATATTACTATTGTTTGAATATATATAGGGTTAGGATTGTGTGAGAAGCATTAGACTAATTGAGAAACTTGGGAAGTATTATGGACCATATATTTTCCCTTAGCTTTTCGTAATATACACATATGTGGGTCAAGTTATTCTATAAAGGATTCTAATTGTAGGAAGTGTAAGAAGGATTTATAGAGTGACAAGTGTCCAATAACCTAAAACTAAACCCACCCCCACCCCCCACCCCTGGCAAAAAAAAAAAAAAAAAAAAAAAAAACTATACCTCACCAAAAAACCCCCCAAAAAACCTAACCCCCCCCCCCCCACCCCACCCCCTAAAAACCTAAAAAAAACCTAAACCCCCCCCACCCCACCCCACAAAAACCTAAAAAACCTAACCCCCCCCCACCCCACCCAAAAACCTAAAAAAAAAATCTAAAAAAAAAACTAAACACCCACCCCCACCCTCCACCCCTCACCCCCTCGGCAAAAAAAAAAAGTTTTTTTTTTTTTTAGGATGGGTGATGTGTGTGGGGGGGGGGGGTGGGGGTTTAGGTTTTTGGTGGTGGTGGATGTTTAAGGGTTTTTTTTTTTTTTTTTTTTTTTTTTTTTTGTAGTGGGGTTTTTTTGTGTAGTGGGTTTTTTAGGTTATTGGACACTTGTCACTCTATAAATCCTTCTTACAATTAGGATCCTTTGTATTTGATCCTAATCCACACATATGTATAGTTTAAAATTGACCATATACATATCCGTATAATTCAAGATTTGACAATATACATATATGTATATTGTCAATTTTAAGGGGGGTCAGAGTGATTGCGGGAAACCCTTCGGGGATGTGGAATCACCGAGCGGTGATTGAATGCCGTGCACAAATCGGTGAGTGGGGACTTGACAAATCGGTGTATAGTCACCAAAGGTGAAGAAGAACAAAGAGAGGAGAGAGAGAGGAGATAGAGAACTAATCAATTTTTTTTTTAATTAAGTAGGTGTTTGAATCATTCCTAGTGTTTGAGTAGAAAATAGGGAGTGAATAAGGGAGTTGACATGGCATAATTGGATATAGAAAACTCAAACACCCTAAAATGTTTGAATCATACCCTCCACCCTAAACTATAACAATATCTATATTACAAAAAACTTAGGAAAATATATGGTCCATAATATTTTTCTAATTTTCTGAAATAGAGTGGACTTCACTACCCTATATATATACACACACACATTGCTATTGTTTACCATTATAACGCGCAAGCAGATGCACTAGTTATACATATGAAATGCATCAATATTATTATAACTAATATTTTTTTTGGTAAATGCATCAGTATTGTTATAATATACTGGTGTGACTTTGGTCGTTTAATCGTTTTTACCCGTGGTATGTGGTGTGACTTTGGTCGTTTTCAGTTTAGTTTATCGGAAACCATAAAAGCAAAGAGCGATAAGGTTTCAATAATACAAATTAAAAAAGGTTTTTCTACCCACGCTATGTGGCGGGAGCTTGATCGTTTTTACCCGTGCTACTTGGCGTGACTTTGGTCGTTATCGACTCGACTCACCGGAGACCATAAAAGCGAATATCAGTAACATGTTTTCCCCTGCGGTACGCGACGGGAGTATACTCATATTCCTCTCATGCTACACGGTGGGAGTATGATCTTTTTTCCCCCATGCTACGTGACGTTACTTTGGTCGTTTTCGGCTCGACTCATCGAAAACCATAAAAACGAATATCGATATCGGTTCTGATAATACCAATTAAAAAAATAGGTTTTCCCTCGCGCAACACGCGGAAATTTGGTCGTTTTCCCCCTGTGCTATGCGATGTGATTTGGTTGTTATCGGCTCGACTCATCAAAAACTATAAAAGCAAAGATCATTAAAAGCGAATATCAATATTGGGTTTTCACCCGCACTACACGGTGCAAGTATGGTCGGTTTTCCCTCGTGTTACATGGCTTGACTTTGGTCGTTATCGGCTCGACTCATTAGAAAACCATAAAAGCAAATATAGATTTTGGTTTTGATAATACCAACTAAAAAAATAAAAAATAGGTTTTTCCCAACGCACTACGTGCCGGGGTTTAATCGTTTTCCCCGTGTTACGCGGCGTGACTTTGGTCGTTATGCTCTATTCATCGAAAACCATAAAAACGATAATCGATAAAAGCAAATATTAATACCGATTTCGATGATAGTAAGGAAAAAAACCAATAAAAAAAACATAAAAGACAAATAAAAATGGTCACTATTCATAAGACCTTTCAGTAATTGTTATATAGCTGGATTTCTCCGCGCTTCGCAGCAGGCTTTCTGTAAGACCCTAATACGTATTTGACTAAAAGTCGCAGCGGAAGTTCAAGCCATAAACTTTCTTTCATTATAAACACCTTAACTTATTTAAAAATTAACTTTAACATAACTCTTTCACATAAATCCATCAATCGACTTATTTACTAAGTAAAAACATAGCTTATGTTTACTACATTATATACATCAACGTTCCCGTACAATCTCACTAGTGACTCGATCCTCGATCTCTGTTCCTTGATGATCCTCATGACTCGTACTACCTGCGCTCACCACATTAAATTCATAACATTAGTACGCATTATAAACATACAAGATTTATTCACGTTTACTTTTGTTCCGTTAATTCTTTACATCCCAGCTTTCCATCTGATCGTACATTCCGTGGTGAGACTTTCTCATTTTACCTGCGTTACACTTCGTTCACAAGGCACATTATTATTATTATCGTCAATACTCAATTTCATTGAATACATGCGTATATACTTTCATACATACTTACATATGTGCATCCGTTCACACATAACTACTTACAAACCCACGTACCTACATTCATACGTACGTTCCTACATACGTGCATACCTACATACATACATGCATACATGTCTACATACATACCTATTACATGCCTTCTCACAACCCTACATACGTGCACACACTTTCGTACATACTCACTTGGATATATATATACACATACACATACTACCTACATACACACCTACATACATACATACATACATTCATTCATACATACCACTTATATTCACACATACATACATACATACATACATTTATACGTATCTACTTAAGGAAATTCTTAATTTAGGATCCCACCTTTGGGTACCATATTACTACATATTCTTTAGGATCCCACCTTTGGGTACCATATTACTACATATTCTTTAGGATCCCACCTTTGGGTACCATATTACTACATATTCTTTAGGATCCCACCTTTGGGTACCATATTACTACATATACTTTAGGATCCCACCTTTGGGTACCATATTACTACATATTCTTTAGGATCCCACCTTTGGGTACCATATTACTATATATACTTTAGGATCCCACCTTTGGGTACCATATTACTACATATTCTTTAGGATCCCACCTTTGGGCCCCCTACCCGCCGGCGACGCCCTCTAGTTTTTGCAGTTTTCTGCAGGTTCGTTTCGTCGTCCGTACGCACTAAAACGCACGTAACTTTTGAACCGTTTACCCGTTTGACCTCCTGTTTCTTCCTACATGCTTGTAAATTCACATTCTATCATATGAACATAAAATCTTACCTCCGGATTACGGAAATCCTTAACTTACATACATTCGACTTAACTATTATCTAACTATTTGACCCGTTAAGGGTATTCGCGCATTAATTGGTCTACGACTGACCAAACCATCATCCCCACTTCCATACCTGTCCAAAACATTACTCTAATCGAATAACTTGCTTCTAAACCACTTTTAAGTTCGTTTACCCCAAAATACCCATCATGGGCATTTTGGTCAACATTAAACTCATCATTTACGACGAAAGACTTTAACACATATTTGACCTCAAACATCATATTTAATTCATTACAACACTTTATTACTTACTTGTACTACGAAGTGATTACGGAAATCACTTACCTCGTGCATCCATGTTCGTAACCGCTTCCTTGCCCCATTTCGACCCGTTAGCCTTTCATGCTTGGTCCATGCTAGTGTGGTTCCTATCCTTTCATGTCGTCATGCCATAATAATGTTAGTACTCATGCTTATTCATATTAATACACATTTTCCAGCTCTTATCTACATTGACTTTCACTAACACGCATACAACATAAATTGTCAACCACATTGTTCAGTTAGACAACCTAACGTAATTCATAACATCATCCTTTACTAGCATGGTCATATATTATATATTTAGTACACATTCACTTCTTGATTGAAATTAAGTGTTTAATAAAAACACATGGGGAGCATCGCCCGTTCAAGCACAATGTACAAGCTTCTAATGCATAGTCTTGACCAACACATACATTCAACCCGAATTCTTGTATGAGTTCCATCTAAGGCACATTCCTCAAGTTAGTATACTACTAATTACATCATTATCATGTTTCATTCATATATGTCAAGCCATTTCATACAATCTCACATCCTAACTTCACCTAGACATTTCATCAAACACTTGGCGTGCGTACAAGTTTCTAAACATGATGTACAAGTAACCTTCATTCTTTTCTTTCTAATTCTTGTTTTCAATCATCCAAACTACCAATAACAATTCAATCTCATACCATATTCAATATAACTAACAATTTGGTCACATGCAACATATCATATCAAGAATTAAACAAAGATTGGACATGGGTGACATACCCATGTCGCCATTTCTACTAACCCAAGTGGGTTTCATCTCCAAATCTCAATTAACATCAAATCTTGCATAATTCACATTCCAATGATAATTCTAACATATGTTCATGCTTAATTTCATCCCAATTCATGGATTAAGACCTAACCCATTTCGTACAAGATCACCAATCTTAGTTTTTGAGACATACCTTTTGATCCTCTTGTGATGGTGAGCATTAATTCGTGTTTATTCATGATTTTGAGCTTGGATTCAACCTTCAATTTGGACTTCTTTAAGAACTAGGGTTTGCACCCCTTTGTTCTTCTCCAGAGCATTCCACGCACACACACATGATGTATGTGTGTTGTGTGTTGTGATTTTATTTAATAAAACATAACTTTCCCCCTTGTTCATATATGGTCCCTCAAGTTTGTTCACTTGTTTGCTTTGCTAAACTTTTGACTAGGTATAATAACCTAGTTACTACATTCTATATTATTAAACATGGGGTCTCATTAGCAAATTTAGTAATTCGAGTTTTTGGAGCGTTACTTAACTAGGTTAAATAACCTAGTCGTTTATTTCATGCTAAGTCATATAAGAATACATGGCAATTATAAACATTCGGGTTTTGGGATGTTACAAGTCTACCCCCCTTAAACAAGGTTTCGTCCCGAAACCTTTCTCATTCAAACTAGACCAATTTTACTCTTACCCCTTTCAGGTTGTTCATTCACAATACTTACTACCACCTAAACGCTTTCGGGATCTTGACAAGGTGTTATTCATGCATGAACGTAATTGAACACATCGTTCCTATGCCCTCATATTACGTAAATTGCTTTCATAATTATACTTATGTTAGACTCTGCTCCAGAGCTCTTATTAGTGTCTTTTACTTTGTCTTTTACTTCATAATACTAGCTCTTAACACATATCATCACTAACGTTTCTTTCATCGAGTTTATTCCAATTGTATACAATTATTAACTGTATAAACCTTAGTCTGTGGTTTGTTTCTAACTTCCTATCTAAGCATCTTTCATTCATATATTTGCTAATCGAAATAAATCGATTTATTTCATACTACTCATACACCATACGCTACCTTTCATTTTGATCCCTATGAGCCATGTTAAACATTCCATTACTATCATTACTCCCGATTACCTCTAAGCTCATAAAAGGGGTCGATACATTACCATACGCATACTATAATCATTCAAGAACTTATTATTACAGCTAGATTCACCCTTCTTAACTTATTTATCCATACTTAATCCACAAAGACTAAACACTATTTCCATGGTTACTGCTGTTATTTATGTCATGCGTATCTTTTCTACAATGTCTTGTTCAAATGAACATGGCCAACAAGCCGAGCATCAAAATTAGCATTTCTTAATAACATTTGCCGTCTTTTATATTCTATCAGAATTTCCATAGTTACTATCATTTAAGTTCAATACCACCCGAAGATCATTACAAACATTTGAAATTCACTCCTTATTGACATACATTCTTCTTATGTCAATTGTTAAAATTAAACTTTCCATATCATAACATTCATACCCATTCCATCATTCATTTCGTAGGTCGTACCCAATTAACCAATTCATACTTATCTAACATAAGTTAAACTTTTTACTGACCTCATCTCATATCATCCATCGACGATCTGCAACCCAGATCGATCCGCATTCTTCACGAGTACTAGTCATACCAGGCTAGATTTCATTCATCCGCGTAATGCGCTTTCGCCCGTGCACATCCTTCCACCAATTCGTTTGGTTTCATCACATCAAGAGTTCCTAACATTATAATCTACAATTTTTGCGGTTAGCACATTTCATTCAAGCATTCATTATACTAGGTGATTACTCACCTATATTTCCTTTTTTCAACGTCCTACGTACAAACTTTAACACATTCCGCATTTCATTCCTTACATGCAATTCTTTTATTCTGGTTCCTCATTTCATCAACCTTTGCAGTTTGACCCTTTCCAGGTCAGGCTGTCATTTCTTACTTACCATAGATGTATTGAGGTACTCTTCGTACTTCTTTCCATTCATGCTTACTTGCATAGACATTCATTACATCATTTCGGTATTCTTAACAAAACTTACCTGTTCGTATTTAAATCATTGTCCGGGTCGTAGCCCGTCATTCATTATGACTCCTAAGAGTCCATTACTAACATATTTAACACATAACTTGTTCGAACTTCTTTCTTTCCCTTTAAAATTTAGGTTTGCATGCCCATTACGATCATTCTTTTGTTTATTACTTTACATTTACCCGTATGACTCGTTTGACATAACCATGGTCAAACTGTCGACACATTGTGATGTGGATTAATTTCATCCCTTTTTATATTTTAAATCCGTCCCGCGAACTCAAACGTCACATTCATGCCTTTCATTGCTTTCATGTTTTGAATCCGTCTAGCGGTTCCACACATACTATTCATACATTTTCTTCCTTTCGTGCTTTGAATCCTTTTCGCGGATTCAAACATTTCATTTACATTACCCATTCACATCTTTCATTCATTACATGTGCTGAATCCGTCTCACAGATTCAAACATATCATTTTCTGCATTTCATTCCTACATAGTACTCTCAATTTCCCGAGAGCCTTACTAACCACTTCACCCGCACGCCCACCTGCTACCCAATTCTACAGATATACCTGCGATAATTACCACGGTCTCACGAACGTCATATGCTTCTTGCGTACTGGCCAGGTGCGCAATTCACATACTAATTCCGTGCCTTCAGGTAATCATCGCCTTATGTCCGCATTAGTGGGTCTCAGTTCGTGCTACATTTTTACAATTTTACCAAGACAATATCGTTGTCTTCCGTTTAGTACTTACCCTCCCAAGGAGACTTCTTCCTTTTTCTTTTAACAACGGTACCCATACATGTCAACATTGTGTACCTGGGGTCCGTCTGTCCATTCGCATCCTTGCCTGCCTTAGCATCCACCTTAGACTGCATTCACGGATCATCCTCTCCAAACTTTTAAGCTTACCTTGCACATAGCAAACCGTTAGCTTCTTCATATGAATACATACATACACGTTTTCATTCCATTTCTACCTTTGGATCTTGATCGAGTCATGGATTGTACAGGTTCCTTATCACAAGAGCACATAGGTTTGAGTTCAAGTACCTACCTTCTCGTACTTGATTCCCTCAAACCGGGGCTCTGATACCAACTTGTAAGACCCTAATACGTATTTGACTAAAAGTCGCAGCGGAAGTTCAAGCCATAAACTTTCTTTCATTATAAACACCTTAACTTATTTAAAAATTAACTTTAACATAACTCTTTCACATAAATCCATCAATCGACTTATTTACTAAGTAAAAACATAGCTTATGTTTACTACATTATATACATCAACGTTCCCGTACAATCTCACTAGTGACTCGATCCTCGATCTCTGTTCCTTGATGATCCTCATGACTCGTACTACCTGCGCTCACCACATTAAATTCATAACATTAGTACGCATTATAAACATACAAGATTTATTCACGTTTACTTTTGTTCCGTTAATTCTTTACATCCCAGCTTTCCATCTGATCGTACATTCCGTGGTGAGACTTTCTCATTTTACCTGCGTTACACTTCGTTCACAGGGCACATTATTATTATTATCGTCAATACTCAATTTCATTGAATACATGCGTATATACTTTCATACATACTTACATATGTGCATCCGTTCACACATAACTACTTACAAACCCACGTACCTACATTCATACGTACGTTCCTACATACGTGCATACCTACATACATACATGCATACATGTCTACATACATACCTATTACATGCCTTCTCACAACCCTACATACGTGCACACACTTTCGTACATACTCACTTGGATATATATATACACATACACATACTACCTACATACACACCTACATACATACATACATACATTCATTCATACATACCACTTATATTCACACATACATACATACATACATACATACATTTATACGTATCTACTTAAGGAAATTCTTAATTTAGGATCCCACCTTTGGGTACCATATTACTACATATTCTTTAGGATCCCACCTTTGGGTACCATATTACTACATATTCTTTAGGATCCCACCTTTGGGTACCATATTACTACATATTCTTTAGGATCCCACCTTTGGGTACCATATTACTACATATACTTTAGGATCCCACCTTTGGGTACCATATTACTACATATTCTTTAGGATCCCACCTTTGGGTACCATATTACTACATATACTTTAGGATCCCACCTTTGGGTACCATATTACTACATATTCTTTAGGATCCCACCTTTGGGTACCATATTACTACATATTCTTTAGGATCCCACCTTTGGGCCCCCTACCCGCCGGCGACGCCCTCTAGTTTTTGCAGTTTTCTGCAGGTTCGTTTCGTCGTCCGTACGCACTAAAACGCACGTAACTTTTGAACCGTTTACCCGTTTGACCTCCCGTTTCTTCCTACATGCTTGTAAATTCACATTCTATCATATGAACATAAAATCTTACCTCCGGATTACGGAAATCCTTAACTTACATACATTCGACTTAACTATTATCTAACTATTTGACCCGTTAAGGGTATTCGCGCATTAATTGGTCTACGACTGACCAAACCATCATCCCCACTTCCATACCTGTCCAAAACATTACTCTAATCGAATAACTTGCTTCTAAACCACTTTTAAGTTCGTTTACCCCAAAATACCCATCATGGGCATTTTGGTCAACATTAAACTCATCATTTACGACGAAAGACTTTAACACATATTTGACCTCAAACATCATATTTAATTCATTACAACACTTTATTACTTACTTGTACTACGAAGTGATTACGGAAATCACTTACCTCGTGCATCCATGTTCGTAACCGCTTCCTTGCCCCATTTCGACCCGTTAGCCTTTCATGCTTGGTCCATGCTAGTGTGGTTCCTATCCTTTCATGTCGTCATGCCATAATAATGTTAGTACTCATGCTTATTCATATTAATACACATTTTCCAGCTCTTATCTACATTGACTTTCACTAACACGCATACAACATAAATTGTCAACCACATTGTTCAGTTAGACAACCTAACGTAATTCATAACATCATCCTTTACTAGCATGGTCATATATTATATATTTAGTACACATTCACTTCTTGATTGAAATTAAGTGTTTAATAAAAACACATGGGGAGCATCGCCCGTTCAAGCACAATGTACAAGCTTCTAATGCATAGTCTTGACCAACACATACATTCAACCCGAATTCTTGTATGAGTTCCATCTAAGGCACATTCCTCAAGTTAGTATACTACTAATTACATCATTATCATGTTTCATTCATATATGTCAAGCCATTTCATACAATCTCACATCCTAACTTCACCTAGACATTTCATCAAACACTTGGCGTGCGTACAAGTTTCTAAACATGATGTACAAGTAACCTTCATTCTTTTCTTTCTAATTCTTGTTTTCAATCATCCAAACTACCAATAACAATTCAATCTCATACCATATTCAATATAACTAACAATTTGGTCACATGCAACATATCATATCAAGAATTAAACAAAGATTGGACATGGGTGACATACCCATGTCGCCATTTCTACTAACCCAAGTGGGTTTCATCTCCAAATCTCAATTAACATCAAATCTTGCATAATTCACATTCCAATGATAATTCTAACATATGTTCATGCTTAATTTCATCCCAATTCATGGATTAAGACCTAACCCATTTCGTACAAGATCACCAATCTTAGTTTTTGAGACATACCTTTTGATCCTCTTGTGATGGTGAGCATTAATTCGTGTTTATTCATGATTTTGAGCTTGGATTCAACCTTCAATTTGGACTTCTTTAAGAACTAGGGTTTGCACCCCTTTGTTCTTCTCCAGAGCATTCCACGCACACACACATGATGTATGTGTGTTGTGTGTTGTGATTTTATTTAATAAAACATAACTTTCCCCCTTGTTCATATATGGTCCCTCAAGTTTGTTCACTTGTTTGCTTTGCTAAACTTTTGACTAGGTATAATAACCTAGTTACTACATTCTATATTATTAAACATGGGG
Source organism: Helianthus annuus (assembly GCF_002127325.2). NCBI lineage: Eukaryota > Viridiplantae > Streptophyta > Magnoliopsida > Asterales > Asteraceae > Helianthus > Helianthus annuus. Next base: position 107,293,703 of record NC_035440.2, on the reverse strand, counting down.
TCTCATTAGCAAATTTAGTAATTCGAGTTTTTGGAGCGTTACTTAACTAGGTTAAATAACCTAGTCGTTTATTTCATGCTAAGTCATATAAGAACACATGGCAATTATAAACATTCGGGTTTTGGGATGTTACACTTTCAGTCAGTATTGGTTCGGTTAATTACAGTACCATAACAATACCGACAATCAGTATAGCAATTAACATACGTTTATATCGATTGAAATCTATAAAAACAAATACTCGTACCGATACCGGTGTTGTTCGATCGATATCGATTCGATTCCCTACGGTACCAATATTACGATACTAAAATAATATTCTTTAATATAATTAATGTTAAAAGTAAATAATATAACAAACTATTATCATATTAAAATAAAATAATAAAAATACTAAAAAACTATATATTATTATAAAATTAAACCTACTATTCATGAAGCCTTTCCAATTTTATATATATATATATATATATATATATATATATATATATATATATATATATATATATATATATATATATATATATAGGGAGCCGCTAAAATAGGAAGCACCTCCAGTTGTAAGAACCGTGAGAACCACTTTCAACCAATCACATTGTGCCAACATAAAGGGTATTTTGGTCTTTTACCCCAAATGTCAAATCCTTCCTTCTCTCTTCATTTAAAGTTTTCTCCTCTCTCCTCTTTCATTTGTCAGTCCCCATCATCTTCTCAACTCACCTTTTATCTCTGATCTCTCTCTATTGAAATGCTTCCCTACCAATTTTCCTTCTTCTTCGAAATGCTCTGCACAAGGAATATAAATCAATGTCCATATTCTTTTGACCAAGCATGAAAATAAATCAATGTCCGGCAATGGCTTCCGCCGCAACACTCGCTGCTTTCTCTCTCATCCCCACCACCACCACCACCCGCACCACCACCCTCCACCTCTCATTGCCAGAAAATAAAACAATGTCCGGCAATGGCTTCCGAGACCCGGCCCGTTTTGTGCGGTGGTTGAAGGGATGGTTGTTTGTGGTGGGTTTGACGGCGGTTTGTGGTGTGGGTTTTGACGGGCGGTTTTGGTGTGGGTTTTGACGGGCGGTTTGTGGTGTGGGTTTTGACGGGATGGTTGTTTGTGGTGGGTTGTGGTGGTGGGTTTTGACGGGCGGTTTGTGGTGTAGGGCAGATCTGAAAACCCTCTCTTTTGAACGCTGAAACCTTCGCTGCACAAGCTAGATCCACAACCGTCTTCTTGTATTTTTGTTGTTGTTATTGGTTTTTGTTGTTGTTAGATCTATGATTTTCTTGATCTAGTTGTGTTTGCGCCTGTTTTGTGGAAATTTGAAATTTGATAAAAGATTTAAATGAGTTGAACTTGGATTTGAAGTTTGAAAGGGCAATCGTTCTTAATGCCCCTGTTTCTTGATCTATGATTTAAATGAAGTTTGGAATTTGACTGAACAAATGTATTCAAAGGTTGAATTTTTGGAACCAACAGTTCTTGTTTGAAATTGTTGAAATTTCTTAGGTAGTGGGATTTGATTTGTGTTCTTTTGACTCTGTTGGTTTTGATATGGTCGATTGGGCGACGATGATGCAAAAAAAAACGTAGATTTTGATGACGATGGCGCGGCAAGGACGGCGGAGGGTAGGTTTTGTTGGTGCAGTTGTCTGTCGACTACATCTTCGTTCGAGTCTTAGGGCAGAGCTGATTGTATTGTGAACAGTAAACGAGAAATCATGTATTAGGATAGGATTGCTTATTGGGCTTTAGATAGCCTTTGTGGCCCAATTAGATAGTAGGACCGCTAATGTGTCTTTGGGTCGGACCGCTAATGTGTCCTATTAGAGATTAGGATCGCTCGTATGGCATATATGTGAACCGCTCGAGCAGCAGACTGTGGATCGCTCGAGCGATAGACTGTGGATCGCTCATATGGACTTGTCCATATGAGCGGCCCATAACTACTATATATATTGGTCCTAATGAGCGATCCAGGTAGACTTAGAAGTTAGTCCGTATGTGTGTGTGAAAAGACGAAGCTCTGCCCGTTTGTCTCCACGTTCTTGTAAACTGACAATTAATCAATAAAGGAGACGTTAAAGTGTGAAATCAAGCTTTACGAAGACTAATTCAATGAATTCCGCCTCTGAACTAGTCTAAGTTCTCTTCTGATCGACTCATCGGGTCAGCAAACGATCCTACATGTGGTATCAGAGCTCAGGAGGAAGAGTTCTTGCTGTTTAGCTCGATTTTCACTCGATACTCTCACTTCTACACCTTCTTATCTGATTTGAAAAGATTTCACGATCAAAAATCATTCAAAATCTCAGGGATTGTGCGCAATAGTACTGTGACAAACCCTGGAAAGTTTCAGATCAGAATTCCAAGCCGTTTGGAAGATATCAAGGTTTTTCGGTTCGAAATCGCGAAGGAATCTGGGCTGGTTCGCCGATTTGGATCGCTTTTGGGACAGACCACTCGAACGGTTCGCTTATTTGACACTTGTGAACCGCTCGTTCGGACATATTGGACCGCTTATTTAGATTAGCTCAAAAGCCGGATCGCTTATCTGAACAATAGCCGGATCGCTCATCCGAACGGTTGGAACCGCTCGAACGGACAACTTGGAACCGCTCGAACGAATAACTTGGAACCGCTCGAACGAACCATCTGGACCGCTCATTCGAATCTTGGACCTCTTATTTGGTTGGATTGATCTTGGACCGCTCCAAGAGTTACTCTTGAATCGCTCGAAGCGACATTTCTTGGATCGCTCTTGTGATCAGTCTACACGGATCGCTCGAACGGATAGTGTTTGGGTCGCTCATCCGGTCAAGTACTTGATTCGCTCTTTAGTCAGTTCGCTTATTTGACAACTTCTTTGAACCGCTTATTTGGTTGCTGTCCGGTTCGCTTCAAAGATTGTATCTGGTCCACTTTTGCATCCGATTGTTGTTCTGATCCGTTGTTAGTCAACAAACACGTGTTGAGTTGATTTTGTGAAAAATGACGATGTTATTCGATGAACAAGAAAACAATAAGCTTGGGGATTTTAATAATTGGTATATAAGAACTATGGATACCGATTATAAAAATGTGAGCTTGGATATTTGGACGGAAAGTTTTGAACTATTCATATGCCAAAAGGAGGAAACGTTGAAAGAGATAGAAAATAGGTTTAAAATCTTAACGGACAATATGTGTTATAGGGGTATTAGGATGTCAAATGATGAATATCTATCAAAATTGACAACTGCTTTACCTGCTAAATGGGATGAGTTTATGGTTGAACTAAAACAGAAAGATTTCTTTCCAGAACTTTTTCCATATCAGTTCTTTAATGAAGTTAGAACAGAGTGGTATAAGGAAGAAAAGAAAAGGAGGGAATTTTTGGCTGAGATGGAAAAAAATTTACATAAACTAGAGCTGGATGTACTCATTGAAGTTGATAGAAGAGTTTGTGGCTTTCTTGCAACAAAGAGTACTCTAAAATATGATATCAAAAGGAAATGTTATATTGATGATAATTTGAATCCTTTTGATTTTGTTAAACTCTTTCGTGCAGGAATCGACAAGATGGAAACAAAGGATACTCCAAAGGTTGAAGAATCTGTGAAGCATGAAACTTCAAGCTCTGCATCAGTTTGTTCAAAATGTGACCGCTTCAAGACTGAAAATGACAAACTCTTGAAGAATGCGGAAAGTTTGACATTGGAAGTCAAGAAGCTAGAAGATGTGAAGCAAACTGATGATAAGCAGATTCTTATGGTTCAGGAAAATTGTGAGAAGTTGAAAGTTGAAAATGACAAACTGTTAAGTAATTTGAACAGTTTGACATTTGAAAACAGGAAGTTGAAAGAAAATATAAAGGTTTTTGAAAACAAACAGAAATCGTCAGAAGATGAGGATTTCTGGATCAAGCTGGAAAACAAAAACCTGAAAGCCAGTGAATCAAAATTTCAGGAACAGATAAAAATTTTGGAAAATGAAAAGACTGTTCTTGAAAACTTGAAAAATGAAAATGAAAATTCAATCAAGTCTCATCTTGAAAGAATCTCTCAACTTGAAAGTGAAGCTGAGAATTCGAGGAACAGAATTGATGAACTTGAAAAGAAATTGATCGGTTTTGTGACTTCATCTGACAAGTTGAATATTCCTTGTCCAAAACCAATCAACTCTGTTCCAATGAGTGACAAAGTCACAAACTTTGACAAAGTCAAAGTTAAAGATTGTGATGAAAAATCTGATGATAAAAAGGAAAAATTTCAGAAAACTGTTCTGCAATCAACTGAAAAAGGTGAATGCTCGAAGCAAAAACCGTTGAAGAAGAAAGCAGAACAGAAACAAAAATTAAAGAATGAGAAAATTGTTCAAAAAGATATTAAAAGTTCATCAGATCGTTCATCCAATCAAAAGAAAAAATTAAAAAAAATAAAAAATGAAAATTCTAAAATTGTTGGTAATAAGTGGTGCAGGTTGGACCACAGTGCCTCAAAGCCAAATCCAGCAAGTTTGAGAAAAGAATATCACCAAGCCAAACAATGCTTTGATCTGAGTGTTTGGACTAAAAATGGTGATAGGTACGATAACAGAGTGTGCTACAGCTGCGGCTATCATGGACACATTGCTGTTAACTGCCGGTATTGGAGTTATGAGACCAGGAGGTGCTATAACTGCCACATCAAAGGTCACATTGCCAGAGATTGCCCAAGGAAATCTAATGAAAGATTGAGGGTTAATTCTCAGAAAATGGCAAAGATTCCAGTCACAGTCAAGCCCCAGGAACAGAAGGTTTTGAAACCCAAAGTTCAAGAACGGTCAACTCAAGAAAAGAAAGTAAAGCTTTCACAGGGGCAAAAAGACAGACTGAGAAAAAAGAGGAAGAAGGCAAGAGAGTATCTTGAGAAGGTTTTGTCCTCGGGTTCATCCGTTGGAAAGAATAAGAGCTCTGATGAATCAACTTCCTCGATTGCAAAGTCAAGCAAGACAGATTCATCAGATACAAATCTGAGGACAGAAAAAAGAGAGAAAAAGAAGAAAATGGTCGGCGATGAATCTGACAGGTCGAAGTCAGACAAGCCACCTGCAGGCAATGATTCTGGTTCGTTAAAACCAGAGGAGCCTTTGGTTGAGGTAAAAAAGGAGAATTCAGGTTTAGCAATGGATGATGCAAATTTTCCACCATTGTTGAACAAGAATTCGAAATCACCCAAGATTCGTCAGGCTTGGGTGAATCTGTTTAAATGAAAAACCTGATTTGCCGGAGATCCCAAGATGGTATCGTGGATCATGGATCGGCACATTTCTTGAGAAATTTCACTTTGGTGATTTTTCGATTTACATGTGGTAAATCAGGGACATTAATTTGTACTTGATTTTCTACAGGTGGTTTATGGTAAACTGGGAATGATATATCTTTAAAATGTTTGAAGAAAACAAGATGAAGAGATAACCCCGAACCTACTAATGGTTTGAACACAAACTAATTTTTGTTTCCGGAAAAATCATTTTGATTAAAACAAACTTAAGTGTTTTGAGATCACAATGGGAAATTAGTTTGTTGTGAGGGGGAGTTCTGATTGTTTATGCCATATGGATGGAGAATTGAAGTGATTCTCATCATGTTGTCATTTTTGTACAGTTTGTTTCAAATTTTCCCAGAAAATCAAAATTGAGACATATTTTGATTTTAGGGGGAGAAAAATTTTAAAAAAATTAGAAAATTTGAAAATGTCAAAAACATTGAAAAATTGTAAAAATGAGTTTTGTTGCAAAACAAGAGGAAATGATAGTAAATCAGTTGGACTATCACAGCACGCTAAAGAAATGTAATGAAAAATGTGATAAACGGTCTCACTGATGATGTGACGATAGATTTTTATACATTTAGTAGATTTATTCGGGATATAAACCTAAAATTTCAAACTTATGAAATTCGTGGGGAACACTACTTGGATATATAGGTAACCCCTGAAATCTCGTTTGAAAGGTCTCGTATTCTGATATACTAGGTGTTTATACTCTATGATGTCTGGGGTATTATTCCGGGACTTCTGCTGAACGGTAGTTCTGACCTAGTCCTTGGCTAATACTTTCTGCAAAATGCTTGAAACATAGCATTATAGCCCTCATAATGATTAGACAATAAAATTGATAATCATCTGTTGTAGCTAAAAGATCCTCTAAAGGGGACACACTGCTTAGTCGAAGCTGATATCTCTCTGTTGAACGGAAGTTCTGACCTGAGATCCCTCAGTTCTCGCATCTTTCCCCTAATTTATGTACAGACATCATTGTAGTGTTCATACCTGTAAGACTGAATATTGGGATTCTGGATACGGGAGTATATTCAAGAGGTGGGACACATGAATTGAACTAAGTTCATAAAATACCTAAATAGTATCCTGAATAGATTGAAAATTGTATGAAAATTTAAGAGGACAATTATATCGTCAATCTACGTGAATCGTTTAGAACTTAAAATGATTAAAAGCTTAACGGTGTTTGTGTTATGTCTCAAAAACTGATGTGATCCTCTTGCACAAACTCACAAAAATATGTTTGTTTTGCATTTAAATTTCTGTCTTCACATTTACATTTTATATTTTGAAAAATCCAAAAAGATTTTTGACAACTGATGGTGAAGAGCTGATTTTCAAAATCTCAAAGGCTAAACTTGATGAACAGACGGGTTGGTTAAATCATTTGAAATGTTTAAAATGATTCATTAGGTTGAATCAGAAATTGAAATATTTCAAATTTATGAATCAGTGTTTAATTTGAAAAAGCTATCGAATAATTAGTTGATTCATTAAGTTGAATCACAATTATTTTGGTTTGTGATAGAGTGTTTGAGTTTTGCAGGCTTCTGATCCTGTTGCTACAGAGAAAGCCAGGAGTTGATTTCAATGGTGATAACGATTTCCAGACAGAGATCCCAGCATGATGATAGGGGGATCTGATGAAAGTTAGAGCCAGAGAAAGTTCCAGGCATATGATTCCAGGAGGAAGTTCCTGATAAAAAAAAATTGATTCCAGGCTGAGTTCCTGAAGAAGACCGAACAAGAGTGAAGAGCTGGAAATGATTGAAGACTCTCACTGAAGATTCCGTCAACATTCAAGGGGGAGTCTGTTGGTGCAGTTGTCTGTCGACTACATCTTCGTTCGAGTCTTAGGGCAGAGCTGATTGTATTGTGAACAGTAAACGAGAAATCATGTATTAGGATAGGATTGCTTATTGGGCTTTAGATAGCCTTTGTGGCCCAATTAGATAGTAGGACCGCTAATGTGTCTTTGGGTCGGACCGCTAATGTGTCCTATTAGAGATTAGGATCGCTCGTATGGCATATATGTGAACCGCTCGAGCAGCAGACTGTGGATCGCTCGAGCGATAGACTGTGGATCGCTCATATGGACTTGTCCATATGAGCGGCCCATAACTACTATATATATTGGTCCTAATGAGCGATCCAGGTAGACTTAGAAGTTAGTCCGTATGTGTGTGTGAAAAGACGAAGCTCTGCCCGTTTGTCTCCACGTTCTTGTAAACTGACAATTAATCAATAAAGGAGACGTTAAAGTGTGAAATCAAGCTTTACGAAGACTAATTCAATGAATTCCGCCTCTGAACTAGTCTAAGTTCTCTTCTGATCGACTCATCGGGTCAGCAAACGATCCTACAGGTTTTTTGAACCTGCAACCCCAATTTTGCAGCCTTTTTGATTATCGGATAATCTGAGCCAAACCCCGTTTTTTTCGAGATACAGTTTGTTTTGATGTTGTTGGTTTTTTATTTTTCGCCCCTAGTCGATGATGATAACAATATATCTGAGACACCTCCCGAGTTTGCGATTTCTGGGTGCGTTCGTTTTTGTGTAAAAAAGTTTTTGTATAAAAAAAAGGTAAACCGTAAACTTTTTAATGTAAAAAAGTTAAACGTAAAAAGTTTTACATAAAACGTAAAACGTAAAAAGTTTTACGTAAAACGTAAAACGTAAAAAGTTTTACGTAAAACGTAAAAATTTTAACGTAAAACGTAAAAACGTAAAAAGTTTTACGTAAAACGTAAAAATTTTAACGTAAAACATAAAACGTAAAAAGTTTTACGTAAAACGTAAAAAGTTTAAAAAGTTTAACGTAAAGCGTAAAAAGTGTTAAAAACGACGCGTTAAAAAAACGTGTAAAAAATGGCGCGTTAAAAAAAACGACGCTTGAAAAAAACGACGCGTAAAACACGGCACGTTAAAAAAACGGCACTTGAAAAAACCCGGCGTAAATTCCGGCGCATAAAAAATAATGATGCTTAAAAAAGTCCGGCGTGCAAAAATCGGCGCGCAAAAAAACTTGTCTTGTTAAAAAAAATCTGAATTTTAAAATTCTTTTAGTCAAAAAATTCTTTTTAAAAATAAAGTAATATAATAAAATAAAAAAGTAATAAAAAATAATAAAGACAAAAAGACAAAATAGAGTCATTTTACAAAATTACTCTTTTGGATTAAAATATTAAAAACATAATAAGACAAAAAGTATTTTATATTATTTTTAGTTACTTTTAATCTCATCCATTGATCTTGAAGATCTAATGGCTTGGAACTGGTTCTCGCGGTTCTTATAACTGGAGGTGGTTTTCATTTTAGCGGTTCCCTATATATATATATATATATATATATATATATATATAGTGGGAGTTGGCTAGAAAGCCTAAGTTTCCTAAAAGTCTAGGAAGCAATAGGGAGGTGACATGTGGCTTTTAGTTTTTTTATTCAAAAGGGCATGATGGTAATTTGATTATTAATTTAATTTTGGAATATTATATATCCTAAACTAACTATCCAGATATTTATGGAAACGTATATCTCTTTGACAATTTCAAATCATTAAGATTTCAAAAGGGCAATTACTTTAAATTACGAAGTTCAAATCATTAACAATTTCTTCACGTTGTGTTTTATCAGTTATTGGGTTCATCACAATGTGTTTTAGCAGTTACTGCTTTCAGTTACTGTTTCATCACAATGTGTTTTATCAGTTACTGGTTGATATGATTTTTGGCATTCTTGATGTTGTGTTTTAAAAGTTAATGGTTCACGTTGTGTTTTATCAGTTACTGGTTTCATCACAATGTGTTTTATTAGTCACTGGTTTCAATTACTATTTCTTCACAATGTGTTCAATCATTTACTGGGTGATGTGATTTTGGCATTCTTGATGTTATGTTTTATCAGTTACTGGTTTCATCACAATGTGTTTTAGCAGTTACTAGTTTCAGTTACTGTTTCATCACAAAGTGTTTTATCAGTTACTAGTTGATATGATTTTTGGCATTCTTGATGTTGTGTTTTATAAGTTTTATCAGTTACTGGTTCACATTGTGTTTTATCAGTTACTGGTTTCATCACAATGTCCTTTATCAGTTACTGGTTTCAGTTACTGTTTCATAACAATGTGTTCTAGCATTTACTGGGTGATGTGATTTTGGCATTCTAGATGTTGTGTTTTATCAGTTACTGGTTTCATCACAATGTGTTTTAGCAGTTACTAGTTTCAGTTACTGTTTCATCACAATGTGTTTTATCAGTTACTGGTTGATATGATTTTGGCATTCTTGATGTTGTGTTTTATCAATTACTGGTTTCATCACAATGTGTTATACCAGTTATGATTCATGAATGGCATGTTCTTTTGTATTTTATATATTGTTTCATCACAATATGTTTTATCAGTTACTGGTTGATGTGATTTTGGTATTCTTGATGTTGTGTTTTATCAGTTACTGGTTTCAGTTACTATTTCATCACAATGTGTTCAATCGTTTACTAGGTGATGTGATTTTGGCATTCTTGATGTTGTGTTTTATCAGTTACTGCTTTCATCATAATGTGTTTTAGCAGTTACTGGTTTCAGTTACTGTTTCATCACAATGTGTTTTGTCAGTTACTGGTTGATATCATTCTTGGCATTCTTGATGTTGTGTTTTATAAGTTACTGGTTCATGTTGTGTTTTATCAGTTACTGGTTTCATCACAATGTGTTTTATCAGTTACTGGTTTTAGTTACTGTTTCATAACAATGTGTTCTATCATTTACTAGGTGATGTGATTTTGGCATTCTTGATGTTGTGTTTTATCAGTTACTGGTTTCATCACAATGTATTTTAGCAGTTACTGGTTTCAGTTACTGCTTCATCACAATGTGTTTTATCAGTTACTGGTTGATATGATTTTTGGCATTCTTGATGTTGTGTTTTATCAATTACCGGTTTCATCACAATGTGCTATACTAGTTATGATTAATGAATGACATGTTCTTTTGTATTTTATATACTGTTTCATCATAATGTGTTTTATCAGTTACTGGTTGATGTGATTTTGGCATTCTTGATGTTGTGTTTTATCAGTTACTGGTTTCATCACAATGTGTTTTATCAGGTACTGGTTCCAGTTACTGTTTCATCACAATGTGTTTTATCAGTTACTGGTTGATATGATTTTGGCATTCTTGATGTTGTGTTTTATCAGTTGGCATTCTTGATGTTGTGTTTTAGCAGTCATTCACTAGTTCGTCACACTGTGTTTTATCGCTAAAACACATTACTATGAACACATCTAGATCTGATTTATCGTTATTTTTTGTATGATTTGGTGTTTTCAAATGTGAGGGATTAGAGAGAGAAAAAAAATTGCGACATTTTTTTAGGTAATTTTATGATTGGTAGTTATTTCTATATTTAAAACAACTTAAATGACACATTTACCCCCAATCAATTAAATTAGCCTATTTTAAAGACACGTATATTACCAATATGCCACCAAAATGATCTTAACCATTAAACACACTCATCTGATGATCGGTTCCTACACTTTCGAGGAAAAACACACTTTCCACAGGATCCTTACTGTATGTGTGTGTTGTGTGTGTTGTGTGTGTGTGTATATATATATATAGTGGGATTCCCACGCGTTTCACTGCGTGCCTTTGGTCATTATCGGTCGGGTTCATTAAACTACCAGTATGATACCGGCACTCGACACATCAATCTGCCAATCGACACGTTTTTACATCAATTGAAAAAAACGAATACCCGTACCGGTATATGTGTTGTTTGGTCGGTATCAGTCCGTTACGATACCGGTATCGTGCAGACACTCGATATAGCTTACGATACCAAAAAATACTTTATTGCGAAAATTACTTTTATTGCGAATATTACTTTGTGTTCAATGAATTTTATACCACCACGTCGAGAATTCTATAAAAATGAATATGATACCGTTACGAATGTTGTTTGGTCGGTATATTTTCGGTTTGTGATGATTAAAAAAATCAACTATTTTAGTCGATATATTTTCGGTTTGTGATGATAAATAAAATCTAGTATATATAACCCGTTCGGATACCGATGTTGTTTGGTCAGTATATGTTTAGTTGGTGATCATAAAAAATCAACTATGTATGACTTGTTCAAATAGAACTTTTATCGAATTGTACATAATAATAGGCACATGATGAAGTTAACAATAACAAACTATACCAGTATTATACGGTACCAGTACCTATGTTTAGACAATATCAATATATGAAAAAAATAAAACAAATGAATAAAAGATAAAATATCACTAATAAAATTAAAAACAATTATTAAAAAAAGCTAAATCTGTTATAAATATATTATTATATTATTATGGTTATCAACTCCTAAAATAGACTGACTTCTTCTCCAAGTTTTCTTCTCCTATATATACTACCTTGTATCTCTTGTGTTACACATATCTATCAATGAAATATCAATCTCTTTCTCCCTACATCTATTTCTCTTATTGTTTGCTATTAAGCTGGTAGTTTGTTGTTTCACAACAAAATCACTATTAATGGGCATTATTCATAGCCACTTTTTAATTATATATATTAAACTAGTGATAATACCCGCGAATTTCGCGGTGTTGAAAAATGGTATGTTTGTTACTTTTAAAAACAAAATACGTTTTTTGAATTATGTTTATACCGATCATAAAGAAACTGTACGCATGGACTTATTATGGAAATCTGAAGTTGAAAATTAAAATACAACGAATCATCGTACTATAGATCTGAAATAACCGAAAAGATAAGTAAACGAAGGAAATACGTTTTTCTTGTTTTGAAATATAAATTGAAAGCCTATTACTGCAATACTTCTACTTGTTGTTCGTAACCAATAACCTCGAATTCGTTTTTGACCAATTGAAAAAACAATCATCACCTAACGAAATATGTTCAACTTAAATTATATCATGTCATCCAACAACACTCTACCTATTGTAAACAAATTATATGCAAAGAATTATATTAGTTATATATATTGAGAAAGAACATTATATGTTTATGATGATTATAACGAATTTTTTCGAATGAAATTATTATGGAAGTCTCAAGAAATAAAACAACCAACGTACTATTGATATAAATAAAACGAAAAGATAAGTTAATGATGAAATTACATTTCTGTAGTTCGAAATTTGAATATCAAGTATAATCTTGATGAAGCTCTAACCATGACGATACATCTTTTTTCTTAATGAATAACTGTTAATTTGAAATACGAACGTTGTTAAGTAATACGACAATTGAATGTTGACAATTATCAACATTTAAGTTGTTTACGAAATAGTATTTGAAAAACTTTAAAATATTACTTAGTACACAAAAATGAAAGTTTATTTGGAAATTTGTTAATCACAATCTAAGATTAAAACTTAAGCATCAACACACTAAAATATAAAGATGAATAGGGGTATTGATGATTCGGTTTGAAACCATAAAACCGTTTAAACCGGTCATCGGTTTGGATTCATGGTTGATTTATTTTTAAAACTAATTCTTATTTCTTAAACCTGTTTGGTTTAGGTTTATACCGAAAACCGGTCGTATAAAACCGGACCAAACCATAAGTTTTTATAATATATTTTTATTTTTTAGATATTACATATTAGTTATTTATATTATAAATTGGACTTAATTAAAATAAAACTGTACTAAATAACACAATTAGCTTAAATTATTGACTGCAACTGAGCTTTATATTAGTTTGTAACTGTTTAGGCATAGTTAAATCAATATACATAGACCTGCGCAGATAAAGTTACAATCTCCATTCTTGACCCATTGTTTGCATGAGCACATAAGCCAGAGTAGCACATTTAGGCATAGTTAAATCAATATACATATACCTACGCAAATAAAGTTACAATCTCCATTCTTGACCCATTGTTTGCATGAGCACATAAGCCACCGTAGCACATTTTAAACAAAGTCTTAAATATATAAATAAAAATAAATCGATAATCTTTCTAACACACACACACACATATAGCGTAACAACTTGTATTACACGACCCAATGAGCTAAAAACCATGAAACCAAACCGTTCACAACGGTTCAATTTGGTTCGGTTCTAAGTTTCAACGGTTCGGTTAACGATAATAAAAAACGGTAACTGACGGTTTGACATAAAAACCGTGAACACCTAATGAACATTAACTTTTTATCTCTCATCCACTCACAACCACTTTTTATAATATAAAAAAACACTCGTAATTTGGTGGACGGGATATACAATACTGCAAAATACATAATTTATATCACACAAACATGTATTGTCTGAGCTTAATGAATTAAATTTAACCTCGAACGGATAATCAAAGAGAGTTACTTATCAAAGCCTTTATACAATAGAAAAGTTTGACCAAATTAATCTCGTACTATCATTGACATCTTTTTCCTAAAGGAGGCGAAACTCAACAAAATCAATAGCTTGTATTCCCTGAAATTTAACCACAGAAATTCAAGGGGGTCAATTTCAACCAACTCAATTCATCTACCGATCGGGTATTTTAATGGAATCAAGAACATAGAAGCTAAAAAGATACAATAAAAAACATTTGTAATAAATATAGATATGCTTTGACTTTCAACCTCTTAGACTCAACTTTGACAAATTTTAGAACTTGCAACAGCAACAGCAGTTGGTTTATTTGTGTTGTTTCTTGAAAAAAAGATGTTCACAGATATCGAATTAAAAGAATATATATGATCCATGCACATACCTTATTGTTGCCCTGTTTTCTTCTCTCTCATCAAAGCAACGCCAATAACATTTTTATGATCTTTATAATGAGAGATCAATAAACTTCAATAGATTTAGTCATGTTGCGGAAAGCCCCGTGTCATTTGTAAAATTTTAAATGACTAAAACTTAGATATCTTCGGTGGAAATCTTCGGAATAGAACTGACCGAAAGCTTGGCCACAGTGACTCCTTCAGGTTGCTTTCTGTTATAGTCCCACCATCAATATGTATTTTATCATAAGCACCTCCATAAAAAAACTCCTTTTCTCAAAAGTTGCCTCCACCAAATCAATCTATAAAGAATAATGCAACAGTATCCCAACAAAACTACAGAAAATAAAAACAATATAGAGCACTAAAACAAAAACAAATACAAAAAATAATTCTTAACATTTCAATACATATATGCCAATGGCCTTGAACAACTGGTACAGGTTATCAAATCCTAGTTAAGTAGATTATAGTTCAAAAGATGCCCAAAATTGTAACCTTAGGATAGTATTATAGCATGAAGTATGTTTTTTGGTACCTACTACACTTGGTTTAACCGTTTAAGAGATCTAATTAATTATAATTTTTCCATTTTGCTTCTTATAAACATAAATAGATCAGACATGTGATACGAGTTGTATGACAAATCAAATAGCATAAAGTTATATCAGCCATGTTAGTATCTTAAGCGTTAAATAGCTTACCAAGAATCGTCTGGTTCAGACCTTTGACTCAACCAAAAATCTTCTTGTTCGGCCTCGTGATTCAGCCGAGAATCATCTGGTTCGGGGTTCGGCCCCATGATTCAGCCAAGAATCATCTGGTTCCGTGGTTCGGCCTCGTGATTCAACCAAGAATCTTCTGGTTTGGCTCCGTGATTCAGCCAAGAATCTTCTGCTTCAGCAGTATCTGGATGTTTAGGTGTAGACATTATAAGATGCGGCGATAGCCAGAGCTGATGTTTGTAGGACGGAAAAGGAGTTATATAGGAGTTCAAAAGCCTATGACGCAGCTTATAGGAGTTCAAAGGATGACTTCTTGTAGCCTGTTGCGGATAGATGATCGATAACATCCGGAAAGAAGGAACCTGGCCAAGGAGAATTGTCCAGTAATGTTTGTCATTAGAAACTTCATATGGCGAAAGGTCGTTCATGATTCAGCAGGTGCAACCTACATTCGCCGAGAGTCACCTTGCATGGCAGGTCGTTCTGCCGGTGATGCTTCGGGTGCATGAATCATTCGGCGAAATTTCATTCAGTACGATGTCCTCCGGCTATAGTTTATTTTTTAATTCTTTGAAAGATTGAGGCGAGTTCTTGCCAAACCGGGAATCTGGTAACATAAAAGGAGATGATGTGGAGTTGACAATGTTGTCATAAGTCTGATGAAACTACTCTTAACATAAAAATTTTATTTAAAAGAATACAATTAAAAACTGAATATCAACCTTGGAAAAAACTAAATAACAACATAGCAAATACTCGTCATTAGATGGGTGTAGTATAATAAATTATTGGCTTCTAGACATTCTATCAACTCCCAACGTCATTTTCCATTCAGAACTTTCCCAACTTGAAATTTGGGTAAACAGAAATTGTTGGTGGAGCAATCCTTTCATCAGTTTGGGCAAAATATTCCCACATGCATACTATCAACAATCAGATTATATAAAACATCTAATCCATTTTAAAAAATACAGTTTCAGATATTTATATGATATATTTACCACTCACCAACAACACTATTTAAGATCTATACCAGGTAATGTTAGTGAAACGATGAAACATAACCCACGCCCCATCCCTTTAACTCAATTTCCATAAGATGTTGGACCTGGTCTTGCCCATTTCAGGGTTTCAAAGGCGAAATACTAAACCCTACACCTTAATTAAAAAATTTAATCGTAATTATGTCATACATCTGAAGATTCTAAAACTTCCTTGGATGCAAAATTGAAGTGAAATTTACGCTAAATACACTAAAATTTCTAGAGATAAACAAAGAAGCTAACAATTACCAAGTACAGACGTGCATATAGCATCTTCTGTTCTAGCCACTTGTACAGACATCTCATAGTCATATATAACTAACTACTCATGGACTTGGATGCATATTTGAAGTAAAGTCAACTTACCAGAGCATTACATCTTACATTAACTCTTAATCAAGCAAAATATAACAAATCAACTTAAACTAAAAACTAATATAAAAGGTAAAAGAGAGAAATTGATCTAGAGATTATAATATATACAAATATACACCAAAACATCAGTATGAATGCAATTTACCTTCCACAAAAGTCAACATTTATCTTCAAGATGAGATGTGGGTTCTTACTTAACTCTTCGCATAACCTAGAAAGTGCAACCATAAATTTAAGTTCTTGACAATAAAAAAAATTCAACTAATACTCCCGTATCTATGTACACATAGGAGGTATCTTCATACTTATTTTGAAACTTAACCACATTTCTATTACCCCTTAAAGCTTGCCATATCTTTACTTCAACTTTAACATTCTCGCGACAGCCAAAAGAATCAACTGTCAAAAAAAGTAAATAGTATTATATATAAATCAAGATAGCATACAAAGAGATAAAAGTAGGCAAATTGCTTGCTCCCCTAACTTTCCCAATTGAAAAAAACAGTTAATAATAATAATCATAGATTTTCTCTCCATCAAACATTCTGAGTTGTTATGGTTTTATTCATGGATAGTGCTAATTCCCGTGAATTTCGCGGAGTTGGGAAATGATATGTTTTTTATTTGTTGAAAAAAAATTGCGTTGTTGATCATAAAGAAACTATACGTGTGAACTTATTATGGAAATCTGAAGTTACGATGATCATCACAAAATTCTATGAAGGAAATTTATTATAATGTAACATTATCATATTAACGCGCGGCGCAATTCGAAAACATTCCATTGGTACAACATGACCCGACAGCAAAACTATGCATATACTATACGGAGACGAAATACATGATTTAAAAAAAAACATATACCTTAATGACCCGCTTCCAGATGATAACTCAAAACGGTGCCTCAAGAGATTCATCCCACACATATGCACTACCATTAGAGGCATCTTCGGCATCTTCCTCCATTGACAGCCTGATGTACTCTCGATGAACAAACCGATCCCACTCTGTTAACGTTGGATTCTCACGTTCCTGTATTATAAAAATGTTGATACAATTTGTCAAAATAAATAAATAATCCAACGATTACTTATTTAGCAAGCTATTTACATTTCATAATCATAATGAAAAAAAAGCTCCATATAAAGACATAATATTTAAAAAAAATTGCGCCTGTGGAAAACTCAATGCATAGGCTAACATCAGCTCTATAAACAATTCTTTCAACATACAATAATTCTTTCAAACATTTGCCTTGCAACATGTCACACCCCCAAAATCCACACGCGGAGTACTACCGCTTGGAGGCGTGACATGACCAGGATCAAGCCATCAATCATATTGAACATAGTATATAATAATCAAAGAAGTTCGTAAAACCCAATTCAATACAATTGATGTTCAAACCATACATAGTTAAGTAGCGGATGCATAAGTATGTAAACCCAAAGTAAATCATAAGTTCAAATATTCGAAACGTTAAACATAGTATTCATGATCTGTGCTCCACAACGACCTGCTCCTTCCTAGTGCAAGCTCCATAAGTACCTAAGGTCCTGCAAGGCATGCAGCAGAGAGTCAACAACTAGTTGAGCGAGTTCACAGTTAATAGTTCAGTAATAGTATAGTGTGAGTAGTAGTATGTTCGTTCGTTATGTCATGTATCGTATTAGTTCCCATCGCGGCCTCCCAGGCAGGTATGCGAAGATATTAGA
Organism: Helianthus annuus; assembly: GCF_002127325.2. Classification (NCBI taxonomy): domain Eukaryota; kingdom Viridiplantae; phylum Streptophyta; class Magnoliopsida; order Asterales; family Asteraceae; genus Helianthus; species Helianthus annuus. The sequence continues at coordinate 107,275,762 of NC_035440.2, read as the reverse complement.
GGATGTTTTTCCCAAGTGTTCTAGACTAGGTTTATTCGTATCGCGGCCTCCCAGGCAGGTGTGCGAAGATTAGTAAATTTAGTTCGCGGCCTTCCTATGGTAGGTGTGCGAAGTCAGTCATAATATCGCGGCCAACCCTTGGCAGGTGTGCGAAGATCAGTTCAATAAGTGTTACTAGTCTAGCCGTATCTTATCGTTAGGTTCTATCATCTGAGTATACACAATAATTCATCAAATCCCATTCCCACCCGGGAACCCCATGCCTTGGCTGTGTGAACTCACCTTGGGTTTGCTCGGTATGCTAAGTATGTGCTCGAAGTAAATCAATCACGTCCTAAATACGTACGTATGCATAATCAGTTTATATCCAAGTTGTTCACGAATAGGTATAATCATAGAAGTACTAGTATGTAACTGTTATCACATAAGTCATGCTCATCACTTAACAGCAGTTAGTTAATACAGTTAACTTCTAACAGAGTCTAACTAAGTTATTGTGCAGTTAACCAAGTTGACGAATCACAGGTTGGCGAAACACAATGTGTTTCGTCAACTACCCTTTTGACGAAACAAGATTCTGTTTCGTTGACAACCCTTGGCGAAACACTTCCTCTATTTCGTCAAACCCCCTTGGCGAATCAAATCCAGTTTCGTCAAACATTCTAATTCGTCAAACATTCTATTTCGTCAAGGCAGCAGTTACGTCAACACAAGTCAGTTACGGATTTAATCACAGAAACCCTAACTATCTAAAACAGCCGTCAAGAACACCCATCATGATCATCATCAATCAGTAATCATACACAAATCGTTCAACATATAACCACTTAATCATCATGTTACGATTCGTTATTCGTGTCTATCCCGAACCCTAGTTTAATAATTTAACAAAGTACGTTATCCGGTTCACATATGCTAGCCGATTCCATACACATCAATGACTAATGATTTAATCCACACTTGTTTACAAGATATCCCTAATACATCATGCAAACATTCCGAACAAAACATGGTAGCCGATCAATACCATTCATAACCGATTCATAAGAACGTCATCAATCATACTCACTTTATCATTGTCAACAATAATATAAACACACAAAACAATTGACGGAGCTAATCACACTAACCGGAATAGATGAAAGCAAGAACGGGATTGATCTATAGGGCTTCAAGGTTGCCATCACACAGAGAAAGCTCTAGGGTTTTCTTGTTTTGCCAAAACGTATCAAACATAGGTCTGGGTGTGTGTATATACGTGTTTTACCGTAATGGGCCCGTAGCTGGGCCTCAACGAATCTGGGCCGGCGAATCAAGTTCTATTTCATCGAGACTGAGTTGGCGAAACAGGCTTGTTTCGTTGAGTGGTCCTTGGCGAATCACAAATCTGATTCGTCGAGTTGTGCTTGGCGAAACACACTTGTGTTTCGTCGGGTTGTTCAAGTGTTAACAGTTTAAGTTTATCAACAGATTTCAAGTTATACAATCAAACACATAATCATGCAAATCACAAGACACTTTATTATATCACAACGTGTACATTACAAGTCAATCAAGTCTAACACTTAAACAGTCAAAGTCAATGTGCATTAAATGCGAAAGTGAAAGTCGAAAGTTCGAGTTGTCACATTATCCCCAACTTGAAAGAAATTTCGTCCCGAAATTTAGCATGTGTTTACTGAGGAAGCTAGGTAAGTTGTATCGTTCACTGGTTTTCCTGGGGTGTCACATCCTCCCCCCGTTGATCTGGAATTTCGTCCCGAAATTCCGTGGTAGTAGCTTCAGCCTCAGTAGTGGTTGCATTGGTTCCGAATATCTGGGGATACTTTTCCGTCATCTGGTCTTCGCGTTCCCAGGTGTACTCTGGGCCACGACGGGAGTTCCAACGAACTCGAACAAGAGGGATTCTCTTGTTTTTGAGGACCTTAACATCCCGGTCCGTGATTTCAACTGGCTCCTCGACGAACTGCAACCGCTCATCGATAGTGAGTTCCTTAAAAGGAACTATAAGGGTCTCATCTGACAGGCACTTCTTCAGATTCGACACGTGAAATACATTGTGAACTGCACCGAGTTCAGCTGGTAGGTTTAGCTTGTAGGCCACTTTGCCTATTTACTCAATGATTTCGAACGGTCCGATGTACCGCGGATTTAGTTTGCCCCGTTTGCCAAAATGTACCACACCCTTCCAGGGTGAGACTTTAAGTAAAACCCGGTCCCCGACCTGAAATTCCAACGGTTTCCTACGCTTATCCGCGTATGCTTTCTGACGGTCGCGTGCTGCCGCCATGCGTTGTCGTATTTGTGCAATCTTTTCTGTGGCGTCCACTACAATCTCTGGACCCGTGATCTGACTATCCCCCACCTCTGCCCAACAGAGAGGTGACCGACATTTACGCCCGTACAATGCCTCGAATGGAGCGGCTTGTATACTGGTGTGATAACTGTTATTGTATGAGAACTCCACCAAAGTGAGATGCTTTTCCCAGCCGTTGCCGAAATCGATAATACATGCCCGAAGCATGTCTTCGAGAGTCTGGATCGTTCGCTCAGACTGCTCATCCGTCTGAGGGTGATACGCTGTGCTCATGTCTAACCGTGAGCCGAAAGATTTATGCATCGCTTGCCATAGCTCTGACGTGAATCGTGCATCCCGATCCGAAATGATGGAGGTGGGCACCCCGTGCCTCGAAACAACTTCTTTAAGATAAACGTCTGCGAGAGTGGAGAACGTATCCGTTTCCTTAATAGCCAGGAAGTGTGCAGACTTGGTGAGTCGATCCACAATCACCCATATAGTGTCATTCCCACGCTGGGATTTGGGTAGGCCTGTAACGAAATCCATGGAAATTTCTTCCCATTTCCATTGCGGTATCTTGGGTTGCTGAAGTAGGCCCGCTGGTTTCTGATACTCCACTTTGACTTTTGTACAAGTCAAACACTTGCCAACGTAAGTCGCGATGTGGGCTTTCATGCTAGGCCACCAGTATGTTGTTTTGAGATCGTGGTACATTTTATCCGACCCTGGATGTACCGAGTAGCGAGACTTGTGTGCTTCATCCATCACAAGTTCCCGTAATCCGCCATATAGTGGGACCCAAATACGCCCTATTACATAGTAGGCGACGTCTTCCTTTTGTTCCATTCGTTGCCTTGAGCCGCGTAAGGCTTCAGCTTTGACGTTGTCGGGTTTCAATGCCTCGATCTGAGCAGTTCGTATCTGTGCAGGAAGACTGGACTGAATAGTGAGCTGCAAAGCTCGTACGCACCTAGGTAGAGTGTCTTTCCGACTGAGAGCGTCAGCCACAACATTGGCTTTGTCTGGATGATACTTGATAGCGCATTCGTAATCGTTCAGAAGTTCAACCCATCTTCGTTGACGCATGTTCAAATCCTTTTGCTTAAGGATATGCTTGAGACTCCTGTGATCGGTGTAAATCGTGCACCTGGTACCGTACAGGTAGTGTCGCCATATCTTAAGCGCGAAAACAACAGCTCCCAGCTCTAAATCGTGCGTCGTGTAGTTCTGTTCGTGAACCTTGAGTTGACGAGAAGCGTAGGCAATAACTTTATCCCGTTGCATCAATACACAACCAAGCCCCTGTATCGATGCGTCACAATAAACCACAAAATCATCTGTGCCCTCTGGCAGTGAGAGAATAGGTGCGCTGCAAAGCCTATCCTTTAGGTACTGAAAAGCGGTTTCCTGGGGACCTCCCCAACGGTAGGTGACACCCTTCTGTGTCAGTAGTGTAAGCGGCTGTGCGATCTTGGAGAAGTCTTTGATAAACCGTCTGTAGTAACCCGCCAAGCCCAAGAATTGGCGTATTTCCGTTGGTGTACGCGGTGCAGGCCAATTCCTGATCGAATCTACCTTGGATGGATCGACATGAATCCCATCCCTGTTCACCACATGGCATAAGAAGTGGACTTCACGAAGCCAGAAGTCGCATTTAGAAAACTTGGCGTACAATTGCTCCTTTCGTAGCAGTTCCAAAATCAATCGTAGGTGCTGTTCATGCTCCTCCTGACTCTTGGAGTAAATCAAAATGTCGTGGATAAAAACAATGACGAACTTGTCAAGATAGGGTTTACACACCCTGTTCATAAGATCCATGAATACGGCAGGCGCGGTCGTTAACCCGAATGGCATGACAAGAAACTCGTAGTGACCGTAGCGAGTTCTGAAAGCGGTTTTGGAGACGTCCTCATCCCGGACTCTCAGCTGATGATACCCTGACCTCAAGTCTATCTTGGAGTAGTAACTCGACCCCTGCAACTGGTCGAATAAGTCGTCTATTCGCGGAAGAGGATAACGGTTCTTCACCGTCACCTTGTTCAGTTCACGGTAGTCGATGCACATCCTGAAAGTGCCATCCTTCTTTTTCACGAAAAGTACTTGAGCTCCCCAAGGCGATGAGCTTGGACGAATAAAGCCCTTTTCCAAGAGCTCTTGTAACTGCTTCGACAGCTCTTCCAGTTCGGTTGGAGCTAAACGATACGGTGCGCGGGCTATTGGTGCGGCTCCAGGAGCTAACTCTATCTGGAATTCGACTTGGCGGTGAGGCGGTAAACCGGGTAAATCTTCAGGAAACACCTGAGGGAAGTCACGTACAACTGGAATATCCTCCAGCTTCTTTTCCTTTGCTGATGCGTCAGTGACAAGTGCCAGAATTGCAGTGTGCCCTTTTCGTAAACATTTCTGCGCCTTTAAGAAAGAGATGATGCCAACCACAGCACCACTCTTGTCGCCTTGAACTTCGAGAGGTTCTTGACTAGAGTGAGGAATACGAATGATCTTTTCCTTGCATAAAATCTCTGCGTGATGTTGGGATAACCAATCCATACCGATGACAACGTCGAAGCTACCCAAAACTATGGGTATAAGATCAATCGAGAAGGTCTGACCAGCTAAAACGATGCTACAACCCTTGATTACATGTGCGGCTTCTACACTTTTACCATTTGCTAACTCTACGACATGTTTGGTGTTTAGGGGTGTGGGTGTACGTTTTAACAATTTACTCATTTTCAAGGACATATAACTTGTATCAGCACCCGAATCAAATAAGACAGTAACATAAATATCGTCGAGAAGAAACTTACCCATAACCACATTGGGATCATTCATTGCGTCGCCCCCGACCCAGCACAAAAGCACGACCCCGAGCTTCGTTGCCATTGTTGTTGTTGTTTCCCCCGTTATTGTTGTTCCCGTTGCCCTGGTTATTGTTGTTGTTGCGATTCTGGTTCTGGTTCAATTGAGGGCAATCACGTTTGTAGTGGCCTTCAGCCCCACACTGGAAACATCCCCGGTTTCCACGCTGTGGCTGCTGCTGCTGGTTCTGTGGAGCTGGCGGTGGGAGTTGCTGGTTCTGGTTTGCTGGCCGTGAGCTTCTACAATCCTTAGCCTCATGACCCATCTTGAGGCATCTTTGACAACGTTCCCTGCGACATCTTCCACTGTGGTGTTTGTTGCACCTACTACACCATAGGTGAGTCCCCCGATATCCACTCTGCCCCTGACCGCCTGATGATTGCTGATTCGGACTCTGGTAGTCATTAGTCTTGCGCTGCTGTGCTTGAGACTGAACAGAAACTGATCCCTTGCTGGAATCCCCCTCCCATTTTCTCTTGTTGTCACTGGGAGTAGCAGAAGTAGTGACAGCAGTAGTGGTAGCACTGATGCGTTTTGGCAGCTTGTTCTGTTCCACTACCTGGTCGGTGAGCCGATGAGCAAGACGCTGAATGTCTTGGATGTTGTTGAGGTTAGCCGACGTCACGTGGCTCTGAATCTCTGGCGCAAGTCCCTTGAGATACAACTCAATGCGCTTAACTGGAGGGTCCACCATCGTTGGACACAAGATGGCCAGTTCGTTTGACCGTTTCGTATAAGCCTCAATCTCTGACCCCGTCATCTTCAAGTGGTATAACTCATCCTCCAACTTGTGGATGTCGTCTCGCGTGCAGTATTCTCGTTTGATCAGTTCTTTGAAATCTTCCCAGGGTGTGGCGTTAGCAGCTGCCAACCCTAGGATCTGAACTTGCGCGTTCCACCAAGTTAGCGCAATCCCTTCCAACGTGCCAGTGGCGTACTTAACCCTGCGAGCCTCAGGGCATTCACACATCTCAAATACCGACTCGAGCTTTTCAAACCAATGGAGGAGTCCCACTGTCCCCTCGGTGCCACTGAAAGTACTTGGACGACAGTCCATGAAGTTCTTGAATGTGCAGACAGGTTGTGGAGCGTTTTGACCTGCTTGTGCAGCTGCAAGTGCCGCAGCTACTTGTTCGTTGATAAGAGCCGTCAACTGGGCTTGAGTCATGTTCACACATCCAGACATGATCTTCATAGTAAAAGTAGCATAAGTGAGAAAGGTTCGCGAGTAGTGCGATGACAGAAGAGTATAAGCACGTAGGTATTCTCACGTAATAGAGTCATGTGTATCTAAGCGTACTACGAGCAAAGTTCTATATAGTTCTAGCAAGCAGGTAATAAACATAAACCTTATTACCTAGGATGTTGAGTCTTGCACGTGGAGCGAAGCGTCGTTGTGGATCGTTGAGAGCACTGTTCTGGTTATAGTCTGGTTTTAATAAAAACGTTTTTCCCATATTAAAACCAAGTTCTCTATAACCAATGGCTCTGATACCAATCTGTCACACCCCCAAAATCCACACGCGGAGTACTACCGCTTGGAGGCATGACATGACCAGGATCAAGCCATCAATCATATTGAACATAGTATATAATAATCAAAGAAGTTCGTAAAACCCAATTCAATACAATTGATGTTCAAACCAAACATAGTTAAGTAGCGGAAGCATAAGTATGTAAACCCAAAGTAAATCATAAGTTCAAATATTCGAAATGTTAAACCTAGTATTCATGATCTGTGCTCCACAACGACCTGCTCTTTCCTAGTGCAAGCTCCATAAGTACCTAAGGTCCTGCAAGGCATGCAGCAGAGAGTCAACAACTAGTTGAGCGAGTTCACAGTTAATAGTTCAGTAATAGTATAGTGTGAGTAGTAGTATGTTCGTTCGTTATGTCATGTATCGTATTAGTTCCCATCGCGGCCTCCCAGGCAGATATGCGAAGATATTAGAGGATGTTTTTCCCAAGTGTTCTAGACTAGGTTTATTCGTATCGCGGCCTCCCAGGCAGGTGTGCGAAGATTAGTAAATTTAGTTCGCGGCCTTCCTATGGCAGGTGTGCGAAGTCAGTCATAATATCGCGGCCAACCCTTGGCAGGTGTGCGAAGATCAGTTCAATAAGTGTTACTAGTCTAGCCGTATCTTATCGTTAGGTTCTATCATCTGAGTATACACAATAATTCATCAAATCCCATTCCCACCCGGGAACCCCATGCCTTGGCTGTGTGAACTCACCTTGGGTTTGCTCGGTATGCTAAGTATGTGCTCGAAGTAAATCAATCACGTCCTAAATACGTACGTATGCATAATCAGTTTATATCCAAGTTGTTCATGAATAGGTATAATCATAGAAGTACTAGTATGTAACTGTTATCACATAAGTCATGCTCATCACTTAACAGCAGTTAGTTAATACAGTTAACTTCTAACAGAGTTTAACTAAGTTACTGTGCAGTTAACCAAGTTGACGAATCACAGGTTGGCGAAACACAATGTGTTTCGTCAACTACCCTTTTGACGAAACAAGATTCTGTTTCGTTGACAACCCTTGGCGAAACACTTCCTCTATTTCGTCAAACCCCCTTGGCGAATCAAATCCAGTTTCGTCAAACATTCTGATTCGTCAAACATTCTATTTCGTCAAGGCAGCAGTTACGTCAACACAAGTCAGTTACGGATTTAATCACAGAAACCCTAACTATCTAAAACAGCCGTCAAGAACACCCATCATGATCATCATCAATCAGTAACCATACACAAATCGTTCAACATATAACCACTTAATTATCATGTTACGATTTGTTATTCGTGTCTATCCCGAACCCAAGTTTAGTAATTTAACAAAGTACGTTATCCGGTTCACATATGCTAGCCGATTCCATACACATCAATGACTAATGATTTAATCCACACTTGTTTACAAGATATCCCTAATACATCATGCAAACATTCCGAATAAAACATGGTAGCCGATCAATACCATTCATAACCGATTCACAAGAACGTCATCAATCATACACACTTTATCATTGTCAACAATAATATAAACACACAAAACAATTTACGGAGCTAATCACACTAACCGGAATAGATGAAAGCAAGAACGGGATTGATCTATAAGGCTTCAAGGTTGCCGTCACACAGAGAAAGCTCTAGGGTTTTCTTGTTTTGCCAAAACATATCAAACATAGGTCTGGGTGTGTGTATATACGTGTTTTACCGTAATGGGCCCGTAGCTGGGCCTCAACGAATCTGGGCCGGCGAATCAAGTTCTATTTCGTCGAGAGTGAGTTGGCGAAACAGGCTTGTTTCGTTGAGTGGTCCTTGGCGAATCACAACTCTGATTCGTCGAGTTGTGCTTGGCGAAACACACTTGTGTTTCGTCGGGTTGTTCAAGTGTTAACAGTTTAAGTTTATCAACAGATTTCAAGTTATACAATCAAACACATAATCATGCAAATCACAAGACACTTTATTATATCACAACGTGTACATTACAAGTCAATCAAGTCTAACACTTAAACAGTCAAAGTCAACGTGCATTAAATGCGAAAGTGAAAGTCGAAAGTTCGAGTTGTCACATTATCCCCAACTTGAAAGAAATTTCGTCCCGAAATTTAGCATGCGTTTACTGAGGAAGCTAGGTAAGTTGTATCGTTCACTGGTTTTTCTGCCATGGGTTGGCCGCGATATTATGACTGACTTCGCACACCTGCCATAGGAAGGCCGCGAACTAAATTTACTAATCTTCGCACACCTGCCTGGGAGGCCGTGATACGAATAAACCTAGTCTAGAACCCTTGGGAAAAACATCCTCTAATATCTTCGCATACCTGCCTGGGAGGCCGCGATGGGAACTAATACGATACATGACATAACGAACGAACATACTACTACTCACACTATACTATTACTGAACTATTAACTGTGAACTCGCTCAACTAGTTGTTGACTCTCTGCTGCATGCCTTGCAGGACCTTAGGTACTTATGGAGCTTGCACTAGGAAGGAGCAGGTCGTTGTGGAGCACAGATCATGAATACTATGTTTAACGTTTCGAATATTTGAACTTATGATTTACTTTGGGTTTACATACTTATGCTTCCGCTACTTAACTATGTTTGGTTTGAACATCAATTGTATTGAATTGGGTTTTACGAACTTCTTTGATTATTATATACTATGTTCAATATGATTGATGGCTTGATCCTAGTCATGTCACGCCTCCAAGCGGTAGTACTCCGCGTGTGGATTTTGGGGGTGTGACAGATTTGGCGAAACACAATGTGTTTCGTCAACTACCCTTTTGACGAAACAAGATTCTGTTTCGTTGACAACCCTTGGCGAAACACTTCCTCTATTTCGTCAAACCCCCTTGGCGAATCAAATCCAGTTTCGTCAAACATTCTAATTCGTCAAACATTCTATTTTGTCAAGGCAGCAGTTACGTCAACACAAGTCAGTTACGGATTTAATCACAGAAACCCTAACTATCTAAAACAGCCGTCAAGAACACCCATCATGATCATCATCAATCAGTAACCATACACAAATCGTTCAACATATAACCACTTAATCATCATGTTACGATTCGTTATTCGTGTCTATCCCGAACCCTAGTTTAGTAATTTTACAAAGTACGTTATCCGGTTCACATATGCTAGCCGATTCCATACACATCAATGACTAATGATTTAATCCACACTTGTTTACAAGATATCCCTAATACATCATGCAAACATTCCGAACAAAACATGGTAGCCGATCAATACCATTCATAACCGATTCACAAGAACGTCATCAATCATACACACTTTATCATTGTCAACAATAATATAAACACACAAAACAATTTACGGAGCTAATCACACTAACCGGAATAGATGAAAGCAAGAACGGGATTGATCTATAGGGCTTCAAGGTTGCCGTCACACAGAGAAAGCTCTAGGGTTTTCTTGTTTTGCCAAAACGTATCAAACATAGGTCTGGGTGTGTGTATATATGTGTTTTACCGTAATGGGCCTGTAGCTGGGCCTCAACGAATCTGGGCCGGCGAATCAAGTTCTATTTCGTCGAGACTGAGTTGGCGAAACAGGCTTGTTTCGTTGAGTGGTCCTTGGCGAATCACAACTCTGATTCGTCGAGTTGTGCTTGGCGAAACACACTTGTGTTTCGTCGGGTTGTTCAAGTGTTAACAGTTTAAGTTTATCAACAGATTTCAAGTTATACAATCAAACACATAATCATGCAAATCACAAGACACTTTATTATATCACAACGTGTACATTACAAGTCAATCAAGTCTAACACTTAAACAGTCAAAGTCAACGTGCATTAAATGCGAAAGTGAAAGTCGAAAGTTCGAGTTGTCACACAACATACAATAACTTAATAATTCTTAAAAACACTGTGTACCTGAACATCTCCCCTACTAAAATCCAAACTGACTTCTAACCTACTACCAAAGTCAAGTCAGTATGTTATACATACATAAAAATTAAATAAACCTAATATTTAAGTCTTCTAATTAGCATTGTATTAGGCTAGAAAAGTAACCTTTTCAAGAGCTTTCTCCCTCAATCGTTCGTTTAGATAGATTTAGCGCCTTGAGTCCTGCGTAAAAAAACAAATCAAAATCTTAATGTTGATTAAGAGACAATCAATTTTAGGGTTAGAGAGCACCTGTTGGATCCAGATGAAACACAAATGGGTCAGACCAGGAAGTTGCCTGGTTAACACGAAACCCTAAACCCTGCGAAATGCGAATCAATAACTGGAACAACAAATTATGATCAAACTAACAATATAACCCATTAAAACAGAAGGTAAAATTCGCACGTCGTTGTTCTCAAGTATGCTGTGATTGATCAAAAACAAAATAAAATAAATCACAAATCATAACATCAATCAGACCCTCAAAACCCTAAAATAATTCACAAAACCCTAATTTTCAAGAATAATGTTATTAGTCCACTAAGTTAAATAACACGTGACACAACTTCAAGAAATCAAAACATAAACATCAACAAATATCTGGAACAATAGATGAATATCGGAATAATACCAAGGGGGGGACGACATTTGTGTCTCAAAGAAGTAAAAACATCGAAGATCAACAAACCCTAGCCTATAACGAATGAAAATTAAATTGGTAAACAATCAAAACCAAGAATGAAAAGGCTGAAACCCTAGATGTTTAATCGAAGTGCTAGTGATCTAACCTTGATTTGGAGGCTTGATATGAAGATCGTTGAAGGAGAAAGATAAACCACGAATCATGAAACAATGTTTAGAACATCATAGATCGAGAAAAATTAACCTAGTTGCTTGGTTGCTTCCAACTGAAGAGATTTAGGATCGATTGTGAAGAGGAAGAGAAAGAACAAAAAAACCCTAATCGGTTTTTAGGTTTTTAAATGGAACGAAAAAAGAGGACCCGAATGGACAAAATGGATCCCGCGTAGGGTTTCACTCAAGGGAAATCAAGGGATTGCAAAATGACGGGAAAATGAGGCTTAGAGGCCCTAGATGGGGAACATGTGTCCCCTAGGTATGGCTTTTATTAAGTTAAGAAGATTAAATTAAATGAGGATATGATTAAGGATTCTTTTAAAAAATTAAACGTAAGCGACTTTCTTATTATATATATTAAACTAGGTTATAACCCCGTGTATTACACGGGGTTGAATAAATAAATTTTATATACTAAATAATAAAACAATATATTTTTTAAAACCTCATTTATTGTACGGGTTGAATAAATATAATTTTATATATTAAATAATAAAAAGTTATATCTATAAGAACCATATTGTACGGGTTAAATAAATGTAATTTTATATACCAAATAAAAAAGTTATGTCTTTAAAATCACGTGTGTTACACGGGTTGAATAAATGTAATATTGTTTACCAAATAATAAAATAATACATCTTTAAAAAACCTCATTTATTACACGGGTTGAATAAATGTAATTTTATATACCAAAAAATAAACAAAAAATTACATCCTTAAAAATATGCGCATTACACGGTTTGAATAAATGTAATTTTCTGTACTAAATAATAAAAAATATATATCCTTAAAAAACCTCGTGTACTGTACGACTTGAATAAATCTAATTTTATATATCATATAATAAAAAGTTATATCTTAAAAACCTCATGTATTACATGGGTCGATTAAATAATATTTAGCAGGAGGGTTATCTATAATTAATTAGAAGATATTAAACTAAAATAATAATTATCTATAAGAGATGGCCTAATATGATAATTTTTTTTTTTTGATAGAATGTTAGGTGGGCTTTTAATTTGGGCTTTATATAATAATTTGGGCTATAATAAACATAACAATCTAATTTGGGCTGAATAGATCTGATTAAATATTTTTATTTAGGCTATGTAATAAACTTTTTTTATAAAACTGGGGGTCGAAAACGTATATACCTAATGTTTTTTTAAACTGGAGGGTCGAAAACGTATACCTATTTTTTAAGGGGGGGGGGGGGGTCGAAAACGTATATACCTAAAAAATTCTATACGAAAAGTACATACGTAACACAACTGCGGGAAAAGTTCGGAGGGTCGAACGCACCCCTCCCGGCTCCTTCAATCCTGCGCCACTGTCTTTCATAGCTCATGACTATATACATCTAATGAAAAAACAAACTTAATAACTTTTTATCGGATAGTTTCATCATTCTACATAGAAACAATTCTCTTTTCTACAAATTAAATTGGCATTTAAAGATTAATCCTTCACATGGACCCAAATTCACATAAGGGTTATCTATAATATAAGATATTAAACTAAATAATATTTAGTAGGAGGGTTATCTATAAATAATTAAAAGATATTAAACTAAAATAATAATTATCTATAAAAGATGGCCTAATATGATGACAAGTGTCCCTAAATTCTTTAAAACCTCATTTATTGTACGGGTTGAATAAATATAATTTTATATATTAAATAATAAAAAATATATCTATAAGAACCATATTGTACAAGTTGAATAAATGTAATTTATATACAAAATAAAAAAGTTATATCTTTAAAACCACGTGTATTACAAGGGTTAAATAAATGTAATATTGTTTATCAAATAGTAAAATAATACATCTTTAAAAAACCTCATTTATTACACGGGTTGAATAAATGTAATTTTATATACCAAACAATAAAAAAAATTACATCTTTAAAAATATGCGCATTACACGGTTTGAATAAATGTAATTTTCTGTATTAAATAATAAAAAATATATATCCTTAAAAAACCCGTGTATTGTACCAATTGAGAAAATCTAATTTTATATATCAAATAATAAAAAGTTATATCTTAAAAAACCTCATGTGTTACATGGGACGAGTAAATGTAATTCTATACAGTGAAAATAAAAATATTTAATATATTAATACAAAGTTTGGTTTTCGTGATAAAAATAGATTATTCTGTTGTTGCAAAATTTGTTAACGAAGTCATAATAAATTTAACCCTTTATTTAAAACTCCATAAATGTATAAATGATAAATAATATTAGTTAATTTTATTTTAAGTTTCGTAAAGTTTATTTTATACCAAACTAAACAAAACGTTCAAATATAATTAATTCCAATAAATAATATTATAAATGACAAGGAGATTAAACTAAATAATAATTATTCATAAGATATTAAACTAATAATATTTAGTAGGAGAATTATGTATAATATAAGATATTAAATTAAATAATATTTTGTAGGAGGGTTATCTATAATTAATTAGAAGAGATTAAATTAAAATAATAATTATCTATAAGAGATGTCCTAATATGATGACAAGTGTTCTAAAGTGGTTCCTTTTATTATAGTAGTTAGATAGATTAGATATAGATATAGATTAAATGAGGAGATGATTAAGGATTCTTTTCAAAAACTTAAACGTAAAAATAAAAATAAAATAAAATCAAGTGAAAAACGAAAATTAAATTGTTGATGATTTAAAGAAAGTTTTATCCCCATGTGATTTTTTAACTAAAGTGATGTGCAGAAAATGTCAAGTGGGGCATGCTTTTAAGTTTAAACGGTTTTTAGATGAGAGATATAATAAGATAACTTACATAAAATACAGCATTACCTTTCATAAAATTTTAACAACCAAAACAATTATACTTTTCGATTAATAAAATAAAAAAGTGTGGAGTTTTTTTTGTCTATTGAACTAGTAAATAAATAAACATTTAGACATACACACACAATGTTCTAAAAATAATACTCATTGACTAATCGCTACAAGATATGGGCGATTTTCTTCAACTCCGCTTAATTACTTGGAATCGATCAAAGACAAAGACAGTCAATCTTAGCTAGAATCGGATTTAGTCGGTCAACTTGGGCCGAGTTTAACTTAAAAAAAACATAATTTCTATATCTATAATATTAATGAATGAATATTATTTTTGAAATATATTAGTATTTGAACGTGTTTCTTTGTTATTTATATCGATATTCACATATACTGTTATAAATATGAGTAAAATTATAATATTTGACATATATATAATTTTTCGAAAATGAATTTCGTTATAATTTATCATGTCTGAGTGCTCCTTGGGTACTCTTTGGTTAAGCCGAGTACTCGCAACTCTCCAGTCAACCGATCTGAGAGCGTCTAACGACTTCTAGGACCATATGTTCACATTTGTCAAGTTTTTTCCATTTGTCACAAAGATATTATTCATTGAACCACAATCTAATTTTTTTAATTATGTTATTAATTTTAAAAATATGTTGATTTAGTTTTTGAACTTTTAAAAAGAGATATACTACAAAATTCTAGATATATCGTTGCGACATTCTTATTTTAGAAATTGGTAATTTACCATAATGCCCCTTCGCGTTTTTTTTATTTAAAATCTCTTTAATTAAAATGCGTGGCCAAGATTTATTCTCAAGTTTCTCAGGGGATTTCTTTTAGGATCCCTACCCTATATTTCTCTTAGGATCATCTAATCCCATATTCGGGAAATATTCTTTTTCTAATCCCACACCCATCAGATTTTGGGTATACCTGGCCCGAATATTTTTTCCTTGTTAATTTTTATAAATTTTAAATTTTATTTATATAGGTACGGGATCAGGAGAAAACGCCCAAAAGTGTGAGAACGGTCAGAACGGATTCTGGCGTAACACGTGTCACGCGACATACTGAAGGGCGGAGGGGCTTTTTTGTCCTTTTATATTCTTTTTTTAAACGCGTGTCACATCACCTTTCCATTTTTTAGCGTTTAACAAATACGTGGTTTTTATTGTTTTTTTAGATTTGGAACATAGTAAATATTTTGGCGTTTTAACTAAGTATGGCTTTGGTTGTTGTGCCAAGTAGGATGCAGGCCTATAATGTAAAAAACATCAGCAATTTTCTTCATGTTTATTTTTTTTTTCTATCAATTGTTGTGCCCTGTAGGATGCAAGCCTATAATGTTACAGACAATTATGGCGTTTTGAAAAGATAAACAAATTCAATTTTCCATGTAGTGGCTTTTAATATAATAATTGTTTGGCAATAATGTTACCGTCTCTTCATTTTACTATTTTGCAATTACTGTTTTGTTCAGTTTCATCTGTCAATTAGTGTTGCTTTTTCCAGTAATACTTTGTTTGGAATTTTTTGGTGTTTTATATAGCAACAACGTGCTTTGCTAGCATCCGTTCTCACAGTTTTCATACTATCAGGCGTTTTGGTGTTTTTAGCTTTTGGCATTTTATACTCATTTTTTATTAGTAGAGAATTAGATAATAAACAACAGAGAATTAGATAGCAAACAATAGAAAAAGAAAAAAAAATTAAAAATTCTAATCTAATTTCTCATCCAAATCTTCACTGTCATCAGCCTCTTCTACTTTAACCTTTTTGGCGTTTTGAACCTGTTTTGAATACCTTATGTAGATCCTTATTTTTCTACATAATGCCCGTCTTTAGAAGATGCTTATTTTTAGTGGCATCCTGTATTGTGGTTTGATATATACTTGTTTGGTGACATGTTGAAGATCAACGCCTGCTCGAATGTATTGATCCCTTCATGCCATCCATATATCCATCAAGAACAAAGTGACATGATGACATATCAGTGTTATCAGTCTTTTTTTCATGAATATTTGTCAATCTCATTCAGCAAAAGCTTATAGAGATACCCACCTCAGAGAAGAACCCATTCAGTGAAACTTCATTCAGAACAATACTCAATATAGAATAAACGAGGTTTCCCATCTTTGGCTTTTTTAACTATTTTTTGGCATTTTAAAGTGAATGGTTTCTAGGAAACATGGTGTTGTTTTTGGGTGTGATCAATTGATTGTGCAGAGACGTCTCTCTTATAGGATGTTTTTGGGGCGTAGTTTAGACGAGATTTTATTTATAGTAAATAATATTAATAAAGTAGCCGTCTTTTCAGTTACTGTGTGTATTTTTACTATTTTTGTTCAGCTTTTTATGAGTTTTTAGGGTGATAGACATGCCATCTTCCAAGTTTGGCGTTTTTAATGGCTTTAAGTAGTTTTTGGCGTTTTTTTTTCATTTCTAGCTTTTAATAATAATTGTCAAAATTACTTTTATTATAGTTTGGGAGTTTTTGGTGTTTTATTGCATTATGGCTTTTCACAATCATTATGTCTGTTTGGCGTTTTTATTAAAATAATGTATTTTTTGTTCTTAGCTGAAAAATACATAA
This sequence comes from Helianthus annuus, assembly GCF_002127325.2. Lineage (NCBI taxonomy): Eukaryota > Viridiplantae > Streptophyta > Magnoliopsida > Asterales > Asteraceae > Helianthus > Helianthus annuus. Next base: position 107,258,895 of record NC_035440.2, on the reverse strand, counting down.
CAAACAACAGAAAAAGAAATTAAAAAAATAAAAATAGAAACAATTCATCTTCCAAATATTCACTGTCATCAGTCTCTTTCTTCATTAAAACATGTTCACTGGCGGTTTGACTTTGGCATGCGTGAGTTTTTGTTGTTGAAGTAGCTTTTTTGTGGCCGTTTTGGATAGACAAAATGACATGAGTTTTTTTGTTTGAATGTTTATCTTCAAATCACTCATCAGTGTCATTCGTCTTTTCATTCCATTATAATATTCATCAAGAACAAAACACAAAAAATGACATAAGTCTGACACCAGCATCTTTTTGTTGAAGATTTGTCCATCTCATGCAGCAAAATGTTATTGAGTCACAACACCTCAGGCAAGAATGCATTCTACGAAATTTCGTATAGAACAATATTGAATATACAAGAAACGATGTTTGCCATTTTGGTATTTTACTGAGGAAATAGTGTATCTAAAAGAATCGTTGATTTATTGGAAACTTTGATGTTTGAGTGTTTTGGCGTTTTCTAAGATGATTGGTATATAGTAAAATATGACATTTTGAGTCGGTGTGTTTGATGTTAGTTTTTTGGCGTTTCTAAGATGAATGGTATATAGTAGTAAATATGGCGTTTCCGGTTCGGGGGATGTGTTTAATGAATGTCTGATATGTTTTGTTTATATAGGGATGTGTTTTGGCCCGTAATGGCGTTTTATTCATTAGTTTGGCCTTTTTTGTAGAGAAGTCTAAAGACCCTTTTACCCTTAATAAAGCGCGTCCACTTAATAGAATTCGTGTTATTTACGAAAACGCCACCGCGCCAATCTAGTCCATAGATTGTTTTGATCGGACGATCCATAAGCGTTCTCACACTTTCCACCGTTTTCTCTAAATCATGACCCTAATTATATAATGTAAATACTTAGACTTCATTAAAATTTCTTAAAAATAAATATCTTATTTTATAACAACAAAATATAAGTTATGTTTAACTTTTTTTTATTAAATTAAGAACTCTATATCAATAAACAAGTTGATAATTTTTTATAAAAAAATTTAGATTATGTTTGAACACATTTACAACTTGATTATAAATTGTCAGCTCTATTAACTCATTTAAATAAATAAGGTTGAATAAATTGTATTCGGGTTACACGTTTTTAATTAAAGGTTAATTGATATTTTTTACACAAATAAATATATAGAAAGGGTTACAATGTTTAATTTGAGTAAATGTGTAAAGGTTAAGAATTTTTCTGAAACTAACGCACACTTAAGTGCATGTGTGATGATGAAATGGAGTTTATTTAAAAGAATGCATAGTGGTGGTGTATGAACTCATTTTTCAAATTTCAGTTTAATCTCACATAGTCACAATATGTTGTTAGAGCAATCACAATATGGGTGTCCGGATGATGTGGCCGAAGAACCGGATGAAGGTGTTGGTTTGCCAACATTGTACGACACATCTGTTGGTGAATAACAGTTGAAAAGTTTGGAATTCGTAACTAGCTAGAGTGAAAAGTACGAAATTCTTGACTAGCTAGAGGCCGATGAGATATGTGGGGCCCTCCAACTCACACACACTCTCTCTCTCTCTCACACACATACACACACACACACACATATATATATATATATATATATATAGTAGGAGTTGGGTGGAAAGTCTATTTTTCCTAGAAAGTCTAGGAAGGAATAAGATTTGGACATGTGTCATTGAGGGATTTTAAGTAGAAGGGCTATCATGTAATTTCACATTTTAATTTTATTTTTGGAATGTATCTTCATTAACTAAAATTCCATGATTTTCGGAATTTTTATTGTTTTCGAATTCAAATCTGCAAGTCAATGTGTTTATCTGAAACTATCAGCATGTTCTTGGTGATGTGTTTTACCAGTCAGAGAGGTTGAAGTCAGTGTGTTTTAACAATCTAAAGTCAATATATAATCAGGTTGTGTTTTAACAGTTATTTTGCATTTTAACACTTTGAATGTGTTTTATGTTGTTGTCTATGTCACATTACATCACATTGTGTTTTTTGATGATTACATTACATCATAATGTGTTTTACAACAGTTTGTTTTTATACCGGAGTTTAACAAATCTGATTGTGTTTTAAGTCAGCAGATTTGCTGGAGGATTCTTTATATTGTGTTTTAACAGCAAGCAGATTCTTGACATTGTGTTTTAACAGCAAGCAGGCCATTGTGTTTTAACAGCAAGCAGATTCTTGACGCTGTGTTTTAACAGCAAGCAGATTCTTGACGCTGTGTTTTAACATCAAGCAGATTCTTGACGCTGTGTTTTAACAGCAAGCAGATTCTTGACGCTGTGTTTTAACATCAAGCAGATTCTTGACGTTGTGTTTTAATAGCAAGCAGATTCTTGATGCTGTGTTTTAACAGCAAGCAGATTCTTGACGCTGTGTTTTACATGTCTCTCTATAATCATCAATTAAAACAGAAAAAACACAGCCAAGTTACAAGCAGATTAAGACCGAAAACGTATATGCACTTCAAGAACTTTAATCACAACACAAGATATGAATACCTAGTGAAGAAAAGGGGTATCAACAAGCCTTGGAACCGAAATCTGAATGCTTTTGGGGTCCTGTTTTGCGTCACCAACAGCAAGGGGGAGTAGAGATCGCAGGTTTTATTATGTTTAGGGTTGGATTGGAGAGAGAAAGAGAGAAAATCAAATCAATAATGGAGAGAGAGAGGGAAAATCCCATGAAAGTAGGGATTGCAGTTATCTAATTGATTTAAAAAAACGGCCATTTGACAAAATTGCCCCTATTCATTTAAAACAATCAATTAATTAAACTCAAATATTACAAGATTGCCATTGATTTAATCTCAACCCTTAAACACACCAATCGAATGGACCAGATCGCTTCCTAGACTTTCTAGGAAAAACACACTTTCCGTGCGAACCCTACTATATATATATATATATATATATATATATATATATATATATATATATATATATATATATATATATATATATATAGAAACAGGATCAGGAGATAACGCCTGGAGATAACGCCTCAAAGTGTGAGAACGATTCTCAGCCACAAGATCTTAGTGATTTGTGGCTTAGATTGATGCGGTGACATTTTTGTAAATAATAGGGGCCTTGGAACTACCAGGAGGGGTAAAATAGGAAGATCCAAGCAAATGTGCACATGCTAATCACATGCCATTTTCCCCCATCATATTTAAACGACAATAACTTTTTTATACGTGATTATTTTTCGGAAAAAAATACACCATCAAACTCAGCGTTTTTTTATCTTTCCAACGAGTATACTATTGATATACTTTTCGAAAACAAATTAACTGGGTTTTATGGCGTTTTTCTGAATTGAGTGTTTTATGGCGTTTTAGACTAGATATTTTCATAGCATTTTTCTGAACTTGCTCCATAATAGCGCATCCCACATAATAACGCATGCCACATATTAGAGCATCTAGTACTAGAGCATCTATTAGAGCATCTGATTAGAGCATTTAGTACTAGAGCATCTATTATATTAGCGCATCAAACAATAGAGCATCTGCTGCTGCTCTATTCTGCATTGCTTGCATACTGCATTTGTTTTCTAAGCCTACATTTCTAACAATGTTTTTCTGAACTAGTTGTTTTATGGCGTTTTAACTAGGTATTTTCATTGCGTTTTTCTGAACTGAGTGTTTTATGGTGTTTTCAACTGAGTTTTTTCATGACGTTTTCTGAACTGGGTGTTTTATGGCGTTTTTAACTGGGTATTTTTCATGGCGTTTTTCTGAATTGGGTGTTTTTATGGCGTTTTATTTGAACAGCCAGTTCATGTTAGTGGGTTTTTTGACAATATTACTCCTTAGTGAAATTTAGCATCAATGCCACATGTCACCACCAAAATCGTTCTCACCGTTCTCACACATTTCAGCGTTTTCTCTAAATCCTGACCCTATATATATATATATATAGGGGGACCGCTAAAATGAAAACCATCTCCAGTTGTAAGAACCATGAGAACTACACCGTACGGGGCGAGTTGGACCAAAAATTTTTTTCATAAACGTAGGTGCGTGTATTATAAACACATTTGTAAAAAAATGCCGTGTGTGTAGTTTTGAGCACCACAAGTTTGTGTTTACGGGTACCATAAATTTTAAATTTTTTTTTTGAATTTTTTTACAAATGTGTTTATAATACACGCATCTACGTTTATGAAAAAAATTTTGGTCCAACTCGCTCCGGATCAAGAAGTTCTCATGGTTCTTACAACTGGAGGTGGTTTTCATTTTAGCGGTCCCCTATATATATATATATATATATATATATATAGGGTCAGGATTTAGAAAAAACGCTCAAAAGTGTGAGAACTGATGTGCGTGAAGTGTAATATATTTTAGATGTATATTTAAGCCCCTTTTTACACTTTTAGCCAAGTTTTAAATTTATAAAACACGATATTTACTAACACTAAACACACATATGGGCAAGTGCACCCATCGTGGACGTAGTATAGTGTTGGTAAGATACCGAGGTCGTCCAAGGACACAAGAGCTTTTAATACCGGTTTATCCTCAACGTCTAACCAAATCAAAAAGTGAGAAAAATGTTTAAACTAAGAAAAATAAAAACTAACTAAATGCTGAAAAATAAAATAAAAACAGATAGACAAGATGAATCACTTGGATCCGACACGTGTATTAGTATAACCTTTGATTATTTTCGCACTTTTGCACTTGTTTAAGAGATTATCTTAGTTATTGTAGTAGGCCCCTCTTTTGAAGGCGACGTTACCCTCAACCCAGTAGTTTGAGTCAGCAAGGATACAATCCTAAAGGGTCGGATTATTGAAAGATAATGAATTAAGTTATTAATGCAAATTGTGGTAGGCCCCGCTTTTGGCGGTGACGTTACCCTCGGCTAAGTAGTCTGAGTCAGCAGGGATACAGTCCTAAATAGTCGGGTTATAGTATTAATAGTAGTTAACTTATGAGGGGGTCAAAGAGTTTGGATCCCCGCCATCCAATACCTATGGGCATTGAAGGAGATCCTACTAAATTTGACCCAGGTCCCAAGCAGGACCTCTAAACGCTGAACAAGGGCAAGACCTTTACCAAACCGTTCCCTTAACCCCCGACCAGGTAGCCAACATACCTCCATATAGACCGTGGAGATATGAATGGTGAAAATCTTTTATTTTATATAGACAGTAAAATAATGCCAAGACACCACGGACAAACGATAAGGAAAGATCACCTTCAACATAAGTAACTAGTTATTAAAGTCATTAATACAAAACCAAATAAAAAGTGCAAAAGATTAAAAATAAAAAGTATTATACTAAACACTTGTCTTCACCAAGTGATGTAAGAGACTTAGGCAAACATGGCCTTGATTGTCAAGAACTCTTACGATCAATCTTGGATCCCGAGACGACTCACACACTCTACGATGGACAATGGATGATGGTGGTGGATGATGGTGTTATGGTGGTGGTGGGTGGTGGATGAGGTGTGAGAGAGGTGGTGTGCCAAGGGATGAGAGAGAATGAAGCCAAGCTCCTCTATTTATAGGATGAACAGAAGGCTGGACACGGCCCCGTGTCCGCTGGACACGGCCCCGTGCCCGTCTGACATTCTCTCACTTCATTAATTGTAATTGCGAATTACAATTAATGCGCCTGCTGTACTTTCACCACGCCCCCGTGCTCGCTGGACACGGCCCCGTGGTGGGCAATGGAAGCTTCTACTGGTTTGTCTTTTCTACTGCTTCCTGGGCACGCCCCCGTGTTCGCTGGACACGGGGTGTGTTCAGACTCTGTTTCTTCTCCTTTGCCTTGGGAGGTGCCGTTGAGGGTCCGGGCAGTCCACTTTTGTTCCTTTTCTTGTATTTTATGGTAGAATTAGTTGTCTTTTTGCTTCTTTTGTGATTTTGAGCTCATTTCATCCTGAAAATACAAAAGGAAGACAAAAACACTCTTTTTCCAACATTAGTACTTAAAAAGGGTTAGTTTTATGCCTTAATTGATGTGATTTATATGTTGCATTTTACACACATCAAATACCCCCACACTTGAACTTTTGCTTGTCCTCAAGCAAAACTCTTTAAATGTAGCTTACACTCCCAAATGGAATAGGTAGAAGAGAAGTTTTTTTAGCTTGTCCTAGAGTGTCGAGAATCCAAGGCTTTTATAGGTTTTATTTTTATTTATTTACAATCCTATTCGTTATGATTTATTTTGAACGTTTCATAAGATGAATTACTTATTTGGGCATAGCATGCCTTATTAAAATTCCATTTATATACAAGTTCACATACCTCACGGGAGATCACTCAACACTCGGCCGAAGGTGTATATTTTTAGTGAATCACTCGAGAGCGGCACGGAACTCACGTCTTCCATAGGCTTGCCAAGCAATCAATCCTCCTCCTTTTTAACTTTTTACCTTTGTAAATATCAAGAGGACTTTTTGGGTGAAGGCTTGGGTTTAAAGGTGGGTGGTTGGTTAGTGGTTAGTAAAAAGGGCGAAAATCGTAACAAGCGTCGGTTTTCGTGAAGTACCTTGTTTTTAGTGACTTTTTTATTTTGAAGTATTTCTACAAACAAGCTTTTATAGCTTTTGTTTGTTTTTGACTTCATCATCATCATTTTTTTTTTTAATCGTCACATAAAAAGGTGAGTTTACGAAAAAGCGAACTTGTTACTTAAAAAAAAATAAATAAAAAGGTTTTTGGTGGGTAAAAAGAGTTTTGGGGTAATGAAATGAAAGGTTTAGGCTCAAAGGGGCTATCTAGGGGGATTTTGGGTAGGTAAAAAAAATGAAAAATAATGGTTTTGAAAGAAAAAATGGTTAGTCCTAATGCCTCCATCATTTACTTACTTGGGTTTAAGTTGGTAAGGACCAGGAATGTATCGTTGTGGCAAGTTCTAGATTTATAAGGACCGAGCGGCTATTCACACAAGAAACGAAAAATGAGCATTTAATCTAAATATGTGTATTTTTGTGCTCAATAAAGGCTCAAAACTCACTTTTGTGGGAATGGGTTTTTAATGTGACCAAGCATATATAATCGAATTTTTAACTAGACTTGTTATACCGTTTCATAATTTTCTTATGTTGGTTCTTTTTTTTATCACGACGCTATCGGTTGTAAACTTGTAAAAATATAACCTTTTTAGAACTTGTTATTCCCAACTTAAACTAAGACAAGTAAAAAAAAATGAAAAAGTTTTTGAAAAAATTTGGGGTGTTTAGCGGTTCCAATAGAGTTTTGTGTAAGGCTTGTGTTTAGGATTTTGCAAAATTTCAAGGGTTTTAGCATCCCCCCCACACTTAAATTACACATTGTCCTCAATGTGTCCAAAAATAATGTTTTTGGTTGATTAGAATGTATAAAAGTGGGTTAAAAAGCAAAGATTTATGTTACTGGCATCCTGGACACGGCCCCGTGTTGACCGGGCACGGCCCCGTGGTCAAGTGCCAGTAACAAAAATTACAGAATTGAAACAGAAGCCTGGACACGGGGGCGTGTCCGCTGAACACGGCCCGTGTCCAGTTACCTGAACTGGGTGATTTTCTGCAGGGGCTCAGCACGGGGCCGTGTTGGTTGGGCACGGCCCGTGTTGAGCCTTCTGTGATGGAGATTTTTGTCGGGTTGCTCTGTTCTTCGTGCATGGTTCCATTTTTCTCGTTCCCTTTTTCATCCATTACCACCATGAGTGTGTTTTATACTCACGACAACCATCAATCATAAAAATCATCATAGCATTGCAAATCATAGAGAGACATTACATTAAGTTAGCTAAATAACTAGGGGATACATAAGGTTATCATAAGGGTTCTACTTATTTAAGAAAATTTCGGGAATAACTTCCCGATGTAGTAACTCTCTCTAGCCGATGGCTCCTCGATTGTCATTCAAAGCCATTCTTCTATCTCCCTTGGGAGGTAAAAGGTAGCTTCATTCTCTTCGATGTCTCGAGGAGGAACGCTCACCGGGACTCCTTGCACCACCCTTGGTTGAGGTACTTGGTGCATGGCGTGCCATTCTGCTGGAATGATGACCTCGGGTACTACATTCCACGCCCTTTGGGTTATCACCGGGACCAAAGGCGGGGAAGCGAGAAGGTTTAATCTCTGGTGCAGGAGATTTACTTCTCGTAGGCAGCCCTCCAAACCTACCGTCAGATGATTAATACGATCCACCAAAGCTTCTTCTACTCCCGTCATCTCGTCTATGGCTTCCCTCAAAGCGTAAACGTAGTTTACTAGGGAATCCTCTGCCGTAGACGACCTCCTTCCATTTCGGTTATTTCTCGAAGATGTTCCGCTGTTTCTGCTGGCCATTTTCTGCGAAATAATCCGAAGATAACTAAACTTTTGCAAAACAGTACCTCGAACACGGCCCCGTGCTCAGTGAGCACGGCCCCGTGTTCAGCTATCTGCAGGATTGTTGTCTAACGACTCCAGGTTTTTAAATTATTCTAATACACTTTTATTGTGTTTTAAGCTTTGATAATTTAAAACAAAGTTATAGAACTAACTTTAGACAAGAATCCGTAGCAAAAACTCCTACAAACCTTTCATAGAAGGTTGGAATCATGGGTTTCCAAGCTTCCATGGAGGTAAGGTTTGAAAAATTTTTGGAAGAAGGAGAAATGAACAAAAGTGGAAAAGACAAGATGGTCCTTAGGAACCTTCTTTTAGCACTTACCTAGGATGGTATATGTGAAGATCCCAGGAATCTCTGCTTGGTGAAGTGGTCAAAAATGAGCAGGATTCAGGCTGCATTTAAAGAAAATGACAGCACACTGGACACGGCCCCGTGTCCGCTGGACACGGCCCCGTGTGCAGAGAAAATCCTGACACATTTTGTCCGTATTCTGACAGAATCAGCAGAGAATCTTCTGAGTGAACACGGGGGCGTGTTGACCGGGCACGGCCCCGTGTCGGCAGGCTGTTTTATGGAGTTTTGTTTCTTACTAAGGAGCTAATCTATATCGAGTGGCTCTTGACTTGTTGGAACAACCCCAAAGTGCCTAAGATACCTTAATTGTCCTATACTAAGGCGAGAACGCAAGAGGTTGTCGGTGAGGGTAATTCCTATTTTCATTCTAGGTGGACAAGTCCAACCCTTTCCCGGGCTCTCGTTAAAGAAGGTGTATGCCGAATCGCTCAGGTCTATGTATGCATCGAACGAAGCCGATGGGGAGTCCTTCACGGCACAATCGGCACAGGGACGACTATCGTCCGCGTCTTTTCTAGGTAAGAAGGTATTTTCGGGAGCAACGAGGTTGTCGGAATGCGGTTCCAACATTTCCTCATGGTCATCATCTTGGGATGGATCTAAAAAATCCTTCCTGAGTTCTTTTGACCAATTGAGAAGTAGTTCTTCTAGTTGAAATAGCTCGTCAAGGAGCATTTCTCCTAGAATATCTGGCTGGGCGCATTCGAGGGAGAAATAGTGCTTATTTTTACTTTCGCCCCTCTTAAGGTTACAAGGAATTGGTGGGTCTATATAGTGGGGCCTATAAGTGAGGAAAAAACATTTTAATTCCTCATGTTCGCCTCCACATATTCGACACCACAAACCATAAGAGTGCCGATAGTAAAAAGAATTACTATCACTCATGTTTGTGTCAGAAATTACCAACCGCCGGGATCTAACGGTTCTGTTTTCAGCAACTGAATCTTGGGCACGGGGGCGTGTTTAGTGGACACGGCCCCGTGTTCAGCCTACTGTCTGACTTAAAACAGGATTGCCAGTTCCAATGATTGAGCACGGGGCGTGTTCAGCGGGCACGGCCCCGTGTTGAGCTCTGCAGAAGCTAAAAATCTAAGAAAAATCCAAAAAAATTTAAAGAAAAATAAAAATATGATTAGGCCGTTGATTCCTAACTTTCTTAAAATCCTTGTGTCCCCGGCAGCGGCGCCAAAAACTTGATGTGCGTGAAGTGTAATATATTTTAGATGTATATTTAAGCCCCTTTTTACACTTTTAGCCAAGTTTTAAATTTATAAAACACGATATTTACTAACACTAAACACACATATGGGCAAGTGCACCCATCGTGGACGTAGTATAGTGTTGGTAAGATACCGAGGTCGTCCAAGGACACAAGAGCTTTTAATACCGGTTTATCCTCAACGTCTAACCAAATCAAAAAGTGAGAAAAATGTTTAAACTAAGAAAAATAAAAACTAACTAAATGCTGAAAAATAAAATAAAATAAAAACAGATAGACAAGATGAATCACTTGGATCCGACACGTGTATTAGTATAACCTTTGATTATTTTCGCACTTTTGCACTTGTTTAAGAGATTATCTTAGTTATTGTAGTAGGCCCCTCTTTTGAAGGCGACGTTACCCTCAACCCAGTAGTTTGAGTCAGCAAGGATACAATCCTAAAGGGTCGGATTATTGAAAGATAATGAATTAAGTTATTAATGCAAATTGTGGTAGGCCCCGCTTTTGGCGGTGACATTACCCTCGGCTAAGTAGTCTGAGTCAGCAGGGATACAGTCCTAAATAGCCGGGTTATAGTATTAATAGTAGTTAACTTATGAGGGGGTCAAAGAGTTTGGATCCCCGCCATCCAATACCTATGGGCATTGAAGGAGATCCTACTAAATTTGACCCAGGTCCCAAGCAGGACCTCTAAACGCTGAACAAGGGCAAGACCTTTACCAAACCGTTCCCTTAACCCCCGACCAGGTAGCCAACATACCTCCATATAGACCGTGGAGATATGAATGGTGAAAATCTTTTATTTTATATAGACAGTAAAATAATGCCAAGACACCACGGACAAACGATAAGGAAAGATCACCTTCAACATAAGTAACTAGTTATTAAAGTCATTAATACAAAACCAAATAAAAAGTGCAAAAGATTAAAAATAAAAAGTATTATACTAAACACTTGTCTTCACCAAGTGATGTAAGAGACTTAGGCAAACATGGCCTTGATTGTCAAGAACTCTTACGATCAATCTTGGATCCCGAGACGACTCACACACTCTACGATGGACAATGGATGATGGTGGTGGATGATGGTGTTATGGTGGTGGTGGGTGGTGGATGAGGTGTGAGAGAGGTGGTGTGCCAAGGGATGAGAGAGAATGAAGCCAAGCTCCTCTATTTATAGGATGAACAGAAGGCTGGACACGGCCCCGTGTCCGCTGGACACGGCCCCGTGCCCGTCTGACATTCTCTCACTTCATTAATTGTAATTGCGAATTACAATTAATGCGCCTGCTGTACTTTCACCACGCCCCCATGCTCGCTGGACACGGCCCCGTGGTGGGCAATGGAAGCTTCTACTGGTTTGTCTTTTCTACTGCTTCCTGGGCACGCCCCCGTGTTCGCTGGACACGGGGTGTGTTCAGACTCTGTTTCTTCTCCTTTGCCTTGGGAGGTGCCGTTGAGGGTCCGGGCAGTCCACTTTTGTTCCTTTTCTTGTATTTTATGGTAGAATTAGTTGTCTTTTTGCTTCTTTTGTGATTTTGAGCTCATTTCATCCTGAAAATACAAAAGGAAGACAAAAACACTCTTTTTCCAACATTAGTACTTAAAAAGGGTTAGTTTTATGCCTTAATTGATGTGATTTATATGTTGCATTTTACACACATCAGAACGGAGAGAACGCTTATGGATCGTCAGATCAAAACAATCTATGGACTAGATAACACGGTGGCATTTTCGTAAATAAAATCACTTTTATTAATCTGGCGCTTCATTAAGGGTAAAAGGGTCTTTTGACTTAACATAAAACGCCAAACTCACGCTATTAAAATCCGCCTCAACACACATAGCACACTTCATCATAATATAACGCCATAGATATAAAACGCCAAACTATGTTTTTAACCGATAAAGCTGAACAAACAATACCAAAACAAGAAACTATATTAATAGCATTTACTGCAATAAAAATCGCGCCTAAAATATGCGCTAAAAACTTCCTATATAAACAAACTCTCAGAATTACTAAAATCCAAACAAAAACCACAAAAACCTATATTTTCCTGTACACCATTCATCTTATAAACGCCAAAAAAACCAAAATATCAAAGATTCAAATCCATGTTTCTTTGATATACACAATTTTCTCAATAAACTTTCACTCTATGCAATGAGCAAGATCCTCAATATAAACGCCAAAATATACAAAAACCACAAAACTACAAAAAAGTCTTTTCATGGAGATTCTGTTTTCGTTCTCTATAAAGTTTAGCTAAACGGGATGGATAACATTGTTACACATCTTTCTTGACTGAGGATTAACAATGTTATCCATTTCGTTCAGCAAAACATTATTGAGTTTAGCACGACCAAAAATAGAAGTTTATGGAAGTTTTATTTAGTGGCGTTATTGTTTTTTTGGCTAATTGCGATATGTCACTCCTTGCTCAATTACTGTTTTGACTTCTTTGGCTATAGCTAGTCTATTTTATGTTTTTACGTTAGTTGTATTATGTGGAGTAATTAGTTAAAATCGAAGTAATCAATTGTTTATCGCTACGAACCGCTTTACGACTGTGAATAATAGGAAGTAACAATGCGATAAAGTTAATTAAACGCAAATCGAACTAATCTAATCAACATCGTGCTCGCAACTCGAATTACGTATTTTGGTGGTTAATATACGTGTGTGTGTGTCTTGTGTGTTACTTGTGCATGTTTATTTATGTTATATGTGGTAATCAATCGAATCGCAATCGAAACGCAATCGAACTCAATCGCAATCGAATCGCAATCGCAAATCGAATACAAACGAAGGATGATTGTATGTTAATATAGTGGTTGAGATTAAAAGTAATTTGAATAGGAAACTCTATTGCGAGCGATGCACAATCGCAATCGAAATCGAAATATCAAAAATCGTCGCACCGAACACTCGAATCAGGCAACTGATCCGATCGACCAGCCGGCCGATCGGACTGCTGTCCGATCGAGCTGCCTGGCCGATCGGCCAGCACTTTCCTCATTTGGAAGCCTATAAATACCCCTGTCATTGTCATCATTTCCACTTTTGGAAATCCTTTGACCAACCAGCTCGTGTTCTTCACCTTTTCTCAGATTTCTCGCGATTCCGGTAAGATCTCGTCCTAAACCTTGTACGTTCTCGATCTACACGCACTCCTACACCTTTCTATCTTTTAAATCTTAACTTTTAACCGTGAAATCATCAAGATTCAAGGTATTCTAGGATGACGTCATCATGTGTTCTTGAAGAACTTCATGTTTTGGCTTCAATCCACCAAGAATAACTTGGATCTAACCGATTTCCACATCAACAAACAAAGATCTTTCACAGATCTAAACATATTCACAGTAGAAGGGATTGAAGGATGGTTTTCCCAACTTTCTTTCAACTCTTTTACACTCAAAACTCTCAAAACCGATAAAATCGGGACTTGTGCCGACTTACTACCCAATCTGTGGTCGTGTTAGCTCAAGATCCGGATCCTATCCATGAGGTTCACCGATTTCGAGTTAAACGCGAAACACCATCCCGAACCGTTCACCAACCGGGTTTGGGTGATTCCTGTCTGATCAGGAGAACCAAGTAATGACGAGGTTTCTATTGCTTAACTCGTTATCAAAACGCCTCGATAAAACAACAAACAATCAAAACAACCAAGTGTTAGACAAACAGGCCGACCAGCACAAGGCACTGTCCGATCGGACTGCTGTTCGAACGGACAGACAGCCAAACGAACAGACAGCCGAACGGCTGGCCAGCCGATCGGCTAGCACATGAGTCCCACACTTAATCAACCTATTTGAAGTTTGAGTATTGAACGAACTGCTGTCCGATCGGACTGCCATCCGATCGGATTACTCTTCGGATCATGAGATACTTGACTTTAAATACTTAATCGATTTTTCAACATGTTCAATGCATGGAAATGCCACCCGATCGAACTACCGTCCGATCGAGTGACCTCTTGTTGAGGACATGTTCTTCACTGAAGTACCAGCCGATCGGGTTGCCGGCCGATCGAACGACCGTCCGATCAACCGACCTGAAAGGTAAAGATACTTCAATGTTTTCAAATGCTACAACAAAAACTTCAAAAGTCAACCATCATACACAAACACATCCTACTCAAAGGAAGAAACAATCCACTCGAACAGCCATCCGATCGGACTACCGTCCGATCGACCAGCTGTCCGATCCATCGACACTCGTTTCCGTTTTAAGCGTTGCATATCGTTATACTATCGAACTGTTCAGACTAACCTTACTCTCAAGCGCTCCCTTCAATCTATCAACCGCTATGAGTATACTCGATCCCTTTTTGCTTTAAGCACTTTTGGGTGTTACATACGTTACTTATACGAAATCACATAGAACACACTACGAAATATTTTAAACGCTAATTCTAACCGTTACTGCATGTATTACGTGACTTAATGAATGCCTGTTTGTTATGTTTACACATGGAATGCTGTCTACCTTCCTTAATGACGATAGTACTATAGTTTGGACTCAGCACCCGCTCATGCGGGGGTTGTTAAGGACAATTACTTGCATGGATTACAGTGGTGATCATGTATTGCGAACTGCCTTGGGCAGTCAACCCGCAGTCATTGGTATCGATAGATCCGTGTCGATAATTAACATGCTTCGTTTTCCTCTGTGTACGTGTTGGTTATGCGTAAACTATTTCAAACTCTATATGCTATTATCAAACTTGTATACTCGCCTTTACACTATGTGTATTGACTTTTATTTTAACGTATGTGACAGGTAATTAGGACGCTTATCTACTAGGAAAGCGAGGCTAGAATAAGCTTCTAGAGTCCAACAAATAGTTGTCTTTAGATCTGAAATCAAGAGTCTCTAGAAGCAGATAAACAATTGGGCAATTTTGTAAATCTGAGTTGTCGGAACAGAACTATCTGCCTAGATTTTGTCTGTAATAATTTGTTTACCTTTTGAGACATGGTATGGGACATGTTACTTAAATCGATTGGTAATGATAGTTGTTATGGAAACTTCTGGACAATCTTTTTCGCTCAGTGCCATGCCCCGATGATTCCGCCATCGGTTGGGGTGTGAAAGATTGGTATCAGAGCCATAACTATAGGGAATTAGGCAGACTCGACCTAGTCTGGGTCAATGTCTTGGAGATCTAGTCTATAGTTAGGACCCAATAGGCCGACTAGTGCATGTCCATTAGGGATTATGTATGAGCATACTGCTATTTTTCGCCATTCTCGCCTATACTACACTATCGCTGCACTCAAATTTTTAAAATAAAGACAAGCGACTAAATCGAGAATAGGTGTGAAAACCGCATACTCTCGACTAAAATCTGCTTGATCAACCCGCATTTTTACTTATAAACAGGGAGAATTATACCAAACCAGGAGTGAAATCCATATTTTGATGAATAATCTCCTCTATTTTATTAAAATCATCGGGAGGTTATCAAGCCAGGGGTGAAACCCAGACCTTGACGGCTTGACCATGGTTTTACAAAACTCTCACCAAAGTCTTGACGGACTCCAACGACCTGAACTCACAATATGGCTAGAGGGATGCGCGCCGGATGCCCAAGAATCGAGGCAGGGGCCCAAACCTGAAAGTCAAAATGTGAATGACAAGTCCTTGAGAATAGTCAAGCCGTTTTGGGTAGTCAATGTCTAATAGCCACAGGCAATCTATTTCTCGATTTTTATGCGTTTCGATTCTGAGCCTGCAACAGCTGACTCTGATGACTCGTTGATTTTATGTGTTTATACGTGTTTAAAATTTTGAGACTTATTCGATTTTTACTTTCACTTCGATCGACACACACAACCCGCATTGCTCTTCTATCTCAAAACGTTAACAAATCGTTACTACCATGAGGAAACGTCGTACACTATGATACTCGCTATACTATACGCTTATGCTATACTAATCGCTACGCTAAACGCGATTGCTATATTCGAACGATCGCAGGCTTTGAATGATAGGTTTCTGTATTCTGACTGCCTCTATGACTAAATGCGCATGTGCTTCGGTGTTTCTGTGCTTCTGTGCTTATGTGCTTATGTGTTTATGTGCTTACGCGCCTCTATGTGAATTTGTGATTAAACGTGGATTATATCTTTTTGAACGTGTTCCTAAGTTTTAGTAAGTACTAGACGTGTGAGGTGAGATTCGATTATGACGTGTCTGAGACCCATGACAATGTCTATTGCAGACAATGTCAATTGGACCGTCACCAGGATCTCGTCGCCCACACTTTCTCACCAAGAAAAGAGAGACAAACGTCTTGCTGCTATCATCGCCAAACAAGTAGCAAAAGCTGTCAGTTTCAAGCAGTTCAAAGCATTGTGGGCCAAAGGAATTCACTGGCGAGGAAGGCCCTACAGCGTTGTTCCAATGGTTTGATTCCATTGAGGTTACTCTATGACAGAGCGGTTGCCCCGACGATCTTCGCACTCTCAACGCTACTAGCGTCTTCCAGTCCTGCGCACTAGACTAGTGGACGACCAAGAGAAACAAGCGAGGAAATGATGCAGCCTACGGTCTATCGTGGGACGAACTCAAGGAGGTCATGCTGGAAGAATTCTGCCCTCCTCACGAACACCAGAAGTTGGAAGATGAATTCTGGCACATAAAGCAAAAGGATGGCGAAAACGCTGCTCTAACTGCTCGATTCAAGCAGCTCAGTATCATCTGCCCTGATCAGGTGAAGACTTCTGACATGGCAATCAAGAAGTATATCCGAGCCCTTCCTGACTGTGTCGCAGATTTCGTGCAAGCGGCTAAGACTAAGACGATCGAGGAAACCTACCTACTGGCCGCTGAAATCAACGAAAAGTGGGTTAAGGCTGGTGTCTGGGATAAAACCTCGAAGCATCTGCATCAAGCTACTACCGCACCAACCGCTGACTCCACCGCCATTGCACCTCAGTCATCAAAGCCCTCACGCCGAAAGAAGAACAACAACAACAACAACTCCAGCAACAAGAACTTTGCTGCCACTACCACTGCTGCTCCTCTCCAGGTCGTACCGGCCCAGCAGCAGCCCCATCACCGTCCAGCTCCAACCACTTATGCACCACCAACAAAGCATGCATACACAGGCCCCCACCCGGTTTGCCCAACATGCTCTTATCATCATCTGGTGGGTATTGTCTGCCATTTCTGCGCTCACTGCAACATGTACGGCCACTTCACCGTTAACTGCCGTACTGGTCCTCGCAACACCGCAGCCCCTGCCACTGCTCATCAAGCTCTGCTCCCTGCTCTGCAAGGCCATCAAGCAACTCAGACACCCACGGTCAACGCCCGAGTTTGCTTCGCATGTGGTGACCCCAACCACTTTGCGAACATGTGCCCGAATAGGGTGGTGAAACAAGAGCCCCAGCAGCAGCAGCAGCAGCCTCACCAGCAGCAGCAGCAGCAGCAGCCTCAGCAGCAGCAACAAGCCGCACGCGCCAGAACTTTCAACATCAACGTGCGCCAAGCCCAGACCGACAACAACGTGGTCAATGATACGTTCCTTGTGAATGGTATTTATGCATCATGTTTGTTTGATACTGGAGCCGATAATTTCTTTGTGTCGTTCGAATTCGAGAAGCTACTTAGTCGTAAGCGCTCCTATCTGCCCTCGTCATTCGATGTTGAAGTCGCTACCGGAAGAACTGTCGCCGTCAATTCTGTTCTCCGTGATTGTACTCTTGAACTCAACAATCACATCTTCCCAATCGACCTTATCCTGATGCAACTCGGAAGTTTCGACGTCATAGTAGGCATGGACTTTCTTCACGAAAACCATGCTGAAGTTGTGTGCTTCGACAAGATGATTCGATTCTCGCTCGTGAATGATGATTTATTGTGTGTCTATGGCGAAACTGCTTCAAAGGGTCTCAAACTCATGTCATGTGTCCAAGCTAGCAAGTATCTCCGCAAGGAATACAGCGCTTTCTTGGCTAACATTGTAGTAGCGGAGAAGGAAAAGAAAAGGAAGACAGAAGTCAAAGACGTTCCTGTGGTCCGTGAATTTCCTCAGGTGTTCCCTGATGATCTTCCTGGACAACCGCCAAGTCATGATATCGACTTCCGTATCGACCTCATTCCTAGAGCCAACCATGTGGCCAAAGCTCCTTACCGACTCGCGCCGTCGGAAATGCGTGAACTCTCGAATCAACTTCAGGAATTACTTGATAAAGGCTTCATTCGCCTGAGCACCTCTCCTTGGGGTGCGCCAGTCCTCTTCGTTAAAAAGAAGGATGGGTCATTCCGGATGTGCATCGACTACCGGGAATTGAATAAGCTAACCATCAGGAATCGCTATCCCCTGCCTCGCATCGACGATTTTTTGATCAGCTGCAAGGTGCTACGTGCTTCTCAAAGATCGATCTCCGTTCAGGCTATCACCAGCTTACGCATTCAAGAGGAGGATATACCCAAAACCGCTTTTCGCACGCGCTACGGCCACTACGAGTTCGTTATTATGCCTTTTGGTCTAACCAACGCACTCGCTGTTTTCATGGATCTGATGAATCGCGTGTGTAAACCATATCTCGACCGTTTCATCATCGTGTTCATTGATGATGTCTTGATCTATTCCAAGTCAAGAGCCGAACACGCACAACATCTACGTTTGGTTCTCGAACTACTCCAGGGGAATCAACTCTATGCCAAGTTCTCAAAGTGTGAATTCTGGTTAGAGGAGGTTCAGTTTCTGGGTCACATTATTAATAGTCAGGGTATCCATGTCGATCCTGCGAAGATTGAAGCAGTTAAGGGTTGGTTTACGCCAAAGAACCCGTCTGAAGTCCGTTCTTTTCTCGGACTAGCGGGCTATTACCGACGATTTATCGAAGGATTCTCTAAGATCGCTGTGCCGCTTACCGCTCTCACGCATAAAGATAAGCCTTTTGTTTGGGGAAACGAACAAGAATCTGCTTTCCAAACCCTCAAGCACATGCTCTGCAATGCTCCTGTTCTCACGTTGCCCGATGGAAACGATGGTTTCATTGTCTACTGTGATGCTTCCAACCTTGGTCTTGGTTGTGTTCTTATACAACGAGGCAAGGTTATAGCGTACGCGTCTCGTCAGCTCAAAATCCACGAGAAGAGCTATACAACCCATGATCTCGAGCTAGGAGCAGTTGTTTTTGCATTAAAGATATAGCGACACTACCTGTATGGTACCAAGTGTACGATCTTCACCGATCATAGGAGCCTACAACATATCTTTGATCAGAAGGAACTCAATATGCGTCAACGCCGATGGGTAGAACTTCTCAACAATTATGACTGTGAGATTCGTTATCACCCAGGCAAAGCAAATGTCGTTGCCGACGCGCTCAGCAGACGGAGTTATATGCTCAGCATTCGCAATACCCAAGCCCAATACGATCTCGAAGCCCTCATCCGCGAAGCCCAGCATGACTGTTTCAATGAACACACTCTGAAGAAGGAACGAATCTATCACGATGGAGCTCAATTGGTAAATAAGTCAAATGGGATTTTCTATTTTCTGGACCGAATTTGGATCCCTAAGCGGACCAAATTGCGAAAGATTTTGATGGACGAAGCCCATAAATCCCGGTATTCTATTCATCCCGGTGCCAATAAAATGTACCAGGATCTTCGTTACAAGTACTGGTGGCCGGGCATGAAAAGGGATATCGCTCTCTACGTTGGGAAGTGCCTGACTTGTGCAAGGGTCAAGGCTGAACATCAAAGGCCCTCTGGCTTACTCGAGCAACCCCCAATCCCTATGCGGAAATGGGAGAGTATAGCTATGGACTTCATAACAAAGCTTCCGCATACGTCATCAGGTCACGACAGCATTTGGGTTGTTGTTGGTCGTTTAACCAAATCAGCCCACTTTCTGCCAATGCGAGAAGACTACAAGGTGGAACGATTAGCCCGAATCTACACCGACGAGATCATTTGTAATCATGGGACGCCTCGTGACATCATCTCTGACCGTGATGCTCGGTTTACCTCGCGATTGTGGGAAACGTTTCAAGTTGCTCTTGATACTAAGCTTAACCTGAGTACCGCATTCCGTCCTCAAACCGATGGCCAGACAGAGAGAACGATTCGTACTCTTGAAGACATGCTCCGTTCGTGTGTCATAGACTTCGGTGGTAATTGGGACAAAAACATGTCGTTAGTCGAATTCTCGTATAACAACAGTTATCATACCAGCATCCAAATGGCACCATTCGAGGCTTTATATGGAAGAAGATGTCGATCGCCTATTGTATGGCACGAGATCGGTCACTCGCAATTATCCGATCCCGAACTAATACAAGAAACGACTGACAAAGTCCTCCAAATTCGAGACAACTTGTTGAAAGCTCGAAGTCGACAGAAAAGTTACGCTGATAGAAGACGCAAGCCCCTTGAATTTGACGTTGGCGACTACGTACTCCTAAAGGTATCACCTTGGAAGGGTGTGGTCAGATTCGGCAAGAAAGGGAAACTAGCGCCTCGATATGTTGGACCTTTTAAGATTCTGAAAAGGATCAGAAAAGTCACCTACAGACTCGAACTACCGGAGGAACTTAGTAACGTCCACCCGACTTTCCACGTGTCTAACCTCCGAAAGTGCCTGGCTGAACATGACTTAATTGTACCTCTCGACGACCTTCAAATAAAAGAAACACTACACTTCGTGGAGAAGCCTGTTGAAATCATGGATCGCCAAACCAAGCAGCTCAGACGCTCGCACATTCCTATTGTGAAAGTCCGATGGGAAGGCAAACGAGGCGCAGAGTTCACTTGGGAACTCGAAAGCGACATGAAGGCGAAGTACCCGCAGTTGTTTGAAAAAAAACTTGTTCTAGAGAGTGAAAGTCTAGAAAGAGAGAGTTCTCCAAGGTGATTCACGGTGTTGTGTATCTTTCAGCTTAATTTCGGGAAATTCCCTAAACAAGGGGAGGCTGTAACACCCCGTGTTTCGAAAGTCAAAGTCAAAGTCAAGATTGAAGTCAAAGGAAGAAAAAAAAGATCGCTAATTGCGATCTGTCACTCCTTGCTCAATTACTGTTTTGACTTCGTTGGCTATAGCTAGTCTATTTTATGTTTTTACGTTAGTTGTATTATGTGGAATAATTAGTTAAAATCGAAGTAATCAATTGTTTATCGCTACGAACCGCTTTACGGCTGTGAATAATAGGAAGTAACAATGCGATAAAGTTAATTAAAAGCAAATCGAACTAATCTAATCAACATCACGCTCGCAACTCGAATTACGTATTTTGGTGGTTAATATACGTGTGTGTGTCTTATGTGTTACTCGTGCATGTTTATTTATGTTATATGTGGTAATAAATTCGAATCGCAATCGAAACGCAATCGAACTCAATCGCAATCGAATCGCAATCGCAAATCGAATACAAACGAAGGATGATTGTATGTTAATATAGTGGTTGGGATTAAAAGTAATTTAAATAGGAAACTCTATTGCGAGCGATGCGCAATCACAATCGAAATCAAAATATCAAAAATCGTCGCACCGAACACTCGAATCAGGCAACTAATCGATCAGGCTACCAGCCGATCGACCAGCCGGCCGATCGGACTGCTGTCTAATCAGACAGGCTGTCCGATCGAGCTACCTGGCCGATCGGCCAGCACTTTCCTCATTTGGAAGCCTATAAATACCCCTGTCATTGTCATCATTTCCAATTTTAGAAATCCTTTGACCGACCAGCTCGTGTTCTTCACCTTTTCTCAGATTTCTCATGATTCCGGTAAGATCTCATCCTAAACCTTGTACTTTCTCGATCTACATGCACTCCTACACCTTTCTATCTTTTAAATCTTAACTTTTAACCGTGAAATCATCAAGATTCAAGGTATTCTAGGATGACGTCATCATGTGTTCTTGAAGAATTTCATGTTTTGGATTCAATCCACCAAGAATAACTTGGATCTAACCGATTTCCACATCAACAAACAAAGATCTTTCATAGATCTAAACATATTCACGGTAGAAGGGATTGAAGGCTGGTTTTCCCAACTTTCTTTCAACTCTTTTACACTCAAAACTCTCAAAACCGATAGAATCAGGACTTGTGCCGAATTACTACCCAATCTGTGGTCGTGTTAGCTCAAGATCCGGATCCTATCCATGAGGTTCACCGATTTCGAGTTAAACGCGAAACACCGTCCCGAACCGTTCACCAACCGGGTTTGGGTGATTCCTGTCCGATCAGGAGAACCAAGTAATGATGAGGTTTCTGTTGCTTAACTCGTTATCAAAACGCCTCGATAAAACAACAAACAATCATAACAACCAAGTGTTAGACGAACAGGCCGACCAGGACAAGGCACTGTCCGATCGGACTGCTGTCCGAACGGACAGACAGCCGAACGGACAGACAACCGAACGACTAGCCAGCCGATCGGCTAGCACATGGGTCCCACACTTAATCAACCTATTTGAAGTTTGAGTATTGAACGAATTGCGGTCCAGTCGGACTGCCATCCGATCGGATTACTCTTCGGATCATGAGATACTTGACTTTAAATACTTAATCGATTTTTCAACATGTTCAATGCACGGAAATGCCACCCGATCGAACTACTGTCGGATCGAGTAACCTCTTGCTGAGGACATGTTCTTCACTGAAGTACCAGCCGATCGGGTTGCCGGCCGATCGAACGACCGTCCGATCAACCGACCTGAAAGGTAAAGATACTTCAATGTTTTCAAATGCTACAACAAAAACTTCAAAAGTCAACCATCATACACAAACACATCCTACTCAAAAGAAGAAACAATCCACTCGAACAGCCATCCGATCGGACTACCGTCCGATCGGACAGCTGTCCGATCCATCGACACCTGTTTCCGTTTTAAGCGTTGCTTATCGTTATACTATCGAACTGTTCAGGCTAACCTTACTCTCAAGCGCTCCCTTCAATCCATCAACCGCTGTGAGCATACTCGATCCCTTTTTGCTTTAAGTACTTTTGGGTGTTACATACGTTACTTATACGAAATCACATCGAACACACTACGAAATATTTTAAACGCTAACGCTAACCGTTACCGCATGTATTACGTGACTTAATGAATGCTTGTTTATAATGTTTACACATGGAATGCTGTCTACCTGCCTTAACGACGATAGTACTATAGTTTGGACTCAGCACCCGCTCATGCGGGGGTTGTTATAACAACCCTAACGTAAACCGTCACCCCCGTAATTTTTCTGACACCCTAAAAATATATAAAATATCCCAATATGTCTTTAAATATACCCCGTATGTGAAAACCGAGCCCGAAATATAACATAACATTAAAAATAAGTAAAAAACAAAGAAAATAGGGTTCAGGCGGGTCGCGTAAGGTCTCACTTAACCTTTACGCGGGTCGCGGGAGCTTAAAACCTGGCACGACCCTGGGCCGCCATGTGGCCCAACACATGTCGAGCCTAGTTGGTGATCCGGATGGGCTACGCGTTGTTGAGTATAAGGAGGCCTCGAGATTTCATTTCCGATCGTTCAAAATCGTTTCTTTTCTCTAAATTCTGAATAGCGGGCATTATACCCGAGTCTAATACCCCCCCTAAATAGCGAGGTTCTGCTACGATGTAAGTATTATAACCCCTGGAGACGTATTAGATACTCTGCCTGATTGATCTAGGGTTCCGTAACGGCTGTCGTGGTTCTGCACGACGTAGTCGTTGGAATGCCGTCTCGGGGAGGGTATTACTAATGTTAAAATGGGTTATTATACTAACACACGTGCATTTGTGTAATTTATAGATTATTCCCAGGAAATCCTTACTGATAACCCTAAGACAGCAATGTGAGTAATCCTCTTTTTGTTAAATGGTTTTACAAAACCTTACATACTTTTCCATGCGAATAGGAGTTATTGAGTATTTGTAAGAATACAATTATCGTGGGTATGTTGGGGTTTTGTAAACAAAATTTGTTACCACCTGGTCAAGGAGTAACATTTCCACAAGTCAGGTCTGACAGTACCGACGGGTGATAATTGGTATAACTTGGAAACAAATGTAATTGCGAGATCGCCCTCAATACTGTACACTATGAAATGATTTTACTTAAACTGGGATTCACTCACCAGTATTTCCCACTGACAAAATGTTTTTAAAACGCGTTTCAGGTAACAATATGTGAAAGCCAAATAGAAGGCAGCTGGACAGCACTGAAGGCTTGGAAAAGTGGCAATAAAGTTACCTAAGAATAAAATAGATGTTTTGTTAAATAACATAGGATTTATTCCTATAAAAGTGTGTATACTAGAAACTTGGGTTTTACCCATGTGTTTAATATTATAAAATATGGTGGTTTACTATGATAAAATATTTCCTAACTACGGTCCTGATGAAAATTTCCGCTGCCAAATTGGATAAAAACGGGATACCACCGAAACTGGCTCGCGGCAGCCCGTTCCCGGGGACTAGGGATTGGGGGTTGCGACAGAAGGTGGTATCAGAGCTATGCCACTGATTCCACCACAGAAGTATTCTGCTGACATCAAAATTCAAAGTGTTAGGAAATAAATTACGAAAATAGGTGCATAATTGTATTTTCTGGTTATGTGTTATCTGACTATCTGTTAGTTTACAGTATGAGCGACCAAGGACCATCTGACGCGTATCGTCAATTGTCTGGTTCGCCTAGAAGCGAAGGCACCTCCTCTTCTCAGCCTGCCCTCTCGGGGTACTCTGCTGATACGGAAGAAGGAATCTTTGTGTTTAAGGCTCAATCTGAAGAGCCATTTCCTCAGAAAAAGAGGGGATGGTTCAGTAAGGGAACACATGAGCGTAGAAAGCGTATGAGAAAGTTACAGGAACAGCGAATGTTAGCCGCAGCCAAAAGAGAAACCGATGCATATGCCCAGGATATGCTTAATAGGGGTATAGCTAATATCCATATCTTAGCAACCACTGCAGCTGACCCAAACATGGAGCAAATGCTAGCACCCCAACCACAAATTCCTGATCAACCCATGGAAATAGAAAACCTTGGAAATCAAGTAGAAATGCATGATTTCAACCCGGAGGAGATACCTAGGGTACCTGCACCAAATCCCCTAGACCTAAATTATGATCCCTGGTGGGATGATGTTAGGGACTATGTGCAACGCTACCCGATACAGGAAAATGTGCCAATGCCCAATCTAGGAGCCTACCCAGGGTTAGATCTTCAAGATCCCTATTTTAATAACGATGCATACATTAGAGAGATCTTAGAAAATCCTTACCCATACCAGGCCCCTATACCTCCATATCAGGAACCCGCACCCCAGATTTCGAACCCAGTCCTAGAACCTGCACCCCCAATGAGTGCAGAAAACGTACAAGAACTTAGGACTTTCGATGAGGAAATTCTAGAAAGCAGTGAGAGAATGAGACAGGTAGGAGAGCGTCTCGTATGGAAATACGACGAGCGCAATATGGATTTTTGGATGAATTCATGTCCCTGAATCGATGGTGGGAACGGTAGAAATAATAATAATAATAATAATATAATAATATATGTGTTAAAAAAACTACGGATGCCTATTACTAGTAGTGTAGTTTTAAATTTCAGTCGGTATTGTAATTTTTATTTCAGTACCGGTGTGTAATAGATGCATACTATATGAATAGAGTAAGTCGCAATGATCGACGCTTTTGACCAAAAGTGTGTGACATATGATTGGATATATTCAAATATTATTGATGATATTAATATTTGGTAAATGTTTAAAATTTAGATGGACAACGAAGTGAATCAGGAAAACCAGAATGATAATATTCAGAACGACAACCACTCGAATAACGATAATCAGAATAACGAGAATTCGAACAACAATAACAATGGAAACCAAGTGAATAATAGTGCCCTTCAACATATAGTGGCACAAGGAATCATAAATGGAATGTCATTTATTATCCAAAATGTTAAGGAAGCCGAAAATAAAAGCAAGCATAGCAGTAAGCGACCAACTGAACCAGAACACAGCGTGAACAATGGCCCAGTACTTCAGGTGCCCATTCCCAAAAGAAGAAGAACCATGCCATATGGTTGTTCTTACAAAGAATTCTGGTCCTGCAAACCAATAGAATTCTCGGGCAATGAAGGACCCATTGCAGCTTTACGCTGGATAGAGAAAACTGAGGCTGTTCTGAAAATAAGCAAGTGTGCTGAAGAAGACAAGATAATGTTTGCTTCTAATCTATTTAAGAATTCAGCCCTAGAATGGTGGAACACTATCCTCCAGTCAAGGGGAAGTGATAGAGTTTATAGCATGGAATGGGAAGAGTTCAAAAACATGGTAGAAAGGAAATTTTGCCCTCCCAATGAAAAGGAACAGATAGCAAACAAGTTTCTGAATCTTAGAATGACCGGGGTAGATAGTAAGGGGTACACTACTACATTCTTTGAATATGCTAGAATAGTACCAACTCTTGCATCACCTGAACCGGTATTAATCTCCCATTACATCTGGGGATTAATTGGAGAAATTAGGCATGTAGTCAAGGCAACTAAACCCCAAACCATAGAAGAAGCTGTAGAACTAGCCAATACCTTGACTGATGAATTGGTGCGTACTAGAGAAGAAGATCAAAGGAGAAACCTAACCCAAAGGCTTACCCAAGAATTCCGTTCTGGGGATTCCAACCGTAGGAATGTAGGTTCTACCTCTGCACCATATTGCAGGATCTGCAAGAAGAAGCATTCAGGAAATGCTCCACTCACTGCAATTACTGTAAGGCACCAGGACACAAGGAAGAAGATTGCAGGAGAAAAACCAGTAATGGATTGTGCTTCAACTGTGGAGAAAAAGGTCATATCAAGCCAAACTGTCCGAAGTTAGCTCCACCTGCAAACAACAAGAACACTAAAAATGCTAGAGCATTTGTTCTAACTGCAGATGAAGCCAAGATGATCCCGGACGTCATAGCTGGTACGTTTTTAGTTAATGATATTTTTGCTAAAGTATTATTTGACTCTGGTGCAAACCAAAGTTTTATTAATACTTCGTTTTGCAAATTTCTAAATCAATCATTAACTAAACTACCACAGGAATGTCTAGTAGAGACAGCAAATGGAGAAACCGTTAGGATTTCGGAAGTCTTGCAGGGAGCAAGAATAGAAATTTTTAATCAAAAATTTATTGCAAACCTCTACCCAATGAATCTGGTAGGATTTGACGTTATGTTAGGAATGGATTGGTTAATAGCCAATAAAGCTAATATTTTATGTGATCAAAAGTCAATTCAATTAAATTCACCAAGGGGTGAAAAGATCACAATTAAAGGAGATAAACCATCTAGATCCACTAAATTCATTTCTGTGATGAAAACTGCAAGTTATATAAGAAAACGATCTATAGTGTATTTGATTTCTATAATCACTAACACTAAAGGAAAAGAACTAAAAGACATTCCAGTAGTATCCCAGTTTTCAGATGTCTTTCTAGAAGAATTGCCAGGATTACCCCCAGACAGAGAAGTTGAATTCAGAATCCATCTGCTACCAGGGACAGCACCGATTGCCAAAGCACCTTACCGTTTGGAACCCGCTGAAATGCAAGAACTGGAGAAACAATTAGACGAATTGTTGGAGAAAGGATTCACACAGCCAAGCTCATCGCCATGGGGAGCACCGATTTTGTTTGTCAAAAAGAAGGACGGATCAATGCGTATATGCATTGACTACCTTGAATTGAACAAAGTCACGATTAAGAATCGGTATCCATTACCGAGGATCGATGATCTGTTCGATCAACTTCAAGGAGCTCGATTTTTCACTAAAATCGATTTAAGATCAGGATATCATCAATTGAAAGTACAGGAAGAGGACATTCCTAAAACTGCATTCAGAACAAGGTATGGCCATTATGAATTTACTGTCATGCCATTTGGTTTAACCAATGCCCCAGCTGCAATTATGGACATGATGAACCGAATATGTAAGCCATATTTGGATAAATTCATAATTGTCTTCATCGATGATATTCTAATTTACTCTAAGAATAAAGAAGAGCATGCAAAGCATTTGCATTTACTTTTAAGTTTGTTAAGAAAGGAAAAGTTGTACGCTAAGTTTTCCAAGTGCGAGTTTTGGTTAGAGCAGGTACAATTTCTTGGACATTTGGTTAATCATGAAGGAATTCATGTAGATCCAACAAAGATCGAGGCAATTACCAAATGGAAAACCCCTGAGTCACCAACTGAGGTTAGAAGTTTCTTAGGATTGGCCGGTTATTATAGAAGATTTATTCGAGATTTTTCTAGAATAGCCATTCCCTTAACCAAGTTAACCTGTAAATCCATTAAGTTTGAATGGGGACCAAAACAAGAAGAAGCCTTTAGAATCCTTAAGCAAAGATTAACCCATACACCCATACTAGCGTTCCCAGAAGGAACTGAAGACTTTGTAGTCTTTTGTGACGCTTCTAAGTTAGGTTATGGATGTGTGTTGCTGCAACGTCAAAAGGTTATAGCTTACGCATCTAGACAGCTTAAGACTCATGAAGAGAATTATTCAACCCATGATCTAGAACTAGGAGCTATAATTTTTACCATATTCACAGATCATAAAAGTTTAAGGTATGTTTTCGGGCAAAAAGAGTTGAATATGAGACAAAGACGCTGGATGGAAATGCTAAGTGATTACGATTGTGATATCCAGTATCATGAAGGAAAAGCCAATGTAGTGGCAGATGCTTTAAGTCGAAAGTATCACGAAAAGCCAAAAAGGGTACGTTCTCTTAAATTAAATCTACAAGTAGATTTAAACGATCAGATAAGAAAAGTACAGGAATCAGTAATCAAGAAAGATACTGAAAAATTAAAAGGAATGATTAAGGAATTAGAACAAGGAACAGATGGAATTTGGAAATTCCATAAAGATAGAATGTGGATACCTAAATTAGGAAATTTACATCACCGTATATTAGAAGAAGCCCATAAGTGTAAATATACGATGCATCCAGGAAGTGATAAGATGTACCAGGATTCAAGGAAAAATTTCTGGTGGATAGGAATGAAAAAGGACATAGCAGCCTATGTTTCTAAATGTTTAACTTGTTCTCAAGTCAAAGCTGAACATCAGAAACCCTCAGGATTGCTGCAACAGTTAGAAATGCCAGTTTGGAAATGGGAATTGATAACAATGGATTTTGTTACCAAGTTACCCAAAACAAGAAAAGGTAATGATACAATCTGGGTGATTGTAGATAGGCTAACCAAGTCAGCTCATTTCTTACCAATAAAGGAAACTTTTAGTATGGAACAATTAGCCAAATTGTATGTAAATGAAATTGTTTCATCACATGGAATACCTTTATCAATTGTTTCTGATAGAGATAGCCGTTTTAACTCTCATTTTTGGGCAAGTTTCCAAAAAGCAATGGGAACCAAGTCAAAATTAAGCACAGCTTACCATCCTCAAACGGACAGACAAAGCGAAAGGACAATTCAGACAATGGAAGACATGCTTAGAGCTTGTGTAATTGATTTCGGAGGTAATTGGGACGATCACTTACCTTTAATATAATTTTCTTATAATAACAGTTATCACACAAGTATCAATGCTGCACCATTCGAGGCACTTTATGGACGAAAGTGCAGAACCCCAGTCTGTTGAGCAGAAATTGGAGAAAAGCAACTATCTGGACCTGAGATAGTGCAGGAAACAACCGATAAGATCATTCAAGTCAAGGAACGACTGAAAGCGGTGCGTGATCGACAAAAGAGCTACGCAGATAACAGACGTAAGCCGTTAGAATTCCAGATAAGTGATAAGGTATTGTTAAAAGTCTCTCCTTGGAAAGGAGTGGTAAGATTCATCAAACGAGGAAAGCTAAGTCCCAGGTATATTGGACCTTTTGAGATTATTAGAAGAATAGGACCTGTAGCCTATCAGCTACAACTGCCAGAGGAAATGGCAGGAATACATGATGTATTTCATGTAACTAATCTCAAGAAATGTCTAGCTGATGAATCACTTATAATGCCTCTTAAGGATATAGAGGTAAATGAACAACTCAAATTTGTAGAAAGGCCTCTACAAATTGAAGATAGGAAAGTTAAGAATCTCAAGCATAAGAGATTAGTTCTGGTCAAAGTGAAGTGGGACTCCAAACGAGGACCTGAGTACACATGGGAGCTTGAATCTGAAATGCAAAGGAAATATCCACACTTGTTCCAGTAGATCTTGAAGACGAGCTCTAAAACAAGGTGGGGAGGATATAACAACCCTAATGTAAACCGTCACCCCCGTAATTTTTCTGACACCCTAAAAATATTTAAAATGTCCCAATATGTCTTTAAATATACTCCGTATGTGAAAACCGAGCCCGAAATATAACATAACATTAAAAATAAGTAAAAAACAAAGAAAATAGGGTTCAGGCGGGCCGCGTAAGGTCTCACTTAACCTTTACGCGGGCCGCGAGAGCTTAAAACCTGGCACGACCCTGGGCCGCCACATGGCCCAACACATGTCGAGCCTAGTTGGTGATCCGGATGGGCTACGCGTTGACCTAGCTTTGACGCGGGCCGCGTAAGCCTTGTGCTTGTTTTACACGGGCCGCGAGAGACCCAGTTTCAGGCCCTATATAAGGAGGCCTCGGGATTTCATTTCCGATCGTTCAAAATCGTTTCTTTTCTCTAAATTCTGAATAGCGGGCATTATACCCGAGTCTAATACCCCCCTAAATAGCGAGGTTCTGCTACGATGTAAGTATTATAGCCCCTTGAGACGTATTAGATACTATGCCCGATTGATCTAGGGTTCCGTAACGGCTGTCGTGGTTCTGCCCGACGTAGTCGTTGGAATGCCGTCTTGGGGAGGGGGGTATTACTAATGTTAAAATGGGTTATTATACTAACACACGTGCATTTGTGTAATTTATAGATTATTCCCAGGAAATCCTTACTGACAACCCTAAGACAGCAATGTGAGTAATCCTCTTTTTGTTAAATGTTTTTACAAAACCTTACATACTTTTCCATGCGAATAGCAGTTATTGAGTATTTGTAAGAATACAATTATCGTGGGTATATTGGGGTTTTGTATACAAAATTTGTTACCACCTGGTCAAGGAGTAACATTTCCACAAGTCAGGTCTGACAGTACCGACGGGTGATAATTGGTATAACTTGGAAACAAATGTAATTGCGAGATCGCCCTCAATACTGTACACTGTGAAATGATTTTACTTAAACTGGGATTCACTCACTAGTATTTCCCACTGACAAAATGTTTTTAAAACGCGTTTCAGGTAACAATATGTGAAAGCCAAATAGAAGCCAGCTGGACAACACTGAAGGCTTGGAAAAGTGGCAATAAAGTTACCTAAGAATAAAATAGATGTTTTGTTAAATAACATAGGATTTATTCCTATAAAAGTGTGTATACTAGAAACTTGGGTTTTACCCATGTGTTTAATATTATAAAATATGGTGGTTTACTATGATAAAATATTTCCTAACTACGGTCCTGATGAAAATTTCCGCTGCCAAATTGGATAAAAACGCGATACCACCGAAACTGGCTCGCGGCTGCCCGTTCCCGGGGACTAGGGATCGGGGGTTGCGACAGTTGTTAAGGACAATTACTTGCATGGATTACAGTGGTGATCATGTATTGCGAACTGCCTTGGGCAGTCAACCCGCAGTCATTGGTAGCGATAGATCCGTGTCGATAATTAACATGCTTTGTTTTCCTCTGTGTACGTGCTGGTTATGCGTAAATTATTTCGAACTCTATATGCTATTATCAAACTTGTATACTCGCCTTTACACTATGTGTATTGACTTTTATTTTAACGTATGTGACAGGTAATTAGGACGCTTATCTGCTAGGAAAGCGAGGCTAGAATAAGCTTCTAGAGTCCGACAAATAGTTGTCTGTAGATCTGAAATCAAGAGTCTCTAGAAGCAGATAAACAATTCGGCAATTTTGTAAATCTGAGTTGTCGGAATAGAACTATCTGCCTAGATTTTGTCTGTAATAATTTGTTTACCTATTGAGACATGGTATGGGACATGTTACTTAAATCGATTGGTAATGATAGTTGTTATGGAAACTTCTGGACAATCTGTTGCGCTCAGTGCCATGCCCCGATGATTCCGCCATCGGTTGGGGTGTGACATGTTATGAACAAAGAGATATAAAAAAGAAAAAGATGCAAAAAAAACGCCAAACTGAGAAATGTCTGTGTTCTATAGCATTGAAATAAAAAACGCCAAACTACTCTACACTGTCTCTCAAAAAACCATATGTATGTGTTCTGTAAGAATGACAAATACAAAACGCCAAACTACTCTTCACTGGCTCTCGAAGACCTTGTCGATCTTCTTTTAATTACGGCTTGTTTGCTTGTTGATGCGTAGTGTCCATAGGCTTTGCAGTTCTGACACTGTCTTTCTTTGGCCCCGGGTTTCGATTTTGATTTCTTTTTGTCAATTGCTATCTCCTGTTTAGGCGCTTCCGAGAACCAGAACCTTTGGATTTATAACCTACAGGGACTCTTATCGGATTTTTGTCATTTTTATATTGACCAGTTATCTCGGAAAATCTATCCCTAGAACTAGCGGGAGGAGCAACAATTTGCATATCTTGAACCTTCTTCATATAAGATTGAACATGATCCTTGAATAAGGATAGCTCCTCTTTACTACCAGATAAACGGTTCAAAGTGTATTCGGTTGAATAAATAACATCTCGCATCATACTTTGCTCATCAGGATCAAGCTCGATCATATATTCAGAATGTATTGTTTTGGAAATTCCCTAATGTCCATAAGTCTCAAAACATAGAATATATGTCTACATAGCAAACCAAACTGTTCAAAACGTCTGCATGAGCAACTACATGTGAAATCAGACTTAAGCAACAAAACCTGAAAAACGCCAAAAACAATATCTCTATAACGCCATGCATAGAATGTTTGTCTAAAAAAAGAAAAGAACACGTTGCATATGATAAAACGCCATTAACAGAAAACGCCATAAAAACCGAAACGCTATTATTTACCTCAAATAAGGATGTACAAAGTTGTTGGAAGTCATTTACATAAAACTTAACAAACCCATCAGGCTGATCTTCGTAACGTTGATTTATGCAATCCGCAACTCCAATAAGCTCAGCTTGAACATCACAAAAAATACTTTTTGTATATACATCAACAGCTTGCCCTTCCAACACTTTGTAACTACTCTTCAACTGGGGTCTTTTGTATCGAGATTCATGATCATTTTTACGATGTGTGTGACGCTGTGCTTCTATTGCAGTCTCATAATGCGTCATGAACTCAACAAGAGTAGCTTTCGAATTGCACACTTGACCAAAAAAATGATTCTCACTCTCTGACCTGGATGCCGTTCGCATAAGACCAGACATAGGCTCCATTCTATTGTATGCAGGGATCCAAGATTCCCTAAGTGCAAAAATATTAGATAGCCAGTCATTATCTTCTAAATTGAATTCTGCAATAACCGTTTCCCATTCTGATTCAAACTCTTCAGGTGTGAGAATATCCGCCCACACAACACCACAGATACGTTCTTTAAAATTGGTGGAATTGCATAGCCTAACACCAACCTATAAATAACACGAAAACGCCATGCATATATAAAAAAAACAAAAGACAAAACTTCATTAAAAAACAGTAATAGGTACAAAACGCCATGTAACTTAAAACGCATTGTATACTAAAATGCCAAAGGTAAAAAAAGCATAACAACCTTCAGAGAAAGTTTATGCATCACATGCCACATGCATAACCGATGCCTCGTGTCAACAAATACAGCAGAAATAGCCTTCTTAATCGCTGGATCTTGGTCAGTGACTATAACTTTTGGTTGAGAACCAACAGCTTTAAGAAAAACTCTTAACAACCAAATATACGTATCAGCAGTTTCCGACGCCAACAATGTTGCACCAAATGTAACATTGCAGTGATGATTGTCTATACCAGTGAACGGTACAAACACCATAGAGTACCTGCATATGAAAACGCCATGAGAAATGAAACAATAATAAAACGCCATTGAATGTAAACTAGTAAAACGCCATTGCATGCTAATAAAACGCCATTGCATGTAAAATATAAAAACGCCATGCATGTGAATTAATAAAACGCCAAAAACAAAGAAGTTGAATTATAAAAAATTACTTGTTGGAACGATACGTGGCGTCAAACGAAATCACATCACCAAACACGTGGTAATTACGTTTGGCTTGATCGTCACACCAAAAAAGACCCTTCAAACGATTGTTTTCGTCTGTGATGTAATCATACGAGAAATTAGGCTGGGAATGTTTTTTTTTCATTCAAATGTTTCACAACCATATCAGCGTCATATTCCCCTATGAACAAGTTAATTTGCCTCTTATAGTTCTTAAATTCAACTTTGCTTGCGCCCACGTCTTCAAAACCGCCAAAACAAGTCTTCATAACATTAAACGCCTTGACAGGACCCAAATTCAGCTTAGACATGCTGTGTATAACATGCTTCTGGAGCTGAGTGAGGTGTCGTTCAGTTGGAAGAAAATGCTTATCAGGACGTTCAACAAGTTCATGATTGTGCTCCTCGACAAACTTATACACCTTCCAAAATCCATCCTCAAATTCTACACATAACAGTGCACCACAATCAGTCCTCTTTTAAAAGTTAGATCGCACTACTCGCTCCTTTTGATTGGGGTCCAACGTATCAACCTTCTTGTCCTTATATACCCCAGCTCTCGTACACAAGAAATACTTAATATGTAAGACACCTTTAGAGTTTGTCTTTGTAGTCCCTTTCCTGACTGAAAACCCACACTCCTTGGCATACTTAACATACATTGAATAACAATCATCAAGGCTTAAGAATACCATGTCCTTTCTGGGCTTTAATTCTTCACTGACGTCAGGAATGATAAATGGTAATCCAGTTTTGGGGCAATGCCTTTGACTCGAGGAAGAGACTTCGTCTGAGAAAACACAAGGAGGAACAGAAAAAATCAGAAAAACAGAGTGATGTCTCGTAATAACATTATACATTAAAACACCATTAATTGAATAATAAACAAGACATAATAAACACATAATGAAAACGCCAAAATTAACAAACCTAATGTTTCCACAAATTAACAAAATAGTAATAACTGATATTCACAAATACTATTAAATAAAATTTAAAACTAATCAAATAGACGAAAAACGCCAATGATCGTAAAAACATAACAAATACACAAGAACGTAAACGACAATTAAAATTAATATCGAAAACTCCAATTGCAGTTATGAATAATAGATTAAATATCAATTAAAACGCGATTAAACTGTATAATTGAATAATGCTATGGAAAATCATACAACACATTATAAAAATAATAATACAAAAAAACGCCATAGAACAATGATAAAAGAACAAAACGTCATATCTGTTGCATGATTTATTGGAACGAAAATAGAAAACGTCAACGAATTTTACTTTGTCGAATAGAATCCACGATAAACACCATAGATCTGAGAAAGCTTGCAAAGAAGGTAACAACTAACAATAAATCTTTGGAGTTTTAATTTGAAAGAGATTTAAAACGCGAATAAGGAGGGAACGTATAAAAGGACAATTGTACCCCCCACATAACAATTAGGGCCCCCTGCCACATGTTGGGCCAGGATCCGTTCTCACTGTTCTCACACTTTTCACTGTTCTCTCCTGAACCCGTTTCTATATATATACACACATATATCGCCACATCATCAACAACCTTTGCCCCACGCCATGAAGAAACCCCATGCCCCACGCCACCCAACGGGTTATATTAACTTATTACAAAACTAAAGAATTTTTGTATGTTGTAATAACTTATTGCAAAACTAAAGAATTTTTGCATCTCATGTAGTGATACTAATAACTTTTATAATCAACACTCCGTCGTAACGTGCGGGTAACGTTAACTTGTATATATATAATAACTAATTCTCACATAAGATAACCTATTTATTCAAGATATATAGACATTATCATGCATTTAGTGGGAAGTTAATGCATGGATCACAAGAAATTATAGCACTAACAAAAGAACACTGCTTTGTTACAGCATACAAGCATCTTTTATTTATGGTTTCCACAATATAAAAACATAGAAGTTGATCACTAGCAATCAACTCACAACCATGCCATGAGCATTGTAGTTATTTATGCATGCATGCATGGACTCAAGGCAGTCCACCACCAAAACCTCCACTTGAACCATCACCAAGTCCACCTCCTTCACCACTACCACCACCACCACTACCAAACCCATTACCAAGTCCTACTCCTCCACCACCACCACCACCGAGTCGACCTCCACCAAACCCATCACCAAGTCCATCATCTCCTGCTCCTCCTCCAATCCCAGGCCCACCATCAGCTCCTCCTCCAAATCCGGGCCCACGTCCCAATCCACCACCAAACCCTCCTCCTCCACCAAACCCTCCTCCGCCACCACCACCACCTCCTCCACCAAGCCAACCTCCACCAAACCCTCTACCACCACCACTTCCAAATCCAGGACCACCTCCTAATCCACCACCGTTGAATCCACGTCCGCCTCCAAGCCCGCCACCAAAGTAAGGCACCTTCTCATCCTGAAAAGGCTGCTTCGAGCCCACCGGAGTCAATTTCCGAGCAGCCGGAGTACAAACAAGAAAACCAATGACCAGAAAAAGAAAGAGATAATTAGTAAAAGAAGTCATATTGTTCAACTCAGATGAAGATGATATACATGAAGATGAATGCTTGATGTTGCATTTATATAGGGTTAAATTGTTCTAGAATGCATGCATGCAAACGCACACTTGTACAGTACCCTAACATCTAAAGAAAACATAGTTTTAATATCAATAAATGCAAAAGTGTGCTAAATGTCGAGGAAGATAAATGGGGATCTTACAATTGCATTGACCGACAGTATTTTTGAAAAAAAAAATCCACGAGTTTAGCAAGGCTCGTGGTTGTGACATCCGGGTGAACGCTTGGCTCGGGATTCAACCCGGGTTTGAGTCCAACGGGGGGCGAGGGTTTACCCATTCAACGGGTTCCCGCGCATCAGGGATATGTGCTACGCTTTCTAGTGGTGGTCGAGTAGTCGGCCTTTGGACATAGCTCCGAAAGGGTGGATTTACACGTGGAAAGTAGTTAGCCGTTCAAAAAAACTATAGTTGAGTATTAATATATTTGTTTTTCTAAGTGAGCTTAGACCATTCGCTACGGCCCAACGCCCCAGCCACATGGCATGGGGTCGGCGTTGTT
The DNA here is from genome assembly GCF_002127325.2 of Helianthus annuus. Taxonomy (NCBI): domain Eukaryota; kingdom Viridiplantae; phylum Streptophyta; class Magnoliopsida; order Asterales; family Asteraceae; genus Helianthus; species Helianthus annuus. The sequence goes on along the minus strand of NC_035440.2, from coordinate 107,221,650 downwards.
GGGGCGTGGAACACCGTCGGAGTCGGCGTGGGTGCAAGACGTGGAAGGGCTGGCATGGGTATGTTCATGGCGTGGAGAATTGTTTGGATGTGGGCCCCCTTCAAATGGTCATGTGACCGTTCGAATTTAAAATAATAATAATAATAATAATAATAATAATAATAATAATAATAATAATAATAATAATAATAATAATAATAATAATAATAATAATAATAATAATTTTTTTAAACCTTTTTCAAACAAAATCATATATAAATCTCTCTTTACTATCCATTTCTTTCTACTTTTTTTTTATAAAAACATGTTTCCTTGGGGCAGCATAGACCCAAACAATTCGCACAAGGGAATACGAATACTCCAAACACACCAAATACCCCGAACATACACAACTACATCTTTGCCGGTTATTATCGGTCAAGCATAGAACATATTATTGAGTCGTTGCAAACCGTAGCGTCCAACTTTTATCACTAATGCCAAATAAATCCAAGGTTCACAAACCGTCATACCCGAAACACAACCCGACATGGTCAACCAACTCAAGCTGGTCCATCGCAAGAAAAACAAAAAAGAAAACATAAAAAGAAGGCGGACGACGCCCATCCGTTGAAAGAGTAGCCGAGAAGTGGTCGGTTAATGAGGAGGTCGCTTTGGCTCACGCTTGGGTCGACATCTCAGAGGACCCGGCTACCTGTATTTTTTCAGTTTCATATACACGTTACATTTTTGTAAGTTACATTTTTTTCATATGTTACGGTTTTTATATATATTATATTTTTGTATATGTTACACTTTTATAAATGTTACAATATTTATATATTATTTATGGTTCAAAGGTGAAGCTAAAAAAAGGACCGACTTTTGGAAGCGTATTCATGAAATCTTCCACAACATCCTGGAACGTGAGGCTTACCATAATGCGAATCAAATTTCAGGAAAATGGAGATAAATGCGTAGAAAAGTTATTGCATTCAACGCTATCTACAACTTGGTCAACCAATGCGGGGGTCAACAAGTGGTGCAAGTGATGTTGGCTTGCATGTTGAGGCACTAAAAATCTACAAACAAGATAAACGCCACACATTTACAATACATCACCCGAGGCAAATATTGAGAAAAAGCACAAAGTGGTATCTTGTCCTGCTAGTGGATATGCAGGAGCCAAGCTCCAAACGATCAAAAAGCTTATCGTCCACCGACGTTGGTTCGGATGCGCCATCCAATTTTAATCTAAATGATTCCGACTATGATTTTGAAATTCTGGTTGAGTCGGTTCGTGAGACTCGTCCAATGGGAAGAGATCGTGCAAAGGCAAAAAACAAAGGCGCGGGATCGTCGTCTTCGAGTCAAGTGAATCTCGAAGAAAAAATGGATAAACTTGATGAGCGTATCGTCCAACTTTTATCACTCAAAGAGCAATTGATCTTATGGTGCTTTCAATGAAACCGAACAAAATCCTTGAGAGACAAACAAATCCTATGTATGCTGCTTACTAATCCAAACAAAATCAAAGTTCATTTAACCATTTTATTTAAATAATTATATTATTACAATAATAATATTCTTCTAGTTACTTTAATATATTAATTATTTATAATACAAATAAAAAACGTGGATAAAATAAACTTTCTCTACTCAACCACACACTAGTTGTTTTGATCGTCATTTGAAAATACGCATTTTAACTATGGCTTGAACAAGGGGAAGGGGTGGTCACTAGTGATAGAATTCTATCACTCACAAGTACCAATCAAGTTCCATCATGTCATCAACCATTTTTCATCACTCACAACCTTTTTTAGTGGGGGTGGTCATCACTCACCACCACACCCAACAATTTCCCCCAACTAACAACTACCCTCACAAAATAAAACAATAACGGCGTGATAAAAGTAACGAAAATTTGATTTCGTGATTGTATAACGCGTTATAGAAAATGGCGGGGTGGGATTTTGGAAAGTTCCACGCGTTATAAATTGTTTCACGCGTTATGGTTAAGACCGCCCCGTGTGCTCTAAAAAAAATTATTAAATAGTTAGTAATAAAAATTTAAGAATTATATTACGTATAAGTTACTATATATAAGTTACAATGTTTAAGGGGTTAAATAACGGAAGAAAAAAAAAAATCTTTGGCTCATAAAATTGTAATACGTAACACAACCAGACTTGTAAATAGTTAGATTTAAGTGTATTGTCTAGAAACATGTACTAGTAAACTGAATGATTTAGTTCACGATATGGATTGTTAAAATCAAACCGAATCGAACGAAACAATATGAAAATGAGAAACTAAAAATGAATTTAGGTCAATTTATGTAGCCTCACAAACATACCATTCATAAACATACGCAGACGGTTGATTACGAAGCAAAATGCATTCAAGACTGTCGTGCATAAGATTTTGTACCACGGTTTTGTCATTTCATGGCTCATGGCATTTAACACTCTTTTTTTTAATCATAAGGGTGAGCGGTGTGGTTTGCGGAGACTTCATCGGGGATGGGGAGTTACTGATCGGTGACCACACCGCGGTGATGAATGGTTTCGATGAGTGGGTATTCGGTGAGCAAAATCGGTGTATGGTCACCGAATGTGATTGATGAGAAAGGTGTGCCCATTTTTGACCGTTCCATTTTTTTTTTTGACCGTTGCTAATTTTTTTGACCGTTATTTTTTTGACCGTTCCATATTTTATATAAAACCCACAATTTTCAATCAATGTAAAACACACAACCCTTTCAAAACATCTCTCTTTCTACACCCACAAACGCCATGGATAAATAAAACAAAGGTGAACCCAAGAAAAAAGGTTCCGCTAGCCGAGGATCGGATTCAAGAAAAAAGGTTTTGCAAACGAGACAAGGTGATTTTAGAGGTCCAAGTGCACCGGTTCAAACCTCATACGGATATTCACCAACCTCTCAACCTCAATTTTTTTACCCCCAAACTTCACAACCAACTTTTTTTAGCACCCAACCTGTCACACCCCAACCGATGGCGGAATCATCGGGGCGCGGCACTGAGCGAAACAGATTGTCCAGAAGTTTCCACAACAACTATTATTACAAATTCAGTTAAGTGATACGTCCCATACCGTATCCCAAATAAATAAACAAGTTATCATAGAATACAACTAAACAAATAATACTGTTTCGACAACTCAAATTCAATTTATTACAAACCAAATGTTTAAAAGTACTGCCCAGAGTTATTAAGACTCGTCCGGACAAGATCTACAGACAACTAATGCCATAGATGCTTGATCGAACAACTCCAACGGCTCCATGGCTATAGTTTATTCGCTTCTAGAGACCCCTAGGTAGGCTACGACCTACAACTGCTAGATGGGCTCTAAAGCTTTATTATTGCCTCGCTTTCCTAGCAAGTAAGCATCCTAATTACCTGTCACATACGTTAAAATAAAGTCAATACATAAAATGTAAAGGTGAGCACACAAGTTTGATAATAGCATATAGAATTCGAATAGTTTACGCATAACCAGGCACGTACACAGAGGAAAACGATGCATGTTAATTATCGACATGGGACCATCGGTACCAACGACTGCGGGTTGACCGTCCGAGACGGTTCGCAATACATGATTACCACCGTAATCCATGCAAGTAATTTGTCCTTAACAACCCCCGTGTGAACGGGTGCTGAGTCCAAACTATAGTACTATGTTGCTAAGGCAGGTAGATAGCACTACACGTGTAAACATAATAAACAGCATTCATTTAGTCAAATAGCACATGCAATTTGGTTAGCGTTCAAATAGTTTGTGTTTAATTGTGATTTGATAGGTAACGTATGTAACACCCAAAAGTGATAAAAGCAAAAAGGGATCGAGTATACTCACAGTGATTGATTGTGGATTGAAGGGAGCGCTGAGAGTAAGATTAGCCTGAATAGTTCGATAGCATAACCATAAGTAACGCGGAAAAGTAAACAAGTATGGATGGATCGAATGGGCTGGTCGATCGAACGGCAGGTTCGATCGGACGGCCTGTTCGATCGGCTGGTATATCCAATTGGACAGTCCTGTTCGATCGGCCGGTTGGCTCGATCGGCTGAACCATTCGAGTGGATTGTTTCTTCCTCTATTGTGTTTGTGTTAGAGGATTTGAACTTTTGAAGTTTTTGTTGCAGTATTTGAGAACACTGAAGTGTTCCTACCTTTCAAGTCGTTCGATCGAACGGTTCGTTCGATCGGCTAGCTCACTCGATCGGCTAGGAGCTTCAAAGTTAGTCCCCAACTGAATGTCACTCGATCAAACAGTCTGTTCGATCGGCTGGCATTCTCTACTACGAACAAGTTGTGAAAATGCTTAAGTGTTAAAGCATAGTATCTCATGATCCGAACAGTAATGTTTACCAATCGAGTGACCTTTTTGATCGAGCATTACTTCGTCAATACTATACTTCAAAAGTTTGGAAAAGTGAGACGCCATGTGCTAGCCGATCGGCTGGTCCGGTCGATCGGCTGGTGTGTCCGATCGGCTGGGCTGTTCGAACAGCCTAGCCGTTCGGCCAGCATTTCTGACCTGGTCGGCCTTTCGTCTAACACTTGGTCGTCTGGTTACTTGTCATTATATCGAGGTAGTTTGATAACGAGTTGAACTAAGGTACCTTCATTCTTACCCGTCTCTCCGGCTTGGACAGGAATCACCCAAGTCCGGCCGGTGAACGGTTCGGAATGTCGGTTTAGAGTTTAACCCGAAATCGGTGAACCTTGTTCATAGAACATGAATCTTGAACCTTTTATCCGTTTGAATGATTGGCTAGCCGGTTCAAGCTCCGTTTCAATTGATTTGAAGGTATTGAGTGTAAAAGAGTTGAAAGAAAGTTGGAAATCCTTCTTTCAATCCTTTACATCATGAAAATGTTTAGATCTGTGATGGATCTTAACTTGTTTATGTGGAAATCGGTTTGATCTAAGCTAATCATAGTGGAATGAGGCCAAAACATGATGTTCTTCAAGAACACCATGATGACATCACCCAAGAACACTTAGATCTGGGTGATTTCACGGTTAGAATCCAAGTTTTGAAAGATAGAAAGGTGTAGAATCAAGTAATGATTAAAAACGTACAAGAATTGGAGTGAAAACTTACCGGGATTGAGAGAAATCTGAGAAAAGGTGAAGAAGATAGCTGGTTCGGTCAGAGCTTTCCAAAAATGGAAAGTATGACAATGACAGCCCTATTTATAGGCTTCCAAAAGATGAAAGTGGCAGCCGATCGGCTGGAAACTCCGATCGAGTGGGCTGCTCGATCGGCTGGCAAGGTGCTAGCCGATCGGCTGGCCTGTTCGATCAGGATGCTTCCTGTTCGATCCGCCACGCACTTCAAGTATTTTGTGACGCTTTTTCGACATTTCGATTTCGATGGACGATGATACGGATACGATAGAGTTCCTAGTCAAATTACTTTTAATCCCAACCACTATATCTAACATGCAACCTTCTATAAGTCACGTTTCGATGTCGGTTTCGATTGAGTTTGATTGCTTTTCGAGTTTCGATTCGATTTTTTATTGATTTGCTTGAATACCACACCAATCATAAGGTAAGCACGCACAACTAACACATAAGGCACACACACACGTATAATAATACCAAATTCGCATAATTCGAGTCTCGAGTTCGATTGATTGTTAGATCAGTTTGATTACTGATTGGTTAACTTTATCGCATTGTTACCTCCTATCATTCACAGTCGTACATCGGTTCGCGTTAAAACACATTCGATTACTTCGGTTCTTGCTGATTACAACACTTACTCCACATAATACGACCAAAACACAAAATCGACTATCTACAGTCAAACAAAGTCAAAGTTGACTTGGACTTTGACTTTGACCTTGACATTCGAAAACACGGGATGTTACAGCCTCCCCTTGTTTAGGGAATTTCGTCCCGAAATTAGGCTCGAAGGCTACACGACACCGTGATTTACCAATTTGATGCTTCAGATCTATTTATTTAAACAACTGCGGGTACTTGGCCTTCATGTCGCTTTCGAGTTCCCAAGTGAACTCCGCGCCTCGTTTGCCTTCCCATCGGACCTTCACGATCGGGATGCGAGAGCGCCTGAGCTGCTTGGTTTGGCGATCCATGATTTCGACAGGCTTTTCCACGAAGTGTAACGTTTCGTTGACCTGAAGATCGTCGAGTGGTACGATTAGATCATGATCAGCAAGGCATTTTCGGAGGTTAGAGACGTGGAAAGTCGGGTGGACGTTACTGAGTTCCTCCGGTAATTCGAGTCTGTAGGCGACTTTTCCGATTCTTTCCAGAATCCTAAAAGGTCCAACATATCGAGGCGCGAGCTTCCCTTTCTTGCCGAATCGGATTACACCCTTCCAAGGTGATACCTTTAGGAGTACGTAGTCACCAACTTCAAATTCAAGGGGCTTGCGTCTTTTATCGGCGTAAATTTTCTGTCTGTTCCGAGCTTTTACCAAGTTGTCTCTTATCTGGTGGATTTTGCCAGTCGTTTCTTGCAGAATCTCGGGACTGGTTAGTTGCGAGTGACCGATCTCGTGCCACACAATAGGCGATCGACATCTTCTACCATACAAAGCCTCGAAAGGTGCCATTTGGATGCTAGCATGATAGCTGTTATTGTACGAGAATTCCACCAATGGCAGGTGTTTGTTCCAACTACCACCAAAATCTATAACACACGCTCGGAGCATGTCTTCAAGAGTACGGATCATTCTTTCAGTCTGTCCGTCGGTTTGAGGGTGAAATGCAGTACTCAGATTAAGCGACGTACCAAGGGCCGCTTGAAACGTTTCCCACAATCACGAAGTGAACCGAGCATCACGATCTGAAATGATGTCACGAGGCGTACCATGATTACAAATGATCTCGTCGGTGTAGATTTGGGCTAGTCGCTCCACCTTGTAGTCTTCTCGTATAGGCAAAAAGTGGGCTGACTTCGTTAGACGATCAACTGTGACCCAAATACTGTCATGACCTGATGGCGTGGGCGGGAGCTTTGTTATGAAATCCATAGCTATACTCTCCCACTTACATATAGGTATCGGCGGTTGTTCGAGTAAGCCAGAAGGTCTTTGATGTTCAGCCTTGACTCTTGCACAAGTTAAACAGCTTCCAACGTACAGAGCGATATCCCGTTTCATACCCGGCCACCAGTACTTGTAACGAAGGTCCTGGTACATCTTGTCTGCACTGGGATGAATAGAATATCGGGACTTGTGGACTTCGTTCATGATAATCTTTCGCAAATCGGTCCGCTTAGGGATCCAAATTCGGTCCAGATAATAGAATATCCCATCTGGTTTGCTTACTAACTGAGCTCCATCGTGATAGATCCTTTCTCTTTTCAATGTACGCTCGTTAAAGCAAGCATGTTGGGCTTCGCGTATAAGGGTTTCGAGGTTATGCTGGGCTTGGATGTTTCGGGTACTGAGCACGTAACTCTTTCTGCTGAGCGCGTCGGCAACCACATTCGCCTTGCCTGGGTGATAACGAATCTCACAGTCGTAATCATTGAGAAGTTCTACCCATCGGCGTTGACGCATATTAAGCTCTCTCTGATTAAAGATGTGTTGTAAACTCCTGTGATCAGTGTAGATCGCCACTTAGTGCCATACAGGTAGTGTCGCCAAATCTTCAATGCAAAGACAACCGCGCCTAGCTCGAGGTCATGGGTTGTATAGTTCTTCTCTTGGATCTTGAGCTGACGAGATGCGTAGGCTATAACCTTGTCTCGCTGCATAAGAACACAGCCGAGACCAAGGTTAGAAGCATCACTGTAGACAATGAAGTTGTCGCTTCCGTCGGGCAGCGTAAGAATCGGTGCGTTGCACAGCATATGTTTGAGAGTTTGAAAGGTAGTCTCTTGTGCGTTTCCCCACATAAAAGGCTTGTCCTTATGGGTAAGAGCGGTAAGCGGCACAGCGATCTTAGAGAATCCCTCAATGAATCGTCGATAATAGCCCGCTAGTCCGAGGAAAGAACGAACTTCTGACGGGTTCTTAGGCGTAATCCAGCTTTTGACAGCTTCAATCTTCGCAGGGTCGACATGGATACCTCGACTATTCACTATGGGACCCAGAAATTGCACCTCCTCCAACCAGAATTCGCACTTGGAGAATCTTGGCATAGAGTTGGTTTCCCTGAAGTAACTCGAGAACCAAACGTAGATGTTGCGCGTGTTCGGCTTTCGATTTGGAATAGATCAAGACATCGTCGATGAACACGATGACGAAACGGTCAAGATAAGGCTTACACACGCGATTCATGAGGTCCATAAAAACCGCGGGTGCGTTGGTTAGACCAAAGGGCATAACAACAAATTCGTAATGGCCATAACGGGTTCGAAAAGCAGTTTTAGGAATGTCTTCCTCTTGAATCCGCAACTGATGGTATCCTGAACGTAGATCGATCTTAGAGAAGCATGCTGCACCTTGTAGCTGATCAAACAAATCGTCAATTCGGGGCAAGGGGTATCGGTTCTTGATGGTTAGCTTATTCAATTCCCGATAGTCAATGCACATCCGGAATGACCCGTCCTTCTTTTTGATGAAAAGGACTGGCGCGCCCCAAGGAGAGGTGCTTGGGCGAATAAAGCCTTTTTCGAGTAATTCCTGGAGTTGATTCGAGAGTTCCCGCATTTCGGATGGAGCGAGTCGGTAAGGGGCTTTGGCAACGGGGTTAGCTCCAGGAATGAGGTCGATACGAAAGTCGATATCACGACTTGGTGGTAATCCGGGAAGATCATCAGGAAACACCTGAGGAAATTCACAAACCACTGGAACATCTTTGACTTCAACTTTCTTTTTCTTTCCCTTCTCCGCTACTACGATGTTGGCCAAGAAGGCTCGGTATTCCTTGCGGAGATACTTGCTGGCTTGAATACACGACATAAGCTTAAGACCTTTCGACGTTGTTTCACCGTATACACATAGGAGATCACCATTCGTGAGCGAGAATCGAATCATCTTTTCAAAGCACACAACTTCAGCATGGTTTTCACGAAGAAAGTCCATGCCTATTATGACATCAAAACTTCCAAGTTGCATCGGAATAAGGTCGATTGGAAAGATGTGATTGTTGAGTTCGAGAGTACAATCATGGAGTACTGAATTAACGGCAATAGTTCTCCCTGTAGCAACTTCGACTTCGAATGACGAGGACAGATAAGAGCGCTTACGACTAAGGAGCTTCTCGAATTCAAATGACACAAAGCAGTTATCGGCTCCAGTATCAAACAAACATGATGCATAAATACCATTCACAAGGAACGTACCATTAACCACGTTGTTATCCGCCTGAGCCTGACGGGCATTTATGTTGAAGGTTCGGGCATGGGCTGCTTGCTGCTGTTGCTGAGGCTGTTGTTGCTGCTGCTGTTGTTGCTGCTGGGGCTCTTGTTTAACCACCCTGTTTGGGCACCTGTTTGCAAAGTGGTTAGGGTCACCACATGCAAAGCAGACTCGAGCATTGACTGCTGGTGCTGGAGCTGCTTGTTGGCCTTGAGGGGCAGGTAGTAGAGCCTGGTTGACAGTAGCTTGAGCTGGGGCTTGACGAGGACTATAGCGAAAGTTCGCAGTGAAATGACCGTAAAGGTTACAGTGAGCGCAAAAACGACAAGCTAGACCCACTGGATGATGATACGAACATGTCGGGCAGAGTGGGTGAGGGCCTGTGTATGCACGCTTCGCTGGCGGTGCATTGATCACTGGAGCTGAGCGCTGGTGGTGCTGTTGTTGAGCTGGTACCGCTTGCAGAGGAGTAGTAGTGGTAGCGGCAGAACAGTTCTTGTTGCTGGAGCTGTTGTTGTTGTGCTTCTTCTTCCTTCTCGATGACTTGGAGGTTTGAGCAAATGTGTCGGTGGGTGTTGCAGTGGCTTGATGCAGAGACTTAGTTTGCTTATCCCAGAAACCTGACTTAACTCGCTTATCGTTGATCTCAGCGGCGAGTAGGTAGGTTTCTTCGATCGTTACTGGCTTGGCGGCGTGAACAAAATCGGCTACACAGTCAGGTAGGGCTCGGATATACTTCTTGATGGCTTGATCGGAGGTCTTGACTTGATCAAGACAGATGATACTGAGCTGCTTGAAGCGAGCAGTGAGAGCAGCGTTGTCTCCATCCTTCTGCTTGATTCCCCAGAACTCGTCCTCCAGCTTTTGGCGTTCATGAGGAGGGCAGAATTCTTCGATCACGATCGCTTTCAACTCCTTCCATGATAGCCCGTAAGCTGCATCATTTCCGCGCTTGTTTCGTTCGGCCGTCCACCAGTCTAGAGCACGGGACTGGAAGACGCCTGTAGCATTGAGAGTACGGAGATGCTTAGGACATCCGCTCTGGCGCAGAGTGACTTCGACCGAGTCGAACCAGTGAAACATGGCTGTTGGACCATCTTCGCCAGTGAACTCTTTTGTTCCGCATGCTTTGAACTGCTTGAAGCTGAAAGTAGCCTTTCTTGAATCCTTAGAGATTTCAGTTCGGGATACTTCTGACGACTTGCTAGCGTTTTCATACACCTCACTCACAGCTTTCGCCACGGTTTTGGAGATGATAGCAGCGAGGCGTCGGTCTCTCTTTTCTTGGCGGGTCAGACGTTGACGGGATCCAGACGACGACATGGTATGCAACAGACATCGTCACAGGACTCATCACAACGTAATCGAATCTCACCTCACACGTCTACTACTATCTAAAGCTTAGAATCACGTCGAATCACATATCACATAAACACATAAGCACATAACCGCAGATACACATAATCATAGAACACAGAATCACAGAAGCAGAGAAGCACCTATGCACATAAGCACCTAAAGCAACACAGAAACACGTAAATGCCTAAGCACTTAGTCACTGAAGCAGTCAGAAAACAGAAACCTATCCTTCAAAGCTCGCGTGTCGTTCGAATATCGCATCGATTAGCGTCGTATGTTATAGCCTAACTTAGTCGTATTGCATGCATAATATGTTATCGTCTAGATTTGCGATATCTGGATATCGAGTTGAGATAGAATAGCAAATGCGAGTCGTGTGTGTTGATTGAAATGACCGCATAATCGAATAGCATCCCAAAACATAAGCACAAAACAGAGAAAGCACACATAAACACATAAAATCAACGAGTGTACTCGATGACTTGTCAATTCGAAACACATAAAAATCGAGAGGTGGATTGTCTGCGGCTACTAGACTTCGACTACCCAAGGCAACTCGACTATTCACAGTAAACCTGTCATCACTTTCGACTCTAGAGGTCGTGTTTCTGCCTCGATTCTTGGGCATTCCACACGCGTTCCCTAGGTCATACTTGTAAGTTCAGGTCGTTGGAGTCCGTCGAAGCCTTGGTGAGATAGATAAAATTTAGAACAAACCGCTAAGGTTAGGGTTTCACCCCTTGGCTTAGCAATCTCTTCCTTGTTTTTAGTAAATTTAAGAAGAATTTTCATCAAAATGAGGGTTTCACTCCTGATTTGGTATAATTCTCCTTATATGAAATTGAAAATAATAGGATAAGCATGAATAAATGAATAAAATTAACATAAGTCAGCCAATTTAGTCAGGAGTTTGCGGTTTTCACACCTATTCCTGACTGAATCGCCTGACGTTAGTTTAAAAATTCGGGTGCAGTGATAGTGAAAGATTACAGAATCAAGCACATAGACGGGGTCTGATGGTTCCTAACTATAGTCTAGGTCTCTAAGACAGCGACCCGGACTAGGTCGTGTCTGCCTAATTCCCTATAGTTATGGCTCTGATACCAATCTGTCACACCCCAACCGATGGCGGAATCATCGGGGCGCGGCACTGAGCGAAACAGATTGTCCAGAAGTTTCCACAACAACTATTATTACAAATTCAGTTAAGTGATACGTCCCATACCGTATCCCAAATAAATAAACAAGTTATCATAGAATACAACTAAACAAATAGTACTGTTTCGACAACTCAGATTCAATTTATTACAAACCAAATGTTTAAAAATACTGCCCAGAGTCATTAAGACTCGTCCGGACAAGATCTACAGACAACTAATGCCATAGATGCTTGATCGAACAACTCCAACGGCTCCATGGCTATAGTTTATTCGCTTCTAGAGACCCCTAGGTAGGCTACGACCTACAACTGCTAGATGGGCTCTAAAGCTTTATTATTGCCTCGCTTTCCTAGCAAGTAAGCATCCTAATTACCTGTCACATACGTTAAAATAAAGTCAATACATAAAATGTAAAGGTGAGCACACAAGTTTGATAATAGCATATAGAGTTCGAATAGTTTACGCATAACCAGGCACGTACACAGAGGAAAACGATGCATGTTAATTATCGACATGGGACCATCGGTACCAACGACTGCGGGTTGACCGTCCAAGACGGTTCGTAATACATGATTACCACCGTAATCCATGCAAGTAATTTGTCCTTAACAACCCCCGTGTGAACGGGTGCTGAGTCCAAACTATAGTACTATGTTGCTAAGGCAGGTAGATAGCACTACACGTGTAAACATAATAAACAGCATTCATTTAGTCAAATAGCACATGCAATTTGGTTAGCGTTCAAATAGTTTGTGTTTAATTGTGATTTGATAGGTAACGTATGTAACACCCAAAAGTGATAAAAGCAAAAAGGGATCGAGTATACTCACAGTGATTGATTGTGGATTGAAGGGAGCGCTGAGAGTAAGATTAGCCTGAATAGTTCGATAGCATAACCATAAGTAACGCGGAAAAGTAAACAAGTATGGATGGATCGAATGGGCTGGTCGATCGAACGGCAGGTTCGATCGGACGGCCTGTTCGATCGGCTGGTATATCCGATTGGACAGTCCTGTTCGATCGGCCGGTTGGCTCGATCGGCTGAACCATTCGAGTGGATTGTTTCTTCCTCTAGTGTGTTTGTGTTAGAGGATTTGAACTTTTGTAGTTTTTGTTGCAGTATTTGAGAATACTGAAGTGTTCCTACCTTTCAAGTCGTTCGATCGAACGGTTCGTTCGATCGGCTAGCTCACTCGATCGGCTAGGAGCTTCAAAGTTAGTCCCCAACTGAATGTCACTCGATCGAACAGTCTGTTCGATCGGCTGGCATTCTCTACTACGAACAAGTTGTGAAAATGGTTAAGTGTTAAAGCATAGTATCTCATGATCCGAACAGTAATGTTTACCAATCGAGTGACCTTTTTAATCGAGCATTACTTCGTCAATACTATACTTCAAAAGTTTGGAAAAGTGAGACGCCATGTGCTAGCCGATCGGCTGGTCCGGTCGATCGGCTGGTGTGTCCGATCGGCTGGGCTGTTCGAACAGCCTAGCCGTTCGGCCAGCATTTCTGACCTGGTCGGCCTTTCGTCTAACACTTGGTCGTCTGGTTACTTGTCATTATAAAGAGGTAGTTTGATAACGAGTTGAACTAAGGTACCTTCATTCTTACCCGTCTCTCCGGCTTGGACAGGAATCACCCAAGTCCGGCCGGTGAACGGTTCGGAATGTCGGTTTAGAGTTTAACCCGAAATCGGTGAACCTTGTTCATAGAACATGAATCTTGAACCTTTTATCCGTTTGAATGATTGGCTAGCCGGTTCAAGCTCCGTTTCAATTGATTTGAAGGTATTGAGTGTAAAAGAGTTGAAAGAAAGTTGGAAATCCTTCTTTCAATCCTTTACATCATGAAAATGTTTAGATCTGTGATGGATCTTAACTTGTTTATGTGGAAATCGGTTAGATCTAAGCTAATCATAGTGGAATGAGGCCAAAACATGATGTTCTTCAAGAACACCATGATGACATCACCCAAGAACACTTAGATCTGGGTGATTTCACGGTTAGAATCCAAGTTTTGAAAGATAGAAAGGTGTAGAATCAAGTAATGATTAAAAACGTACAAGAATTGGAGTGAAAACTTACCGGGATTGAGAGAAATCTGAGAATAGGTGAAGAAGATAGCTGGTTCGGTCAGAGCTTTCCAAAAATGGAAAGTATGACAATGACAGCCCTATTTATAGGCTTCCAAAAGATGAAAGTGGCAGCCGATCGGCTGGAAACTCCGATCGAGTGGGCTGCTCGATCGGCTGGCAAGGTGCTAGCCGATCGGCTGGCCTGTTCGATCAGGATGCTTCCTGTTCGATCCGCCACGCACTTCAAGTATTTTGCGACGCTTTTTCGACGTTTCGATTTTGATGGACGATGATACGGATACGATAGAGTTCCTAGTCAAATTACTTTTAATCCCAACCACTATATCTAACATGCAACCTTCTATAAGTCACGTTTCGATGTCGGTTTCGATTGAGTTTGATTGCTTTTCGAGTTTCGATTCGATTTTTGATTGATTTGCTTGAATACCACACCAATCATAAGGTAAGCACGCACAACTAACACATAAGGCACACACACACGTATAATAATACCAAATTCGCATAATTCGAGTCTCGAGTTCGATTGATTGTTAGATCGGTTTGATTACTGATTGGTTAACTTTATCGCATTGTTACCTCCTATCATTCACAGTTGTACATCTGTTCGCGTTAAAACACATTCGATTACTTCGGTTCTTGCTGATTACAACACTTACTCCACATAATACGACCAAAACACAAAATCGACTATCTACAGTCAAACAAAGTCAAAGTTGACTTGGACTTTGACTTTGACCTTGACATTCGAAAACACGGGGTGTTACAGCCTCCCCTTGTTTAGGGAATTTCGTCCCGAAATTAGGCTCGAAGGCTACACGACACCGTGATTTACCAATTTGATGCTTCAGATCTATTTATTTAAACAACTGCGGGTACTTGGCCTTCATGTCGCTTTCGAGTTCCCAAGTGAACTCCGCGCCTCGTTTGCCTTCCCATCGGACCTTCACGATCGGGATGCGAGAGCGCCTGAGCTGCTTGGTTTGGCGATCCATGATTTCGACAGGCTTTTCCACGAAGTGTAACGTTTCGTTGACCTGAAGATCGTCGAGTGGTACGATTAGATCATGATCAGCAAGGCATTTTCGGAGGTTAGAGACGTGGAAAGTCGGGTGGACGTTACTGAGTTCCTCCGGTAATTCGAGTCTGTAGGCGACTTTTCCGATTCTTTCCAGAATCCTAAAAGGTCCAACATATCGAGGCGCGAGCTTCCCTTTCTTGCCGAATCGGATTACACCCTTCCAAGGTGATACCTTTAGGAGTACGTAGTCACCAACTTCAAATTCAAGGGGCTTGCGTCTTTTATCGGCGTAACTTTTCTGTCTGTTCCGAGCTTTTACCAAGTTGTCTCTTATCTGGTGGATTTTGCCAGTCGTTTCTTGCAGAATCTCGGGACCGGTTAGTTGCGAGTGACCGATCTCGTGCCACACAATAGGCGATCGACATCTTCTACCATATAAAGCCTCGAAAGGTGCCATTTGGATGCTAGCATGATAGCTGTTATTGTACGAGAATTCCACCAATGGCAGGTGTTTGTTCCAACTACCACCAAAATCTATAACACACGCTCGGAGCATGTCTTCAAGAGTACGGATCATTCTTTCAGTCTGTCCGTCGGTTTGAGGGTGAAATGCAGTACTCAGATTAAGCGACGTACCAAGGGCCGCTTGAAACGTTTCCCACAATCACGAAGTGAACCGAGCATCACGATCTGAAATGATGTCACGAGGCGTACCATGATTACAAATGATCTCGTCGGTGTAGATTTGGGCTAGTCGCTCCACCTTGTAGTCTTCTCGTATAGGCAAAAAGTGGGCTGACTTCGTTAGACGATCAACTGTGACCCAAATACTGTCATGACCTGATGGCGTGGGCGGGAGCTTTGTTATGAAATCCATAGCTATACTCTCCCACTTACATATAGGTATCGGCGGTTGTTCGAGTAAGCCAGAAGGTCTTTGATGTTCAGCCTTGACTCTTGCACAAGTTAAACAGCTTCCAACGTACAGAGCGATATCCCGTTTCATACCCGGCCACCAGTACTTGTAACGAAGGTCCTGGTACATCTTGTCTGCACTGGGATGAATAGAATATCGGGACTTGTGGACTTCGTTCATGATAATCTTTCGCAAATCGGTCCGCTTAGGGATCCAAATTCGGTCCAGATAATAGAATATCCCATCTGGTTTGCTTACTAACTGAGCTCCATCGTGATAGATCCTTTCTCTTTTCAATGTACGCTCGTTAAAGCAAGCATGTTGGGCTACGCGTATAAGGGTTTCCAGGTTATGCTGGGCTTGGATGTTTCGGGTACTGAGCACGTAACTCTTTCTGCTGAGCGCGTCGGCAACCACATTCGCCTTGCCTGGGTGATAACGAATCTCACAGTCGTAATCATTGAGAAGTTCTACCCATCGGCGTTGACGCATATTAAGCTCTCTCTGATTAAAGATGTGTTGTAAACTCCTGTGATCAGTGTAGATCGCCACTTAGTGCCATACAGGTAGTGTCGCCAAATCTTCAATGCAAAGACAACCGCGCCTAGCTCGAGGTCATGGGTTGTATAGTTCTTCTCGTGGATCTTGAGCTGACGAGATGCGTAGGCTATAACCTTGTCTCGCTGCATAAGAACACAGCCGAGACCAAGGTTAGAAGCATCACAGTAGACAATGAAGTTGTCGCTTCCGTCGGGCAGCGTAAGAATCGGTGCGTTGCACAGCATATGTTTGAGAGTTTGAAAGGTAGTCTCTTGTGCGTTTCCCCACACAAAAGGCTTGTCCTTATGGGTAAGAGCGGTAAGCGGCACAGCGATCTTAGAGAATCCCTCAATGAATCGTCGATAATAGCCCGCTAGTCCGAGGAAAGAACGAACTTCTGACGGGTTCTTAGGCGTAATCCAGCTTTTGACAGCTTCAATCTTCGCAGGGTCGACATGGATACCTCGACTATTCACTATGGGACCCAGAAATTGCACCTCCTCCAACCAGAATTCGCACTTGGAGAATCTTGGCATAGAGTTGGTTTCCCTGAAGTAACTCGAGAACCAAACGTAGATGTTGCGCGTGTTCGGCTTTCGATTTGGAATAGATCAAGACATCGTCGATGAACACGATGACGAAACGGTCAAGATAAGGCTT
Source organism: Helianthus annuus (assembly GCF_002127325.2). Taxonomy (NCBI): domain Eukaryota; kingdom Viridiplantae; phylum Streptophyta; class Magnoliopsida; order Asterales; family Asteraceae; genus Helianthus; species Helianthus annuus. The sequence continues at coordinate 107,204,599 of NC_035440.2, read as the reverse complement.
ACACACGCGATTCATGAGGTCCATAAAAACCGCGGGTGCGTTGGTTAGACCAAAGGGCATAACAACAAATTCGTAATGGCCATAACGGGTTCGAAAAGCAGTTTTAGGAATGTCTTCCTCTTGAATCCGCAACTGATGGTATCCTGAACGTAGATCGATCTTAGAGAAGCATGCTGCACCTTGTAGCTGATCAAACAAATCGTCAATTCGGGGCAAGGGGTATCGGTTCTTGATGGTTAGCTTATTCAATTCCCGATAGTCAATGCACATCCGGAATGACCCGTCCTTCTTTTTGATGAAAAGGACTGGCGCGCCCCAAGGAGAGGTGCTTGGGCGAATAAAGCCTTTTTCGAGTAATTCCTGGAGTTGATTCGAGAGTTCCCGCATTTCGGATGGAGCGAGTCGGTAAGGGGCTTTGGCAACGGGGTTAGCTCCAGGAATGAGGTCGATACGAAAGTCGATATCACGACTTGGTGGTAATCCGGGAAGATCATCAGGAAACACCTGAGGAAATTCACAAACCACTGGAACATCTTTGACTTCAACTTTCTTTTTCTTTCCCTTCTCCGCTACTACGATGTTGGCCAAGAAGGCTCGGTATTCCTTGCGGAGATACTTGCTGGCTTGAATACACGACATAAGCTTAAGACCTTTCGACGTTGTTTCACCGTATACACATAGGAGATCACCATTCGTGAGCGAGAATCGAATCATCTTTTCAAAGCACACAACTTCAGCATGGTTTTCACGAAGAAAGTCCATGCCTATTATGACATCAAAACTTCCAAGTTGCATCGGAATAAGGTCGATTGGAAAGATGTGATTGTTGAGTTCGAGAGTACAATCATGGAGTACTGAATTAACGGCAATAGTTCTCCCTGTAGCAACTTCGACTTCGAATGACGAGGACAGATAAGAGCGCTTACGACTAAGGAGCTTCTCGAATTCAAATGACACAAAGCAGTTATCGGCTCCAGTATCAAACAAACATGATGCATAAATACCATTCACAAGGAACGTACCATTAACCACGTTGTTATCCGCCTGAGCCTGACGGGCATTTATGTTGAAGGTTCGGGCATGGGCTGCTTGCTGCTGTTGCTGAGGCTGTTGTTGCTGCTGCTGTTGTTGCTGCTGGGGCTCTTGTTTAACCACCCTGTTTGGGCACCTGTTTGCAAAGTGGTTAGGGTCACCACATGCAAAGCAGACTCGAGCATTGACTGCTGGTGCTGGAGCTGCTTGTTGGCCTTGAGGGGCAGGTAGTAGAGCCTGGTTGACAGTAGCTTGAGCTGGGGCTTGACGAGGACTATAGCGACAGTTCGCAGTGAAATGACCGTAAAGGTTACAGTGAGCGCAAAAACGACAAGCTAGACCCACTGGATGATGATACGAACATGTCGGGCAGAGTGGGTGAGGGCCTGTGTATGCACGCTTCGCTGGCGGTGCATTGATCACTGGAGCTGAGCGCTGGTGGTGCTGTTGTTGAGCTGGTACCGCTTGCAGAGGAGTAGTAGTGGTAGCGGCAGAACAGTTCTTGTTGCTGGAGCTGTTGTTGTTGTGCTTCTTCTTCCTTCTCGATGACTTGGAGGTTTGAGCAAATGTGTCGGTGGGTGTTGCAGTGGCTTGATGCAGAGACTTAGTTTGCTTATCCCAGAAACCTGACTTAACTCGCTTATCGTTGATCTCAGCGGCGAGTAGGTAGGTTTCTTCGATCGTTACTGGCTTGGCGGCGTGAACAAAATCGGCTACACAGTCAGGTAGGGCTCGGATATACTTCTTGATGGCTTGATCGGAGGTCTTGACTTGATCAGGACAGATGATACTGAGCTGCTTGAAGCGAGCAGTGAGAGCAGCGTTGTCTCCATCCTTCTGCTTGATTCCCCAGAACTCGTCCTCCAGCTTTTGGCGTTCATGAGGAGGGCAGAATTCTTCGATCACGATCGCTTTCAACTCCTTCCATGATAGCCCGTAAGCTGCATCATTTCCGCGCTTGTTTCGTTCGGCCGTCCACCAGTCTAGAGCACGGGACTGGAAGACGCCTGTAGCATTGAGAGTACGGAGATGCTTAGGACATCCGCTCTGGCGCAGAGTGACTTCGACCGAGTCGAACCAGTGAAACATGGCTGTTGGACCATCTTCGCCAGTGAACTCTTTTGTTCCGCATGCTTTGAACTGCTTGAAGCTGAAAGTAGCCTTTCTTGAATCCTTAGAGATTTCAGTTCGGGATACTTCTGACGACTTGCTAGCGTTTTCATACACCTCACTCACAGCTTTCGCCACGGTTTTGGAGATGATAGCAGCGAGGCGTCGGTCTCTCTTTTCTTGGCGGGTCAGACGTTGACGGGATCCAGACGACGACATGGTATGCAACAGACATCGTCACAGGACTCATCACAACGTAATCGAATCTCACCTCACACGTCTACTACTATCTAAAGCTTAGAATCACGTCGAATCACATATCACATAAACACATAAGCACATAACCGCAGATACACATAATCATAGAACACAGAATCACAGAAGCAGAGAAGCACCTATGCACATAAGCACCTAAAGCAACACAGAAACACGTAAATGCCTAAGCACTTAGTCACTGAAGCAGTCAGAAAACAGAAACCTATCCTTCAAAGCTCGCGTGTCGTTCGAATATCGCATCGATTAGCGTCGTATGTTATAGCCTAACTTAGTCGTATTGCATGCATAATATGTTATCGTCTAGATTTGCGATATCTGGATATCGAGTTGAGATAGAATAGCAAATGCGAGTCGTGTGTGTTGATTGAAATGACCGCATAATCGAATAGCATCCCAAAACATAAGCACAAAACAGAGAAAGCACACATAAACACATAAAATCAACGAGTGTACTCGATGACTTGTCAATTCGAAACACATAAAAATCGAGAGGTGGATTGTCTGCGGCTACTAGACTTCGACTACCCAAGGCAACTCGACTATTCACAGTAAACCTGTCATCACTTTCGACTCTAGAGGTCGTGTTTCTGCCTCGATTCTTGGGCATTCCACACGCGTTCCCTAGGTCATACTTGTAAGTTCAGGTCGTTGGAGTCCGTCGAAGCCTTGGTGAGATAGATAAAATTTAGAACAAACCGCTAAGGTTAGGGTTTCACCCCTTGGCTTAGCAATCTCTTCCTTGTTTTTAGTAAATTTAAGAAGAATTTTCATCAAAATGAGGGTTTCACTCCTGATTTGGTATAATTCTCCTTATATGAAATTGAAAATAATAGGATAAGCATGAATAAATGAATAAAATTAACATAAGTCAGCCAATTTAGTCAGGAGTTTGCGGTTTTCACACCTATTCCTGACTGAATCGCCTGACGTTAGTTTAAAAATTCGGGTGCAGTGATAGTGAAAGATTACAGAATCAAGCACATAGACGGGGTCTGATGGTTCCTAACTATAGTCTAGGTCTCTAAGACAGCGACCCGGACTAGGTCGTGTCTGCCTAATTCCCTATAGTTATGGCTCTGATACCAATCTGTCACACCCCAACCGATGGCGGAATCATCGGGGCGCGGCACTGAGCGAAACAGATTGTCCAGAAGTTTCCACAACAACTATTATTACAAATTCAGTTAAGTGATACGTCCCATACCGTATCCCAAATAAATAAACAAGTTATCATAGAATACAACTAAACAAATAGTACTGTTTCGACAACTCAGATTCAATTTATTACAAACCAAATGTTTAAAAGTACTGCCCAGAGTCATTAAGACTCGTCCGGACAAGATCTACAGACAACTAATGCCATAGATGCTTGATCGAACAACTCCAACGGCTCCATGGCTATAGTTTATTCGCTTCTAGAGACCCCTAGGTAGGCTACGACCTACAACTGCTAGATGGGCTCTAAAGCTTTATTATTGCCTCGCTTTCCTAGCAAGTAAGCATCCTAATTACCTGTCACATACGTTAAAATAAAGTCAATACATAAAATGTAAAGGTGAGCACACAAGTTTGATAATAGCATATAGAGTTCGAATAGTTTACGCATAACCAGGCACGTACACAGAGGAAAACGATGCATGTTAATTATCGACATGGGACCATCGGTACCAACGACTGCGGGTTGACCGTCCAAGACAGTTCGTAATACATGATTACCACCGTAATCCATGCAAGTAATTTGTCCTTAACAACCCCCGTGTGAACGGGTGCTGAGTCCAAACTATAGTACTATGTTGCTAAGGCAGGTAGATAGCACTACACGTGTAAACATAATAAACAGCATTCATTTAGTCAAATAGCACATGCAATTTGGTTAGCGTTCAAATAGTTTGTGTTTAATTGTGATTTGATAGGTAACGTATGTAACACCCAAAAGTGATAAAAGCAAAAAGGGATCGAGTATACTCACAGTGATTGATTGTGGATTGAAGGGAGCGCTGAGAGTAAGATTAGCCTGAATAGTTCGATAGCATAACCATAAGTAACGCGGAAAAGTAAACAAGTATGGATGGATCGAATGGGCTGGTCGATCGAACGGCAGGTTCGATCGGACGGCCTGTTCGATCGGCTGGTATATCCGATTGGACAGTCCTGTTCGATCGGCCGGTTGGCTCGATCGGCTGAACCATTCGAGTGGATTATTTCTTCCTCTAGTGTGTTTGTGTTAGAGGATTTGAACTTTTGAAGTTTTTGTTGCAGTATTTGAGAACACTGAAGTGTTCCTACCTTTCAAGTCGTTCGATCGAACTGTTCGTTCGATTGGCTAGCTCACTCGATCGGCTAGGAGCTTCAAAGTTAGTCCCCAACTGAATGTCACTCGATCGAACAGTCTGTTCGATCGGCTGGCATTCTCTACTACGAACAAGTTGTGAAAATGGTTAAGTGTTAAAGCATAGTATCTCATGATCCGAACAGTAATGTTTACCAATCGAGTGACCTTTTTGATCGAGCATTACTTCGTCAATACTATACTTCAAAAGTTTGGAAAAGTGAGACGCCATGTGCTAGCCGATCGGCTGGTCCGGTCGATCGGCTGGTGTGTCCGATCGGCTGGGCTGTTCGAACAGCCTAGCCGTTCGGCCAGCATTTCTGACCTGGTCGGCCTTTCGTCTAACACTTGGTCGTCTGGTTACTTGTCATTATATCGAGGTAGTTTGATAACGAGTTGAACTAAGGTACCTTCATTCTTACCCGTCTCTCCGGCTTGGACAGGAATCACCCAAGTCCGGCCGGTGAACGGTTCGGAATGTCGGTTTAGAGTTTAACCCGAAATCGGTGAACCTTGTTCATAGAACATGAATCTTGAACCTTTTATCCGTTTGAATGATTGGCTAGCCGGTTCAAGCTCCGTTTCAATTGATTTGAAGGTATTGAGTGTAAAAGAGTTGAAAGAAAGTTGGAAATCCTTCTTTCAATCCTTTACATCATGAAAATGTTTAGATCTGTGATGGATCTTAACTTGTTTATGTGGAAATCGGTTAGATCTAAGCTAATCATAGTGGAATGAGGCCAAAACATGATGTTCTTCAAGAACACCATGATGACATCACCCAAGAACACTTAGATCTGGGTGATTTCACGGTTAGAATCCAAGTTTTGAAAGATAGAAAGGTGTAGAATCAAGTAATGATTAAAAACGTACAAGAATTGGAGTGAAAACTTACCGGGATTGAGAGAAATCTGAGAAAAGGTGAAGAAGATAGCTGGTTCGGTCAGAGCTTTCCAAAAATGGAAAGTATGACAATGACAGCCCTATTTATAGGCTTCCAAAAGAGGAAAGTGGCAGCCGATCGGCTGGAAACTCCGATCGAGTGGGCTGCTCGATCGGCTGGCAAGGTGCTAGCCGATCGGCTGGCCTGTTCGATCAGGATGCTTCCTGTTCGATCCGCCACGCACTTCAAGTATTTTGTGACGCTTTTTCGACGTTTCGATTTCGATGGACGATGATACGGATACGATAGAGTTCCTAGTCAAATTACTTTTAATCCCAACCACTATATCTAACATGCAACCTTCTATAAGTCACGTTTCGATGTCGGTTTCGATTGAGTTTGATTGCTTTTCGAGTTTCGATTCGATTTTTGATTGATTTGCTTGAATACCACACCAATCATAAGGTAAGCACGCACAAGTAACACATAAGGCACACACACGCGTATAATAATACCAAATTCGCATAATTCGAGTCTCGAGTTCGATTGATTGTTAGATCGGTTTGATTACTGATTGGTTAACTTTATCGCATTGTTACCTCCTATCATTCACAGTCGTACATCGGTTCGCATTAAAACACATTCGATTACTTCGGTTCTTGCTGATTACAACACTTACTCCACATGATACGACCAAAACACAAAATCGACTATCTACAGTCAAAGAAAGTCAAAGTTGACTTGGACTTTGACTTTGACCTTGACATTCGAAAACACGGGGTGTTACACAACCTAATTTTCCACCACAAATATTTTCACACCCAAGCTTCACAACCGAGTTCGATCAATTTGCATTTAGGACCCCGCCAATTCAATCACCAAGAGAGAATGTCGAGCGCCCACTTTCTATCTACGATGAAGACCAAGTTTTAAAGGTTGTCCCCAAAACACAACATTTGGATGTAGATAGTGGCAAGGACGAAGAAGAATATGAGGATGAAGACGATGATATTGGTGAATCAAGTGAGCCGAAACAAAAGGGAGTCAAGGCGGAGCGTCAAACTTGGACGGAAAAACATGAAGAGGCCTTAGCCAAGGCATGGGTTCATTGTTCTTTAAACAAGAAATAAGGAAACCAACAACAAGGGGATAGTTTTTGGAAAAAAGTTCTCGACCATTACAACGAAACGGTCGGCGGAAGTACTCGAACAGTTCATCAAGTACGTTCAAAATGGATGCCTATGTTGACTAAGATAAACCACTTCAACGGTCTTTGGCATCAAGCAGTAATATTTTATTTGCACATTTAAAAAATATTTTCCATAACATTGTTTATGTTTAATTTTTTTTACTTTATATTTGTTATCTATGTAGGATCGTATACGTGGTAGTGGGTGTAGCGACCTCGACGTCATGAATAGGGCTTTAAGTGATTTCAAACCCAAATATCCGAGTGGTTTTCAACATATTGAGGCATGGGAGGTCGTTCGCAAACATGACAAATGGGCACCGGTACAATTGTTGGGTGAAGATAGTGGAAGTTTGGTACAAAAAAGAAAGTCGTCCGATTCGGATAACTACAATACGGGTACACCGGGAACTGAGTCACCAATCGATATACCGGACATAAACGTAGACCCCTCACCAACAAGACAAAAAAAGAAAGAAAAGAGGCCCGCAACATCATCAAACGATAGCCAAGAGGCCCTCACCGAGAAGCTCGCGCAATACACTCTTATGAAAGAAGAAAAAAAAAAGCACAGGCGATAGAGTGGACGAATATAAGAAAGAAACGCGAGGAAGACACCATAGCGTTAGTGGCGGAACAACGCGATACAGTGAAACAACTTATGTATGATTGGGATTTGAAGACATTTACTGAGCCACACGACCATGCTCCACCCGAGATGTTGTCGTTTATTCTGGCGAGGAAACGAGATATCGCAAAAAAATATAATTGGCCATGCAATTTCTAAATATTAGGTTTATTATGGTTTAATTTTTTAGTTTTAAATGTAATGTGTTTTTTTAATTAAAAGTACTTTTATTTAGTTTAAAATATGTTTTATTTATTTATGCATAATTTATAATTTCTAGAAAATAAAAAATATATAACTCAAACACCCTAGAGTGATTAACCATATCTAGTGATTGAGTGCAAAATGGGAATGGAATGGGGAGTTGACATGGCTTAATATTATTGGGTAGAGAATCACTCAATGACCCTAGAGTGATTAACCATACCCCCCCCCCCCACCCTAAAGGTACACGGTATCATGGCGAGGAGTCATGGCGGGGACCAAGTTTGCCGCACGAGGAACGATTGCCGGCTTCAAATCGGTGAGTGGGGAGTGGTGATTTCGCTGACTACTCGACGATGCGGGAAGGGGAGGGAAGGAGGAGAGAGAGGGGTTTAATAGTGGGTCCCAACCCCTTCAACCAATCACAATTTTTTTTTTAAATTCTTTACCATTATCTCTGTGTTTGAACCATTGCCAGTGATTGATTGCAAAATGGAGAGTGGAATGGAGAGTGGAATGGAGACTTGACATGGCATGATATTATTGGCTAGAGATCAACTCAAACACCCTAAGTGATTAAACGATACCCACCACCCTAAGTATATCTCAGATGTTTTAAATATTTATGTTAAAAACTTTAATACCCTATATGCTAAAACGGGGTTTGGGTTTGACTTACTAAGTGTTGATACTTAGCTCATGGCATTATAGCCTACTGACATCTTGTGAGTGAGATAAGACTTAGGATCGATTAGATCCTGGGTTTGATTCACACAAGGGGTTTTTTCTCAGATTTATTGGGTTTTTTTCTGAATTGCTGTATATGCATTAATTGTTGCCTAGTGAAGATAGATATGATCGGATGATTCTGCTGGTGGCACGATGATACTCTAATGCTCCGTTAGTGATTCAAATTTGCCATTTAGAAAAAAATAAAAATAAGCGTCAATGGTTATATTTTCAATATGTTTTATTGTTGATCACTAACTCATATTTTATATCAGTTAAAGTATATTTGTTTTTGTTTATAAATTGTTTGCTTTGACATGTTATATCATTTACCTGTACTTGTGTTTTTTTAAAACGCAGAACCAATCTTTTAAATGGATTACTGACGAAATTCACTACATCAGTATACACTTGCCTTCAAATCGGGAAACACACTCACAACTTTAGTTATTGCAAATTATGGTTAAAATGGTTTAATCTGAATATCAAATTAAAATTTGTTCATTCCAATTTTAACACATTACACGTCCTCGTATTTTTTGAGTTGGCCATGTGCTTAATTTCATCTTGACGTATTTTTTTATGTTGATTTATTTTATGTAAGTTTGAATCAATTTTTTGATAAAAATATAAATTTACATATATACGTTTGAACTGTTTTTTAGATGGTTAGATTACCTGGTAAGGACATCGCCTTATACCACCAAAGTTCCGGATAGGAATCCAAAGGTTGCCACAACAATCCAGGCCATGAATTGTTCCGTATGGATTTGATCTCAGGATCTCTCGGACAAAAACATCATATAAGTGGGTAAACATTCACACCTCCAACCAGTTAAACTAGCCATCATAGGCATACGTTTGAATTGTTATATCGAGTACCATTAATTTTAGTATTTATTAATCTTTCTAAGAAAAATAGAAAGTCAAATTTGTGAAAGTGAGTGAAATTAAAAACTGAAGTTGGTATTTCCCTAGAAAGAAAGTGGTTGGGGCTCCTAAATCATCCTTAGGGGTGAAGGGGGTGCTTGACGGGATGGCTTGCGATGATCGTTTACCACGTGGTAACACTGCCACCATCCTCAAATCTCAAACGGTAAACGAAGCCAGCCGGGGAGTAGTCACGGAGGGCTTGAGCCCTTTTTTCGATCGTCTAAAATATCTTAGACTATTAGAGATCACTTGTAACGAGCCCAAACCTCTGGGTGTAAACAAGCCCAAAGGCTCGAGAGCTACTCGTTGTCGACTCAGTTAAAAGCTCGAACGAGCTCGAGCATGAGCCTGAAATAGAGCTCGTTTAGTTATCGAGCCTGAACCCGAACTCGAGCCTAAAATACAAAGCTCATTTAGGCTTGCGAGCCTAAACAGGCCCAAACAACATTTTATTTTTTTATATATTATAAAATATTAATGATGACAAAATTGGGGAACCGAGCTTTGGCTCATTTAAGCGATATCGAGTCAAGCTTTTAGCTCGTTTGAGGTAGTTTTCAAAATAGCTCGAGCCGAGCTCGATCTTAGAGTTTTACTCGCGAACCGAGCTCGATCTTAGAGTTTTACTCGCGAGCCGAGCTCGAGCTCAAATAAGTAGGCTCGAACTAAGCCGAGCTCGAGCTCAAGCTTCATAAAAACATGACGAGCCGAGCTCGGGCTCGGCCAAACTCGTCTACACCCCTACTTGACGGGATGGCTTGCGATAATCGCTAACCGCGCGGTAACAATGCCGCCATCCCCAAATCTTGATCAGTAAATGAAGCCAGTCGGGAGTAGTCACGGAAGGGTTTGAGCCCTTTTTTCGACCGTTGGCCACTTCAAACGGCTATAATGTCGTTGCTTTTAATATTAATAAAAAGAAAATTATAAAATTAATTTAATATAAATTCAAGCAATTCGTATAGGAGATAATTATAGATAACTAATATTAATTAAAAGAAAATTATAAAATTAAATTTAATATAAATTTAAACAATTCGTATAGGAGATAATATAATATTTTGAAATATTTAGTAGATTTCAAAATTATTTATCCTGAAATTAGCAAAAGACGTACACTAAATATAAATTAATATAATGTAAATGATTTATTTATTTTATACTAAAGTAGTTAAGGGTAGAGCCTATTTCAAAAATGTTTATAAAGGGTAAACAAAAACATTAATCAATGTTTATTGGTTCTATACTTTTATTTTTGTGTTCAACTCTCAACTCAAATACTCAAATACGATATTCACTATGTTTACGTGCCATTTGTAAGAACCATCACTGCAATCACCTCATCCTTCATATATCGAGTATATCCGTTAGTTTTTTTAAAGATATAATTTTTTATTAGATTCATTCAACCCGTGTAATAAACGAGGTTTTTTAAAGATATAATCTTTTTATTATTTACTATACAAAATTACATTTATGCAACTTGTGTAATACACCGGGTTTTTAAAAATATAACTTTTTTTATTATGTGGTATATAAAATTTGATTTATTTAATTCGTATAATACACAAGATTTATAAAAATATAACTTTTTATTGATTAGTATATAAAATTACATGTGCTCAACCCATACAATACATGAGGTTCTTAAAAATGTAACATTTTTCATTATTTAATATATATAATTAAATTTACTCAACCCGTACAATACACGGGTTCTTAAAGATATAATTTTTTTATTATTTAATATATAAAATTACATTTATTCAACCCTGTAATAAACGAGATTTTTAAAGATATATTGTTTTATTATTTGGTATATAAAATTACATTTATTCAACCAGTGGCGGAACCAGAAATTTATAACTGGGGGGTCGTAATAAAATAAAAATTTACAACCGTAATTGCATCTTAATTATGTGGGTATACTATACTCTAACGAGCAAAAATGACCAAACCATTCCACAATGCTCTTTTGTTATAGGAAAATATAACCTTTTCATTAAGACCATGTGTAATGGAGCGTTTTCAATAAAAAATTTTCAAAAATAACGCCCTATAACGCCCCATAACCCACTACACCAGGCGTTATAGGGCGTTTTAATGCAAAAAAAATTTTCCCGGCGTTTAAATTAAAACGCTTAATCGAAAAACAACAACCAATCAAACGGCTAGTTTCCTAACGGCTAGTTTGATTTAATTTTTATTTTTTTTAAACCTATTATATATATATATATATAAACAACCAAAACTCATTCATTTTCAACAAAAACAATCTCAAAACCTCTCTAAAAAATCCCACCATTTTAAAAAAAACTTGATGGATTCTCCTAGTTCTTCATCCATGGTAAATTTTTACTACAACGAGTATTTTGCGGATGGCGATGGTTCGACCGATGAGGAGTTTGAGCAAGAGGCGGTTACAAGTGTTTGTCAACTAGCGGTGAGATATGTCAACCATTCTCGTCGGCCCCAAGCAGAAAAAAATAAAAGAGGCTATGTTGAACGAGACCGACGCGCGGCACACGATCGTTTGATGAAAGACTATTTTGACGAAGCGCCGACATTTTCAAACGAATTTTTTAGGCGTTCCGAATGAGTAAGAGGTTGTTTCTACGCATAGTCCACGACTTGGAAGCCAACTACGATTATTTTAAACAAAAACCGGATGCGAGAGGGGCACTTGGATTTACCGGTATCCAAAAGTGTACGTCGGCATTACGAATCCTTGCTTATGGTAACACTACCGACATCAACGACGAGTATCTAAAAATGGCGGAGAAAACAACACGAGACAGCTTGGAACATTTTTGTCGCGGTACAATTCTTATACTTTACTTTTATTTTTTTTTTAAACGACGAGTATGCTTAGAATTTTTTTTTTTTTTTTGAATCTTATGTTTGTGTATATTTTTTTATAAAGGTATAACTGATGTGTACGGTGCGCGTTATCTTAGAACGCCTACATGGGAGGACCTTCAAAAGATCTACGAGGTACATAATGCCGAGCATGGTTTGCCTGGTATGATCGGGAGCATAGATTGCATGCATTGGCGTTGGGATAACTGCCCGACTGCATGGCGAGGCCAACACACACGTGGTGACCAAAAAGGCCCCACTATTATTCTTCAGGCGGTTGCTTCACAGGACCTTTGGGTTTGGTCGGCTTACTTTGGCGTGGTCGGGTCATGCAATGATATCAATGTTTTTGAACAATCGTCGTTGTTAGAGGAGTGGATTTCTGGCAAAGCTCCAAAAGCGTCGTTTTACGCAAATGGAAACTACTACCCTCATGGATATTATTTGAGCGACGGAATTTATCCTAGGTATTCGATTTTCGTGAAGACGTTTAGTGATCCTATTATGAAAAAAGAGCATACTTTAAAAAGCTTCAAGAGTCTTCACGAAAAGACATTGAGAGATGCTTTGGGGTTCTTAAACAACGCTGGCAATACTTGAGAAATCCTTGTCGTGCATGGAGCAAGCAAAAAATGAGAGATGCTATGTACGCTTGTATAATCATGCACAACATGATTTTGGAAGACGAAGAAAAGGCAATATGCCAGAATTATGTGCCAGAAGCCGTTCAACAGGAGCATCCACAGGCGTCAATGGAAGAAAGAGTGAATAATGCGTGAGAGTTGCGTTACGAACCGTACCATTCCCAGTTAATGGTTGATTTGGTACACCACGCATGGTCGATTCGGTACGTACCACCTGAGGGAGAGGAAGAAACGGAGGACGAGGAAGACGAAGTTGGCAAGGGTGAAGAAAGCGAAGACGAAAACTAGTGTTTTTTTTTTTTAATTTAATCGGATGTTTTTTTTTTATTTCTAGTATTGTATTTTTTTTTATTTAATGAAGTATTTAAGTTTAAAAAAAATTGAGAAATGCTTGAATGGGGGTTATTGGCATAATGCCCCACTACGCCACTTTTGCTATAATGCCCCTTGCTGACTAGGACGCCACGTGTCGGATAATGCCCCATGGTGGAGGCATTATAAGGTGTTACCACTACACATGATCTAAGAAAGGGACCTTTATTCGGTATTTAACGAATTTGACCAAGTCAGCAAGTCTCAATGTTTAAGTTTTAAATTGCTAAATTATCTAGTTATTCAATGAAAAAAGGTAATACCAAAAGCATCATAAACCTCGCAACAAATAAATCAGTAAGTATACAAATTATGTAATCAAATAATCTAAATATATAAAATAAAATCATGAAACTTAATGGAAAAATAAATAATAATAATATAAATACAGTACATTTAATATCTTGGGGGTGGGATAAGACTTTGGGACCAATACGTCCTGGGTTCGATTCCCATAAGGGGGGTTTTCCCATACTTATTGGGTTTTCTCCTGAATTGGTGTATAGGCATTATGCCTAGTGGAGATGGATATGATCGGGTGGTTCAGCTGGTGGCACGATGATACTCCAGTGGTCCGTCAGTGATCCAAATTTGCTGTTCAAAAAAAAAAATAAAGATTACCGTTGCCTTTTTTATTTCCTCGTGAACACCAAAGGACAAATGAGTACCACAAGTCCCAACTTATTACATAAAATATTCTATTATTTTAATATTTTAAAAAGCAACTCATATATCTTCTCTCTTCGAGCAGGTAACCATTTATTTTACAGTGTGATCTCCGATCGGAACTGCCTGGGTCTTCCTCTTCTTCTTCTATTTTTGAATATGTTTTCACTCTTTTAACTAGTATACTACACTATACCAGAGATTTGTGAAGGGTCCAACTAATAAAAAGCTTTTCCGGTAGATACCTCCGATAACCTTAGCTTTGGCCGGCCGGAGGGTCAACGGACCCACCTGACCCCCTTGTGGTTCCGCCCCTGTATTCAACCCGTGTAATAAACAAAGTTTTTAAAGATATATTTTTTTATTATTTGGTATATAAAATTACATTTATTCAACCCGTGTATTACACGGGGTTCTAACCTAATAACCGAATGATAACATAATTAATAAATCATAAACAATATACTCTAGAAAAATAAAGTCATAAACCAATGCAACTTAGGCTTGGGCGAGCTATAGCTTGGCTCGAATCAGAGCTTGAAAACCCTCACAAGTCGAGCTCTAGACTCAAGTAACATAAATCAATGCAGCTTAAGTTTAGGCGAGCACGAGCTTGGCACGGTCCGTTTACACTCCTTCCACACGAGTAAAATATACTAATTTTACTAGTATAGAATTTGGTGTGCATCATTGGACAGAAACTTTAACCAAACACTTGCGAAAACCAAAAAAAAAAATTCTATTTTCAATCAGTTTTGATGTGGTTGCCACCGATTTCACAAGGTTTGCAAAAAAACTGGTCGATTAATCCATGTGCCCAGTTCATTAGCTTGTTAAATCCACATCAGAGACAGTGTCTGTTTTACCGGTTGGACTACAAAGTCGGAAAGATTTTCGAAACATTGTACAAAAAATTGACCGACGCACCATCCAAGCCCAACTTCACTTGGAACATACAAATGATTGTTTCCGTCACTTCTTTCCACAACAAAATACATTTGGTAACAAAACAAGTTCTCATGTTAACAAAATACATTTGGTAACAAAACAAGTTCTCAAAAACATGATCACTCTTCGCAAGTTATCTTATTGCTGAATGGGAAGCTACATCCTTACTTCAATGCCTTTCTTCAACAAATGGTCTTTTACTGACTGAATCGGTACCTATACAGTTCAAAAGCCAATGTAGCGCGTCATGATTTTCTTCTAATACAAGTGTTTTGCTATTCGCGTCCACTTAGGCATCTCCAACGTATGCACCAAAACTTTTTAACACTGATTATTTTATATACATTACTCGTACTTTTAGAACCTGTCGTTTTATATTTGCTTAATAACTAAACAAAGTAATTATAAAACTTACGAGTAACAATAATAAATGCATGATTAAAGAATTTATATCATATCCACTATTGGACTCATCTTAAAGATCTCACTGAGATTGTTCTAACAACTAGTTGGTGACGCCCGCGCGTTGCAGCGGTAACATTAACATGGTTATGTACGTTAAGAAACATGTATGAAGTAATGGCGGCTCGTGTTTGAATATTGAATCGTAAATAAAAAATTTCGTAATGTCTAATCACGAAATGACAAAAGGTTATGTCATATGCATTAAAGTAAAAAAAAGGTTTATATATAAATGTATATGTATGAAGGAATTAAAATAGATATGATAATCTATATTAAATAAAAAGGGTATATATAGGTTGTATTTCCTGCATTAAAAATTAGAGTTCTATTTTCTTTAAAATGACTTGTTAATAATATATATTAAATAAAAAGGATATATACACACACGTATTTGTTGCATTAAAAATTAAACTTCTACTTTCTATAAAATGACTTGTAGTTTCTAATGTGCAAAGCTGGTCCTCTCACTCTATTGAACCCAATAGAAAGCCATGGCAACTATGTAAATAAGACCCAAAATTAATCCAACTATTCCACACTATTTAACCTAAAAGGAAGTCATGGCAATTCTGTAAATAAGACACAAAATTTGTCTAATTATCCCACTGTTCATAAGCTCCTTCAACAATTGTTATTATATATATATATATATATATATATATATATATATATAATATAATATAATATTATTATATGGTAAGGGTATAAATGAAAAGGATGCTAATCAAAAACACTAAAAAGGTTGTTATAAAACCAATATACTCTATTATTTTTCATAAAAAGGTCCGCAACATAACTTTGGTATATTAAAATCCCAACTTATCGAGAATACACGTACGATAGAAATGATTTTTTAACAGTGAATTGTTAACTCCTAATTCCTAAATTGATCAAAGTAAGATGGTATAACTAGGCCAGTAAACGAACCGAACGAACACGAACATGGGCCTGTTTTTGTTTGTTCATTTAATTATAACCAACACAGACATATAAACGAACAGATTTTTTTGTTTATGTTCGTTCATTAAGAAAATGGGCATGTTCGTGTCCGTTCCTTTAAAAAACCTAAACGAACTATTCACGTGCGTAAACAAACAAGTCATTTTTCAGAAATAATGTCACTTTATCAAGTCACTATTTAGAAAATTTCACAAGCACAAGCATTTTAGACAAGTTTAGGGACTTTTATATACAAAAATTGTTCAGTGACTTTTTCATTTTTTACAAGTTGAGGGTCTATAATTTACCCAAATCAGGTTGAGAGACTTTTTCATAAAATATAAGAAAATATATTGGTTTTCTTAATATAAACACTTTTGTAATATTAATACGCAAATTACTAATAAAAATCAAAATAAGATAAAAAATGTCAGTGAAAAAGGAAGATACCTCTTTCCTGTGAAAAATCCCAGCAGCAAGAGCTGCAGAAGCATTAGTTTGTGAAAAAACCTCGGAAAAATGTTCGGCTTTTCCTGCACCGCTACTTGCAATTACAGGAATGCTCACAGCATCAGATATCAGTTTTATCAGATCAATATCAAATCCCTTTCCTTGACCTAAAAAGTCAACCATAGGAAAAAGAAACATCAAGTTGTGAATGATGACTTTTTTTCTTCAGGTCATTCAAACCAAAATGATTTCATTTTTACCATCACAGTCAATACAGTTGAGCAATATTTCTCCAGCTCCTAGTTCTTCAACGGCTTTTGCAAGCTCATAAGCTCCTATTGGTCGACCCTCTCTTCCACCATTAACCTATTTATATTTTCAAAATAAAATAATTATTTTTTTCTTAATTAGCATTTTCTAAGGTGAATAGAGGGAAACTTACTGTACACTGATACCAGGCATACTCTTCACCGTTTGGTCCTGAAAGAAACAATTAGTAAGTTGGGCACATAAAATGCTCATAATTCTCATTTTATCGTTAAGAGTAAAATGCCATTTTCGTCCCTGAGGTTTGGCCAGTTTTGCGACTTTCGTCCAAAGGTTTGTTTTTCCGCATGTGGATCCAAAAGGTTTGAAATATTGCCATTTTCATCCGGCTCGTTAACTCCATCCATTTTTCTCCATTAAGTCAGGGGTATTTCCATCTTTTTTGCTAGCTTAAAAGGCAATTTGATCTTTTTCACTTCATGTAAAAAGACCGAATACCCCTGAAAAATACAGAATTGCCAAATTGCCCTTTAAGCTATCAAAAAAGACGGAAATACCCCTGACTCAACGGAGAAAAGTGGATGGAGTTAACGAGCGGGATGAAAAAGGCAAAATTTCAAACCTTATGGATCTAGATGCAGGTAAACAAACCTTTGGACGAAAATCGCATTTTACTCTATCGTTAAAATCAATAAACACAGATAAAATCAAAAGTAAAAAAATAAATCAACTTACCCAAGTTTGTTACTTTAACTGATTTAAATCCAACTTCATAAGGACTGGTCAAATATTGTCTACGAGGGTCGATGCTTACAACCACTGCCTGTAAAATCAATATCAAATGAAATATTAGCAATAATTGTATAGAAGTATTCGTACCATAAATATTGTATCACGATTTTGTAGCCACGTAATACTTAAGAAAAACGAAATGTAAGAAATGCGGAAAAAAAAACAATAACCTGATTTCCGTAGACTCTGGAAATTTGTTCTAAGCTGCTCTTACCAGTTTTTACCTGTAAAAGATTATGTAAGAATGAGTTAATTACACCAAAATTATGTTTTTTTAATTTATTGAATAAAGATTAGTTTCCTACTCCTGTTTTTAAATACTCTTCTGCAGCATAAACAGCATCACTTCCGATAGAAATCTTATCTGCGCCAGATCTGAAATACTCTGAAGCAACTTCCAAACTAGAATAATACCTGTGAACATATTAACATTTATTAAAATTAAATAGTTAATGACTCAAAAAAACATATACAAAAATGTGACAGAATAAATACCTGCCATTCGCATCCGTGAAATCTCGAATGCCACCGCCAACTGTCAATGGTACAAAAACATTCTCTGATGTGTACCTCAAAATCTATCAAACACACAACAACCAAGTATTGTAAGGGAAGTCGGGGCGGTAGCGTTATATAATAACGGAATGATATATCACGCGTGATAGGCCACCGCCGGTATAAACATTAACGCGTTGTTTTTGTAACGCGTTGATTGTATAACGCGTTGAATATGAAAGAAAATGGCGACGAACCTTCATGTTTGGCGACGAACCTTCTTGTTTGACGAACCCTTTCACTTGTTTTTTTTTGAAAAGAACCCTTTCACTTGTTTGAGGAACCTTTAAATGGTTTTAATTTAATTGAAATTTATAATTTCTAATTTAAAATGAAAAATAAAAAATTTGGGAGTGATAGAATTCCATCACTAGTGATACCACCCCCCCTACATTTCTATCACTAGTGATAGAAAATTGGGTGATGACATGGCATGATTTGATTGGATAGTGGGAGTGATAGAAACTATCACTAGTGAACCACCCCTCCTCCCCTAATAATGTTGTTTTTGTAATCGTTATTAGCGCATTAATTACTTGAACATACCTGCAACATTGGCAAATCACCCAGAGGGAAATCACGAAACCCGGTGATATTCAAAAAGCTAACCTGCGTATTATAGCTTTTATTAGAACCCACATATGATTAAAACTAATAAGTAATATAAAAATAATCAGTATACCTCGTCAGCACCGTCTAAGTAATACTGTCCAGCAAGTTCAACTGGCTTACCCAGGTTCCTCACCTATAAAAGATAAACGTATTAGTTACGATCTTTTGAAGTGAACCTTATATATTAAAATTTTAATATGTATATTGTTTTAATTTAATAATATAACATTTTTAAGATACCTCATTCTCTTTTGTCTGTTCTCTCACATCATATTGATCACCTTTTGTAACAACAAGATCGCCATTATCATTTGTTCTCACATCCAAACAAGCAATTACCTTCAAATATAAAACGTCAATTAATATGATATATAGTTAATATTAGGTGCCAAATGTACATATAAAAATATGCAATTTTAGTTATAGTAATTTTGGTTAATAAACACAACGCACCCTCTTTGCAAGCTTTGTAGCCTTCCCTTCAAATGACTTCTGTCTTCACATTGCGGTGTTAGATTTTTTATATATAAAAAATAAACAGCACATATAGTTGTAAAGAATTTAAAAGCTTAAAGGCTACCTTAGTTATGGATGAATTTGGCAACAAGAACTTTCGCAATATTGAAAGACCAACATCTGAGAATATCTCAAAGGGTTAAGTATATGTGTCATAAAAAGTTTACAAGATCGAAGAAATGAAACTCGCCTCCACTTTTCTCCGGGTGAAACTGAACCGCGTGTACATTTCCCCTTCTAATAGATGATATGAAGTCAATCCCGTAATTGCAGGTGGATGAAATCCACTCTTCATTTTCTTCTGACTATATAAAGATAAAACTTGTTCAATGCTTTAGTTAGCAGTCAGTAAAAATTGAAGATTTACAAGACGAATAAGACGAGCAAACATACGGGAACAGCTCGGTAAGAATGAACAAAATACACATGGCGATTTGCAATTTCATCCAAAATAACTGAATCGTTTTTAATTTGCAGAGCGTTCCAACCGATATGAGGCACTCTGCAACCATTAGAAGAATCGAAACGTCCAACCACCCCAGGAATCAAACCTAGACCTTTCACTGAAAAAATAATTGAACAATTCAGTTAACATCAATAAAAATAAAAAACGGGCAAAATAAAAACAGGCTAAATTATAAAAAAAAGTAAATGCACCAGGCCCGTTTTCTTCACTTGACTCAAAGAGTAAATGCAGACCGAGACAAATGCCTAAAAATGGACGATCGTTCTCGATGTATGCCCGAAGAGCTTCAGCCATCCTAAGACAATGAATTTGAAAAAAAAAATTGTAAGCGACCTTTTATTATCTTGTGGGAAAATCATCATATATTTACTGTGTGCCAGAATGTACCTACTGCAAATGTAAAGTTAAAAAAAACAGCATGCTAAATATTAAAGTTACCCGTTCTTGTTTAAAACATCCATCATTGAAGCAAAAGCTCCAACCCCAGGAAATATAAGACGTTTTGCATTCAAAATGTCCTCTGGTGTTTGAACCTGGATAGGAGGATTAAAAATCAATATTAAACAAATAAAACACCGTATATGCACTACAAAAAAAAAAAAAAAAAAAAACCATAATTACGAAATTAAATTGCATTTTAAAATACTCTGTGTACCAGATTTTCGAAACCCTACTCCACTAGTATCATTTAGATTGCCAAATTGGTTACGCACATTACGTACTTAATGTATATATTTCGTCAAATTGCATATCTCGAAGCAAGATCAAGCAGCTATACCAGATTTTGTGCTTTTTGCCTCAATATGCAACAAAAATAAATTAAGATTGCTAAAATATATGATAGGGAAAGTGAATACGGTGTTGTTAGGCATGTTACTTGTATTCGAAACCAATCAAAACTAGGTCACTTTAATTAAAGGCATCGAGGGAGATAAAATAATGAAACAAAAAGAGTGAAATTAACTTTAATCAAAACTACGTAGTTTTGATTGGTTTTGCATACAAGTTAAATGCCTAAGATTGAATTCATGAGAAAACAAATGCAATTGAAAAGGGATGCATACAATTAACATGCACTCTCTGTTAAAGTTAAAATATCTAAAATCTGAGTCATGCAGAAAGTAGCAAAAAACTTACATCTTTGATATCCAGACCTAGATAACGAATTGCATTTCTAATACTCTGAACATTACCAGCACCATAAT
Organism: Helianthus annuus; assembly: GCF_002127325.2. Lineage (NCBI taxonomy): Eukaryota > Viridiplantae > Streptophyta > Magnoliopsida > Asterales > Asteraceae > Helianthus > Helianthus annuus. Next base: position 107,183,530 of record NC_035440.2, on the reverse strand, counting down.
CAAGCAGAGTCACAGCTGCATGTTCAAATTCAAACAACAATTACAAACATATGTATAACATAATTGAGATTTTATATTAACAAAAGCTGAAATAAACAGAAATTACTGGAATCACTGGCTCCAACAGCGGATGCACGAACAGAGAAGTTTGTAAAAGATTTGAAATGAATGGCGGTTCGGTGTAGTTTCAGTGGCCGGTTTCGTAACCCTAGGGAACCAGGAACGGCGGTGAAGTTTGAAGAATTGAACGTCGTCGTATCCATTTTCGGTACACACCACGGTATCGCCGCCGCTGCTGTTACAAGTCAAGAACCTAAAAATGGTGAAATGGTTTGTGAGGTAATAAAGGTTTTAGTGTAATAATTAATATGAGATCTTTCCACGTGTTAAATGACCCTCGAGATACTTCATGGTAGCTAGGAGTTTGTTTTGTTTTCAACGGCAATAAAAAAAATATAAAAATAAATAAAAAAAAAACCCTTCCATTAGACAAGGTTAACAAAGTGTTAACCCATAGAAATACAAGATAAATCAAACATTTGCTAGTGATTCCATGTAAGCATGCTTGCCTTCGTATCGATGTTTTAGCCACAGATAACCCAAAACTTTGACTTCCTCTACAACTCTTTCCACAGACATCCTTTTATAGTCAAAGGTCGCCTCATTACGGGCTTGCCATATGCACCAGATACAAGTCTGCACAACCGAATACAAGGCTCTCTTCCACTTTGCTAAACCGCGACAATGCAGATGTAGCTCCAACACATCTTTCGCACTAAATAAGAATGGGGTAGGATTACGGCACCACCGAGAAATTTCATCCCATACTTGCTGAACTAACCTACAGGAGGCAAACAAGTGATCGGTAGTCTCTTCATAGTCACCAAACAACACACACGTCGTAGAAGGAAGATGAATGTTTCGCCTTGACAAAGCTGCCTTCGTCGGTAACCGGTTACAGTACAACCTCCATGATAAGAAATTAACCTTTACCGGACACCAATTGTTCCAAAACTGGATCTGATCCGCAACATAATTTACATCGTCCCGCATCTGTTGTCAAAGACCACGGACCGAGAACTGCCCTGTCGATCCCAAGACCCACATCCACCTATCCTCCTCACCAGAGACTTCCACTTCACTCTCTAAATTAGACAGAAAACCCAACTCGTTGAGCTCCACCTGCTGTGTTGGAGCCCGAACCCAGCTGAATGCTACAAAGCACACACCTGATTGCACTTTGACCTGATCCGCCACCAATGCATTTTTGTTGTTCTCCAACTGAAAAAGTATTGGAAACTGAGAGCACAAAGGACTGTCAAGGACCCAACAATCCTTCCAAAAAGATGTCCCTAACCCATTTCTTACGGCTGCCCAAAAACAATTGGGTAGATCGATCCCCAACCCAGCCAATTCTTTCGCAATACCGACAACTTGCTTCCACGACCCTGGCAAGGCAGAGGAGACCAAAACCTACTATTATGTTGGATACTACAAATTACCTTTTCCAAATACTATTTTTATCCATCTTAAACCTCCACCACCAATTGGCGAGCATCGCGATGTTCGTTTCTATAAAGCGACCCAATACCCACGCCACCCATCTCCTTAGGGACCATGATATCATTCCACGCCACCCAAGTTACTCTTTGTTGCTCCGTAGATGTACCCCACAAAAAATCCCTTCTTAAACGCTCCAACTCTTTTATAACTTACAACAGTGCCTTATACAATGAGAAGTAATAGGTCGGGAGTGAGTTGAGCACGGACATAATAAGAGTTAACCGACCCCCATAAGACAAAGCATTTGCTTTCCATATTAAGAGCCTACTCTTGAATATCTCTACAACCAGTTTCCAATTCCGTACTAAGTTCATGTTTGCCCCAACTTGTAACCCCAAATACTTGAAAGGTAGAGAACCGATTCTACATCAAAGGATAGATGCCATGTTATGAACCCCCCCCCCCCCAATCAACTCCGATTCCAATCAAACTACTTTCCCTAAGTTGACTTTCAGACATGACGCCAAATAGAAGCATCTCATAATTCTATTTAAATTGTGCACGTATAACTCCGACCACTCGCCCAGAAATACAACATCATCTGCAAACAAGAAATGAGACAACATAGGACCATGGGCCGTACACTGGATACCCTGCAGCAAGTCGAGTGAGAGTGCCTGATTAACCACCCTCGACAGAACCTCCGTAGTTATTAAAGATAAGAACAGAGATAAAGGATCCCCTTGCCGAAGACCCCTGTGACACACGAACTCTTGGGTTGGAGACCCGTTCACTAATACCGAGGATTTGGTCGTAGTAACCGTAGCCATAACCCAATTTACCCATTTCATCGGAAATCCCATTTGGCACATAATGACCCCAATAAACCCCCAATTAAGTGTGTCATAGGCTTTTTCAATATCCACCTTAAAGAACATGCCCTTTTACATGTTCACCTAGGAGTTGTTTATTACGGCTCTTAGTTAATAATTCAAACCTTTTATAGGTTCAGCACTTAATGATTCAGACTTTTTGTTTCGCGAGCAGATGTCTGAATGGCCTAGACATTTGCCTCTGAATGGTTAAGACATCTTATCTTAATTGGTCACACATTTGTCTCTTAATAGTTAAGCATTATATTAGCTCTTAATGAATTAGACCTCTTACTGGTTCAACACTTAATGGTTCGGAAGTTGCCAACCATCTCCCATCTCGTATCCTGATGTGATGTGGTGAATTTCGCTAATAGTTTGTTAGCCATTAAAAAAAGACCATCTCCCATGTTTATTATGGGACTGGAACTGTTAGGGAGGAGGGGGCATCCTTATAGGTACACACCGGACGCGGGTACACCATCGCCACGCCTTCGGGTATTGATAGCGGGTTCTATTCACAGGTATGCATACCCATTGTGAATAGAGTAAATGGGTAGGTTCTTTGGCTCTAGGGCAGATGAAAGGAGTACACTAGTTTAGTGAATTAGTGGTATTAGGGTAGTTGTGGGTAAAAATGAGGTGGCAATGTGTGATTTGTGGATTCTCGGGTAGGAGGAGTGTTCCCTCCTCCATTATCAACTTCAGGAGAATACATTTACTAAACTCGTTATAAGCCCTTTGGTCCATCGGCTAAGTGGAGATGCCCTTGAAAGGGTCGCATTAGAGTTCGAGGCCCTTAAGATCATATGTAATGGAATGTCTCGTGAGAGGGAGGATAATCACGTTGGACCCATGACCACAACACACCACACAAGTAGTCTATGTCGTAGCGGTGAGTGGTGTGGGTGTAGTTGCCCTCACGCTCGTGAGTGAAGAGATGTGGGATTGGGATCTATAGTCGATAGACGACAACTAAATTTATATAAAAAAGGATTATTATAGAACCTTGCAAATACATAAAACTATTTATTGTTTTCCACACCTCTCAACTCTCCAAATTATTCTCATATTCACCTTAAACATTCTTCAACTTTTTACTTAAAATATATGATCATCGTGATTGTGGTTCGAACCGGGGATGTCTTGTCTCTGGTATGCCGATCACCTCAAAAGTTCACACAATGTTTCCTCCACTAGACATTTATGGAAAAAGCATATTTTATTGATGTATCACAATCTTTTTTTATAATTGCTTTAGTTAAAATGGATAAATATTTGATAATGTATTGTGTGTTATTTCATTGATGTTTTCGAGTTAGCTCAGATATCGTAGATGTTATAAAATGTAGATTTTATCCGAAAAGCATAAGAACATCAGATAACAAAGAAATCCTAACATTTTGCAACTTTTAACATTAAAGGGATAAAACCATAGGAACTATAGCCATGCACATGCCTTGAATGAAAGTGTTGGCATTTTTGTAACACCTCAAAAAAAGTTAATATTTACTATTTTGGAAAATATTATGAGTATAATAACCAGGATAATCCAACCTAGTTAAATTGATGTGTTTTATTAGAAAAAGGGGTTAGATGGAGTCTTCTAAATAAGAAACCAAAGTGTAGGGACTAAAATGGGTTACTAACAAAGGTTAAAAATATAAATAGGGCATAAATTAAAAACACACACACACACATGTGTGTGTGTGTGTCGTGACTTAGAGAGAGAAAGAGGGGGAAACTCCTTCAAACCCTAAAACTTGAGAAATTTGAGAAATTGAATGAACTAGAAGGTGATTTGTTTGCATGTTTGAAGTTCCAGAGCATACAAGATCACTACAACATAAGGTATGTCTTGATTTCATTCTTGGTAGAATTCTCAAGTTGGGGAAAATTCATGTAAAGATGATTTAGTGACCTAGTAAATAAAAGTATGAGTTTTGTTGATTGTAGAGGTGGTTTAGACTATCATAATTATAGATTATGTGAAGTAATTGCTCTTTGATTTGTCTAGATGATTGTTTAAACATGTTGTAAAGTGGGTTTCAACCTTAGTGTGAAAAACCCAAATTGTATGTGTAGAAAAAAAAAAAAGATGTAATGATATTGATTTATTGAATTTAAATGTTAATTTGAGTTAAGATGGGAGATTGAATTTGTTGAGTTGAAATTACATGGTTAGGAATTGTTACTTGAGCTAATAGATGTAGGTTAAAATCTGTGCCCATAAGGTGTATGACAAAATGCCTAAGTGAAAATTGGTTGTTGATAATGTATGAAAAACCTTGATGAGAATTACATAAATAATTATTGGCAAGTTTACATGTTATGAATATGAACCATGAGGTCCTAATGATATTTGGGTTGTACTATTTAGGCAACTCAAGTGAAGCTCTAGGAGCTCAAGTCGGGACAGACACGCGTTTGAAAGGAAAACTTTGAGGTACGTAGCTTTATTGTTACGTTTGTTGATGTATTTATTATTAAAGTTGTTAGTAAGAGATGTTGCAAAGATTAGTTGAAAAGATGAAGTATAAATGATGACAATGAAAAGAAAACGAGTTTTTGAACAAAACATGTTGGGACATGTGAAACCGAAGTATAAGTGACCCGTGGGGTCATAGAAACGGAGGTAATGTCCAACACAATGAACACGGTCAAGGACTGTGGCGAAAATGATTAAAAAAATGATGGTTGTCGCTCGTGGAGGATGAAAACCACGAGGGCGAATCACACGGGTCGCTTATGGACCATAAGGCCATAAGCTAGATAGCGGACAAGTAAAACCAAGGTATAAGTGACCCGCGGGGCCGTAAAAGCCGAGGTATTGTCCATTATTGCCAACTACATTTGTGGTTGTAGTTGGGGAAAAGAGATTGATAATAATGAATATGGGAGGATTGAGATAGAATACTCAATACCTCCTAACGAGTCGGTTTGAGTAAAACGCCAAACCGAAAGAATGGTTTAGGAGCTAACAAGTCCGGACCCAGACTTTTCAGCATAGTGCATATGTTAGTGATGTGCACATTTTAGCAAAATGTAGTAAAGTGCACACATCAGGAATGTGCACATTTCAGCATAGTGCATATGTTAGTGATGTGCACATTTCAGCAAAATGTAGTAAAGTGCACACATCAGGAATGTGCACATTTCAGCATAGTGCATATATTAGTGATTAATGATGTGCACATTTCGACAAAATGTAGTAAAATGCATACATCAACAGAGTGAACATTTCAGTTTAAGTGCACAATTTAGTAAATGTTTTCCTTGACATTTTTTCGTTTGTTCCATCGATTTTACTAATCGTTTAATGAAACATTTATGGTAGGTAAACTTAAAAATCAGGCACCAGATGGAGGACCAAGCTACTCAAAGAACCGAACATACTCGAATGCCTACTAACTTCTGTCTTTTTTTGTTCATGTTTCTGTAAAATGATGACTTATACTTTGAAGCAAACCATTACGCTACGTTTGTTACACATGTATTTTGGTTTAATCACGAAATCAATTGCATAATTTTATATTCTATAAGTACGGGTCTTACAATTTTCGTGTAAAAGTAAAAGTTAAAGTGCATCCGATATACATGTGCCTAAAAAACCTTAAATACTAAAAGATATAATTCATTAAAAGCATAAGAAATCAAGATACTCAGGGAATTTCATCAAACATTTGGTGTTCATAAACCAAATGGATAAAAATCACATAAATCATTGATGCCATCAAAGTTATATCCAGATAAAACAAACAATTAACAATTGGTTTTCATCATTAACGTCAAAAATATCATTAAACAATGGTCTAATTCATGGTGTGGAATCACCATTTCACTATATGGAACCAGATGCAGTTTTACATATAATGGTATAATGGTATTGCAAGGGTTTACATGAACTCATCAAGATATCATGTAATGAAACTTACCAGGGAATATGAAATTACAGGTTTGGTCCTCACACAAACGTAACATGTTAATTGCATGTAAAATGACTAAAATACCAACTACGTTAAAAATCGAATCTAATCTAATTTACTTATTATTGTTGTTATTGTTATTGTATATATCAAGTTCTTAGCCACAATAAATGCTAAATTCACATGTTGAGTCACAACCCAACCATAACATTTCATATAGCTATAAATTATAGACTATACATAATAAAGTTTAGTTTTAAACGCCTTCAATGTACTAACCTCTTGTGATTAACATAAAAATTAGAGATAATCATGAAAAAAATATGGCTAGAGGATAAGCAAAGCCATAGTCAAGTATTCTTATTTTTTAAACGAGTAAATTACAAAAATCGTCCTTTATGTATGTCACTTATTGCAAATTGTGTCCTTTGTCTTCAATAATTACATAAAACATACTCGATGTTTGCAAACCATTGCAAGTTATGTCATTTAGCCCTAACTCAGTTAATTTTTATGATTAAATTGACCAAATGGACCCCATATGGGGGTATATTGGTCATTTTACCCTAAAAACTAAAAAAAATAAAATTATAAAAAATTCACATATTTTCTCTCTCTCTCTTTGAATGGCGGATCTCTTTCATCTCTCATTCTTTTTCTCTCTCTTTCCACACCACCATTCTAGCACCACCACCACAATAAACAACCCACACTTCTCTCACCCATTTCTCTCTGTTCTACACAACCACCACTCGACCACCGTCACTTGACCACCGCCCTCCTGTGGGGTCCACTGTTCATCACGCTTGAATTAACCTTCAAACGTAATCTGTTCAATTCCTAAATTAGAAAGTTGGTTGGAAAAGAGCAGGTTTGAATCTGCTTGAGGAACCCAAAATAAAATGGAAAGTGTGAGTTGAAATGATAAATTACAAAACCATTGTGAATGTTAAACCTTTCAAAACACATGGGCTGTCTCCGTGTAAATGTTTTCTGGATTATGCAAACGATTCCTGAGCACGCCTCTACTTCAGGAATCAGATGCAAAATGTAACGCATATCATCTTATATGTCACTTGATAATCAACATTATGCAACAAAGTTATCAAATCAAAAGAACAAGATGTAAAGTTCGAAACTTTAAATCAAGAAATGAGAAATTACGTACGAAGATCAATTGGGGTTTCATCTTTTGAGCTGTTATCACTTGCAGGTGAAGAGTAAGGTTATGAAACTAGTCTTCGATTGGCTTGATAAAACATGGGATCTGGAGATGGGTCGAAGTGGGTATGGGTTGAATGAGCAAAGATATGTGGATTTGGGGCGATGGTTGGAGATTGGTGAAGTGATTTGGGAAAATAGGGAGAGAAAGAAAGTGTTGGAAGACATGGTCAGATTTAGGGTAAAATGACCAATATACCCTCATGTGGGGTCCATTTGGTCAGATTTAATCACAAAATTAACTGAGTTAGGGCCAAAAGACATAATTTGAAAGGGTTTGCAAACATCGAGTACGTTTTTTGTAATTATTGAAGACAAAGGACCCAGTTTGTAATAAGTGACATACATAAAGGACGATTTTTGTAATTTACTCTTTTTTAATCTACCACTCAACTATAAATCATGCCATACACAGATAATCCATCATCCATCACCATTTTTTTTCTCATGTATCAGTATCAATAAAAAATAGAGTAAACTGCCATTTTGGTCCCTGAGGTTTGGCCAGTTTTGCCACTTTAGTCCAAATCTCAAACCTTTTGCATCTGGGTCCCTGTGGTTTCAGTTTTATTGCCATTTTGGTCCAAATCTCAAATCAAGTCAGATTTCTTAAAAAAACATGGTTTTTGTCCTTTTCTTCAGGGGTATTTTGGTCATTATGAGGGCACTTGAGTTATTTTATCCATTTATTTAGAAAAGAGTTAATTGCCATTTTAGTCCCTGAGGTTTGTTCAAATTTTCCATTTTAGTCCAAATAGTTTTTTTCTCCCTGCTGGGTCCCTAACTTTTCCATTTTGTTGCCATTTTGATCACATCCTCTAACTTTGTTAAAAAATGTCAGTTAACTCAAGGGTATTTTGGTCAGATTACATATATGTTTTGTTCTATTGCCATTTCATCCAAAACTAATTTTATATATAAAAAATAAACTAAAAAATATAAATGTCATAAAAGTATAAACATATATTTATATTAATATAAATGATCTTAAAAATATAAACATATATTAATATAAATATATCAGTTTCATCTTCAAACCTAATTTTCTCTCTCTCTCTTCTTTCCCATCTCTTTCATCCACACCACCGCCCCCACTATTCCCCACCACTGCCACCACCGTGCACCACCACAACCACCGCCATTCACCACTACAACCACAACCACTCACCATCATAGCCTCACCCCTTTCACTTTCTTCACATGAAACCCTAAAGACGATGACCCTATTGGTGTCTAAATAGCCATCACTCGCCGGAAAATGGATTTCGGATGAGTTCGCAATCGTGGGTTTAAATACCACCCTAATCGGTTAAAATAGTGGGTTTAGAACCCACCCAAATCGGTTGCAATAGCGGGTTCAGAAGCCCCATATCTGAAAGAAACCCGAGATTGTTGAGATGAGACGATTTTGGGAAAAAAAATTGAACTGAGATTCGTTGTTTCTGACAAGAGCCATGGCCGGAAAACACAGTATGGCCGGCAACTGATGTGTGTATATGTGGAAGCTCCGACCGCCGCCCCTTTCTCCACCCCAAGAAAGCTCCGACCGCCGCTCATCTGGTATGATTTGCAACTTGTATACTATTTTGGGTTTTTTGTTTAAGGTTAAGGGTTTTTGGATTTGGGGTTTTCAGATTTGGGTTTTGATGGTGAACAATGGAGGATGCTGGTGATGGTGAACAGTGGAGGATCGTGGTGATAGTGAACAGTGAATGGTGGTGGTGGTGAATGGTGAACGGTGGATGTTGACGGAAATGGTGGGGATGGTGTCTGATGTTGGTGATGGTGGAAGGTGGTGATGGCTGCCATTGTTGGAGATGGAGGAGTACCCAGTGGTGGTGGTTTTAGAGAGACAGAGAGAGTGAGATATTAGAGAGACTGATGTATGTATGTTAGTGATGTATTATATATGATATATTATATATAATAAAATAATAACCATTATTGATATTATATATGTATATATATATTTCTATTTTTTTGTTTTTTTTAAGAATTGGATCAAAACGGCAATTGAAAAGATTTAAATTGAAATCCCCAAAATATCCCTGGTTAAAAATGGGGTTTTTGGACGGAGCTAGGGCATGTGATCAAAATGGCAACAAAAGGGAAAAGTCAGGGACCCAGAGGGGAGAAAAAAACTATTTGGACTAAAATGGCAAATTTGGATAAACCTCAGGGACTAAAATGGCAATTAACTCTTTAGAAAAAATATAAATACATGTAATTCCCCATCTTTTCTCTCAGCCATCTCTCTTCCTCTCCAACCAACCTCCATCACCACCACTAAATCCAGCCACCACCTGAACTGAACAAACACCACCACCACACGAGAACCACCCATCTGCTAACCCTATTTGAATCTATAGTGAATAACCATGGCCACCATACATCACCCACTTCACTCTCGAAACCCCAAACCATGAGAACCAACCATGGCAGTTTACTGAAATGGCAGTTTATACATTGCTTTATAAACCATGGCCACCATACATCGCCCACTTCACTCTCGGAACCCCAAACCACGAGAACTAACCACATAATTACACCCTCCCCAAAACCCCAAAACCACCCTCACCATTTGACCGTCTCTGGCCGATGGCTAACTATCGCCGTAATCAGTGGCAGTCCATCAAGATCCTTAGCGGCACAAGCATATTCTTTCTCTCTCTCTCTCTCTCTTTCTCTCTCTCTCTAACACCACCGAAAGACAGGAGACCGTTAGGAGTCACTGGTGGCTGTGGCTTCAAAGAGAGAGAGAGAGAGAGAGAGAGAGAGACAGAGTGACGGAGACGGTGATGGTGACGTTGTGGTTCTGTGGCGGTTCTAGTTGGAGACGGTGGTGGTTGCAGTTGTTAGCGAGTTGAATTTAGGGTTTTGATTTTGGGGGAAAAGGGGGATGATGATGGTGATTAGGTGATGTTGAGGAGGGTGGTGTGTGTCGGGTGTGATATGTTTTTATTGATAATTTAAGCCCATTTTACATTAGTCAAGTTTTAAATTTATAAAACACGAAATTCTACTAACACTAAACACACACATGGGCAAGTGCACCCATCGTGAGCGTAGTATAGCGTTGGTAAGATACCGAGGTCGTCCAAGGACACAAGAGCTTTTAGTACCGGTTTATCCTCAACGTCTAATCAAATTAAAATTTTTAGAAAAGGTTTTAAACATGAAAAATAAAAACTAAAATGTTGAAAATAAAAATAAAATAAAAACAGATAGACAAGATGAATCACTTGGATCCGACTCGCCTTTAATGTAACCTTTGATGATTTCCGCACGTTTGCACTTTTTAAGAGATTATCTTAGTTATAGTAGTAGGCCCCTCTCTTGAAGGTGACGTTACCCTCAACCCAGTGGTTTGAGTCAGCAAGGATACAATCCCAAAGGGTTGGAATATTGGAAGATAATTAATTAAGTTATTAATGCGTAAAGTGGTAGGCCCCTCTTTTGAAGGCGACGTTACCATCGGCTAAGTGGTTTGAGTCAGCAGGGATACAATTCCAAGTAGCCGGGTTAATGTATTAATAGTAGTTTACATATGAGGGGATCAAGCCATTCGCACCCCCGCCATCCAATACCAGTGGGTATTGAAGGAGGTCCTAGTAAGCTTGGCACAAGTCCTTGCAGGATCTATACACTGAACAAGGCAAGAACTTACCAAACCATTCCCTTAACCCCCGACCAGGTAGCCAACATATCTCTATATAGACCGTAGAGATATGAATGGTGAAAATCTTTTACTTTATATAGACAGTAAAGTAATGCCAAGACACCACGGATAAATGATAAAGAAGTTTCACCTTCAACATAAGAAACTAGTTATTAAAGTCATTAATACAGAACCAAATAAAAAGTGCGAAAAGATTAAAAATCAAAGGATATTACATTAAATGCTTGTCTTCACCAAGTGATGTAAGAGACTTAGCCAAACATGGCCTTTGATTGACAAGAACTCTTACTATCAATCTTGGATCCCGAGACTACTACACACACTCTAAGGTGGATGATTGACGGGTGGTCCATTGGACAACCCTTTATGATGTTAAAAGACAAGTTTATCCCTCATTTAAGTGTGTAATTATCTTGAATTAGATAACTACTGTTGTTTATGTCTCAGGTACGGTTTGGCGGCTTAAATTGAGGAAAAGTGCAGCTTTGGAAGGTTTAAAGTTGAACGGGTTGAGTGCGGAGCAAAGGATGAAACAAAGCACAAAATTCAGGTTGTCACCGTAAATTACGGTCCCACCGTAATTTACGGTGGACCTGAAATTGGCCTGGTTCTCACCGTAAAACAGAGAATATGCACCGTAACATTCTTATGTCCACCGTAATTTACGGTAGAGCCGTAATTTATGGTGGAAGTGACGCTGAAATCGTAACTGCCATCATTTATGCAGTTTGTGGGTGTCTTTTGGGGTACTTTTCATCATTGGTCGATTATTGAACACATTGGGGGCGATTTTGGCTATCTTGGCTTGGTTCTAGACAATTTCTAACATTCGGTTTGTGTTTTCGATTTGTATGAACATTGAATTGCTTGTTATGATGATTCACCAAGCTATGTGTGGCTAAAACTTTCGGTGATCATCTTAGGTGCAAGTTTCTCTTGAACTTTTGTGTGTTTATTTTTGAATTTCTAGAATGATAACTTGTGTTTGCTTGTTTATCATGGTGTATGCATAATTGTTTGTAGCGTGTTAATTGATAGTGCAATTTCTAGTCTCAATCGTACGTTCTTGGTGCCGTTGGCAATCGAGATATCACGGGAAGGGTTAGGGTTGGTTATTGATTAATTGGTCATCGGGAAACAACCTCGCGTTTATATAATCCGAGTACTTTGTTCCCTTTTATCACTTCAATTATCTATATACGAGTTATGTCTATGTAACTCTTTCTAGTTGGAATTACACACAATTGTTTAAAGAAACTGAATCCTAAGATGGTCATTGTTTTCCTAATCTGTTAAACAACCAATTTTGATTTGCACTTAGTTATTAATTTAGTTTTCTAAAACAACAATCTAAATCATTGATCTTTATTTTCTGCAAATTAGGTTAATTGTAGTTTAATTGCAAAGCTATATAATCGACATATTTTCCACATACTCCCTGAGTTCGATACCCTCTTACCACTATCTATAGTTGTTTTTGGGATTAAATTTGCGTGTACCTACGACAGCACGTCAAATTTTGGCGCCGTTGCGGGGGGTAGTGCGCAACGTGTGTTAGTTTGTTAGTTTTGCTTTGTTATTTTCGGGTTTACACTGGTGTGTTTAGTGTGCAGGTTCTACAGGTGCATGCATACTAGAGGCTCTCACAAAGCGTGACCATTGTCATTTGATCCGGAAATCGAAAGAACATTACGGCAAAACAGGGTTTTATTGCGAGAAAACATAATTATTGGTTCACCCACTTCACCAATTACACCAAGAAACATCATGGCTGATTCACAAATTCCACCTACAACGGGTCAAACGACCTCATCATTTATACCTATTTCCACACAACCATCACCAAACACAACTATACCAAATTCCACTACAATTCCTACTCCACCTCATGACACTACACCAACCAACACCACACAACCCATTACTACCCAAGAAGAACCAACCATTACCTTTAACCCATCCACTACTATACCGCCATTGTCCCATTTCTTCCCGGGTGCGGGTCCGTCATATTCAAGCCATACCATAGCACCAATTTCGACCATTGTCCATGCTACTTCAACATTTAGACCATCTAACCAAGCGGGTTTTCAATATTCAACCCTTCCATTTGGACAATCGTCGGGAATTCAAGGAGATGGGTATGATGAAGGATTTGAGGAATTTGAGGGGTATGATGATGATGGATATGCTTACGGTTGATCAAGGAGAATTTGGATATGTGCAAAGTCAATCTCAAGGGATGGCAAGTGTCGGTGGAATGCCACAACAACAACAACTCATACCACAACACATTCGGCCAAGACCACAAGGGCCACCAATGCAACATCCTATCCCATTGCAACAAATTCGGCCACAAAATGTACAACCGCAATTTCAAAGACCACCTCAACGCCCACCGATGCGACAACAACAGTTTCAACAACCAATTGCACCACAAGGGCAAGTACCTAGGCCAATGGGTCCTACTCCTCCAAGAGGTAGATTCGGTGTACCAAGGAGACACCTTAGAGAAAATGTGAGGGGCATCGAAGCACATTTTAGGCCGGTAATTACTCAAAACCCTTCATCGGTAGTCATTCCTCATAATGATCAAGGGCGAACATTTGAAGTGAGGACCAATTCTTTGCAAAGTCTACCAAAATATAAGGGGTTAGCAACGGAGGAGCCTTACTTTCATTTGGAGGCTTATGACTCGATTTGTAACACTCTTGGGAGTCAAGGGTTCTCGGCTGACGATATTAAACTGGTATTGTTCCAATTTTCTTTGGAAGATAAGGCGAAGAAATGGTTCTACACGTTACCTTCGGCATCCATATATACATGGGGGGAGATGCAACAAACTTTCTTGGATGAGTTTTACACCGCCCAAAAGACCAACGATGCAAGAAAGGGGTTGAGAAGCTTCCAACAACAACATGGTGAGATGTTCCATGAAGCATTTGAACGATTCAATATGATGATAAAGAATTGCCCTCACCATGGAATTGAATTATGGGAGTTGATGAATGCCTTTCACGAGGGGTTGAGTGCTGAAGATGCACGTGATTTGATGTCTATTACCGGTGGGACTTTTGGAACAAATTATGAGAACGATGATTGGGAGTTCTTGGAGAGCATGGCAACTACATCAAAGAAAAAAGCTCAAGCATCAAGGAGAGCGCGACCGGCCATTGCCCGATGTAACAACTGTCACTAAAATCAATAATTAGGACGATAATTAGTCAATAAGAAAACCCTAATTGAGACACCCAAGTAATTCTACATTAGCCCTAAAATTTTCAGAACAATCGGAATCAGGATCAGGGCCCCTAAAACTCAAGAGGGGCAAACCCTAGTTTAATAATTATCTAAATTAAACGTTGCAAAGTTCTGATTGGTCAAAATTATTGATTCAGCCAAGCTAGTCCCGAGCCTAGGCAGCCTATAATTAGACTGCTTAGCTTACGGACCGTAAGGGATCAGGCATACGGTCCGTAAGCGAGTCCCAAAAATCAGTATAAATAGCCGACCTTGGCACTTGAAATCTGTTGTGAAAACGACGTAAAGTTGCTGTCTACACGTCGAGTTATACTCAAAACAGTCCCCAACACACACACGAATCACGAGGTGCTGCCGCAATCAGGGTAATAACTCGATCGCTATTACGATTCAACGTCCGATCGATTATAACTATCCAACGATTGTCTGAGTGCTGCTCAAATTGAGCTGATACTTTGTTATTCATTGTGATTTCGACTTGAATGTTTGAGTGCTGTTCGAATTCGGACTATGCTCTGTCATTCGATGTGAATCCATTGAATTATTAAGTATTGCACTTATTAATTGTTGTGAGGGTTTAATCTCGTGAATTGATGTAACTGCTGAATTAGTTACTAACCCGTTTGTGTGTGCATTTTATTTAAATTAGGTTAATCATAGGCAAATCAGTAAGGCTTAAACTCTGCTCGTAAAATCTGCAAGGTGAGTCATTCTCTTTTTATCAACTGTTTTACAAGACTCCAAGTTATTTTCAAAGTTATAATTACAGGGATTAAGTCTTTGTAATCACCAAGTTACAGCCGGTATGTGGGGTTTTGTATACATTACTTGATAATCTTCAACATTGGGGCAGCCAATGGGTGATATGACCATAATCACAGACACCACTGGACAGGTGGGCCAGTGGGTCGAGTGACAAAGTACCGTGGGTAGTTGGTTTGATAATCAGAAACATTGTAATCGCTCTTAATACTGTGAATTATAACTAATGTGTCGTTTTAGTAAAAATGAATGATTCACTCAGTATTTCCCCGCTGACAAAACCTTTTTCAAACATGTTTCAGGTGATATGTTGTGAGCAAAGAAAGAGAAGTGCCGTGAAGCACTCCCAGCTTAGAAAAGTGGCTCAGTGTAAATAAATAAAAGAAACATGTTTTGAAAATAAAAATTTCCCGGAGAAATCACATTATTGTAAATTATGGGATTTTATCCCTCAGTTATAAAACGGGCAGTTTAAATTATTGAAAGATCCTGTTTTAAAAAGACTTCCGCTGTCGCTTAAAATTTAAATACCGCAGGATTTCTGTCCCGCGG
The DNA here is from genome assembly GCF_002127325.2 of Helianthus annuus. Taxonomy (NCBI): domain Eukaryota; kingdom Viridiplantae; phylum Streptophyta; class Magnoliopsida; order Asterales; family Asteraceae; genus Helianthus; species Helianthus annuus. Next base: position 107,167,754 of record NC_035440.2, on the reverse strand, counting down.
CTCCTGAAACGGGTAAAACCGGGTCGGGGGCCGTGACAGAAATAAGGTGGTATCAGAGCCACTGTTTTAAGCTTACTGATTAAGCTTACTGTTCTAAGCCTATTGAAAAACAATTAGGAAAATTTTATTTGTCATTCTGTGAATATATGTGCATTAACTTATTAATTGTTGAAATTACAGTATGGGTAAACAAAAATTTATGCTATCTATCGCAAATTAGATAGTACACCTAAAGAACAGGGAACCTCTTCCTCCAAATCTCCCATCGAGTTAGAGGAGGGAATCTTTGTTCGTAAGGCAAATTATGAAAATCCACTTACACCAGAGAAAAGGAATTTGATTATTAGAAAGGGTCAAGAGAAAAAGAAACCCCAAACCAAGAGAGTGAGGTTTAACCCGGAGATTCGGGAAATTAGCAATAATCCACCAGGGGAAAATAACCTAGATGAAAAATGGGCAAATTTGTATCTGCTCGCTACCGTAGCAGAAAATGCAAATCTTTAAACTTTAAATCTAGAAATAAGTACTTCCCAGTAAATAAATAAATAAATCTGAGTGTGTTCTGTTTGCTGTTATGTTGTACAAATTAGTGTGCAATAAAAATGATTATTTGTTAAACTTTGTTCCAAAAGTTTTAACTTAGCATTTTTGTGCATTTTGCATATATGCTACACAGCATGAGTGAGCTATCCGAGGCGTTTCAGAACCTCAACCTCTATCCTGTGCCAATTGAAGTCTCCCACAACTTCACTGGTTACATTGCTGACATAGAGGAACCTCTGGAATTCCAAGCTCCACCGCTGGAGAAAGCAAAACCTAAAAAGAGGAGAAGATATGTAGGGTGGAGAAAAGTGCGCAGAAGGAAACCTGCAACTAGGAGACTCCCTAAAATAGAAAATCCTGTAAGTGTGAGCAAGGGAAAGGAAATAGAAACCGGAGAAAGTTCCAAACCAGTAGGGACAAAAATAGGTATAGACCTAAAGCAAAAGGGAATAGAGATTGGAGAAAGCTCTAAACAGCCTGAGGAGATCACATTCCAGGACGAAATAGACCGTCTACTGGCCAATTGTGACGTCATAGAGCCTGTCAACAATAATCTCTTCTCCTACCCGGCCACAGCCCAATTCCCAATAAACCTAGAACCTGTGATTCCAGACCCACTAGTCCACACATGACCATTAGGCCAAATGGAAGAATGGTGGACCAATGACTGGCAATTCCAAAATATAGTCAATAGTCCCTATAGTTTTCTCCCACAGTTTGATCCAGAACCTGTCCCCAATCCGCCAATGAGCTATGAAAACCTGGCCGAACTTCATCAGTTTGGTGAAGAACTGATAGGCACTGGGAATAGGATCAGGGAAATTGGGGAGCAGATTTCCTGGAAGTATGACGAAAGGGAACGTCACTACTGAACTGTCAGTTGATCCAAGAATAGTAGGGAGGGTTTGGAAAAGTTTGTTTGTATTATAACTAATATCGTAAAACTAACTCTGTAAAATGGGCAATAAAACAATGTAAGATAAAAGGTGTGTACTGAAGCAAATATAATCTATAAAACAAAACAGAAGTCGAGGCATCGACAATTTTGGTTATATTTGTATGTTGTAATAATCTATGTGTTTATCTGTGTTGACTTTGTTATCAATAATCAGATACTAATAATTCCTATCAATATAAATTAGCAGATGGAAAACGCTAGTAATGAACCAGTTAATGAAGAGAATCAATCTGAGCAAAATCAGGAAAACCAATACATGACTAGACAAGATATTGAAAATATCATCACTCAAGGGATAGCCAATGCTATTCCAGAAATCATGGCTGCTGCTAGGAAACCTGTTGAATCACAACAAATTATTCCTAGTAAACGCACTCCGGAAGATAACGGTAGTAATAGCATAAATGGAGGCGGCAATCATGACACTCATGATCCACAACAGGCCCCACTCCCTAAGAAAATGAAAGTTGCAACGCCTGGTTGCACTTACAAGGAATTTCTTGCCTGTAAACCAGCAGAATTTGCAGGTAATGAAGGGGCAACTGCAACACTACGATGGTTAGAGAAAACCGAAGCAGTAATTGCAATAAGTAAATGTGCTGAAGAAGATCAAGTGATGTACGCGTCAAACTTGTTCAAAGAAGGGGCGCTAGAATGGTGGAACACAGTACTACAAGCAAAAGGAAGAAGGGTAGCTTATGCGATGAATTGGGAAGAATTTAAGAGTCTTGTCGAAAGAAAATTCTGTCCCGAATACGAAAAGGAACAAATGGCAAACAAGTTCCTAAGTCATCGTATGATAGGCGTCGACTGTCGAGGATATACTTCGACATTCTTCGAATATGCGAGAGTGGTACCTAACCTGGCTTCGCCAGAACCGGTACTCATTTCCCGTTATATTTGGGGATTAATCGGAGAAATCCGTAACATCGTTAAAGCTGCAAGACCACGCACTATTGACGATGCTGTAGAATTAGCCAACACTTTAACCGATGAACTGGTGCGCACAAGAGAAGAAGATCGAAAGAAGGAATTGGCTCAGAAGATTACCCAGGGATTTCGTACGGGTAATAATAACCGTTTTAAAAGAAGAGGAACAGGGCAATCCTCAACCCAGCCATTCTGCAGAAATTGCAAGAGAAAGCATTTTGGAAGATGCTATATAACCTGCAATTTTTGCAAATCAATAGGACATAGTGAAGATAACTGCAAAAAGAAAGCCATAGTCTGCTATAACTGTGGAGAAACCGGACATTACAAAACAGAATGCCCTAAATTGGTTAAAGCCGCAGATAATAAAGGCAAGCAAGCTGAAGGGGCAACTAAGAAGAATGCTCGCGCATTCCAGCTGACCATTCAAGAAGCCGAACTCATTCCAGACGTGATCGCGGGTACGTTCTTAGTACATAACGTCTATGCAAAAGTATTATTTGACTCTGGTGCAAACCAAAGTTTCATCAATACTTCATTCTGCCAAGCTCTTAACCTACCTTTAACTACCCTTAGGCAGATTTTTACAGTCGAAACGGCAGATGGAAATTCTGTCAACATAAACAAAGTATTGCAAGAAGGAAAGATAGAACTGTTAGGCCATAAGTTTTCTGCAAACCTGTTACCTATGAATTTAGCCGGATTCGATGTAGTATTAGGAATGGATTGGTTAGTCACCAACCATGCTCGAATCCTGTGTGATAAGAATTCCGTAGAAATCCGTACCCCCACAGGAGAAGTAATCTTAATTACAGGAGATAGACCTCGGAAGCCATTAAAATGCATTTCAGTAATGAAATTGGCTAGTTATTCAAGGAAACAAGAAATGGTGTATATGATTTCTGTAATCATTAACACTAAAAGTAAGGAACTCCAGGACATCCCTATAGTTTCAGAATACCCAGATGTCTTTCCAGAAGAATTACCTGGGTTACCACCAGATAGGGAAGTAGAGTTTAGAATTCATCTAATTCCAGGTACTACAACAATAGCTAAGGCACCTTATCGATTAGCACCTACTGAAATGCTAGAATTGAAAAAGCAGTTAGATGAATTACTAAGCAAAGGATTTATACAACCTAGTTCATCCCCTTGGGTGCACCAGTGTTGTTTGTAAAAAAGAAAGACGGGTCGATGAGAATGTGTATTGATTATAGGGAATTGAATAAGGTTACAATTAAGAATCGATACCCACTACCTAGGATTGATGATCTTTTTTATCAATTGCAAGGAGCTAGGTATTTCTCTAAAATAGACTTAAGATCTGGATATCACAAGCTGAAAGTGCAAGAGGAGGACATACCTAAAACTGCTTTCAGAACTAGGTATGGTCATTATGAGTTTACAGTTATGCCCTTCGGATTAACAAATGCTCCAACCGCATTTATGGACATGATGAATAGGATCTGTAAACCATACTTGGATAAATTTGTAATCGTGTTCATTGACGATATACTCATTTATTCCAAAAGTCAGGAAGAACATTGTGAGCACCTGCATGCACTCTTAACCTTGTTAAGAAAGGAAAAGCTTTATGCCAAACTCTCAAAGTGTGAATTCTGGCTGCAGGAAGTACAATTTTTAGGTCATATGGTGAATCACGAAGGAATTCACGTAGATCCTGCTAAAATAGAAGCAGTCACCAATTGGAAGGTTCCACGAACGGCTATGGAAGTTAGAAGTTTTCTAGGATTAGCTGGATATTATAGACGATTTATTAAAGATTTCTCTAAGATAGCTGTACCTTTGACTAAGCTAACCTGTAAGGCAGTTAAGTTCGAATGGGGAACTAGACAAGAGGAAGCTTTTAGGATTCTAAAGCACAAATTGACGAACACTCCAATCTTAGCTTTACCCGAAGGAACCGAAGATTTTGAAGTATACTGTGATGCTTCAAAATTAGGATATGGATGTGTGTTGATGCAACGCAAAAAAGGTAATTGCGTATGCCTCTAGACAGTCGAAAAAGCACGAAGAAAATTATACAACTCATGACCTAGAGTTAGGAGCCATAATTTTTGCCCTTAAAATTTGGAGACATTATCTGTACGGAAGTAAGTTTACTATCTATACAGATCATAAAAGTTTAAGGTATATATTTGGGCAAAAAGAATTAAATATGAGGCAAAGAAGGTGGATGGAAATCCTAAGTGATTACGACTGTGATATTCAATATCACGAAGGAAGAACGTAGTCGCAGATGCCTTAAGTCGTAAGTATCCTGAAAAGCAAAAACGAGTTCGTGCTCTTCGGTTAAATCTACAATTAGATTTAATGAAACAATTAAAGAAAGTTCAGGGAACGGCAATCAAGGACGATGCCGAAGGAATGAAAGGTTACCTAAAGGAACTAGAACAAGGAAAGGATGGAATATGGAGATTCCACAAGAAACGAATTTGGGTACCTAAGAAGGGAGAATTAAGAAATAAAATTCTAGAAGAAGCACATAAATCTAGGTATACTATACATCCAGGAAACAATAAGATGTACCAAGATTTAAGAAATAATTTCTGGTGGATAGGAATGAAAAAGGATATAGCGGAATATGTAACCAAGTGTCTTACTTGTTCACAAGTTAAGGCAGAACATAAGAAACCTTCAGGACTACTACAACAGTTAGAAATGCCTGTATGGAAATGGGAACTCATAACAATGGACTTTGTTACTAAGTTACCCAAAACCAGAAAAGGTAATGATGCTATTTGGGTAATTGTGGATCGATTAACCAAATCAGCTCATTTTCTACCAATGAAGGAAACCTTTAGCATGGAAAGGTTAGCCAAGTTGTATGTAAATGAAGTAGTATCCTTACATGGAGTCCCACTCTCCATTGTATCGGATAGAGATAGTCGTTTCACTTCCCGTTTCTGGACAAGTTTCCAGGAGGCAATAGGAACTCGACTTAATTTAAGTACTGCATATCATCCTCAAACGGACGGACAAAGTGAAAGGACGATACAAACAATGGAAGACATGCTCCGAGCATGTGTAATTGATTTTGGTGGTAATTGGGATAGCCATTTACCATTAATTGAATTCTCCTATAAAAATAGTTATCATTCGAGCATCGAAGCTGCTCCATTTGAAGCACTGTATGGACGCAAGTGCAGAACTCCCGTATGTTGGGCAGAAATAGGAGAAAGTCAATTATCAGGTCCAGAGATTGTGCAAGAAACTACTGACAAGATATTGCAAATCAAGGAAAGACTGAAAACTGCTAGAGATCGTCAGAAGAGCTATGCAGACAATCGCCGCAAACCACTAGAATTTCAGGTAGGAGACAAAGTACTCTTGAAAGTTTCTCCTTGGAAAGGAGTGGTACGATTCGGTAAGAAAGGAAAACTGAGTCCGAGATATGTTGGACCATTCCCAGTGATCCAACGAATAGGACCAGTAGCTTATCGTTTACAACTACCAGAAGAATTAGCTGGAGTACATGATGTGTTTCATGTATCCAATCTCAAGAAATGTCTATCAGACGAATCCCTGGTAGTACCTCTTCAAGATATAGAGGTAAATGAAAAGCTGAAATTCGTAGAGAAACCCCTACAAATAGAAGATCGGAAGATCAAGTTTCTCAAACACAAACGACTAGTGCTAGTGAAAGTCAAATGGGAATCCAGAAGAGGACCAGAGTACACTTGGGAACTGGAATCAGAGATGAAGCGTAAATACCCTCATCTATTTCAGTAAATCTCGAGGACGAGATTTTTCTTAAGGTGGGGAGGATGTAACAACTGTCACTAAAATCAATAATTAGGACGATAATTAGTCAATAAGAAAACCCTAATTGAGACACCCAAGTAATTCTGCATTAGCCCTAAAATTTTCAGAACAATCGGAATCAGGATCAGGGCCCCTAAAACTCAAGGGGGGCAAACCCTAGTTTAATAATTATCTAAATTAAACGTTGCAAAGTTCTGATTGGTCAAAATTATTGATTCAGCCAAGCTAGTCCCGAGCCTAGGCAGCCTATAATTAGACTGCTTAGCTTACGGACCGTAAGGGATCAGGCATACGGTCCGTAAGCGAGTCCCAAAAATCAGTATAAATAGCCGACCTTGGCACTTGAAATCTGTTGTGAAAACGACGTAAAGTTGTTGTCTGTACGTCGAGTTATACTCAAAACAGTCCCCAACACACACACGAATCACGAGGTGCTACCGCAATCAGGGTAATAACTCGATCGCTATTACGATTCAACGTCCGATCGATTATAACTATCCAACCATTGTCTGAGTGCTGCTCAAATTGAGCTGATACTTTGTTATTCATTGTGATTTCGACTTGAATGTTTGAGTGCTGTTCGAATTCGGACTATGCTCTGTCATTCGTTGTGAATCCATTGAATTATTAAGTATTGCACTTATTAATTGTTGTGAGGGTTTAATCTCGTGAATTGACGTAACTGCTGAATTAGTTACTAACCCGTTTGTGTGTGCATTTTATTTAAATTAGGTTAATCATAGGCAAATCAGTAAGGCTTAAACTCTGCTTGTAAAATCTGCAAGGTGAGTCATGCTCTTTTTATCGACTGTTTTACAAAACTCCAAGTTATTTTCAAAGTTATAATTACAGGGATTAAGTCTTTGTAATCACCAAGTTACAGCCGGTATGTGGCGTTTTGTATACATTACTTGATAATCTTCAACATTGGGGCAACCAATGGGTGATATGACCATAATCACATACACCACTAGACAGGTGGGCCAGTGGGTCGAGTGACAAAGTACCGTGGGTAGTTGGTTTGATAATCAGAAACATTGTAATCGCTCTTAATACTGTGAATTATAACTAATGTGTCGTTTTAGTAAAAATGAATGATTCACTCAGTATTTCCCCGCTGACAAAACCTTTTTCAAACATGTTTCAGGTGATATGTTGTGAGCAAAGAAAGAGAAGTGCCGTGAAGCACTCCCAGCTTAGAAAAGTGGCTCAGTGTAAATAAATAAAAGAAACATGTTTTGAAAATAAAAATTTCCCGGAGAAATCACATTATTGTAAATTATGGGATTTTATCCCTCAGTTATAAAACGGGCAGTTTAAATTATTGAAAGATCCTGTTTTAAAAAGACTTCCGCTGTCGCTTAAAATTTAAATACCGCAGGATTTCTGTCCCGCGGCTCCTGAAACGGGTAAAACCGGGTCGGGGGCCGTGACACCCGACCTCAAGTGCACGCCATAGATGATGGTAATGTTCAAACTACTAACCAGATTTATGATGTTTGTGCTTTGTGTAATGAAATAGGTCATGCGGCTGAAAATTGCCAAGGGATGATGGAAGGGCAGTACGAAGAAGTCCATGCGGTTCAAGGTCAAGGAGGGGGTGGTAGAAATTACAACAACATGAACTCAAATACTTACCACCCCGGGTTGAGAAACCACCCAAACTTTCGGTATGGGAACCCTTCAAATCAAGCTAACCCAAACTTTCAAGGTAGCCAAGGTAACTTTGGTTCACGCCAACCTTACAATAACCAAGGTGGATACCGAGGCGGGAACAATCAAGGCTATCAAAGACAATATCAAATGGGTCAAGAACAAGGGGGTCTTCAGGTGGAAACGAGATGATTGAGATGCTAAAGAGCATGCAAATGGAGATGCAAAAACGGAACCAACTCGATGAAGTTCGAATGCAAAAGGATGAGGTTCGCGACAAAAGCATCCAATCACTAACAACCCAAATGGGTCAATTAGCAACCGACGTGGCTGAATTGAAGAAAAACAAGGGTCAACTTCCTAGCGACACTAAGGTAAACCCTTCGCATGGTACGTCACGAGGTAATGTTAATGTTCATCATGTTAGTGTTTTAAGAAGTGGGAAAGAGTTTAAAGCCAATTTGTCACCCGAATCGGTTGAGGGGGTAGTTGAGGACATCACGGGTAATGATAGTGATGATGATGTTTCACCGGTAAAACCAAAAGAATTAATTGTTAACAAACCGGGTATGGGTGAAAATAAAGAACATGAAAAGAATGAAAAAGTTGAGGGTGAACCAAGTCAAGTCCCTTTTCCTTCGGCTCTACTTGACCCGGGAAAGAAAAATTTTATTGCATCGAGAGGTCCCCAAAAAGAAGAAATGTGGGACATGTTTAAGCAAGTTAAAATAAACCTCCCACTTCTCGATGCAATAAAACAAGTACCCGCCTATGCCAAATTTTTAAAAGAGTTATGTACACAAAAAAGGCAAAACAAGAAAAAAGTGCCTAAACGGGTCGATTTAACCGGGCAAGTAAGTGCAGTTTTAAATGGGGAGCTTCCTCCTAAGCTCCAAGATCCGGGCACGCCATTGATTAACATACAAGTTGGTAAAGCTCCAAGATCCGGGCACGCCATTGATTAACATACAAGTCGGTAATTTTCAAATGGCTAAGGCATTGCTAGATTTGGAGCCGAGGTGAGCATTTTACCGGGGGGCTTATATGACCAATATGATTTTGGTCCGTTAGCAAGGGTGGAGACAACGGTTGTTTTGGCCGACTTGTCTCATAAGCTACCCCGGGGTATGGTTCAAAATGTAATCGTAAAAATTGATGAGTTTTATTACCCGGTCGACTTTCTAGTCTTGGACTACTCGTCCGCGGACCCAAAACAACAACAAAACGTAATTTTGGGTCGGCCATTCTTGAGCACCGCTCAAGCCGTGATCGATTGTAGATTTGGTACGGTCGACATGACTTTTGGGAATCGAAAAATGCGTTTGAATGTTTTTACTAACAATTCTAATGCTAATGGTGTTGATGAGTGTTTCATGGCAGATATAGTTGACGGATGCAACCCGCATGAGTATGAGGAGGATGGTTTGGATATTTGCCTGTGTGATTTTTCTGAACAGGTACATGCTTATGCACTCCGGGTTGAAGAAGAAAAGCAAGATGCAATGGCGTTGAAAGAAGGTAGACCACCATGGACTCATCAGTTTGAAGGTCTACCGGCGGAGATAGATTCGGGTACCAAACCATTATTAGAGGAACCCCCAAAGTTGGAACTTAAAGACTTGCCAAGCCACTTGATGTATGCATTTTTAGGGGATAATGACACTTTACCGGTCATTATTGCCTCTAATTTGGAGTTGGCACAAGAGCAAGCGTTGTTGGGAGTTTTGAAAGAGAACAAGGGAGCTATCGGATGGACGATTGCCGATCTCAAAGAAATTAGTCCATCCATTGTCATGCATAAGATCATTACCACCGAAGATGCAAAGCCGACACGAGAAGCTCAAAGGCGATTGAATCCGAACCTACGTGAGGTAGTTAAAAAAGAGGTAATTAAATGGTTGGATGCGGGAATTATTTATCCAATTTCAGACAGTGCTTGGGTGAGTCCCACCCAAGTTGTGCCTAAGAAGGCCGGTATTCAAGTAGTCAAGGATGAAGGTGGTGAACAAATTGCCACCCGACCAGTTACCGGGTGGCGTGTATGTATTGACTACCGGAAATTGAATGCCGCGACTTCTAAGGACCATTTCCTGTTACCTTTCATTGACCAAATTATTGAAAAATTATCGGGTCAAAAATATTACTGTTTTTTGGATGGGTATTCGGGTTACAATCAAATCGCAATACACCCGGATGACCAACACAAGACCACCTTCACTTGTCCATATGGCACCTTTGCCTTTAGGCGAATGCCATTTGGCTTGTGCAATGCTCCGGCAACTTTCCAACGATGTATGATGAGTATTTTCTCGGATATGGTTGGAGAGTCGCTCGAAGTATTCATGGATGACTTCTCTATTTTTGGCACTAGTTTTGATGCTTGTCTCAACGAATTACAAAAAGTGTTAAAAAGATGTGTTGAGAAAAACTTAGTGCTAAGTTGGGAGAAAAGTCATTTCATGGTGCAAGAGGGCATTGTGTTGGGTCATGTAATTTCTGAAAGGGGTATGGAGGTGGATAAGGCAAAAATACGGGTAATATCATCTTTGCCACCTCCGAAAAATGTTAAGGGTGTAAGGTCATTCTTGGGACACGCGGGTTTTTATAGACGTTTCATTAAAGGATTTAGTGTTATCACTAAGCCTTTATGCAACTTGTTATTAAAAGATGTCCCATTTGATTTTACTAACGAGTGTATGCAAGCTTTCACTGTTTTGAAGGAACACTTGATCAAGGCTCCTATCTTGCAACCACCGGATTGGTCAAAGCCGTTTGAGATAATGTGTGATGCAAGCGACACCACTATTGGTGCAGTTTTGGGTCAACGGGTTGATAGAAAGCCGGTGGTGATTTACTATGCAAGCAAAACTCTATCCGAAGCGCAACTTAATTACACCACAACCGAGAAAGAATTACTAGCGGTGGTGTATGCTTTGGATAAGTTTCGCTCGTATATTTGGGGGAGCAAGGTGGTGGTTTATTCGGATCATAGTGCGGTCCGATACTTGATGGAGAAAAAAGATGCGAAGCCTCGTTTGATTCGGTGGGTCTTATTGTTACAAGAGTTCGATCTAGAAATCCGAGACAAAAAGGGAAGTGAGAATGTAGTAGCGGATCACTTGTCTCGGATTCCGGTGGAAGGGATTGATGATGTTAGTGAGATTAATGAAAGTTTTCCCGACGAGCAACTCTTAGCCATTTCCACTTTTGTTGCACCGTGGTATGCTCATTATGTCAACTACTTAGCCACGGGTGCTATCCCAAGTCATTGGACCAAGAAGCGTCGACAACAATTCATGGTTCAAGTAAAACAATATATTTGGGATGAACCGGATCTCTTCAAGATTGGACCGGATCAAGTTATATGAAGGTGTGTGCCCGAGACAGAAGTGTTGGAAATTTTGACCCATGCCCATTCGTCCGCATGTGGGGGTCATTTTAGTGGGCACAAAACAGGCTATCGGGTTCTTTCATGTGGGTTTTATTGGCCCACAATTTTCAAGGATGCATGTGAGTTTGCTAGAAATTGCATAAATTGTCAAAAAATTGGAAGTATATCGAAGAGGGATGAGATGCCATTACAACCTGGTTGTCGAGATATTTGATGTATGGGGTATAGACTTTATGGGTCCTTTTCCGAATTCGAATGGCTTTCTATACATTTTGGTAGCGGTGGATTATGTCTCGAAGTGAATTGAAGCTATTGCAACACGAACAAACGACCATTCGGTTGTTTGTAAATTTGTTCAATCCAACATTTTCTCTCGTTTTGGCATCCCGCGGGTTATTATAAGTGATGGTGGTTCGCATTTCAAGAACTTCAACTTTGGGAAATTATTGAAGAGGTATAGCGTGAATCACCGAATTGCCACCCCCTACCATCCGCAAACGAGTGGACAAGTCGAAGTGTCCAACCGTCAAATCAAAGAAATTCTCATGAAGACGGTAAGAACGGATAGGAAGGATTGGTCGAGTAAGTTAGACGATGCATTGTGGGCATACCGAACGGCCTACAAGACTCCAATTGGCACAACGCCTTACCGGATGGTGTATGGTAAGGGTTGTCACTTGCCAATGGAGTTAGCGCATCGAGCACATTGGGCAATTAAGACGGTTAACGTGGATTATGATGAGGCGGGGAAGTTGAGAAAGTTGCAATTGAGCGAGATAGAAGAGATTCGGGACGAGGCGTATGAATGTGCATCGGCTTATAAAGATAAACTCAAGAAGGTGCATGATGCAAAATTGCGAAAGAAAACGTTCGAAGTGGGTCAAAAAGTTTGGTTGTATAACTCAAGACTCAAGATGTTCGCGGGCAAGCTTAAAAGCAAATGGATGGGCCCGTATGTCATTCGAAGAGTTGGAAGGTTTGGTGACGTAGACATCCAAGACGAGCAAACATTGAAACAACAAACGGTGAACGGTCACCGGTTAAAGCCGTACTTGGAGGGGAACGACATCAATAACTTGGAGCTGGATAAAGCGGGCTACATTTTGCGCCCGGTCGATGAGGAACAACCATGAGAGGCCCAGGTTTGGTAGTGTAAATAGTAGTGTTTTGTTTTGTTTTGTTTGTTTTGTATAGTTGCACAATTACCGTATTTTCTTGAAATCCGTGTTTGAAACAAGTGTGGGGATATTCGGGTCACGAATTACTCTAACATTGTGTTGAGGACAACACGGGACTTTCGAGGGGGTAGGGTGATTTTTATACGTTTTTGAAACAAATTAAAAACATAAAAAATCGAAAAAACTGAAAAAAAAAACTTAAAAGTTCAATTTTTTTGAAATCTCAAATGCCTAGAAGCCACCGTAATTTACGGTATTACCGTAATTTACGGTGGAAGTGAAAATCATGTGGGCTTTACGGTGCAAGTTTCCTGTTTTACGGTAGGAATTTTGGTTTAAGGTTCACCGTAATTTACGGTATGGCCGTAAATTACGGTACACAGAAAATGCTGATCCGTCGTTTGGGTTCCGTATGTACATAAAAAAAACGCAAATAAAAACATCTGGTCATGTGAAGTCATCCCTAACCACATATTCTCATTCTATCTATCACTATCATCTAATCCATCTCTTTCACAAGACCCACAAAACCTTTCTTCTTCTCCAACCTTCAACTCTCCATAACTTTCTCAATTCTTGTCCAAACTAAGTGAAATCGGAGTCTATCTTGACTAATTTTTCACGTAGTTTCTGATTTTATCAAGAGATTTACAAGAAAACAAAGCTTTAAGGTTCGGATTTCAAACCCTAGTCCGAAAATTTTTGGGGATTTTTGGAGTTTTTGTTTCAAAAGCATTCTTGCATCTTAAATCAAAGGTATGGAAGCTTATTTGTTGTATTTTGATGATGCATTGTGAAGATTGAGGTTATTGTTGATGTTTGTTCATACCCACTTGCTTGTTCATAGTTGTGACTTGTTACTTGTTCTTGAACATGAGTATGGTTTGTAGATGTAGGATTGTTAGTAAAGTAGTGAACTTTTGGGGATTTCTACATTGTAGAGACACCATGCCCAAATTTTTGAAAAAAAAATTTATAAAAGTTATGGTTCACTAACATCTACAACCATAGTAACAAGCAAGTGTAGGGATATTTTAGGTGAAAGAGTCTAATTTTGTTTCGTTTGGTTGTGTTGTTTACTCTAATGTGTGTAGGAATGGCACGGACAAAAGAAAAGACCGAAGCTAGTTCATCTTCGTCTTCGAAAGGAAAGGGTAAACAACCGGAACAACAACCGAGAAAGAGACAATATTTGGGCCGAGTGGATGAAAGTGAAAGTGAGGAAGAGATGGAGTTGGACTCGACTGAAAAGACGATATGGGATTCAGGATCATTGGAAGACCAACTCGAGGAATGACAGCCAACGTTGTATCATGATAGAATGAATCGGCTGAAGAATAAGGCAGCGGCCTTTATTTGTGAAAGGGAAGTTCGGGAAGTGGAATTCCAACAGTTTGGTGTGTTTGATAAGTTTCGTGCTCTAGGTTGGGAGTCAGCGCTTAAATGTTTTGACAAAGATAGGAGCAACCTGTTTATGACCGAAATTCAAGAGTGGATGGCAACTCTTAAGGTTAACCAATATGACAGGCCATCACAAATGAAGCTAACGGGTATTGTGAATGGAATTCCAGTGGAGATGTCGTTTGACACGTTGAAGAAGCTTGGGAAATATGATAGTCTTGCAGCCCGTGATTACATGATACCGACTCTTGATGACCTCCTGGTTAAACCGAAGAAACATGTTCGATGGAATGATATGTTGGCAGCACTGTTTCTACCCGTTAAATACAGTGGTATTCTATATCGGAAGAACTTAAAAATCGAAGCTAAATTGCTGCTAGCAATCTGTGTTCTCAATGTTATTCCACGAAGGGGGGACAAAGAGCAGGTGAGGTTCCCGGAGGTACCTGTTCTATATTCTCTGATGCATGGGTCTCCGCGTTTTCCGATACGCTATCTGATCATGAACCACTTATGGATTTGCCGGAATAAATATGGAAGGGACATTGTACCCTATTGTCGAATAATCACGGGGTTGATGAAACAACAAAAGGCAATAACATCTGAAGATCGAGGAGCAACAAAAAGGCATCAACCTTTTACGTTGGATAAGTTGGGGAATTGTTGGACGTATACACAATCGGAGCGGTATCACAAACTTAAGTCGGAAGTACAAAGATGGAGGGTGCTTAAGGCGAATGCGAGAGATTTGTTACCGGGTGAAGAGGATGAACCCGAGAGTGAGGCGGAGATCCCGAGCGGGGATGAAGATTATGAAGAGCAACCACAAGGTGGTGTGAATTTGAACGTGGGGCAAGGGGGTCATGGTGGAGGTTTTGGTGGTGCTTTCTACGATTATACGGAGTGATCTTATGTGCCCGGGTGGGCGTATGAAGGTACCATGCAAGAAGTGATAGCAAACCAACGTCTTCCGGCTTCCGTTTTTGAAACTTGGACGGGTCCGGAGCGGACGTTGTATGATTAAAATACCATGATGAGTGCAAGCATAGAGCGGTCCTTGAAACAAAACTTTGATCGTAGTGAGGCATGGAACCGCACCTTTGCGTATTCTCAAGAGGTGGAAACGAATAATCGGTATTACGACGATCAAGCGAGAAGGATGCATGCAGATTGGCATGCCGGAAGGCCGGTGGTTGAGGATCCACAACATGTAGATTATGCCTCGCTACCGCCTTATGATGGTAGTGTATCATATCCGACTCCACAGCTTCACCACTCACAATGGGTTGACCCGAGGCAACAAGAGGGAGCCCAACAACAAGGAGGAAGTAGTAGCGGCTCGTTTGCGTTTGGAGAATGGAACGACATGATGTCTTCCATTTTTGGACCTCCAGGACCGCGCTACTATTAGTCAGGTTGTGTTTCTCCTTTGTATATTTGTGCATATTTATTAGCTTGTTTTGTTTTGTTTATGGTTGGGCGGTTGGGTGGTGTATGATTGTTATGATGTTTTGTTTGAGTCGGTGCTAGTCGGTGGTGTATTGGTTTTAAAAAGAAGAAAAATATAAAAATTATAAAAGAAAAAAAATTCAAGAAAAAAAAAGAAGAAATTTGGGGTTTGAGTAAAAAAGCTTGTTGTTGAGGTTAAATGAATTCAAGTGATCATAGCCTCCTAAAACCATACATTGGGGCCAATGTATCCCAAGTGTGGGGATGGGGGAATTTTTGAGGTTTTTGAAAAATTTTAAATCAAGTGAAATAATGTGAGAATTTGAACACCCTAGATTAACCCCAAATGGTGCACCGGCAGCCCTTGATACCCTTTCATTCTTGGTGAGAGTTGAAGCCACATTTGTATATAAATAATGCTTATCTTTGATGAGAGTGGCTACGGGTGGGGGTGCATTAGAACTTGTGCTTGAATGCGGTTTGAGTCCTTAGTTAGACATGAATGCGAAAAGGATAAGGGCATCTAGGTAGCCTCGTCTTTAGTGTGTGCGAGTGTGGGATTTGGGGGGTTGGACCTCATAAGTTATATATATGAGCATGGTTGCGAGAGGGGCGGGGGTTTGGACATTTAGTTGCCCAATTTTGTGCCTAAAAGCCTATCATTTGTTACCCCTAGCTACTTACCTAAAAATTTGCTCAATTTGACCCGGTCTTTTAGTATTAGTAGTAGTAGTTGTAGTAATATGATGTAGACATGTTGATGCTTTATTGCATGGTTGTTTGCTTGAAAAAAAAAAAGAGAAAAAGCAATGAAAAATGAAAAAAAAAGAAAGGATGTTTAGTTGTCTTGTACATAGTAGTTTAGATTGGTAGTTGTAGTTTGTTTTATTGTGTAATAAAAAGACCGGGTTAAATTTTCGCTACTTCATATATATTCCATTTCCTACCCATACACTTAGCCACGTTACAACCTTGAAAGTCCCTTTGATTTTCATTCATGTTTGGCACTTGTTAGGAGAAGGATCGATTTAGGTACAAGCCTATAATTTTGCAACTGCCCGTTAGCCTTTGTGTGTCTAGCTCATATTGCTAGTGCTTACTTGTAACCGAGAGGAGAGATATAGTGAGGGGTGCATTAGTTGGGTGTTAAAAAGGGGTTAGTAAAAAGATTGCATGTTTTGCTTGGTTTACATTGATCACTTGTTTAAAAATTGATTTGATGAGTTGCTTGAGACAAGCAACGGTTAAGTGTGGGGATGTGACGGGTGGTCCATTGGACAACCCTTTATGATGTTAAAAGACAAGTTTATCCCTCATTTAAGTGTGTAATTATCTTGAATTAGATAACTACTGTTGTTTATGTCTCAGGTACGGTTTGGCGGCTTAAATTGAGGAAAAGTGCAGCTTTGGAAGGTTTAAAGTTGAACGGGTTGAGTGCGGAGCAAAGGATGAAACAAAGCACAAAATTCAGGTTGTCACCGTAAATTACGGTCCCACCGTAATTTACGGTGGACCTGAAATTGGCCTGGTTCTCACCGTAAAACAGAGAATATGCACCGTAACATTCTTATGTCCACCGTAATTTACGGTAGAGCCGTAATTTACGGTGGAAGTGACGCTGAAATCGTAACTGCCATCATTTATGCAGTTTGTGGGTGTCTTTTGGGGTACTTTTCATCATTGGTCGATTATTGAACACATTGGGGGCGATTTTGGCTATCTTGGCTTGGTTCTAGACAATTTCTAACATTCGGTTTGTGTTTTCGATTTGTATGAACATTGAATTGCTTGTTATGATGATTCACCAAGCTATGTGTGGCTAAAACTTTCGGTGATCATCTTAGGTGCAAGTTTCTCTTGAACTTTTGTGTGTTTATTTTTGAATTTCTAGAATGATAACTTGTGTTTGCTTGTTTATCATGGTGTATGCATAATTGTTTGTAGCATGTTCATTGATAGTGCAATTTCTAGTCTCAATCGTACGTTCTTGGTGCCGTTGGCAATCGAGATATCACGGGAAGGGTTAGGGTTGGTTATTGATTAATTGGTCATCGGGAAACAACCTCGCGTTTATATAATCCGAGTACTTTGTTCCCTTTTATCACTTCAATTATCTATATACGAGTTATGTCTATGTAACTCTTTCTAGTTGGAATTACACACAATTGTTTAAAGAAACTGAATCCTAAGATGGTCATTGTTTTCCTAATCTGTTAAACAACCAATTTTGATTTGCACTTAGTTATTAATTTAGTTTTCTAAAACAACAATCTAAATCATTGATCTTTATTTTCTGCAAATTAGGTTAATTGTAGTTTAATTGCAAAGCTATATAATCGACATATTTTCCACATACTCCCTGAGTTCGATACCCTCTTACCACTATCTATAGTTGTTTTTGGGATTAAATTTGCGTGTACCTACGACAGCACGTCAATGATGGATGATGGTGGTGGATGTGGGTGTTGTAGTGGAGGTGGAGTGGTGGTGAAGTGGGAGAGAGGTGGTTTGCCAAGGGATGCCTTTAAAGTGAACCAAGCACCCTATTTATAGCCTGAACAGAAGCCCGGCCATGGCCCCGTATTCGCTGGACACGCCCCCGTGGCCATCATCTTTCTCTTTCTTTATTAATTGCAATTGTCTGCATTAGGCTCCACACGGCCCCGTGTTCGCTGGGCACGGCCCCGTGTGTAGAAGCGTATCTGTACTATCAAGATTTGCAAGATTCTTCGAATCTTAGCGTTGAGCACGCCCCGTGCTGAGCTGGGCACGCCCCCGTGCTGGGAATAGAAGCTTCTACAACTTTGTCATTTTCTGCAGACTCCTGACCACGCCCCCGTGTCCGCTGGGCACGGGCCGTGGTCAGCCTCCTGTTTCTTGTTTTTTATTGGGAAGATGTTGTCGAGGGGCCGAGCATGCCACGTTTATTCCTTTTCTTTGTATTTATGTTGGTTTTTGTTGCATGTTTGTTCCTTTTGTTCATTTAAGCTCATTTAGTCCTGAAAATACAAAACAAAGACAAAATCACACTTTTTCCAACATTAGTACTAAAAAAGGGTTAGTTTTATGCCTCATTTGATGTAATTTATATGTTGCATTTTACACACATCAGAGGGGAATGGTGGTTATGGTGAAAAGAAGGAGATGGTTCCTGTGGTGAGAAGGAGGTGGTGGTGGCAGCTGTGGTGAGAAGGGGGGAGGAGGTGGCGGTGGCGGTGGTGGAGTTGGAGACTTGGAGGTGGCTGTGGTTTCATCATCTGTCATCATATGTCTTCTCTACACAATAATAAGATATAATAAAACTCATAATGACCAAAATGCCCCTGAGGAAAAGGACAAAAACTAGGTTTTTTAGAAATCTGACCTGATTTGAGATTTGGACCAAAATGGCAATAAAACTGAAACCACAGGGACCCAGATGCAAAAGGTTTGAGATTTGGACTAAAGTGGCAAAACTAACCAAACCTCAGGGACCAAAATGGTAGTTTACTAAAAAAATATCATAAACACACCTCTTAGCTATCACGTCGATCCATCAATTATACAATACGCAGACCACATCAATCCATCAATTATACAATACGTAGACGTATAACATTTTTGAATGGCGGATACCGCTATATACGTGTATACCGTCACATTAGCCGCCCTATATGGACGCATACGGTATACCGTAATATACAACTCTTTATACAAATGTATGCAATTACATACATGCCATATTCGAGCATACAAATATACAAGGACCGAGGGGGTGTTTGGGATTCTTTTTTTTTTCCACCTCCTTTTGACTTGTTAACTTATATAAGTTAATAAGTTATCCCTATAGTGTTTGGCAAACCCACAAGCCCTTTTAAAATAACTTATGGTTTGTATTGTAAGAAGGTAAATTTGAGAAGTCAAGATTTGTAACTTCTCAAATAGCAAAAGGACTTTTGGAGATTTTATGGCCATTATACCCTTCACCTGCCCCTCCAAACACCTTTTAAATGAATAAGTTAAACCAAACACCTTTTAAAAAAACTACTTATTGACTTATTAGCTCATAAGCTAACCCAAACACTTTTTTAAATGTCCTTTCCAAATAGTTACAAGGCTATGCGGTATGGTGCCCATCCTCCCTTGGAGGATGATCCGCCACGTAGGCGCCACATCATAGTCCTCCCAAGGATGGTCCATCCCACAAAACCAGTCGAAATGGGAGGATGGTCCTAGATGATCCTACCCCACCACTTTTATATATTTTTTTAATCTTCCACTATTTTAAACATTTAACCAAATAAATTAAGAAAATATTTTCATTAATATTAAAACACAATACATAAACTTTAAAAAAAAACATAAACTTAAAAAAAATCCTAATAATTAAAAAAACATAAACTTAAAAAAAATCAACCACTTTGATGCTTCTTCATGATGTCGTTTTATAGTTTTAGCAAAGTCGAACGTTTCGGCTCGAGATAACTATCGACATCCATCGTTAATATTTCCCATAAACAACCAAATAAATTAAGAAAATATTTTCATTAATATTAAAACACAATACATAAACTTTAAAAAAACATAAACTTAAAAAATCCTAATAATTAAAAAAACATAAACTTAAAAAAAAATCAACCACTTTGATGCTTCTTTATGATGTCGTTTTGTAGTTTTAGCAAAGTCGAACGTTTCGGCTCGAGATAACTATCGACATCCATCGTTAATATTTTCCATTCCTTGAGCCGAATCTTTTCATCGGACAATCGGATCTTTTCATCGGACATTTGGACCTTTTCGCGTAACTTTTCTCCCGCCACACGAGACTTTTCTTCGATGGCCCGCTCCTTCGCCTTCGCCTTTTGGGCCGTGACCTCGGTGTACGTTTTAAATTGTGCCATAAACTCATCCATCTTCGGGTCCACCTTTTGCTTTTCTTTCTCCTTCGCCCGCTCCTACTTTGATTTGTTCCGTCCCGGGGGACGCTCCGCTTCATGTACGGCGTATTCTTCTTCGTCGAACTCGGCGTCATCGTTTAAGTTTATGTGACACCTTGCGTCCGATCCACCGGCGCTATAACTACCGGATTCCGATGTCCTTTGCCGCTTCACCATCTCCAACTCGTTGGGAATCGGCGCTCATTTTTTGTGTGTTCGCAAAACTTCCCACGCGCGAACGTGTGCGAACGAGGTATTATTATTTTTCTCCTTGTACATCTCCAACGCCTTTTTAAACACATCCTCGTCGCTCATGCCACTACGACGCCCACTTGAATATATTTTATTATATTCTTCGCAAAACTTATTGACGTACCCGTTCATTTTTCGTCACTTTGATAACACCGAGTCGATGTCTCGATACGGGCCTTGGTCCATTAGCCCAAGTAACTTCGCCAAAACCGCCTTCCAAAACCCGTCACCCGTTTGATTATTACCTATAAAATATGTTTAAAAAAAACAAATTCTAAAAAAAAAAGTTATTTTTACCAACCTTTTGTCGAGTGTGTAGACGTGCCTATGTAAGCCTTCGCTAAGGCTTCTTCCTCGATTGGCGTCTATGGTTTCGCCTTTGCTTTGGACGGTTGCTCACCCACCACTTGCTTGCCTTTTCTTCGTTTGCCTTTTTCTTTTTGCGGTTGGGTTTCGGGAACAACTTCCACATCCTCATCGGGTTCGGATCGTTCGGGTTGCGTCGGGTTCGGTTGGGGTTGAACGGGTTGCGTCGGGTTCGGTTGGAGATTGAAAGCACCTCGCATCATCAATTGTTGAAGGGCTTGACTTTGAGAGAATTGAGAGAATTGGTTCGGTGAGTGTTTGGAATGCGGCAAAGGCGTTTGACGAATATTGAGAGAATTGGCTCGGTTCGATCGTCGGATAATATCCCGGAACCGAGAAAACATTCGGATGGGTCGGGTTGTTGGGATTGTTCGGGTTGTTGGGGACGTTCAGGTTGTTCGGGTTGTTGAAGGGATCCATGATAGAATATAAGTTTATAAAAGTGGAAGATGTCTTATAAAAAATAAAGGGAGAGGGATGAGAAAAAGAGTTAAAAATGGTGAATGGAGGTGAAAAAAGGTTGGATTTTTATATAAATGGTGAAAGTGACCGTTTGAAAAGTTTTTGAATTTGGAAATTAACTTTTTTTTTATTAAACGGTCATAAATCATTGGGACCCCACCCTTTTTTGTCTTCACTTGGATCGTCTCAAATGTCCTTTGCTAGACGGTGAGGACGACGACGGGTTGGGCGGCACGGTGTACGGACCGTCGTCGGTCCTCGATGCCTTGGGGACGTCCCCCATACCGCATAGCCTAAGTTAATAAGTCTTCTCACAAAAAGTCCCTTTTTAACTTAAATAAGCTAACCCAAACACCCCTGAATCTTCCTATACTAATAAACGAAAATCTTTTTTGACACGTGTCACTTTCTGGTGATTTCTTATCTTATTTTCCTATTTATCTCTCATATTAAATAATATTAATAATTTAAACAAAATATTAGATAAGAATAAATATTTAGATAAGGATAAACGTTTGTTTTTATTATGATCATATTAAATAATAATAATAATTTTAAACAAAAAATTAGATAAGAATAAATATTTGTTTTTCTATAAATAATTTTAATCAAAAATTTAGATAAGTATAAACGTTTGTTTTTATTATAAGTATACATATACATATACATAGACCGGTTATTGTACAAAATGCATTAACGTACGAAGCATACGGGATTGTAAGTGTTTTTAGACGCATCGTTATAATGGTAAGCGTACTGTTATTATTGGTTTAAACCAATCATTTATCGCACATTGCATCAACATGTAGAAAGAACACCATTTTTAAATATAACAATTTTATACTCTATTCAAAAAGAATTTAATATGATATTATATTTTATTTAACACGTGCAATATACGAGTTTTAAAGATACATCTTTTTTTTTTATTAAAATTACATTTATTCAACCCGTGTATAACCCGGGTTCTAACCTACGGTTATATCAAAGAATAATAATAGGGCACCCATAATCATAATAATATTACTCACACTCATATCAAAGAATAATAATAGGGCACCCATAATCATAATAATATTACTCACACTCACACCCTTGGCCGGAACCCAGAACAACAGTCGGAAAATGCAGTTCGCCGAGCAGCTGGTACTCGATTTAAGCAGTCCCGATCTTCGCGAAAACGCACTTCTCGAACTCTCCAAGGTACGCCATACATATACGCTTACGCTGTCTTCTACAACCAATCCTTTCATTCATTTTGTTTAGGTATGAATTCGACAATACAGAGCTCCATTATGAGATTTTACAGCTTAGGAGCGTCAAAACATGATTGAATCTGTGAGTTTCGACGAACGCGTATGTGAATTATATCAATTACGAGTTCAATTAGGTTATTGATGCGTTTTACTAAATCTGTTTAGGTATCAGTTCGATGAGGCAGAGTTTGATTATGTGATTTTACAGCTTAGGAACGTGAAAACATGATTGAATCTATGAGTTTTGACCTATGCGTATGTGAAATTGATCAGTTACGAGTTCAATTAGGTTATTGATGCGTTAGAGTTAGATTATGTGATTTTACAGCTTAGGAGCGTCAAAACATGATTGAATCTATGAGTTTTGACCTATGCGTATGCGAATTTGATCATTTACGAGTTCGATTAGGTTATTGATGTGTTTTGGTAAGAGTTATTCAATCTTTTTAGGTATCAGTTTGATGATGCAAAGTTTGATTATGTGATTTTACAACTTAGGAACGTCAAATCATGATTGAATCTATGAGTTTTGACGTATGCCTGTGTGAATTTGATCAGTTACGAGTTCATTTGGTTATTGATGCATTTCGAAAGAGTTATTCAATCTGTTTAGGTATCAATTCAATGATGTAGAGTTTGATTGATTTTACAGCTTAGGAGCGTGAAAGCATGATTGAATCTGTGAGTTTTGACATATGCGTATGTGAATTTGATCAGTTACGGTTTCAATTAGGTTATTAATGAGTTTTAGTAAGAGTTATTCAGTCTGTTTAGGTATCAATTCGATGATGCAGAGTTCGATTACGTGATTTTACAGCTTAGGAGCGTGAAAACATGATTGAATCGGTTAGTTTTGCCATATACGCCAGTGAATTTGATCAGTTAGGAGTTTGATTAGGATATTGATGCGTTTCGTAAGCGTTATTGAACCTGTTTAGGTATCAATTCGATGATGCAGAGTTTGATTATTTGATTTTACAGCTTAGGAGCATGAAAACATGATTGAATCTGTGAGTTTTTACGTATGCGTATGCGTATGCGTATGTGAATTTGATCAGTTATGAGTTCAATTAGGTAATTGATGCGTTTTCGTTAGAGAATATTGTATAAGATCATATTGGAGACTGTGTGTGCTTCTCTTTGATTGAAATGACTAGGAGAATTATAGTTCTTAGATTGTGTCGTTTTTCTGTAATGTACATTGATATGCTTGGCAAAAGCATATAGATTTTTGGGACTTGTAGGTAGCTAAAGTTATATTACCATTGCCATGATACATGGGTTCATGTCTTTGTGTATTTTGTTGCTTTGGTGGTCTAAATAGTTCATTTTGTGAAAATTTACAGCACAACTGATGCCAAGTATCGCATGCTTGCAGGAAATAGTTTCAATATATCCTTTTCTATCACCGCCCAATTTGACTCCAGCTCAATCAAACAGAGTTTGCAATGCGCTTGCCCTTCTTCAGGTGCGCCTTTTGAAAGTCGTGCCAAATTTTTTTATTGCGTTTTCATCTGTTCATGTTTGATCATGTCGATTGAATGATAACTGATGTACTTGCATCCTTTTATCCATATACAATGGTAATAAAAGTTACTTTATAATGTAAGATCATGTATCATAATTCAATAAGTTACACTCATACCTAGTTGGCTAGCTAATTGTTCTTCATTGTCTAACATTGAAGGCACCTAGTTACGTATTAATGTGCTTATTCTGTTCTAGCTTATTGCCTTGTTCTTTTAGTTCTCATCAGTTTTCCTCCCTACTATTAGTATTATTTTAGAGTTATGTTCTTATGCAAATGCTTTTGGAAAGCTAATTACTTGAGGTCATCATAAATATACTTTTACATTTGCTTTTGGCACAATCGTAACCTTAGTAGTGGTGATGAGTGGTTGATGCAGTTATACTAATCTGTTTTCTAATATTTTTGTAGTGTGTAGCTTCTCATCCAGACACAAGAATGCTGTTCTTGAATGGTAAATTATAAGTTCCCACAAATTATCTTGTTTGATCAATAGAATTTGTGAATCAATGGTTGAGTAGGCAATGCATATGTGAGAAATGATATTCTTTCACTCCTGTAAAAATGGGAAAACATTATACTATTACAGTATTAGCACCAAATTTAGTTAGAAATCTTAAATCGGAAAAAAATGTTATCTTCTATTTTCTTTATGTTTTATTCTTTTATTGTCATATCATCGTCACCCGATACCAAAATATTATACCAATTGCAAATGTATAAGAATGAAATTAGTATCTTACTAAAATTTGGCTTTAGCCTTTAGCATTTGCTTTTCATCTATACAAATTTATCTTCTTTTGTTATAGCAGGATCAATGTAGTTTCTGATTTGCATTAAGAGAACCTAGTTTCATAAAATTAATGATTTTTATGAAGGGAGCCATAAATTTATGTACTGCACTTAACTACTTAAGTATTTAATATACCACATACCAAAATAACATACTGAATAATTTTATTATTTGCAGCTCATATTCCTTTATATTTATACCCTTTTCTCAACACAACTAGCAAATCAAGGCCATTTGAGTATCTGAGGCTCACTAGCTTAGGTGTCATTGGTGCACTAGTGAAGGTACTTCATTTTTTCTGACTATTATTTTTCATCCTAACATTATTATGAAGCAATTTAATGGGGAACCTTGTCTTTTATATATCAGGTTGATGACACAGAAGTTATCAGTTTTCTGCTTTCAACAGAAATAATCCCCCTGTGCCTGCGCACGATGGAAATGGGCAGTGAATTGTCTAAAACAGTACGGTTTTAGCCTTTCCTTTTTCTTATATCGAATTATTGGTTCAATGCTATATTCACTTTGCGTTAACCATACCAAAGGTGGCAAGATGGATCCGGATGAGCGGGTTGGGTGACATGCCAAAATGGGTTTAAGTTTACTAAAAATTCATTTTCATATGGATGGAAACTGATCGGGTTGGATTGACAATTTAGGGGTGTGCACGGTTTGGTTCGGTTCGGTTATTAGCCTTAACCGAAACCATAACCGAAGTCATTGGTTAATCTATTTTATCAACCGTTTGGTTTTCAGCTAATCGGTTCGATTTAGTTGGTTAATTTGTCGGTTTTTGGTTTGGTTCAGTTAATAACCAAACCAAACTTTGACTAAAATATTTACTTAGAAATACATGGAATGGAGGTGTATAAATACATGAATTGGATGTATAAATATATGAAATGGAGGTATAAAACATAAAATACATGAAATTGAGGTATAAAAGCTAGATATATATAAAAATATGAATGATTCGGTTCAATTTAGTTATTTTCGGTTAACCAAGGGTACAAAAAATAACCGATGACCGATCTTCGGTTAATTCGGTTTTCGGTTTGGTTTTGGGTTCGGTTTCGGTTTAGCGGTTCGGTTTTTGTATTAATTATGATTACGGAAACAATACCATCAGAGTAAAATCTTTGAATATAACGAATTAGTAGGTATGAATAAAAAATAAACTTTCGGCTACTTTCAACCTGGTTGACCCATTTGACTCGTACCCCTTTCAGCTAAATTTCGTTATTTTAACCGTTTGATATAAAATATGAGGTTTGGTAACGGGTTAAAGCAGGTTCATGCTGAAACAAATTATTATTATGCTGGTCGAAAGAAACCAACCGAGTTGGGTTGACCTGCAATATTGGCTGTCCATTTTTTGTGTTTAAAATAATTACTGTGTTTATTACAAAAAAAAAAGTATTATTTCAGTTATAATCCAAATGAATAAAATGATTTACGGAGTTAGTATGAATTGAAAATAGGCTATCAACTTATTTGATTCATTTGACTCGTTCCCCTTTTAGCTAAATTCCGCTATTTGACCCGCTTGTGATAAAAAGGACCCAGATCAACGTATTCAGAAGTAAATGGGTCGAAATTACCTCCTTTATCTGCACCTATTTGGCTTTATAGAAGTCTGATAAAAGTTTTGTTTGTATCCTAGGTTGCCACATTTATAGTTCAAAAGATCTTGTTGGACGATGTTGGGCTGGACTACATATGCACCACTGCTGAACGGTTTTTTGCAGTGGGTAGAGTTTTGGGAAATATGGTTGCTGCACTTGCTGAACAACCGTCTTCACGACTTTTGAAACACATCATCCGATGTTACCTTCGTTTGTCAGATAATCCAAGGTTAGTTGATAAACATCACCATTACCTATTACCTACAAAAAAGCACAAATCTTTTGTTGCATACTTGCGTTGATTGTGCTTATATTTTATGATATAATGTTTGTGGCGGCCAATCAAGAATTCAACCTGTCATCAAGTTCACTTTTAGGGGAGGGGGGGGGGGGTGGTCAGTAGTGATAAAATTTCATCACTCACAATATCCAATCATGTTCCGCCATGTCAGCAACCATTTTTCCATCACTCACAACCTTTTTTAGTGGGGGTGGTCATCACTCACCACCACACCCAACAATTTCCCCCCAACCAATAACTACCCTCACAAAACAAAAGAATAACGCGTGAAGAAAATAACGAAAATCGATTCCCGTGGTGCTATAACGCGTTATAGCAAGAGGTGGGGGTGGGAATTTGCATTGTTCCACGCGTTGAACATTGTATCACGCGTTATATATTGGACCGCCCCCTGTGGCCTTATAGAGAAGTGTAAAATGCCATTTTCGTCCCTGAGGTTTGTTTTTCCGCATCTGGATCCAAAAGGTTTGAAATATTGCCATTTTCATCCAGCTCGTTAACTTCATCCTTTTTCTTCCGTTAAGTCAGGTGTATTTCCATCGTTTTTGTTAACTTAAAGAGCAATTCGGTCTTTTTCAAGGGTATTCGGCAATTTTTACATAAAGTGAAAAAGACCGAATTGCCCTTTAAGTTGGCAAAAAAAAAGACGGAAACACCTATGACTTAACGGAGAGAAATAGATATAGTTAACGAGCAGGATGAAAATGGCAAGATTTCAAACCTTTTGGATCCAGATGCGAAAAAACAAACCTTTGGACAAAACTGGCCAAACCTCAAGGACGAAGTGGCACTTTACTCTATATAGAAACTACTTTATAATTATACGCCACCCAAGTATTTATGTGGTTTCTTTTATAGCGGTTTTCGCTAAAAACTTGTTGAGGATGAAAATGCCCTTAAAATTTTGAAAAGTCAAAATTACGTTAAATGAGGTGTCAACATGTTATAGGTTGAAATTTGCAGTCTTTTTAAAAAGAGTAAATTACAAAAGTTGTCCTGTATGTTTAACTACATTGCAAAGTGTGTCCTTTGTCTTTAAAAAGTACAAAAAACGTGTTTTTTTGGTGAAATTGGTATAAATGACAGCAAGGGACATACTTATAGTATCCCTTTACGATATGATATAAACTTTGCAATATTTGAATATTACAGGGCGTGTGATGCTTTGAGGAGCTGTCTTCCTGATATGCTAAGAGATGCTACTTTTAGCAGTTGCCTTCGTGTAAGCATTCTGAATTAGTTACGAGTGGCAAGATGAGTGTCGGGTTGCCTTTTCAATAAGAAGGGCCGTGTTGGTTGACTTGTCAACACCTTTTTGAGTTTTATAAACTATCACTTTGCTGTATATATATAATTAGGAAACTATAGCTAAAACTATAAGTGGCAAAAAAGTGCAACAGGTCAAAAAAGGTCTAGTTGGTCGACCCATTTCTTTTTAGTTTATAAATTGCCACTGTATTATATATATAATTAGGAGACTACACTACTAAGCTTTTAAATGGAAAAGCGGGCAGGTTGGTCAACCCGTCAAACGCTTTTTTATAAGTTTATAGATTCAATTTAAGTAGGAAATGAAGTATAATAAAAATCGACCCATTTCAAGTAAATGGATCCTCTAATTATGTACGTGTCTTTCGTTCTACTATAGTTACTGAAATACAGAAATAATATTTGTTTTTGTTCCCAATATATTGTAGGAGGACCCGACGACAAGAAGGTGGCTTCAACAGTTGGTTCATAATGTTCAAGGACCCCGGGTTGGTCTTCAGGGGGCTGGAGGATTTGACCACATGCTGGTCAACTGAATATCAAGTTCCAACAAATAATTATTATTATTTAACCACGCTTTAATTTTTTAAATTATTGTTTGGTTATGGGTCTGTTAACCTAGCATTTTGTTGATGCCACGGGCAGTGTCTTGTGTATATCTAACTATATCTCTAAATACTAATGTTTTTTAGTTATTGAAAATTAGGAATTTTGTTTTTATTTTTTTTCAGTTTTCTTCAAAATTTCGTTATGTGTTGGTACTTTGCGTTGAGCTCAAGTTTTTTTCATGAGCTACAAACGTGCAATTTAAATATTCCCTTTCTGTGTTTATTTCAAGTTAGTGAATTGAAGGGGGAATGGGTTCGACTGGTAGCAACTTATAAGGTTTAGCTCGGCTCGATGAATATATATCTTTGTTCTTCAACTGTTTTGTTACATATATATAATGACTCATTTAAATACACATAGTTATAATAGTATCATATGTTATTTAGTTGTTTCTATCATGTATAAAATAATATTTATAATCTTATAAGTAATAGACTTATTTAGACTAATAAATCTCAGCTGGAGTTTGTTTATTAAACAAGTTCTCATTTAAATTTGAACCCGCTTCTCTTGTTTTTGGCCGACCGATTTTGATTAGTTCTGGGGTGGTTCAACTGACACATGTAGATCTGACAATGTGTCTTAAGGGCTTCTCTTGAATCTTTGTTGAGCATTTACCCTTGCTACTCGTTATGGCATCAAAGCCAAGTTTCTCTAAACCCTATCTACCATCACAAGCCGCGTCACGACCTACACTTTTAAAACCTAGCCATTGTGTAAAATATGTCAGTGTTGGCTCACAATAGCTTGTTGTCACCAAATAGACCTGCACTTTTAAAACCTAGACCTGCACGTTACTTACAATCTGTCATTCCCTGTATGCTTTAGACCAGCAGCACACACACAGTGGATGTTGGAAACCCTAGTGTCATCGCGGGCCGCTCACAACCACTATCGGTAGAAATAACTTGTTTTCTAATCTTGGTTTAGTAACAACGAAAACATGCTCCCCAAAACCTTAGCAGAAACAACCCACTCCCAGTAGAGTTTAGCATAAACAACAACCTGATCTCCAAAATCCTAGCCGCCACCACATGCCACTTCTCAAAACCACCATAGTACCATACGGTTCACAATCAACATTGATTGAAACTCTAGAAAATCATTGTTGTATCGAAGTCCATGTGCCGACATTTGATGGAAATACACTTCGTGTCATACAATTGATATCCAAACCCCAAAAGCATAAACATAAACACAATACGTTCCAAGCTACAGATTATTACATGTCCTTAGATTGTTGAAGATGTTATACCATTTAAACAATTATCATATTTGTAAGTTATATATACGCAATAGTTTTCTCCTCGTAGTTTTCTTACTCTTAAAGTTTTTTATGGTTTTTTTTCTCGAGATTGTATGTTCAAATTAACCGAACATAGTCGCTAATGTATATTTCAAACTAGAGAAAACCAAATCTTACCCACATCAAGAATATACTAATCAAGCCACAAATTATGTTCACATTTATCCCACAACTTATGTTCTTGTTCTCAGAGTCGCATACGTCAAAAACATGTTATAAATAAACTATACATGAATACCAAACGATGGTAGGAAACCAGCTTGGATTAATCATTAAAGAAGCATGTTTGTTTATCTGTCAAGGTCTCCTAAACAATAGCTATTTTGATTTTAGGCAAATACAAACACACACCATTACTAGGTCGACAATTTCATGAAAAAGGCCATCACTATTCCCAGGACCGCACCTGCTGCAACCTGCATCAAGATCCTAACAAAGGTTATTTTCTTCAAAATATTTCATATTTCTCCTATTTATTTAATAAAAGCTAATCATTTAATGCTTATTTGTAGACGTGGTAAGGTTGAGTAACGTGTTCAAATGAGTAATTTTTCTAATGTGGGTCTATAAGCTTACCATTACAGATAAAAACTTTTTTTCCTCTCTCCATCTTTCTAATTTTATTACTACTTAATTAAATGACATAAACAATGTTACAAAACTTATATTGTTATATCTAAATCCCTTTAATAATCTTGTATCTTAAATTCCGGTGATGCCTTCTTATATATCTTTTTCTAATTTATATTAATCGGCTAAATATGATACGGGCAATCTGTTATGGTCATCTTACATATATACCTTGACACATAAGAGAGATATGAAACAACTAGTTACATGTATATACATAGAGGCATCTATCAACTTTCGTAAGAAGAAAAGGTTAACGAAACTAGAAGCAACTGTAATAAACAGAAGAGAAAAACGGATATTTTGTCACCAATTATGTTTCACACACATAGAAGCACTTAATGAATTCAAACATCACAATACAAGAAAAGAAACATATACACCAAACCCTTGATCTATATAAATTGATAATTCTAAAAAAAAAAAAAGCTAGATTGCGAGCAAACCTGGAATGGAGTGTGACCAAGTGAGTCACGTAGAGGCCTAACATTGGAAAGTGGATGTTCTGGAGGCAGCTCACAAACAATTTGATTCAATAGCTGCATAATTAAATAAAATAACATAATGATTTTAACACATTCCTTTTTGTTAAAATGATACTAAAACATTATCATTTCATCGAAAGGATATACGAACCGTTCAAAAACACTTTTATTGAAAAGAAGGCATATATTGAAAGCAAGTAGAGGAATATACCTCAGCTTGCCGACCAGCATGAAGCCTGACACCAGTTGCATCATACATTACCTGTTAATTATCAAAGTAACCGATTGATGTAAAAAGTTACGTTATCGATAAATGAACAAATGTCAAGACCAAGCTAATTTACGACATCCCCCCTCTCGAATCGAGCCGACTATTTAAATTAAATCAAGTTGCCTGCTAATTTTTCAGATCCTATCAATTTTCTCTTCCATTATTCTAATTTGTTACAGACATGTAGTGGTTCTAGCTGAACATTTTAAGTGTCACGCTAAGTTTGGTAGAGATAGAGCCTACATATATGATCTTACAAAATTTCCCATAAAAAGATAAATCAATTCGAAACAATAGTAAAAATCTCTAATAAACAGTAAGAAAAACAAAGAATGAAATTCAGGTGTTGTAAGTACTTACGACACACGCCAAAACTACTGCAATGGCAAATGATGATGAGCTAATGCCCTCTTGTAAACCTATGCATGCAGCGAGAGATGTAACTGTTGCTGAATGTGATGATGGCATGCCCCCTGAGCTAAGCATCCTTCTGGTATCCCATTTCTTCTCTTTATACCTACATATTCAAAGCAACAAACTAAATTTTCAAAAAAAAAAATAATAATAATAATAACAAATATAGTTACTATACGAAAACCACAATCAAAATAAAAACAACAGAGGTCCTATAACAAAACAAGCATATTTCAAAACAACATCGTAAAGGTCTCGACATATACCAATAATTCAACCCTTTTCGCAGGGCCAAATAGTACAGAATTCCTATGTTGTCAAAAGCTCAAGGCGCATTGATACATACCCAGTACCAAACAGCCCAGAATCCGACCCAAATCCAAGCCCAGTACCTGACCAAGCTGCTGATTTGATTAATTAAAAAAAATAGCGGGATAAACCTAGTGGAAACAGTTTCACATAGGTTTTCAAGAATAGAGTAGTAACTGCTGTTAGTGGGAGTATTAGTAGGAGTCTTTGTTAATTTTGTTACATGTTTTTTGTTATCAAATTAGGGTTCTTACCTTAGAATTGGAGATCAAGCCTATCTCGAATGTGGCTAATTATAATCGTTAATTCATCAATAAAAGCTTTCTATTTTCTGACTCTATCACGCACTCAAGGCACAAAGGCCTCGCCCGAAGCCTAGTCGCAAGGCGCAAAAAAAGCGAGGGCTTTTTTAAGTAGGTGCAATAATAAAAATAATAAATATATAAATATATATATATATATATATATATAGGGTGGGAGTTGGCTACAAAGTCCATTTTTCCTACAAAGTGTAAAAAGTCATAAAACACCATACTGCCAACCATAAAACACACTAAAAACCCACAAATAACAAAGTATAGATTACTAAAACGCTATATTTGTGGGTTTTGTTTTGTGTTTTGGATGATAAAGCTTTGATTATCGAATGACTAACATTAGTGTGTTTTATGTTGATTATCATGTTGTGTTTTATATTCATAGTTTCTACGATGGAGTGTTTGAAGTTTTTATGGACTGTTAGGGTTTGGATATTGTGTTTTTGTGATTTTCACTTTGTTATTTGTGGGTTTTGAGTGTGTTTTATGGCTGAAATTGTGATGTTTTATGACTTTGTACACTTTTTAGGAAAACTAGACTTTGTAGCCGAACCCCACCCTATATATATATATATATATAAAGAGAGAGAAAGTGTATTGTACAATTGGCCTTAACGTACAAGTGTACGCGATGTGAATTCCGCACGTTATAAGTTATAACACCCCATAACGAAACCCCGCATGTTGTAAAAAACACAAAACCCGGATGTTGTAAAAAAACGGATCCGCATGTTGTCAAAAAACAATTCCGCATGTGTTGTAACAAACAAATACAATAAAAGTGAAAAACAATTAAAAGATGCAATGAAATTTAGGGTTTTAGTGAAAAACGATGTTATTTTATAAAAGCCTACTAAATGTATAAATCCCAATAGCAAAAAAAGACCAACAAAAGCCCAGCAAATAAAATAAAAAGTCTAACAAATTAAGAAAACCCTTTTAAGGTATCGGCCAAAGAGAGACGGGAGCGCCGCTCCATCTGGTGTGCAGAAGAGAAGAAAGAAGAAACATGTTAGCAAATAGCAACCTAACAGGTACGTTACTCCTCTTAATCTTCTTCATTGCGCCTCTCTCGTTTAAAGCCATCGCCTCTGTGTGACTACGCCTCCTCAAGGCGCTCGCTCGAACTCCGCTTTTACAAAAAAGACGCAAAACCTCGCCTAGGACACCACGAGGCGCATTCTCTGCACTGCGCAGCGCTTTTGACAACATGGCAGAATTCACAGGGAGAATAAAGCTACTCAACTAACTACTTATGGGCATGCGTTGCGAGTCATGAAAGGTGAAATAAAGTACAAACTAAATGTTTTTTTGCGTTTCTTTTCTCTTTTATTTTCTTCATTTGGTTAGTTAGAAAACAACAGTCAAGTCCATTGTGGTATATTCAGTTTGAAGGGTAAGCCGGTAGTAAGTTGGGTAGGGATATGATAAAAAGTGTTTAAAATGTGAGAAGGGTAAGAAGTGTTTTAAACCATTGGATATTTGATCTAATGGTTGAGATCAATAGGGTATAAAATGTAAAATGTGTTTTAATTAGAAGGACCTTATGTAAAATTGAAGGGCAATAGTGTCTTTTCCAATCTTTCAAATATGGTAACCGTATCCTACACAACCAAAACCTCCATCAAATCTCCTAAATTCCAGCGAAGGCATGAGAATTCTACAAAAGGAAACGATTCTCTCTTCTTCTTTTTCACCGAATGTCCCGGTATCATCAACTTATCAAGTAAACTCCAATTTGGATCATTACTTTGCAATTTTAATGTCCCCAACTCACAATAGAACGCTAAACTAGAAAGGACTTACCACACAGCAAGACAGAGAAATGATAGGAGTGAAACCCTGAATAACCGGTTCAAATAAACAGTAAAATAAAAGATAGATCTACGGTTCGTTTTGGATATCACCACCAAAACCAACAGTAAGGCTGCGAATCGCTCCCGAAGATACAGAAATCACCACTCAATATGCCACAATTGAGCTAGCATAGACACAATCAATTTAACTCAAAATCCATTAATCCATTGAGATTAACCAACCAAAGAGAATTCTTTTAATCAAAACACACTAACTTCTTCATTGATAAAAATACGAATACATATAGGAAAGAAAGAAACTACCACTAACTTGCACCCTAGAAGTATGGAATAATAGACATATACTAAAGTACTACCTACAAAGCAAGATATACAATTAAACAAAGCTTGGAAAACCTATGTTGTCAAAAGCGCAAAAAGCGTGCGCCTAGGCGCTCGGGCGCAGCGAGGCGCACCAATAGCGCCTGGTGGTAGGCTAGGCGCAAAACTGAGTTTTTTTTTAAAAAACGGCATCCAGGCGCGCGCTTGGTGTTAGGCGCAGGGACTCCAGGCGCTCTTCTGGCAAAATTTTGGCCAAAAAAAGTTTCCGGCTACCTTCCAGCCAAAAGTAAGCCTGAACTCGCCGGAATTGTTTCAGATACATGAAGAGAGAAGAAGGGTAGAAAAGAGATGAGGTTAAAAGAAAGATGCTTGCTTTTGTATTTAATTGAGATGAAACGTGATTTAGCACTGTTTATAAACAGTGAACAGTGAAACATGACCTTGACTGAAGAGAAGAGTTACTGACAATGTAGAGTTTGACCCTAAAAGTGGACCAAGAAGTCTAGAAGTGCAGAATCCATCTAACATCTTACCTAAAAAGTATAAAAAGTTAAGTAATATTTAGTTTTTAAAATTGTTTATGGTTAGATTATGAGGTGTTTATTATTAAAACTTATAATATTAATTTTTTTACGTCTATTATATATATATATATATATTATTTTTACTATTTATGCGTCTTGCTTATCTTAGCCCCTAGCTACATGATCTTAAATGACATATATAATAGTTTTTTTTTTATTTTATATGTGGAATCTTATTTATTTTCAAAGCATAACATATTTTTTATATTTTTTTCTCTATGTGCGCTTTTTTTCAAAAAACCCACGCTTTTTTGCGCCTTGCGCCTAGGCTCCGGGCGAGGCCGATGCGCCTCGCCTGCGCCTTGCGTCTTTGACAACATAGTGGAAAACAACTGCATTAACATGAAATAAAAAAGTGGGAATAACTTGATGGTGGTAACAAAGTGGGTATCTTTTTAATCTACATGGAATTATGTTTTTTAACCTTATTCAAGGAGCTCCAACAACCCATTTCGAATGACCTGAATATTGTTGCTAGCCCGTTGCTATCACTCTACCAATTACAATTGCTAAACTAAGAGCAAAAGCCAAATCAGACCATAAACTTTTCATTATGCTCAGACTAAGCAACCATTAATACAACACTTTCATAATTATAACGAAAACCTATATATAATCCTTTGCTTTGTCATCTACCCTAATCACATTGTTTTCCCCCATGAATCGCAATGTAAACCACACATTATTCTACTTAAAGGCAATTCATTCTAACATAACCTAAAAATTCCAAAACTTCAATTTAGAAGTCCAAAAGATCCGAAACCCTAACAATCGGCCAGCTTAACCAACAACAACATGATTCCATCATAAACACACAAACAGATGGTTTACCAATTACATTGCTAAACTAAGAGCAAAAGCCAAATCAGACCACCAACTTTTTGTTATGCTCAGACCGCTCAACCATTAAACATCACTTCCATATTCACAACCAAAACAAAGATATGATCCTTTGCTTTGTCATCTACTCTAATCACATTGTTTTCCACCATGATTCACAATATAAACCACACATCATTATTCTAACACAGCCTAAAAACTCCAAAACTTCAATTTAGAAGTTCAACAGATCCGAAAGCCAAACAACTGCCCAATTTAACAGCCTACTTTCCAATAAAGGAGTTACCACACAACTAGATGGTCAACCAATTACATTGCTAAACTAAGAGCAAATACCAAATCAGACCATAAACTTTTCCTTATGCTTTGTTATACAGTCTAATCACATATTCACATTGTTTTCCACCATGAATCACAGTATAAATCACACATTATTTTAGTTAAGCAAAATCATTCCAACAAAACCTAAAAACCACAAAACATCAATTTAAAAGTTCAACAGATCCGAAACCCTAACAAACGCCCAATTTAACAACAATAACAACATAATTTCATCGGGAACACACAAACGGATTCAAACTGAAACTAAGTTACAACATACCAATGTTGAAGTTGAACTTCTACTCTAATCACATTGTTTTCCACCATGAATCACAATATAAACAACACATTATTATTCTACTTAACCTAATCCATTCTAACAAAACTTAAAAACTCCAAAACTTCAATTTAAACATTCAGCATAACCGAAACCCTAACAAAGGCCCAATTTACCATAATATTATGAGAATCACACAAAAAAAAACGCAACAAAAGAGTTATAACATACAAGTGAGTAAACAAACACTTTGAATCACAGCATAGAGTACACATTATTCTACTAACAAAACCTACAAACAAACTCCAAAACATCAATTTACAAGTTATAACAGATCCAAAACCCTAACAAACGCCCAATTTAACAACAACATGATTACATCATGAACACCCAAACAGATTCGCACTAAAACAGACATTAACATACCAGTGAGTAAACACTTTGAGAAATTGAGCGATGAACAGCGACAAAAAAGCAGAAAGAAGCGGAAGATTCGACGGTAAAACGGAGGATTCCGATGAGTACGAACGAAGACTTGAAGTTGCATCAGCCGCTGTAATCACCTCGTCCATTACAATAACGAAATCGAAATCGCAATTGAAATTGATGTTTAATCGTGTAGATCTTGTTCCTAAACCCTAATTCATCAACGGCACCAACTGTTTGCAGGTAATGAAGTTATAAGAAGATTTATATAGGTTTAGTGAAGTATGATTAGACGAATTGTACGGCCGGAGTTGTGATTGGTTGAAATTTTGGCCCTTTTTCGCCGATGACGGTGGTCGTCGGCGACGGAGCGATTAGCGATTGGTGGTTGTTGACGGTAACAGCTGCTCTTTGTTATTTATGATATTATGAAATGCAGAACATCCATTTCACCATATTTTCACCCTAAATTACACTAAACCATACTATATTTTGTCTCTCATTTTCAATTAAATAATATTTTTTATACCTTTATCATTACCTTTTCTCTCTCCTCCACTCACAAATCACAATCACTCTCAAAATATATTAAAAAATTATAGAGGGTGAACAGTGTCCCCCAAATATACAGATGAACAGTAACATTTTCTCTCTCCTCCACTCACAACCACTTTTTATACTCTTTAAATTATAAAAACTTCACACACACAATTTGATGGATTGGATGTGAATGCTATTTTTCTTTCTTCTTCTTCTTCTTTTTTTTTTTTTTTGAAATGTCAAATTTGGATCACCAACACATCACCACTGAAGGATTATCGTGTCTCGAGGATAGTCATCCAATCATATTCATCTTCATTAGGCAATAGTCTATATAAGCTAACTTAAAAGGAAATCCAATAAATCTAAGAAAAAACATTGGCTAATAAAATGGAAAATTTGTTGTCATGTTTATATATCTATATAGGAAGTGTAGAATATAAATCCCATAATCATACATTACGTACACGATGCCCACAGCCCTACACGTGTCCCTAACTCATTTTTCTTACATAAGGGTATATCAGACAATCCATTCAATCGGCATGGGGCAAATTAGACTATTCCTTAAGCGGATCGCGAGAAGTTCGTTACACCACTATCCCAGTAATTTGAATCGTATCAGTTTCAAATTTTCATAATTCTTAAAACAATACATTGCGGTTTTCATTTTTGTGCGTTTAGGGTTTAATCGATTGTTGTTTTCAATGGATCCACATAGCGATACCGGACGGAACACAGATGTTGAGTCTTAAGATGATGAATTCGTCAGTGATCACGTTCAATTGGCTGCTGATTAGAGAGTTACGATTGAGGAAGTCAGAAATCCTAATTCTGCAAATGCAAGTGGTGTCAATGAGTGTTCCAATAGTAAGTTTGTTAATTCAGATGTTTAAATGTTCAATGTCAGTTGTTTTTGTATA
The DNA here is from genome assembly GCF_002127325.2 of Helianthus annuus. Taxonomy (NCBI): domain Eukaryota; kingdom Viridiplantae; phylum Streptophyta; class Magnoliopsida; order Asterales; family Asteraceae; genus Helianthus; species Helianthus annuus. Next base: position 107,129,307 of record NC_035440.2, on the reverse strand, counting down.
ATCGGTGTAATAATTTTGTATGATTGTAATTGATTGGAAGGTTTTCAATGTTATTAGAGGGTAATTAATATGGAATCAAAGTGTTTTAACTTCGCATGTTATGAGTCTAACAATTCACATGTCACGAAAAGGCATAAATGTTGATTTCACATGTTATGATATCATAAATCGCATGTATAAAACACGGAATCAAAATGTCAAGTTCACATGTTATGAGTCCAACAATTCACGCGTTCATAACATGCTGGTTTCGCATAGAATGATACCATAAATCGCATGTAGTTTTCATTATATATAAAACATGTTGGTTTCTCTTTTTATTTAATTTTGTAGATGAAAGGCTTTATATTCCGGTGGTTGAAGCATCAGCTACACCTGTGGTTGGAATGCAATTTAATTCTATCGAACAAGCATACGTGTTTTACCAAACATATGCTAAGTTAGCTGGTTTTTCTTCCCGCAAAGGTGGTGAAACCCACAGTGGTGGTATAATCAAAACTAAATATTTTGTGTGCTCTAAAGAGGGACATAAGCCATTGGTTATTGACGATGCTTATTCGAAGTCAAGAAAGCCATACAAAACAAGGAATAGATGAACCATTAGAACTGGGTGCAAAGCTCAACTTATGCTTGGTTCGGTGGATAGGACATTATTTACAGTCAAGAAATTTGTTGATGGTCATAATCATAAGTTTGTATGTCCTAAAGATATTCATATGCTACCAGCTTACAGGCAATTGTCAGAAGTCCAAAGGAAATGATATGGGAACTAGGTACTCTAAACCTTGGCCCGGTCAAAGCTTTTCATATAATGAGAAAACGATATGGTGGTTTCGAGAAAGTTGGCGCCATGGTCGATGCTCAAATTAATAGCTATATAGGAGAATATGATGCAGACATGGTGATCAATAGGCTGACTGATAAAAAAGAATATTTAGTTGATTTTTCTTTTGAATATTCAGTTGGTGAGGACAAGCGGTTAACTGGTTTGTTCTGGGCCGATGGGTTATGCAAGCGTAACTTCATGGAGTTCAGGGATGTAATATCGTTTGATGCTACTTTCAAAACAAACAAGTAAATGTTACATTAATGTCTTTCTTTTAATATTTTTGCATGTTGTATGATTTCGTAAAATGGCAAAATCGCATGTTAATAAACATGAAAGTTAGGAGTTCAATATATCGCACATTATACTGGCAAAATCGCATGTTACAAAAAAATATGCTCCAATGCGAATTGTTGCTTTTTTCAATAATTTTTAATTTCTTAGTTTGTAGGTATAAGATGGTGTTTGTACCTTTTACTGGGATAGACAACCACTGTGGAAATGTAACCCTTGGAGCTAGGTTGTTGGCATCAGAGAGCATTGAGTCTTATAAATGGCTTCTCAATTCCTTTGTAAATTCATTTGGACGTCAGCCAAAGTTTGTAGTGACATACCAGGACCCTGCGATGAAACAGGCTATCGAGGGTATTTTTACTACCAACAGACATAGATTGTGCATGTGGCACATAATGAAAAAAGTGGCAGACAAGGTTGAGTATGCTATATTGTGTGTCATTACCATTTTTTATTTACATTATATATCCATTACATTTTTTTTGAACGACAAATTTGGATCACTGACGGACCACTGGAGTATCATCGTGCCACCAGCAGAACCACCTGATCATATCCATCTCCACTAGGCAATAATGCCTATACACCAATTCAGGAGGAAACCCAATAAATCTGGGAAAACCCCCTTTGTGGGAATCGAACCCATGACCTAATGGTCATAAGCCTTATCCCACCCCCAAGATACCACTAGGCTATAATGCCATGGGTATATATATATATCCATTACATGTCGATAAGAAAAGCATTTTGTTCATGTAGGTTGGACACAAGTTGTGCAATAATGAGGATTTTAAAAGGAAAATGTGTGATATTGTATGGACAGGTTCCATTGAGCCAGAAATATTTGAGAGAGAGTGGAAGTTGGTAATGATTGAGTTCGGTCTTACCGAAAATAAATGGATTGATGATATGTTTGTGATGAGATCCATGTGGATTCAGGCTTTTTATCGGCATGAGCCAATGTCTGGACTTATGCGAACAACTTCAAGATCAGAGAGTAAGAACCATTTTTTTGCCATGTGGCGAACTCACAACTCACTCTTGTAGAGCTTTTGAATCATTTTGACGGTTCAATGGATGTCCAAAGGTTCAATCATAGAAAGAATGATCATATATCAAGATATACTGAGCCTGACGATTGGAGCAAAACCACTCTGGAAGCAGATGCTGCTAAAGTCTACACCAGGTCTATATTCTTCGATAAACAGACAGAGATATATGGAACTATTAGTGAATGTCTGCCGATGGATACCAAAATCGATGGTGACCAATTAAGGATATCGTTTAAAGACTTTAAAGCTCATGGAGAAGGTTTTTTGGAGGTAATACAAAATATATTTTTTACTTATGGAAAAAACATCCGTTTTTACAACATGCGATTTTGATGAACTCCCATGCGATTTTAATTTTTTTTTTCAAGAAACCCTTTTTTACACATGCGATCTTGTTAACCACCCATGCGATTTTATATTTTGATTTTGTTGTTGTTTTTTGTAGGTGTGTTTCAAGAAACTTGAAAACGGCGAAAACCGGACAAAGACTTCAGAGACCGGCGTCCCAGGAGCTATTCACGCTGGTCCCCGCGTGAATTTGGGGAAAACTTTAGTTAAGAACCCATTTCGAATACCTAGTTACACAAACTCCATTATGGACTTCCATAGGCGATTTAGAGATATTTTTGAAGGTTCCATTTGATCCATTATCATATTCCATCAAGTTTTGAAGATTAATCATCAACCATGAGTGGCTAATTTCTTCAAGATCATCCCCGGGTGAAAGGTTGTGAGTTTCTAGGGTTTGTTTTTCATGTTTTGGTTTGATACAAACATTTGTTAATCTTTGATTGAAATTGTGTGAATCATTTGTTGGTATTGCTTTGAACTCGAAATTGTTAAGCTTTCTTGCAACATTGACGTTGAGAGATGATTGCTACCATTAAGTTGTGATTTATGCTAGGGTTTGGTTTTTGTTTTTGATTAATAAAGCATACTATTGTCTCATATTGTGATGGTTATCTTGCACTGGTTGCGTATGATAGACGATTGTTGATGTCTAAGATTAGGATTTCAAATTAACAAACCAAAGAAGTCATTGGTGTTCATAACATAATCAAACCATTCATGGTGGATGGCCCTAGATACTTATTAATCCAAACTCGGGTGTGATTCTTTTCTAAATAGTGTTCATAACTTCATTTTAATTACCGGTTTGATATTCGTCATTCCAAATAACGTCATTAAACCGTTTTCTACAAACCAATTAGAATCACATTGTTGGTTCGCACTTTCGAACACAATTTTAAAGAACATTAGCAAGCTTCATAATTACTTTGTACATTTTTGTAAATTGTCTAACTAATCGAATAGGTCGTGCAATATTGACCACATGCTCTTCGTAATTTATACGGAAATCGTTAAACATTAGAAAGGGTCTTACAAAAATCAGAAAAGAAACAACATAACTTGAGATCATAAGATTCATAACCATTCGAGAAACAATACATCGACTAGATAGATGTCTTACCTGATCAATGCAAGCAGGAAACAAGTCTAAATTAAAAAGAATAAGATTCTTTAACGATATTTTAGCAAGGGAAACATGAAGCTGGCCCACTTTGCTTTTATTGCGTTTAGTATAAAATGGACCCTTTGGATCGGTGGGCGAATAACCAGATGGGCCCTGCGGTGTAGACTCGATGAAGAGATCATTAATCCAATATATAATCCGACGGCTCATTTTCTTGCATTGTCAAAATCAAAACCCGGGTCGTATAACAAGGAGGCCATACAAAAACCAACACTAAACCGGGCACCAATACCAAACTCGTTAATTGCATCGTTTCCACCATTACCAAAACCAAATGTGGTGCACAATCGAAAGACTGCATCTATGCGCCTTGCGACCAACTCATAAAGGTTCATTACTTCAGGGCCAACCAAAGTATTAAATCTGTTCTTGTTTGGTACTTTCTTTTGAAACCCACGACATGTCACACCCCAACCGATGGCGGAATCATCGGGGCATGGCACTGAGCGAAACAGATTGTCCAGAAGTTTCCATAACAACTATCATTACTATTCAATTTATATTATAAGTCCCATACCATACCTCAAATAGCAAACAAATTATTACAGATAAGATCCAGGCAAATATTCTGTTCCGACAACTCAGATTTAAATATAAATATTGTTTATCTATGTCTAGAGACTCGAGCTGCAAGATCTACAGACAATTATGCTCTAGACTTTTATTCTAGCTTCGCCTTCCTAGCAGATAAGCATCTTAAACACCTGTCACATACGTTAAAATAAAGTCAATACATAAAATGTAAAGGTGAGCATACAAGTTTGATAGTAGCATAATAGAGTTCGAAATAGTTTACGCATAACCAGCACGTACACAGAGGAAAACGAAGCATGTTAATTATCGACATGGATCTATCGATACCAATGACTGCGGGTTGACTGCCCGAGGCAGTTCGCAATACATGATTACCACCGTAATCCATGCAAGTAATTGTCCTTAACAACCCCCGTGTGAACGGGTGCTGAGTCCAAACTATAGTACTATCGTCGTTAAGGCAGGTAGACAACATTCCACGTGTAAACATAACAACAAGCATTCATTTAGTCACGTAATACATGCGGTAACGGTTAGCGTTTAAAGTAGTTGAGTAGTGTGTTCGATGGTGATTTAGAATAAGTAACGTATGTAACACCCAAAAGTGCTGAAAGCAAAAAGGGATCAAGTATACTCACAGTGATTGATGGATTGAAGGGAGCACTTGAGAGTAGGGTTAGCCTGAATAGTTCGATAGCATAACGATAAGCAACGCGTAATATGAAGAACAAGTGTTGGATGGTCGGACAGCTGGTCGATCGGACGGTAGTCCGATCGAACGGCTTGACCGTTCGGATTGGCATTCCGTTCGGACAGCTTGTCCGGTCGGTCGGTCGGTAGGCCGATCGGATGGTTGTTCGAGTGGATTGTTTCTTCCTTTGAGAAGGATGTGTTTGTGTATGATGGTTTGACTTTTTGAAGTTTTCGTTGTAGCATTTGAAAACATTGAAGTATCTTTACCTTTCAGGTCGGTCGATCGAACGGTCGGTCGATCGATCGGCCGGCTATCTGATCGGTTAGGTACTTCTAACAGGACAGGTTCTCAGCAGAGTGTCACCTGATCGGATGGCTGTTCGATCGGGGGCACTTTTAGTGCATTGAACATGTTGAAAATCGACTAAGTGTTGAAGCATAGTATCTCATGATCTGAAGAGTAATTCAATCGGATGGTAGTCCGATCGAACAACAGTTCGTTCAATACTAGACTTCAATGAACTGTTCAAGTGTAGGACCATGTGCTAGCCGATCGGCTGGCCTGGTCGATCGGCTGACTGTCCGATCGGCTGGCTGTCCGTTCGGACAGCAGTCCGATCGGTCAGCATCCTGACCTGGTCGGCCTGTTCATCTAACACTTGATTGTTCTGGTTTGTTTGTCGTTATATCGAGGTGTTTTGACAACAAGTTGAACCATAGAACCCTCGTTCGTACTAGTTCCTCCTGATCGGACAGGAACCACCCCAATCCGGCCGGCGAACTATTCGGAACGGAGTTTAACGTTTAACTCGAAATCGGTGAACCTCGTGGATAGAATCCGGATCTTGAGTCATGTAACCACCGGAATGATTTGCAAGTCGGCACAAGCTCCGTTTCTATCGGTTTTGACGGCATTGAGTGTAAAAGAGTTGAAAGAAAGTTGGAAAATCATCTTTCAATCCTTTTCACCGTGTAGATGTTTAGATCTGTGAAAGATCCTTGTTTATTTATGTGGAAATCGCCTAGATCCAAGTGATTCTTGGTGGATTGAGGCCAAAACATGAAGTTCTTCAAGAACACCATGATGACATCATCCTAGAACACTTGAATCTTGATGATTTCACGGTTAGAAATCAAGATTCGAAAGATAGAAAGGTGTAGGAGTGTGTATAGATCAAGAGAGTGTAAGATTTAGGATGAAATCTGATCGGAATAGAGAGAAATCTGAGAAAAAGGATGAGAGCACGAGCTGGTCGGTCAGAGCTTTCCAAAAGTGGTAAGTATGACGATGACAGGGGTATTTATAGGCTGCCAAAAGAGGAAAGGGTTGGCCGATCGGCCAGGCATCCCGATCGGATAGCCTGTCCGATCGGACAGCAGTCCGATCGGCTGGGCTGTTCGATCGGCTGAGAGCCTGGTCGTTCAGCTGCCTGATCCGAGTGTTCGGTGCGACGATTTTTGATATTTCGATTCCGATTGCGATTGATGAGAATACAATAGAGTTTCCTATTCAAATTACTTTTAATCCCAACCACTATATCTAACATACAATCATCTATATCTCGCGCTATCTCTTCTCCACCAATTATCATGATTTCGATTTCGATTGAGTTTCGATTCGAGTTTTGATTGATCACCACACATAACCTAGAGTAGACACGCACAAGTAACACATAAGGCACACACACACGTATATTAACACCAAAATTCGCGTAATTCGAGTCTCGAGTTCAATGATGATTAGATTAGTTCGATTATTGATTAGTTGACTTTATCGCATTGTTACTTTCAATTATTCACAGTCGTAAAGCGGTTCGCGTCGATAAATAAACTTTGATTAAGTCGATGGTAATTAATTACTCCACATAATACAACTAACGTAATATAAACACAAAATAGACTAACTACGGTCAAAGGAGTCAATCTTGACTTTGTCTTTGACTTTTGGTAACACGGGGTGTTACACGACACAATTAAAAGCCTTATTGAAGACCATGTGTCCTTCTAGAAATGTTATAAAACTTGTCCATACATATCCAAGTTATTGCCTTTATGTGGTTCATTCTTTGCTAACTGTGTTCGGAGAACCCATGCGAAAGACTTCGAACGAAGGTGTACCCGGATGGCGCGAGTGGCGCCCACCATGGTGCATCGTCAAAATTGCAGTACATGCTATGATACAACTTGAATGGTGATCACAGTGGGACCATCCTTTGAAAGAAGTGACTCCAAAAAGTTATGGCTTGTTGGCGCATCAATTACCTTCTTTTCGACTTGAGGACAAGTCGACTTTTCGGGTCGTAAGTATTGATACAAACATGCTAATTCAAATCTGGATGGGCTAAATTTTAGGAGAGTTAAAGTCAAAATGCTGAATTTAGGGCCTAACTCTTTTATTTTTCATTTAAGTATTTCATTTCATGTTCTAGTTTGCGGTGTCTTGTTTATTTGGATTATCTAGTGTTTTTGTTTTGGAGATTAGCCCCTCTCGACTCAGATTGTTAAACTTTTTGATTTTGGACTCAAGTGGTAGGGACTCAAAAAGTAACTTACTCTACAAACTTTATGATTCAGTCAAACCGGTTGTTTTTTATTCTCTCTCTATATATATATATATATATATATGTTTTTTAGTACAGGATCCTTACATTAATCAAATTAACAAAATAATTAAATTGTTTTTTTAAAATTAAGTGTGGATGCAAAATGGTTTAGAAACCACCTCCTTACTTTTATCTTATGGGTACAGTTTAAAAATATATTTGAATCAGACATGGAAATTAATAGGTATGAAACAAAAAGAAGGAAGTAGTACAATATATAATATAATAGAAAATCTCAAAAGCTAATAAAAGAAAGGGTTAGACAAGATGAAAAAGCTGAAAAAAGTAATAAAAAAGTGTTAGAAAACGTATGCTAAATTGTCAAGAAAATGTTAGCATGGACAATGTACAATATAATAAAAAAAGCTGAAAAATTAATAAAAGAGTTAGAAAATGTATGCTTAAATGGTCAAAACAACAGGTATACCATGGAAAAATAATAAAAAAAAGCTTAAAAACCTGAAAAAAGTACTAAAAAGGCTAGAAAAAGTATGTTAAATGGTCAAGCAAATGTTAGCATGTACAATGTATAATATAATAAAAAAGCCGAAAAACTAATAAAAGAAAAGGTTAGAAAAGGTATGCTTAACTGGTCAAAACAACATGTATATCATGCAAATGTCCCTTTCTCACTTCTCTCCGCCACCTATGCCGCCTTTGCAGACTATTTGTCGGAAACATAAACATATAATTTCAATTACTTTTCTAGCTTTCTCTCTCAAGAAATTTATTTATTATATATTCTAACCACTTTTACACAAAATAAAAATAAAATGTTTTGCTAAAAGATAACAAAAATTATTTGGATTCCTAAAAAACAGATAATCATGTTTTAAATTATTTACAAACTTCGTTTTTTAAATAAATACAGAAAGTGAAAGGCCATCATAACCTCATAAGTCAACTAAATCTAATAGAATTGAACTCTTGGAATTTATGTCTGAATTAAAAATTTATCGTTACTGTAGTCTATTCAATTAAAAATTTATAGTTATCGTATTACTATAGTTATCATTATAGATTGTAAATTGGGAACTCACCCAGCTAACCAATATCAAAACAATTAAATTCCAATATTATAGTCTATACAATTAAAAATTTATAGTTATCATTATTACTATAGTTATCATTATAGATTGTACATTGGGAACTCATCCAGCTAATCAATATCAAAACACCATCGTACAATCACCCACCCCCTTTTCTACCTCTATGTCCCATCGTACCTCCTCCTGCTAACATTTCATCTCTTGCTCTACCAAATATTCGATCTCTTTATCTTTATCTTTATCTAACATATCTCTATCCAATATTTCACATTTCCATATTCTTTCTCTAGCATACCACCCACCCCCTTTTCTCCCACTATGTCCAATCTCAATCATAACACACACACACACCATACAATCACCGATCCACACCACCATCACTAATCGAACACCACAATAACCACCATCACTTTCTTTGGTGTGCGCCGCCACCGCCCCTCACCACCCCAACACCCCCTCCCCATCCTACCACTTCTTTGCCGTCGCCCAAACGACCCGAGTGCTTCCTTATGCTTCCTATCTTCAACCAATGCTACGAATGCTCCAAAAACGCTTCCAAATCAGCTGATTTTCGTTTCTAGTTGTTGCAAGTTCGTTTAGGGTTGTCTGGGATTGATTAGGGTTAAGTATAGGCTTAAATGGGGCTTAAATATGAAGTTTTCTGCACAAATCAGGGAAGGCTTCGCGTCGCGCGAAGGGTAAATGGGAAGAGCTTCGCGTTTGTCTAAGGCCCTACGAACTGAGAAAACCGTTTTGGCCATAACTTCTTCGTTTCAACTCCGTTTTCTTCACCGTTTTCGTCTACGGGTTCGTAATTCAATTCTCTATCTTCTCATCTTATCAAAAATCCATTTTCATTCCATGAGAATCCTCCACTAAGCCTAAATCTCTTCCCAGGTGCTCGTTTCTTCAAAGTTTCAGCTCGTTTTCACTCCCAGGACCCTGCAAAGCACACAAGACACCATAATATACAAAACCAAAATGACACAAAACAACTCAAATTATTATACAAACTATACATAGAAACAGATGTAATTTTGCATTACATTAACCGGTAGTAGTAGCTCTAATGATTGGGAAGCAAATCGTTACGGTGTTGTGAAGGTTAAAACTAAAACTGCAAGTACTTCAGGTATTTAAGTAATTATTATTTAAATATTAACTTGTACAAAGTACCTCATAATATGATATATCTTTATAACATTATAATGACAAATATTTTTGTGCAGAACAACAAAGCACCAAAACAGTTGAACTTGCAGAAATAAGAAAAGAGGAAGACCAAAGAAAATTAAAACGAATCCAACTGATGTTTCCCTTCAAATTTCTTAATCAAGAGAATTAGTTTTAAATGACAAAGGTAAAATGTTTTTTCATAAAGTTGTTATGTTAACACTATATCAAATAGTTGATGAAAGTTATAATGTTCTTTATTAGTTTTTTTTTGGTAATTAAGCTTGATATCGAATATTTAAATTGAATAGTTTTTGTCCTTGTAATTGTACTTCTCTTTGGTAACAATTTTATGATAAATTAGAAGAAACAAAAGAAGTCGCAGAAAACGCTCTGAAACGGAAAAGAGGAAGACCAAAGAAAAATGAAAATGATGTTTCTATTAAAGGTATTTTACTATTAGTTGAATTTTCCATTGTATTCTTTAATTAGTTTTTATTCTTAACATAAGTTAAAATTATTAAATTTATTTTAATTTAATTTTTAGGCTACATAAATTTAAAGAAACCAAAAATCAACAAATGAAAAGTTGTTAGAAGTTGAGACTAAGGAATACACCAAAACAGTTTTACAATGTTGTGGAGTCTCTAAATCTGAAGAAAATGAAGAAGAGTACAGGATTTGAAAGACTGTTGAACTTTGATTGTGATGAAATTCCTTCGAAAATAGCATATTTTGTTCTTGACCATTTTAATCCACAAGAAATGGAGTAAAAATTGGAAAAAAAAGGGAGTATTCAAATAACTTCAGAGACAGTTGCATTCTTATTTGGTATTCCTTTCGGGAAAACAAACATTAATTCATTGAATGTTGGTCCTTCAAAAAACCTTTTCATTGATTGGGAATCAATGTTTTTAGAATCTATTAGAACAAAGCAAATTTCAGAAAAAATTCAAGAAAGCAATGTGGATGATTCAAAACTTCTTTTTGATGCTTTTTATTAACTGCATTGTTGAGTGTGGCATTATGGGAGACATTACAACAATGGATCTGCAACGTCTTCAGCCAAATATTGAAATTAGATCATTGAATTGGTGCGATTATATTATTCGGTCTTTGAAAAAATCTAAAAAATCGTGGAACAGAGAAGAACCAAACTCGTATTTTAACGGGCCAATTTTCCTACTCATTGTAAGTTTTTGTAACTCTTTTTTATTTTAATTTTAAATTTAATAATAAGTATTATAATTTCATATTTTATTATATTATTTTCAGTTGGTATATCTTTGCGGTACCAAATTCGAGAAAATGGATACACCTACAGATGTCCATCCTACGAAATTTTGGAGCAAAGAAAATATAATCCAAAGGTCTGATTTGGAGCTCAACAATGGAGGATTTGGTAAAGGTGATATAAAAAAAATTGTTTAAAAAACAAACATATGTTGAAGATAATAATTTTGAGGTATGAAAATTTTTATTATATGTTATTAATTTTATTTTTATTTTAGCTTTTTTTAAGTAACCATATTTTTTATATGCAGTTAAAACAAGATTTTGAAAACATTAGAAAGAAGTTAAAGTTTCCGTGCTTAGAAGAGATTTGGAGTTTATGATTTCTAATGCTCAAAGAAAGTATGGTGATATAGAACTTTTAAAAGAACAAAAGTTAATTTTAAAGTTCATTTCAAGAAACAAGATTCAAATAACAAAGATGATGCGGATAAAGAAAATTCAGGTAACATCTTCAATGCAAAGCTCAAGTGATAAAGATTTTAATTTAATTTATATTTTATATTATAACTATATTTATAAATAAGTTATTTGTTTATAATTTATGTAGAATTTGAAAAGCTTAATAAAGTTTGTGAAGAGCTTAAAGGTTTGGGTGAGGATTGTAATGCTTCTGGTGGAATTAGGTTTTTAGCGTCAGAGAAAGATTGAGGTGGTAAAAGAGGGAGAAATTACCGGTTTGGTTGAATCTAAGGTTTTGACCGATGTGAAATCCGTTGAAGAGGTAGTTTATGGAAAGATTCCTGAGTTATCAGTTTTAATAGTTAATGTTGGTTCAGAGGAAGTTGACATGGTAGTTGAGGAGCATTATGTTGATCCTAGTTATGTTTGTGATGATAATCAAATTTCTGCTGCTGAAGTTGATGAAAAGGTCAAAGAAGATAGTCTGCATCCAACAACCAAACTTAAAACAAATGATGCTCAAGAAATGACTGTCGGACATCGTGTTTGTGCTGATAATCAAAGTTCTGCTGCTGAAGTGGTTACTTTAAGAACCAATGAAGTTGATAAAAAAGTCAAAGAAGATAATCTGCATCCAACAATCGAAGTTAAAATAGATTATGCTCAAGAAACGACTGTTGGAGATCCTGTGGTGAATAAGCAAATTGAACAAGAAAGCAAAATGTTACATTCATTAAAGATTTTAATGACATTTGTGATACTTAACTCGGGTTCTGAAGATGTTGATCAAAGTATAGTTTGTCCTGATGTCGAAAATTCAGTAGAAGTTGAAGATGAAATCAACGTGCATGCCAAAAATTTTGAAAAACAAGCAAAAGTTGGAAAATTGAATGAAAAATAGGGTTCTTATAATTTACATAATGTCGAAGAAATGAAGATCGTGGCAATCAATATGTAACAATTATTTTTTTTCGAATTTTCTTATTTGTCCAATTTAAAGGTGGTAATTTTGTTTTATTGTTTGCTTTTAATACATGAATCAAACTATGAAATTCCAGAAGTTGATCAAAGTTTAGTTTATCATGATACGATCAATTCAGTAGCAGCTGAAGTTGATATCAATGTGCATACCGAAAATCTTGAAATACAAACAGAAGTTGAAAAATTGACTGACAAAGAGGGCATTCAGCATGTAATGATTTTTCTTTTATTATTAAATTTCCTTATTAGTCTAATTTAAATTAAATTAATATTATTGTGTGCTTTTAATATAGGAATCCAAATATGAAATTCCAGTCAATAAAGAGAAAAAAAATCATCAAGATTAGTTATGCTTTAAAATCTCCTTACAAAAAGAAAAAGAATGACAGATACAAAAGGGAAGTTATTAAGTGAGGAGAAAAAAGTAGTAAATTCTTTTATTTCAAACAAGGGCAATTGCAGGTGATTCAATAAGTTTTCTGCTTTAAACGATCAATGGAATGTAAATCCTATTGAAGATGATTCTTCTACAACAAAGCGTCAAGATGAAAATGAAAACAAAATACAGTCACTTCTCGACACATTTCCATTTCTTCAAGTACCCATCAACCAAGAAACAACTAATGAAACCCACACTACCCCTGAACAAACAAAACAAAAGAAAAGAGAATATCTAAGCCAACTTCTGCATATAAATCACCTTATGTTAATCGGAAAGTTGAACTTGGATCGAAGCTGAGTGATGATGAATAATTGATAGTAGATTACATATTTTCTCCAACGGGTGAATTGTAAGTATTGTTTTAGTTGTTTGCAAATGTTGTTTATATATCTTATTAATTTATCTATCTTTTTTTAAAACAACGGAAAGTTTGTGTACAAGTCAGTGTATAGAATAGAATCAATCAAGGTGATTTTTGAAGCAATGTTTGATGATGTAAAATTTACATCAAACATCATTGACAATTGGTCTGAAGTGCTAAACAATGAAGAAAAAATGAAAAGCCGATATTCTCTGAGTAGGTTTTTTGCTCATCGATTCTATTGGTACGTTTTCAGAATTTACTCTCTTAGATTTTGTTTTGCTATATATGTAGATTATTTATTATTTCTGCAAAGAATTATTCTGTTGTGGTAGAATTGTAAGCATAAAATTTCATTTGTATACGAATGGGTTCAAAATAATGTCGTTTGTCAATTTGATGAGTATCATAGGATTTATTAGTGTGAATCTTGTGCTTAGAGCTTGTTAAATCATTATGTTAAAATGATTTTAGAATATGAAAATGGATAATTACTCTACATTTGGATACAATTACTAAACTGATAGATTCATTGTTATTGTTATATTTCATACAATTACTCTACATATAGCTATAATTACTCTACTGATAAGAATAACTGTTGTTATTTGTAATAATACTGATAATTACCCTACACATTGATATAATTACTCTACTGATAATTATTTCTGCAAAAAAATATAATTCTGTTGTGGTAGTATTGTAAGGATAAAATTTCATTTGTGTAGAAATAGCTTCAAAATTACTCTACATATAGCTATAATTACTCTATTGATAGATCAATTGTTGTGATTATTATATTTCATATAATTGATCTACTATTGATATTGTGAATTTACAGTTAAAATTTCATTTGCACCGACAAGCACTGATGAAGTTCGACTTTTGATGTTCACACAAAACATGGATTAATGGCTTGAACAGTTTAAAGTCAAATCGATAAGAGATTTCGACCTCCTGTTTTTCCCCATTTTAGCTTCAGAACATTATTACGTCGTGTGTTTCAATATGAAGACTTCAAAAATTGTGTTGATCGATAACAACAAAATGGGTGAAAATTTCCATGATAGATATAATGGATCCCTAATAGGTTGGTATGACTAATAATAACTTTACAATTTTACTAATTTTAGAATTTTGAGAAACTAATATATTTTATTTTTGATATATTGTAGAGAAATGCATTGTGCGACTACCTCGAGTTCAAGAAAATCAAATTCGCCAAAAAAACACTAAGAAGGGCAAACATCAAAAGATTGGAAATGCCATGGAGGACAGCTGAAAACTACGTTGACTGCGGCATTTATGCAATGCGCCATATGAAAACTTATTTTGATGTGGAAAACTGGGATTGCGGCTTCTCTTTAAATGAGAAATCTCATAAAAAACAAATTTTTGAATTGAGGAAAAAATTATTGACAAAAATACTGTTGTCAGAAATCAACAATCTGAAAGCTAAGCTTATAAAGGATGCCCTTGAATATCAAAAAATGGATGATAAAGTTAAGGCGGAACATCAAAAGGATTTAAAGAAAAAGTTCGATCAAAGGCAAAAGGACTTAGTTTGAATGTCTATTTTAATTTGGTGGTTTGAACTTATGTTTAATGTTTGTATTTAACTTTTAGAATTGTCAACTTTTGAATATGGTTGTATACTGTTGAACTTTATTTTAGAATATGGTTTGTTTCACTTCATGCATAATTAAACTGTTGGTATAGTTATAATTCTGATAATTACCCTTCAGATTGATATAATTACTCTACAGATTGTTCAACTGTTGTTATTTGTTATAATTCTGATAATTACCCTACATAATTGATATAATTACTCTACTGATAAGATCAACTGTTGGTATTGTTATAATTCTGATAATTACCCTACACATTGTTATAATTACTCTACGGATAAGAATAATTATTGTTATTTATTATAATTGTGATAATTACCCTACACATTGATATAATTACTCTACTGATAAGATCAATTGTTGTTATTTGTTATAATTCTGATAGTTACCCTACACATTGTTATAATTACTTTACGGATAAGAACAATTGTTGTTATTTGTTATAATTGTGATAATTACCCTACACGTTGATTATAATTACTCTACGGCTGGGAACAACTTGTTTTATTTAATAATATGATAATTACGCTACACATTGATATAATTACTCTACAGATAAGATCAACTATTGGTATTTGTTACATTCCAATAATTACCCTACACATTGAAGAAGAATATTAATCTATAATAAAAGTATTCAATTAAAAAAACTGCGAATCCAAAAATCCTTGAGATCGATTACAGTTTACAAAATTTCAAAAACATAATAAGCTATTTATCCGTAGAAACTGCACCCTCTACAACTGGACGAATACTGCAAGTTCGAATATCATGACCAATCTTCCCACATACCTTACATCCTCGACGCCTTTCCCCATACGACTAGCTGCTTTTTCTTTTTTAGATTTAATTCTCATGTTTGAGTCACGTCCCTTGTTTCTAATACCAGGAGGAAGTTTAACAGATGATGTTGATGGTTGATTATATCCAAGAAGAGAAGCCATCATATCTTTTTTCTTCAAAAACGGACCAGTCTTACTACTCTCATCTGCCTTTTCCATCATTCCTTTCAGTTGATCTCTAATCTTGATCAATTCTTCATTATTTGTAAAATATCGATTACAAAGGCATTCACTAGCAAACATAATCTCACGAACAACCTGATTTGCCATATCAATGTTGACATTCGAACTATCTTCGGCAAAAAAAGAACAATTGGCTCTATTTGTAACTGCTTCCCTTCTCCAATGCCTCAAATTGGACTTTTCAGGAATTTCCTCAATTTCAAACATTCTAATGACAAGGAAAACATGTCGACATAATAACCCATATTGCTCAAATCTTTTACAAGAACACGAAGCAGAAAATTCATCATCAACAATAGCTAATACCTGTCAAAATAAATAAATGATAATTACCCTACATATGAAAACAATTATTCTACTGGTATATTCTCTGTTGGTGTTATTGTATTTCTTAAAATTACCCTACATATATTTACAATTACTCTACTGATAGTTGGTATTGTTATGAGATTTCATATAATTACCCTACATAGATATAATTACTCCACTGATACATCAATTGTTGGTAATTCAAAATTTCAGATAATTACCCTAAATTTAAAAAAAAATTACTCTACTAATAGATCAACCATTGGTTGTTATACTTCATAGAATTACTCTACATATAAATAAAATTATTCTATACATATGAAATAAAAAAAAAAGTTACCTCAAAGAAACCATTTCCAAAAGCCGAAATATTTCTAATAAAGAACCTTGCATTCTCTGCTTCTTCTTTGACGTTAACTGAAAAAACATTTCTCAAAACTAGCAAGGATTTCTTCTTGAATGTCAAAAAATATGGCCCTAGTATACAACTTAGCAGCATGTAGTTCAAGAGGAGAATCGGTACAAAAATCAGGTTCAGTATTACGCGTATCATGATCATTTCTGATGATTATATATTTGAGCTTCAATTGCCATATCAAAATGAGTAAAAAACTGTGGTACCCGAGGAAAATCCACAGTCATCTTGACTTACCGTTTCATTTCTCTGAGACTGCTTATCAAATTTTGTGACAAAATTTCTTTCAAGTTGGGGATGATGTGACAACCGCAACTTTAGGTTACTACTTTAACCTAACCATAATTAATTTAATCATATATTCATGGCATTGCATTTAACTAGGGTTAGTTAAATGAGTCTACGTTGGTAATTCGGGAATTTACTGGAACTCGTACATGATAACTCTCGAACATTGACAACCAACGCGGATAATAATTATAAACGGATGGTTTATACGAAACTAATGTACTACATGACAAATACGTAATTGTATATTATAATTGTAGATTACATGATATTAGGTGGTTGTTGTGTAAAAGTAATATTAGTAAGGGGTGTTTAGAGTTCTTTGTGAAACTCTAACAACCTAATCAAAACCTTAATCTTCCCACAAGCTGCACTATGACAGTTGTCACAGCCCCCGACCCCACCTTGGGAGCGGGAGCCGTGAACTAGTCATATGGTATCGGTGTTTATTAATTATGCAGCAGAAAACTTTCATCAGGACCGTAGTTAGGAAATAGTTATCAGAGTTTAAAACACAATGTTTTATAATAAGCAAGTGGGATAAAACCCGAGTTTCATTTGCAATACATTTATAGGGATAAACACTATTTATTGAAAACAAAGTCTCCTTTTTATTTAGGTAACTTTTATAGCCACTTTTCTAAGTCTTCAGTGCTCCTCAGCTGGCTTCTATTAGCTTCACATTAAGTTACCTGAAACGCATTTTAAAAACATTTTATCAGCAAGAAATACTGGCGAGTACACTCCAATTTGTGAAACATCAGTTGTTACACATTACAGTATTAAGGGCGATTACAATGTTTATATATACACAATCACTCGTTCAGTACGTGTCACTCGACGGATCTGTGACTATGGTCATATCACACATTAGATACCCATGCCCAATTGTGAAGGTTATCAAGTACTGTATACAAACCTCATAATACTGGCAGCAAGTGTAGAATTACAAAGACTTAATCACTGTAATTGTAATTGAAAACATTTGAGGTTTTGGTAAAACAATTTGGTAGATAAGGAGAATGACTCACAAAAAGAGTTTATAAAAGAGAATGTACTCACAAATAGGTTTAGAAAAAGAAAATGTACTCACATTGTTACTTAGGTGATACTATTGTAGTTTCCTGGTGATTCTCCTGGTTATTATCTATTAAAATTAAACAATGCACACGTGTTAGTAAAATAACCCAAATCATAGTAACCATACCACTTGAGACAGAACTCTAATGACTGAGTCAGGCAGAGCCTTAACATGCATTACAGAGTCCTAGAACAATCGGGTGTAACACGAGACAGAACTCCAACGACTGAGTCAGGCAGAGCCTTGACATGCGTTACAGAGCCCTAGATCGATCGTGTAGGGTAACAAATACGTGATCGGGGGTTATAATACTTACAACGAGGCAGAGCTTCGCTAATAGGGGGTACTATTCCAGAGATTTGACTATTAGAGAATTAAGAGAGAAAAGAAATTCTGAACACCGAAGACCGAACAAATGGCGTTTCGATCCCATTTTATAGCTGAGACAGAGGTCTCTCGCGCCCCGCGAGAGCCTCTTCTACTTCCTTCACGGCCCGCGAGGGCTCTAAAGTCCGCCATAGGGTTGGTGAGTCAGCGAGTAGGGTCGACACGTGTAATGACACGTGTCACAAAGGGTATACAGCAAGTAACATGGGGTCGCGCCCCGCGAGACCTGCGGCCAACTGGGTCGCGGCCCACGAGCGGCCCATTTTCTTTGTTTTTGTATTTATTAAAATAAATGTTATACAGGTCCTATTATCGCATACGAGGTGTATTCAAGAGCGTTTAGGGGTGATTTTTCAAGGGTTGTTATAACAGTTGTTTTCTTTAAACATTTCCTCTGATCTTTTGGCTATTCAAGTCCCGCTCAAATCATCAATCTTGATCTCTTCATTTCTCTTAGAATCATGTAACACCCTTAAATTTTTCACTTATTTTTAATGATAAACAACACTTATCTCTAGTAAAATTATGAATAAATTACATGTCATTTGTTAACAAAGTTCATAAGTAACAAGACCTTAGTCAACTAATGACCAAGGCAAATCGTTTTATAATTCGTTCAACCCGTGTTCAACACCCATACACAAAACTACAAAAGATTTAAGACATTGCGGAAGCTTCAAAATGGAGTGTTCGGTTCTTCATTTAATCACTTGATCACCATCCATGAGACCCACCTAGTTACCTATGATCAACCATTAAATCATTAGCTTGATGTTAATAAATAATAGGATTACAAGGTTTAACATCACATTGGAAATAACAAAAATAAGAAAGTTTTCCAGGCTCCACCGTAACTTACGGTGTCACCGTAAGTTACGGTGAGTGCTGGGAATCCTTGAACCCACCGTAAATCAGTAGTAATCCACCGTAAATCCTTAACCTCTACCGTAAATTACGGTAACACCGTAATTTACGGTAGCACCTGGGAATCTATGTTTTTGTTTGGTTTAAGCATTACGCCCAAAATCCCAGCCCTCGGATTTCAGTATTCTGTGGTATCAATGTATTAAAAGTCTGGTATTTCTAGCACGTTATATAATAACCAACTACATACAACAATCCATCATATTCCGGAATGTAAATCATGACTTACTTGATTATTTGACCCGTTTGGCTTGTCTATGGAATTCCTTCCTTTATGACAACTACCAACGAGTTCAATTCATCATTCAACCGAGTATTCAATATAACAACATCATCGCTTTTATTTCATAACAACTAGTAATTTGATATTCAACTATACCAACTACAATGATCTAATTTCACTTAATGTAACGGGTCATGTTGCATACCTTTAAAGTAAACCCTTCAAACGTGCATCCACACCGGTTTGTCCGCTAGATGCCCCGGCTTCCTTCCCTAAAGAGTTCAAGTATTTTATGTTTAGAACTCCATGTTTTACATACATATCGCACAATCGTCACACTTCATAATTATGCGTTTAAAACTTAACAATTCAGTTTTTAAGCCTTCTTTGAGGCATTTCAGCAAACATTATGAGGGCAGAATTTCTACATCATTCGTATTCATATTTATGGCTTGCTAATTTGTTAACTTAACTTCAATAAAGCCATCATATATCATGTAAACATCATATCTTTCTGAAACTATCTTCTAAGGTCGAATTATACTAGAATAACCACTCAAAACCCTAGAGTTCATCATCATCATGTAAAACCCACAACCCACCTTCAAGGTGTTCATGGAGTTTCCCTGAATTTGGTCATGATTTCACATGGAATTGGTTAGGTCTCACCCCTAAACACCAAATCAATTCTAAACTAACCAAATAACACACATGCAACATCAAATTTTCAGATTTCCCAAAATCATGAGAAATTCAAGTTAAGGGATTTCACTAAATTTTACATACCTTACAATCCTCTTGTGATGAGGATTATGATTCTAGGCTCAATTCTCGATTTCTACTTGGATTAATCCTTCAATTTGCAAGATTATGAGATTTTAGGGTTTGGAAATTTCTCCTGGTCGCCCCCTCTCTCTCTCTGTTCGATCGATGCCCACCCCAAAATGGGTGAATTTTGTGTTTTGTTCACTAAGTTAGTACCAAACTTTCAGTTTTGGCTAATTTAGTCCCTCAATTAACCATTTGGCTTTAAGTTCAAGTGTTTTAACTTTAGAGCAAGTTATTTCAAAACTACCAACTAACTGGGTTATAGTTTTCTAGTTAGTTAACTCTTGTTAAATTAACATCACATATTAAACCCAAAGTTTTATATTTTTGGGGTGTTACAAATCATCTCTACATCAATCTAAGGTAAGTGTTCATGCTTTGTGTTGTTAATCTTGTTCTTTTGATTTCAATGCAAAACCCTAGACATCCAAACAATTTGTGTTTTGCTTGATGATTGATGAATGTCTTATAATTGTTGTAGACAAATGATTGTGCCATGATTGTTTGATGATTTTAGTATGATAATACTTGTTGATTGATTGATTTGATGCCTGACATGATTGATTTCTGTGCATTTGGGGTTTTCTGTTCGTCATTACGTCGAAGAAAATGGATTTTTGGAAGTGTCAGACCTTGTGAAGTCATAAGGTGTCCGAATTTGTGATCTAATTGACATGTCCACATTTGTTATCAAGCATATATATATCTGCACTTGTTAAAATAATGGGATCCGAACTTAGTTATTATGGGAAGTGTCCGTATTTGTTATTTCATTGATGTCCGAACTTGTAAAGTGAACAAGGGTTCGTATACGTATGATAATCACAAAGTCCGAACTTATTAAATCCTTGGATGATCCGCATTTTTTATTCGAGTTAAGTCCGAACATAGATGAGTTATTTATGTGTCCGAACTTGTAATAATAATGGTGGTCTGCATTTAAGTTTAAACGGAGAACTTAAATTGATTTTAAAGGCATCCGAACTTAAGGAAGTGTAAGTGTCCGGACATGTTAATTAGGTGGTCAGAATTTATACTACATGGTGCGAACTTATTTTACACTAAGAGGGTCCGAACTTAATAGTTCATTATACGTCCGAACATAATTAAATTGTCTGTCCGCACATAATGCTTCTTTTTAAGGGTCCGCACATCCTTGTTCCGCATCATATTTCCGATCTTAGCTTGTATTATAGGGGTCCGTACTTGGGTTGGAAGCAAGAAAAGGTCAGAATATGTGTATAAATTGTAAAAGTCTGAATATCAATCCTTTAGAGGTCCGAACATAGTTGCTGTTGAATGGTATGAACTTGTGTTAAAATCATACGATGGTCCGAATTTAGTGCCAAGGTACGGGTCCCAGTTTTTTGTAATATGTCGGCACATGATTGTTTTTAAAGGGTCGGTACATAATGTGAAATATATAACACTAGGTTAGAACCCCGTATATTACACATGTTGAATTAATGTAATTTTATATATTAAATAATTAAAATTTATATCTTTATGAATCTCGTATATTGTACGGGTTAAATAAATGTAATTTTATATATCAAATAATAAAAAAGTTATATATTTGAAAACCATGTATATTACACAGATTAAAGAAATGTACTTTTGTATACTAAATACTAAAAACGTCGTATCTTTAAAAAACCCGTGTATAATCGGGTTGAATAAATCTACCAAATAATAAAAATACATCCTTAAAAACCCCGTATTTTACACGTGTTGAATAGATCTAAAAAAGAGTTATATCTTTAAAAACCATGTCTATACACAGATTAAATAAATGTAATATTTTATACTAAATACTAAAAACGTCATATCTTTAAAAAAACCCATGTATAGTCAGGTTGAAAAATCTACCAAATAATAAAAAAAAATATATCCTTAAAAAAACCTGTGTATTACACGTGTTGAATAAATCTAATTTACATAGTAAATGATAAAAAAGTTATATCTTTAAAAACTTCGTGTATTACACGGGTTATATAAATGTAACTTTGTATAGTAAATAATAAAAAAATATATTTATATTAAATAATAAAAAAATATATTTTTAAAAACCCCGCGTTTTACACGGGTTGAATAAATATAATTTTGTATACCAAATAATAAAAAATATTTTTTAATAAATTAGGATAACATTTAATATTAATTTATTATTTATATATTTAATATAAGATAAATAGAAAAGAGAGGTATTTGTTTTAAAAATATATTAAATTAAAAATTTAGATTTGAGGACAATATTTTATTAAAATACGATAAGATTTACTATTAATTTATTATTTATTTATTTAATTAATATAAGATAAATATAGATTTGAGGATAATTTCAATGAATGACACGTGTTCAAAACTTGGTTTCTTTTATTATAGTAGATAGATTCACATTTAAATATAGAGTGGGCCGGCCAAGAGTTGAAAAATAATGGAATTTCAAATTCAAATTTTTATATACATGTGCAAGGGTGGATTTGTGGGCCGAAGAATTTTGTTATTTTGATGGGCCAAGAAAATTGGATATTAGTTATATAGGGAAAAGATCAAATAGGAAGTTAATTTTGGTTAGGAAGGATAGGAAGCCATATGATTATGACATGTGGCAACATTTAAAATAAAGAAAAAGGGTATTTTAGACAATCCAACTCCTTCTTCTTCCTTTTTCAAAACCCAGTAACTTCAAAACCCACCATTTTCAAAACCCATCATCTTCAACCATTTCTTCATTTTCTATCTCAATAATCACTACATTCCAATCAATGATTCAAAACCCGATCAACGTGTTCTTCAGCTTTTTTTTTTTTGAAGAAACCCAGTTTAATTTCATAAAAAAATCTCGTTTTTTCCGGTGATTTTGGAGATAATCACTCGATTCGAGCGTTGATAAGTGTTTCTATCATTCAAATTTCGTCAATTGATGAAGAAATCGGCTTCGATCCATGTAAGAAATTCTTTAATTTCATTTTCACGATCTGGGTTTTTTATTTAGTCATTGCGTTTTACGATCTTGGCGGGGGTCCGGGGGCGGCAGCCCCTGGTAGCGGGTCCCAGGGGCGGCAGCCCCTGGCGGGGTCCAAGGGGCAGAGCCCCTGGCTGGGGTTGAGCTGCCTAAAAATGCATCAGAAAAATTAATTTTCCAGAAATTGGCTCATTTCGAAGATAGTAATTCGTAGACAATTCAGACAGTTCACAGTGATAGACAGTTTTATGTGTCCACTGCATTTTAGAAATAAGAGAGTTATATGTGGTTTCTGGCTATTGCGTTTTAGAAAAAACACATTTTTAAGTGTTTTTAGTCATTGCGTTTTAGGTAAAACACATTTTTTAGGTGTTTTCAGTCCATTGCGTTTTAGAATGAGTCATTTTTAAGTGTTTTCTGGCCATTGCGTTTTACAAATAAGACATTAATTTGTGTTTTTAGTGTATTGCGTTTTAGGTAAAACACTTTTTTATGTGTTTTCAGTCCATTGCGTTTTAGAAAACAGACATTTTAAGTGTTTTCTGGCCATTGCGTTTTACAAATAAGACATTTCTTTGTGTTTTTGGTGCATTGCGTTTTAGGTAAAACACCTTTTTATGTGTTTTTGGTGTATTGCGTTTTAGGTAAAACACATTTTTATGTGTTTTCTGGCAATTGCGTTTTACAAATAAGACATTTCTTTGTGTTTTCTGGCCATTGCGTTTTACAAATAAGTCATTTCTTTGTGTTTTTGGTGCATTGCGTTTTAGAAAAATGTCATTTTTAGGTTTTTTTTCATTGCATTTTACGTAACTGGTGGTTTTTCTATTGCGTTTTACGCAACTGGGTTTTAATTTTTTTTTAAATATAGCAATAGTATACTCGTTTTAAAGATAAAAAAACGCTCGTTTTTTTGGTGCAATTTTTATAAAAAATAATGTCGTATGAAAGAGTTATTAACGTTTAAAAAATGGGGGGGGGGAATTGGAGGAGAGAGAAACTATTGGCTTGGATTGACTAGAATGCCCTTGAACAAACTCACGCGCCTCTTTTATTCCTTTCAATTTCCCTGATTTAATCTTAGCCCTTGATTAACTTAATGGATGGTCAAGATCACTTCCTAGCCTTCCTAGCCAAATAAACTTTCTATTGTATCTCCACCCTAGTTATATATTATTTGTGGATAGTATTAATGTTCAAAATACGTTACTAACTAGAGACTCTACTATGTGTGTTATTACATGATAACTAGTCAATCAGACCGCATACACATTGTTTGGACACTAGGGTAATGCAGAACCCTAATCGTATACTCACTTGTTTAGACACTAGGGTAATGCACAACCCTAATCGTATACTCACTTATATGACTTTATATCTTAGGTCGCGTGTAACAGACCTAACAATTAACTAACGCTAGAAGTACGTTATCATACCAAGCAAACTAAGGTGAGTTCACTATTCTTTCAAAAGCATGCGTCCCGGGGGGACAAACAAACTAATATTCCCGGGAGGAATACTTTTATTACTTTGGTTTAATTTAGATGTTAGTTAATAAACTCAACTCTATCATGAAAGTCCATACTTATTACCGAACTAGTTGCTGGGGAGGTAACGGGGTATTAGTTGATAGCGCTATTAGGCTTGACAACCATACCGTACCGGGGAGGACAAGTGTGAACTAATGACCTTAAACACATGGCCAATGTTGATAGGCATTGATGAGGGCA
Organism: Helianthus annuus; assembly: GCF_002127325.2. NCBI lineage: Eukaryota > Viridiplantae > Streptophyta > Magnoliopsida > Asterales > Asteraceae > Helianthus > Helianthus annuus. The sequence goes on along the minus strand of NC_035440.2, from coordinate 107,104,264 downwards.
AACAAACAGACGTCACTTTGGTATCGAGTTTATTATTGGCTGTCTTTAAACTAAAACACTTAACATGATTTTCATTAAACAAAACTGTGAACTCGCCAGCTTTATGTTGATACATTTTTTTTGCATGCTTGCAGGTCGTTAGATGAATTCACGATACGGAGCTTGCAATCAGGGGAGCTGAGGATGTCATGGGTCATGTCTTTTAATAATACATTAATGTTATGCTATGCTTAACGAACATATTATTTTGAAATTACTTAGAACGACTTTCAAATGCTTCCGCTGAACGTATTTTGATTTAAACAGATGTTTGAATTTCACTTTTCATGTTGAATGAGATTTCGAGTTTATTATATTACTATTACTTCAATGTGATTAGTGGCTAGATCCTGGTATGTCACACGCCTCACGGTGGTTTCCGCATGTGGTATTTTGGGGGTGTGACAAAAACTCTACACGAGTCAATTGCGAGATTGAAACATGACCAAAAAAAATGATTTTCACTTTCAGACCTTGAAGCAGTACACATAAGCCCTGACATAGGCTCATCACGATAAAACGCAGGAATCCACATTGATCTTAAGTCAAACAAAGTTTCTAACCAAATATTCTGTAAAAGACCAAAGTCGTGGATCATTTCTTGCCAAACGTTTCAGGTTCAATTGCATCTGTCCACACAATATTGCAAACACGTCATTTAAAAGTATCATCATTGCACAATACAGACCCAACCTGTAAAGAAATAAATGATCAATTAATAATTGCACACTTACTTAATTTTACTACAACAATTACTTAATTACTCTACATTACTTAATAATTACCCTATGAACATAATTACTCAACACTCATTCTACTAAAAAAATTACATAATTACTCTACAATAATAAATAATTACTCTATTGGTATAAAACAAGAACTAGATATATTAATCTACAAAAATTACTCTATTGATGTTATATGCCTATAAAGATATGAACACAAGTATCCCCATAAAAATTACTCTAGTTGAACAAAGATCCACATAAAATTACTTTAGACATAATTACTCTACATAATTAATCTATTGATACTCATGATGTTAAACCAAAACTTTAGACATAATTACTCTACTTAGATAAAAACAAGAACTACTTAACTACCAAAACTTTAGACACAATTACTCTACTTATATAAAACTAGAACTACATAATTACCCTATGAACATAATTACTCTACACTTAATTCTACTACAAAAATCACTTAATTACTCAACAATAATAAATATAATTACTCTAATAAGTTGCTCAAACTAACCTTATCCACTACCTTCTTCATAATATGTCACATACATAATCGATATCTACTATCCCTGAAAACAATTTCAATTGTTGCCTTCATAGCGGCATCTTGATCCGTAACTATAACATTTGGTTGATGACTAAATGCATCCAAAAAACATGTTAATAACCACACATAAGTTTCGGTAGTTTCTTTTGCAATTATACCAACTCCAAGATTGACATTATGAAAATGATTATCAATACCAGTGAACGATACAAAAACCATTTTGTATTTGCTCAAAAAAATAAATAATAAATAAGTAAAAAAACTAATAGTAACAATAAAAATGATAAAAAAATAGAATATAAACTTACTTGTTCGTTTTGAAAGTTGCATTAAATGATATTACATCACTAAAAGCCAAATAATTCTATTTAGAAACTTCGTCTGCCCAAAATAATCATGTCAGACCACCATTTGAATCTACAGTATATTCAAATGAAAAATCCGCAGATATTCTTTCTTATTGGTCAATATTTGAACAATCATTTCAGTACCGTATTCTCCAATAAAATAGTTTAAATCTCTTTTAAAATTCTTGCAGTCCACATCAGTTGCACCAACCTCTTCAAAACTACCATATTCTTTCCTCATAATGTTAAATGATTTTACAGGACCTAGGTTTTACGTTGAGAAAGAATATATCCTCTTTTGTTTTATAACCGTTAAATTTATTGATGACGGAACAAATTGCATATCTTCTTGAGAAATCAAAGTATGATTATGTTCTTCTACAAACCTGTATACATTATACGATTCACCATCATCAGAAGATAATGCAATATGTGCGTGACAACCCGTACATATAGAGGGCCTATTCCTACCCTTTCTTGGTTTTTTCCCATCTTTAACAACTTCTAGAGCTTCATCAAACTTCTTAAATGGCTTACGACCCTCCTTGAAACATGTATAATACTTATATGCGATGAAACCATTTTTTTCAATTTGAGACCCCTTCCTTACACAAAAATCCTCCCTTATTGGCATAAATTTGATAAAACTCATATGCAACATCCAAAGATGAGAAAACCATGCCAACAACCAGTGTTATAGAAGAAGATACGCTAGGTTTGAAAGTCCTTTCAACAAAAGGCAACAAACGCTGAAAACTTGAAATTATACCTTCTATTCCAACATCTGAAATTAAAATAAATAAATAATTACACTATAAATTAGAAATTACTCTACCGGTATAAAAATAACGCTACGTAAATTCATATATAAAAATTACTATACTGATGTATAATTACGTTACATATATGCATAAAATTAAAATAACTCTACATAAATTACTCTACTGATGCAACAGTCCTATACTATATAAATTACTTTATCTATACTTATATAAATTACTCTTCTGATGTTATATTCCTTTTAACTTTATAAACACAAGTGTTCCCCATAAAAATTACTCTACATTGTTAAACAAACGTCCACATAAAATTACTCCAGACATAATTACTCTATTGATATTCATGATGTTAAGTGTTAACCCACACTTTAGACATATAAAAACAAGAACTAAATAAATTACTCTGTAAAAATTACTCTACAGATATAAGATTGCAATACACATGTGAATGTAGGTGTACAAAGAAAAATTACTCTACATATTCTAAAAACAATCATGTCTATATGCATAGTGTTAAAATTACTCTACACCAGGGACGTTGATTTGTAGCTGATTCTACAAAAAACAATCAGCTGATGTGAAAAGTATATCAATTCCTACAATAAAAACAACGCAAACCTTCCAAATTAGAATTCAAATGTTCTTCAACCATTGATGATAAAACAACGAAGCGATCGATATAATAGAATTAGGGACGTTGATTTGTAGGTTTGTATGATTTAAGATGATAGAGAATCGTAATAAACCCTAGATATAAAATGGGGCTACTCAATCTGATTAAATCATAGAAGAATTTGAAACATAATCAGGGACGTTGATTGTAGGTTTGTACGATTTTAGCATGAGAAAAAAGATATTCGCATAATTACAAGATTGCCACCACCCCTTTTTTAATTTTCACCCAATTCATACGTTTTGTACGTTAATTTTATTTGTATTTGATCTTTTATCATATACGTGAAATCAAAATATATAAATTAGTGTTTTTAAAACTAAAACATTACGTATTTATTTTTATCATTTTACTCTATTACTATATTTTAAAATAAAAACAAATAATATGTGCAAGTCACTAAAACGCATATTATACAAGTTATTAATACACTCAGAAAAAATGAAAGATTAAAAAACAACCATTAATTTATAGTTTGGCCCATCTCGTTCCATTCGTTCGATGTCCTTTGAAAATCCTTCAATGTCACCTTATTTGACACCCCAAGGATGCATGCCATACATTGTGAAATGATATATGGACCCTGGATGTTCTATATAATATAATCTGATTTTTCATTTTTAATAAAAATTTAAGGGTGGAGGGACATTATCGTCTCATAGTAGGGTTATAAACGAATCGAACGAACACGAACAACGTTAAAGAAATTTATGTGTTCATGGAATGTTCATGAACACTTACCAAACGAGATTTTTTATTCGTGTTCGTTTGTAAAGTTTAGGTAACGAACCCAAACGAATGTTCATGAACATAAATAGGCACAGACGAACGTTCATGAACACAAACGTCACAAATATTTACATAGACCCACCCATAATATACTAACCTAATATTTATTAAATAATTTAAATAGAATATAATACGTTAATATTTATTAAACACTTGAGTAGTGGGAATTTTGAAGTATTTAAATAAAAAAATATAATAAATTAAAAACCCGATGAACTATCGAACCCAAACGAACACATTATCGAACGTTCACAAACAAAATTAACAAACACGACATCTGTTTATATTCGTTCATTTAATTAAACGAATGAAATTTCTTGTTATTATTGAAAGAACTTGTAACTTGGCTTCTTCATGTTTAATGAAGTAATCCTTTCATAACATAATTTCTTTTACCCTACCCATACAATATTCCCCCTTAACAAGAACACGTGACTTGTCATTGAATCTGGTTCATTGAATCAATCAGTCGACGACGATTTCATAATCGACCAATCAAAATATAATACTCAACCGGATCTGATGTGTTAAAGTTTTTCCGAATACCATTTCATAATCGACCAAACAAAGTATATGTGGTTTTCAAATATTCAATTGGATACGTTGTGTAAAAAGTTTTCCAATTACTAATTCATAATCGACCAACGAAAATATGTGGTTTTAAAGTATTCAACCGGACTAAGTGTGTGAAAAGTTTTCTGATTACTAGGTCCACTACGATTCCTAGAAAACGGTATCAAATCACAAAACTTTTTAAATCCTCCAAAAAAAAAATAGCGGTGTGTATAAGAATTAACATACCATTTTGTGGTGTAGACATAAAAGAGGAATGTGCGTCGAATATCATTTAAAATTGGTCCACAAATAGAAAAGCACACTCCACAAGTATCTTTTCTTTTTCAAAGACGAGTAAACTGCCAAAATGACTTTTAAAATGGTCCTTGAGGTTTGGTTTGGTCACTTTTGTCAATTTAGTCCAAAACTCAAACATTTTGAATCTGAGTTTTTGTGGTTTCAATTTTGTTGTCATTTTCATCAAAAATCAAAATCTGGTCAGATTTTTCAGTAAATATCTAGTTTTTTTTTTTTTTGTGTTTTTCCTCCCTTTTAATAAAGGGCAAAATGGTCTTTTAACGTTTTATGATAAAAAATTAAAAAATCTGATCATTTTACATTTTATTAAAAGGAAGGAAAAAAAAACTGAATGTTAACTGAAAAATCTGACCAGATTTTGATTTTTGAAGGAAAATAACAATAAAATTAAAACCACAGGAATCTAGATTTAAAATGTTTAAGTTTTGAACTAAAGTGAACAAAGTGACCAAACTAAAAAACCAATTTGACAGTTTACCAGACAAATATAGCAAATCCACAGAATCCCTGTCATTTTATTCTATTTTTTGTAATTAACAACTTTTTCCCACCATAATACATTAATATGCTATATTTGTTTCTTTTCTATAAATACTAATAGTAATATTTAATTAGGTGTGACAATCATAACATAATCCTTAATACATGTAAAATAATCAAGTTTTGGATTATTATATTTAAGTTGTTTGATAAACGCGTTTGATTTATCATGTTTAACTCGTTTAGTTAAACAATTTAACATATTAACCCGTTTAGTTAAGCCCTGCTAACCAACTCTCCATTAAGGCATTGACATATTTACAACTTCACTAAATACTTGTTTACAACCCCTTAATCCATAAATTATGTGACCCATTTAAATAAACAAGTTAAACATGTTGTCATCAAGTTGCTAGATTTTAAGTTTGTTTAAATTAGAGTTGGATAACCATACGAAGCCGCACTTTATTCAATGGTTAACCCTGTCCACCCCAAACGATTCACATGGGTAATCCTAATAACTTTTCTTTACCCAAAAAAGCTTAATATCAAACTTAAAATTTTAAAAGCATAGTTTATCAAATTTGATTTTTAAGTTGCGTCTAGTTACTCTATGGTTCATTTGAAGAATGCATAATGATAGCGTTTTCAACAATTTCTAAAAGAATTCGATAAAGATTATGGAAAAGACCTAAGCTAATGTGTTTCTTTGTATTAAGAACATGGCGAAGTTTAAGTCTTTAATTTTTAGAATGGAACCCATGTCTGCAAACGTAAACGACGTTGATGACCTGACTCACTACCATTTCAATAAAAACTTAGTGTTCGAAGGTCCACATATTTTGAAAATATAAAAAACAAAATAAGAAAAAAAGTTAAAAACAAATTTTGCCCATAATGTTGTTATGTGTTCTCTTCTACACCTTGAATAACCACAATTTTCAACCAAACTCGACTCGTACACTTGCCATCGTCACGGCCGATCCTCAACCATATAAACTCATCGGACGATTTTCTACTGGCATTATCCGACAACATTACTATATAACCCCAACCCCATTTCCCCAACTCAAACACCACTCAATTTCCTAGTTTTTGGGGGTAAAACCCGGGACCATAAAGTTGCAGACATCACGGCTATACACGGAGCACAGCGGTCATCTGTATATGTCCGATCAGTTCGTTGTAAGGGCGCTATAACTGTCGAAGGTGGTCCTTCTACGCACGGTGGACGTGGGGCTTTGCCGTCTGAAGGCGGTAGTCCGTCGGACCTCCTGTTTCTTGCCGGTGGTGGGTCTTGGTTCTTGTTTCTTACGGTAGTTTAGATTGATTGATTGATTGATTGATTGGAGAAGATGTTGAGGATCAAGAGGGTGCCTACTGTTGTTTCGAATTACCAAAAGGATGAGGTGGAGGAAGGTGGTGGTGGTGGTGGTGGGTGTGGTCGGAACTGCATGAGAGATTGTTGCCTACCAGGTGTTTGTTTAAATGCCTTTCGTTTTACTTTCACCTTTTTACTTACCAATGTTTTCAGAACCGGATTACATCATACATACTATATTATAATCCATACAACAACGATGACAAAAAATGTAATTTTACGATTTTAAGTAATTACAATCTATAAAACATCTTGTACAATCAATTACAATATATTGTTGGTTTTTAAACGACCATATTTTTTCATACATTAATATTTAAAATAAAAATTACACTATAAAAACGAGAATTTTTGTTCTCTTTAATTTGGGTATGGTATTGTTATAGTAGTTTTTTAATTTTAAAAATATTAACATGTTTCTTGCCGCATCGTGCTGGCACTCATCTAGTACATATATACGAAAATAGTTTATGATTTGGTGTGAATTTGCAAATTTTTTTATTAAAAAAGACTTAAATAAATAAAAGATGGAGATACTAAATGGAAAAGAAGATGAGATTTTGAAGGAAAAGGTAAAAATTAGAAATCCTGTTGGTTTAAATGGGAACTCGAAAAGAAGCTTAACCGGTCTGGTTCAAAGAAGTGTAACCGGACCGGTGTAAAGAAGCTTAACCAAACCGGTTCTATGCTCCGTTCGTGGTTCAGCTGGTCCGGTTTTAAAAACATTGACTTTTTTACTTTGACTTCTATAATTAACATGTGGTTTGGTTTGATTCAGGGGCGAAGCTACCTTTGTATGCTTTCCAAAAATGTGATGCTAAGATTGAAGCCAGTGACAAAAAGGAGCCTCCTTTTGCTTTCTTGGAGTCTCTCCTCCTTGGAGAGGTAATATTCGAAAACTACTGTTTTGTTTTTATGGTTTTTGATTATCACTTTAGCTTTAAGCTAAAATTGTTCTTTCTTGTTATTTGTATTTAAAGTGGGAGGATCGCGCGGAGAGAGGATTGTTTCGCTATGATGTTACCGCCTGCGAAACTAAGGTATGCATGTCTTGGTTTTAATGTCTCACGTGCTCCCGGGTCAAAGTTAGTTATTTCATAGAAAACTTAACCGAGTTTTTGACGTCTGTCAGTGCTAAAGATTACCCGTGTTACATTTGAGTGAGCAGTAAGGACCAAGAGTGTAATTTTTCATAGTTAGGGACCAAACATGCAATATGGGTAAACCACAGGGAACATCCATGTAATTAACTCAAGAAATTACAAGTGGTTTGTGTGATAAAATGTTGATATGATAAAGAGATGAGATATGCAACTTCTAACTGTATATAAAGCTTGTTTGGTTGTATATAGAGCAACGCTTTGCATACATGAAGCTCTCGCCTTGCGCCTGAGCTTTCAGGACCTAAACGCCTCGAAGCGCGTCACGCTTTTTAAAATCAACTTTCTTGAATTCCATGAATCTTTGATAAGGGAAATGCGCAAACACAATTAAGTTGCTGCTATATTAGTTATAGTCTGTCTAATTATATATGTAATTGAACAGGTGATTCCAGGAGATTATGGGTTTATCGCTCAACTAAACGAGGGTCGCCACCTCAAAAAGCGCCCAACCGAGTTTCGAGTGGACAAAGTTCTTCAGCCATTTGACGGGAGCAAGTTCAACTTCACTAAAGTCGGTCAGGAAGAGATTCTATTTCAGTTTGAATCAAGCAAAGACGGTGAAGTCAAGTTCTATCCAAACGCTCCTATTGATGTGGAAAGTTCACCTAGTGTTGTTGCCATTAACGTAAGTTAACTCGATCACATTATACATTAATTTAGTAGATTCATCATTCATAGTGAGCCACATGGTGATTTGATATGTTATTGTTAATATTATCAATAGGTAAGTCCAATTGAATATGGACATGTGCTTTTGATTCCACGAATTCTTGAGTGTTTGCCACAAAGGATTGATCACGAGAGCTTATTGCTTGCACTTTACATGGCGTCCGAAGCTGCGAACCCATACTTCCGTTTGGGTTACAATAGTTTGGGTGCTTTTGCTACTATCAATCACCTTCACTTTCAGGTTTAAATCTACCTTGATCTCCGTTACATTTAAATATTTAATCTAGAGTAAAATGCCATTTTCGTCCCTGAGGTTTGGCTAGTTTTGCAACTTCTGTCTAAGGGTTTGTTTTTCCGCATCCGGATCCAAAAGGCTTGACATCTTGCCATTTTCATCCGACTCATTAACTCCATCCATTTTTTCCCGTTAAGTCAGGGGTATTTTTCTTTTTTGTTAACTTAAAGGGCAAATTCGGTTTAACAGATTCGGTCAGAGGTATTTTAAATGCTTGTACATAAAGTGAAAAAGACCGAATTGCCCTTTAAGTTAACAAAAAAAGACAAAATGCCCCTGATTTAACGGAGAAAAATGGATGGACTTAATGAGCCTGATGAAAATGGCAAATTTTCAAACCTTTTGGATCCAGATGCAAAAAAACAAACCTTTGGACGAAAGTCGCAAAACTTGCCAAACCTCATGGATGAAAATGGCATTTTACTCTTTAATCTACTATGTATTATGTGTGTGTGTGTGTGTGTGGGGGGGGGGGGGGTTATCAAATCTCATATTATCAAGATTTTTGTAATGATAACAAGGAAATAGGGAGTATATGTCTATATGAGATGAAATGTATATGTTTATACTTATGATATGTTTACTTTCAGGCTTATTATCTCGCTGTTCCCTTTCCGATAGAGAAAGCACCCGTTAAAAAAATCACCGACTTCAGTGGCGGAGTTGTAATTTCCGAGATTCTCAAGTACCCCGTTAGAGGTCTTGTGTTTGAGGGTGGATATTCACTCGAAGATTTATCAAATGCGGTATCTGATTCATGCATGTGCCTGCAAGACAACAATATACCTTATAATGTTCTTATATCAGATTGCGGGACCCGCATATTCCTTTTACCTCAGGTAAACAAACTTGGTTATCATTATCTATAAACCGGCCTATTTGATTTATAACTTGTAACATCCAAATGATCTAACATTTTATCTATAATAAATCACTTGGAAAAACAGTGTTATGCTGAGAAACAAGCGCTCGGAGAAGTGAGTTCCGAGCTTCTAGACACCCAAGTGAACCCAGCGGTATGGGAGATTAGCGGTCACATGGTGTTGAAACGGAAACAGGACTATGAGGGTGCCAGCGAGGATAACGCGTGGCGACTTCTTGCTGAGGTGTCACTTTCTGAGGAACGGTTCCAAGAAGTGGTAGCCATCATCTTTGAAGCCATCTCATGTGCTGTTATTGAGAACAAGAGCGTGCATGATGAAGACGAGAGAGATCTTGAAGACGTCGATGCCCTTGCTGAGGTGTCACTTTCTGAGGCAGTTGTTGTGGCTGCGTAGCAAGGATGCCGTGTTCGACACAAGGGTAATTTTGGTATTTTTCCAGCTAGTATGTTGTGCCTGAAAAAGTCCTATGTTTCTTAACATACATGGGATTAGGTTCTTGTTATGGAGGTGTGTTGTTACACTGTTATAGTGTTATGTATAAAAGTTGTGAATTTTGCAAAAAAAAAAAAAAAAAAAAAAAAGTTGATATTTGATCCTGTATTTGGAGTTGATGATTAAGGGCGATTAGTGATTCTATTATTTGCTTAATAGTTTGTGTTACCACCCATCATTAGCTTGACATTGCTATTATGCTACAACTACAAGCTACTTTACGCGATAAAATTAGAGATGTTTATGAAAGCGGCGTTACTGATGTTATCGGTATATCAAAAGGAGATAACAGTAACACGACTGGTCATGGCACCTAAGAAAAGTGGGAGGTTCATGTCCAATTTAGTGTTCCAATTCATTATTATGTTAATGAACAATCTTTCATTGCTCCATGAATCCAAGTCACTCAATTATGTTCAACTTGGGTGCCCAAACACTGACAACTTGTCAACAGGTAAGAGCATGACTCGTAGCTGCATGTTTTTATGACATGAGTGTCTTTGTCTAGTTTGAGTATTCTTGTCCTTTTAATATATATAAAATGAGTAAAGTTTCCGTACAAATAACTACTCTAATGTACTAAACGTACGAATAGCATAAAAAAAAAACAAAAAAACGCGGTGGCATTTTCGTAAATATTTGCTTGTAGGGTAATTATCAAAATTACTCTAAAAATGATCCTGTAGAGTAATTTTGATCTTGTAGAGTAATTTTGTAAAATGTTCTTGTAGAGTAATTTTGATCAAAAAACTATACCTCACCAAAAAACCTACCCCCCCCCCCCCCCCAAAAAAAAAAAAAAAAAAAAGAACATTTGTTATTAATGATGCTTTATGATATCTGACGGAGGGCGACGGTTTACAGATTCCATCCGGTTCCCACGCATCAAGGGAACCGGATCTCAAAAAGAACATTTGTCATTAATGATGCTTTATGATATCTGAAAGGTGATATGTGAGACGTAAAAGGTGATATGCATTTTAGCAATGTATTAGACTATGCGTAATAAGCATTATATGGGCGTGAAAGGGTTTGATAGCACCTCCAACACCGTTCCCCTGGACGTTATAGGGGTATGAAGAGGGGGAGACATTTCTAGAATAATGGTCAAAGAGAAGAAAAGGAGGGAAAATAATGAATAAAATGGGCATTAATGAGCATTGACCGTTACACATTTTTTAATGGGCGTTATCATGCTGATGTAACGAAAAATGTCCCATGGGAAGATATTAACCGTTACACATGGCCTAACAGATGGCCTTAAAGCGACTTCAATGAAGATACACAAAAAAGAGACGATCACATAATACTTAAACAATCGTTACATAGGATAAAGAGCCTTACATTATATAACATCAGTTACATAGGATAAAGAACCTTACGTTACATAACATCATGTTGTCGCACAATACCTAACTTCTTTTTAACGACAAATATTATTCTTACACCAATAATATTAAATTTTCCATTTGCGCAGGTTTAACCCACCCCTTTAAAAGCCATGTGTTTTAATTATTATTTTTTTTTCTTAATTTATATTTTAACCATTATAATTCCTTTGATTCAATTTGTTTTAATTATTATTTTAAGCAAAACGGTCATTAAGTTTTTTGATATGTTAATATCTAAGTTCTAATAGTTTATTGGAGTCAGAATATATCCATAAGAATTTTGATGCAAGTCTATATTCATCGAATGTCCTAAATAGGGAATAAGATCAAATATAAAGGCTCCTAATTGTAAAAAGGGTACAAAGGCTCCTAAAAAAACTCACTCCACAAAAAAAAAAACTTAAACATCCACCACCACCCAAAACCCTAAACCCCCACCCCCTCCCCCATCACCCACCCAAAAAAAAAAAAAAAAAAAGCCGAGGGAATGGGGATTTAGGTTTTTGGGTGGTGGTAGGTGTTTAGTTTTTTTTTTTTTTTTTTTTTTTTTTTTTTTTGGGGGGGGGGGGTTAGGTTTTTGGGTGGTGGAGGGGGGTGGGGGTTTAGGTTTTTGGGTGGTGGTGGGGTAGGGTGGGGGTGGGTATTTAGGTTTTAGGTGGTGATATAGTGGGTTTAATTTTAGGTTATTCGACACTTGTCACTCTATAAATCCTTCTTACAATTAGGAGACTTTGTAGAATAACTTGACCCCCTAAATAGATTTAAACTTTTAGGCTTGTCAAACCATAGATTGTTACCAAATGTTACTGTTCCAGTAACGTTATTAAGAAATATTGATAGAAAGAATGGTTTATGCAATAAAACTCAACTACAAATCATATCACTGAGTGATCAGGTTATTGAGGCACTCATATTATTATCTGGAAGTAATATTGGCGCTCAAGTGTTTATCCCTAGATTTTGATTAATACCGCCAAATAAAAGGATTCCGTTTGAATTGAAAAGAAGACAGTTTCCTTTCGCTGTATGTTTTAACATTATAATTAATAAAAGTCAGTGACGATTGCTATGTAAAGTAGGTTTGTTTCTAAAAGAATCGTTTTTTATACATGACCAATTATGTACACATTGTCCTGGATAAAAAAAATTCACTTCTATAAATTTATAAAGACATTGTCAAATTACTTAATTTGTATCCATAAATTCGTGTAAAATACGGGTCTAATAACCTAATAAACTAGTATAGTAAAAAAAACAATATTTTTTACACTAGGGACTATAAGTGTCATTTAGACATTACATTACAATGTTTAAAGTGCACAAGCTGAGATTGGCGGCGAGTTCTTTGAACGCGAACCTGTGACAACCGAAGTTCTATTGTTTCAGCAGGTTTTCTCTATCAAGAATCCATTCTCGTTATGGAAATAATTTGTATTGTGTGTTTTAGTGAAAACCCTAATCGCCTTTGTTAAGTTTTGATGTCAAATTCGACACCATTTTAGTAATTTAGTCTTCCTTAAATGGATCCTGATGTTGTTGTTTGACATTCTGATAGTGAATTAGGACCTTTAATCTGACAAATTGAAGGCCCATGTGTTTAATTTATTATTATTGAATGTTTTGCTTGATGCCCACCAAGTGTTCGACCTATTGCCCCAATGAAAATGGTTCATTGATTATGTCATTTTTATTTCAATATATTTGTTCTGCTTTTTGTAACTGTTGTTTGATCGTAATACCCTTGTCAAGTAGTTATCTTTCATGGGCCTTGTGTCCAATTTATCACTAATGAGTGATGTGCTTAATGCCCACCAAGTGTTCGACCTATTGCCCCAATGAAGATGGTTAATTGATTATGTCATTTTTGTCTCGATACATATGTTCTGCTTTCTGTAATTGCTGTTTGATCATAATACCCATGTCAAGTAGTTACCTTTGTTCAGATTTATGGTGGAATAGAAACCCACAATCACTGTTTTTCTAATGTTTTCTTTCAGTTGCAGAAGAGATGAAGAAAGGGATTCACCCTCAGATGCAATGGATCTCATACGTGACCCAAAGTGGCCGATTGATACACGTTATGATGACCAAAATTCACGAGACAGGCAAGGTTTATCACTTTAAAGCAAGAAAACAGATGGCTCAAAGTGTCGGTCAGGTTGCCAAGTTCAAACGTCGTTATGGACAAGCGGAAGAAGAAGAGAAAGATAACGAGGCTAAGTGAACCAGTATGTCGCCTTTCATTTTAATCCAAATTTGCACCATAAACATGAACCGCATTGGGTTTGTTCCCACATATCTCTTCGGTTTACCTGCATAATCTGATATTTTGTCAACTTTGGTAGCATCTTTGTTTCTCTGAATCAAGATTTCGTTTGCAAATTTTCATACGGACGTAGCATTTAATGATATTTTCGCCTATTTTGGTTAATAATATTATCGTCTATAGTAAGATTATTGATGTCATCTCTTTTAGCATGTGCACGTTAATATCACCGATATATCGGTTATTGGTCCCCTGGTGAGATATCGGTCAAAATATTGGTATCGATATCATCGGTGATATTGACTGATATTGGACCAATATTTGACCGATATATCACCGATTTTCCCGATATCAGTATGCTTCTTCTTAGTTCTACCATTCGTCTTTCTTCTTATTGCTGCTATTAGTGTTTTAAGTCTTATTTGTTAGTTGTTACGGTTAAATATTAGTGTTTTAAGTCTTAGTCAGTTCCTACTTGCTACAATTGTTAGTGTTTTGCAAGTTGCAAAAGGTTAATCTGTTAATGGTAGAAGAGTATACTAAATTGATAGTGTTAAATTGCTATATATATAAATTCAGTATGACATTGAAATTACCAATATCCCACCGTGATTACCGATATCTCAAATATCGGTCCTTGACCGATATCCGATTTTTTGCTGCATTAACTGCTTAGCACGTTAGTCATAAGAATGAAGGGGTGTTTGGACGTTATTATTGCGTTCTGAAAGTGATTATGTGATTAGGGATAACGATAATTAGTTGGGCTTAGATGTTATTTAGGTCCACTGTTTAGGGCCCATATTGACCGGTAAACGGGCTTAGATGTTATTTAGGTCCACTGTTTAGGGCCCATATTGACCGGTAAACTATCTTTCAATCTTGTGTGAATATGCTGTTGTAAAGGTGAGAGTGTAGGCTGTAAGTTTTGCTTTAATCACATGAAATGTATATAACACAAAAAAGTCTTTGTTAAGACACCCAAAGCACAATTTATAAAGCAATGAAAAACCTTTCTTTAACACATTAATAATCATTACCCCTCGCGCAACAGCACATACACAACCCAAAAGCCGTAAATTACTCACCCGTAAGAAAAACATGACATCACTCGTGATACTTATATATATTGTTTCAGAATCTGTAGACATTTATAAAACTAATGCATCCTGCAAATGGTTCGATTAAAATGTATTCGAATCACCCTCTTGGTTCTTGTTCTGCTGGTTTTGAATATCGTGCAAACTGAAGGCAACAAGCACAACCGAACCCGGGTTGTGGGTTTGGGTCTAAATGTCACAAATGGGTCACAAGCGGTGGTGCCATGGGTTAGGCGAGTTAGGCTCCAAGCCGTCGGGTGCGCGGATAGACCCTGGATTTGTAATTCGGGTGGGTTTCCATCTCCAGTTAGAAGACGGTGTTGTGGAAACCGTTGTGTTGAGGTGACCTCAGATGTGAACAACTGTGGAGTATGCGGGATTCGGTGCCCGTTTAACTGGCAATGTTGTCGGGGTCTATGCACCGATATCAATATCAATCCGTTTCATTGCGGGCGGTGTTTCAATCGATGTCCGTTTTTAACCTTTTGCACCTTTGGTATGTGTGGATATGCCGGGCCCTTCCCTCCATTCCCGCCCCGACCCCCAAAACCGCCATTCCCACCGAAACCACCATTCCCGCCCCGACCCCCTAAACCACCATTCCCGCCCCGACCACCTAAACCACCATTCCCGCCCCGACCACCTAAACCACCATTCCCGCCCCGACCACCGAAACCACCATTCCCGCCCCGACCACCGAAGCCACCATTTCCGTTTCCCCCCAAACCCCCAAAGCCTCCTAAAGGACCCGAGCTCCCGCCTGAAGGTCCACCGTTAGTTGATCAACCACCAATTATTGGCAGTCCACCGCCCGTAGATGAAGGCGGTGAACCACCTCCGTCTGATGTCCAGCCACCGCCGTGATAAGTTATTTTGGGTCTGATGTGGTCAGTGTGCTATTGCCATGATGGAGTTATGGTTTTAGGGGGTGTTTGGACTAGCTTTTTTTTTTTTGGCTTATGCTTATATTTTAAAGTAGCTTATGCTTATTTTCTTTCATTTAATAAGCTATTTTTAAGTGTTTGGATTAGCTTATATTCTACAAGTTGATAAGCTCTTTTTAAGTGTTTGGATTAGCTTATATTCTACAAGTTGATAAGCTCTTTTTAATTCATGGCATAATATAAATAAAGATAATTATTATGTAAACTTGTGTACGGTTATTGTTCATTTGTTTGGGGCCTATATTATTTAATAAAGTATTTATTTCATTATTATACTACAAAGTATATGTTGTTATGACTAGTTGACTACATATGCTTTCATCGGTTTTTATAGTTGAGCTTACGATCTAAATCCATTAGCATGCGTTCGGATATAGTGTGTTTTACCATATTATTCGGTTCGTCGTAGATCCAGTAAGTGTCATCGTATTGCGATAATTGGATGTCTGAGAAATTCTTTTTACCATATTACTAAAGTTCTAACAATAATGTATATTTTCTATTGAGGAACTACACATGATGGTAATTACACATATAGTGCCTCGGTCCATTTATCAGGAGACATGGTTTTAAAATCAGATACGAGATTGAAATTATCAAAATTTGTCTAGAGATATAATAACGTATTCTATGTAATCGCATTTATAAATCCTTATAAAGTTTTAGTTTAGATATGATATAACGTGGTTAATTCATATACAACTCATCATTAAATATTTTTAGATCTGTCACTTAATCGTTAAACTTGGCATAAAAGAAAAGAGGAAGATTAACTATCCTTAATCAAGTTTCTTGTTTTTATAATCAGGGGTTTGGTGGGACATCTTGTTTGTGTAAGACGTTTCAACCCCTTTTTGTTATAAAGTTGTAATTTCTTGTTTTAAGATCAACAATAACAACTTTTTTTTTTTTTTTTTTAACAACAAAGGTTACATAATCACTACTCCTAAATTACACCAAGTTTACTACATTGTCAGGAATTGAACCCTGGTTTCTCTCTAAGAGGGACAAAGCCTCTACCACCCCACCAAAGTGGTGATGGCATCAACAATAACAACTAATAGAACAAATTGTATGTGTGTTATATAGATTTATATAGTTGGCTTTATGAATAACAATGATTTGTTTAAATTACTTTTGTAATTTATAGGCACGATGATTAGCTTGAGTGTTTGTGTAAGTCACGTTTTTTTTTTATTTAACTGATTAATTATCTTATATATCCACCATCCACATCCCCCTTTACTCACCCTTTCTCGTCCTTCTAACCATGTGTTCATTTGTTCTCGTCAGTGGTCAGTCCAACAAATTTTATACGGGGTCATGGAACTTTTGGGATCTGTTGACTATCGTTATATATTAAATTTTTCGGTATGGTTTGGTTTAGATCAAGTTGGGTCATATCAAAATGATATTTAGATGTTAAGACGGGTGGTGTGGAATAAAGCTTACATGGTAGTTAAGACACCACATCAGTGCCACATAAGCAGTGGGGCTTTAAAGGCCCAGCCCACTCACTAGCATGGTATGAAATATAACCCTTTAACCGTCAATGAAAAGAAAAAGGAAAATAAAGGGAAAAAGAAACAAGAAAATGGGTGATTGGTGGAAAGGAAAAGGGGGCTCACACATGCATGGATGGCGTTTGTTACGGGGCTGACAGAAGGACCTTTGGCGGCCCCTTTAACTAAAGCGCTGGGTACACGAGGGCGTTAAGGGGCTTTATTGGGTGAGGTGGACGGGAACGCCGCTCCACACCCACCAACCTCAAATTTGTGTTTAATCTTGCTTAATCAGTTGAATTTTGGACCAAAACTGGCCCTAGAGGGCTACCATCATTGCCCCTATCTTTTTTCTCGATCATTCTATCTCTCTCTCTTTTTTTCAAGAGAGTGATTTGTGTAAAATTATTTCCTTTAACCATTCTATTTATAAATTTTAACTTTTGTCATAAAATTTCTTGAATCCTCTACACAGGGTTATATTTATTCACCATATACATATATAATATAAAATTTTAGGGATGTTACAAAACTGAATTTTTGGTGAATTAAGTTTAAGTTTTAGGCGAATTAAGTTTTAATGAAAAACGAACTGAAATGTGTGAAGAAATAAGATTTTTATTTAGGAAAAGGACAAGGACGATGAGTACGTTTTATCACCGATGAACTTGTATCTGTTTTCAGAAAACCAAAGTTTACGATTTGGTTTCGGTTATACATTTTCTGAAAACCGAAAAGCTTGACTTTTTATTAAAGGAGCACAAAAAAGAAATAAAAAAGTAAACCGTCTATTTTTAATGTTATTTATTGAATTTATGTATTATAACTTTTATTTTTGAATGTTAAGTAATTTATACAAATTAACAAATGGTGTATCCTAAAAAAATTAGACCTAAATTTGTAACTTAATTGACAATTACCTAACAAAATATTAGGCCTAAAATTTTTGAATAGCTAAACCATAAAAACTATAACCTAACTAAATCCATTGTGAAAACAAAAAACTAAAGCCGAATGGTTTTCAAAAATTCATAAAACAAATTTTCGGTTTGATTTAAGTTTAAACTCGACCCATAAACATTCTTGGATTAAGAAGTATAATTAATAGATGTGTGAGTTAGCCGTAAAAATATATGAAGTCTCTTCTTAAACTTGTAGAAGTACATACTTTTCCAATTTCAAGATAAATATGATTAGAAAAAATATGTATCAAGGCATTCATATTGAGTTCTCTTACAGTCTTACTTCATCTCTATAATTACAATAAAAACACTATTTTTTCTCTCTTATTTTCAATTAAATAATACTTTTTATAATTTTATTATTACCTTTTCTCTTTTCTCCACTCACAAACACTTTCAAAAAATATAAAAAAATACAGAGACGAACAATATCTCCTCCAAATTTATTGATGAACAATAAAAAAAATATAGAGGTTACACTCACGTAAATATGTAAGATCCATTGTGAAAACTCTCAGAATATGTAATTTTTCAAGTTGATATCTAAACCGGAAAAAAGCATGTTGGATTTTTAGGCCGGTGGGTGTGGGGTGCGTCTCCAGGTCGTGATGGCCCATCGAGGCCCGTTAACATCGCCCCCTAGGGGCCCGACACGTCGGTTTCGTCGACCAAGAGATGAAGGAGACGGAGCTATGTGTTTGACGGTTGTGATATGAATATTAAAGGGACACACTCATCACCCACACTCTAAAATCCTAAACCCATCACTTGAGTGTGGTGATGACCCTGATGACAAACCGCTTACATATCGATTTAACACCAAATGACGGACCACCACCACGCAGTCGCACCAGCGTATTCATAGATTTTAGGCTTGTGGCCCTATCCAAAGTCACGCACGGTCACCCCCAATAATACTCTACATAGATTCTTGTGTTTTTCTTTCTTTTTTTTTGCCCTAAATCTCCATTTAAGTTCACTATATCTCAATCCACCTTTCTCTATTTGTTCGCTTTGTTCTGCAAATCAATTTACAGAGGCCAGTACCAGTTCGTGATCGTAGGTAATTTCTCATCTTCCGTCTCATTGTTGTTCATACCTATTTATGATTATCACCGATGTTTTCTTCATTCTTGTTCAAGTTATCGTTACAATCCCTCATTTAGATATTTTAAGTGAGGATATTGATTTTTATTGCGTTAAAAAGTAGCTTGAATTTGACTTTTAAAGCCAAATGAGATATTAAGAAATTAAGATGTTTTTTAAATATTTTTTAGCCTGTAAATGAACGTAATTCGTTTAGTTAAATGAATGAACATGAACGCATGTCTCGTTAGTCGTTTGTTTATGTGTGTTAGTGTACTTTTGATTAAGTTTGTTCATTTACATTCATTTATACATAAAATATATAGCAATTTAACACTAACAATTCAGTATACTCTCCTACCGTTAACAAATTCTTAACCTTTTGCAACTTGCAAAGCACTAACAATTGTTGCAAGTAGGAACCGACTAAGACTTAAACACTAACATTTAACAATAACAACTAACAATTAACACTTAAAATACTAATAGCACCAATAAAAAGAAAGACGAATGGTAGAAATAAGAAGAAAGGTACTGAAATCGGGAAAATCGGCGATATATTGGTCAAATATCGGTCAATATCGCCGATATTCTCGGTACCAATATTCTGACTGATATTTTGCACCGTTATCTCGGTAGGGGACCGATAACCGATATATGATATATCACTGATATATCGGGATATTAACTACATAGCAATTTAGTCTAGTTTTATGAAATTAAAATATGACCAATACAGTTTAGTCTATTTTATTATTTTTTTAGGCCAAACGAATTGATGTTCACGTTTACTTTTAATTGGTGCTCATTGAATTATGTTTGTTTATATTTGTTCATATGTTTTTTAGTTATGTCCGTTCGTATGTGTTCATTAACGTTCGTTTATACTATTAATTAACTAACACGAGCTAGAAAACCCCTTGGTTTAATTCTTTGTGTTCAATTGTTTGCTCGGTTAAAGTTAAACGATCGGACACGAACATGCCCATTTCATGTTCGTTCGGTTAATTTACAAGCCTAAATTATGCTATACGGCTATACACATAATTGATTGTCCTAACTCCCCTAATGAGATAAAATCATGAAACAGGAACAAGTTTATGTTGTAATAAATACTCAAGTTTCAATATTGTTTCATTGCTTTGAATTATTTTATAATGGTTTAAGTTTAAAGACCCAAATGAAACAATTATAACCATCACTAAGTGCTCTAGTGGTGGCCACGGATATTTAAGTTCCACCTATGGTCGGCGCGGGTGAGTTTTTCCCTCCAGGTCTCGGGTTCGAGTCTGAGTGATAGGGGTTTCTCATTGAGGGGTTTAAATTGGGGATCTATTGTGCGAGGGGGCTCTCTAGCACGGACCCGGTTAAGACGACGTATGCTAGATCTCCCGACATTCGCGAGTAATTCACACCTTTAAAAAAATGAAACAATTATGAAACTTGGTTATTACTGGAAAGAGTAATCACTAAATAAGTAACCAACATTTATATTTGTTCCATTTAGATATCTTATTTTTGACACTTACAAAACTACAATCGAGCCGGGTCTCACTGGAAGCAGCCTCTCTATTCCTACGGGGTAGAGGTAAGGCTGTCTACATCTACCCTCCTCAGAGGCTCAGACCCTACCTTAGCTTTGCTATTGGTGGGATTTACTGAGTATGATGATGATGATTTTTGACACTTACAAAAAATTGATAACAGTGGAACAATTATAAAACTTGAGTGATTTCGTAGTTAGAAAAAAGTTTTGAGTGACTTTAGTGGAACACTGAAGAAACTTGGTTACTATTAGTTGACGTATTTCCCTTAAAATACAAGTGAAAATGGAAATTGTTGCGATTTTGACGGCCTGCTAAATTGATGTCGGCGTCTTATTTGAATTTGGAAAATACAAGGTTGGGGATAAAATCCCAAAATGTATATTCTTTTATTCTTTTCATTATTTGTATACCTCAAGAAATATTAATAGTTGTAAGTTTATAGATATAAATGTATAATCACAACTTTGTGAAAAAAAATTATATAGGTGAGTATCAACTCAAGACAATGTCATCTTGTGCATTTTCGACATCTACGTTGCGTGAGACGCTGCCAAATCATGAATCCGTATGCAAAAAACCAAGTGAATTCAAGAAAAACTGCATTTCTGCTGACGTGTCGCATCTGAAGCTGACCTGGCGTAACTCGATGACATGGAAACAAACTGGAAGTAGACTCAAATGCAGGGCACTAGATGTTAAAAACACCGATGCTTTCTTGAAAGGGCGATTGTTTCAGCTTGATGATGTGATTGAAGCACAACAGTTTGATAGAGAGATCTTGAGTGCTATATTCGAAGTGGCACGTGAAATGGAAACGATTGAGAAAAAGTCACGTGGGAATCAGATCTTAAAAGGCTTTTTAATGGCTACTCTTTTTTACGAGCCTTCGACGAGAACCAGGCTTTCGTTTGAGTCAGCGATGAAGCGGTTGGGCGGTGAAGTTTTGACAACAGAAAATGCGCGTGAATTTTCGTCTGCTGCAAAAGGAGAGACACTTGAAGGTAATTATAAGTGGTGTTTGGGTCGGGTGATGGGTCAAAACAGGTTTGGGTTGTAATGGGTCGTTTTCAGTACGGGTCAAAACATGTTGGGTTGAGTTGGGTTGACTGGTACACAGCTTTTCTTCATTCTTTGGTGTTTTTTTTTTATAAATAATTAATGCATTAGCCATGGTTACTGGAAGTGACAAGCAATACTATCACAATTATAATCTGTATCTTTGAATGAAACGAGTTAGAAGGTTGTATGAATTAAAATAAAAATAGACGTTGGACGACTTTCAACTTGTTCGACATGTTCTCTTTTTAGATAATTTGTATGTAGTGAATTGGGTCAAAAAGGGTCGTGTTGAAACTGATCATTTGGGTCAGATTGGGCATCCACACACTTTTTTGTCCTTTTTATAGTTACTAATGAGATAATTATGAATGCAAAAACAATATTATCATAATAATAACAGAAATCTTAGAGACTTAGAGTAAAATGATTTTAGGAGGTTGTATGCATAACGCACTAGAAATAGACTATGAACAACTTTCAACCCATTCCACCCGTTTCCCTTTCTCAGCTACAACCCTAATGAACCCGTTTAAGGTTGTAGATTTTTCGTTCATTATGTAGATTTTTTTTTTTTTTTTTGCAGATAATTATGCTTAAAAAAAAATACTATAATAAAATTATTAATAATAATCTGAATATCTGAATAAAATAAGATAGGAGGTTGTATACTTGTATGCATTAAAAATAGACTTTGTGCGACTTTCAACCCGGCCGTTCCTTTTTTAAGTTAACCTTTTTCATTGGAATCATTAGAGATATAAAAATAAGATAAACCAAATCAACCCACTAATGAGTAAATGGGACGAAATTGCCACCTTCATATCGTTCAAACTATTTTGTTTTGATACTTTATTTAGATACAATAAGGACGGTTGAAGGGTATTCGGACATCATTGTAATGAGGCATTTCGAAAGTGGTGCTGCTAGAAGAGCCGCCATGACAGCTAATATTCCCGTTATTAACGCTGGTGATGGACCAGGACAGCATCCTACTCAGGTATACCCTGAAAATGCCGAGATTTTCTTGTGATTTTTTTAATTACATTTCATCATGACAAGATTAATATAAAAAGAATTCAATATTATGTTTGTTTTGAATGCACTAGCGGGATCATTTTACTAATGTACTTAAAAAAATAGGAATAATGGATTTAAATACTCCCAACTATTGTTAATTGGCCGCCACCGGTCCTAACTACGGCCGCCACCAGTCCTAATTACAAAAATCACCACTGGCAGTCCCAACTATTAATATATTGCCCTCCAATGGACCCTGACTAACGGAACCCTAACATTGTTAGTCGCCGGTTGCTGGAAAATCGCTTTTGGCCGGAAAACTCAACATTTTCGTCCCAAACCTCTTTGTAACCTTAGATTTGACTTTTAGGAACTTTTTTCTAGTAAAAGCTTCAATTATTAAGGTCGTTGGAAAAACGTTATTTGGCCGGAACACACCTTTTTGGCCAGAATACTCAACCGTTTCGTCTCAAACCTCTTTGTAACCTTGGATCGGACCTTTAGGAACCTTTTTATAGTAAAAGCCCCAATTACTGAGGTCGCCGGGTAACTCCTTTTTGGCTAGGAAACTCCTTTTTGGCCGGAAAACTCAACATTTTCCTCCCAAACCTGTTTGTAACCTTAGATCGGACTTTTAGGAGCCTTTTTCCGGCCAAAAACGTTTTTCCGGCAACAGACGACTAACGGCGTTAGGGTTCTGTTAGTCAGGGTCCATTGGAGGCCAATATGTTGATTAGGGGTGTAAACGAGCCGGGCCGAGCCCGAGCTCGACCAGGCTCGAGCTCGGCTCGTTAGGTTTTTATGATGCTCGAGCTCGAGCTCGGCTCGGTTCGAGCCTACGTCTTTGAGCTCGAGCTCGGCTCGCGAGTAAAACCCAAAGCTCGAGCTCGGCTTAACTCGGCTCGAACTATTTTGAGAACAACCTTAAACGAGCTAAAAGCTCGGCTCGAGCTCACTTCAACATCGCTTAAACGAGCCAAAGCTCGGCTCTAGCTCGGCTCATCAATGTTATCATCATTATTAATATATTATATATTAAAAAATTAAAATTTTGTATGGGCTCGTTTGGGCTCGCGAGCCTAAACAAGCTTTGTATTTCGGGCTCGAGCTCGGGCTCGATAACAAAACGAGCTCTATTTCAGGCTCGAGCTCGGGCTCGGGCTCGTTAAGGCTCGGCTCGTTCGAGCTTTTAACCGAGCCGATCACGAGTAGCTCTCGAGCCTCTGGGCTTGTTTACACCCCTAATGTGATAGTTGGGACTGCCAGTGGTGATTTTTGTGGTTGGGACCGGTAGCGGCCAATTAACAATAGTTGGGATTATTTAAATCCATTATTCCAAAAAAATACGTTGTCTAATCACCACAATTGATTGGATTACTTATTTTGATTCTATGTTGTGGTAAATGTAACAGGCTCTTCTTGATGTGTACACTATTGAAAGAGAGATAGGAAAGCTGGATGGAATTAAAGTTGGTCTAGTAGGTGATCTTGCTAATGGCCGTACCGTTCGATCCCTTGCGTATCTTTTAGCCAAATACAATGATGTGAAAATCTACTTTGTTTCTCCAGAAGTTGTTAAAATGAAGGTATGCACTTTATAGACCATAGCCTTATGAAAAGTCAACGGCAATGTCAACCCATTTACTTATGAATGGATCGATTCAGGTCATGTTTCAATTTCACTCCAACCGTCAAACGGGTTGAATAACAAAATATTTAAAAAGGAAGTGGGTCAAATGGGTACATAGTTCTCCCATATGTGTTTTTATTGAAAGCGTTAATTACGTTTTTCGTAACTGTGGTTTGTTAAAAATAACCATTACAATCAATTAGTTTAAAAATTGCCAAAACAATACCTGGACTCACTTTTATTGAAAATAACCCCATCCAATTTACCGTTGCCGCCACCTCCACGGCGGCGAATACGACGGCAACCACGGCCGTGTCTGTAACTGTCGCGGAGGCGTTGTCAGGTGTTAATTCGATAAATTCCGCAACGAGGTCGTTTCGGTTTTGTCAAAAACTTAACGGTAAATTGGATGGGGGGTTAACGGAGGTGGACTCTAATTGTTACAAAAGTGAAAGTACTAGTAATGTTTTGACAATTTTTAAACTAATGGACTGTAATAGTTATTTTCAACAAACCACTGGGACGAAAAACGTAATTAACTCTTATTGAAATAATGTTTTATGTAATCATATTCGAAGCTAATTCTTCACAATAAATTTGGATAAGTGTTTCTGGTCAACCCAACATGTCATTTGACCCATACCAAAAAATGTTCTGTTTTGACTCATAACCCAACCCGCTCCCGCCTATACTTACAATATTTTCTAGATTCCTGAATTATGTGCTTATTTATATGTTTTCTTGGTTTAAAAATGGGCCCGTAGGACGACATTAAGGACTACTTAACATCAAAAGGAATCAAATGGGAAGAAAGTGCAGATCTAATGGAAGTGGCATCCAAATGTGACGTTGTGTATCAAACTCGCATCCAACGAGAGCGATTTGGGGAAAGAGTTGATCTATATGATGAAGCGCGTGGCAAATACATTGTCAATCGTGATGTCTTGAGTGTAATGCAAAAGCACGCAGTGGTCATGCATCCTCTTCCAAGGCTTGATGAGGTAAGCGTGACTCGTAATAAAATAACAGGCCATTTCTTGTCTTTCTTAAAGTTCAAATTTCAAATATATACTTTTGAATTTCATAATACCATTTCTCACCCTTTCAAAACACTTGAAGAATGTTATATTTAATCAATTATATTTAGATATGATATTTTAATCTTTTAGAAGGATACGTATGAAATTAAATCCTAAACATAAATTTGGGTATGCCGTATGCAACACAAATTCAGTCACAATTTTTCACTTTTAGTTGTTTACATTACAAAACAACCAAGAAAAACATTTATTTTGGTATGCATTTGCATATGTGCGTATTCATCTCAGTACCGCAATAAATGTGGGTTGATTCATGTTATATCTGACCTCTATCGGATGGGTGTGCTCTAAATAATAATTAGTTAAAAGGTAACTGGTCAAACGGTCGAAAAAGTTGAAATTGAACTCTAGTGTATTTAAATTGTTAGAACCTCTTTAGATCACTTGTATCCAAAAGTATTAGACTAGTATTATTATTATTATTATTATCATATAGTTATGGTAATCATATATATCACATTGATTACTGATTAGTTATATAATCAAGAAAAAGAAACAGAAGATGTTTGCAGGTTGGCCTGACCCATCCAAACCCGTAATGGGTATATCCGTTTCTGAAACCACCCGTTTTTTCTTTAATCTGAGGTGGTTTGTTTATTTGATGATGCAAACAATGACATTCGTCTTATTGATCATATGTAGATCACAGTGGAAGTAGATGACGATCCAAGAGCCGCGTACTTCAGACAAGCGAAAAATGGACTCTTTATTCGAATGGCTTTGTTAAAGCTCTTACTTCTTGGTTGGTGATGATGATGATGATTCAAATTTTGAAAATTGCAGGAATAATAATGTTGGTATGAAAGATGCATGAATTAGATCAATCAACACTTTTTTTTGCATGGATGTTAATTGCATTTATATGTGCTATTAATTTTGGACCAAATAGACATATGATAAGCTTCCAAGACATCATTTGTGCTATATGTCTTCTTATGAGTGTTGGTTATTATGATTTGATTTTCAATGATGAAAGCTGAACCAGATTTCAAAGTGCATGGAAATATATTCCAATGAAAGTTGTGATTGTTGTTTTGGATGCATAGTTTCTTTTTGATAAAGGTTTAAATTTTTTCAAGAAGAGTAAAGTGCCATTTTAGTCCCTGTGGTTTGGGCTGTTTTGCCAGTATAGTCCAAAGGTTTTATTTTTCGTCAGTGGATCCAAAAAGGTTTCACCATTACCATTTTGGTCCAACTGACTTAACCCCTTCCATGAACCTCTGTTAGTCAAGGGCAATTTTGTCAATTCTGTTTTATTTTATTTATTTAAAGCATTTATTAAACCAACCTTATTTAAGGGACTATTTGTGTAACTAACTTCAAGTTTTGGATCAGAATGAAAATACATATGTTTTTTATTCAAATAAAGAAATTCACACCAACCCCTCACAATCATCCTTCTCTCTCTCAAGTCTACGCCACCACCAACCCACCACCACAACCACCAACCACTACTGCCGTCATCGCTGACCACCACCGCTGCACCACTATTATTGAAACCGCCACTATCCAAACCCCCACCACCATCCACTTTTCATTCCCCCAAACAACGGCGGACCAAACTGAAGAATAAACAATAATTATCACCGTCTAAGAAGATTCTGATACCTACCGAGCAGGCGGTTACGTGGTGATTATGGGTGATGTTAGGACGGAGTGGTTGTGTGAACGGTGTTGCAGCGGCGGTTACGTGTCTCGATCACTTTAAATAATTTTGAATTTTATAATTAGTTTCTATCTCATTTTTATCTAAGTTTCCATATAAACTTTGTTCAAAATTGAACCCCACTACGTATCTATTTTTATTAATGTTTCAACATTTTTTTTTGCTTGGGTAATACTGAAGTGTTTCAATTTTAATAATAAATAAATAACTGATTACATTATTTGAATTTTTATAATTAGTTTTCTTATTTTTATCCACATTTTCATATAAACTATGTTTAAAACTTAAAAGCCACCCACCGCTACTTGCTTTCGCTCGCCAGGTTTGGCTCAAAAATTTTTAGGCCAAAATTGTATAACAGAATTGAGGTCTTTTTCGTAAAATAAAAAAATATATATATAAAAATTGTTTTAGATCTTATTTTTCATATATTGATGTGCACAAAGTGGTTTAATTAAAACTAACTATATTTAACCCTAACCTAGACACTCTAAGTTCAAAATTTACAACCTAAGACTCTATAAACCTAAATCACACAACCGACAAGTGTACCGATCAATGTAGTACAACCTAAGAAGTCTGAGTATCGAACCCACGAGACTCTACTAATTACGTTAACTAGACTCAATTACTTATCTACAGACTCGACTAAATTGTTTTTATATTTTGAGGGGGTTTTTCTAATAACCTAATGCAATTAATTAAAATACTATCTAACTCGAACACTGACACGAATTATGACTTTGGATTAATTCAGATGATGGAGAAGACACTGCCTAGGTTAGAATCCTATACATGTATGACGAGTTTTCTATCAGAATTGGAACTATTGTGGAATCGGGATCTTAAGTTGCTAAACTCAAAGGTAATCTAAAGGACCCTTGACTCTTCTCAAGGTGAAACCTAAAAAAACCCTAAAAGCTGTTAATTTACCGGTTTTAAGTGGATTCCCTCACGGGTTTCCAACTCTAATAATAAAGTACCCTAAAAGACAATCTACCTCACAACGCGAAAGTCAAGGGTAACTATGGATTCCTGATCTGACTCGGTAAGCAGGTAGTTAGGTAAACTAGGGGATCTTCTCACGAAGGATCTAACCCTAACAATTTAACAACCTAGACAAACTGACAATCTCTCACCTAACGGTAATTAAGATTAGTTGAATATCTAGACCTACTCAATTCATGACAATAACTCCTATGGATACCACGTCTAGTATACCATAAATTAACTAAAAACACACAGTAATTGATCTAACATAAACCTATAACCGAATCACATTTGACAAGGAATATGTGAAGTTATTAATCATGCAATTGAACAAGTAAAGATACACATACACATTAGATCATAAAAACCAAGTCTATACTTTTATTATTAAACCACAATTAATACTCTAAAACCGAATAGAAAAACACGTCAAAACATGGTATTCATTACGACCTAGGTAGCGTATAAAGCTTCTAACCGACAATCGTGGTTAAATCAGTAATAACGTTTAATTCAAAATCACAAAACATGGTTTCAATTGATAAAACGAAGAAAGAAAGAAAACGCATGATAAAACCCAAGTAATCTTCAATCCAACGCTTGAAAGCTCCAACCTTTAGCTTATGATCTCCAAAATCGTCTTCCGCAACTCCAAAATTCATCCGTTCAGGTTCTTTTTTCGTTCAAGATAAGTTATGACAAGTTGGAAATTTTGTTTGGTTATAACACCTTCAATCCTAACCCAACTCCAAAAATTCTGCGAATATAGACCCCTCACGCGACGCGAGGGAGATCACATCACACAAAAACCATCAAAGTCAACTATGTCAAACCAAGCCCCTCGCGTGACGCGAGGGGTTCTTCCTTTCCTTGTCGTGCGACACGACATGGTGTTTTACCCAGATTTCTTCGTTCGATCACTCGTGACTCATTCGAGGCTCGAGTTTCTCCAATTTAGCTCATTTTCGCCCGTTTTAGCTTCCTATCTCTCACGGAACCCGACAAATCTCAAACTACTAAGTACAATGCTAAAACCTAACTAAAACGACACAAAACATAACGATAGTTATACAAGCTGTACACAGAAACTAGATGTATTTTGCAATACGTCATATATCATCTTTATGTACGTATAATTATAGATCATAAACCCCAATGTCAACAATCATAAAGCCAGAATCACCTACATACAATATATTTTTGTTTTTAGAATTTGGGGCCTAAGGAAGTGGGGCCCAAAGCCATTGCTTCATTTCACTCCCCCTTGAGCCGGCCATGGCTTTCACGAAGTTGATATTGATGTAAAAACGCCAAAACCAAACGTTACTAATTTTAAAACCCTGTTGTATCTATGTTTCTAACCTCTAGTATCTACAAATCTTAACACCCCCGACTTGAGAGTTTAGACTTTAGACTCTTTGATTCTTATCGTGTACTTACATGCAATTAGAATATATGCCATTGTAATTTGTATGTAATAATTTTAAGAGTTTGAACTTTTCCTATGATTTGTATGTTATTTTTCGGGTTGAGTAATGGGTCAAAACAGTTAAATCTTTGGTTGATTTCAAAACATACCCGATTTCGGATACATTTTACATATTTTCTTTTGTTAAAAAACTATAATATCACAATAGGGATCAGGTATGTTTTAAACTTTTTTTGCACAACAATATGTTTTGGGCAATGTTTTCGGCCCATTTGATCCGTTTTCTTTTTACCTGATTTTTTATTTGACCCGTCTCTTGAAATTGACATGCATTTTAAGACCACTTGAGGAACAAGAATATCTAATATGATTAACTTAATTCTAAATATTCATATTAGAAGAATATTTTTGTTAATCACTTTAAAAAGATAGATTCATATATGGACTTATTTATTTTTTTCTATTTTTTTTTTGCAGAATATGGTTACACAATGAACATAACAGAAAAGAGTGACGTCTACAGTTACAGAGTGGTGTTACTAGAGATCTTAAGTGGACGTAGTGCGGTCGAGAATCGGGGCAGGGAGGTTTCACATATAGTCGAGTGGGTCAAAAAGAAAATGGGCAGTTTTGAGCCCACGGTCACCATACTAGACGCCAAGTTACAAGCAGGGGTGGACCTACCTTAGGGGAAGGGGTAGCCTTCGCTACCGCTTGGCCCTCCGGCAGTAATATAAATTTTGGGAAAATTTGACATTTCTTTGACCTTTTTTCAATTTCGTTACCGCTTTTTTATAAAACGTTACCGCCACGAAGATTTTCTAGATCCGCCACTACTTACAAGGGATGCCGGATCAAATGGTCCAAGAAATGCTACTAACGCTTGGGATCGCGATGTTTTGTGTGAATTCTTCACCCGCGGAGAGACCTACAATGAAAGAAGTGGTTGCATTGT
Source organism: Helianthus annuus (assembly GCF_002127325.2). Lineage (NCBI taxonomy): Eukaryota > Viridiplantae > Streptophyta > Magnoliopsida > Asterales > Asteraceae > Helianthus > Helianthus annuus. The sequence continues at coordinate 107,073,466 of NC_035440.2, read as the reverse complement.
TGATGGAAGTTAAAGAGTTCACCTGCAGGAATGGGGGAAAACTTCACAACCTTTAATGAAGCAATCATCTACTCATAGCTATTTAATGTCAGCGGTCTTAATGAAGAAGACTTTTGAACTGATCCTTTTCAACATGTAGAGTTTTAAAAGGTTGGTTCTAAGTAAGTGTATAAACAAGACTTTTAACGACTTTTGGTGTATATAGCAGTATTTAACGTAGGACGTTAACAATACGTATAACACAACTAATGTGGTTTTTAAGGAGATTTTCAACGAATTTTGATCATTACATATTCATGTATTTCAATTTGTCGTCGTAGTCTTACAAATTCGTTTGCGTTTTAACGTGTATTTAATCATAACATTTTATGTAAACGATGATAATAATAAGATATTATCTTTAATCAACCCGTGTAATACACGGGTTCTTAAACTAGTAATAATTAAATATAAATTAAATATAATTTTCAGTACATTTATAGTACCCTTAATGCGATTGTTAAGATCAACAAACAATGACGGACCTAAGATTTTTTCCATTGGGGTTCATTTTTTTGTATAAAAAAAAAAATTCACGAACAAACATTAAAGTTTTCAGGTCGGTCATTGTAGTCGGGTCGGGTTAGGCTAGAAAATAATGTAAAAGCCTTTAGTGGACATGAAACCACTACATTATTAAGAACCATTTTTAGGCATAACTTCAAAATTTTGTTTAAGGTTTTTTTTTTTTTTTTTTTTTTCTTTTTTTTTTTATGAACGCCACTATATGTTGGAAGTCTTATTTGGTAATAAAATGTGAAATAAAATCATTTGGAGATATTAAATTTATCAAATTAAAGAAGCAAATTAGAGGGTCAATGGATGGTTGAGTTGTTTTAAAACACTAGTTTAATCTTGATGAAAAAAATACACTAGAAAGGTGAGATAGAAGACTTGAACTTGGGATCTATTTGTTGGAACACAAGAGGATTTACCACTACACCATCTTTATTTTCAATACTATGGTGTCCAACTAATTTATTTTATGGGGTTCTTAACAAATTTAACATACCGGTTCTACTATTTTTTAAAAAAAACATTAGGGTCCGTGGACCCGACCTGTACCATATGGGTCCGCCCCTGACTATAAGAATCAAAATTCAAAACTCTATAAAATTCATTTTAATACACGTCCAACATAACTAGAGGTGTACAAATCGTTTTTTTTAACCAGTCCGGTTTTTAACCGAACCGGGTTTTTTTTTAATCCAAAATAAAAACCGTTTTTATAACTGGTTTCGGTTATTAACCTGTTTTTTAAACCTAAAACAGTAATCGGTCTAACCGGTTGAGATAGGTTTTTAACTGGTTTTTGCAAAAAGAAAAAAAAAAACGGTTTTTAACCAGTTTTTTAAAACCGGTTTCGGTTATCAACCAGTTTTCCAAACCCAAAACAGTAACCGGTCATCGGTTTGGTTTTTTTTCGGTTACGGTTCTAAAACCGATTTTTTACACCTCTAAGCATAATCCACCATGTATACATGCTTGGTGACTTAGTGACCACGTAGTATAAACTGCAAGGGGACGACGTGTAAAACTTTATACCTCAAGGACAATTTCTTATTATGAATACAACGCATACCATAATGCTCTTTAATAAAGCAAATTAATTCAATAAAATGGTCCCTCAATTTTATGTTTAAGTTTCAACTGAACCATATGATCCTTTGTTTTACAAACCCGAAAACCAAGACATCCGGGTCGGGTATGAAGACAAGTAAAGGAAGGGATGATATTATTAAATGGGTGTCTATCAAATATTCTATGTTTGTTTGGTTAAATCAACGAACATAAACAAATATACATTTTATTTATCAATGTTTATGAGCATTCAATAACTTTTAACTTTAAGGAACAGGTTTACATGCAAACTTGATGCAATTATATTTTTATAGCGGTGAGAAACCGTTAACTTACGAGATTTTACTAGTATCCTACTAACCAATAAAATTAGGTTAAACATAACCTGATCTGGTAAAACACACCTTGTGCTAAGTAGACGACCATCAATTCTTAAAAAAAAAGAGTATTTTATGTTTACACTCCAAAACTTGACAAAAGCATATTTACCATAACACAAAACTTAACATCAAATTACCTTTAAAATATTTGAACCTTATAGTTATATATTTCTTGATATAAGTTTTTATGGGTGGAAGTAGGCTACAAAGTCTATTTTTCCTATAAAATGTAAAAAGTCATAAAATACCATAATGTCAACCATAAACATACTAAAAACCCACAAATTGTAAAAGTGAAGATTACTAAAACGACATATTTGTAGGTTTTGTGTCGTGTTTTGGATGATAAGGCTTTAATTATCGAATGACTAATATTAGTTTGTTTTATGTTGATTATCATGTTGTGCTTTATATTCATAGTTTTACGATGGTGTATTTGAAGTTTTCATGGATTGTTAGAGTTTGGATATTGTGTTTTAGTGATTTTCACTCTGTTATTTGTGGGTTTGGAGTGTGTTTTATGGCTGAAATTGTGGTGTTTTATGACTCTATTCACTTTGTAGGAGAAATAGACTTTATAGCCGAACCTTACCCTATAAGTCAAATATTATATATTTTACTAAAGTAGAATAACATAAAGTTATAAGGTTACCTAAATCTTTTTAGCACAAGTTTAAGGACCATTTTTTTAGTTTTATCAAAGAAAACAAAGAAGCAAATCAGAGCTCACAAGGTAGAAAGAAACCTTCCTAAACCCTCACAATCAACCAGCAATGGGGGTTTTAGACCACACAAGCAGAAGATTCAACACATTTCTTCATATAAAAACCAGAATATATAGAAAATTTTCATATGATTATACACAAACGAGAGTATTATCAACAAATTACTCCAACAACGCTCCGATTTTGCCGGTTTTGATCGTCGGTGCCGGTCCGGTTGGACTCGTTCTCTCTGTCCTTCTTACAAAATTAGGTATTATTTTGCAATGCGAATATGTTCAATTGATGTTATTCGTTTATGTTACCGTTTGATGCGTATGAAATACTGAAATTAGAGAAGCATTTGATCATAAGTTTGTTACAAAATTAAGTATTATTGATGTTATTCGTTTATGTTACTGTTTGATGCGTTTGAAATATTGAAATTAGAGTAGCATTTGATCATGAGTTCTACAGTTACATATTGCTTGTTGTTGATTATTGTGTTCATTAATGTTTACTGAAAATTTGAGTGGATTGTTTAGATCTGTAGTAAGTTATATGAATCGTAAATGTCTAGAGGTTGAAGTAGTCATGAAATCCTGTCGAATTTCTGTTTTAAAATTTGTAATGTGAGTGGATTCGATTGATGTTATTTGTTTTTGTTACTGTTTGATTCGTATGAGATATCAAAATTAGAGAAGCATTTGATCGTAAGTTCCTGTTCTTCACTTACATATTGACTGTTGTTGATTGTTGATTGTGCTCATTAATGTTTGCTGAAAATTTGAGCAGATTAATTTGATCTGTAGTAAGATATATGAATCATAATTGTCTAGAAATTGAATTAGTCATGAAATTTTGATGAATTCGGTTTTGAAGTTTGTAATGTGAGTGTATATAATTGATGTTATTCGTTTATGACATAACCGAGAACCGAGAACAGAGAATAACCGAGAACCGAACCTAAAATATACCCAACCCGACCCGAACCCAAGTACCTAGGTATTTAGATCGGTTCCAATTTTTCATATAAAATAGGGTCGGGTCGGTTCTCGGTTCTTTTCATGGTGAAACCCGACTTGGACCTATGGACCGGAACCGACCCTATATTTAGGGTAGTGAATCAGTTCTATATTTTATGTTTGATCGGTTCTCGGGTCGGGTCGGGTAATGGTCGGGTAGGGTCGGGTTTTTCCTTTTGCTCACCCTAAACAGCGTATGAAATATTGAAATTAGAGTAGCATTTCATCATAAGTTATTCAATTAGATATTGACTATTGTTGATTGTGCTCATTAATGTTTACTAAAAGTTAGAGTAGATCTGTTTGATCTGCAGTAGGATATATGAATCAAAATCATCTAGAGGTTGAATTAATCATGAGATTTTAATGAATTTCTGTTTTGAAATTTGTAATGCGAGTGTATTTAATTGATGTTATTCGTTTATGTTACTGTTTGATGCGTATGAAATATCGAAATTAAAGAGAAGCATTTGATCATAAGTTCTTCACTTATGTATTGACTGTTGTTGAATGTTGATTGTGCTCACTAATGTTTTCTGAAACTTTGAGTAGATCTATTGATCTGTAGTAAGATATATGAATCATAATCGTCTAGAGGTTGACTTATTCATGAAATTTTAATGTATTTCTATTTTAAAAAACTGAATTTAACGATTTAATTTTTTGACCTTGTTTTAGGTATTAAGTGTGCAGTTGTGGAAAGAAGCAATGAATTCTCCAAACATCCACAAGCACATTTTATCAATAATAGGTCTATGGAGGTCTGTTGTTTATCTTAATTAAGCGGTAAAATAGTTGATCAAAGAAGTTAAAGCATCATTGAATTTAGACATATGTACTTTGTTTTGATGTAGATTTATTTGTCAGATTTTTCGCAAATTAGATGGCTTAGCAGAGGAAATTCAAAGGTCTCAACCGCCTGTAGAACTTTGGAGGAAGTTCATATACTGTACATCACTGACTGGTTCTGTTATAGGGTCAGTTGACCATATGCAAAGTCAAGGTATGGCTTTACAGTTTATTATATTAATTATCAGTTTGTGCAGCTTATTGATGGTATTCTTATTGTGCTGTTGTTAACCTAGGGTGGTCTTTGGTAAATAAATGTTTGTTTGGTTCATATATCACTAGCATTATCTGACACATTTACCCTCAATGAGCCGTAAGAGCATTCACATCCAATCCACTAAAAATATACATACATTCCACTAAAAAACAACTTCTATATCAATATATTTCCACTAAAAACAAATACTTTTTCTCTCTCTTTTTCAATATATATTACATTTTCTCTCTCCTCTACTCACAACCACTTTCAAAATATATTAAAAAATTATACAGGGTGAACAGTGTCCCCCCAAATATACAGATGAACAGTAACATTTTCTCTCTCCTCCACTCACAACCACTTAAACCACTTTTTATAATTTAAAAACCCATCTCTCAAGATTTGGTGGATAGAATGTGAATGCTCTAATAATATCACATGAGGATAAAATGATTTAGTGACACTTTATGCAGACTTTGACCAGATTGTCAGTCCAGTATCTGTGGCCCATTTCTCGCAATACAAACTTAACGCATTGCTAATTAAACATCTCGAAGCCATTGGATTCACAATTCGTAACGAGGGATTGAATCATAGACACCTGGCGGAAAGGGAGATATTGATGGGACACACTTGTACATCAGTTGAACCTACTGATAACTTTATTAATGTAACCACATCTTCTGTTACGGAAGGGAACCACATAGAGAATCAAATCCCGTGTAGATTCCTAGTTGGCGCTGACGGTGCAGGAAGTACAGTCAGAAATCTTGTTGGAATAGAACTGAGAGGTGAAAAAGACATACAAAAGCTTGTTAGTGTCCATTTTTTAAGTCGAGAACTTGGACGGTATTTAATGTATGAGAAACCTGGCATGCTATTTTTTATTTTTAATCCTGGAGCCATTGGGGTTCTTGTTGCTCATGATTTGAAGCAAGGAGAATTTATATTGCAGGTCCTGAAATGTCTTTTTTTTTTCATTTTTGTTCTTTTTAGAATTCTCGTTTATTATGCAATGGTGTCTGAAACATGGTAATTTTTTATGAAACTATTTTACAGATGCCGTTCTATCCACCACAACAGATGTTTGAGGATTTCACATCTGAGGTACTTTTTTCCCCTTAATGTAATTGTTAATCTTTGCGTGATGATAAATAGACTTCTAATGAGAAGATATACTCCCCTTAAGCAAAATTTCACGTTTTCAACCTTTTCATCTAGTATATGTGAACTGCAAGAATTCTCAAGTGGTAGATGGGCAGGTCGGGCGTTGGGTAAGAAAGTGCGGGTTGAAACAGTTGGGTTGACTCGCCAAGACTTTTGTCCATTTTTTTTATAATAAGCAATTAGTATGTTTAATATTACAAAAGCAACATTATTACAATAGTAATCTGACTCTTTGAATTAACCAATTAGATGGCTCTATGCATTAAAAGAGACTCTATTATATTTCCAGCCCGTTTAACTTGTTTCCGATTTAGTTGAATTCTTTTAATATTTTCAGTTGAGATGAAACACAACCCAAATTGATCTTCGTTATAAGTATATGGATCAAATCTGCAACTTAATAGCTTGAACTCTAATAATAGGTCCACTAGATTTCAGAAACTGTTGAGGTTCTAGCTGAAACTTTTAAGGATTGTCATTTTGCAACCAAATAAAAATCTACTAATCTTTCTTACTTGTCCAAAATGGGACATAGTTGGTGTGACAATCTTTTTACTAGCAATAAGAACCTGACTGATCAGTTTTCTTGAGCATGCAGTTGTAGATATTTATTTCCTGAAACATCTTCAACTTCTTGTAGACATGTAAGAAGTTAATCTTCAAATTAGTAGGGCATGAGCTGGCAGACATTAATGTGGTAGACATAAAACCATGGGTGATGCATGCTGAAGTTGCTGAGAAGTATCTTGCCTGTGACAATCGTATAATCCTAGCTGGCGATGCTGCTCATCGGTTTCCTCCAGCTGGTGGTTTTGGTATGCTGATATGTATATTTTTTGGTGATAATATAGGTTATATATTCCTTGTAAGTCTAATGGAGTTTGTTTTTTTGTTGGCCCTAATGGTTCGAAACTGGTCTTACAAAGCTCGTTTCTAGGCCCAACTAGTTAAACCTGCAAATGGATCTTTTGAAAAAAAATACACACTTTTATTTATATTGCATGTGGTTTTTTAACCTTTTCATTTCAATAAAAATAATACGAGGCATGGTTAAAAGAAAACTGTTTGACAGAAACTATCGAATTCTATTGCAGATCAAACACCGTCAAGTTATATTGTTTTTTAAACTTCATCAAACTTGACCAAAAACCTTAAAAATAAATTGAAACCTAATAAATATGCCAAATAGAAACAAAAATACCCTTGGCCAAAACGTGTTTACTTAAATAATCTTCAAAATTTGGAAAGAAAAAAAAAATACACTAGTATTAATGTATCAAAAGGCAACATTTAGATGTAAAAAGCCAGGGTAAATCCGTCATTTTACAGTATTCGGGTATGCTTTTGTCGTGATATGGATAAATGAAACCAAAAAACCTTTAATTGATAAACCTATCCGTAATAATTTCTTATATAATATTTTAGATTGTGGGCTAGTGACACAATTGGAAATATCAGTTAATAAACTTTTAATTAACGCAGGGATGAATACCGGAATTCAAGATGCTCATAACCTTGCATGGAAACTGGCTGCAGTCATCAAGGGCATCGCTCCAATGTCTATTCTTCCCACTTATGAGATGGAGCGTAGGCCGGTACTGTTTTTTATTTTGTTTTTTACTCTTTACTTGGTATAAAGTTATCTTGCTTTCCATTCATATTCATTTCTCTGTAGTTCCTAGGTTACATCCCTTCAAATTTGCAGTACTTGACTTCATGCCCTTTCAGTAAAAAGCTGACTATTTGTCAAATATCTAAATACCTGAAATAAATAGAATTAAAGCAACTTTGTGCATCCATGCCAGTATTACTATGTACTAGTTTTGTTAGGATCAGAGGCTGTCATGATTGTGTTTGTTTGATTAAAATGAACAAATGGATGAATATAAGAGAGATCAAATGCAGCGGAAATAGAAACAAACTTTGTAACACAATCAAGGAGAAACAGTTTTCAGTAAACGTATGCTTTTCATTAAGTCGAATGATTACAAAACTACTAATGATTACATTACATGCTTACATACTAAGGGGGTGTTTGGGATTGCATTTTCAACCTGATTATTTGATTATTGTGTTTTGAAATCACAAAAAATCTATTTTGAGTGTTTGGTAAAAAATTAATAAAAAGTGATTTTTTACGTTTTGTAGAGTTCAAAACGTGATAATCCATAAGTAGGTCACCCCTTGCTGCAGGAAAACGTGATAATCCAAAAACTGGTTTTTTACGTTTTCACTTATTTATTTTTTTGAAATATATATACTTGCCAAACACTCAAATAGTTGATTATCTGATTATTGTGATATCAAACAACATAATCAAATCCAAACAATGTTGATTATCTGATTATTGTGATATCAAACAACATAATCAAATCCAAACACTATCTTTCTGCAGCACGTTTTGTTACAGCTAATTATCTAATTATCTGATTATGATTATTCAAAACGCATAATCTATTTTCAAAACTCAACCCCAAACACCCCCTAAAACTCCCCCTTAGCCTGAGCTCAACTTTGGATAGTACAAGATGCTTGGATTGAAGGAGAAAACTCCTTGAATAGAACAGTACAAACTGTTCTATTTATAGTACAAATCAAACCACTGAGAATCAAAGCTGACGTCACCATGAAAGTGACATCTAACAACCTAATAAACTCTAAGGACTGTTACATACAACCGCTGATTATCAATCTACTACTGATTACATAGACACTGTTTCTATAAACTACTGTTTCACTTTCCACTGATGTAGTCTAAGCACTGATGTTGACCGATATATCACCGATTTTCCCGATGTCAGTACCTTTCTTCGTAGTTCTACCATTCGTCTTTCTTCTTATTGCTGTCATTAGTGTTTTAAATCTTAATTGTTAATTAGTTACTTCCCGCTTGCTACAATTGTTGGTGGTAGGAGAGTATAATGAATTATTAATGTTAAATTGCTATATATATAAATGCAGCATGATATTACAATTACCGATATCACACCTCGATTACCGATATCTCAATTCTCAAATATCGGTCCGATATTTTACCGCATTAACTGCATAGGCCACATAGGCTTTTTTTTTTAACCCAAATTTAAAGCTAAAAATAATTATTTGACCGGCAGATTGCACTTTTCAATACTGATCTCAGCATCCAAAATTTTCAAGCAGCAATGGCGGTTCCCGCTGCACTTGGGCTTGATCCAGCTACTGCAAATTCAGGTGCCAAATCAAAGCTCAGTATATTTGACTTATTTTTATTTCATAAACATGTGATTCACTTTTATTTTATTTTTATTTTGTAGTACATCAAGTTATCAATAACACAGTAGGTTCAATCCTACCATCAACAGTTCAAAAGACTTTGCTAGATGGAATTTTCAGTTTAGGCCGTGCACAACTGTCGGATTTTGTTTTAAACGAGAATAATCCTCTTGGATCTTCTAGACTTGCTAAAGTAAGACGCATTTTTGAAGAAGGAAAAAGCCTTCAGCTGCAGTTCCCTGCAGAGGATTTAGGTTTCAGGTATGACTTTTGTAAAAGTGACAGTTTTTGACCTATTTACATATCAGTGGGTCAACTCAGATTATATTTGATCTCTAAAGGGTCAAATGTGTAAGATAAAAGTATTAGTTTAAAAGGAAACGGGCCAAATCTCATACTGTATTTCTAATGCCTAAAACCTCCTCCTAAGTAATTATACTAAAAAAATATAATATTATTGGAATAACATATTTGTAGTCATATTTGACAAATTAATTATTTATAACAAAAACAAAAACTCTTACGCGCTGACCAGACCCGTTGTTGGAAGTTAGCAGAGGTGGTAACTTTGACCTGTTCACTTATGAATGGACTGAGTTGGGTTATGTTTTATTACAGGTCAGATGGCTAAAATTGAATTAAAAAATGTTTGGGCTGACCCAACCCAACTCGTACAAATTTATCCGTGTTGGTCTATACTAGGGGTGTCAATTGTGTCGGGTTGGTGGGTTGACGGGTTAAAATGTGCAACCTGAACCCGACCCATATTATTCCTTCGTGTTGAAGATTTTAACCCTAACCCGCATACACATAAATTCAGGTCAATTTGAACACGACCCGTTTCACCCGTATTTTTAAATGAGTCATATTATAAGCGAGTTGTTGGGTTTTAAGCGGGTTATCGATACCATATTTAATGGTGAGTATGAGTGTGACAAGTAAATAATATAGTGTGCCAATAAAAAAAAATTATTATGACTAACCATGTAAGTGGAAACGGAAAAAACAAAAACATAAAATGTGCAACCTGAACCTGACCCATATTATTCCTTCGTGTCAAAGATTTTAACCCTAACCCGTATACACATAAATTCAGGTCAATCTGAACACGACCCGTTTCACCCGTATTTTTAAATGAGTCATATTATAAGCGAGTTGTTGGGTTTTAAGCGGGTTATCGATACCATGTTTAATGGTGAGTATGAGTGTGACAACTGACAAGTAAATAATATAGTGTGCCAAACTAACATTATTATGACTAATTATGTAAATGGAAACGGAAAAACAAAAACATAAAGTTTGTTTTTTTTGTTTTTTTTCTTCTGAATAGTTAAATGCGTTAACGGGTCAACCCGTTTTATACGAGTCAAGCCGAACTGTTTTTAATATGGGTCAACCCGAACCCGGCCTTTTTTTAAATGGCTCGTGTTAGTCGACCCAAACCTGTTTTTTTGTGTCGGGTCGTGTCAAGAATTGCTGCCCCTAGTCTATACCCGTTGGGCCGTCATGACCTGCTACCCAACACACCCATATTACCACCTCCACAAAATAGTTTGTTATAGCATCTAGTTGGTCAAAACACCGTCTTTCTCTAACCTGAAGCTATTAAACTTAGGTTTGACGCACTATAATTTTAGATTACCTTTGAAAAATATCGTTTTTGTAAAATCTATCTCACACACTAGTCAACTAAAAAAAAGGCCTGATAAAGGTGTTGAGCTGACGGGTGATCCATTCCAATCAAAATGATCTGTTTTGATCTGAAAATGTGAACTACTTACCCAACCCATTCATTTTGCGACCATTACGAATTTGCTTGTCATACATTCCATCTAGTTGGTCAAAAGTCAAACCACCCATCAAACTCTAACCCGAATCTATTCATCACAGGTACCGTGAAGGAGCATTGGTACCCGAAATTGACAGTGAGGGCGCACCGATTAAACCAGAACCACCTATGGGTCGTAGACGGGAGTATATTCCTTCAGCAGATCCAGGCTCGAGGTTACCTCATATGAATGTTAGGGTATTATCCGAAGTCAAAAAAGAGGTATATCCGTTTACTTATAAAAGTGTGTTTAATTGGGTTGTGTTTTACTTCAAACGGGTCAAATATAATATATAGCCTTAAAATAAAAGTAAAATGTTTTCAAACTACCACCATAGGTGTTTCCAAACCGATATAAATATTCTCTTCACTTTCCTCTTTCCTTTTATTTTATAAAATAAATATTTCTTATAATGTTACTTTTTAAAAGCTTGCATTTATTTACTTTTCAGACTCTTTTTTATCTACTTTTCAAACTCTTTTTTATACCTAAGATTTGAGAACCTATACATTGCTTGTTTATATAAAAAATGGTCAAAAAGTTTTTGCGGGTCAATTCAACATGACCCAGCCTGTTTTTCTCATTGAAAACGATTTGTTTCTGTCCACACTCGTTATGACCCGTCACCCAACTTGTCTGACCCGAACATCTTCCAACTTCAATAGAAAAACTAATCTTCTTATGACCTTTCATTCATATGTCGTGTTTTAGGTGATAATTTCCACATTGGATCTTATATCTAGAGACAAAGTCGAGTTTCTTCTCATAATTGCACCAATAGATTCATCCTATCGGTTAGCTCATGTTGTACTAAAAGTGGCGAATGAACATAACATTTTGGTTAAGGTTTGTGTTATGTGGCCAAACGGTTTAGTGAACGAGGATGCAAGAACAAAAACATCATTGGCACCATGGGAAAACTATGTTGATGTTGTCGAGGTTAGACAACCGTCAAATTCATCATCGTGGTGGGATATTTGTAAAATGACACATCGGGGTGCCATTTTGGTCAGGCCCGATGATCACATTGCTTGGCGTGTGAAATCCGCTGTGGTTGGTGATGTTACAGTCGAAATGAAAAAGGTTTTCTCGGCCATTTTAGGATTATTATAAGCCATGATATTGTGGGCGAAGAACTGAATGCATGGTGCTGTAATTTTTAAAAGTAAATATTATGAGTTATTTAATTTGTGAACTTGATCCTTGAAAATGTAATTTTAAATAACAAACTCAATGTTTTTGATTGAACACCATGCCCAAAAAACGGCATCATATATAATTTAGAAAGTATAAAAGCTATGCCCCTGGAGTTTTATGAAATACAATGTGAATGTCATATATCCCAAAAACATTGATAGAATCCAACAAACGATACGAGAAGTTAAAATATCATAAAATGGTAAAATATAAGGTTTACCCAAGCAAAGCGAACCGAGATTTGTGAAGTGGCGAGTTCAAGACTTTGAAAACAAAGGTCATACAAGTGATGTTTTTTATTTCAAACGACTAGCTGCTTGGGCCGGCTTAACAGGGATCTGTCGATGTTGATTTGGTCATGAACTGATGAACTAGGCTACAATGAATTGGTCGGTTTCAAGGAACCGACTGAAAACATGTGAAAAACGTTGAAGCTTGTCTGCTTGTTTTGGTGGCCGGCTAATTTTTGAGATTGAACTGACCGTTGGTGAATTGCAGGAGCGGTTAGTTATGCTGCTGACATGGTTCATTAATGGAAATAGTTGTAGCATTGTTGGCTAAGTTATGACACTCCCGCCTGTATCGGTTTAAATAGAAGAAAAAAAATGGATAATCTTTAAATACATTTGGTGATGATACCCCACCAACCACCTTGGTAGAAAACCCAGTAGAATTATATATACTAGGTTATAGACCTTTGTATTACAAGGTGTTGTATAATAAAAACGATAGTATGTAACCCTACAAAAAGCAATTTGAGTTGCCTCTCTAGCATAAAAAGTTGCGACTTTTAAAAACCCATACATATATACCCCTTTGCTTAATTATTATATTATTATATATAACCCTAGAAAAAACAACTTGAGTTGCCTCTCTAGAATGAACAGTTGCGACTTTTATAAAACCAACTTGGGTTGCCCTTCGAAGCTTTGTATGGCCGCAAGTGCCGATCTCCTCTCAACTGGCATGAGATTGGCGACAAGCAGTTTACTGGCCCTGAAATTATTCAAGAGACAACGGATAAGATTCTTCAGATCCGTGATAACTTGATCAAGGCTAGGAGCAGACAAAAGAGCTATGTTGATAATAGGCATAAGCCTCTAGAATTTGATGTTGGTGACCGAGTTCTTCTCAAGGTATCTCCCTGGAAGGGAGTAGTTCGTTTTGGTAAGAAGGGAAAGCTCGCTCCTCGCTATGTGGGTCCTTTCAAGATACTCGAAAGGATTGGCAAGGTGGCGTACAGACTCGACCTGCCACAAGAACTAAACAACGTACATCCAGTTTTCCACGTATCCAATCTCCGTAAATGCCTAGCGGACGAGGAACTGCAGGTTCCCCTTGAAGACTTGCAAATAAACGAAGCTGTACACTTTGTGGAGAGACCGGTCGAAATCATGGATCAGGGTGTCAAGCGACTGAGGCCCAGCAAAATTCCCATCGTCAAGGTTCGTTGGGAAGGAAAGCGTGGCGCCGAATTCACTTGGGAATTGAAAAGTGAGATGAAGACCAAGTATCCGCAGCTCTTCGAGCATTCTTCTTCCTAGATTTTGGGGACGAAATCTCCTAAAGGAGGGGGAGACTGTAACAGCTGCGTCCCTAGACTTTTAGATATTGTCAATTTTAGTCCCTAATCTATGCAGTCATTAATACTTTTGATACTTGGTGAATTTTATGCTATATACTAAATACTTGGAATGTCTAATTCTAGATACTTGGAGTGTCTAAATCTAAATACTTGGAATGTCTAATTCTAGATACTTGGAATGTCTAAATCTAAATACTTGGAATGTCTAAATCTAAATACTTGGAATGTCTAATTCTTGATACTTTGGTGCTTGACTCTTGAGGCTCGTGAAACTTGAGACTTGGTTGAACGAGGGACTGGAGTCTTGTTGCTGGCTGAAACTATGAAACTTTGAAAACTTTTGTGTTATTGCTATAATCTAGTTATACTATTACCCAAAAATACGCAACGCTTAATCTAACTCGCAAATCGAATCAAACAAGGTGAAACGGAAAGATGGTATTGACCGAGTGGCAATCCGATCGGATGACCATCCGATCGGATAGCCATCCGATTGGATGACCAACCGATCGGATGGCTACTCGATCGAGTCACCATCCGATCCGAGTGCACATCGCCTTCACTCCTCCTCACACTATAAATAGGCCTGTTGTCACACCCCAACCGATGGCGGAATCATCGGGGCATGACACTAAGCGAAACAGATTGTCCAGAAGTTTCCATAACATCTATCATTACTATTCAATTTAAATAATACGTCCCATACCGTATCTCAAACAGTAAAATAAATTATTACAGACAAAAATCCAGGCAAATATTCTGTTCCGACAACTCAGATTTAAATAGACAGCAATTGTTTATCTGCTTCTAGAGACCCTTAATTTGACCACTACAGACAACTATTTGTTGGTATCTAGAGCTTTATTCTAGCCTCGCTTTCCTAGCAGATAAGCATCTTAAACACCTGTCACATACGTTAAAATAAAGTCAATACATAAAATGTAAAGGTGAGCATACAAGTTTGGTAATAGCATAATAGAGTTCGAAATAGTTTACGCATAACCAGCACGTACGCAGAGGAAAATGAAGCATGTTAATTATCGACATGGATCTATCGATACCAATGACTGCGGGTTGACTGCCCGAGGCAGTTCGCAATACATGATTACCACCGTAATCCATGCAAGTAATTGTCCTTAACAACCCCTGTGTGAACGGGTACTGAGTCCAAACTATATTACTATCGTCGTTAAGACAGGTAGACAACATTCCACGTGTAAACATAACAACAAGCATTCATTTAGTCACGTAATACATGCGGTAACGGTTAGCGTTTAAATTGTTGTGTAGTGTGTTCGATGTGATTTTGTATAAGTAACGTATGTAACGCCCAAAAGTGTGAAAACAAAAAGGGATCGAGTATACTCACAGCATTGATGGATTGAAGGGACCGCTTGAGAGTAGGGTTAGCCTGAATAGTTTGATACTATAACGATAAGCAACGCGTAAAAGGGAAAACAAGTGTTGGAGAGTCGGACAGCTGGTCGATCGGACGGCTGACCGTTCGGTTGGCAGTTCGTTCGGACAGCTGTCCGGTCGGTCGGTAGGCCGATCGGATGGCTGTTTTAGTGGATTGTTTCTTCCTTTGAGAATGATGTGTTTGTGTATGATGGTTTGACCTTTTGAAGTTTTCGTTGTAGCATTTGAAAACATTGGAGTATCTTTACCCTTCAGGTCGGTCGATCGGACGGTCGTTGGATCGGCCGGCAACCCGATCGGTTAGGTACTTTTAGCAAGACAAGTTCTCAGCAGCAGGGTGTCACCTGATCGGACGGCTATTCGATCGGGTGGCACTCCTAGTGCATCGAACATGTTGAAAAATCGATTAAGTGTTGAAGCATAGTATCTCATGATCCGAAGAGTAATCTGATCGGACGGTAGTCCGATCGAACAACAGTTCGTTCAATACTCAACTTCAAAATAAATTGATTAAGTGTGAGACCATGTGTTAGCCGATCGGCTGGCTGTCCGTTCGGACAGCAGTCCGATCGGTCAGCATCCTGACCAGATCAGCCTGTTCGTCTAACACTTGTTTGTTCTGATTGTGTGTCGTTATACCGAGGTGTTTTGAGAACGAGTCGAACCATGGAACCCTCGTTCTTACTTGTTTCTCCTGTTCGGACAGGAATCACCCAAATCCGGCCGGTGAACTGTTCGGAACGGAGTTTAACGTTTAACCTGAAATTTGGTGAACCTCGTGGTTAGAATCCGAATCTTGAGTCATGCAACCACCGGAATGATTAGCAAGTCGGCACAAGCACCGTTTCTATCGGTTTGAAGGCATTGAGTGTAAAAGAGTTGAAAGAAACTTGGAAAAACCATCTTTCAATCTTTTTCACCGTGTAAATGTTTAGATCTATGAAAGATCTTTGTTTGTTTATGTGGAAATCGGCTAGATCCAAGTTATTCTTGGTGGATTGAGGCCAAAACATGAAGTTCTTCAAGAACACCATGATGACATCATCCTAGAACACTTGAATCTTGATGATTTCACGGTTAGAAATCAAGATTTGAAAGACAGAAAGGTGTAGGAGTGCGTGTAGATTAAGAAAGTACAAGATTTAGGACGAAATCTTACCGGAATCGAGAGAAATCTAAGAAAAGGATGAGCTAAGCGTGCTGGTCAGACAGAGGTTTCCAAAAGTAGAAAGTTTGAGAGTGACAAGGGGTATTTATAGGATGCCAAATGAGGAAAATCTGGCCGATCGGCCAGGCAGCTCGATCGGACAGCCTGTCCGATCGGACGCTGGCTGTTCGATCGGCTGGTAGCCTGATCGATCAGCTGCACGATTCGAGTGTTCGGTGCGACGATTTTTGATATTTCGATCTCGATTGCGTTTGATGAGAATACGATAGAGTTTCCTATTCAAATTACTTTTAATCCAACTATTATATCAATATACAAGCATCTATATCTTGCACTGTCTCTTCTCCACCAATTATCATAATTCGATTTCGATTGAGTTCGATTGAGTTTCGATTTTGATTCGAGTTTCGATTGATTTACCACCCATAACATAAAGTAAACATGCAAAAGTAACACATAAGGCACACACACGTATAATAACAACCAAAATTCGCGTAATTCGAGTTTCGAGTTCGATAATGATTAGATTAGTTCGATTACTGATAATTGACTTTATCGCATTGTTACTTCCTATTATTCACAGTCGTAAAGCGGTTCACATCGATAATAAACTTCGATTACTTCGATTGTAATTAATTACTCCACATAATACAACTAACGTAAAAAAACATAAAATTGACTAACTACAGTCAAAGAAGTGAAACAAGGATTGAGCAAGGAGAGACAGATCGCAATTAGCGATCTTTTCTTCCTTTGACTTCAATCTTGACTTTGACTTTGACTTTCGGAAACACGGGGTGTTACACCAGTCACATCACCATTCTCACTGATGTGACAACCTCACTCGACCAGACGCACGCACTCTTCATTTCTTTGATTTCTCGGCGATTTCGATACGTTTTACGCTAGATTCTTGTACTTCTTTGATCTACATATCATTCTCTGCGAGATTCTCCTTTGAAATCTCACTTTTCACCGTAAAATCTCTAAAATTTGAACTCTTGAAGGTGATGTCATCATGGTAGTTTGTACCAAACTATGGTGTGATGTCATTCTAGCCAAGATCTAGCTCAGATCTAAGGAATTTCATGCGTTTTACACTAAATCTATGCTAGATCTAAACTTTTCAAGCTAAAACCTATGGTTATCTTCATCTTTTTCTTGAACTTCTACTTAAAACGGTGAGATCCGGATCTAAATGGACTGTAGACTTGATTATTAGTCTGGAGTCGGCTTGGAAAGGGATTGTCAGCGGAGAAGACAACCAGAGTACGGATTCTGACATAAATATCATCACGAATTGACGACTGAACAGACTGGGGTGATTCTGTAACAACTCCTATCAAAAAGTCTTAATTATTATTTTAATTATCCAATAGGAAACCCTAATTAAGACACCCAAGTGATTCTGCACAAACCCTAAAATTTTCAGAACAATCAGAATCAGGATCAGGGCCCCTAAAACTCGGGGGGGGGGGGGGGGGTTAAACTGTCACACCCCCAAAGATCCACACGCGGAGTACCGCCGCTTGGAGGCGTGACATGACCAGGATCAAGCCACCAATCATATTGAACATGTAAATAAATAGTAAGGTTATCCATCAATACGAAAGGTGTTTATCAAAACCAACAATAGTAAATGTAGCGGAAGCATAATGTATAAACCCAAACATAAGTGTTAACGTATAAAAAGTAATGAGTGTTTATTCACGATCCATTTCCCACAACGACCTGCTCCTCCTTGTGCAAGCTCCTTTAGTACCTAAGGTCCTGCAAGGCATGCAGCAGAAAGTCAACAACTAGTTGAGCGAGTTCACAGAAAGTAAATGCGTAATAGTAAGTTCATGAGTAACAGGTGGCTCTACTGGGCCGATAGTATGTTCTATTGGTGGGGGCTTCCCATGTCGTATATCCACTAGACTATTTGTAACCATAGGTGTTCTACTTATCCCGAGGACAGTAATACGTACAAGTTTACGTAGGTTTTACGTAAGTATCCTTCACAACCGAGGATAAGGGTACGCGGGGGTTTACGTAGGTTTTACGTAAGTATCCTTCACAACCGAGGATAAGGGTACGCGGGGGTTTACGTAGGTTTTACGTAAGTGCCTGACACAACCGAGGCAGTAGTGAGTATCAGTTCACGTAGATTTTACGTGAGTGTCCTTTGCAACCTGAGGACAGTAAGCAATACAAGTATACGTAGGTTTTACATATGTATCCTGCACAACCGAGGACGATGGTATGGTAGTCTAGTAATGGTACCCGTATGAATCTATGCAACCTTATCCTTTTCATCCCATTCCCAACACCCCGGGAATCCCATGCCTTGGTAAGAGTGTGAACTTACCTTGGGTTTGCTCGGCAGATACACAAAGTTCGGTTAAGCTATATAGTGATCAACCACGTCCTAGCATGGTTATCATACAAGTCAGGTTCGTATTCGAATATAGCACATAGGTTCTACACGTATTGTGGCAAATGTAATCATGGCATGCACAAGTATTCATAGCAGTCCAATAGCAGACACGTAAACAAGTTCAAGTATCCGGCCCAATCAATTGGGCTCGTGACAGTGCAAGTCCAAACAGTGTGCATGTGTAGCTGGTCTCGAGTCGAGACTAGGGATCTCGAGTCGCAACAAAAGGAGGTCTCGACTTGTGCCTAAATCACTCGAGACTAGGTGGTCACGAGTCAGGTCTCGAGTCGCTACGGGACTCGCAAATGCAGGTCTCGGGTTGTCATGATCAGGTCGAGATCACACGGTCTCGAGTCGCAACCGGACCCGCAACCGTGGTCTCGGTTTGTGTTGTTTGTGTTGATAAGGTGGTCTCGAGTCGAGACTGAGGGTTCTCGACTCGCAACCCTGGTCGAGACAACGTGTAACAGATTTCCATCTTTTGCAGCTCAATCAATTCCTAAATATCAGCAAACATCTTGGCAATTTCGAAAAAACAGATCAATCAACACAATATCCAAACATACGGTTAACCTAATATCGATCAAACAGGCCATCACAACATGAACTCGTATGAACCCTAATCCAATCGACATGAATAATATTCACATGAACAATGATCTATCCATTTATATGAACATGTAACCGAGAAATCAACATAACCCGATGCACATATTTGAGCCGACTATCATGAACATCATCATTAACAATTAGCATTAGATAACATCACAGCAGTTTAACAAGCATCACCAACTTGGTTCTTGGTTATTCTCATGCAAATCCAATCTTACAAGATTATCAAAATTAGTTTACAACATCAATAATCGTATATCATCTAAGACATGTGAAATCTCATAGCATAACCACTAATGACCAAAACACTAACCGGATGTAAGGGATTGGAACCAGTAGGGTCTCGGGTGAACAGGGGGTTTTCCGCCGGCTTCAAGACTTCGAGAGAGAGGGAGAGAGGTATTAGGGTTGATGTGTGTTTGTGGTTTTACCAATTATGAGAGTCAAAACCCACCTAATGGGTATGTGTATTCGCAAAAGGGTAAGTGGGCCGAACCCTTCACCCGGTTGCCTTGGTCTCGAGTCATGCATAGTGGGCCGAATGGGTTTGTGAAATCGAGCAAATGTTGTGTGGTTCGAGTTCAAGTAACATACATACAATCATTTAATTCGTAACATACAAAAGAAACACATATCACGTAAACATGCATTTATTCAATTAGGGTAGCTCACGCAAATACGTAACGTTACAAGATAGGTCTAAAGTACGAGTTGTCACATTATCCCCAACTTAAAAGAAATTTCGTCCCGAAATTTGGCATGCGTTTACTGAGGAAGCTAGGTAAGTTGTATTGTTCACTGGTTTTCCTGGGGTGTCACATCCTCCCCCCGTTGATCTGGAATTTCGTCCCGAAATTCCGCAGTAGTAGCTTCAGCCTCAGTAGTAGTTGCATTGGTTCTGAATAACTGGGGGTACTTTTCTGTCATCTGGTCTTCGTGTTCCCAGGTGTACTCTGGGCCACGTCTGGAGTTCCAACGAACTCGGACAAGAGGGATTCTCTTGTTTTTGAGGACCTTCACATCCCGGTCCGTGATTTCAACTGGTTCCTCGACGAACTGCAACCGCTCGTCGATAGTGAGTTCCTTAAAAGGAATTATGAGGGTCTCATCTGACAGGCACATCTTCAGATTCGACACGTGAAATACATTGTGAACTGCGCCGAGTTCAGCTGGTAAGTTTAGCTTGTAGGCCACCTTGCCTATTTTCTCAATGATCTCGAACGGTCCGACATACCGCGGATTTAGTTTGCCCCGTTTGCCAAAACGAACCGCACCCTTCCAGGGTGAGACTTTGAGTAAAACCCGGTCCCCGACCTGAAATTCCAATGGCTTTCTACGCTTGTCCGCGTAGGCTTTCTGACGGTCGCGTGCTGCCGCCATGCGTTGTCGTATCTGCGCAATCTTTTTTGTGGCGTCCACTACAATCTCTGGACCCGTGATCTGACTATCCCCCACCTCTGCCCAACAGAGAGGTGACCGGCATTTACGCCCGTACAATGCCTCGAATGGAGCGGCTTGTATGCTGGTGTGATAACTATTACTGTACGAGAACTCCACCAAAGGAAGGTGCTTTTCCCAGCCGTTGCCGAAATCAATAACACATGCCCGAAGCATGCCTTCAAGAGTTTGGATCGTTCGTTCAGACTGCCCATCCGTCTGAGGGTGATAAGCTGTGCTCATGTCTAATCGTGAGCCGAAAGATTTGTGCATCGCTTGCCATAGCTCTGACGTGAATCGTGCATCCCGATCCGAAATGATGGAGGTGGGCACCCCGTGCCTTGAGACTACTTCCTTCAAGTATATGTTTGCTAGTGTGGAAAACTTGTCTGTTTCTTTGATTGCCAAGAAGTGAGCAGACTTGGTGAGTCGACCCATGATCACCCAAATAGTATCGTTCCCACGCTGGGACCTAGGTAGGCTGGTAACGAAATCCATGGAAATTTCCTCCCATTTCCACTGTGGTATCTTGGGTTGTTGAAGTAAGCCTGCTGGTTTCTGATATTCTGCCTTAACTCTTGCACAGGTTAAGCACTTGCTGACATAGGTAGCGATGTGGGCCTTCATGCTAGGCCACCAATAAGTAGTTCTGATGTCGTGGTACATTTTGTCCGATCCTGGATGTACCGAATAGCGAGACTTGTGAGCTTCATCCATTACAAGTTCGCGTAGACCGCCATAAAGTGGGACCCAAATACGCCCCATTACATAGTAGGCGCTGATGTGTGTAAAATGCAACATATAAAACACATCAATTAAGGCATAAAACTAACCCTTTTTAAGTACTAATGTTGGAAAAAGAGTGTTTTTGTCTTCCTTTTGTATTTTCAGGATGAAATGAGCTCAAAATCACAAAAGAAGCAAAAAGACCACTAATTCTACCATAAATACAAGAAAAGGAACAAAAGTGGACTGCCCGGACCCTCAACGGCACCTCCCAAAACAAAGAGAAGAAAACAGAGTCTGAACACGCCCCGTGTCCAGCGAACACGGGGGCGTGCCCAGGAAGCAGCAGAAAAGACAAACCAGTAGAAGCTTCCATTGCTGGACACAGGGTCGTGTCCAGCGAGCACGGGGGCGTGTTGAAAGTACAGCAGGCGCATTAATTGTAATTCGCAATTACAATTAATGAAGAGAGAGAGTGTCAGACGGGCACGGGGCCGTGTCCAGCGGACACGGGGCCGTGTCCAGCGTTCTGTTCAGCCTATAAATAGAGGAGCTTGGTTTCATTCTCCCTCATCCCTTGGCACACCACCTCTCTCACACCTCATCCACCACCCACCACCACCATAACACCATCATCCACCACCATCATCCATTGTCCATCGTAGAGTGTGTGAGTCGTCTCGGGATCCAAGATTGATCGTAAGAGTTCTTGACAATCAAGGCCATGTTTGCCTAAGTCTCTTACATCACTTGGTGAAGACAAGTGTTTAGTATAATACTTTTTATTTTTAATCTTTTGCACTTTTTATTTGGTTTTGTATTAATGACTTTAATAACTAGTTACTTATGTTGAAGGTGATCTTTCCTTATCGTTTGTCCGTGGTGTCTTGGCATTATTTTACTGTCTATATAAAATAAAAGATTTTCACCATTCATATCTCCACGGTCTATATGGAGGTATGTTGGCTACCTGGTCGGGGGTTAAGGGAACGGTTTGGTAAAGGTCTTGCCCTTGTTCAGCGTTTAGAGGTCCTGCTTGGGACCTGGGTCAAATTTAGTAGGATCTCCTTCAATGCCCATAGGTATTGGATGGCGGGGATCCAAACTCTTTGACCCCCTCATAAGTTAACTACTATTAATACTATAACCCGGCTATTTAGGACTGTATCCCTGCTGACTCAGACTACTTAGCCGAGGGTAACGTCACCGCCAAAAGCGGGGCCTACCATAATTTGCATTAATAACTTAATTCATTATCTTTCAATAATCCGACCCTTTAGGATTGTATCCTTGCTGACTCAAACTACTGGGTTGAGGGTAACGTCACCTTCAAAAGAGGGGCCTACTACAATAACTAAGATAATCTCTTAAACAAGTGCAAAAGTGCGAAAATAATCAAAGGTTATACTAATACACGTGTCGGATCCAAGTGATTCATCTTGTCTATCTGTTTTTATTTTTATTTTATTTTTCAGCATTTAGTTAGTTTTTATTTTTCTTAGTTTAAAACATTTTTCTAACTTTTTGATTTGGTTAGACGTTGAGGATAAACCGGTATTAAAAGCTCTTGTGTCCTTGGACGACCTCGGTATCTTACCAACACTATACTACGTCCACGATGGGTGCACTTGCCCATATGTGTGTTTAGTGTTAGTGAATATCGTGTTTTATAAATTTAAAACTTGGCTAAAAGTGTAAAAAGGGCTTAAATATATATATAAAATATATACACACTGACACGCATCAAGTTTTTGGCGCCGCTGCCGGGGACACAAGGATTTTAAGAAAGTTAGGAATCAACGGCCTAATCTTCTTTTTATTTTTCTTTAATTTTTAGGATTTTTTTTAGATTTTTTCAGCTTCTGCAGAGCTCAGCACGGGGCCGTGCCTGGTCGGACACGGGCCGTGCTCAGCCTCATTACTGGCAGTTTTTTGTTTTTCAAGTTACAGAAGGCTGAACACGGGGCCGTGTCGGTGCAACACGGGGCCGTGTCCAATTTCCAGTAACTGGGATCTGAAAAACAATCACTGTGACTACGACCACGGGGCCGTGTTCGCTCGACACGGGGCCGTGGTGAACCTTCTGACCGATATTCTTTTCTGTTTTTATTGCAGGACTTGGAACCCGACGCCAACCTCGCGTAGTGTATGAGCTCCAGTTCCAATAAAGACATAAAGGAACCATTAGAAGAACCCGAACGCTTTCTCAGAAAACGGTTAAAAGCCAAAAACCTAGAGAAGGTTTCGGGTGATCCAACCCCAATGGCGGACCAACGTACCCTCATGGATTACTTACGGCCCACCGTAGGTAATCTAGGCGCCGCTATCAATGCACCGAATGTCGAAGCCAATAACTTCGAGCTTCGACCGCACTTGATACAAATGCTCCAAAACTCCGCGACCTTTCACGGGCTCGCGGACGAGGATCCCCATCTACATATAACTAATTTCTTAGAAATATGTGATACCTTTCGGATCAATGGAGCATCGAACGACGCCATCCGCCTTCGTATGTTTCCATTCTCACTAAAAGACCGAGCAAAAGCTTGGCTCAACACCCTCCCAGCTGGATCGGTAAACACCTGGGATGAACTAGCCCAAAAATTTCTATATAAGTATTTCCCTCCTTCTAAAACTGCTAAATTAATGGCTGAAATTAACACATACTCACAAGAGGACGGGGAATCCTTATATGAAACTTGGGAAAGGTTCAAGGAGCTATTACGCAAGTGTCCCCATCACGGCCTCGCAATATGGCAACAAGTATCCACTTTCTACAATGGGTTGTTGCCACATACTAGGCAGACACTTGATTCTAGCTCCGGGGGACTTTTAGGTAATCGTCGCCCACACGAAATATATAATCAGATTGAGGAAATTGCTCAAACCAATTTTCAGTGGCACACTCCCCGGGGAAATAAATCTATCGCCCCGGGCGCCCATAAGGTAGACGAAAGCACCTCTTTACAAGCCCAAATCGAGGCCCTTTCTTCAAAAATAAAAAAATTAGAAACAACCAAAACAGTCTCGGTCATGGCTTGTGAAGGGTGTGGTGGGTCACATGAAAATTGGAGTTGCATGAAAGAAACGGACGATCAACAAGAAATGGTAAACTACATTGATAATAGACCTAGGCCGTCGGGTCCTCCAACGGGGACCTACAACCAAGGATGGCGAAACCACCCAAACCTTGGTTGGAGGGAGCCCGGCAATAGTAGTAACCAACAACCGCAACGAACAAACTTTCAGCAATCAAGAAATGAGTCGCAAAATTTCACTCAACAAAGTGGAAGAGAGAGGCTCGAAGATACCATATCTCGCCTTGTCTCCGACACTGATAAGAAAAATTCGGAAAGATTCCTACAATTAGAATCAAATTTTAGGAATCAACAAGCTAGCATTCAAAACATAGAAAAACAAATAAATCAACTAGCTCAAAATTTTTCCGAAAGACCACAAGGCGCATTACCTAGCAATACCGAAACCAACCCAAAGGCGCAAGTTCACCTCATCACACTACGAAACCGCACCGTAGGTCCTGCAGAAGTACCTCCAGCAACGGAAGAATCAACGCCAACACATCTGCAGGAGAAGGACACTCCCCCATCAACAGAGCCTACCAAGGCCTCTCGAGTTCCGTACCCCGGTAGGTTAATTCGTCAAAAAACCAATGAGCAATTCGCAAAATTCGAAAGTTTGCTAAAACAATTGCATGTCAATATTCCTTTTATCGAAGTCCTAACCCAAATGCCCAAATACTCTAAATTTATGAGGGACTTCCTTACACATAAAAAGAAAATTGAAAATTTGCAATTAGTTAATTTAGGCGAAGAATGCTCTGCCCTCGTACTCAATAAACTACCACAAAAGAAGATCGATCCCGGAAGTTTCACAATTCCATGCTCAATAAGGGAATCACCCGTTCGCAATGCCTTGGCCGACTTAGGAGCTAGCATTAACCTCATGCCCTCTTCAATGTTCAAAAGGCTTGGCTTGGGAACCACGAGCCCCACAAAAATAAGCATACAACTCGCTGATCGATCGGTCAAATTCCCGCAAGGTGTCATCGAAAATGTCTTGGTAAGGGTAAGCAGATTTGTTTATCCTGTTGACTTTGTCATACTCGACATGGAAGAAGACACCGAGGTCCCCCTTATTCTAGGGAGACCCTTCCTTGCCACCGCACAAGCAGTGGTGGACATGAATGACGAGACGCTAACTTTGAGATATGGGGACGATGAGGTAAAATTTGGAGTTGGGAAGAGAATAGAGGATGACGACCCGGTCCACTACATGAAGGTTATTGATTCAAGCTTGGATGCCGCTCTCCGACGGTGTAACTTGGGAGGCAAGGCACCCCAATCAAAAGACGTGTGACCGGGAATTGGGTCTAGCCAAGGACCCTTATAAACGTGGCGCACCACGGAGGCATTCCGCGGACCTATCCTTAGTTTAGTCTAATCTTTTAGTTTTTGCAGAATAAATCACACTCATGGTGGTAATGGATGAAAAAGGGAACGAGAAAAATGGAACCATGCAGAAGAACAGAACAAACCGACAAAAATCTCCATAACAGAAGGCTCCACACGGGCCGTGCCCAACCAACACGGCCCCGTGCTGAGCCCCCTGCAGGAAATCACCCAGTTCAGGTAACTGGACACGGGCCGTGTTCAGCGGACACGCCCCCGTGTCCAGGCTTCTGTTTCACTTCTATAATTTTTGTTACTGGCACTTGACCACGGGGCCGTGCCCGGTCAACACGGGGCCGTGTCCAGAGTGCCAGTAACACAAATCTTTGTTTTTAAACACACTTTTACATATTCTAATCAACCAAAAACTTTATTTTTGGACACATTGAGGACAATGTGTAATTTAAGTGTGGGGGGGGGGTGCTAAAACCTTGAAATTTTGCAAAATCCTAAAACAAGCCTTACACAAAACTCTATTGGAACCGCTAAACACCCCAAATTTTTTCAAAAAACTTTTTTTTATTTACTTGTCTTAGTTTAAGTTGGGAATAACAAGTTATAAAAAGGTTATATATTTTTTTTATTTTACAACCGATAGCGTCGTGATAAAAAGAACTAACATAAGAAAATTACGAAACGGTATAACAAGTCTAGCTAAAATTCGATTATATATGCTTGGTCACATTAAAAACCCATTCCCACAAAAGTGAGTTTTGAGCCTTTATTGAGCATAAAAATATACATATTTAGATTAAATGCTCATTTTTCGTTTCTTGTGTGAATAGCTGCTCGGTCTTTACAAGTCTAGAACTTGCCACGACGATACATTCCCGGTCCTTACCAACTTAAACCCAAGTAAGTAAATGATGGAGGCATTAGGACTAACTATTTTTCTTTCAAAACCATTATTTTTCATTTTTTTTTACCTACCCAAAATCCCCCTAGAAAAACCCCTTTGAGCCTAAACCTTTCATTTCATTACCCCCAAAACAATTTTTTTTTACTCACCAAAAACCTTTTTCATTTTTTTTTCACCCTTATTTTAGTAACAAGCTCGGTTTTTCATAAACATACCCTCTACGTGACGAAAAAAAAAAATGAATAATGAAGTCAAAAACAAACAAAAGCTACAAAAGCTTGTTTGGAGAAATACTTCAAAAATAAATGTCACTAAAAATAAGGTATGAAAACCGACACTTGTTACGATTTTCGCCCTTTTTACTAACCACTAACCAACCACCCACCTTTAAACCCAAGCCTTCACCCCAAAAGTCCTCTTGATATTTACAAAGGTAGAAAGTTAAAAAGGAGGAGGATTGATCGCTTGGCAAGCCTATGGAAAACGTAAGTCCGTGCCGCTCTCGAGCGATTCACTTAAATATACACCTTCGGCCGAGTGTTGAGTGATCTCCCGTGAGGTATGTGAACTTGTATATAAATGGAATTTTAATAAGGCATGTTATGCCAAATAAGTAGTTTATCTTATGAAAAGTTCAAAATAAATCATGACGAATAGGATTGTAAATAAAATAAAAATAAAACCTATAAAAACCTTGGATTCCCGACACTCTAGGACAAGCTAAAAACTTCTCTTCTACCTATTCCATTTGGGAGTGTAAGCCACATTAAAAGAGTTTTGCTTGAGGACAAGCAAAAGTTCAAGTGTGGGGGTATTTGATGTGTGTAAAATGCAACATATAAAACACATCAATTAAGGCATAAAACTAACCCTTTTTAAGTACTAATGTTGGAAAAAGAGTGTTTTTGTCTTCCTTTTGTATTTTCAGGATGAAATGAGCTCAAAATCACAAAAGAAGCAAAAAGACCACTAATTCTACCATAAATACAAGAAAAGGAACAAAAG
Source organism: Helianthus annuus (assembly GCF_002127325.2). Lineage (NCBI taxonomy): Eukaryota > Viridiplantae > Streptophyta > Magnoliopsida > Asterales > Asteraceae > Helianthus > Helianthus annuus. The sequence goes on along the minus strand of NC_035440.2, from coordinate 107,045,548 downwards.
TGGACTGCCCGGACCCTCAACGGCACCTCCCAAAACAAAGAGAAGAAAACAGAGTCTGAACACGCCCCGTGTCCAGCGAACACGGGGGCGTGCCCAGGAAGCAGCAGAAAAGACAAACCAGTAGAAGCTTCCATTGCTGGACACGGGGTCGTGTCCAGCGAGCACGGGGGCGTGTTGAAAGTACAGCAGGCGCATTAATTGTAATTCGCAATTACAATTAATGAAGAGAGAGAGTGTCAGACGGGCACGGGGCCGTGTCCAGCGGACACGGGGCCGTGTCCAGCGTTCTGTTCAGCCTATAAATAGAGGAGCTTGGTTTCATTCTCCCTCATCCCTTGGCACACCACCTCTCTCACACCTCATCCACCACCCACCACCACCATAACACCATCATCCACCACCATCATCCATTGTCCATCGTAGAGTGTGTGAGTCGTCTCGGGATCCAAGATTGATCGTAAGAGTTCTTGACAATCAAGGCCATGTTTGCCTAAGTCTCTTACATCACTTGGTGAAGACAAGTGTTTAGTATAATACTTTTTATTTTTAATCTTTTGCACTTTTTATTTGGTTTTGTATTAATGACTTTAATAACTAGTTACTTATGTTGAAGGTGATCTTTCCTTATCGTTTGTCCGTGGTGTCTTGGCATTATTTTACTGTCTATATAAAATAAAAGATTTTCACCATTCATATCTCCACGGTCTATATGGAGGTATGTTGGCTACCTGGTCGGGGGTTAAGGGAACGGTTTGGTAAAGGTCTTGCCCTTGTTCAGCGTTTAGAGGTCCTGCTTGGGACCTGGGTCAAATTTAGTAGGATCTCCTTCAATGCCCATAGGTATTGGATGGCGGGGATCCAAACTCTTTGACCCCCTCATAAGTTAACTACTATTAATACTATAACCCGGCTATTTAGGACTGTATCCCTGCTGACTCAGACTACTTAGCCGAGGGTAACGTCACCGCCAAAAGCGGGGCCTACCATAATTTGCATTAATAACTTAATTCATTATCTTTCAATAATCCGACCCTTTAGGATTGTATCCTTGCTGACTCAAACTACTGGGTTGAGGGTAACGTCACCTTCAAAAGAGGGGCCTACTACAATAACTAAGATAATCTCTTAAACAAGTGCAAAAGTGCGAAAATAATCAAAGGTTATACTAATACACGTGTCGGATCCAAGTGATTCATCTTGTCTATCTGTTTTTATTTTTATTTTATTTTTCAGCATTTAGTTAGTTTTTATTTTTCTTAGTTTAAAACATTTTTCTAACTTTTTGATTTGGTTAGACGTTGAGGATAAACCGGTATTAAAAGCTCTTGTGTCCTTGGACGACCTCGGTATCTTACCAACACTATACTACGTCCACGATGGGTGCACTTGCCCATATGTGTGTTTAGTGTTAGTGAATATTGTGTTTTATAAATTTAAAACTTGGCTAAAAGTGTAAAAAGGGCTTAAATATATATATAAAATATATACACACTGACACGCATCAGGCGCCGTCTGCCATCTGTTCTAATCGTTGCCTTGAGCCGCGTAGGGCTTCAGCCCTGACGTTTTCTGGTTTCAATGCTTCTGCCTGAGCATCTCGTATTTGTGCAGGAAGACTAGACTGAATCGTAAGCTGTAGCGCTCGCACGCGCCGTGGTAGAGTGTCTTTCCGACTGAGGGCATCAGCCACAACATTGGCTTTGCCTGGATGGTACTTGATGGCGCATTCGTAATCGTTCAGTAGTTCAACCCATCGACGTTGACGCATGTTCAATTCCTTCTGCTTGAAGATATGCTCGAGACTCCTGTGATCGGTGTAAATTGTGCACTTGGTACCGTACAGGTAGTGTCGCCATATCTTGAGCGCGAAAACAACAACTCCCAGCTCTAAATCGTGCGTCGTGTAATTTCGTTCATGTATCTTAAGTTGGCGCGAAGCGTAAGCAATGACCTTGTCGCGCTGCATTAACACACATCCAAGACCCTGGATGGATGCATCACAATAAACCACAAAATCGTCCGTGCCCTCTGGCAATGGGAGGATAGGTGCACTGCAAAGTCTATCCTTTAGGTGCTGGAAAGCAGTTTCCTGTGTGTTGCCCCAACGGTAGGTGACACCCTTCTGTGTCAGTAGTGTAAGCGGCTGAGCGACTTTCGAGAAATCCTTGATAAACCGTCTGTAGTACCCCGCCAAACCCAAAAATTGGCGTATTTCCGTTGGTGTACTTGGTGCAGGCCAGTTCCTGATCGAATCTACTTTGGATGGATCGACATGAATCCCATCCCTGTTCACTACATGGCCTAAGAAGTGGACTTCACGAAGCCAGAAGTCGCATTTTGAAAATTTAGCGTACAGTTGTTCCTTCCGAAGGAGTTCCAAAATAAGTCGTAAATGCTGCTCGTGTTCCTCCTGACTCTTGGAGTAGATCAGAATGTCGTCGATGAAGACAATGACGAACTTGTCAAGATAGGGTTTGCACACCTGTTCATAAGGTCCATAAATACGGCAGGCGCGTTCGTTAACCCGAACGGCATGACAAGAAACTCGTAGTGACCGTAGCGAGTTCTGAATGCGGTTTTGGAGACGTCCTCATCCCGGACTCTCAGCTGATGATACCCTGACCTTAAGTCTATCTTGGAGTAGTAACACGACCCTTGCAACTGGTCGAATAAGTCATCTATGCGTGGAAGAGGATAACGGTTCTTCACCGTTACCTTGTTCAGTTCACGGTAGTCGATGCACATTCTGAACGTACCGTCTTTCTTTTTCACGAAAAGTACTGGAGCTCCCCAAGGCGATGAGCTCGGACGAATAAAGCCCTTTTCCAAGAGCTCTTGTAGCTGCTTCGACAGTTCTTCCAGTTCTGATGGAGCTAGACGATATGGTGCGCGAGCTATGGGTGCTGCTCCTGGAGCGAGCTCGATTTGAAATTCGACCTGGCGATGAGGCGGTAATCCAGGTAAATCTTCAGGAAACACCTGAGGGTAGTCGCGTACAACTGGAATATCCTCCAGTTTCTTTTCCTTCACTGATGCATCTGAAACGAGTGCCAAGATTGCGGTGTGACCCTTCCGCAGACATTTCTGAGCCTTCAAGAAAGAGATGATGCCAACCACAGCACCACTCTTGTCGCCTTGGACTTCGAGAGGTTCTCGACCAGTACGGGGAATGCGAATGATCTTCTCACTGCATAAGATTTCAGCCTGATGCTGGGATAACCAATCCATCCCAATAACGATATCAAAACTTCCCAAGGCTATGGGAATAAGGTCAATCGAGAATGTTTGACCGGCTAAGACGATACTACAGCCCCTGACTATTTGCGTGGCTTCTAAACTCTTACCATTAGCTAGTTCTACGACGTGTTTGGTGTTTAGAGGTGTTGATGTACGTTTTAACAATTTACCCATTTTCAAAGACATGTAACTTGTATCCGCACCCGAATCAAACAAAGCAGTAACATAAATGTTGTCGAGAAGAAACTTACCCATAACGACGTTGGGATCATTCCTGGCATCACCCTGCCCCAACACAAACGCGCGACCCCTTGCTTCATTGCCGTTGTTGTTGTTTCCCCCGTTGTTGTTGCCATTGCCCAGATTGTTGTGATTGTTGTTGTTCTGGTTCCTGTTTAGCTGAGGGCAGTGCCTTTTGAAGTGACCTTCTGCACCACAATGAAAACATCCCTTGTTGCCCTGCTGCTGATTCTGCTGTGCTTGTGGCTGCTGCTGATTCTGATTCGCAGGCCGAGGGCTTCTACAATCCTTGGCCTCATGACCCATCTTGAGGCATCTTTGGCAGCGACCCTTGTTACACTGGCCACTGTGGTGTCTGTTGCAGTTGTTACACTTTGGGAGGTTCCCTCGATATCCGCCCTGCCTGTGGCTACCTGAAGAGTGCTGGCTGGGACTCTGATAACTGTCAGTCTTTCGCTGCTGGGCCTGAGACTGAACTGAAGCTGATCCCTTGCTGGAATCCCCATCCCATTTTCTCTTGCTGTCACTGGGAGTAGTAGGAGTAGCTGAAGTAGTAACGGTAGCAGTAGCGCTGATACGTTTAGGCAGTCTGTTCTGATCCACTGCCTGGTCTGTGATGCGCTGAGCGAGGCGTTGAATAGCCTGGATGTTATCAAGATTAGCCGAAGTAACATGGCTCTGGATCTCTGGCGCCAACCCTTTGAGATACAACTCAATGCGCTTAACTGGAGGGTCCACCATAGTTGGACACAGCACGGCCAGTTCGTTTGACCTTTTGGTGTAAGCTTCAATTTCCGATCCAGTCATCTTCAGATGGTACAACTCATCTTCCAACTTGTGGATGTCTTCCCGAGTGCAGTACTCTCTCTTGATCAGTTCCTTGAATTCATTCCAGGGTGTGGCGTTAGCAGCTGCCAACCCTAAGATCTGAACTTGGGCGTTCCACCAAGTTAGTGCTATTCCTTCTAGCGTGCCAGTGGCGTATTTCACCATGCGAGCCTCAGGGCATTCACACATCTCGAACACAGACTCGAGCTTTTCAAACCAGTGGAGGAGTCCAACCGCCCCTTCCGTGCCACTAAATGTACTTGGACGACGGTCCATGAAGTTCTTGAAAGTGCAGACTGGTTGCTGTGCTGGTTGACCTATTGTGTACGAATAGGACAAAGTTTAAACACAAGAGCTAGCTTAAGAGTGTAGGATCTAAAGATCCTAGTGTGTGCTATGACTACAGGATATACCTCCTGCTTGGGCGGCTGCAAGTGCCGCAGCAACTTGAGCTTGAACGAGAGCCTCTAGCTGGGCTTGAGTCATGTTAATTCGTCCAGACATGATCTTCATTGTAAAAGTAGCGTAAGTGAGAATGTTTCGCGAGTAGGGCGATGACAGAAAAGCGTAAGCACGTAGGTATTCTCATGTAATAAAGTCATGTGTATCTAAGCGTAATACGAGCAAAGTTCTATATAGTTCTAGCATGCAGGTAATAAACATAAACCTTATTACCTAGGATGTCGAGTCTTGCACGTGGAGCGAAGCGTCGTTGTGGATCGTTGAGAGCACTGTTCTGGTTATAGTCTGGTTTTAATAAAACGTTTCCCATATTAAAACCGAGTTCTCTATAACCAATGGCTCTGATACCAATCTGTCACACCCCCAAAGATCCACACACGGAGTACCACCGCTTGGAGGCGTGACATGACCAGGATCAAGCCACCAATCATATTGAACATGTAAATAAATAGTAAGGTTATCCATCAATACGAAAGGTGTTTATCAAAACCAACAATAGTAAATGTAGCGGAAGCATAATGTATAAACCCAAACATAAGTGTTAATGTATAAAAAGTAATGAGTGTTTATTCACGATCCATTTCCCACAACAACCTGCTCCTCCTTGTGCAAGCTCCTTTAGTACCTAAGGTCCTGCAAGGCATGCAGCAGAAAGTCAACAACTAGTTGAGCGAGTTCACAGAAAGTAAATGCGTAATAGTAAGTTCATGAGTAACAGGTGGCTCTACTGGGCCGATAGTATGTTCTATTGGTGGGGGCTTCCCATGTCGTATATCCACTAGACTATTTGTAACCATAGGTGTTCTACTTATCCCGAGAACAGTAATACGTACAAGTTTACGTAGGTTTTACGTAAGTATCCTTCACAACCGAGGATAAGGGTACGCGGGGGTTTACGTAGGTTTTACGTAAGTATCCTTCACAACCGAGGATAAGGGTACGCGGGGGTTTACGTAGGTTTTACGTAAGTGCCTGACACAACCGAGGCAGTAGTGAGTATCAGTTCACGTAAGTTTTACGTGAGTGTCCTTCGCAACCTGAGGACAGTAAGCAATACAAGTATACGTAGGTTTTAAGTATGTATCCTGCACAACCGAGGACGATGGTATGGTAGTCTAGTAATGGTACCCGTATGAATCTATGCAACCTTATCCTTTTCATCCCATTCCCAACACCCCGGGAATCCCATGCCTTGGTAAGAGTGTGAACTCACCTTGGGTTTGCTCGGCAGATACACAAAGTTCGGTTAAGCTATATAGTGATCAACCACGTCCTAGCATGGTTATCATACAAGTCAGGTTCGTATTCGAATATAGCACATAGGTTCTACACGTATTGTGGCAAATGTAATCATGGCATGCACAAGTATTCATAGCAGTCCAATAGCAGACACGTAAACAAGTTCAAGTATCCGGCCCAATCAATTGGGCTCGTGACAGTGTAAGTCCAAACAGTGTGCACGTGTAGCTGGTCTCGAGTCGAGACTAGGGATCTCGAGTCACAACAAAAGGAGGTCTCGACTTGTGCCTAAATCACTCGAGACTAGGTGGTCACGAGTCAGGTCTCGAGTCGCAACGGGACTCGCAAATGCAGGTCTCGGGTTGTCATGATCAGGTCGAGATCACACGGTCTCGAGTCGCAACCGGACCCGCAACCGTGGTCTCGGTTTGTGTTGTTTGTGTTGATAAGGTGGTCTCGAGTCAAGACTGAGGGTTCTCGACTCGCAACCCTGGTCGAGACAACGTGTAACAGATTTCCATCTTTTGCAGCTCAATCAATTCCTAAATATCAGCAAACATCTTGGCAATTTCGAAAAAACAGATCAATCAACACAATATCCAAACATACGGTTAACCTAATATCGATCAAACAGGCCATCACAACATGAACTCGTATGAACCCTAATCCAATCAACATGAACAATATTCACATGAACAATGATCTATCCATTTATATGAACATGTAACCGAGAAATCAACATAACCCGATGCACATATTTGAGCCGACTATCATGAACATCATCATTAACAATTAGCATTAGATAACATCACAGCAGTTTAACAAGCATCACCAACTTGGTTCTTGGTTATTCTCATGCAAATCCAATCTTACAAGATTATCAAAATTAGTTTACAACATCAATAATCGTATATCATCTAAGACATGTGAAATCTCATAGCATAACCACTAATGACCAAAACACTAACCGGATGTAAGGGATTGGAACCAGTAGGGTCTCGGGTGAACAAGGGGGTTTTCCGCCGGCTTCAAGACTTCGAGAGAGAGGGAGAGAGGTATTAGGGTTGATGTGTGTTTGTGGTTTTACCAATTATGAGAGTCAAAACCCACCTAATGGGTATGTGTATTCGCAAAAGGGTAAGTGGGCCGAACCCTTCACCCGGGTTGCCTTGGTCTCGAGTCATGCATAGTGGGCCGAATGGGTTTGTGAAATCGAGCAAATGTTGTGCGGTTCGAGTTCAAGTAACATACATACAATCATTTAATTCGTAACATACAAAAGAAACACATATCACGTAAACATGCATTTATTCAATTAGGGTAGCTCACGCAAATACGTAACGTTACAAGATAGGTCTAAAGTACGAGTTGTCACATAAACCCTAGTTACGATTTCTAAATTATGTGCTGTCAAATTCGAATTTTTCAATTTCATCAACTCAGCAGGCCTAGTCCCACACGTGGCAACCCTATGACCATTAGGTGTCCCTTACGGACCGTAAGGGATAAAAGTCTTACGGTCCGTAAGCATGTCAAATTTTGTGTATAAATAGTAGACATTGGGACTTGATTTCTGGCACTAAAACGATGAAGAAATTCGTTATACACACTGAGATATCATAGAAACAGTCCACAACACACACAAATTCACGAAGTGCTGCCGCAAAACAGGGTAATAACTCGATCGCTATTACGATTCAACGTCCGATCGATTGAAACTATCCAACGTATGATTAAGTGTTGCTCAAATTGAGTTTATACTTTGTCATTCGTCGTGATTTCGACTTGAATGTTTGAGTGCTGTCCGAACTCGGGCTATACTCTGCCATTCGTTGTGAATCCGCTGAATTGTTAAGTATTGCACTTTGTTAATCGTTGTGAGGGTTTAATCTCGTGAATTGTTGTAACTGTTGTATTAGTTACTAACCCAGTTTGTGTGCATTGTTATTTAAATTAGGTTAATCAAGGCTAATCAGTAGGCTTATACACTACTCGTTAAATCTGCAATGTGAGTCATTCTCTTTTTATCAACTGTTTTACAATACTCCAAATTATTTTCAAAAGTTATAATTACAGGGACTAAGTCATGGATATCTTGAATCACTGGCTAATGGGGTATTGTGCACATTTCTAATTTTCTCCCAGTTAGGTTCATTGACCTACTAGGGATAATCATCACTATTTGGGTTCATTGACCTAATAGTGGTATGACCATCGTCATCATTGTGACATGTCACCATTGTGACACGGCGCCAGATAAAAATAAGATATAAGCCATTGTAATCGCTCTTATACTGTAATTAATAACTATGCATCATTTTATGTAAATAGAATGATTCACTCAGTATTTCCCGCTGACAAAACCTTTTTCAAACATGTTTCAGGTGATCTGTTATGATCCAGGAAAAGTGCCGTGAAGCACTACAAGCTTAAGAAAGTGGCTCAGGATAAAATAAAGAAACATGTTTTGTAAAATACAAGATTTCTTCGTAAAATCAAATGATTGTAAATTACCGGGGTTTTATCCCGAGTTGTGAAATAAAATAATCGGGAAATATTTCAGTTTTAAAAAAGATCCTGATAATAAACTTCCGCTGTTAAACTCAATTAACTAAATACCACGGGATTTCTGTCCCGCAGCTCCTGAAACGGGTCAAACCGGGTCGGGGGCCGTGACAGAAAAAGGTGGTATCAGAGCCACTGATCGAGCCACTAATTTAAGCCAATTAAGTATTTAGAAATACTTAATTTTTATTAATTGCTATTCTGTGATTATGTGTTTTATTATCTGACTAATTGTGTACAGTATGGGCAGATCTTTATATGCTAGCCAATGTAGCGATTAATGCAAATCCTCAAATAATTTGACCCAAGTTTTAGCACCTTTATTATCTACCGTCTAGAAACCTTATTCTGTAAATAAATAAATTTACAAATAAAACCTAGTGTGTTTTAAATTTCAGTTGTTTTGGTAGTTACCCAGTATGAAATAATATTTAAAAGTTTTCCTATAAAATTTTGTTATAAATTTTAACTTAGTAATTGTGTGTATTTTGCTAAACAGCATGAGTGACTTGTCTGATGCCCTTCAGAATTTAAATCTCTATCCAGTAAGAATAGAGGTTTCCAGAGATTTCAATAGGTATATACCAGACATAGAAGAACCTATAAAATTCAACGCTTTACCTCTCGAGAAACCCAAGCCTAAGAAAATGGAAATTGGGGAAAGCTCTAGGCAAATTGAAAGGTTACCATCTCAGGAAGAGCTAGATTTTATATTGGCAAGCTATAATACTATTAAGCCTGTTAATGAAAATGTTTTTATTCACTTTCTTGAAACACAACTACCAATGAACTTAGAACCAGCTATTCCAAACCCTTCAATCCACTCGCAAATAGACGAATGGTTAACTAATGAAATACAGTTCCAAAACAATCCCTGTAAGCTTTTTCCTCAGTTCAATCCAGAACCTTTACCAAATCCACCAATGAGTAACGAGAATATGGCTAAACTCCGCCACTTTGGCAAAGAACTAATGGATACTGGGAATAGGATCCAAGAGATTGGGGGACAGATCTCCTGCAAAATATGATGAGAGGGAACGCCATTACTAGAATATCATCTGACAAAGGATAGGGGATTTATGGAACTGTGGTTGTGTAATAGTAATAGTAAAAATCAGTCTGTAAAATAACCTAAAATAAAACTTTGTAAGATAATGGTGTGTATTGATGCATACTATTAAATATAAATGGAAATCAAGAAATCAATAAGTTTGGCTATATGCGTATTGTGAAATTAATATAATTATTTTATGTATAATTGTTATTATTAATACTAATAAACATATTATCAGATGGAAAACGCTAGTAATGAACCAGTTAATGAGGTTAATCAATCTGAGCAACAACCGGGGGACCAATATATGACTAGGCAGGATATAGAAAATATCGTTGCTCAAGGGATAGCCAACGCTATTCCAGCAATAGTTTCTCAAGGGATAGCCAACGCTATTCCAGCAATCGTTGCTGCTGTTAAAAATCCAATAGAACCACAACAAATCGTTCCTAGCAAACGTATTTCTGAAGATAACTTCAGTAATAGCGTAAACGGAGGCAATAATCATACTAATCATGAGAATGAACCACGGCAAGCTCCTCCCCCTAAGAAAATGAAAGCTGCAACGCCTGGTTGCACTTACAAAGAATTTCTTGCTTGTAAACCCACTGAATTTGCAGGCAATGAAGGAGCGACTGCGGCACTGTGTTGGTTAGAGAAAACCAAGGCAGTAATTGCCACAAGTAAATGTGCTCAGGATGATCAGGTCATGTACGCGTCAAACCTTTTCAAAGAAGGGGCGCTAGAATGGTGGAATACGGTGTTACAAGCAAAAGGAAGAAGGATGGCGTATGCTATGACAAATAAGTTTTTAACCCACCGGATGGTGGATGTAGATTGTCGAAGGTATACTTCGACATTCTTCGAGTATGCTCGAGTAGTACCAACCCTGGCTTCGCCAGAGCCGGTACTTATTTCTCGTTATATTTGGGGATTGATTGCTGAAATCCGTAATATCGTCAAGGCTGCGAAACCTCGCACGATTGATGATGTGGTGGATTTAGCCAATACTCTGACTGACGAACTAGTACGGACAAGAGAAGAAAATAGAAGGAAGGAAGTAGCCCAAAAGATTACCTAAGGATTCCGTCCGGGTAATTATAACAATTTCAAGAAAGGAGGGAATGGGCAATCTTCCACTAGCCCATTTTGCAATTCTTGCAAAAGAAAGCATTTTGGAAGATGCAAAGGATATTGCAATTTTTGCAAAATTCCGGGGCATCAAGAAGAAGACTGCAGGAGGAAGAGATTTTCAGTCTGCTACAACTGTGGAGAAGCGGGACATCTTAGGCCAGATTGTCCAAAACTGAACAAACTATCTAACAATAAAGCCAAACCTGCAGAAGAAGCAAAAAGGAATGTAAGAGCCTTCCAACTGACTGCTCTGGAAGCAGAGCTCATTCCAGATGTGATAGCTGGTACGTTCTTAGTTCACAACGTTTACACAAAAAGTATTATTTGACTCTGGTGCAAACCAAAATTTTATAAATATTTCATTCTGCCAAACTCTTAACTTACCTTTAACCAGCATTAGGCAAATTTCTACAGTAGAAACGGCAGATGGGAATTCAGTTAAAATAAATAAGGTTCTGCAAAACGTAGAAATAGAACTTCTAAGTCATAAATTTCTGCAACCCCATTATCTATGAAATTAGTTGAATTTGATGATGTGTTAGGAATGGATTGGTTAGTAAACAACCATGCTTAAATTATCTGTGATAAGAATTCCATAAAAATTTGTGCAGCCACTGGAGAAGTAATAATGATTACAGGAGATAAGCCATGTAAACCCATAAAGTTTATATCAGTAATGAAAGTTGCTAATTATGAACAAAAGCAAGGAATAGTATAAATGATTTCAGTAATCATTAATACTAAAGATAAAGAACTTAAGGAAATTTCTGTAGTTTCAGAATACCCAGATATATTCCCAGAAGAATTACCAGGGTTACTACCAGATAGGGAGGTAGAATTTAGGATTCATCTAATTCCAGAAACTATACCGATAGCCAAGGCACCTTATCGGTTAGCACCCACAGAAATATTAAAACTGAAAAATCAATTAGATGAATTATTAAGTAAAGGTTTCATACAACCTAGTTTATCCCCATAGGGGGGGGGGCACCAGTGTTGTTTATTAAGAAAAAGGACGGTTCGATGAGAATGTGTATTGATTATAGAGAATTGAATAAGGTTACAATTAAGAATCGATACCCATTACCTAGGATTGATGATCTTTTCGATCAACTTCAAGGAGCTAGATATTTTTCTAAGATATACCTACGTTCCGGATATCATCAATTGAAAGTACAAGAGGAAGACATACCTAAAACTGCTTTCAGAAGTAGGTATGGTCATTACAAGTTTACAGTCATGCCCTTCGGATTAACGAATGCACTTGCAACATTCATGGACAAAATGAATAGGATCTGTAAACCATATTTGGATAAATTTGTAATTATCTTCATCGACGATATACTTATTTATGCCAAACGACAGGAAAAACATTATCAGCACTTGCATGCACTCTTAACTTTGTTAAGAAAAGAGAAGCTTTTCGCCAAATTCTCGAAGTGTGAATTTAGGCTGCCAGAAGTACAATTTCTAGGTCATATGGTGAATCATGAAGGTATTCACGTAGATCCTGATAAGATAGCAACAATTACCAAATGGAAGGTTCCGCAATCCGCAATGGAAATTAGGAGTTTTGTAGGTTTAGCCGGATACTATAGACGGTTTATTAAGGATTTTTCCAAGATAGCTATATCATTAACTAAGCTAACCTGTAAAACAGTTAAGTTTGAATGAGGACCTAAACAAGAAGAAGCCTTTAGGATCTTAAAGCATAAATTAACAAATGCCCCAATCCTAGCCTTACCAGAAGGAACAGAAGATTTTAAAGTATATGGTGATGCTTCAAAGCTAGGATTTGGATGTGTGTTAATGCAACGCAAAAAGGTAATTGCGTATGCATCAAGGCAATTGAAAAAGCACGAAGAAAGCTATACCACTCATGACTTAGAATTAGGAGCCATAATTTTGCCCTTAAGATTTGGAGACATTATCTGTATGGAAGTAAGTTTACTGTCTATACGGGTCATAAGAATTTAAGATATATATTTGAGCAAAAAGAATTAAACATGAGGCAAAGGAGATGGATGAAAATCCTAAGTGACTACGACTGTGATATTCAGTATCACGAAGGAAAGGCTGAAGACGGCTAGAGATCGCCAGAAGAGTTATACAGATAATAGACGAAAGCCGTTAGAGTTTCAAGTTGGAGACAAAATGCTATTGAAAGTATCTCCTTGGAAAGGAGTTGTTAGATTCGGTAAGAAAGGAAAGCTAAGTCCAAGGTACGTAGGACCATTTCCAGTGATCCAACGTATAAGACCAGTTGCTTATCGTTTACAACTACCACGAGAGTTAGCTAGAGTACATGATGTATTTGTATCCAATCTCAAGAAATGTCTATCAGACGAATCTTTACTAGTACCTCTCCAAGATATAAAGGTAAACGAAAAATTAAAATTTGTAGATAAACCTCTTCAGATAGAAGATAGAAAGATCAAATTTCCTAAAACACAAACGATTAGTGTTAGTTCAAGTAAAGTGGGATTCAAAGATAGGACCCTAATACACTTGGGAACGGGAATCAGAAAAGAAGCGAAAGTATCCTCAATTATTCCAGTAAATCTCGAGGACGAGATTTTTATTAAGGTGGGGAGAATGTAACAAATCCTATCAAAAAGTCTTAATTATTATTTTAATTATCCAATAGGAAACCCTAATTAAGACACCCAAGTGATTCTGCACAAACCCTAAAATTTTCAGAACAATCAGAATCAGGATCAGGGCCCCTAAAACTCAGGGGGGGGGGGGTAAACCCTAGTTACGATTATCTAAATTATGTACTGTCAAATTCGAATTTTTCAAATTCATCAACTCAGTAGGCCTGGTCCCACACGTGGCAACCCTATGACCATTAGGTGTCCCTTATGGACCGTAAGGGATAAAAGTCTTACGGTCTGTAAGCATGTCAAATTTTGTGTATAAATAGTAGACATTGGGACTTGATTTCTGGCACTAAAACAACGAAGAAATCCGTTATACACACTGAGATATCATAGAAACAGTCCACAACACACACAAATTCACGAAGTGCTGCCGCAAAACAGGGTAATAACTCGATCGCTATTACGACTCAACGTCCGATCGATTGAAACTATCCAACGTATGATTAAGTGCTGCTCAAATTGAGTTTATACTTTGTCATTCATCGTGATTTCGACTTGAATGTTTGAGTGTTGTCCGAACTCGGGCTATACTCTGTCATTCGTTGTGAATCCGCTGAATTGTTAAGTATTGCACTTTGTTAATCGTTGTGAGGGTTTAATCTCATGAATTGTCGTAACTGCTGTATTAGTTACTAACCCAGTTTGTGTGCATTGTTATTTAAATTAGGTTAATCAAGGCTAATCAGTAGGCTTATACACTACTCGTTAAATCTGCAATGTGAGTCATTCTCTTTTTATCAATTGTTTTACAATACTCCAAATTATTTTCAAAAGTTATAATTACAGGGACTAAGTCATGGATATCTTGAATCACTGGCTAATGGGGTATTGTGCACATTACTAATTTTCTCACAGTTAGGTTCATTGACCTACTAGGGATAATCATCACTATTTGGGTTCATTGACCTAATAGTGGTATTACCATCGTCACCATTGTGACATGTCACCATTGTGACACGGCGCCAGATAAAAATAAGATATAAGCCATTGTAATCGCTCTTATGCTGTAATTAATAACTATGCATCATTTTATGTAAATAGAATGATTCACTCAGTATTTCCCGCTGACAAAACCTTTTTCAAACATGTTTCAGGTGATCTGTTATGATCCAGGAAAAGTGCCGTGAAGCACTACAAGCTTAAGAAAGTGGCTCAGGATAAAATAAAGAAACATGTTTTGTAAAATAAAAGATTTCTTCGTAAAATCAAATGATTGTAAATTGCCGGGGTTTTATCCCGAGTTGTGAAATAAAATAATCGGGAAATATTTCAGTTTTAAAAAAGATCCTGATAATAAACTTCCGCTGTTAAACTCAATTAACTAAATACCAAGGGATTTCTGTCCCGCGGCTCCTGAAACGGGCCAAACCGGGTCGGGGTCCGTGACAGATTCCTATCCGATCAGATCGGCTGTACATTGACGTGATCATCGTTGTCTCAATACGTACCAAGTCGTTGCTGCTTGACCAGAAACTTAGAAATTTTGCAAGTTTAGGAACGAGACGTGGATACCCAATCGAGTGGCAATCCGATCGGATAGCCATCCGATCGAACAACCACCCGACCAAGTAACACTTGCCTCTTAACCCTAAACAACCTGATACTTTTAACCTTTGATCGTCGAGTGGCAATCCGATCGGATAGCCATCCGATCGAACAACCATCCGATCAAGGCAACAATGGATCTTGGTACTTTTCAATACTTAGAACCTTTTGAAACTTTGAATCCTTGAAGACTTAGAACTTTAATCGAGCGGCAATCCGATCGGATAGCCATCCGTTCCCTCACTCATTATGTCATCCCAATCGGATGGCAATCCGATCGGATGGCCATCCGATCGAACTGCCATCCGATCGAACAGCCATCCGATCAAGATGACTGATCCGACAATTTGTGCAATCTCGTTGTTTTGTCCGACACTTATCTGTTGTAATCTAATCAGGCTAAACCTAAAGAGCTCCCTTTGATCCAATAACAGTTAATCTGTTATGCAATCACTGTGAGTATACTCGATCCCTTTTTGCTTTAAACTTTGGGATGTAACATGTATTCTACTAAACTACGATACTTGAGGCTTTGCAAACTAAACTCTATCCTACGTGTATGTGAAACTTGTGATTCTTGTATTCTATTTGTGCTATGTGGACGTTTAATCCAGGGTGTGTAGTTCCCGCCTTAACAATAATAGCGCTATAGGAGATGCACCTCCACATTATTCTCGGGGGTATTGTTAGGAGGATTCTAGTTTTCCTTGAGACTTGGGAAAACAACAAAGCATCGGGATACTTGGGCTATCACTTGTTGG
Source organism: Helianthus annuus (assembly GCF_002127325.2). NCBI lineage: Eukaryota > Viridiplantae > Streptophyta > Magnoliopsida > Asterales > Asteraceae > Helianthus > Helianthus annuus. Next base: position 107,029,820 of record NC_035440.2, on the reverse strand, counting down.
ACTGCGAACACTAGCATGGCTGAAACTATTTATGTGACACTACATATGGATATGAGTTGTTTTAATCTATTATGCTATTATTCAAACTTGTATACTCGCTGGTACATTTTTGTCTTGACTCTCTATTTTAATACATGTTGCAGGCTGATAGATGCTGGAACTATGGAAAACAAGCTAGGATTGATGCTTAGAAACTTGCCTAGTTTAATTCTAGAATTTGAAACAATGATTTTGTGATTGTATTCGATATTTATGGTTGTGTTGATGTTCTAGACAAATTTTGCATGAAACTTATTTAATCTATATTGAAATTATTAGTGTTATGGAATCTCGTGAGCAATCTGAACGCTTAGTGCTCACACCCCGATGTTTCCGCCATCGGTTGGGGTGTGACAATTACCAATATTTTCACTTTATTACATGTGTATGAACACCATTTATACCATCCAATCAACATATTACATCATAAATTGACAACTATAACCAAACCATCAACCACTAGATATAACTAACCAAAAAACATGTATATGGGCCTACTTCTCCATTCAAAATCACAAACTTTTTGTACCAAAACATGTTATATCATGGTTATACATAATGATGCACATGTGCATTTTGAAAATATGTAAAAAGTAGTGTATTACAGATGGTATTGTAAATTAAAGTGTAGTTGTCTATTACTGATAATGTATTACGGAATTTGTCGAATTAATGATACATATTCACGGATAACTGTTACTCAAAAAAAATGTTTTTTGTTTTGGTAATGAAATAGAGTGAATTTTTTTTAAATATTAAAAAAAAAATTCAGTGCTTTTTTGATTTTTTTTGTTCACATTGGTTCTCGCGGTTCTCACAATAAAGATGATTCTCAAATGAACTTTACCCTATATATATATATATATATATATATATATATATATATATATATATATATATATATATATATATATATATATATATATATATATAGGGAGAAAATCATGCGAGAACCACCTCTTATTGCAAGAACCGCGAGAACCAATGTGAATACAACCAAAAATGCCTAAAAATAGCTAAAAATCACACAATTTTTTTTTAATATTTTTTATATAAAAATCGCTACTTTTCGAAGCCAAAAAATTAAAAAAAAATTTTTTTTTTTTAAAAAAATTGGCCACTAAAAGTAGCGATTTGAGCATAAAAAATATTAAAAAAAATAGATTTTTTTTTGATTTTTTTAGATTTTTTTAGATTTTTTTAGGTTTTTTGGGGGTTTAGTTTTTAGCATTTTAGCTTGGGGGGAGGGGGTAGGTTTTTTTTAAGGTTTTTTGGGGGTTTTAGTTTTTAGCATTTAGCTTGGGGGGGTTAGGTTTTTTTTTTTTTTTGGGGGGGGGGGTGGGGGTTAGGTTTTTTTAGCTATTTTAGGTTGTGTTCACATTGGTTCTCGCGGTTCTCGCAATAAATGGAGTTCTCGCATGAGCCCCTCCCTATATATATATATATATATATATATAGGATTAGATTCAAGAGTGAACACTAGTGTAGCTTGCGAACTGAGTGAACTAATCCTGACCATACACGTGTGTAGATCAATGGCCAGGATTTGATGTTGAAATACACTAGTGTATTTTACGATTTGATGATGAGATCCTAGCCATACATGTGTGTAGATCAATGGTCAGGATTTGTTCACTCAGTTCGCAAATACACTAGTGTTCACTTTAGAACCCCACCATATATATATGTGTGTGTGTTTGTGTTATTTATCATAGGTTAATATGTTGTATAAATTTTAAAAACATACAATTGTAATAAAAAATAAAATCTTCCTATACTAATAAACAAAAATCTTTTTTGGACACTTGTCACTCTTTGGTGCTTTCTCACCTTATTTTCCTATTTATCTCTCATATTAAATAATAATAATAATAATTTAAAAAAAATACTAGATAAGAATAAATATTTACATAGGGATAAACGTTTGTTTTTATTATGAGCATATTAAATAATAATAATAATAATATTAAACAAAAAAATTAATTAAGAAGAAATGTTTGTTTTTCTATAAATAATTATAAACAAAAATTTAGATAAGCATAAACGTTTATTTTTATTATGAGAAGATATATATACTTTAGAGTGAGGTGATTGAAATTATGGTAAATTAGAATCAAATGTCCCCGTTTAATATATAGTTAATAATTGTATTATTGTTTTTTTCCCACTAAAATTAAATTATTATTCTAGATCGGGCATATGCTTCTATCAAATTGTAAGTGTTTTTAGACGCATCGCTGTAATGGTAGGCATATGCTTCTAAATTGTAAACTTTTAACCCATCATTTTTAGATATAAAGAACATCACTATAATTGTAAACTTTAAACCCATCATTCGTCACACATTGCATCAACATGTATAAAGAACATCAATTTTAAATATAACAATTCTATACTTCATTCAAAGAGAATTTATTTCTCGATTTTACGATATAATTCATAAAAATGATAAAATATATAAAAATGTGGGGATTGATCTCCACCTTTTTGTACCGTAAACTCTCTTGAATATAAATTTAAGACGGGTGTTTTATGAATTAAATAAACAAATAAGCATTAAGGTGCATAAATCTAACTAAAATATTTGTATCTCATAATTTGAGTGTATCATAAAAACGAGATTCAACTCAATGTAAATATGTAATACATGTGCTTTTAACCTAATAATAAATAAAAAGCGAAGTAAAATGTTATAATAAGTAAATTGTACATCAAAGTTCATTTTTAAGATATAAATCTTGACGACTGTATATGTTAACATATTACATTTTATTTTATACAACACATGAAATATACGAGTTTTTTTTAAAGATATATCTTTTTTATTATTTATTATATAAAATTAAACTTATGCAAGATAAACAACAAAGTAAAATGTTATAATAATTAAATAGTACATCAATGTTCATTTTATAATGATAAATTTTGATGACTATTTATGTTAACATATGACATTATATTTTTTTCAGCACGTGAAATATACGAGTTTTTTTAAATATATATATTTTTATTATTTAATTATATAAAATTACATTTATACAACACGTGTAATACACGAGGTTATAACCTAGTATATACATACATAAAAATCTTAAGGAGTATTTTTTAAAACGCTAATGGATATATCATCTAACTACCATAATAAAAGAAACCAACTTTTGGACACGTGTCATTCATTGAAGGTATCCTCAAATTTATATTTATCTAAATAAATAAATTATAAATTAATATTAAATCTTATCATACTTTAATAAAATATTATCCTCAAATCTAAATTGCTAATTTAATATATTTTTAAAACAAATACCTCTCTTATCTACTTATCTTATATTAAATATATAAATAATAAATTAATATTAAATGTTATCCTAATTATTTAAAAACATAACTTTTTTTATTATTTGGTATACAAAATTATGTTTATTCAACTTGAGTAAAACGTAAGGTTTTTAAGGATATATTTTTTTTTATTATTATTTGGTAGATTTTTCAACCCGACTATACACGGGTTTTTTAAAGATACGACGTTTTAGTATTTAATATACAAAAATACATTTATTTAATCTGTGTAATACACATGGTTTTTAAAGATATAACTCTTTTTTATATCTATTCAACACGTGTAATATACGGGGTTTTTAAGGATGTAATTTTTTATTATTTGGTAGATTTATTCAACCCGATTATACACGGGTGTTTTTAAAGATACGATGTTTTTAGTATTTAGTATACAAAATTACATTTATTTAATCTGTGTAATACACATGGTTTTTAAAGATATAACTTTTTTATTATTTGATATATAAAATTACATTTGTTTAACCCGTACAATATATAAGGTTCATAAAGATATAAGTTTTCATTATTTACTATATAAAATTACATTTATTCAACTCGTGTAATACACGAGGTTCTAACCTAGTATACGATAACTATAACCTCTGGTATACTTGATATCAAACAAGAAACTAGTAAACTGAACATGAGACAAGATTTTAAAAGCGAGTTGGATATTGAAATTTGCCATACATGACGCATTACCAACCAAACCTTGAAGCCAAAGAGGCTTCTCCACGTGGATACATGTTATATGAGGTGTCAATCGGTCACTACACCTATTTCACTCAACGTCACCCTCATCGCATGCATCCTCCCAATAATTCCCATAATTCCACAACAACCAACCGTTGTTATCCGGATGCAATGGGACGTCGCCATCTTCTCTACCTTCTCTACACCTCCTTTGCACGCCCGCCCTCCTCTCCTCCCTACTTCATCGTGCCGCCGCCGCCTCCTCCTCCGCCGCTACTTTTCCGCAAGGTAATCCCGTCACCACCGCCTTTAGTTATAATCACGGTCACTTATACACGTAGTAGTGTAAAAATCAAAAACAGATAGGTCATACAAAATAGTGAAATACCCTGAAATTTTTTTTTTACAAAACTATACTGTTTAATTGCAAAATATATAAAAAAAATTATGATTTTATAGCAGTAGAAAATTTTTGTAGAGTAATTATTATTACTCTATAATCAATACAGTAATTATAAGAATTAATTACATGATTAGTACATGTGATTTGCTTATTTTTGTCATTTTCATACATGCTTTTTAAAAATTACACCATTGGTACCAAATTTTTACAAAATGATTTCATCATTGGTACATCACACGTACTAAGGGGAGGGGGTGGTCACTAGTGATAAAATTTCATCACTCACAATATCCAATCATGTTCCGCCATGTTAGCAACCATTTTTTCATCACTCACAACTTTTTTTTAGCGGGGGTGATCATCACTCACCACCACACCCAACGATTTCCCCCCAACCAACAACTACCCTCACAAAACAAAAAAATAACGCCGTGAAGAAAATAACGAAATCATCAAACCGTGGAAGATTAACGTGTTATACTTGGAGGTGGGGGTGGGATTTTGTGATGTTCCACGCGTTGAAGTATGTATCACTCGCTATATCACGGAGTGCCCCATGTGGCCTAACCATTTAATTAATTCTACAATCACATGTACTAATAGTGAAACAATTTGTAAATGTTGGTACCAATGGTGTAATTTTAAAATAGGTAAACCACATGTACTAACCATATAATGTATTCTTATTATAATTACCCTACAAAAATTACATAATTAATCTACTAGTGTATAATCACGATTTTTTTTTTTGGATTATGGGACTAAAATATCTTCTTAATAAGAAGAAAAAAATTTCAAAAAATAAAAAATTTCTCTACTTCACTTCTTGTGTTTGTAGTTGAGACCCGTTTGTACAATAGCTTAACCTATTCTATCACTCACTCTCATATCAAGAAAAAAATTCAAAAAAAAAAAAAAAACCTCAACTTCACAAAACAGAACTGGATCCGTCACTCACTCTCATGTCAGGAAAATAACTCAAAATTCCGGTGTTGATGAGAAATTATTTTATGCTAACATCCTATAAAACAAGCTGATGATATAATAATAATGTATTTAATTTGATGTTGGAAGGGATACTGCCGCGAAACGATCAGCCACGAGAGAGCACCGTCGACGTTAGAAGAGTTCAAAAGGTTGGAGGAAGAAAAGGCGGGTCAACGAATTGGAAACCGGACGGTGGAGAAGGGAAAAGACGGCGACACGGAGGTTGCGGACACTTCAAAGACAGGAGGGTCTCAAAGCACAAAATGAACAACTTGTTTTTCCTTTCGTGTAGTTTTGGGTGAATGACGAATGTATATATTTTATTTTGGTTTGGTTTGTTGGATGAAGTATAATAATAGATCTTAATGATAATGTATTTTGTGGATTATAAATACTAGCAGGTATGCTCCCTCACGCTACACGATGGAATAATGCATTTTTTACAAAGTTTTTGTTGAATAAATAAATGTGAAGAAGAACACCCGTTTAACAATGATATATTTGGAAAGTATGAAAAGCTACGTTATTCTAAAAATAACGTAGATTAAGAAAAACGAATAAAAGAATTTTAAATTATGTTATAAATAAAGTTTATGTCATCAAATAACGGATTAATAAATAAAAAAAAATAAATAATACGGGTTAATAAATACAGAAATATTAAATGTTTTTTTTAAATGTAAATCGTGGTAAACTAGTGGGATATAATTGTAAGTTGTTTATGTATCAAGGTTTGTACCAAATCGATTATTTTTCTTAAGTGTTTTAAAAATGAATGGAAATTGGTCTGTAATAATCTCACTTAGACCTTATTGGTCATTAATAATCCCACCTCAGAATATTCCCTCCATCAGTCTCACCTTTCACCTATTTTTCCTACAATGGTCCCCCGTTAAAAAAACTTAACAGAGTTAAGCTTTTTTCCAAATTACAAACAGATTTTTTAGGGCGCTTGATTAGAACGACGATACGAGTCCATTGATGTAAAACTTGCCTCGAAACGGTGCTCCAAACGATGAAAACGGCGCTTCAATTCGGGTGTTTAAATTTTCAATTAACCAAAGTCAAGTCACTTGGAGCACCATTTCGAAGTAAGTTTTACATCAATGGACTTGTATCATCGTTCTGATCAAAAGACCTAAAAAATCTATTTGTAATTTGGAAAAAAAAAAACTTAACCCCGTGAAGTTTTTTTAAAAGGGGGACATTGTAGGAAAAATAGGTGAAAGGTGGACTGATAGGAGGAATATTCTGAGATAGGGTTATTAATGGCTAGGTTTAGGTGGAATTTATTACAGGCCAATTTCCCAAAAATAAATTGAAATTACATTAATATTGTTCCAAAAGGATGTATCATATAGTAGTATAGATTATTTAATTTCTATTCTTTTAAGTTTTCATTTTATTTTGAGTAAAATGTTAAAATCATATATGAGGTCTGAGCATTCTTGCATGTCACATTCATTTTATTTTATTTTTTTATTTTTTGTAACTCGACCCCTAATGTTTCACTTTTGTTATCATTTTCAACCAAATCACTAAATTAAAGTGTATCGTGACGATTTTGGAAATTTCGTTAATTTATGGACGATTTTGGCAATTTACACATTTATTATTATTATTTTTAATTACATTTTATCTTTACATAAAAAAAATAATTATACATATAATAGATATACATACATACACACAGATATATATATATATATATATACACACTTCTTATTTTTTAATTTTTTTTGCCTTTAAGTAATAACATAATAATAAATTAATGATGTTTGGTACGGCGGGAGAGACGAGTGGTACTGATGTTTGGTACGACGGGTGATGGGTCGACGAGGGAAGATTACGACGGGAGAGATGGGTGGTATTGATGTTTGGTACGACAGGTCGACGAGGGAAGATGAGGTACGAGTGCCGACATAAACGGTGTGGTTGTGACGGCGGTAGTGGTGCTGGAGGTGGAGGAGAGAGAGAGTGTGCTTATGGTATGTGTACATAAAATGATTAATGTGTGTGTATATATATAATTATAATTAATTTATTATTATTTTTATTTAAAGGTAAAATAAAAGTGATGAAACAATGGTTAACCGGGCAGGGTTAACACACTGGTCTCGTCAAGAAGGGTTAATCCCTTCCTCTCGGAGATCGCTGGCTGGGTCACCGGTGGATGATCTCCTGCACAAGGAAACAAGCCGTGACTCGTAACAAGGAGGATGGGGTGGGGGGTGCTCCTTGTTACCACTCTCCGGCGTGAGAATCAGTAGTTTGCTTGGGAAGCAAAGTAAGATAGTAGTAGTAGTGAGAGAGTTGTCAAGAGATACCTCAAACTTGGTTTGGGGTCGGTATTTATAGCCGAGGAGTGAAGGAGGTGATTGATGGATGGGCTGACGACGAGCTGCACCGTTGCAGGTGTGTCAGTCTCGCCGGCCGTGGGGGTCACGCCACGTCAGCCCATTGCTTTAATAGCTCTGACAAGGGACTGTCGCCGGCGCCACTTGCCTCGTGGTGTCAGCCACTTGCATGGCGTGTCAGTCCACTTGCTGGATATGCAGGGTGCGGTGCGAGCCGCATCGCTGCATGCGGTAACGCCTGAAGTCACCGCGTCTCCTACTTGTGATCGAGAAATACGATGCGGTGTTGGCCGCATTATCGCCTGTGGAGACTATTTGCTCGCTTCCCTTGTCGTGACGAAAATGCCCATATGATGCGGTGCCAGCCGCATCGATATGTTCATCTTCTTCTGTACTTAGGTCAAGCTATCCATCTTCGGACCGAATGGGTTCGAAGGATGTGACCGCATGGGTGCGGTCTGACTACTGGTAGGGGTTTGTTTGATGCGGGTAATGGTCATTTTGGGACCATACCCCTTCAAGTCCCCCCAGTCTAGTGTTGCTGTCTTGTGCAAGTTGCACGTGGGAGGAGCACTGGACTTATAGTGTAGGAAGGTAATTTGGCAGTCTGGAGAAAATTCTAGGCCAGATCAGACTGGTGATCTGGGAAGAAATCCGGCTATGCCTCTTCCGTACCGGTGAAGGAGTTCGCTTGATGCGAAATTCTCAGCCGTTGTATGTCATCAGGTGGGTTGCCACCTGTTGTTGTGTTGAAGGTCTGTTAGAGACCTTCATAGTAATGCTGCACAAACTTCGAACCAACCTCTAGGATGGTGGTTCGAAGGTCTGCACATGTTTCGAACCTCTTGGAGGTGGTTTCTTCTTCGAACCATTTGCCAGAATGGTGCACGAAGAAGAAAAGAAAAGCTTTTAAACCAACCTTTGCGGTCGGGTTTGAAGGTTTTGGATGTTGTGTTAGAACTTTGCTCAAGTTCTATGTTCAGCATCCTATGATGAGATGACCATCCCTTTTTTGTGGGGTGTTCGTGTTCATCTTGATAGCTCTCAAGTAACCGTACGTTCTTTGCGGTTACCTCGTTGCGTCATTGTTGGCCCTGTTTGGTCGAACAATGTGGATCTAAACTATGGGTAAATAAACATGGTCATAGGCAAGGGGATGCCCATCGTTGTTTATTCCATGCGGTCCATTGGTAGGTAAACAAAGTCATAAGCAGACTTGTTACCGCGGTCCGTTGGCAGGTAAACAAAGTCATAGGCAGACTTGTTACCGCTGTTCGGACACTTGCTGCTTGATAAGTGCTTGTTTAGAGCACGTATCTGCGTTCTTTCTGGAGCCAGTTTCCTTCACGCTCCAATACCGAGTTTACAACGAGGTAGCCTCGTTCGGTGATGTGGAGTGAGCTTTGCTCTTCCGTAGCAACCACTCTGCGGAAGCTATGGTTATGTCTGTAGCTCTTCATGGGTGTCTGCGATGTTTGCAGTCCCATTTTCGCTCAAAGTGTGCTTGTTGCACGGATGTAGCTCTTGAAGGTTCAGTAGTCAGGGCTGCTGATGTGCGGTCGCGTAGATTCTCTTCCTGCGTTTTGCTGAAGAAGTTGTTCATGCACCCTCTGTGGTTGTGAACCGGACAGGAGGGATTTGAAGCTTGAAGAGAATGAAGGCAATGCGCTCTGCCTGTTCCTGAGATGCGGTTCAGTCCAAAGAACAACACTGGTTCTGAGCATCTGACACATCTGAATGGGTTCATGTGTGTCACTTCCGCATATTTCACGTGTGCTCGTGAGTGATGCGGAAAAGGTAATGATGAAACAATGGTTAACCGGGCAGGGTTAACACACTGGTCTCGTCAAGAAGGGTTAATCCCTTCCTCTCGGAGATCGCTGGCTGGGTCACCGGTGGATGATCTCCTGCACAAGGAAACAAGCCGTGACTCGTAACAAGGAGGATGGGGTGGGGGGTGCTCCTTGTTACCACTCTCCGGCATGAGAATCAGTAGTTTGCTTGGGAAGCAAAGTAAGATAGTAGTAGTAGTGAGAGAGTTGTCAAGAGATACCTCAAACTTGGTTTGGGGTCGGTATTTATAGCCGAGGAGTGAAGGAGGTGATTGATGGATGGGCTGACGACGAGCTGCACCGTTGCAGGTGTGTCAGTCTCGCCGGCCGTGGGGGTCACGCCACGTCAGCCCATTGCTTTAATAGCTCTGACAAGGGACTGTCGCCGGCGCCACTTGCCTCGTGGTGTCAGCCACTTGCATGGCGTGTCAGTCCACTTGCTGGATATGCAGGGTGCGGTGCGAGCCGCATCGCTGCATGCGGTAACGCCTGAAGTCACCGCGTCTCCTACTTGTGATCGAGAAATACGCGAGATGCGGTGTTGGCCGCATTATCGCCTGTGGAGACTATTTGCTCGCTTCCCTTGTCGTGACGAAAATGCCCATATGATGCGGTGCCAGCCGCATCGATATGTTCATCTTCTTCTGTACTTAGGTCAAGCTATCCATCTTCGGACCGAATGGGTTCGAAGGATGTGACCGCATGGGTGCGGTCTGACTACTGGTAGGGGTTTGTTTGATGCGGGTAATGGTCATTTTGGGACCATACCCCTTCAAGTCCCCCCAGTCTAGTGTTGCTGTCTTGTGCAAGTTGCACGTGGGAGGAGCACTGGACTTATAGTGTAGGAAGGTAATTTGGCAGTCTGGAGAAAATTCTAGGCCAGATCAGACTGGTGATCTGGGAAGAAATCCGGCTATGCCTCTTCCGTACCGGTGAAGGAGTTCGCTTGATGCGAAATTCTCAGCCGTTGTATGTCATCAGGTGGGTTGCCACCTGTTGTTGTGTTGAAGGTCTGTTAGAGACCTTCATAGTAATGCTGCACAAACTTCGAACCAACCTCTAGGATGGTGGTTCGAAGGTCTGCACATGTTTCGAACCTCTTGGAGGTGGTTTCTTCTTCGAACCATTTGCCAGAATGGTGCACGAAGAAGAAAAGAAAAGCTTTTAAACCAACCTTTGCGGTCGGGTTTGAAGGTTTTGGATGTTGTGTTAGAACTTTGCTCAAGTTCTATGTTCAGCATCCTATGATGAGATGACCATCCCTTTTTTGTGGGGTGTTCGTGTTCATCTTGATAGCTCTCAAGTAACCGTACGTTCTTTGCGGTTACCTCGTTGCGTCATTGTTGGCCCTGTTTGGTCGAACAATGTGGATCTAAACTATGGGTAAATAAACATGGTCATAGGCAAGGGGATGCCCATCGTTGTTTATTCCATGCGGTCCATTGGTAGGTAAACAAAGTCATAAGCAGACTTGTTACCGCGGTCCGTTGGCAGGTAAACAAAGTCATAGGCAGACTTGTTACCGCTGTTCGGACACTTGCTGCTTGATAAGTGCTTGTTTAGAGCACGTATCTGCGTTCTTTCTGGAGCCAGTTTCCTTCACGCTCCAATACCGAGTTTACAACGAGGTAGCCTCGTTCGGTGATGTGGAGTGAGCTTTGCTCTTCCGTAGCAACCACTCTGCGGAAGCTATGGTTATGTCTGTAGCTCTTCATGGGTGTCTGCGATGTTTGCAGTCCCATTTTCGCTCAAAGTGTGCTTGTTGCACGGATGTAGCTCTTGAAGGTTCAGTAGTCAGGGCTGCTGATGTGCGGTCGCGTAGATTCTCTTCCTGCGTTTTGCTGAAGAAGTTGTTCATGCACCCTCTGTGGTTGTGAACCGGACAGGAGGGATTTGAAGCTTGAAGAGAATGAAGGCAATGCGCTCTGCCTGTTCCTGAGATGCGGTTCAGTCCAAAGAACAACACTGGTTCTGAGCATCTGACACATCTGAATGGGTTCATGTGTGTCACTTCCGCATATTTCACGTGTGCTCGTGAGTGATGCGGAAAAGGTAATATATCCCTTTATAGTATAGATAGATATATTTCTACCTATTTTTTAGGGTATATAAAAAATGGGTTAACAATGGTTAACCGGGCAGGGTTAACACACTGGTCTCGTCAAGAAGGGTTAATCCCTTCCTCTCGGAGATCGCTGGCTGGGTCACCGGTGGATGATCTCCTGCACAAGGAAACAAGCCGTGACTCGTAACAAGGAGGATGGGGTGGGGGGTGCTCCTTGTTACCACTCTCCGGCGTGAGAATCAGTAGTTTGCTTGGGAAGCAAAGTAAGATAGTAGTAGTAGTGAGAGAGTTGTCAAGAGATACCTCAAACTTGGTTTGGGGTCGGTATTTATAGCCGAGGAGTGAAGGAGGTGATTGATGGATGGGCTGACGACGAGCTGCACCGTTGCAGGTGTGTCAGTCTCGCCGGCCGTGGGGGTCACGCCACGTCAGCCCATTGCTTTAATAGCTCTGACAAGGGACTGTCGCCGGCGCCACTTGCCTCGTGGTGTCAGCCACTTGCATGGCGTGTCAGTCCACTTGCTGGATATGCAGGGTGCGGTGCGAGCCGCATCGCTGCATGCGGTAACGCCTGAAGTCACCGCGTCTCCTACTTGTGATCGAGAAATACGCGAGATGCGGTGTTGGCCGCATTATCGCCTGTGGAGACTATTTGCTCGCTTCCCTTGTCGTGACGAAAATGCCCATATGATGCGGTGCCAGCCGCATCGATATGTTCATCTTCTTCTGTACTTAGGTCAAGCTATCCATCTTCGGACCGAATGGGTTCGAAGGATGTGACCGCATGGGTGCGGTCTGACTACTGGTAGGGGTTTGTTTGATGCGGGTAATGGTCATTTTGGGACCATACCCCTTCAAGTCCCCCCAGTCTAGTGTTGCTGTCTTGTGCAAGTTGCACGTGGGAGGAGCACTGGACTTATAGTGTAGGAAGGTAATTTGGCAGTCTGGAGAAAATTCTAGGCCAGATCAGACTGGTGATCTGGGAAGAAATCCGGCTATGCCTCTTCCGTACCGGTGAAGGAGTTCGCTTGATGCGAAATTCTCAGCCGTTGTATGTCATCAGGTGGGTTGCCACCTGTTGTTGTGTTGAAGGTCTGTTAGAGACCTTCATAGTAATGCTGCACAAACTTCGAACCAACCTCTAGGATGGTGGTTCGAAGGTCTGCACATGTTTCGAACCTCTTGGAGGTGGTTTCTTCTTCGAACCATTTGCCAGAATGGTGCACGAAGAAGAAAAGAAAAGCTTTTAAACCAACCTTTGCGGTCGGGTTTGAAGGTTTTGGATGTTGTGTTAGAACTTTGCTCAAGTTCTATGTTCAGCATCCTATGATGAGATGACCATCCCTTTTTTGTGGGGTGTTCGTGTTCATCTTGATAGCTCTCAAGTAACCGTACGTTCTTTGCGGTTACCTCGTTGCGTCATTGTTGGCCCTGTTTGGTCGAACAATGTGGATCTAAACTATGGGTAAATAAACATGGTCATAGGCAAGGGGATGCCCATCGTTGTTTATTCCATGCGGTCCGTTGGTAGGTAAACAAAGTCATAAGCAGACTTGTTACCGCGGTCCGTTGGCAGGTAAACAAAGTCATAGGCAGACTTGTTACCGCTGTTCGGACACTTGCTGCTTGATAAGTGCTTGTTTAGAGCACGTATCTGCGTTCTTTCTGGAGCCAGTTTCCTTCACGCTCCAATACCGAGTTTACAACGAGGTAGCCTCGTTCGGTGATGTGGAGTGAGCTTTGCTCTTCCGTAGCAACCACTCTGCGGAAGCTATGGTTATGTCTGTAGCTCTTCATGGGTGTCTGCGATGTTTGCAGTCCCATTTTCGCTCAAAGTGTGCTTGTTGCACGGATGTAGCTCTTGAAGGTTCAGTAGTCAGGGCTGCTGATGTGCGGTCGCGTAGATTCTCTTCCTGCGTTTTGCTGAAGAAGTTGTTCATGCACCCTCTGTGGTTGTGAACCGGACAGGAGGGATTTGAAGCTTGAAGAGAATGAAGGCAATGCGCTCTGCCTGTTCCTGAGATGCGGTTCAGTCCAAAGAACAACACTGGTTCTGAGCATCTGACACATCTGAATGGGTTCATGTGTGTCACTTCCGCATATTTCACGTGTGCTCGTGAGTGATGCGGAAAAGGTAATATATCCCTTTATAGTATAGATAGATATATTTCTACCTATTTTTTAGGGTATATAAAATATTGTTTCAACATAGTATAGATAGATATATTTCACGTGTGCTCGGACCAGCTTTTCCGCCTCTGCCCGCAGGCGGACAGCCTCTTCTTCACGGCGGCTCAGAACTTTATAGTCTTCCAACATGGCATTCGCCACAATGGAAGTCCCTACCAACATGGTCGAGAGCTGGTTTATACGCAGCTCCCGCGGTGCGGCACGAGCCCGATCAACTTCAAAGGGGGTCCCCAGACCGCCCAATATCTCCCTGCAGGCCGCAGGGTCGTTAGCAATATCATCCCCCTGCAATACAGTCCAGGGGGGGCGATGGTACAGCGTACTGCGATCCTGGGAGTAGGTGCGGTAGTAATACTCCAATTCAGACTCCCCAGGCTGAATTGGAGGCTCGTCATACCCCGCACCACCGGCAGACGAGCTGGTACCCTTATCAACCGAAGACTTCTGCGGCCCAGCATCATGCTGCCGCGATTCAGCGCCAGTTTTTTGCGGTTCAGCATCAGAATGTTGCTTCCCAGTAGCAGTGAACCGCACACTCAAATCGTCTCCCTCATTGGGAGAGATCAGATTGTTGGACGAGTCGACAGTATCAAATATCTGGGCCGCAGCATTCTCTGCGCTACCCTCCTTCTGCACGGTTAACCGGGCAGGGTTAACACACTGGTCTCGTCAAGAAGGGTTAATCCCTTCCTCTCGGAGATCGCTGGCTGGGTCACCGGTGGATGATCTCCTGCACAAGGAAACAAGCCGTGACTCGTAACAAGGAGGATGGGGTGGGGGGTGCTCCTTGTTACCACTCTCCGGCGTGAGAATCAGTAGTTTGCTTGGGAAGCAAAGTAAGATAGTAGTAGTAGTGAGAGAGTTGTCAAGAGATACCTCAAACTTGGTTTGGGGTCGGTATTTATAGCCGAGGAGTGAAGGAGGTGATTGATGGATGGGCTGACGACGAGCTGCACCGTTGCAGGTGTGTCAGTCTCGCCGGCCGTGGGGGTCACGCCACGTCAGCCCATTGCTTTAATAGCTCTGACAAGGGACTGTCGCCGGCGCCACTTGCCTCGTGGTGTCAGCCACTTGCATGGCGTGTCAGTCCACTTGCTGGATATGCAGGGTGCGGTGCGAGCCGCATCGCTGCATGCGGTAACGCCTGAAGTCACCGCGTCTCCTACTTGTGATCGAGAAATACGATGCGGTGTTGGCCGCATTATCGCCTGTGGAGACTATTTGCTCGCTTCCCTTGTCGTGACGAAAATGCCCATATGATGCGGTGCCAGCCGCATCGATATGTTCATCTTCTTCTGTACTTAGGTCAAGCTATCCATCTTCGGACCGAATGGGTTCGAAGGATGTGACCGCATGGGTGCGGTCTGACTACTGGTAGGGGTTTGTTTGATGCGGGTAATGGTCATTTTGGGACCATACCCCTTCAAGTCCCCCCAGTCTAGTGTTGCTGTCTTGTGCAAGTTGCACGTGGGAGGAGCACTGGACTTATAGTGTAGGAAGGTAATTTGGCAGTCTGGAGAAAATTCTAGGCCAGATCAGACTGGTGATCTGGGAAGAAATCCGGCTATGCCTCTTCCGTACCGGTGAAGGAGTTCGCTTGATGCGAAATTCTCAGCCGTTGTATGTCATCAGGTGGGTTGCCACCTGTTGTTGTGTTGAAGGTCTGTTAGAGACCTTCATAGTAATGCTGCACAAACTTCGAACCAACCTCTAGGATGGTGGTTCGAAGGTCTGCACATGTTTCGAACCTCTTGGAGGTGGTTTCTTCTTCGAACCATTTGCCAGAATGGTGCACGAAGAAGAAAAGAAAAGCTTTTAAACCAACCTTTGCGGTCGGGTTTGAAGGTTTTGGATGTTGTGTTAGAACTTTGCTCAAGTTCTATGTTCAGCATCCTATGATGAGATGACCATCCCTTTTTTGTGGGGTGTTCGTGTTCATCTTGATAGCTCTCAAGTAACCGTACGTTCTTTGCGGTTACCTCGTTGCGTCATTGTTGGCCCTGTTTGGTCGAACAATGTGGATCTAAACTATGGGTAAATAAACATGGTCATAGGCAAGGGGATGCCCATCGTTGTTTATTCCATGCGGTCCATTGGTAGGTAAACAAAGTCATAAGCAGACTTGTTACCGCGGTCCGTTGGCAGGTAAACAAAGTCATAGGCAGACTTGTTACCGCTGTTCGGACACTTGCTGCTTGATAAGTGCTTGTTTAGAGCACGTATCTGCGTTCTTTCTGGAGCCAGTTTCCTTCACGCTCCAATACCGAGTTTACAACGAGGTAGCCTCGTTCGGTGATGTGGAGTGAGCTTTGCTCTTCCGTAGCAACCACTCTGCGGAAGCTATGGTTATGTCTGTAGCTCTTCATGGGTGTCTGCGATGTTTGCAGTCCCATTTTCGCTCAAAGTGTGCTTGTTGCACGGATGTAGCTCTTGAAGGTTCAGTAGTCAGGGCTGCTGATGTGCGGTCGCGTAGATTCTCTTCCTGCGTTTTGCTGAAGAAGTTGTTCATGCACCCTCTGTGGTTGTGAACCGGACAGGAGGGATTTGAAGCTTGAAGAGAATGAAGGCAATGCGCTCTGCCTGTTCCTGAGATGCGGTTCAGTCCAAAGAACAACACTGGTTCTGAGCATCTGACACATCTGAATGGGTTCATGTGTGTCACTTCCGCATATTTCACGTGTGCTCGTGAGTGATGCGGAAAAGGTAATATATCCCTTTATAGTATAGATAGATATATTTCTACCTATTTTTTAGGGTATATAAACTCGTCGGTATTTATAGCCGAGGAGTGAAGGAGGTGATTGATGGATGGGCTGACGACGAGCTAACACAACATCCAAAACCTTCAAACCCGGCCGCAAAGGTTGGTTTAAAAGCTTTTCTTTTCTTCTTCGTGCACCATTCTGGCAAATGGTTCGAAGAAGAAACCACCTCCAAGAGGTTCGAAACATGTGCAGACCTTCGAACCACCATCCTAGAGGTTGGTTCGAAGTTTGTGCAGGTTAACCGGGCAGGGTTAACACACTGGTCTCGTCAAGAAGGGTTAATCCCTTCCTCTCGGAGATCGCTGGCTGGGTCACCGGTGGATGATCTCCTGCACAAGGAAACAAGCCGTGACTCGTAACAAGGAGGATGGGGTGGGGGGTGCTCCTTGTTACCACTCTCCGGCGTGAGAATCAGTAGTTTGCTTGGGAAGCAAAGTAAGATAGTAGTAGTAGTGAGAGAGTTGTCAAGAGATACCTCAAACTTGGTTTGGGGTCGGTATTTATAGCCGAGGAGTGAAGGAGGTGATTGATGGATGGGCTGACGACGAGCTGCACCGTTGCAGGTGTGTCAGTCTCGCCGGCCGTGGGGGTCACGCCACGTCAGCCCATTGCTTTAATAGCTCTGACAAGGGACTGTCGCCGGCGCCACTTGCCTCGTGGTGTCAGCCACTTGCATGGCGTGTCAGTCCACTTGCTGGATATGCAGGGTGCGGTGCGAGCCGCATCGCTGCATGCGGTAACGCCTGAAGTCACCGCGTCTCCTACTTGTGATCGAGAAATACGATGCGGTGTTGGCCGCATTATCGCCTGTGGAGACTATTTGCTCGCTTCCCTTGTCGTGACGAAAATGCCCATATGATGCGGTGCCAGCCGCATCGATATGTTCATCTTCTTCTGTACTTAGGTCAAGCTATCCATCTTCGGACCGAATGGGTTCGAAGGATGTGACCGCATGGGTGCGGTCTGACTACTGGTAGGGGTTTGTTTGATGCGGGTAATGGTCATTTTGGGACCATACCCCTTCAAGTCCCCCCAGTCTAGTGTTGCTGTCTTGTGCAAGTTGCACGTGGGAGGAGCACTGGACTTATAGTGTAGGAAGGTAATTTGGCAGTCTGGAGAAAATTCTAGGCCAGATCAGACTGGTGATCTGGGAAGAAATCCGGCTATGCCTCTTCCGTACCGGTGAAGGAGTTCGCTTGATGCGAAATTCTCAGCCGTTGTATGTCATCAGGTGGGTTGCCACCTGTTGTTGTGTTGAAGGTCTGTTAGAGACCTTCATAGTAATGCTGCACAAACTTCGAACCAACCTCTAGGATGGTGGTTCGAAGGTCTGCACATGTTTCAAACCTCTTGGAGGTGGTTTCTTCTTCGAACCATTTGCCAGAATGGTGCACGAAGAAGAAAAGAAAAGCTTTTAAACCAACCTTTGCGGTCGGGTTTGAAGGTTTTGGATGTTGTGTTAGAACTTTGCTCAAGTTCTATGTTCAGCATCCTATGATGAGATGACCATCCCTTTTTTGTGGGGTGTTCGTGTTCATCTTGATAGCTCTCAAGTAACCGTACGTTCTTTGCGGTTACCTCGTTGCGTCATTGTTGGCCCTGTTTGGTCGAACAATGTGGATCTAAACTATGGGTAAATAAACATGGTCATAGGCAAGGGGATGCCCATCGTTGTTTATTCCATGCGGTCCATTGGTAGGTAAACAAAGTCATAAGCAGACTTGTTACCGCGGTCCGTTGGCAGGTAAACAAAGTCATAGGCAGACTTGTTACCGCTGTTCGGACACTTGCTGCTTGATAAGTGCTTGTTTAGAGCACGTATCTGCGTTCTTTCTGGAGCCAGTTTCCTTCACGCTCCAATACCGAGTTTACAACGAGGTAGCCTCGTTCGGTGATGTGGAGTGAGCTTTGCTCTTCCGTAGCAACCACTCTGCGGAAGCTATGGTTATGTCTGTAGCTCTTCATGGGTGTCTGCGATGTTTGCAGTCCCATTTTCGCTCAAAGTGTGCTTGTTGCACGGATGTAGCTCTTGAAGGTTCAGTAGTCAGGGCTGCTGATGTGCGGTCGCGTAGATTCTCTTCCTGCGTTTTGCTGAAGAAGTTGTTCATGCACCCTCTGTGGTTGTGAACCGGACAGGAGGGATTTGAAGCTTGAAGAGAATGAAGGCAATGCGCTCTGCCTGTTCCTGAGATGCGGTTCAGTCCAAAGAACAACACTGGTTCTGAGCATCTGACACATCTGAATGGGTTCATGTGTGTCACTTCCGCATATTTCACGTGTGCTCGTGAGTGATGCGGAAAAGGTAATATATCCCTTTATAGTATAGATAGATATATTTCTACCTATTAATGAAGGAGGTGATTGATGGATGGGCTGACGACGAGCTGCACCGTTGCAGGTGTGTCAGTCTCGCCGGCCGTGGGGGTCACGCCACGTCAGCCCATTGCTTTAATAGCTCTGACAAGGGACTGTCGCCGGCGCCACTTGCCTCGTGGTGTCAGCCACTTGCATGGCGTGTCAGTCCACTTGCTGGATATGCAGGGTGCGGTGCGAGCCGCATCGCTGCATGCGGTAACGCCTGAAGTCACCGCGTCTCCTACTTGTGATCGAGAAATACGCGAGATGCGGTGTTGGCCGCATTATCGCCTGTGGAGACTATTTGCTCGCTTCCCTTGTCGTGACGAAAATGCCCATATGATGCGGTGCCAGCCGCATCGATATGTTCATCTTCTTCTGTACTTAGGTCAAGCTATCCATCTTCGGACCGAATGGGTTCGAAGGATGTGACCGCATGGGTGCGGTCTGACTACTGGTAGGGGTTTGTTTGATGCGGGTAGTGGTCATTTTGGGACCATACCCCTTCAAGTCCCCCCAGTCTAGTGTTGCTGTCTTGTGCAAGTTAACCCTTCTTGACGAGACCAGTGTGTTAACCCTGCCCGGTTAACCATTGTTTCATCATTAATGAAGGAGGTGATTGATGGATGGTCATTTTGGGACCATACCCCTTCAAAAAGTAAGTGTGTTTATATAAATGTGATATGCGTGTGTACGTCACATCTCGATTTTCGGTGGGCCCGGGCGATGAGTTTATATGTGACGATTGATAACAGTTTCACAACTGGCAACGAAAGATAGGATGATAAAGTATTAAATATAAAAGCTTGAAATGTATTAAAAACGAAGACGACCAAAATAGAAGAAAATCAAGAAACGAAGACGATTCAAGCCCTGTCTATGTTTTTTTTATCTATGTTCTTTTATCTATGACTTCTAGTTTCCTGGGATTTAACAAAATTATGTATGCACTTTAATGTAATCTTGTTTAATTATTAGGGTTTCTAATGATATTTGAAGTATTTTACTTATCTCCTCATGTTTACACACTCAAATATGGTTATATTTAACAAAAAAGGAGTAAAAGTTGGAAAAAAAAAAAAACCACAAAAATCGTTGCTATCTTTCTGTTTGTTTTTCGTGAACTGGGTATTATACCCGATCGGGTTTTTTCCTGCCCGATGCATACCCGAACCCTACCCGAACCCTACCCGAACCCGAAATAGGGAATTATAATACCCATGTATTAGAAAACCTGACCCAGACCCTACCCAAACCCTGGTATCAGTGGCGGAACTAGAACATCAACTCAGGGGTATCCCCCAATTTTTTTTTATCATGCAATCATACAATATTAAAAAAACATGCCGCCCAATTGCCCAAATCAATAATCATTCAATTTTGGGCTATTATTTACTTATTTGGGCTTAGCAAATGTGTATTATTTACTTATTTGGGCTTACCTAATGTGTTATTATTTACTTATTTGGGCTTACCAACATCTTATTATTTTGTAAAAAAAAATTTGAGGGGTGTCCTCGTACTTGTTCAGGGGTGTCCTATGTATAAAAATCGAAAAAAATAAAAAAATTAACACTACTAGTAAAAACTTGAGCCGTAGCCCGGGCTACGCCCCACATAACTAAAGATCCGCCCCTGCCTGGTATATAGGGTATACATTCTTGGTATAAAACCCGGACCCGACCTGGGTATTCTCAAAAGCCGATTTTGTAGATCCCAATCGTACCCGAACCCGGCCGGAACTGGGTTTTCAAAAAACCCGATTTGTGCACCACTGGTTCCAACTTCCAAGCCACAACTTTTCAGATTCATTAATCTTTAGTTGCATTATCATCCATGTTCAGCCGGTTCCCTGATCTGTGAGATAACATGTTCATTTTCATTCCTTCTAAATTGTAATCGTATGAATGATGAAAGAAAAACCAACCAAAATGTTTTATTCAAGAAATTCCCAATTAAATTAAAATCCTTCTAGTTTCCTCCTCTTCTTTTGGCCAACCGTTGAAACCACATAATTTTTTTTTATTGTTTTCGGGTTGTAAAAATCCCGACTAGGCGTCGATTAATCCTCCAATACTCGCCGATTAATCTCGATTCATTTCCAATTAATTATAATTAATTGCGATTATATCCGATTAATCCCTGGTTAATCCCGATTAATCGCTAGTCCCCACCCCACCGGCCGACTAGCGATTTCTACAACCACGGTTTTTGATTAAAAATGGTAAACTAAACCGTACGGTACGGTTTGAATATATCCAATCCAAACCGACCGGCCCAAAAAATTACCACTAATGCTGCTACTAACCCATTGGCCTATACTAATTGAGTTGTTGTCACCAATATATGTTATAAGGGTGGAGGGTATGATTCAATATCTAATGCCATTTCAACTTCACCCCCCCTTCCTTCACTCCCTATTTTCTACTCAAACACTAGGAATGATTTAAACACTCCTCAATTAAAAAATAAATAAAAATTGATTGGTTGGTTGTCTCTCTCCTCTCTCCTCTCATCAGTGACTATACACCGAATGATCAACTCCCTACTCACCGATTTTTTACCGGCGAACAATCACCGATCGGTGATATCGACCCCCCTAACTGAATTGTTGTGTGTGTTTTCAGCTTTTTATGCAACCTGATTTGTTTGTAGTTTATTCCAATCAGCCAAAAAATTCAGTTTACATTGTTTTTTTCTTATATAAAATTCTAATAAACAATGTAAGGTGAAAACAAGATTTTGTAACATGTTTTCATACAAGAGCCACGAACCAAAATTCAGATTTGGGTATGATTCTTCTTAATCCTATATATAAACCAAAGTCGATCATGTTATCTAACTCATATCCATAATCGTTCTGATCAGAAACTAAGTCACATCAATACTTGGTTGTTATATATACGCCTCATGCAAATGCAGAAAAACCAAAAAAACCCGCTCCTACCTTTGGCGTGAAAACCAGCTTTAAGATTGTAAATTTATTGGCAAAACAACGGCTAAACCTGTGAGAGCGCGTTGCACAACGACTTGTACGCGCTTGCACAAAGTTTGAATTTCTCTTCGGCCATTGCCTGCACAAACAAGGTTCATTATGCATGTACAGGCTTGAACCATATCTTAGTCAAATTTGCAGTTCCAAGAGTCGACTTTTAACCTCATGCGTTATGATTTGACTTTTATGGTAGAGACTAGCCTTTACTTTTCAACAAATGTATCCTTTTTAACTGTTATTGATTTGTTGAAAACGCAGCAGCATTGTTTTGGTGCGAAAGGACCAATAAAGAACAGGTTAGAGATGGGTCCCGCCCCTTACCTGTCATGTACCCGTGGGTTATGTGGTAAAACGTAAAACATTACCCATTGGGATGCCCATTACCCGATCTTAAACTCACCTCAAAAACCGACTTGAAGTAAAAAAATATTAAATACAAATTATAAGTAGAAACTAACCTGTGATGGACCTTGATGTTTATCAGGGTGCCACTTCAGAGCGGAAAGGCGAAAACTGAAACAGGAAAGATAGACATCACAGGTTATACGAGCGAATTACCAAACTAAGTATTTATAATAGAGTTAGATCATTATTATTAATGAATTAATGGACCGTTTGTCGGCAAACCAAGTGCCACTCTATCGGAATGTGAACCAACAACATAGGAATCATCATCTTCTGAGGACTCATCATCATCATCACTCACAGTCCTCCATTTATTTCTGGTATTTGAATACTTGCATCCAGATTTTTTACTTTGTGAAAAAGACTCTTCCCACGACTTAAAAGACCAAAAATACCGTCGATTTCCAAATGTTGCCTGGAAATGCTTCTCAGGATCATCAAATTCTTCAAAAGTGTGTTTGCTCTTTTCCACTTATCTTTACATGCGTATAATTCAAAACAGCATGTTAATATTTATTTTGTCAAATGTGATTACAAAACTAAATTATATTAATAATGACTACAGAACTCTTCTGCGTTTGATTAGGGTGACGTTCGACTTATTGGACCCTATGAGACTCAGTAGCATACATAGGTTGGATTTGATAGCATTGACTCTAAAATAATATAAGGAGAAAAGGCGTCAAGTCATGTATATTACTTTTCTTTCTTTTTTGATGAGCTTTACTTTCCCTTCTGTTTCTGTTTTCTGTTGGATCGTCATCCCATCTTCGAGCATACGGGTCTCTTCTGTTTTTGTGTTCTGTTCGATCACCATCCCACCATCTTCGAGCTGACGGGTCCCTTCTGTTTTTGTGTTCTGTTGGATCGTCATCCCAACTTTTTTTCCATCGCTTTTTCAAATATTCACCCTAGGTTATTAAAAAAACGAAGAAAACACTCAAATCAAAACTTCAGACCAGGTGCTTGAATCATGATTAAAAAAAATAATCAAACTAACATATGTTAGATAAGGGTGACGCGTTTTTGTATGCATAAAATGTTTTGTTAACTGTGATGAAGTATAAAACGAAGGCCTGGATTGAAACAAGAGAAGTGAAAGACTACCGCAAGTGTAAATTTGGAGCTCCCACTTCCGAAGTAGATATCGTTCAAAGCTTTCTTTGCATCAGCACGTTTTTGCCGAGTTTTGTATCTAATAAATGTCTGCCAGAAAAAAAATTATTAGCATTTATACCGCCCATTAAACAGGAATTATTATATTGAAAAAATGAATTATTTATCTTCTTCTCACTCTTCTCGTATTAATGTGGCTTCTGAATAGAACCTCCCCTATATATATAGGGGATGGTTTAAATGAAAACCACTTTTATTGTGAAAACTCGAAAACTAATTAAAAAAAGCCTAAAAAACACACAAATTATTATTTTTTTTTCAATTTTTTTTATAAAAATCGCTGGTTTTTATATATAAAAAAAACTTTTTTTCAAAAAAAAAAAATTGTGTAGTGCACATGTGTTGTGTAGTACACATACACACGTGTAGTATTACACATGTTTACTACACAAATTTTTTTTTTTGAATTTTTTTTATATAAAAAAACCTGCGAATTTTGGTTTGCAAAAAAAAAAATAAAAAAAAAAATTTTGTATGTTTTTTTGGCTTTTTTTAATTAGTTTTCGAGTTTTCACAATAAAAAGTGGTTTTCATTTGAACCTTTCCCTATATGTATATATATATATATATATATATAGGTAGGTAGGTAGGTAGGTAGATAGAGGTTACTGTAAAAAAGACCTAAAGTGTAAGAAAGGTAAAAAGAATCTCAGCCATTAGATCATTCCATATCAATTTCTTTAGATCAAGGTCATAATTGTAATTCTACCAATAATTCTAATTAAGGATTAAATTTATGTAACCGATTTTAGTTAGTTATTTTAGGGAATCCGAATTTTGAATCTTTTATCAGTATACATAAATATTACATAACTAACAACAATTCATCTTTCATCCAAACATCTACGATTCAAGAACACTAGTTCGTAATTCTGCATGGAGAACGACGATCCAGGTAATATCATTATGTTGCTTTTTCGTTTATCATGTAACGGTAATTAATATTCGTCAAAGCAAAGCTTCAATTTTCAATCATCTGTTATGTCGGTTATGTTCATATTTTTGGTTGTTTACAATCTGATTTAGTTTTCTGATCACATGTGTTTGACAGTTTGATGTCACAGTGTATGGTGTTTTTTTTGCATGGATGATGTTCATTTAGTATACGAGTTTATTTAATGACACAACGTGTAATCCTTTCAGGGTGTTTTATATGTACATAGTGTTTTTTGATGTATACTATTGAAGTTGGAGGGTTTTTTTTATAACAGTTGTTTATTTTGCTATAGTTGATTAGTTGCTTGTGGTGTTTTTTGGTCTGTTTCAATCTGATTTAGTTTTTCTGATGAACATGTGTTTTGACAATTTGATGTTTCAGTGTATGGTGTTTTTTGCATGGGTGATGTTCCTTTAGCATACGAATTTTTTTAATGACACCACGTGCAATCCTTTCAGGGTGTTTTTATATGTACATGGTGTTTTTGATGTATACTATTGAAGTTGGAGGGTGTTTTTTTATAACAGTTGATGATGAACTATAGTTGATTAGTTGTTTGTGGTGTTATGTTGTACATATTATGTTGTGGTGTTTTTTGGTTGTTTACAATCTGATTTAGTTTTCTGATGAACATGTGTTTGGCAGTGACAGTGTATGGTGTTTTTTTTTGCATGGATGATGTTCCTTACAGGGTGTTTTATATGTACATGGTGTTTTTGATATATACTATTGAAGTTGGAGGGTGTTTTTATAGCAGTTGTTGATTTGCTATAGTTGATTAGTTGCTTGTGGTGTTATTTTGTACATATTATGTTGTGGTGTTTTTTTTTTTTGCACATCTTTACTGTTGAATCCTTCAATTTAATTTTTTCGTAGGCTTTCAAACTTATCAGCCGCTTGGGCAACTACATCTGTCTCCAAACTCCGGTAAGAGGACTTATTTACCTGAGGTAGATGACTCGCTTAAGCCGAAGGATAAGATGACGTTTGATACGGTGAATAATGCATTATGCATTCCTCTTTTATCAGAGATATGCAATGGCTTCAGGCTTCACTGCCAGGAAGTCTTCTCAATACACGCCTCATGGTGTTATAAAATCTAAATGGTTCGTTTGCTCAAAGGAGGGAACTAAACCTTTTAAGGCGATCGATACATCTAAGAAATTGACACCTCAAATAATGGGTCAAAGAGGAAATCTATTCGACGTGTTCCTTCTATAAGGATGGGTTGCGAAGCACGTATGTGTGTAAAGTTAAACGCTTCGAATCTATACGAGGTATATTCTTTCAAGGAGACCCATAATCACTATTTTGTTGCTGAGGACGATAGGCATTTACTTCCCGCTAACCGAGGTATGAACTATATGCAAGAGCAAGCCGTTAACGCGTTGAGTGCCTTGAATATTGGACTGGTCAAAGCGTTTAATACCATGAGGACACTATACGGTGGGTTTGACAAGGTTGGGGCAACCAAAAACGATTTTAAAAATTATAAGCGAGACCTGAACAGGTATATATCTGAGTTTAACGCTGATATGATGATTAAACGGCTATTGAGGAAGAAAGAGTACATGCCAAACTTTTCAATGGAGTATATAACCACAGAAGATGGTGTTTTAAGGGCGTTGTTTTGGGCCGACGAAGATGCCAAAAGGAATTTTTCGGTGTTTGGTGACGTTTCATTTGATGCGACATATCGTCGTAACAAGTAAGTTTGTTAATTATCATCCTTATTTCGATTTGTACAGCTCCTTTGTTTAGTATAAATCATTTAGTTGTATGGTGTTTTTAATCCGTATTTGTTGTTTAGGTACAGGATGATGTTTGTTCCATTTACTGGTATTGACAACCACAATCGTAATGTTACTCTTGGTGCCGCTATAATAGGCAACGAAACGGAATAAACTTATAGTTGGTTGCTTAAGGTGTTTCGTGAAGCATTTGGGCGTGCCCCTCCGGTGATTTTCACTGACCAAGACCCAGCCATGAAGAAGGCTATTGAAGATACACAGACTGAGAGTAGACATAGGCTATGCATGTGGCACATCATGGACAAGCTTACTGCTAAGGTGTTTACTTATTCGTCCTTTTAAGCTTTTTTTTTTTTTTATATTTTTACATTCTTTTCTGGTGATTATTGTGTTATATGTTGTTCAATGGTGTTTTAGGTTGGTGCTACAATCTGCAATAGTACAGATTTCAAAAAGGGGTTGTGTGCCATTGTGTGGACCGATTCAATTCTACCTGAGAAGTTTGAAAGTGATTGGGCTACCATAATGAATGATCTTAACTTGGTTGATCATGAGTCGCTGCAGTCAGTTTATCAAACCAGGGATACTTGGATACCGGCTTATTATCGCGAGGAGTTCATGTCCGGGCTTATGCGTACCTCATCTCGTTCAGAGAGTGAGAACCATTTCTTTGGACTGTTTTGTAACCCGGAGTGTACTCTTGTCGAATTTCTCGGGCATTTTGATTCTGCAATTGAAGCTTAGAGACATGAGCACAGGAAGAACGACCATGACACAAGAAACACGAACGCTGACATATGGGCCGTAGACTTTGTTATGGAGGATCAAGCGGCCAGTATATACACACGCACTATATTTTTTAACCAGCAGCTAGAAATACAAAATGGATTACACAGATGTGCTATCGGAAAGTGGGAAACGATGGGTGACTTCGTTAACTTTTTTGTGAAGGACTGGGAATAACCATGCACTACTTTCTTCGAGGTATATACAGAGAATTAAATATCTAAGTTTAAATATAATCTCCTTGAGTTTACACATGTTTTGTAGTGTTATGTAGCACTTGTCGATTTACGATTACATATGGTGTTATGGTATAGTTTTTGGTGTGTGTATGTTGTCATGTATGTAACAAAATTCTAATTTTTAATGGTGTTTTATAGGTTATGATGCGGGAGGACGACATGACTGTGTACTGTACATGCAAAAGATTCGAACAGTTTGGGTTGTTGTGCTCACACATCTTACGACGTTGGACTCGGGAGGCTGTTCCCAATACACTACATAAACACAATATAAAGGTCCAGTTCAGATTCATACCATACGTTTCCTACGACACAAAATATACATCGAGCCAGTGTATCTTCAGACTTATCACGTCCGTTTCTCAACGAGACAGTGCGCTCGACGTACGGTGACCGCAGTGCATCTGGAAAAATGATTGTTCGTTTTGGCCTTGGTAATCCACCTCGCTGATCAGGCTGCGTTACGTCGTTACATTCTTCATCTGTTACAACGTCGGCCAGCCTTGTTGACAAGTTCACCGCTTCAATTACTGAAACGTTGAATCTTGTCTCTGGTGTCTTTTCACTTTGTACCCCTTCAACAACTCTATCCACCTCTGCGACCGACAACGTCAGTGGTGAAAATGGAGAAGTGTACTGTGTTATACCATCTTTATTTTGCACGTTCGCAGGAGTGTTATCTCCGACTAACGATACACTAGCTTTTTGCAGATCAATGGGTTCAGCTGCTTCAGCCACATCTTCTTCAGCTTCAACGTTTTTATTTCCCTTTTCCACATCATCACCCTCCTTTTCTTTCTCATCTTCAACTATAAGGTGCTTTTTGATTATTTCCTTCCACTCTATTGCTTTCCGTTTCAACAGATCACTCTCGGAGAACATCACACATGATTCTGTTAAAGTGTTATAGATTTTGTTCACGCATATCTCAAATTCTGTAAACAGGTTATCCAACAAATTTGACCGAACCTGTACGAAACCCCGGTTTATAACATATCAACAGAAATAACATATAGTATCAAATCTTGTACGAATCATAATATGTTTACCAGCTCAAAATCGCCGTCAGATGTTCCTGATGGTGATGGGGTGTTCACGTACTGTGAGACCATCGGAATACGGCATTCGCCATCCGCACCTACAAAGATTGTTCAAAACATCATCATCGACAAGTTCAACAATATGTGAACTGTGTGATGAAGGTATCTTCTTTATCGCAATTCCGTATGCAATCTGCGACAATAAGTTTCAAAAGATTTGTAAATAGAGCTTGTTGAGAAGAAGAAAGTGAACAAAAGGAAAGATGTTGTTGTCCAAGAGTTCAGAAATCAGTTTGAGCATACGGATACCAAGCGATTGTCGCCGTTGCAGCTGATGAATTACATATTAGATATGCATGATCACGGAAGGCTGTTTGTCGTGAACTTCTTGATTCTCTACTTTTCACTCCTAGGTGAAACCACGATGAACAATACGGTGAACATGCGATACATTTCATGTATACAGCCGCACGTGGATATCAAAAGCTTCAACTGGTGTTCGTACATGGTCTCGTGTCTTAACAGAACGAAAACGGCATGGCATGGTGGTGAGGATGCTTTCAGAGGACCAATGTTGTTACTGGCGGTAAATTGATTGTATTTAACATCTAGTATTACAAAATTATTGAGTAACATCTTTAGTTAAATAACTGATAAGCTACCATAGATTACTGAATAAGACCATGGATAACTTAAATAAAACCATAGCTTACTGAATAAGACAATGGATAACTTAAATAAAACCAAAGCTTAGCTTACTGAATAACACCATAGATAATTAAATAACACTAGTATTACAGTTATATATGGTGTTATTCAGTTACCTATGGTGTTATTCAGTAAGCTATGGTGTTATTTAAGTTATCCATGGTCTTATTCAGTAATCTATGGTAGCTTATCAGTTATTTAACTAAAGATGTTACTCAATAATTTTGTAATACTAGATGTTAAATACGACCAATTTACCGCCAGTAACAACATTGGTCCTCTGAAAGCATCCTCACCACCATGCCATGTCGTTTTCGTTCTGTTAAGACACGAGACCATGTACGAACACCAGTTGAAGCTTTTGATATCCACGTTCGGCTGTATACATGAAATGTATCCTATGCAGTTAATGCGGAAAAATATCGGATATCGGTCAAGGACCGATATTTGAGATATCGGTTATCGCGGTGGGATATCGGTGGGATATCGGTAATTTATAATATAATGTATAAATATATATATATATATATATAGAACCTATATAGTATATGTATATTAATATCTAGAACCTATACAATATATGTATACAACATCTTTATGCACTAACTTATAAAAGTCTAGGGTTAATTTTAATAAATCTGTAACTAGAGGATGAAATTGTAATTCAGTTAAAAGAAAAGGTGTGTAAACAAGAAAAACAATGAATTAATTTTTATAACCCTACTAAAATTGTAATCAGCCGTCACCTAAAAAAACCCTAAACTAAAGCAGCCGTCCTCCTCATGTCTACTCCCTTGTTCGCTCCTCCATCTTCTAAACCTAAAAAACAAACAGGCGACACAGATCTTCTTTCATTCTACCGTCTATGATTCAGCAAGGAAGGTAAGGTTCGATCAGCACGTAAGCTTCGATTCAACAACTTCGATTAGTCACCATTTCTTCTCTATCACGATTGAATTCTCTATCACCAGCGATTTATGTGACTATAATTGGGCCTGTCGATATTATCGGTGAGATGACCGATATCAGAAATACAAAATATCGGCGATATATCGGTATATATCACCGATATTATCGCCACCGATATTATTACCGATTTTTCATACCGATATGCCAGCCAAGGTCCGATAACCGATATATCGGTGAGATATCACCGAGATATCGCCGAGATTGACTGCATAGAATGTATCGCACGTTCACCGTATTGTTCGTCGTGGTTTCACCTAGGATTGAGAAGTAGAGAATCAAGAAGTTCACGACAAACAACCTTCCGTGATCATGCATATCTAATATGTAATTCATCAGCTGCAACGGCGACAATCGCTTGGTATCCGTATGCTCAAACTGATTTCTGAACTCTTGGACAACAACATCTTTCCTTTTGTTCGCTTTCTTCTTCTCAACAAGATCTGTTTACAAATCTTTTGAAACTTATTGCAAAAAAAATTGTCGCAGATTGCATACGGAATTGCGATAAAGAAGATACCGTCATCACATAGTTCACTTATTGTTGAACTTGTCGATGATGATGTTTTGAACAATCTTGAATGGGATATGGAGAGGATGCACGCGGAACAACAGGAGAAAAAGAAGAAGACGAGGGAAGAGGAAAAAAACAAACGAGCCGACGATGTTGAATGTGGTGAAAAACCAATCAAAAAGCAAAAAACAACACGGAAAAAGGAAATGGAAACGGCGAAGCTGATTGATGAAGGAACAGTACGTGAACACTCCATCACCATCAGGAACATCTAACGGCGATTTTGAGCTGGTAAACATATTATGATTCGTATTAGATTTGATACTATATGTTATTTCTGTTGATATGTTATTAAACCGGGGTTTTGTACAGGTTCGGTCAAATTTGTTGGATAACTTGTTTACATAATTTGAGATATGCGTGAACAAAATCAATAACACTTTAACAGAATCATGTGTGATGTTCCCCGAGAGTGATCTGTTGAAACGGAAAGCAATAGAGTGGAAGGAAATAATCAGAAAGCACCTTATAGTTGAAGATGAGAAAGAAAAAAAGGGTGATGATGTGGAAAAGGGAAATAAAAATGTTGAAGCTGAAGAAGATGATGTGGCTGAAGCAGCTGAACCCATTGATCTGCAAAAAGGTAGTGTATCGTTAGTCGGAGATAACACTCCTGCGAACGTGCAAAATAAAGATGATATAACACAGTACACACTTCTCCCTTTTCACCAATGACGTCGTCGTTTATCGCAGAGGTGGATAGAGTTGTTGAAGGGGTACGAAGTGAAACGACACCAGAGACAAGATTCAACGTTTCGGGAATTGAAGCAGTGAACTTGTCAACAAGGTTGGCCGACGTTGCAACGGATGAAGAACATAACGACATAACGCAGCCTGATCAGCGAGGTGGATCACCAAGGCCGAAACGAACAATCATTCTTCCGGATGCACTGCGGTCATCGTACGTCGAGCGCGCTGTCTCGTTGAGAAACGGACGTTATAAGTCTGAAGACACACTGGCTCGATGTATATTTTGTGTCGTAGGAAACGTATGGTATGAATCTAAACTGGACCTTTATATTGTGTTTATGTAGTGTATTGGGAACAGCCTCCCGAGTCCAACATCGTAAGATGTGTGAGCACAACAAACATTTGTATTTACATAAGTGAAACCTTTTACTTTTACAGAAACAACACAAGGAAATAGTAAGCATACATAAATACACAGGCTGCTTATATAATAAAAAAATCAACAAATAATAGAGAAGGCGACATAAAATATTAAGGTTGAAGACTAAACGTTATGTAATTGATGCAATGCAACAGGTTAATCCGATGGATTAAGTTCCATCCATTAGTGATCAACTTGAATCAATGATTGAATGCAAAATTCAGCCATGAATGTTTCAATGTAAAAAAAAAACGAGATAGAAAGAAAGAAGGGACTGGTGAAGTTAGTTTATTTCCATCTGGTATTTCCAGTTTTCCACAATTCTAATAACGCTGATAAAGGGAAAATGAGATTGACAATTAAAAAAATGACAACCAAGTCATCTTACTAGGGTCCTCACTAAAGTAGGAATACTTCCAAGATGTCGACGCTTAAGTTGTATGAGATTCTCTTATAAAGTTACAACAATGGAACTCATATCCAACTCCCTGCTTATACAAGCCTATAATTTTAAAAGTAGATTGTTGACTGAACACGGGTGAGAAAGAAGTTCATAGCAATATGTATGTGAATGCCCAATTGCTTCCCATTCTTATAGTTTCTAGTGACTAAAAGGTTTATTTGATCTTCAATCAAAGCAAAATCAAATATGGTGTTTTTGTCCTTTAGTAAAAAGCGACACGTTCAACTAACATGTTTCATAAAAAACGACATGTTCAACTAACATGTTTCATTATTCTAACTTACGTTGTTAAACAATTGTCAAACCTGTATCTTTTAGAGCTCCGCCTCTTCACATTTCAATGATTGGGTCAGTAGAGGAAATAGCAAAAATATAGATTGTTGTTGGGATTTAAATTTCCAGTTTATTAATAACTACATCTCGCATGTGTGATGTGTGTGCCTTCGCCTATCGCCTCAGAGCGCCTCGCACTTTTAAACACAGGTCCTTAACTAACAAAAAGCATCGCAATTTGAAACTAGTATATCATCTCCTATTCCTTTGACTACATATTTTTTTCTTGAACATTAGTACCTAAACCAAGCACAAACATGAAATGGCAAGTCTTAAAAGACACATGCATAAACAATCATACAATCTTGGTTTATAAAGGCATGAGACACTCCGAGGCCTTTAGGTCCCAAAAGATGCATATTGAGCTTATATGACACTCCGAGGCCTTTAGGTCCCAAAAGATGCATATTGAGCTTATATAACATACTAAAGCTTAAACAACACAAAGGTAATCTCTAGTATCTACCCCATACAAAACGGCACCATCTGAGTTCAAAAAACAGAACTTTCAACCTACAATCACCTATATGCTCATTGTTTTCATTAAAAAAAAGAGTAAATTACGATTTTGGCCCCTGTGGTTATATCACTTTTACCCTTTTAGCTCAAAAAGGAATCTTTTAACATCTAAGCCCCCAACGTCTTTTTTTCTAACCCTTTTGGCCTCTAAAAGTAAATGGATGGGGTTAGTGTTAAGGGCCAAAATGGTTATAGAAAAAGACGTCGGGGGCTCAGATGTAAAAAGATTCCTTTTGGACTAAAAGGGTAAAAGTAATATAACCACAAGGGCTAAAAAAAATCGTAGTTTACTCTTAGAAAAAATTGAATCTATTGATTTCATTCCATAAAATCCCACTACTATAGCAATACCCAATGCTATAATAAACATTTGAAAGAAGCATTTTAGTTGGAAAATCAAATGCATAACAGCCTGAATATCAAATGGAAGTATGGAACCCATTAGACCTGAAAGTTGCAAACTTTTTTTGACAGTTAAATATAAGGGCATAACAAATTAAGAATGTTGTAAACCAATTAATGAAGCTTTCACAAGAGGGAAAAAGAATTAGAGAAGTTATGATGGGAAAACTGACTGACCGGCGTGTTGAAGCATTTGTTCTTGGAGGATGTAGGGGTGGATCGAAAATAAGCCAGAAAAGATGATGAAATAAAAGGAGTTGTTGATTGAATGTGGTGAAAGTTGTGTAGATTGCACTTGGGTACTACAATTTGCATTCTGTTTGGGGAAATCTTGTCGGTCGGAGCAAATCAACGGCAGAGTATGCCTCCCACCCTCAAAAATTAATCAGTTTTCTGATCATCCAAAACTTGAAATCATCACTACTTAACACAAATGCATCAAAAAAAACAAAACGAAGAACGATTCAATCAGTGTTGATAGATTAGAGAGAGAGAGAGAGAGAGAGAAAGAAGGGTTTACCTTAACGTAATGATTGTGATTGATGAAGATAGAAGTTAGGGTTTTTGATTGCAAGAGAGTATTCATGCGAAAAAAAACTTTATAGAGTAACCTACAATTTTACTCGGCACTCTGACCCTTCTAACGAAATAATTACAACTTTACCCCTAACATTGGCGTTATGTCGCACATTTACCCTCGGCGTCAATTATGTTAACAGATCTGTTAACTTTAATATGAAATGACTATCTTACCCTTTAATATTACCCCTCAACGTTCTTGTTATGTAGCATAATTACCCCTCACTGGTAAATTACTAAATTGTCCTCGCATAATTACCCCTATACTTTAAGTTAGGAAACAATATTACCCCCTGCAACTTCCAAAACCCTTCCCGCCAAAAAAATTTGACCACCCAAAGTTAACTACATATGGAAGTTCACAAGAAATCTGATATAAACTTAATAAACACTTGTATACTCAAAATCAGAAACCTATGAGCATTACAATGTATTATAAACATTATAAACACTTGTATTCAAACCTATTCATGTATAACCACCTATAACTACCAACTTCTAGGTATTCAAACCTGTTCATGTATAACCACCTATAGCTGAATCAGAAACCTATAAGCATTATCAACACTTGTATTCAAACCTGTTCATGTATAACCACCTATAACTACCAACTATCATTTGTTATACCTGGTGCAGCATTCAGAACATGTTTGGCTGCAGCATTCAGAAATCAAAATCAGAACATACCTGGCTGGAGCATTCAGAACATACCTGGCTTCACAAAATCAAAATCAGAAACATTACAAGAAATCTGCAGCATTCAGACATTTGGCTGCATACTCAAAATCAAAATTAAAATCAAACCTGTTCTATGTTTCCATGTATTCAGTTTAAACACATACCTGTTGATCAAGCATATATAACTTGGGGCTGTTATGAGTATTACACATACCTGCTGATCAAGCATACCTGCTAACTCACAATCAAACATACCTGTTCTATGTTTCCATGTATTCAGTTTCCATGTTAACAATCAGTACAAACAAGCATACATGTTGATCAGTTTCATACCTGCTGATCAGTTTCATCACCCCGATTACAATTATATCCCTCAACTAATTCCTTATGCTAACAATCAGTTTCATACCTGCTGATCATTTATAACCACCTATCAGTCCCTTCTCTTATGAGTTATGACTATTACAATCTGTCCAAACAATAACCTGCTGATCAAGCATATATAACTAACTCACAATAGACATTCAAAAATAAGCATACCCAAGCTATCAGTCCCTTCCCTTATAACTAACTCACAATAGACATTCAAAAACAATCTGTCCAAACAATAACCTGTTGATCAAGCATATATAACCGCCTATCAGTCCCTTCCCTTATAACTCACAATAGACATTCATTCCAATAGACATTCAACAGTAAAAAACAATAGACATTAAAAAAACAAGAATACCATGCAATAGGCATTCAACAGTAGTTAAATAAGGATCATTGTTAAAGATCATTAGTCCTACATTGTCATAACCAAGGATCATGATATATACATAAAATGCATGTTTAACTTAACTTAACCTACATATTACACAAAACATCCCAATATATTACAGTTCAACTACGCAACCATTTCCTGCTGAGGGGGAAACTGGAAGTGCAGGAAAGGGCGGCCTCGCATTTTGACAACCAAGGAAACCACAATCGGTCCTAGTCAAACACGAATCCTCATGTCCACTACAAACACAGAAAGATCCATGTTCAATAACCCCTGTTTTTTAACCTGGCATTACTTGTTCAGTAACCACAATCACAATACTTGTTCGATTTTACCTGACAAGTGCGAGAACAGGGAGGATCGCCGGTGGACAGGTGGATTGACGGTGGACAGGGGCATCGCCGGTGGTGTAGTCGCCGTTAATGGCTCTGCTGGTGCATTGTGTCCTCTGATTCGCTCATTCTCCGGTGGACAAGCTTAGGAAGGATCGCCGGTGGGTGTGGTCGCCATTGATGAGGAAGAAGGAGTGGGGGGAGTGTGATCGATAAGCTTAGGGGGTAAGATTGAAGTTAGAAGTAATAGTACAGGGGTAATAGTATTATATAAGGTAATATTAAGGTAAAATTACATTTCTACCCTCTGACCCCCTTTGACCGTTTAAAGATAACCAGGGAATATGACGTCGGGGGGTAAATGTGCGACATAACACCAACGTTGGGGGGTAAAATTGCAATTATTTCATTAGAGGGGGTCAGAGTGCCAATTGGCCTAAACCACAGGGGGTAAAATTGCAGTTTACTCAACTTTATAACATGCGTCTTAGATGGGAACAAACCAAACCTGATGCTGGTTTGTTTGTAGCAAATGTGCGCACATCGAGTTAGGGGTGCTCAGTGTCACGATCCGCCTAAGACCGGACGGTATGGGGCTCGTCCCCAGGCCCATCCCCTTGCCGCCGCCCCAGCCTTGCCACCCCCTTGCTCTGTCGCCGTCCAGGTGCGTCCTCTTCGTCCGCTCACAGCCGCCCAAGCTGGGCCTCACCCCCTCACACACACCTATACATACATACATACACATATATAAAGGGGTTCATCCCCCACCCCCTAGGTTCATCCCCTTTAGGCCCATCCTCACCCCCGCTTACGTGGCGGTCTAGGTGGCGGCCCATCCTTGGAGGACTACCCTCCTCCATACCTTCTAGTCTGAATACACAAATTTCTTCGCGAGTTCTGGAAGGTTCCGGAACACTAAAGATGCGTCTAGGGCTGCCCGGAAGTTTCCGGAACCGCCTACAAGTTGCTGGAACATCTTGGCATCATGGAAGACTCTAGATCAGCCAAGAACACTCTAGAATGGCCATCAAAACACTTAGAAGTCATGGATATTTTGAAGGAACTCTCTGGAATTCAGCTTATAAATATCCTAGATATTTGTATGGAATTCTCTAGTTATGAATTCTCTAGAACTAGTATGAACTGGTATAAATAGGTGATGAAGGTCTCATTTTGAGATCACCCACATAACCCCTCATAACTCATTCATAACCCAACTTATTGTAAACATTTTGTACTTGTAACTTTGTTCAAGTAATACATAACCATTATTGTTGTAGTATTGCACTACAAAATCATAATTGTGATCCTCACAAACAAAGACTTCTGCTGCTATACATAATCAAACTCATCCAAAAGGCTGAACTTAGAAGTATTCCAAGTGCCGCATGAGGGTTCAAGAATAACTCCGTGACATTGGGTTAGCTTTTTGAAACAATTTATTGATTTATTGGTTTTTGAAAAAAACCAATAAATCAAAATAATGTTTGGATAAGTAAAAAAACTTTTTGAAACAACTTTTTATATAAAGTGGAAAAGTTATTTTGAAAAGCTAGGAAACATTGACTTTTTGAAACTCCTTTTAACTTTTCATTAAATATTATCTTATCCCACCTAATAAGCTCATCAAAACACTTTTTTAAAACAACTTATTAACTTATTAACTTTTCCCACCTCATAAGCTCATCCAAACACTTTTTTTAAAAACTCCTTTTGGATAAGTCATAAGTCTTTTTTGTCAAAAAGTCCCCTTAAGTTAAATAAGAAATCCCAAACACCCCCTTAGATGGGAATAAACCTGATGTCATTGTTGTTTTTGAAGATGTTGTCGTTTTGCTGAAGCACCAGGGTCGTTGTTTGGATCTTGGACAAATTGAAGGGTACCTGTTTGGATCTTGGACAAATCGAAAGGTCAAAACCCAGATTGTAGGGGCTCTGGCATCATACGAAGTTGGATCCAGCCACAATCATACCAAGGTAAATTCTCGAATCATTTTTTATGCTTATTTTGTTGTGTTTATTTATGCTTATTTTGTTGTGTTTTTTTTTTTTTTTTGTGTGTGTTGTTAGGTTGAAAGTAGAACATTATGTTGAAGTGTGCAAAAAGTTTCATGCTTTTGTATCTTTAGTGCTAAATTGTCAAAACAATGAACCAGTGCTTATCGAAACAATCGGTTTATATGAAAGTTTTTGAAGTTTAAATCAAGTTCTTGTAATCGTGTCGAGTTTTAGTCGGATATTTTGTTAATTTTTCGTATTTGGATTTTTAAGATTATGTTTAACCATTTTTTTACATAGGATGGATAAGAAAACATCATGGCTTGTTTAATTATGTAATTGTGTCAAGTTTTGTCGAGGTTATTTGATATTTGAGTCGGATATTGGTTTTTTACATTGGGGGTTTAGAGGTTTTACATAAGGTTTTGGTTGGTTTACATTGGGTTTTTTTAGGTTTACATTGGGTTTTTCAGGTTGCACGTTAGCGTTGGACATTTTTTCCAGACGAAAATCATGAAGATCAAGATCAAGGAGTGAAGACATTTTATTTTATATATGTCATGTTTCTCTGCATAAAAAACATGATGTCAAATTTACGATAGTGTAAATATTTGAAGAGTAATACATATATATATATATATATATATATATATATGGAGAAGATCATGCGAGAACTGGCTATTATTGTGAGAACTGCGAGAACCAAGTGTGAACGCAACAATACTCAAACTACAAGGGCTGGAATATAAAATAAGATATTTTCAGATAATCATTCATCATATCCATTCAAAATTGGTACTATTCACTCATGTCCGACGCCGCCTGTCGCCTCCGTCTCCGCCACCACGATTCCGACCACCGATCGAAGATTCCGACAATGTATCTTTAATTCCGGTCACATTCGCAACACCTCAACTAATTAATTCATGTATTACGACAATTCATCAAATTTCTGCAAACCCTAACATTCTTACAGCATATTCGTCATTTCTCAGCTTACAAGGTAATGTATATGTCTTCAAAATGCGCATCTAATTGTGTAATTTAACACCTTCTTTTCAACAATCTCAACTTTATAATCAAATTCATAATCGATATGTTCTATATGCCTGATTAACACATCCGTCTGTTTCATCATTAACTTGTATACATTTTATTTACAACTGTTTGTTTACTAATAATTAACTGTAATAACTCAATTAATCACCATCGAATTGTACAATTCTATCAAATGCCCCATCAATCCCGAATTTAAATATATGTATGTTTGACCTGTGTTATATAATTTACATTTTACAACATATCTTTCTGCAAATGTTTGTTCACTAAGATCTGTATACATATTCACAAATTAAATGTTTTATTTTCTGTTAATACATACATTTACATTTACACTTGTTTCATAAACATTAAACTGATTTGTTAACATTTAACTATTACTTTATTTTATTTACTACATATGCACATATGCATATACATTACTTTTTGCATCTATGTTACTTCTAATACGATCACATCTGTTTACACACATTTACAAATGTTACACTGTTTGTCATTCTACCTATTGTTACATCATAATATTTTTTTTTATATACTTTCATACATAATATACAACATGTGATCAATATAATAACAACAAATGTTACTCACATTAATTGCAGAAATCATGGCATCATCTGATTCGTCTTCAGTAAACGCCCCAATCAATATTATTAGAAATGATCAACATTGTCCAACACCAATGCAATCTGAAAAAGGGTTAATTCCTATAATTGATTCATCTTGTGCTGTTGCATCTATCGACCCCATATATGACATTGTGACAGATGCTAATTTTGAAATCCCGTATAACACACAGTCATATTCTGATTCTGGATCGTCTTCTTATGTGTCAACTTCATCAAATACACCACAACAACTACAATTCCTACATAAAGAACAGAAAGGTATTACATTACTCCATCATCATTTGTTTAAAAACAATTTACATATTGACTATTCATACATTAGGTTACAACATAATTCTGTCATTCTTTTATAATATGCATTATGAACCTTATATTCATTTACTCATTCAACAGGTACATTTATAAGTTCAGTTTATTCGTCCCCCGATGGTACCAAATTTTGGACTCCCGACGTTGACATCCAATACATGCCATCAATTGGAAGTGTCTTCCAACACTGGGATGATGCTATCATGATGTATAAACAATACGCTTCAAAGGCTGGATTTTCTGTCCGTATTAGCACTTTGAAATCAAAGCCAGACCCATCCAATCCTAGCATAAGAATTCCTACACATCGGTATCTTTTATGTTCAAAAAATGGCAAGCCAAAACATAACACTTTCGATTCTTCACTACCACCTACAAACAACAAACGACGTAGCCGATACACCGTCTCTAATTGTGGTGCATGTGCCCGTTTTCGATATTTGGAAACAACAAGACAATTTCAATTATATAGTATTGTTGAGCAACATAATCATTGCGTGATCAGTAATGAAAATGCCGATCTTCTCAGACAAAATAGACAAGTAACTTTTGAAGATCAACAATTTATACATCGGGTCGGGTTAAACAAAATTGGGCCAAGCATTGCCCACAATATTCAAGTTTCCTTAAAAGGTGGACCACAAAATGTGCAGGGTACTACAGTGGGTTTTAAAAATGTAAGTAGAGACTTTCGATTATTTGTAGGTCCCCCGGAGGTTGAGGTTAAACCTTATCCTTGTTATGTTTAACACACTAGCAAGTGCGGAATCCAAGCTAGAATGCAAACCGGTAGTTTATATGAGAACACAAGCTACAAAGAGAAAGGTAGACACACGAGATATCAAAGTTTTCTCTTGTATTTCAGTGGACACGGTTACAGCCCTTGACCAAACTGAAAATACGCTCTCTACAAGACTAATTTCACTCACACTCTCTCTCACTCTGAAGTGAACACATTACATGAGTATATATACCCATCACAGCTCGTCTGGCCGAAGGATCAGATAGACTGATCGAAGGATCATCTATCGATCTGAAACCTATCGAAGGATCCACATATACCTCGAAGGATGATATCCTTCGAGGTCCATCAACATCCATCGAAGGTTTATCTTTCGAGCTCATCGAAGGATCTAAACAATCCTTCGATGACTCATCCTTCGACACAAACATGTTACAACCATGTTCTAACTGTTTGGCCAAGTCAAACCAGGAGGATGGTTGACTTGGTCAAACTTACATCAAACACACATATTAACAAACCTAAGACGTAACCTA
Source organism: Helianthus annuus (assembly GCF_002127325.2). Classification (NCBI taxonomy): domain Eukaryota; kingdom Viridiplantae; phylum Streptophyta; class Magnoliopsida; order Asterales; family Asteraceae; genus Helianthus; species Helianthus annuus. The sequence goes on along the minus strand of NC_035440.2, from coordinate 106,988,762 downwards.
GACTAACAAAAGACATCGTTTTGTATCATGACAAAATACAGACAAAGTACAGACACAAGTACACCAACAAACTCCCCCTTGGCTGTAGCTTTGTCTCGATCTTCGTGTCTTCAAGTCTCTTACGTCCTTTCAAGTCTTCAATGTCGGAGGATCTACAAAGTCTTCACGTCTTGAAAGCAGAAAGTGTATCAACAAACTCCCCGTTTCATGTAGGAAGTGTGTTGACAAACTCCCCCTTAACATAAGCTCCTGACTGGTGGTCCGTTGGACAACCTTTAAATTGTTTAAAAAGGTTAAAATTACATGCTTTACTTGGTTATTTGCTTGAACTTAGTAACTACGAGTGTTCGTGTGTTTTACAGGTAAATCGCTTAATTCGGTTAAATTGGAACTCGTAGGCTAAGGACGAAAGAAAGGCATGTAAGGGCACCATATTTGAATCATCACATCATTCTCTACAAAGATAGGCACCCAAGAAAGTCAACAATTTATTCAGTTATAAAAAAAAAACATAATCATAATCATTCTTGGAGATAGTCACTTGAAAAAGAAAAGTTGACAATTATTTTTGGAGGCAGCCATCATCACATCGAAATCATCAACAATATTTGGCATGCACATGGTTGTGGATGAACATCACATGTGGGCAGTCAACAACTCAACATCCTCATTGGGCAAGTTGGGCGGCTGGTGTTATTGGGCCGCACATGTGGACGACTCATAGTGGGCCGCCACATATGTCAACGTCAAACATCATCACAAGTGGGCTGCCATGAGGACTTTTGTGGAATGTTAATTGGGCCAACACTTTAAGATGGGCACATGATTGGATTTGGGGGGCGGCAACATCAAGAAGTGGGCGGCATATGTAGGGTGTCACGTGAGGGTTTTGATGAGCAGGCAAAGAGAAGCAAAAGTCAACAACATAGTCATCATCACCATGAGTATCGATTGGAGGGGCTGCTGACTTGTGGGGCGGCACATCTAGGAAAAACAAAGAACAATTCACGTGGGATGTTAATTGGAGGGACTTGAGGTGTGGATAAGAATTGGTGGCACATGATTGGCAGCCAACATATGGCAAGCTTCCCACCGTAAATCAGTTTATCTACACCGTAACACATTTAAGTCCACCGTAAATTACGGTGGAGCCGTAATTTACGGTGGTGTCTGTGTGAAAAAAAAAATGTAACTGCCCTCTTAAATCAGTTTTGAGTGTCTTTTCATATTATCTCATCATTGGACGGTTCTTGGACACCTTGGGGACGAATTTTGGCTTGTGGCTTGTTTTGTGAACAATTTCAATCATTCGGTTTGTGCTTTTGATTCGTATGAACAATAGTTTGATGTTGATGATGATTCACCGAGCCATGTCCGGCTAAACTCTTCGGTGATCATCCTAGGTGAATGTTTCTGAAACTTTTGTGTGTTTAATTTCTGCATTTCTAGAATGATATCTTGCGTTGCTTGAATGTCATGGTGTATGTTTGATTGTTTGTAGTGTGTTAATCCATATTGCAATTCCTAGTCTTAATCGTACGTTCTTGGTGCCGTTGGCAACCGAGATATCACGGGAAGGGTTAGGGTTGGTTATTGGTTAATAGGTCATCGGGAAACAACCTCGCGTTATCTAATCCGAGTACTTTGTTCCCTTTTATCACTTCAATCACATATACACGAGTTATGTCTATGTAACTCTTTCTAGTGAAATTACACACAACTGTTTAAAGAAACTGAAACCTAGGGTGATCATTGTTCTCTCCTAATTGTTTACAACCAACTTTGATTTGAATTAGTTCTTAATTTAGTTTTCTAAAACAACAATCCACAATCTTGAATTTTAATTTTCTGCAATTTAGTTTAATATTAGTTTAAATACAAAGCTATATAATCGACACATCTTCCACATACTCCCTGAGTTCGATACCCTACTACCACTAACTACAGTTGTTTAGGGATTAAATTTGCGTGACCCACGACATCACGTCAAATTTTGGCACCGTTGCCGGGGAGTAGTGCGCAACGTGTGTTAATTTCATAGTTTTGTTTGTTATTTTCGGGTTTACGCTGGTTGTGTTTAGTGTGCAGGTACTTCAGGTGTATGCATACTAGAGGCTCTCACAGGTCATCACCGCTATCGTTTGATCCGGAAATTGAAAGAACGCTACGACAAAACCGAGTTTTAGTGCGAGAAAACAAAATCATTGGTTCACCCACTTCACCCATTACACCGAGAAACATCATGGCTGATTCTCAGATTCCACCTACAACCAGTCAAACAACCTCATCCTTTATACCTACTTCCACCCAACCATCACCAAACACTACATTACCTAATACCACTGCTGAATTTACACCAACCAACTCCACCCAACCAATCACCACTCAAACTGAGCCTACCATCACCTACGATCCATCCACCACAATCCCACCATTATCTCACTTCTTTCCCCCAACTACGGGTCAATCATCATCCACCTTCACAATTACACCCAATTCAACTATCGTGCATACTACTTCATCTTTTAGACCACAACAACAACAGTCGGGCTTTCAGTATTCGACCATCCCATTTGGGCAGACCTCAGGAATTCAAGGAGATGGTTATGATGAGGGATTTGAAGATTATGAGGGTTATGAAGATGATGGGTACGGTTATGGAGGTTATGGTGACCAAGGGGAGTTTGGGTATTTGCAAAGTCAATCTCAAGGGATGGCAAGTGTTGGTGGAATGCCACAACAACAAATTATACCACAACACATTCGGCCAAGACCACAAGGGCCACCAATCCAACAACCCATTCCATTGCAACAAGTTAGGCCACAACATGTACACCCACAATTTCAAAGGCCGAATCAATACCCACCGATGCCCCAACAACCAATTGCACCACAAGGGCCTATACCAAGACCAATGGGTCCTATTCATCCGAGGGGTCGATTGGTTGTTCCAATAAGGCATCCTAGGGAACAAGCAAGGGGAATAGAGGCACATTTCAGGCCAATCATTACGCAAAACCCTTCACCGGTGGTTATCCCTCATAACAACCAAGGGAGAACTTTTGAAGTAAGAACAAACTCGTTGCAAAGTTTACCGAAGTACAAAGGGTTAGCAACGGAGGAGCCGTATTTCCATTTAGAGGCCTATGACTCAATTTGCAACACTTTTGGGAGTCAAGGTTTTTCGGCCGATGAAGTCAAGTTGGTCTTATTTCAGTTTTCTTTGGAGGATAAGGCAAAGAAGTGGTTCTACACTTTGCCTTCGGCATCAATATATACATGGGGGGAGATGCAACAAACCTTTTTGGATGAATTCTACACCGCCCAAAAGACCAATGATGCTAGAAAGGGGTTGAGGAGCTTCCAACAACAACATGGTGAGATGTTCCATGAAGCGTTTGAACGATTCAATATGATGATAAAGAATTGCCCTCACCATGGAATCGAATTGTGGGAGTTAATGAATGCTTTTCACGAGGGGTTGAGTGCCGAAGATGCTCGCGATTTGATGTCCATTACCGGTGGGACTTTTGGCACAAACTATGAAAACGACGATTGGGAGTTTTTAGAGAATATGGCAATCACTTCAAAAAGAAAGGCTCAAGCGTCGAGGAGAGCGCGACTGGCCATTGCCCGACCTCAAGTGCACGCCATAGATGATGGTAATGTTCAAACTACTAACCAAATTTATGATGTTTGTGCTTTGTGTAATGAAATAGGTCATGCGGCTGAAAATTGCCAAGGGATGTTGGAAGGGCAATACGAGGAAGTCCATGCGGTTCAAGGTCAAGGTCAAGGAGGAGGTGGTAGGAACTACAACAACATGAATTCTAATACCTACCACCCCGGATTGAGGAACCATCCGAACTTTAGATATGGGAACCCTTCAAATCAAGCTAACCCGAATTTCCAAGGAAACCAAGGATTTCAAAGGCAATATCAAACGGGTCAAAGCTTTTCGGGTGGAAATGAGATGATGGAGATGTTGAAGGCGATGCAGAGTGAGATGCAACGAATGAACCAACGTGATGAGGTTCGGATGCAAAAGGACGAGGTTCGTGACAAAAGCATCTAATCGTTGACCACTCAAATGGGTCAACTTGCGAGTGACGTGGCGATTTTAAAGAAAGCAAAAGGCCAGCTACCGAGTGATACGGTGCCAAATCCCAAGAACATAAAAAGCATTAACATCAATGTGGTAAGCACCGTTCCAAATACTAAATTTAATGAAACATTGCTAACTTCTTCGTGTCAAATGAATGTAGGTTTGAAAAAAGATGACGAAGTCGAGAATGATAAAGAGTATGAAGCGCCAATCGTGCCTATCCGTGTGGAAAAATTAAAAATCCCTCACGCATTGTTGGACTATGGGGCAAGCATGAGTGTGCTACCAAGCGATCTATACGATATGTACGACTTTGGTCCACTTGAAGGTATAGACACCATGGTGAGCTTGGCGGATGGAAGTTGGAGGCGTCCACGGGGAATGGTTAGGAATGTTAAGATTCAGTTGGGAGAATTTGAATACCCGGTGGATTTTCTAGTTTTGGACTATGCTTCTACCAACATGGCATCACAACAAAGGGTGATTTTAGGTCGACCGTTTCTCCATACGGCAAATGCTCAAATTGATTGTAGAGAAGGAATTATTACCATGACCGAAAGGAACCGTAAGTTGTCATTTGATGTTCAGACTAAGATGATTCGTTACGATTTTGTTGTGGCGCAGGATAGCGGGTTTAGTGAAAAGGTGTTACCACAAATGAGAAAAAAGCACCCACCGGACCGTGAAGAAACACATATGGGTTCAAGCAGGAGTGTATTTGATTACCCACCGAGTCAAAATGAGACGGAGGCATTTTGTCCAAAGACAAGCTACAGTGAGGGAGGTGATAGGAACCGATTCTTTGAGCCACCATAAATGGGGGTGGCACGGTCTGGCTGAAGACGCGAAACTTAGCGCTGCTCGGGAGGCAACCCGAGGTTTTTCACTGATCTTGTTATTTCTTTAGTTTTCTTTGTTTCAGGGCCATGGCAACACTCAAGTGTGGGGAAGATGTGCGGATATTTGTGTGAAGGTGGTGATAGGAAATTGGATCATTTACAACATCTGTTGTGGCAAACTTCACCAGGTCAATGTACTCTTCCCTTAGTCTTGTTATGTTCTTTAGCTTTGAAGTATTGGTAGTTAGTTTGTTTGCTTTATGGTGTCATTTGTAAAAAAAAAAAATTATATAAAAAAAATCCAAAAAGAAATTTGGGATTTGAGAGTATTAGCGAAATCTAATGTTTTTGGGTTAAAAGCGATCCTTCCCTCAAAACCATACATTGGGACAATGTATCCCAAGTGTGGGGATGGGGGACATTTTTGGGAGTTTTAAAAATTTTTTGTAAATCCAAGCGAAAATTGTTAAAATTTGAAAGCTTGATATTGTGCCATTTAACACACCGACACCCATTCCTAGTCTTTTCTTGGTGAGGATTTGAGCCACACATGATTGTTATTGATATTTCATTGTTTGAGTGGCGGTTTGTGTTGTTGTGTTAATAGAACTTGTATGTGAATACTTGTTAAATCCTAGAATTAGCATGCTTTTGAAAATGATAGGGGACTTTTAGGAAGCCTCGTCTAGATGTGAGAGAGTGTGGGATTGGTGGGTTGGACCTCATACGTTACATATATGAGCTTGGTATTGTGAGGGGTGGGGGTTTGGTCCTTAGGAAGCCATGTTGAGCCTTAGACCATTCGATTGTGACCCGAGCCTACTTCCTACAAAAATTTTACCTTTTGAGATGACCCGGTTTAGGAGATTTAGTATGTAGTATTAATGTTTTTGTATATATTGTTGAGTTTGATGTGTTATGATGAAAAAAAAAGGTTGAAAAAAAAAGAAGAGGAAAATATGAGAAAATATAAAAAGAAGTGATTGGTTGCAATAGTAGTTGAAAATGTCAAGAAGCTTTGTATATATTTTTGGTGTTTGTTTCGTAGTAGTAGACATAAAAAAAAAAAAAAAAAAACTGGGTCAAATCAATTAGCTCTTTCATATGTATTCCACCATTTTCCTACCTTTACACCTAGCCCCGTTACAACCCGCAAGTCCCTTTGATTCTAAAGCATGCTAAATACTTAATAGGAGGAGACTTGATTTTTATACAAGTTTATTGTCGCACACACACACACACGCATTGAGTGGTTTAGCATTATGCTAATAATTCTTGTTATCGAGAGATTTTTGTGAGAGGTGTGTCTTGTGGTATGATTGAAAGTTAGTAAAAGGACGGCACATTTAGCTTGATTTGCATGTTTGATCGCTATGGTTGTGAATAGTTTTGAATGGGTTGCTTGGGACAAGCAACGGGTAAGTGTGGGGATGTGACGGGTGGTCCGTTGGACAACCTTTAAATTGTTTAAAAAGGTTAAAATTCCATGCTTTACTTGGTTATTTGCTTGAACTTAGTAACTACGAGTGTTCGTGTGTTTTACAGGTAAATCGCTTAATTCGGTTAAATTGGAACTCGTAGGCTACGGACGAAAGAAAGGCATGTAAGGGCACCATATTTGAATCATCACATCATTCTCTACAAAGATAGGCACCCAAGAAAGTCAACAATTTATTCAGTTATAAAAAAAAAAAAACATAATCATAATCATTCTTGGAGATAGTCACTTGAAAAAGAAAAGTTGACAATTATTTTTGGAGGCAGCCATCATCACATCGAAATCATCAACAATATTTGGCATGCACATGTTGTGGATGAACATCACATGTGGGCAGTCAACAACTCAACATCCTCATTGGGCAAGTTGGGCGGCTGGTGTTATTGGGCCGCACATGTGGACGACTCATAGTGGGCCGCCACATATGTCAACGTTAAACATCATCACAAGTGGGCTGCCATGAGGACTTTTGTGGAATGTTAATTGGGCCAACACTTTAAGATGGGCACATGATTGGATTTGGGGGGCGGCAACATCAAGAAGTGGGCGGCATATGTAGGGTGTCACGTGAGGGTTTTGATGAGCAGGCAAAGAGAAGCAAAAGTCAACAACATAGTCATCATCACCATGAGTATCGATTGGAGAGGCTGCTGACTTGTGGGGCGGCACATCTAGGAAAAACAAAGAACAATTCACGTGGGATGTTAATTGGAGGGACTTGAGGTGTGGATAAGAATTGGTGGCACATGATTGGCAGCCAACATATGGCAAGCTTCCCACCGTAAATCAGTTTATCTACACCGTAACACATTTAAGTCCACCGTAAATTACGGTGGAGCCGTAATTTACGGTGGTGTCTGTGTGAAAAAAAAATGTAACTGCCCTCTTAAATCAGTTTTGAGTGTCTTTTCATATTATCTCATCATTGGACGGTTCTTGGACACCTTGGGGACGAATTTTGGCTTGTGGCTTGTTTTGTGAACAATTTCAATCATTCGGTTTGTGCTTTTGATTCGTATGAACAATAGTTTGATGTTGATGATGATTCACCGACCATGTCCGGCTAAACTCTTCGGTGATCATCCTAGGTGAATGTTTCTGAAACTTTTGTGTGTTTAATTTCTGCATTTCTAGAATGATATCTTGCGTTGCTTGAATGTCATGGTGTATGTTTGATTGTTTGTAGTGTGTTAATCCATATTGCAATTCCTAGTCTTAATCGTACGTTCTTGGTGCCGTTGGCAACCGAGATATCACGGGAAGGGTTAGGGTTGGTTATTGGTTAATAGGTCATCGGGAAACAACCTCGCGTTATCTAATCCGAGTACTTTGTTCCCTTTTATCACTTCAATCACATATACACGAGTTATGTCTATGTAACTCTTTCTAGTGAAATTACACACAACTGTTTAAAGAAACTGAAACCTAGGGTGATCATTGTTCTCTCCTAATTGTTTACAACCAACTTTGATTTGAATTAGTTCTTAATTTAGTTTTCTAAAACAACAATCCACAATCTTGAATTTTAATTTTCTGCAATTTAGTTTAATATTAGTTTAAATACAAAGCTATATAATCGACACATCTTCCACATACTCCCTGAGTTCGATACCCTACTACCACTAACTACAGTTGTTTAGGGATTAAATTTGCGTGACCCACGACATCACGTCAGCTCCCCCTTGAATTATGCTCGTGAAAGACTTGATCCTTATAGCTTGAGATCCTTGTGGTGTTGATGATGGTCAGCGGCAACTCGATCATTTTCATCTTTTGAGGGCCTTCACGTCGTGTCTTCATTCCGAAGCTTGTCATCGACCATGTTCTCCTTGCCTTTAGAATCTGCACATGCAAGAAATCTAAACGCGTAATGAGAACAACTGCTTGGAATATAGTTTATATAAACAAATGACACACGAATGACCATGTCACAATCAAACACCGTCCGACAGTTTGAAAGTTTAGTAAATTTGTCAGTTTTAGTTTCTAACTTTCAAAACTTGCAAATTTCGACCGTTTATGAAGATTTAGTCAATTCGGTTTTTGTTCAGGTTTCAGGCAACGAAGACTCGAGTTCCAACATCGTACGATCGAAAATAAAATAGAAATAAAATCTTTTTGGCTTTTATAAAGTTTATATTAAAACACACCTAAAATCTTTTTGGTATTTTTGAATTTTTCAAATGTAAAGACTGAAAGCAGTAAATAAATATATACAGACATTCTTTTTGCGAGTTTCGAGGGTAAGAGAATCATATCAGTGCACGGTCAAGCCAAAACACTCTCTTTGTTCAGTTAGTTAACATTAAGATAAGCATCCTATAACAATTATCGGTATTGTTGTCCACATAAGCTCAACTTATCAGATGTAATCATGGCGAGGGGATACGTTGAGGTATGATTTATACTTACCGACCGGTGTTCATCCACATCACGACACATTCTGGATTCATCTTACCGGTGAGTATACCGATTATCATCTGTTTGACCGTATATGATGTGAGATTCTCACTTATTTTGATTTGAAAACAAGCCCTATGTGATAGAATCACTTATTGATGAGGAACTTGATTTTCATATCCATGAGGGCACAGGAGCAAGTCCGTGAACAGGTCAGTACTTCCGTACAGCAGAGAGACGAACTTGACTCCCGGATAAATGTGATATTTTATCACTTATTTGTTTGGACATGTGATTGTTTATCACTTATTGAGGTCGAATGCAGTATCATGGAAGATCTAGACTTGCGTCCCCGTTATTTTTCGGTAAAAGATACAACCATGATACCCAGATGATAAGCTGCATAAAGACCGAATATCTCAGAACCTCGGCAATCTCTCAAACAAAATTTCGGTACTAAGACCATATGCCAATGAATGGTTCCCACCTGGTCTTCAGTCGATTTAAGATTTATATCACCCTGCACACTTTAAAATGATTGTGAGCCTACCGATACATCTTATATAGAGCTGCTTATCGTTTTTCATTTAAGGTTTAAAGAGGTTTGGATAGACCACTGATGTACTATCATTTTCTCTTTTGCTCGCCAGGAAACTCATTTTTGTTTTTCTATTGTTTTTGTGTTTTTGAAATTTTTCGATGTTTTTGGATTTTCAGATTTTTGGATTTACTCCCCCTAAAATCAATAAACTAAGACAAATTTAAAACACAAAGGTATTTACAAAAATGATTTTCCGATGTTGGTTTACTCTTGCTTGACCTTAATGCCGTTTACCAATAATAAAAAGTCAAATCTTGATTTGTCAAACGCTTTGGTAAATAGGTCGGCACGTTGGTCATCGGTGTGGACCTTAACAACATCGATTAGTCTTTTATCAAAGCAATCACGTATGAAGTGATATTTGATATCGATGTGTTTGGTCTTTGAGTGCTGCACAGGATTTCTAGTGATCTGTAATGCAGCAGAATTATCAACGTAAATAGGAGTAGTTAGGAATTCAAAACCATAGTCGCGTAATTGTTGTTGGATCCAAAGGACTTGGGAGCAACAACTTGAGGCAGCAATGTATTCAGCTTCGCATGTTGAAGTAGCGACACACGTTTGCTTCTTGCACTGCCATGTGACTAGGCGATTTCCTAAAAACTGACATCCAGCCGTTGTGGATTTGCCGTCGATTTTGCATCCGCCAAAATCAGAATCACTGAAGCTCTGATACCACTTGTAGGTCCCCCGGAGGTTGAGGTTAAACCTTATCCTTGTTATGTTTAACACACTAGCAAGTGCGGAATCCAAGCTAGAATGCAAACCGGTAGTTTATATGAGAACACAAGCTACAAAGAGAAAGGTAGACACACGAAATATCAAAGTTTTCTCTTGTATTTCAGTGGACACGGTTACAGCCCTTGACCAAACTGAAAATACGCTCTCTACAAGACTAAGTTCACTCACACTCTCTCTCACTCTGAAGTGAACACATTACATGAGTATATATACCCATCACAGCTCGTCTGGCCGAAGGATCAGATAGACTGATCGAAGGATCATCTATCGATCTGAAACCTATCGAAGGATCCACATATACCTCGAAGGATGATATCCTTCGAGGTCCATCAACATCCATCGAAGGTTTATCTTTCGAGCTCATCGAAGGATCTAAACAATCCTTCGATGACTCATCCTTCGACACAAACATGTTACAACCATGTTCTAACTGTTTGGCCAAGTCAAACCAGGAGGATGGTTGACTTGGTCAAACTTACATCAAACACACATATTAACAAACCTAAGACGTAACCCAGACTAACAAAAGACATCGTTTCGTATCATGACAAAATACAGACAAAGTACAGACACAAGTGCACCAACATTATTCATTGGTGCCCGCGATGCAAACCTCTTTGTTGACACCTTACAAGCAAGAAACCAAAACCGTCAAGATTTCATCTTTGAATATGTTATTTACAAACAACGAGCTTCGTTCCGCTTTTTGGGCTGACTTTGTATCCTTACGTAATTACGAAGCTTTCGGAGACGTGTGTGGATTTGATGCTACATATGATACAATCAAGTATGTCAACTTTCAGTATTACTAAATAACAACATATTTATAATCACATGTTTAGGTGTAATTCATGCACATATGCATATGCTGTATATTCATTTTTGTATATTAATATGTATACATATATACATAACATACTTACTTCAAATTTATTATAATTTGCATGTTATGCATTTATGCATACACCATATATTTATTTATTATTTGCCTCATATCAACTTATGCATAACTGCATATAATCATATTATGCTATTTAAAATATACATATATAACATTAACCACATGCATATATGCATACAATATCATCTGCATACATGTGTGTATTCATATCCTTACTCATACATTACATCATATGCATGTGTGCATATATTAATATAACACTATATTCTATTTTATCATCATACACATAAATTCTGATTATTCACGCCTACATACCACAACATACATTTTTTTACATACATGTCGTAACTTTATTTTATGATTTGTATAATTAATACATATAACAATACATATGTTGCAGATACAAGATGATTTTTGTTCCATTTACTGGTGTTGATCACCACAAACGTTGTGTAATTTTCGGTGCTGGATTACTATATGATGAAACAATTGAATCATACACTTGGCTGCTACAAATGTTCCTTAAAGCCCACAAAAAACAACCTTCACTTATACTTACTGACCAGGATGCTTCTATGAAACAAGCTGTGTTAAATGTATTCACCGAATCCACCCATCGTTTATGTATGTGGCACATAACGGATAAACTGCCCGCTAAGGTAACGATATTATTAACTTTATCTTATTCAATATTTCAATGTACATATATATCATCATTCTTTTACTAATATTATAATTTAACATTTTTTATTTATAAATTGTCAACCACTTACAGATATCTGGTGATATACTTGCAAATGGGAATCTGAGAAAATCAATACACAAACTTGTTTGGAACTTGTTCATAACAGTTGAAACATTTGAATCACAATGGCAACTTTTAATGAAGGAGTATAAACTTGAAAATCACAAATGGTTGACCGATATGTATAACATTCGCACACGTTGGGCACCATGTTATTTCAGAGATATTCCGTTATGTTGTTTGATGAAAACGACATCCAGGTGCGAAAGTTCTAATGCACGTTTCAAAACTAACTCTAGAGAAACAAACTCCCTTGTCCAATTCTTAATGTGCTATGATACTGCTGTTGATTCCAATCGTAATAAACAATGTAAGAATGAGTTTGATAGTGACACACGCACACCAAAATTTTTAACAACCCTTCCCATTGAAATTCAAGCATCTGAGATATACACCTGGAATATATTTTTGGAAGTTCAAAAAGAGATTCATCGAGGAATGTTGCATTGTATCATTTCTGAGCGTCCTACTACGTCTGTCGACTCTATTTATAATGTTAGACATCTTAACATGTCACACCCTGGCTTTGCGGAAGTGTGGTTAATTTTGGTGTGACTTCTTAATACCATAGCTTAATCATAACAAAGCTATATGAAATAAAAACCATGCAAGATCATCCGTAGATTAAGTTTTAAAACAAACGTAACATAACATTGTCTTGGAAACTACAACAACATAACATAAAATATTGTTTGAAAGACATAAACATCAACATGACTAAAACGCAGTTTAAGATTTGTGACTCGTCCAGAAAAAAGTCACATTTCCTAAACCGGGATGACCTCGGAACCCATATGCAGCGGGAAAACACAACATACCGCGCCAGAACCTTTAATTCCCTGAAATACATGTAAGTTGAAAAATCAACAATAATGTTGAGCGAGTTCATGTGTAAGTGAGTAAATAAACCTTTGTATGTATAAAAATCCTGGTATGTAGCAAATAAGGAAAAAGAGATCACCAATGGTTTGCAAGGCCATTGATATGTGTGAAGTGCAAGTAGGGAGACTCAAACCTAGCGGATTTATGCGTTGGGCACAAAGTCACCCCGAGGTCCGTACTGTTGGGCCTGGGGCTGGGCTCGCTACACCCAGATAGATCTACCGCTCCTGTCCCTCGGTCCTACCCTGAGGATTAATGGCCTCAAGTTTCCGCCTACCCACTCACATGACCTAAGTAGTAAACCTCCTTATGCTAACCATACCATGTATAAAGTATTCGTAAACATTGTAACATGTATTTCACCCCCGCAGTTTAGAAAAACTGAAAACAGTTAAGAGAAAAGGGGGACATGAACTCACAGTGGTGCGTCTCTACCAAGTATATCTCGTGATCAAGCAGCTGTGCGACGACCTACACGTACTAACTCTATTAGACGGACGGCCGTGCCTTAGCTTTATGGTTTAAGTTTTTGGGAAACAGTTAGACAACTATTTCGTGTTTACATTTTGTATATACTTGGTAATTATTTTCCTTCCCAAGGATGGGGGATTTAATACATGTGCGTTCGTATAACTTCGGAATATATTATTAAGTCTCACTTAATATATATTTTACTTCTTATTCCAAAATATAAATACTCTTCCCAAAAATATTATATTTTAATACATGTGATTTTCCCAAAATAATACCTTGACAAAAATACGCGTTCAAAAATATTTTCTTAAATGCGTAAGTTACATTTTAAAGATCGAGTGGTAATAATAATTACCGGTGTAACTTAAATAATTATTGCGAAGGCATTTGTATTATTTTGGATTCGTTAACACGATAATATTATTTTTACCCTAAAAATAATATTTGTATATTTCACAAAATAATCATAAACACATAACAAGTGACGTTATGAAAAATATATACTAAATATATATTTACCAAGTTTTATCTTTGTGAAATCCCACCTCCGATATTTCGTAAATAAAGTCGTGGCGAAATCTATAATTTGAAAACAAGTCAAAATGTATTTCTAACACTTGTAGTGAAAATATTTCTAAGTGTTAGGTTTTTGGAAAAATTTCGCCAGAGTTTCCCCTGTAACTGGAGGTGGCCACGCTATCAAGCGTATCATTTTCTTTTAAAAATTCAATTCAACAATTTTCTCGTTCAACCAAACAATGTTCAATGCATCAAACCAGTCAAAATATATATAAATCGCATAAATTACATGAACTTGTGGTTTATCCAAAAATATGAAGTAAATCCCATTACTTTTAGTGGATCTTTGTATGTATCAATCCGGTTTCGTAACAACCTTGCTTTTAAAGAAATTCCATCTTTACAACTTCTTGTAAAATTTGACAAAACTGGTTCTTTGTCGAAACTTAGTGTTACACAAGTGTTTACACGCTTGTGTGTTTAAAAATCATTCTTGTTCATGTAAGATCCGGCTTTAGAAAAATATGATTTTTTGACACTCGGTTCTTTGAAATACCGCTTGTAGATCCGTAGATCTACTAGTTTTAAACACTATTTCGTAAGTAAAATTGTTTTTACACAAGTTCAAGTTTCTCGTGTGGTAGTGTTTCATCACTTAACCCTTGTTACACTTAAACAAGCTCTATGTCATGATCCATGATCATGACCAATCCGGGTTAAACGATGATCCGAGCTACCACAACATAGATCGGGCCCAAATAATTACACAACACAAATCCTACATGATTTACACAACAATCTAGCTTTTAACCATCGTTTTTTAGCATTTTTAGTAGACTTTTACGCATCATTTTGCAAGTTCATGAATTTTAACCGTCACATATCGTTTTAACCACTTTAAAATAGATCGAGAGTGTGATTATAGTAACTTACTACTAGCTCGAGGCTAGGGAAGATTCTAGACGCAAAATGAGTGGATAAAAGCAATGAGATGAGGTCCTTCGTGTTCCGAATGCACCAAGCCTCCTCGTATGTGATCCTTAGCACTTGTAGTTACTTGGAATGAGATGATCAAAGCTCGAAAAATTGATGGATGATATAGGGGGTGTTCGGCCGTAGCTCTTTGAGAGAGAGAGATAGTGTTTTGTGGTGAGTTTGAGTGATGGAAAGAATGTTGTGCAAGAGTTTGATCTTATAGGCAAATATTGTGATTATGGTCCAGTGGTTTACATGTCCCATAGATATTAGACATAAATAAATATAATAATCAAGATTAGGACAAGAGTGGGGTCACCTAGTGACCGATTCGGTTGGGGGGGGGGTCACTTGGTTAGTTTTCAACTAAAAGTTAAGATATAGTTAAGTTAGTTAAGTTAGTTTAGGGATTAACCCGGTTATTAGTGTGTTGTGCATTACAGTGGGTGTTAGGGTATTCAGGGACCCTAACTGGCTCAGAAAAAGATAAACAATGTATATGGCAATATTTTTGTGTTCCGGGTAAAGTCCGGTTGTTCGGTTGGATAGTAATCCGTTAAAGCGCTTAACAAAGCTTTAAAGTGTCGTTATTATTAATTTTAGTGACACAACTTATTCCCGACACTTTGGAAAGTGTCTAGTAATATTTTCCTCATCTTTTGGCACTTTATTAGTTAACCGAATGCTGAATTCTTAGTTAAAGTGCTGAATTTTTTACTTAGAGTACGTTTTAGGCACATCCTGTCACTGTAACTTATTCCTAGAGACGCAGTTCTACAACCCTTGTATCCCTACACTCATCACTAGTGTAGTAACTATCTCGGGCTCATACAGGCCTTAGAGGCAGTATCTGCCTGGTGCTGGCTATATCAGCACGTTTAGTAGGTATCCGTTCATTGTGCTACTGTGCTTTTGGTGCATCAAGGTTGTCACTAAGGTGCTGCAAGCAAAACATGGAGTGACAGCAAGTAAAGTATGATGCAAGTAAATACATGTATCAGCATTCAAGTAGCAGTTTATCCACAAGTTCAAGTAAGCACAGTAATTAAGCAGTAATTAATTATTAATTAAGTCGTACGGATACCTGGTTTAGTGAGGGTTGTCACATTCTCCCCCCGTTAGAAAAATTTCGTCCCGAAATTTTAAGTTCTGCTTCTAGAAGCAGGGTTCTTGGGAAATAAGTGGGGGTACTTCTCTTTCATTCGGTCCTCACGCTCCCAGGTGTATTCAGGACCATGTCTGGCATTCCAACGAACCTTGACGAGCTTGACACTGCTCCGGCGGGTCTTGTTCACTTTCCAATCCGTAACCTCAACAGGTTCTTCAACGAAGTGGAGCGTGTCGTCAACATGAATTTCGTCGGTAGGAATGACAACGGTATCTTGAGTTGGACTTTTCTTCAAATTGGATACATGAAATGTATCGTGAACTCCATTTAGTTCAGCAGGTAAATCCAACTTGTATGCTACTAACCCGATTCTTTCCAAGATTCTGAACGGACCAATATACCGCGGATTCAACTTTCCACGCTTCCCGAAGCGTGCCACACCCTTCCAGGGTGATACCTTCAACAAAACCATATCACCTACCTTAAACTCTAGAGGTTTCCTTCTTTGATCCGCATAACACTTTTGACGATCACGAGCCGCCTTGATGCGATCTCGGATCTGTGCGATCTTATCTGTGGTTTCCTAGACCATATCAGGACCAACCAATTGTCTATCACCTGCGTTAGACCAACAAAGCGGTGACCTGCACTTGCGTCCATATAAAGCTTCGAATGGCGCGGCACCAATACTGGTGTGGTAGCTGTTGTTGTATGAAAATTCGACCAGTGGCAAATGCTTATCCCAGCTACCACCCAAATCCATAACACACGCTCTCAGCATGTCTTCCAAAGTCTGTATCGTCCGTTCGCTTTGATCGTCGGTCTGTGGGTGAAAAGCAGTGCTCAAATTCAATTGTGAGCCAAAAGCTTCTTGGAAGGATTGCCAAATCCTTGATACGAACCTTCCATCTCTATCAGAGATGATTGAGAGAGGTACTCCATGGCGCGTAACGATTTCTCTCATGTAAATTTCAGCCAACTTGCTCGTATTATCCTTCTCCCTGACAGGTAAGAAATGTGCAGATTTCGTTAATCGGTCCATTATCACCCAAATAGTGTCATGACCTCTCGGCGTTCTTGGCAACTTTGTAATAAAATCCATGGAGATTTGTTCCCATTTCCACTTGGGAATCTCTGGTTGTTGCAGAAGTCCTGAAGGCTTCTGGTATTCCGCTTTCACTTTAGCGCACGTTAAACATTTGCTCACATAAACAACAATATCGCCTTTCATCTTAGGCCACCAATAGTAATCCTTGAGATCTTGGTACATCTTATCCGCTCCTGGATGGATAGAGTACCGTGATTTGTGAGCTTCATCAAAAATAACTTTCCTTAAACCTCCATACAGAGGAACCCAAATCCTTTTCTCAAAACATAACGTTCCTTCCTCGTTTGGCACCAATTGCTTCTCCATCCCACGGAGATATTCTTTTTCAAGGTTCCCTTCCTTGAGAGCTTCTTTCTGCGTGGCACGAATGCGCAAGGAAAGATTGGTTTGAATAATCATTTCTAAAGCCCTAACCCTTATGGGCTTGATCCTTTCTTTTCGACTTAGGGCATCGGCGACCACATTCGCCTTCCCTGGATGATACTTTATTTCGCAGTCGTAATCATTCAACAATTCAACCCACCATCTTTGCCTCATATTCAACTCCTTCTGATTGAATATGTGTTGTAGGCTCCTATGATCTGTGAAGATCGTACATTTCGTACCATATAGGTAGTGTCTCCAGATCTTTAATGCAAAAACCACTGCGCCAAGTTCCAAATCATGTGTGGTATAGTTCCTTTCGTGCACTTTCAATTAGCGTGACGCGTAAGCAATAACCTTCTGGCGTTGCATCAACACGCAACCCAATCCTTGACGTGAGGCGTCGCAGTATACCACAAAATCATCTGTACCTTACGGTAGTGCTAAGATTGGCGCATTGCAGAGCTTATCCTTCAATATCTGGAACGCTTCTTCCTGTTTGATTCCCCAATCAAACTTCTTATCTTTCTGCGTGAGGAGCGTCAATGGTTGAGCGATTTTTGAAAAATCCTCAATGAATCTCCGATAATAGCCAGCCAATCCTAAGAATTGTCGAATATCGGTTGGCGTCTTTGGCGTTTCCCAATTCTTAATCGCTTCGATCTTGGTTGGATCCACGTAGATTCCATCTCCATTTACCACGTGTCCAAGAAACTGGACTTCACGTAGCCAAAACTCGCACTTCGAGAATTTGGCATACAGCTGTTCTTTCTTCAGCAGCTCCAGAATAGCTCTTAAATGCTGCTCGTGCTCAGCCTTCGTCTTCGAATAAATCAAAATGTCGTCGATAAACACAATCAAGAACTTATCCAAGTACGGCTTGCAAACTCGATTCATCAGGTCCATGAAAACTGCAGGTGCGTTTGTCAACCCAAACGGCATAACTAGGAACTCGTAGTGTCCATAGCGAGTTCTGAAGGCTGTCTTCGGGATACTCTCCTCTTGTATCCTTAACTGATGGTATCCAGATCGAAGATCGATCTTAGAGTAAAAGTTTGAACCTTGGAGTTGGTCGAATAGATCATCGATCCTTGGCAGAGGGTATCTATTCTTGATCGTTAGCTTATTCAACTCCCGGTAGTCAATACACATTCGAAAACTACCGTCCTTCTTCTTGACAAACAGGACCGGAGCTCCCCAAGGCGAGAAGCTTGGTCGGATAAATCCCTTGTCTAACAACTCTTGAAGTTGTGTCGACAGTTCTTGCATCTCAGACGGGGCAAGTCTATAAGGTGCCTTAGCCACAGGTGCAGCGCCTGGAACTAAGTCGATGTGAAACTCCACTTGCCTCTGAGGTGGTAGTCCAGGCAAGTCCTCTGGGAAGACTTCTGGATATTCCCTCACGACAGGGATGTCTTCGATTCTTGGTTCTGCAGCTTTCTTATATATAATGTGTGCCAGAAAGGCAGCACATCCCTACTGCAAACACTTTCGCGCTTTGAGGCAGCTGATAATTCTTAACGGTGTATCACGCTTCTCTCCGTGAACCACAATTGTTTCACCATCTTCGGTTGGGATACGAACAACCTTCTCGTGACAAACTATCTCAGCCTTGTTGCCTGATAACCAATCCATTCCTACCACCACGTCGAAGCTTCCCAACTGGACTGCTAGTAGATCCAGAGCAAACTCACGCTCTCCCAATTCGATCACACAACCTCTGACAACTTCATTGGCTCCTACTAACTTTCCATTAGCCAATTCGATTGAGTAGGGAATATCTAACTTTCTAGCGGCTAATCCAAGCATATTCTTAAACTCTAATGATACGAAGCTATAATCGGCACCAGTATCAAATAAAACGGATGCATAGCGTTGGTTTACAGGGAACGTACCAGTAACGACATTGGGATCTTGGCGCGCTTCCCTCGCTTCAATATTGAAAACTCTTCCACGGGCTTAGTTTAACTGGGCAGTTCCTCTTGTAGTGCCCAGCATCATCACAGTTAAAGCATCCAGGTCTTTGCCCGTTTCCACCAGCTTGATTATTCCTCTGGTTACGATTCACAGCGCCCACTTGATTCGCATTGTTGCCTCGATTTCCATTACCTCCATTGTTTCCTTGTGGGCGATTTCCATTTCCACCCCGGTTATTGTTTCTCTTTCCAAATCCTCCTTGGCCTCCCTGGCCAACAGTGGCCCAACAAGAATCCCTCAAGTGGCCAGGTTTTCCACATGCTTCACATACTTTCACACTACAGCGGCCAGAATGGTGTCGCTGGCAGGTATTACACTTGGGTTGGGTGCCCAGATATCCCTTTCCTTTCCTTCCACTACCAGCTGTAACCTGAGCTGGCGTGCTTGATTCTCCTTTCTTAACAACACCACTAGTGCATTGCTTGAAGTTCGAGAATTTCCGTTTGTTACCTCCGGATGACTCGACATGAGTCTCCTTCTTCTTTGCCTCGATCTCATCGAACTTGTTCAGGCGGATAGCCTCCTCAGTGAGAGCCACGCTCAGATCAATTGCCTCAGTAATTGTCGTAGGCTTGGATGAGGTCACCATGCTTATGATTTGGGGAGCTAAACCCCAAATGAAGCGTTCAATCCGCTTGAATTCTGGAGTGACCATACAAGGTACCACATGCGATAAGTCATGGAACCTCTGAACATATTCTGCAATCTTCGGACCTTCCATTTTCAAATGCCAGAACTCAGTTTCCAATCTTTGGATTTCCACGCGAGAGCAGTACTTTTTGCTCATAAGTTCCTTCAGTTCGGTCCAGGTTAGTGCGTAGGCAGTAGCTTCACCAAGAGTCTGCACTTGCAAATTCCACCAAGATAGGGCTCCATCCAAGAATAGCCTAGAAATGTAGGTGACTTGCTGGTCTGGTGCACATTTGCTCATGCGAAGAACAGATTCAGTTTTCTCAGCCCAACGAACAAAGGCGACAGCACCTCCAGTGCCATCAAAGTTGACAGGCTTGCAGTTTAGAAACTGCTTGTAGGTGCACCCTGCACATACGTTACAACATATGAATGGCATTAGCAACCTTGATAGAGATATCCGATTAGGTCATGGTATGTCGTAATGACTTAGTATTACCATGAGGTGGATTGTTGTTGCCAGTATTGCCAAAGTTACTTCCACTAGTCCCTCCTTGAGAGGCGGCGTATTGCGCGATGGCAGCAGCGATGACTTGCTGTAGCTCTGCCTCATTGGTAGGCATCGGCGTTTGACGTCTCGGCATCTTCTAAATATGTGTTTACGTTGGTCAGACCATAATAAAGCGTACGTATATAATAATAGTAATAGTACATAACATCTCATGTTATAAATAGGCCAATCACATAACATCCCATGTTATAAATACATCAATCACACAACATCCCATGTCATAAAACATAAATAATCAATCAGAACATCACATATGATGAAAATACTGCGATTGCCATATATCGAGACCACATAGTAAGTGTACAAGTACATCATAGTGTCATACAACATCAATGACTAAAGGCGACATCACCCTAGTCCAAAAGAATATCAAATCAGTGTTAATACATCCATATACATGATCAACAAAAGTCAGAATCAGGATGTAGTCTCCAAAAATGCTGTGCAGTCAAAGCAATCGCCGTCTTCTCACCAACGTCTACCCGTATGGTACTGAAGAGCTCTACACTGATGGCGGTGGAGGAGGGGGAAAGTGGGTGTAGAACAAACGACGCAAATGGAGCCAGTCCTCCTCCATGGCTCTCTGGGTACGCAACCAAGAAGCAACCTGCTGCTCAAGTGCCGAAAGGCGTGCAGCATAATCCGGTGGTAAAGGTCGAGGGTGCTGCGAAGAAGTAGGGTGGGTCTGACCCTGACACTGGCACAGCGGTGGCTGAGCTCTCTCAAGCTCCTGAATGCGTCGTGTGTGTGCCTCGTGCTGGACAACAAATGACATCAAAACGTCCGCAATGGAATATCCCATATGGAAAGGATGGTAGGGGTCGGTCAGTGGCATAACAGGTGTTGACGACCAAAGGAATGGCTCGCTGGCTGGATCGAAAGGTTGCACAGAGAATGGTGGAACAGGGGGAATAGCAGGTGACAACTGTGGTACCACTAGGATAGGTGCCGGTACGTGTCCAAAAGGATGGGCAGAAGAACCCTCTCCAGGTCGAGCTGGAGGTGTAAACTGAGGGAATGTAAAAGAGGTATCAACGTGACGTGTATCGATGGCAGGAGGGGGAATAGGTGGAATCTCATCATCAGCAGGAATCCACCCATGCTGGGCGTGCTCATCTCGTGGGTCAATCTGTGCCTCAAAAAGTGCTCGATCAAACTGCACAGGCATAGGATCATGATGGGGTGCAACATGAGTGTCAGCAGGTACATCAGCGATACGTGGGGGATCAACATGACCAGCAGCAACAACATGGTCACCCTCCAGCAACGGAGCATCGACAGGGTGATCATCAATAGGTGGGTCAGCAATCACAGGATCAATAATGGGTGCGCCAGCATGAACAGGGTCATGCTCAAGCACTAGGTCAGGAGCGACTACCGGCTCAAGGGCCATGGCAGGCTCGGGATCAACGAAATCCATATCAAAATCTGCATCGTCAGCGAATGCAGGGTCAACTGGGTCTACTGGGTCAACCAAGGGCTGATCCAAGTGGATGAACTCTATCTCCTGGTCTGGGTCTAATCCTGGGGGAAAGACAGGATCGGAATCCTCCTCAACATCGTGGTCGAAAGCAAAAGTAGGAGCAGGGGCAACAGAGGATGCCCTGTCAGGGTCTGAGCCGTGAGAGAAGTGCTGAGTACTCTGAGTGTGTGAAGGTGCGGAGGCCACGGACTCGAAAGAGTCCGGGACCGGAGAGTGAGCAGGTGACTCCTCAGCGGGAGCATCTGCGATCAACAAAAGATCATTAGCAGCTAGAAGGGCCTCGCCCTGAACCTCATCCTCTAGGGGCTCATCATCAAACAGATCGATGTCGCCATCAGCGTCGGCGTCGAGAAGTAAATCGTAAGCAGGATATGAAGCAAGTGGTATGGGAGCAGGGATCTCTACAAGCGGTAGGTCCCCAGCCAAAGGGTCATCAGCGAGCTCAACAGCCTCGTCAGGTAACGCAAAAGGCTGAAAGTCATCCTCGTCTGTGCTAGTAACGTCGGATGTGTGAACCTCGCGCTCTGAAGACTCTAAGTCGTCTGATACAATGGGCCTAGGGCCTGCGGTGTCTGAATCACCAGTGCCGGACGAGTCCATGTGTCTGTAACATAAACACAAATATGCACAAATAATCAGTCATACAATCAGGTAAACACATTAGTCACCAATTAAGCAATCAAGTAATTCTCCTAGTCCCACTAGCCTCCCAGCCTCCCAGACTGATATTCCTAGTCCCACTAGCCAATTCTCCCAGCCTCTCAGACCTAGTCCCACTAGCCAAATTTCTCCCAGCCTCTCAGACTGCTCTTCCTAGTCCCACTAGCCAAATCTCTCAGCCTCTCAGACTGACTCCCTAGTCCCACTAGACAACTACCTCGGCCTCCCAGACCGAGCCTCGGCCTCCCAGACCGAGCCTCAGCCTCCCAGACTGAGCCTATAAATAATAAATAAAATGTGCTCAACATTGTTTATAAAAACGTTTTGGATCTAGACTTAAGTGGTATGCAGTAAAAATGTTTTCGTGAGAGCTCTAGTGATCATAGTCTAGACTCGAGAAAGAATCCTAGTTCGCTATGATCAGAGCTCTGATACCAACCTGTCACACCCTGGCTTTGCGGAAGTGTGGTTAATTTTGGTGTGACTTCTTAATACCATAGCTTAATCATAACAAAGCTATATGAAATAAAAACCATGCAAGATCATCCGTAGATTAAGTTTTAAAACAAACGTAACATAACATTGTCTTGGAAACTACAACAACATAACATAAAATATTGTTTGAAAGACATAAACATCAACATGAATAAAACGCAGTTTAAGATTTGTGACTCGTCCAGAAAAAAGTCACATTTCCTAAACCGGGATGACCTCGGAACCCATATGCAGCGGGAAAACACAACATACCGCGCCAGAACCTTTAATTCCCTGAAATACATGTAAGTTGAAAAATCAACAATAATGTTGAGCGAGTTCATGTGTAAGTGAGTAAATAAACCTTTGTATGTATAAAAATCCTGGTATGTAGCAAATAAGGAAAAAGTGATCACCAATGGTTTACAAGGCCATTGATATGTGTGAAGTGCAAGTAGGGAGACTCAAACCTAGCGGATTTATGCGTTGGGCACAAAGTCACCCCGAGGTCCGTACTGTTGGGCCTGGGGCTGGGCTCGCTACACCCAGATAGATCTACCGCTCCTGTCCCTCGGTCCTACCCTGAGGATTAAGGGCCTCAAGTTTCCGCCTACCCACTCACATGAGCTAAGTAGTAAACCTCCTTACGCTAACCATACCATGTATAAAGTATTCGTAAACATTGTAACATGTATTTCACCCCCGCAGTTTAGAAAAACTAAAAACAGTTAAGAGAAAAGGGGGACATGAACTCACAGTGGTGCGTCTCTACCAAGTATATCTCCTGATCAAGCAGCTGTGCGACGACCTACACGTACTAACTCTATTAGACGGACGGCCGTGCCTTAGCTTTATGGTTTAAGTTTTTGGGAAACAGTTAGACAACTATTTCGTGTTTACATTTTGTATATACTTGGTAATTATTTTCCTTCCCAAGGATGGGGGATTTAATACATGTGCGTTCGTATAACTTCGGAATATATTATTAAGTCTCACTTAATATATATTTTACTTCTTATTCCAAAATATAAATACTCTTCCCAAATATATTATATTTTAATACATGTGATTTTCCCAAAATAATACCTTGACAAAAATACGCGTTCAAAAATATTTTCTTAAATGCGTAAGTTACATTTTAAAGATCGAGTGGTAATAATAATTACCGGTGTAACTTAAATAATTATTGCGAAGGCGTTTGTATTATTTTGGAGTCGTTAACACGATAATATTATTTTTACCCTAAAAATAATATTTGTATATTTCACAAAATAATCATAAACACATAACAAGTGACGTTATGAAAAATATATACTAAATATATATTTACCAAGTTTTATCTTTGTGAAATCCCACCTCCGATATTTCGTAAATAAAGTCGTGGCGAAATCTATAATTTGAAAACAAGTCAAAATGTATTTCTAACACTTGTAGTGAAAATATTTCTAAGTGTTAGGTTTTTGGAAAAATTTCGCCAGAGTTTCCCCTGTAACTGGAGGTGGCCACGCTTTCAAGCGTATCATTTTCTTTTAAAAATTCAATTCAACAATTTTCTCATTCAACCAAACAATGTTCAATGCATCAAACCAGTCAAAATATATATAAATCGCATAAATTACATGAACTTGTGGTTTATCAAAAAATATGAAGTAAATCCCATTACTTTTAGTGGATCTTTGTATGTATCAATCCGGTTTCGTAACAACCTTGCTTTTAAAGAAATTCCATCTTTACAACTTCTTGTAAAATTTGACAAAACTGGTTCTTTGTCGAAACTTAGTGTTACACAAGTGTTTACACCCTTGTGTGTTTAAAAATCATTCTTGTTCATGTAAGATCCGGCTTTAGAAAAATATGATTTTTTGACACTCGGTTCTTTGAAAATACCGCTTGTAGATCCGTAGATCTACTAGTTTTAAACACTATTTCGTAAGTAAAATCGTTTTTACACAAGTTCAAGTTTCTCGTGTGGCAGAGTTTCATCACTTAACCCTTGTTACACTTAAACAAGCTCTATGTCATGATCCATGATCATGACCAATCCGGGTTAAACGATGATCCGAGCTACCACAACATAGATCGGGCCCAAATAATTACACAAAACAAATCCTACATGATTTACACAACAATCTAGCTTTTAACCATCATTTTTAGCATTTTTAGTAGACTTTTACGCATCATTTTGCAAGTTCATGAATTTTAACCGTCACATATCGTTTTAACCACTTTAAAATAGATCGAGAGTGTGATTATAGTAACTTACTACTAGCTCGAGGCTAGGGAAGATTCTAGACTGTAACACCTCGTAAAAATCGTGTCCAATGATGTGATGACACGTGTAATGAACCCTAATAAAGTCAAACGTTGACTATGAGGGACTATTTTCGTCAAAATCGAAAACTTTGTTTATAGAAGGACTGAAAGTGTCAACATGCCTAAACAAGGCCTCTGAGTGACCTTATACGATGTCCGTATTCTCAGACGAGCCACTCGTTGGACGAGAGGAGTCGTTTGCGAAATCATTTGAAAGTTTGCGCAATAAGGGTTAAAAGTGTCAACATGTTAATTCTTACCTCTGAGTGACCTTTTAACAAACCGAGAGCTTCATTATGTTTCATCATATTCTCGGGAATGCCAAATATCGACTATGTAAGGTTTTTATGCCAATAAGTGAAGTTATGCGCAAGTTTGAAAGTTAGAGGGGTTAAAAGCGTCAACATGTTAAATTATACCTTTGAATGACCTTTTAATGAACCCGAAGCATCATGGTGTATTATAATACTCTCAAGAATGCCTAACATGGGCTGGATAAGGCCTCGACGCTATTAAATGATGATATGCGCAAGTTTGCGCATTAGAGGGACCAAAAGCGTCAACTTTTGAATTTACGCCTCTCGGGGACCTTTTAAGCGAACCGGAGCGTTGTAATAATTGGACATACATTCGGGGATGCCTATTATGGGCTATAGAAGGCTTGAATCTCATTAAATGGCATTTTACGCTACTTAGCGCAATTAAAGGAGTAATTGCGTCGAACTGCAAATGTAGGTCGAATCGTTGGATAACGGACCTTCCGGATTATATCCATGAGTTAAACATACCCTATTATCCTTTAGATAGCTTAGGAATAGGCTTAGAGGTGTTTGGTGCGCAAAAATATACTTTTATGTCATACAGGGACTAAAAGTGTCAAAAAGTGCACAAGTTTGCACTTTCGCGCATATCTCGCATTCAGAGTATCCCCGGACACCCAAAAATTTATGTGAGCACTAAAATATTTTATTTTAGTGTGTGGCATGATAAAATTCCACCCGTCGCGTGATTTGGACCATTTTTAGCGTCCGTTCGTATTTCGTCGTAATTAGACGCATAACATGACAGTACGGCCAAAAGAACCGACATCCGACATGTTTTTAAGCATGTTATATATCCCCATTGTGTAGGCATCTTATTAGAGCCTTGAAATGAGATTATCGGACCTTTTACTCATCAGAAAAACCTTTTTAACATATGCGGGGACTGAACTGTCACATCTGAAAGTATAAAATGGTTCTGAAAGAGTCAGGGACTGATGTTGTCATCACCTGAAACTTGTTATGGGCTGGTCTGGACTTGAACTCGGGCTGGGCTGCAATTTTGTGGGTCAATTCAAACAAAGCAGCAACATATGAGTGTTGAATTGGAAAGAAGCAGAAGAACAGGGACCAAAACTGCATAACAGCCAAGTAATTCGCTGGGCCGGACATCCAGGCGGGCCGCGTGGGCCTGGGCCGTCTGTTTACACGGGCCGCGTAATGAACAGCAGCAGCAACAGTTCTGTATTCTGTTGTGTTAATTCCTTGGAGCCCAATCCAAACCTCAAAACCATCTAAGTGAAACTAGCAACATGTTAATTGTTTTAGAAACCAGATAACACATGTAGGGACCTGATTAATCCTCCCAAACACATGTCTTAATCCTATAATCCTCCCAAAACTATAAATAGGCCTTGAACCCATTCCATTCAATTGCTCATTTCCTTTCATTCTTCTCATCCTCTTAATCTGGAGCCTTAGGAGCTGAAGTGGAACCTAATTTTAGTAGAAAAGATAGCATGGACCATTTGTAAGTGCCTTAGCCCACTCACTAGTTCAGATTTATGTTCTATCAACCGAAAAGTCAAATATCGCATATAAACTTTGACTTTCGGTTTATAATCTCATGGTCCAGCCACTGATCGAATTCAAAGTGGGTATAAGACCATAGTTAGGTAGGTGATTAACCCCTGAAAGGGCACCTCCTAATTCCTTCGTTTGCTTAGTTAATTGTCGGGTCAAACCGTTTAGGTAAAAAGTCAAACTTGGCAGATTTGTGGGTATTAATTAAAACCATGGATGCAAAGGTTATATATTATATTTTTACACTCTAATAACTTAGAAATGATTATTAGAACATGTCTAAGCTGGTCCAACTCGACAATTCTAAGATTAAGGTCAGTTCACAACCGAAAGTCGCAAAAGCTTGACTTTGCTTTGACTTTTCAGTTCTGAACTGATTAAGCTTGATTCTCCCATGTTTTAAGCTCCCATTAGGACCATATTATTCAGTAGTATAACCCCCTGGAGTTATATTGCATGGTTCCTTGTGGTTTGAATTATACGCTAGTTTCCGCTATTATGCTTATAAACGCCCATTTTGCCCTTTTGACATAAGAATGAGATTTTTAGAAATGTGAGAGGACAAATACCTTTGTTACTGATATATAAGCTTGTCCCGAAAATTTGACATCAGTTCTTCGTCCCAAATAGGAGTTATGCTCGATATCGTAATTAGAAGCTTTTAACTAAGTAAATTGCGATATCTTGCATAAAGCATGTTTAAACTTGGTTTTTGACCCAAAACTCATTACCTACTGTTAAGATATTATTTTTAGGGATTGTTGGAGTTATTGATCAGATTATAAACTGATCATATCATAGAGTTCTCGTATTATTCGGTAAATGACGATAATACCCTTTTCATGCATAAAATGAGATTTATAAATGATTTGAATGCCAAACCTTTTCCTACTGATTTCATATATTAAATAAATTATTTTAAGCATTCAAAAGTGATCAAAATCTCAGATTTCCATAAAACCCCTTAATTATCGTCAATTAGCGATTTTTACGCTATTTAGGTGCATAGTATGGTTTTAAACCATAATTAACACCTAAGACTTGTTACCTACTGAATTCTTAAACAAATTTTAATATTATTACAGTAGGTATAAGTCGAGAACTCAGACTTCCAAAAATGCCCATAAAAGCATATGTAAAATGACCAAAATACCCTTTCGGGACATAGTTTGGCCATAAATGGTAAAGCTCACATATGTATGATATCTTACTGATGTAATGAGATAAAATAAATATTTTTACTGATTAGAAAGGACCAGAACTTCAGTTTGTTATAAAAATCTCTTTTATAAATATAAAAATGACCAAAATGCCCTTACGGGACTTAAAATGGTTTTAAATACTTTTTGGGCATATATGTTGACATCCTACTGATGTATTGACATATTCTAAGCATAATAACATATGGAACTTGTATATGATTCATTTGGTTACCCGTTACGCATTTTACGCGTTCGGATCGGTTTATGTAACTAGTTTACGTGTATTTGCCGAAACAGGTTTAACCTTATCATTTTTATCTCAAAATCCGGAATGTGTTTAGTTTACCCATATTATAGAAGTATCCAAACTTGTTGGGTCTAAATAACATTCTATTCCGGTCATCGCTTAATCTAGCTGTAGGTCCCTCTCGGAGGATGAGGTTCAACCTTAACCTTGTTATACTAACTCACTAGCAAGTGCGGAATCCAAGCTAGTGAGCAAACCGGGATGAAACAAGCACAAACACAAACACACAAGGTTCACCGATTAACACCACTTGTATTAATACGAATGAAAGGTTCCGGTTACAAGCTCAATGTTCACAAATGTGTTTTGCAAACTCTCAAAGTGTGTGTGTGTGTGTTTCGGACAGAATGCTCTCAAGTGTCTCTCTATCCTTCTGTGTGCATCTCTTATCAAGTCTTTGGTTCACTCACAATGCTCTTACAATATCTCCGAATGACTTGCTGTGAAGTGAAACCTACATGGGATATATATACCCATAACAGTTGACATGCACGAAGGATAAGGAGTTCTGGTCGAAGGATCATCTATCGACCAGAATGTCCATCGAAAGATTCCGAAGGATCCATATATACCTCGAAGGATGATATATCCTTCGAGGTCCATAAGTATCCATCGAATGATGTCTTTCGAGGTCATCGAAGGATACATAACATCCTTCAATGACATCCTTCGAAACATACAAATTTATCACACTAAGTGTTGACTGTTTGGCCAAGTCAAACCAGGAGGATGGTTGACTTGGTCAAACTTACATTCCAACACATAAACAAACATAACAAAAGACGTAAACACGACAGACAAAAGACATCGTTTTATACATTACAAAATACAGACAAAGTACAGACACAAGTGCACCAACAAACTCCCCCTTGGCTGTAGCTTTGTCTCGGTCTTCGTGTCTTAAGTCTCGGATGTCCTTTCCACTGTTAAATGATGTGATGACCATGCACTTCCTGCGTTGACCAGCAGATTGAAGTAGTACAAGGCCATCTTCTGAAACTTCATAGCTTGATCTCGATCCCGAACCAGGTAGTTTATCTCATGATCCTTCAGAACAATAATATCCGATCTGGACATGTTAGTAATCCACATCGGATCTATTATTCTAAAGTTCTCCTGATTATCTCTGAATAGGATCACGGCTTCACCAGTATCTGCGTCATAGACCCAGCAGCGGAAGTTTCCAAGAAAGTCGGTCTTCATCTTTAGCAACGGTATCTTCTTCATCACTTTGGGGGGATCATACACTAACCTATAGCGAGCGGTGTTTGTTTCTGGATCAAGTGTAAACCTGATCTGCTCGTATCTGGGAAACTGTGGCTTGTACAGAGGATCCTTCCAACCCAATCTCCTTTCCAACCTGATTTTCTTAGCGAACAGATCCACCATCTTTTCTTCGTCTCGATTGATGACATCTAGTTGAGCTAACACTGCAACATCATAGTATGGAAGTGTGAGAATACTGAGAAAAGTTCTGAAATACTGAAGACCATTTTCTCTTTTCACGACCATGCAGTGAAGTTCTTTGACGAACATCCAACTAATAATGCGACCCCGAGCCCGATTCTTCTCCAAACTCATATAGTTAACCTGATCCAACGGAGCGAGCGGAGGAGGATTCCTAGCAAGGAAATCCGCTCGCCATTCATTCACAGTTTTCTCACGGTTTTCTTGAGCTGATGGCGAATCAGAAGAAAGATTGGCAAACTCTGCAGTCTTTTCAGCCACAAAATCATCATCCAGAGCATTCACCTCCGCATTGTCCTTTCCAACATATACAGGACGTTCAGGATCAGAACTGATGAAGATTTCTTCAATTGTAGAGAAATCAGTTTGATCCTGTACCAACGGAGTAGCATCAATCATACACACAGCAACTTCATCTAAATCAGTCAAGATCAGTATTTGTTCATCAGACATTTCAGAAATAAACTCTCCCTCTTCTAGCAATTCACCCGTGACAGGATGATACTTCTGAGAACCTGAGGATTCAGGGAGATCTGCAAATGTTTCCGGTTCCAGGCTAATATGTTCAGGCCCTGTAGACGTTTCTAGTGTTTCTGTCTGTTCTGATGGGCCAGTGGTAGCTGTTGGAGGAGCAGAAGGAGTGTCTTGAGGTGTACCAGATCCACCTGCAGCACCGGATGCAGTTGCACCGGAACCTGAGGCAGTTGTTTGATCTGGATTAGCTGCATCATCATCTTTATCATCCTCACGCCTTGAGGGAACTATCCCTAAGGTATTGCACCTCTCACTCCATAATGTACCAACCTTGGAATGAATCTTGTTGAAGTTTGCATACATGGGTTTGAAGGCTTCCATTAGTCTATCATCGCGACTACTGACCTTCTCCCTTAACGCTTTTGCCTGAGTCTCCAAGTTAGTACTATGCCTTTTCATAATTTCGACCTCCCTATCTCTTGCCTTGTTTGCCTCTTTTAACCTTTCAATTTCCTCGGCCTGTTCCTTGATCTTGATATTCTGAGCTTCAACAATTGAACACAGCTGGTTGTGTGCCATTACATCTTGTTTTCGCTGGACACGATATTCTTCAATTGTTCTTGTGTGTCGACCAACTATAGAACCCAATTCACTGACTTGTTCAATCAGGAATTGTATCTTGTCAGCTTCAGAAAATCCAGATATGGTTTCTGCCAGAGTTGGCCGTGAAGGCTCAGGCCCAGAAGAACCAGACTGACCAGCCTGACCCGAAGCACCTGTAGGACCAGAAATAACGAGAGAGGGTCGGGCATGTGTACCTGAGGCGGGAGTTGCAGGCGGCTGTTGATCAACAGTCACCGTGCGCGTCCCAGAGGACCTCTGAGGAGAAGACATTAGCTCCAGCGTCTCTTTTTCAGTCAGTTGATCACTAACAGGAGGAAGCTGTTGCTCAGGAGCAGATGAAGGCTGAATAGAAACTGGAATAGAGGAATCACCAGCAGTTTTCTTTGATGAACGAACACCCTGTCTTTTTGCTTTCCTCTTTCTAACAAAACCCGGAGAAGTAAGGATATAATCCTCATCCCTGTCAGATTCTCCAGTTCTAACTGTCTTCTCTATTCGCACAAACCGGGGATTCCCGCGACTATCAAAGACCTTCTTCATCCCTGGAGGAGGAGGATTATCATCCTCAGACGATGAACCATCGTCACCAGAACCTCCTTCCTCTTCAGAAGACGAGCTACTTTCATCAACTAGCTTCCTCGCTTCATCCACCTTTCCTTTGCCTTTGTTAGTCGCAACAGTACCGGACTGACTAGCAACACCACCAGCACCACCTGCACTACCACCTGTTTCAACAACCACAGTACCACCATCACCACCTGCACCAATACTAGCATCAGGATCTACAAACAATCCCTGAGCGTCTTCTGCAGCAACATTGACATCAACATCAACACGTGTTGCAGCACTAGAACTGCCAGCAGACTTCCTTGTTGCTTTGATTCCATGTTTAGCCCCGAGCTGCGTATCAGCCAAAGCGATTAACTTTGGCTCTTCATTATCAGAATCGCTCGCGTCTCGACGCCATCTGTTGTTCTGCGGTGCCTCGTAATCGGGAATATCAAGATGACCAATAAGTTTCCTAATTGGGTCCGATTCCTTATAGGCGGCCATAGACTTGAATATCAGCAGAGTACGCTCATTCATTGGATTAACAGGTAGAACATCTGCTTCAGCCTTTGGAAGATCAGGAATCTGATCATCAATCATCATCTGCAGAAATCTGGGATATAGCCAGAATTTGGTAGATGTTCGCTGTGTTGCTGATGGGAGTGGCCTTCGAGCGTTTTCCTTCAGATTGTCGAAGATATAGCGGGATATGTTGAACGGCTTGTTCAGAATCAGAGCCGTAAACAATCCAGTCAAATCGATTGGTGACAGATCATATCCAGAACGCTTGTTGCTCAGGCAATGAATAAGGATATGCAACAAGAGCTTGTATCGAAGCGGC
Organism: Helianthus annuus; assembly: GCF_002127325.2. Classification (NCBI taxonomy): domain Eukaryota; kingdom Viridiplantae; phylum Streptophyta; class Magnoliopsida; order Asterales; family Asteraceae; genus Helianthus; species Helianthus annuus. Next base: position 106,956,027 of record NC_035440.2, on the reverse strand, counting down.
ATATACTTCTTGTTGATCTGATTGGCAAGAACGTCGTCGCTGTACTGCAGCCTCATCAGTAACCCCCGCTGACATTGTAAATCTATAGAAGTAGGATCTTCCGGTTGATCTCCAAGCCGTAGACGTTCTCTGATAGTGTTTTCTGTAATAACCACGGGTTTTTCAGCAACTGATGCCCTGATCACTTCCTTATTCTCTACCGTTTCAATCACAGCTGAACTCCAAAACGCCTTGATGTGCGACTGATAGGCAATGTGCTGTGCTGTGATAGCATAATTGATACGCGCCCGATGAAGGTACTCCATGATTCCAGTAAATTCCGGACTGATACTGCCTTCCGGTTGTAAATACGCAGCCATGTTATGTCTAGATTCAGACATAGATTCAACCTCTGTTTTCTCCTTCTTTGTTGGCTTTGCCCGTTCCTTTTTCGCTACTTTTGGTGCCATTTCTATTCATCAAACATAGACACGAAATAAGAAAAGGTCAAACAGTCAACAAGAAATTCCAAACTTAGAAAATTTTCAATTTCTTGGAAAAATTCTAAGTGTTGAACTCTTCGAAGGATCCAAATTATCCATCGAAGGATTGAATCATGGCACGAAGGATGGCAATCTGTTCGAAGGATGTTAGTCAGCTCGAAAGATGTCACTTTTCTTGAAAGATGACAACCTTATCGAAGGATCATCTTTCGAATAATCAAGAGTTTGAAAGATGTCTTGATCATTCGAAGGTTTGATCAATCGAAGGATGATCCTTCGAGGAATCTAACATCTTTCGAGACTCAACTCGAAGGATGTTGTTCAGCACATCTATCGAGGTGATGAGTCATCATCTTTCGTTTTGATTACCGGCAACTGTTCATCGGTGAGATTCCGGTGGATTTTAAGTTTAATTCCGGTGTTTTGTTTTTAGTTCAAGTGTGTTTTATGCCAAACAAGAACAACATCAACACCATTTCAAACCATCAATATTTAGACCCAAACCGGACTCGAACAAACACACATGCACTGATTTGAACCATAAACCACAACCATTCCCTTGTTTAACCCAACCCAAACACCTTGATACCAATATTCAATCAAGACTCGTTATGCATATCATATTCATCAAACAAACTTAACATTAACATCTTATAACATTTTAACATCACACTCATCATATGTCATTCAGTTTTTCAAGAGTTCAAAAACAAAGAAAAAGAATTAAGAACACATGATCAAGTAGGATTTCACAGTGTTGTTGTTAGAGTTAATGTTTGATAGAAAACACATGATCACCCTACCGTTGTTTGGTAAAGAAATCCTGATATCAACAAGTTTTGAAAAATTTGGCAGAAGTTCGAGAAGATGAGAGGGTTTTGAGAGATGATTTTTGAAACTGTTGTGTGCAAATGAAGAAGAAACCCTTTTTATACCCTGACCTCGAAAGTCCAATCGTCTCGAAAGACTCCAGACCATTCGAAAGATGTAAAGGTGTCTCGAAGGATGACCTTTGGGTCGAAAGATCCCTATTTGGCTCGAAGGATCCAGATATTTGAAAGATCTGGATCGAAGGATACCAGATATTTTTGGAATCCTTCGAAAGATATCTTTCGATCTAAACCATCTTTCAAAAGATCTGATCAGCTCGAAGGATAAATTTGGTCAAATCCTTCGTTGACCAAATCATCTTTCGACTGAGATGATTGACTTTCGTTGACTTTCTTGACCATCTGATCTTTCGAGGGCCATTGCTTCCTCGAAGGATCAGATTTCCCACCAACACTTTGGATTTTTGGGAATTTCCAATTTACACCCTTCAAATTTTGGAGATTTTCAGAAATGACCGTTTTGAAAAGTTGTCCGTTATGAAGTTCTGCAAAGGTTAGTTTTATGAAGTATATCGGCTTGTCAGGTATCGGATCGAGCACCAACATCAGTTAATCAAAAATAATATTAAATTAAAAAAAACTTTTTGGATTTTGAGGTTTGATAAAATGAAAGGCAACAATTTTAATATCCTTTGAATGTTATCAAACGACATCACCGCTAATGTCGTGCTGATATGCACCAAACGACAAAACTGTTTAAAATAAAGCAGTAAAAATTAAGCAATAAGTAAATATGTACAAACACAACAATATTTTTGCGAGTTTCTGGCGAAGAGAATCATATCAGCTTGCGGTCTTTTGTCAAAACACATTTCCTTTTAAAATTCTTTTACAGAGGTTGATAAGTATTCTACCACAATTACCGATATTGTTATCCACTTAAACTCAACGATCAAGTGTAATCATAATACAATGAGATACGTTTAAGGTATGATTTATACTTACCGACCGGTGTTCATCCACTCACGACACATTCCCGTATCAAGATATGCACGAGAGTTCATCATACTGGGGAGTATACCATTTATCATCCGTTTTTAACGTATATATATACAATGTGAACAAGTCACTTATTTGAATTTGAAAACAAGCCCTATGTGATAGAATCACTTATTGATGAGGAACTTGAGTTTCAATGCATGAGGGCACAGGAGCAAGTCCGTGAACAGGTCAGTACTTCCGTACAGCAGAGAGACGAACTTGACTCCCGGATAAATGTGATATATTATCACTTATTTTGAATGGACATGTGATTGTTTATCACTTATTGAGGTCGAATGCAGTATGAATTATGTACACGTATGTATGGTATCATGGAAGAACTTAGACTTTGTCTTTTATAGAAACAACCATGATACCCAGATGATAAAAAGCATAAACCCCGAATATCTCAGAACCTCGGCAATCTATCAAACGAAATTTCGGTACCAAGACCATATGCCAATGAATGGTTCCCACCCGGTTTTCAGTCTGTTATGTTTATATCTCCTGCATACTTTAAAGTGATCGTGAGTCTACCGGTACATCATTAGTAGAGCTACTTATCATTTTCTTTTCTTTTGATTTCTAGAAACATGTTTCAACCGACCTCTGATGTAATATCACTTTCTCTTATATTACCAAGAAACTCATTTTTGTTTTTCTATTGTTTTTGTGTTTTTCTGAATTTTCTCCCCCTTAAATGCAGAAAGTAAATAAATTAAAGACATATTTTTGTGTTTTTGTGGTTTTTCAATGTTTTTGTATTTTTCTTGAAACTTTCTCCCCCTAAAATTCAAAAATAAAGTAAAGTAAAAATATTTTTGGATTTTTGGTTTTTAGAAAAATATGTACAAAAACGATTTCCTGATGTCGGTTACTCTTGCTTCACCTTTATGCCGTTTACCAAAAGTAAATAATCAAATCTTGATTTATCAAATGCTTTGGTAAAAAGGTCGGCACGTTGGTGGTCGGTATGAATATGAACCACATCGATAAGTCTCTTTTCAAAGCAATCACGTATGAAGTGATATTTAATATCGATGTGCTTCGTTTTTGAGTGCTGTACAGGATTTCTAGTGATCTGTAAAGCAGCTTCATTATCAACATACATAGGAGTAGTTAGGAATTCAAAACCGTAGTCCCGCATCTGTTGTTGGATCCATAGAACCTGGGAGCAGCAACTAGACGCAGCAATGTATTCCGCTTCACATGTAGACGTAGCCACACATGTCTGCTTCTTGCACTGCCAAGTGACTAGGCGATTGCCTAAGAACTGACATCCTGCTGTAGTTGATTTTCCATCTTTCTTGCAGCCACCGAAATCAGAATCACTGAAAGCTTTGAGATCGAAGTTATCATCCTTAGGGTACCATAACCCGGTGTCAGGGTAACTCTTCAGATAACGAAAAATCCTTTTGACAGCAGCATAGTGAGAGACCTTCGGATTCGCTTGGTACCTAGCGAGAAGACAAGTTGGATACATAATGTCGGGTCTTGATGCGGTGAGATACATTAAGGATCCAATCATAGCACGATAAAGTGAAGAATCCACAGCATCCCCTTCTTCATCCGGAGTAATCCCGTGATTCTGCGGAAGAGGAGTAGAAATTGGATTCGAATCGGACATCTGGAACCGGCTCAAGATGTCTCCGACGTACTTGGTTTGATGGATAAAAATTCCAGATTCGGACTGATTAACTTGCAAACCCAAGAAGAACGTCATTTCACCCATCGCACTCATTTCGAATCGATCTTGCATCACCTTTTCAAATTCCTTGCATAACTTATCATCGGTAGAACCAAAGATAATATCATCGACATACACTTGTACCAACAGAAGATCTTCACCTTTTTCTTTGATGAAGAGGGTACAGTCGATCAAACCCCGTCTAAACCCATTGCTCAGCAGGTAGGTAGACAGTGTTTCATACCAGGCCCGAGGTGCTTGATGAAGACCATATAATGCCTTGTTAAGTAGTAAAACCCTGTCAGGATGTAATGGATCTTCAAACCCCGGTGGTTACTCGACATATACTTCCTCTTCGACTACTCCGTGTAGAAAAGCACTTTTAACATCCATCTGGTACACCTTGAATTTCTTAAAGGATGCGTAGGCTAGAAAGATTCTAATAGCCTCCAGACGAGCAACAGGTGCATACACTTCATTGTAGTCAATACCTTCAATCTGACTGAAGCCTTGAACAACTAACCTTGCTTTGTTTCGGACTACAATCCCACGGTCGTCCTTTTTGCACTTAAACACCCAGCGAGTTCCGATCTTCTTGTAGTTGTCGGGCCTATCAACCAATTTCCATACGCCCAACTTCTCGAACTGCTGAAGTTCTTCTTGCATGGCTTCCACCCAGGAATCATCTTTCAATGCCTCCTTCCAAGATCTAGGCTCTTCTTGGCTAACATAGCAGGCGAAAGACCAATCATTTTGTTGTCCCGATTCTCGTATCTCAGCATACAAGCCAGCATTTTCGTTATTTCTGATTTGATTCCTTGTCCTTACACCACTGAGAACATCACCTATAATATTCTGCTGAGGATGAATGTTATGAATTCGGGTTTCAGAAACTGGAGGAACTTCAACATTTGACCTCAAGTTATTGATATTTAAATTCCCGATATCGTTCTGAAGCTGTTGAGTTGTAGAAGATGATGCATTTTCTTCTTGGATAATTGGCGCAGACACTGGATCCGTTGCTTCTGAAGTACCTTGAACCGGACGCAGTGCTTCACCATCATTTGCATCAACATACTCCTCATCTTCCGATGACAAATTGTAATCGACAGCATCATTAAACACCTCATTTGAAGCGAGATTTTTGACAGAAGAAGAAGCTTGTGAGTCAACAATGATTGGACGAGCTAACTGAGAGCCAGTCACATTCTCGCTTTCAGACAACATTTGAGCAATTGCATTGTCATCATCAAATGTCGGCAGATTAAATGAGTCTAAAAGACCATCATAATCGAACATCCATGGATCTCCAGAAGGCTTCGGAGGATTAGAATATCTTTGAACTCTTACTTCACCCCATTCTTCAATCCTTTTGGTAGTCAGGTTCCATACTCGCAGATTAGGAGTAGCATACCCAAGGAAGTAACCTTCGATAGCTTTGACACCAAACTTCCCGTCAGGCTCAATCATGGTACATGGTGCACCAAAAGGTTCTAGATATTCCAAGTCAGGAGTCTTCTTGTGTAGGAGTTCGAAGCACGTTTTTCCATGTCTTTTCACTGTGAGAACCCTGTTTAACGTGTAGCAAGCCGAGGCAACAGCTTCAGTCCAGAATCAAACTGGAAGCTGAGACTCAACCAACATGGTTCTTGCAGTCTCAATTAAGGTTCTGTTCTTTCTTTCAGCGACTCCATTTTGTTGTGGTGTGTACCGAGAGCTGTATTCATGAAGGATTCCTTTTGCAGTGCAAAACTCATCCATAACCCTGTTTTTGAACTCGGTACCGTTGTCGCTTCGAATTCGCCTCACCTTTAGATTATACAGATTTTCCAACAAGGTGATCAAATTCTTCAGAATTTCTGGAGTCTCGCTCTTGTGGACCATGAAGTCAACCCATGAAAATCTTGAATAGTCATCAGTAACTACCAAGCAGAAAACTTCCCCGTGCACACTCTTGTGTTTGACTGGGCCGAAAAGGTCCATATGTAGACGTTCGAGTGGCATGTTGACAGTGTTAACCTTTTTCAATGGATGTGATTTCTTGATCTGCTTTCCTTTCTGACACGGCACACAGACATCTTGAAGTTGAAAGTTCTTCACATTGACACCTCTCACCAAATTGTTTTTGACAAGGTGATTCATTTTTCTGAGGTGAATATGACCCATCCGTCTGTGCCAAGAGATCGTCTCCTTTTCAGTGGCTTTTGAAATAAAGCAAGTAACTTGTTTTGACTGAGTTATTGCTTGGCTCATATCAAGGACATACAAATCATTAACTCTTGGTGCTGATAAGAGAATCCATTCTGCGGGAATCTTGAATCCTGGCTTCAGCACATAACAACCGGCATCATCAAAATGCACGGTGAACTTTTTGTCGCAGATCTGAGAAACACTCAGGAGATTGTGATCCAACTGTTGCACATAATTGATTTTGTCGAAACTCACAATTCCATTTGAGATCATTCCCTCGCCGGTGATATACCCTCCTTTATCGCCAGCAAATGCAACATATCCTCCTCTTATACTTCGCACATCGAACAGAAGACGATAGTCGCCAGTCATGTGCCTGGAAGCCCCACTATCAACAATCCAAAAACTATTAATAGTTCCTCCTGGAGCCGCCTGCACATGCAATTAACACATCAGTTTGAGAGGGGGACCCAAGCCTTGGTTGACTTGGGTCGTCCTTGATCATCAAGGAAAGTGATCTCAATCACTTGATGATTAGGAAATAAAACCTCTGGTGCTCCCCCCTGACTTAATTACCTGTTTTTGTTTCCAAGCTTGTTGTCCTTTACCAGTATTTGTATTAATTGTTTTTGCATTTACTGGTTTTACATTTGTAGGTTTAGCTTGTACAGGTTTGTCATCCTTGACCTTTGATTTTAAGGCCTTCTCAATTACCTTTTTGTTCTTTTGTTTTAATTTCTTTTCCCTTTCTTTCAAGACACGTGGGTCTTGTTTCGGGGAAACCGGTTGCCTTTGGTAATTGGTTTCTTGGGGAGCACTTGTTTTTTCCTTCAACTTTTGCAGGTATGGGCAATATCTTACAATGTGCCCAACTGTGCCACATTCAAAACACATTCTCCGCTCTACAAACCTCGGAGAAACATGTTGATGACCAGACGGAGAACCAGACACTGAACTTTGTGATCTAGATGTGCTTGGACCTAAGTCACATCCATTGGTGTGTTGGGTATAATTGTTCTGATCATTTCGTTTTAAAATTCTAACTTGTTTTACAAAATCAATGTTAGATTTATTTTGAAATGTTTCAAGTTTGTCCGTACCCTTTGATCCAACAAAGTTCACTTTCTGTTCTCTTTTCTTAGCTGGAGCTCTTTTGTTTTGCACCCTTTGAACCTTAGGTTGCTCAATCTTAGATTGTTGAATTTTAGGTTGTGCAGCCTTAGGTTGAGTAGCCTTAGACTGCTCAACTTTAGGTTGTTGAACCTTTGGTTGTTCAGTCTTAGGCTGCTGAACTTCTGGTGCATGAACATTCTTGTTCTGAGCTTTCTTTCCCTGTACCTGACCCTTTCCGGAGTTGACTTGTTGTTTTCGCTCAATTGGTAGTTTTTGGTTTCCGTATTGTTTTCTAATTTGTTCACACGGAATTGGATCACATTGAGTGACTGTTACTTTTCCACCTTTGTTCCCCAAAAACTTATCAGTACATCCTTCAAAAATTTGCTCAATTAAATCTTGATTTACATTTTTAATTGGAAAATCTTTGTCAGAGTAGATTTTGCTATCTCCTTTGAGCGTATACAACAAGTTATTCCCTTCAGAGCTAACTACAAGGGATTTCATCGCCTTTGACATTTCAGTCTTACTCGGTTTCACTGGTGGATCACACAGAATGTGATTCTCGATAGGAATATCTGTTGTAACCGAGTCAGACTGTTGTTTCACAATTTCTTCAGATTCATCGTCCGAAGAATCAGCATCCTCAATAATGGGAGGACTCTGTTCCTTAACACACGATGTATCTGTCACGTTCTCAGATTCTGATTGACCTGAGGATGATGTACCAGTTGTGAACCCGAGGCCTGCTGCAAAGTCATCTAGACCGAGTGGCACAGTAGGTTCAAAACGGGGCATATCCTCGTCATTAGGCAACTTGGAATAATTGTGATTCATTGGGGGAGGGCATGATTTGTAACCAATACATTTTGCATCCCCCTTTTTCCTTTGAACATCAATAATGTGATCCAAAACATAGCGGGAATTGGAATAGCTTTCCAATTTCTGCTTGATTGTTTCACATTCGCATCGAGCTGTAGCTAACTCTACCATTTGCTTTTCAATTGTGTCAATTAGATTATTGTTTGCATGTTGTATTCTCAAAACAGCCTTTTGTAGTTCAGAAACATCATGTTTTAATGACTCAATTGTTGCTTTAAACTCCTTTTCATTTCTGGTTAAAAACAAGTTAGCTTCAGTTGCTTTAGAAAGATCAACAATCAATTCTTGATTGTGTTTGTGTGTGATTTCAAACAGACTTTCCTTTTCTGCATATTCTAAACATTTAGCACATTCAACAGACGCAGAAATAGAGTCAGAGTTAGAATCACATACCTGAGAGGTTTGACCTTCTACATGAGCCATAAAGGCTGTATGAAAAGAAAAATATCCGTCTTCAGAGAAAAATTGAGAAAGCTTCTCGGAAGTTCCAGCAGATTTCTGGCAAAGAATAGATCTCCTCTTGCATAATGCTTCAGCGTCAGCCAAGAGCTCATCAACCTCCAAATCTAAAGCATTACTTGATAAATCACCAGCATCAAGTGATTCCCCATCCATACTTCCACTGTAACCCGAGCTATCTTCATCTTCTGAAGATTCACCAGCAGACACGGGTTCTACAACTTTCTCAACCACTTTAGCATAACATGCTGTTCCACCATTTCCTCCTTCACCAAGCTGAAGATTCCAGTTGCAAATCTCATCAGCTTGAACCACTAACCCTCTGTGGGGATTAGTGTTTGTGGATCCAGATGTATTTCCTCCCACGGGAACTATTTGTCTGTCAGAATTGTTGTTCTGTTGTTGTTGAGGCTGTCTTTGATTCCTGAAAGGATTTTGATTGCCTTGCTTAGGTGGCTTCTGACATTCCCGCTTGAAATGACCCTTTTCACCACAGTTGAAGCAGGTGACAGCATTCTTATCGAAACCATACTTGGTGTTGTTGTTGCTTTCCAAGTTGGTTCTCCCCGTTCTCTCCATAAATTCCTTTGCTCTTTGAATAGCACTAGCAAGAGCCCATTTTATATCCATCATCTCAAACTCTTCTTTATCAACTTGCTGGTAATCTTCGTTGGTTAGATTGATATTTCCAATCTGACCTGCAACCAACCCACAGTAAGCACTAACCAAGGTGTTCAACATCTCCATATGCTCCTTGGCTATCTCGACACTGACTTTTGAAAAGTTTGAAGTGTCCAATCTGACAGTGTTCGGATTGGAAGTAGCTTGAAAGCTTGAAGAACTTCCATAAAATCCTTGCTATTGTGGTTGTTGCTGTTGAGCTCTGTTTGGATCCAAGAAAGGCGGTGGTGTGAATTGTTGAGCTGTCTGTTGTTGTTGTTGTTGAGAAGAAGAATCTGGTCTTGAATACATCATCGTGTATGCTGAAGGATCAAACTGATTCGTTGTGGAAGGTCCGGTGTTAGAGATGAAAGCTGTTTGAAGTTTAGCATGCTGAGAGGCTGGCTTTTCTCCACTAATGCCACCTGCAATTCCAAAATACATCTCTGGATTCTGAGGAGTTATTGTTCTTTTTGCCTTTAGCCTTTCTTCTACATCTTTGTTCTCCAATTTCTGAATTAGCTCATAAACGGTGATTGTGTCCAGAACACCGTTTTCTTTGAGAATCTCAAGATAACCGCTCCATTTTGCTGGTAAGCCATCAGCAAATCTCTTCACCATTTCTTGTGGAGTGGCAGTGACTCTGAAGGCAAACATTTCACTCAACAGATGATGGAATCTTGTAGATAATTCTGCCAAACCCTCGTTCTCCATACACGTGAAACCTTCAAACTCTTTCTTCAGCAGCTCTTGCTTGATCTTCCTTGATTGAGCGTTTCCTTCACACCCTAATGTGAGCATATCCCACAAGCTTTTAGTAGTTGTACAGTAAACGAACTGGTGGTATATGTCTCTGTGAAGAGCTTGCGTGAGAATCATGAATGCTTTCTTTTCCAACTCAAATTTCTTCTTATCATCATCAGACATTGTGCTGTAAGTTTCTGGATTCGATCCCGCAACTTCCAACTCGTTTTCAAATGGAGTAAAGAAACACATCCATAGATCTTGACCTTGCCCCTGAACATAAGTTCTTAGCCTTTCTTTCCACCATCCCCAATCATTGATGTGATTTAGTTTTGGCGGTTTTGTGCTTGTACCAGTTTCACTATCGTTCTGCATCATTGCTTGAATGCTGCTGCTTTGATTTGTGACCAATGCCCATTGATTTGCAGTTATCATTGCAGCTTGAGGTGGGGCAATAGCCTGCATCCATGCAGTTTTGTTGAACTCTAGCGCAGATTGTGTAGCTGATGATTGCGTAGATGATGACTATGGAGTCAAAGTTGTTGTAGTCCACACAGATGGATCCCACTGACCGTTTGTTCCCATTTTATAAAAATTAATATATTAAGTGAAAATAGATTTAGAAAAATTGATTTTCACAAACTATGTTAAAAATTGAAGGATAACAAACAGCCGAAGGATCAAGGATCGAAAGACCTGAAAATCACAAACTGTTAATCTTAAACAAATAAGACTCGAAAGATACTCGAAAGATGACACTTGTTCGAAGGATCAACAGTGTTCGAAGGATCACTGTTGAGTTTCGAACAATAACTTCGAAAGATTCTCCTACACGAAGGATCCTTATCTTTCGAAATGTAACAGTAGCTCGAACGATGTATCTTTCGAAAAGATTCCTTGGCTCGAAAGATTACTCACTGACTTCGAAAGATGTTCGAAGGATGGGTATCTATCGAACCTCCTTGATCGAAAGATGATCTTTCGAGTTCGAAAGGTATCTTTCGACGAGTCTGACACACTGACAAAAGGTTGACAGATTTGTGAAAAGGTGATGTGGTTGGTGAACCAACTTTCGGCAGAAGGGATGTTCTGCACCAACTTTTCACCAACTTCAGATTTGACTTTGAAAAGTTGCCCAAAAAAGAAAGCTTCTTATCCACAGCCAAGCACCGGAGTTTAGCCGGAAGTTTGGCCGGAATTTAGCAAACCTTTTTCAAACAAGATTTTAAGTTACCCAAACCTTCCCGTAACACACCCGGTTAGTTTAGAACACGTTTTATGGTTAGAAAGGTAAGAAACACACTAAAAACGGGTGCTAAACCAAATGAGTTTTTGTCCAAACACTTCCAAAGTCTTGCACAAACCCGGTTTTTAACAAGGAAAAGAGCCACGGCTCTGATACCACTTGTAGGTCCCTCTCGGAGGATGAGGTTCAACCTTAACCTTGTTATACTAACTCACTAGCAAGTGCGGAATCCAAGCTAGTGAGCAAACCGGGATGAAACAAGCACAAACACAAACACACAAGGTTCACCGATTAACACCACTTGTATTAATACGAATGAAAGGTTCCGGTTACAAGCTCAATGTTCACAAATGTGTTTTGCAAACTCTCAAAGTGTGTGTGTGTGTTTCGGACAGAATGCTCTCAAGTGTCTCTCTATCCTTCTGTGTGCATCTCTTATCAAGTCTTTGGTTCACTCACAATGCTCTTACAATATCTCCGAATGACTTGCTGTGAAGTGAAACCTACATGGGATATATATACCCATAACAGTTGACATGCACGAAGGATAAGGAGTTCTGGTCGAAGGATCATCTATCGACCAGAATGTCCATCGAAAGATTCCGAAGGATCCATATATACCTCGAAGGATGATATATCCTTCGAGGTCCATAAGTATCCATCGAATGATGTCTTTCGAGGTCATCGAAGGATACATAACATCCTTCGATGACATCCTTCGAAACATACAAATTTATCACACTAAGTGTTGACTGTTTGGCCAAGTCAAACCAGGAGGATGGTTGACTTGGTCAAACATACATTCCAACACATAAACAAACATAACAAAAGACGTAAACACGACAGACAAAAGACATCGTTTTATACATTACAAAATACAGACAAAGTAAAGACACAAGTGCACCAACACTAGCGTATCGTACCGCTTTAGATACTTCAAGCTAGCCGGTCTAAGTCTATGACTTAAATAAAGACCATTAGCATTCTGAATTTGGTTATATTACCATCACTCCAGACTAGAGCCACCCGGTAAAAGCTACCTGCATTTAGATAGATTGGATACGACTGAGTTATTTTGCTGTGAATCAAGTATTAGCTCAGGTAAATACTTTTAACTTATTTTCCCTTATACGGGCTTGGGATACGGTAGATTAATACCTCTTGGTCGGGTGTGGATCAATCAAATGCCGGATTGTGGCTAGTAAATCCACAAAACCTGTTTTGATACTGTTCTGTTGATGACTTAAACATTGGGGGTTAACGACCGTGTCCGGGATATATCCTTGGCTCATTCAATTGAAAATGGCCACAATAAATGCGCAGGGTGTAGGCATACACCGAAAAGATGCCAATAATAAATTATTAATTACCCACAAGTTGGGGATAACTCCTTTATGGGTTTTATAAGTGGTGAGTCATTTAATCATGTCTCAGTCTCTGTACTGGGCCCCAGATGTACGGTAAACATGTAATTCAGTATACAAGATTTTTATTAAGAATTGTCCCAAGTTTTAAAAAGTTTTGTGCCGTGTGCACTTAAATCAATTTTCCTAAACTCTTTTCAAATGAGTCGGTTAAATTGTATTTACCAGTGAAAACTGACGTGGCAGGTACTACTCGTAATAGGCTGGGAGTTGCTTGGTGTCGAAAAAGAGGATCTTGCAAATCCTTAAAGATACCATAAAGTCTGCTAAGCTTCATTTTAAACATTCTGTATCCTGTGGATTTGATATTACAGACTCGTCTCTAATAAATAATTTGATATTTTCAGACATTGAGTTTGTAATAATATTTTTATATTCTTTGACTTCCGCTGTGCTATTCTGTGTATGTTTGACTATGATGATATCAACTACGTCACGATACCCCACCGGGCCCACCGGTGACACGTGGAATTATCGGGGTGTGACATAGACGCAAAATGAGTGGATAAAAGCAATGAGATGAGGTCCTTCGTGTTCCGAATGCACCAAGCCTCCTCGTATGTGATCCTTAGCAATTGTAGTTACTTGGAATGAGATGATCAAAGCTCGAAAAATTGATGGATGATATAGGGGGTGTTCGGCCGTAGCTCTTTGAGAGAGAGAGAGAGAGAGAGTGTTTTGTGGTGAGTTTGAGTGATGGAAAGAATGTTGTGCAAGAGTTTGATCTTATAGGCAAATATTGTGATTATGGTCCAATGGTTTACATGTCCCATTGATATTAGACATAAATGAATATAATAATCAAGATTAGGACAAGAGTGGGGTCACCTAGTGACCGATTCGGTTGGGGGGGGGGGGGGTCACTTGGTTAGTTTTCAACTAAAAGTTAAGACATAGTTAAGTTAGTTAAGTTAGTTTAGGGATTAACCCGGTTATTAGTGTGTTGTGCATTACAGTGGGTGTTAGGGTATTCAGGGACCCTAACTGGCTCAGAAAAAGATAAACAATGTATATGGCAATATTTTTGTGTTCCGGGTAAAGTCCGGTTGTTCGGTTGGATAGTAATCCGTTAAAGCGCTTAACAAAGCTTTAAAGTGTCGTTATTATTAATTTTAGTGACACAACTTATTCCCGACACTTTGGAAAGTGTCTAGTAATATTTTCCTCATGTTTTGGCACTTTATTAGTTAACCGAATGCTGAATTCTTAGTTAAAGTGCTGAATTTTGTACTTAGAGTACGTTTTAGGCACATCCTGTCACTGTAACTTATTCCTAGAGACGCAGTTCTACAACCCTTGTATCCCTACACTCACCACTAGTGTAGTAACTATCTCGGGCTCATACAGGCCTTAGAGGCAGTATCTGCCTGGTGCTGGCTATATCAACACGTTTAGTAGGTATCCGTTCATTGTGCTACTGTGCTTTTGGTGCATCAAGGTTGTCACTAAGGTGCTGCGAGCAAAACATGGAGTGACAACAAGTAAAGTATGATGCAAGTAAATATATGTATCAGCATTCAAGTAGCAGTTTATCCACAAGTTCAAGTAAGCACAGTAATTAAGCAGTAATTAATTATTAATTAAGTCGTACGGATACCTGGTTTAGTGAGGGTTGTCACATAACAAACACAGAGTTACTGTCAACACGTTCGAGGTACCTATCTTGTTAACTATTAATTATTTCTTTTTTTTTCTTTTTTCTTTATTTTTTTATTACTTTAAATATATGTATATATGCATATGTGCATAACATATGTGATGCAAATTAATTACTTCATCCAAATTTATTATAATATACATTTTTTATTCATATATGCATACATCATCTGATTACTTATTAATTACTTCATCCAAACTTATGCATACTTGCATATATTCATATTTTATTATGCATACATGTAACTAACACTACAATATGCATATATGCCTACAATACCATATGCATACATATTTATATTCATAACATTCCACAACATGTACACTGTATGTACATATGCATATCTTAAAATACCGCTTATGACGTCTATATTATACTAATATACAACACACATTTATTATATATAATTATAACTATCCATCAACAAACCTGAACATACATCGTACTCCATACGTAATCATACATTCTCCCATAAATCTTTTACATATTTTTTTATCATATTATGTTATATGCATATATGCATATGTACCACTTTATTATGTTATTTCATACAAACAATACATCATTCATATTTATAAACATCCACTTCACTTATATATTTACTTAACTTACACCATTCATATTCATGCAGGTTTACGCTGATATCCCATCAAACACTTATACTTGTTCCTGCATGGGATTTACACGTATCGGTTATTTGTGTCGTCATATATTTTGTGTATTTTGGTTCAAATCAATTGACCGTATTCCCATCCAATACATAAGTGGGCGATGGAAACGTGATGCAGTCCCATCGAGCGTGTATAACTTATCACACATGTATTCAACAGAGATGAGTGAGACTGGTACACTAAAAACTGAAATACTTGATTTACTTACCCAATGCATGAATCGGATTGGAAAAAACCCTGATCGACTTCGTTCACTATCTACACAAATACGTTCCATCAGAAATGAAATATATAAAGATTTACCTGATGAACCAGAACATAACCCAAAGGCTGCTAACATCAGTGATATACTCAACCTTCCAATTCATTCAGCTTCAACAATCCAGCCGCCGATGGGCATACGAAACAAAGGTTCGGGCACCAAGAAAAGACGGGTCGGTCCGGGTAAAAAAATTGTTAAACGTCGTAAACGTCCTGCGCGTCTGCGTAACCATTGTAACAAATATGTATTTGATCATGATAGTCGCAATTGTATTAAAGTCAAAGAGGCAAAACGGGCTGCTTACAAGGCCAAATGCGATGCTGCGGCTGCTGCCAACCTTCCTCCTCCCCGATATGATGTATCGGACAATGAATTCGATGTTGAACCTACATATGCATCTTCCGATTCTGATGAAGAGTTCTACAACGACAACCCTATTGATATAGTGTATGATACGATTGCAACAAATACTAAACAAGTCGACCCGGCACCTTCAAAAACATCTAACCAACCCATTAGACATTCGTCCAGAACCCGTCATTACCCCAACTATGTTTACAATACTGAATCAGAAGACGATGTTTGATATGTTTTTCCCCTGTTTGAACTTTGTATTTTTTATTAGTAACATTTGATAATCTTTTTATTTGTCTCAACTATATCAAACATATCGTTTATCATGTGTTACATTCTGTTGTGTTTATTTTTTCAATTTCATTCACATTTTAACATGCATATCATTACAATCTATGTTTACCTGTTTAACTATGCATATATGCATATAACAAACTAATTTTTATATGCATATATGCATACATGTACATAATACTACTTTCCATCTCTATTGTTCGCATTTACCCTGATCATTTTACAATCTATATACAACATTATATATACAACAACATTCGCCAACATCCTTTAACATCAATCAATAAAAAAATAATAATAAAAAAATAAAAAAAATAATTAACAATCCATTTTACAAATTGCATATATTATCCTTTCATAACATATGCATACTTTACACACTACATATAACAAATCCAGTAACATCATAACATAAGAACCATCAAAATATATATCATTTAACCATCAATCCAACAATAGTCATAATATCATACCATTTTCCAATTGTTAGACTACATATACAATCACTTAACAAACCATATCATCAATCTATTTACCATTTTCTAACCCCGTTCAATAAACCATATAACTTCTAACCACCCTACTGTTTCGCTAATCCTCTCCAGCACTCCTCCTGCAGTTCTGCTACTGTTTTCAATTTACACTCTATCTTAACATGCTTCACATTCTCAACCGCTACCTTCGCCATATCTAACACCCTTTTTCTATGAATGTTTGACGGTGATAACATCAATGTTGTTGCTATTCGCATTCGCATGTTATTCAACTGATGTTGCTTCACATCCTTCAAATCACTGAATCCACAATCAAACTCCTTTGTACTCCCTTTGTAACATTCCATATGGCGCATTGCAAATACCCACAATCTTTCACATCATCTTTTGTCCCCCACGTAATCTTCAGCCTCTTTATTACACCTTTTCTAAGCTTTTCTGTATCCGGATGGTTTACTGACTTCATGTATGTCCACATGTAATTTTTCTGCATAATAAACGCCAAAACAAAAATAAAAAATTAACATCAATTGACAATATACATAAATATTACATTAACTTTACATACCACTTTGCATGGTGTCCCCATGTATCTAAACTCTGATTATGTCCTTACATGCACTGCGTCTCTGTTTGTATCCATGTTATCTATCACCTGCACATCTCCCGTATCCAAATCCATACAAATAAGATAAAAATGTGCCTTCTCGATCATTGGTACCACTATTATATTAAAAGCTCTCAAATCCAACAGCGTGTCGTCCCTTTCAAATACTTCTCTCAAATACTTTTTCACAATTTTCAAAGCCATCTCCTCATCTTGCTTCTTCTTCAGCATATATTCCGGCTGCAATTTGTTTTTTTTTTGTCACCACAATTATATATATTTATATATATATATATATGTAAAAACTGTAACAATAAAATTAATATTTTTATATCTATATTATTTTTATTTCTAATTTTTTATTTTTTTATAAACATATATTTTTATATATATTATTAATTTTATGCATATATGCATATAGAATAACACATAATATAACCCATACGCATATATGCATATTATAATATAACCCATATGCATATATGCATATCATACTTTCATTCATATGCATACATGCATATCATACTTCAATCCATATGCATTATTGCATATCACTTGTTTATATAAATATATAAAAATATATATATATATTAAATTTTATTTTATATGCATATATACATATCCAATCACTTTATTATTAACAATCCTATATGCATATTATAATTTAATTCACATGCATATCATAGTTTTCTTTATATGCATATATGCATACTATTCTGTTAACTAGACATATTACATTATCATATATATGCATATATGCATATTCACATATTATCCTATTATCCAACACATGTTCACATTTGCATATTATATATATGTATTTATATTAATATATAATCCTACTATCCACTTACGAAGTTTGATGTATAACAAAACAACCGTCTTTTCCCGCTAGCCACCATCTTTTTCTCCTTATCATTTAACATTGCTGCCCAACAATCTATCAGATTCGTTGATATCTCCTTCCCGAAATCTAGCGTGTTCATTGTATGCCCCCAATGCATGCAATCCATGTTGTGTTTCAAACATCTTCAACCTGCATGCACGTATATTTTTTCAATTATCCAATAATAATTAAATTGTTTTAACTCTGTTTTTTTACAACTCTATATACTTTATATGCATTACGCATATTCCTAACAAACATACATGCATATAAATAACATACATAATTATATATATATATACAACTTACATAAAGCTTAATCCGGATTTGTCCTTTTTCTTTTCTGTGTCAACTTCGCCTTTCCCATCTTCGTCATATACGCCTTTCTCATATTCGTCATCCTTCTTCTTTCTCTCCATCCTACAATATATTTTTTTGTTTTTCACAAATCAGTACAAATAAAATCTACAACATACTACCTAAATATATACATATATGAATTCATATACATATTTATATATAACTATACACACACGCACATCAAACAATAATTACCTTTTTTTTTCCATCCTAATGATCATCACAAAATTCCATAACAATTTTTCTTTCTCGTCCAACGGTTTATTCATCGGTACTACCTCCTCGCACTCATCATCATCTGTTTCTTGCGAACTTGGGGTCAATAATACAAATGATGGCATTGACTTATCAACTACCTCCTTCTCTTTCCTACGATACTTATCCGCCACCTTTTTTTGTGCTGCCGATTTATCACCTGTCTGTACGTCATCAGTACCCTCAATTTTATCAATTCCTGTTTTTCCACCTTTTTTCACATCTGTTTTATCCAAACAATCTTTAATTACCATTATATCATATGGATTTTCATCATTTTTTCCCACGTTCATCCCCTTCCTTTGTATCATCCGTCCTTACGTTTTTCTTTAACATACTAATAACACCATCAACAATTTCATCCACGTTCTGTTTAACCTTTTCCATCTTTACATTTTCCTTGAAAGACTCATTAAACATCCCAATCACCTTCAACAGTTGTTCATCGTCTGGATTAAGCAAAAACTGTCTTTCCAACTCTTCCTTTATGTCATTCATCTGATGCTTCAATGCGATTACCGTATCTTCTATATCACCCATATGTGTCTGCATTTTTTATTTTTCATTCCTTTTTAGTATTACAATAACAAATTTATTATATATATTATACAATATTACCATTATTATATTATTCACATCTTCATATGAATTACACGCCATTATTCAATTTATACATCATTATATGCATATATGCATATACTATAAATTTGTTTATGCATATATGCATATACATTTTATACCCTCATATGCATATGCACATACACATAATCCACCGATTATGTGCATATGCATATGTGATTTTACACTCAACTTATTATATTTAAAAAAAAATAATAATACTAATAATAATAATAATAATAACAAATTTTTTACACATCTGTATATTCATTAACTACATATACATTCCCAACACATTCAAATATTTTGTTAATTTAACCTTGTCATTCATTTATGCATATACATTTCCTATACTCATATGCATATATGCATATTAATTACATATATACTATACTCATCTCTTTATACCATTACCAACTAATATCCATACGTTTATATGCATAATTAAAATAATATACACATTTGTTTATACCATCATGTGCATATGCATATATGCATAGATACCATTTCAAAAAATTATATGCATACATACCTTTTTTTACCCGACATCTTTGTTTCAATTTCACCTTTCTTTTTAACATCTCCTTTCTTATCAGCGTATTTCTACATTACATCAAACAATGCATCATATAACAATTTAGCATATTATATATGGAAAATATACATTTTTCATCACACAATATTTACATACCTCAGACGTGCTTCCTTCATTCCATATAACTTCATTCGCATCCTTCTTTGTATCTTCCATTTCAACATCCATTTCGTCATTTTTGTATTCATCTTGTTTAAAGTTGTCCCTCACTATTGCCTTTCCAAAACCGCAATTCACAATCTCATATTTTTCCCTCTTACTCAGCATATCTTTTGTCCAAAACTGTAATGGACCATTCGTTCTTTCTTTATTCAATTCTCCACATACCGTCATATCCACATATAACATCTGCAATCACACATTAAACAACATAATAATCATCCAAAACAACCGATTTCATTCACAAACATACACAAATATACAATCATTTATTATAAAAACAAACTTACAGTCAATATTGGAATTGGCCCGTTGTACGAACTGTTGTTTCTTCCCTTTTTCCAACCGTCTTTGCAACACCTTATCTTATTGCATATGTATGCACACCAGTTTACGTCCTCCACTTCTGTACTCTCATCAAATTTTTTGAAATAATCTGTTATGCACTGTCCATCCATATTCACCCCAACAAGAGTATTCATAAATACTGTCAAAAAATCGTATTTGAATTTCCAGCTGACATCATCCATATTCTCTTCGATTCATTTTACAATGTTTGCTGGTGTTATCAATTTCCCTTTGTACAATGCTTCCCATTCTTTTTTTTTTCAATATTTCAGCATCTTTCTTTTTTTCCTTGTCATCCAGTACTATACCGACATTCTTTAATCCTAAAAGATTGCTCACCTCAGTCTCATTGACTTTTATGCTTCCATTTTGCATTTTAATCTCCATTGTTGATTCATCAAAACTATCCATTATGAAATACGCAAGCTTTGATGGTATTGAATCTGTATTAATTGTCAGCATCCTTCCAAAACCCATGTTAACCACCGTTTCCCTTTGTGCTTTTGACAACATTTTTACCACATAGCTCAACTGGTGTGGTGATATCCTACACTGCAATGCCATTAAAATGTTCTCTTTTTTTTATTTAGCATTTGCTTTCTTCTTTGCCACACTCTTTACCCGTCTGTTCAACCTAACACCTTCATCGTTTTTTGCATTCAAACCAATAAGATATTCATTATACGTTTATGTTACATGGGATCTCTATGTTACATACACACTTAATATAATTATATTAAACAAGTATGTCGTACATTTGCTTGGTTGTTCAACTGTTGTTGTGTTTTTTACATTCTCCACATCTTTATTGTTAACGTTATTTTTTTTTGTTTTCCTAATCATCGACACAATTGGTTCATTATATTCTTTATCATCGTTATGTTTCCTTTTTCTAATATGTGTTGGATTTGCATCAGTTTTCTTAACATCGGCTCTAAATGTCACTTTCCTTTTTTCCCTTTCATCACCTGTTGTACAAACATGCAATTAAACAATGTTAATATACTAAAACTGATAACATGTACGTTTACATATTTTACCATTAATTTAAATGCATAAATGCATACCATTAATCTATATGCAATTGTACATGTACAAATATTGTATATGCATCAACATGTATGCATAAATGCATACCATTAATGTATGTGCATAAAATCATACCATTAATATATATGCAAATGTAAATGTAAACATATTGTATATACAACAAACTATATGCATAAATGCATACCATTAATCTATATGCAAATGCACATGTAAACATATTGTAAATTCAAAAAACCTTTATGCATGAATGCATAACATTAATAAATATGCATAAAGGCATACCATCTATATATATATATATATATATAAATGAGATGTGATTTGGGCTAGGTGGCATTGGATTTGGGACATTTTTGCTGATGTGGCAACTTATATTTTTGAGTTTAGGAGGGAATTCTCAAATGCCTTCATCATTCACGATTTTAACAAAAAAGTGGCGGGATCCGGCTGTGATTCGGGTCACCCAATATTAAAAAACGGATCCTATATATCATCTTTACCAGACCACCATATCTCATAACCTCACTTTTCACAAACCCTACATACCATTTCCTAAATCTGCTTCTTCGTTTTTCAGAGATTCATCGTCCTTAGGTATGTTATTATGCTATTCCTTCTTTGTTTTCGTATTGTTAATCTAATACATCTTTGATTTTTTTCGATTTCATCAACTATCTTACATATTCAGATGAGATTCATAAGGACGACAATGTTTTGATGCTTTCTTCATCTTCATGTAAATGCTATTTGTTTCATGTTTCCAGATTTGAAGAGATCGATTTGCTTGCTGTTTAATAATGATTTACGATGTGTTTTGTCATATCTAGGGTTTGCTTGTGGTCTTTCGTATCCGTCAAAACCCTAATCGACCGGAGAAATCGTCAAAAGTTCTTCACAATATGGTTTGTTTCTTCTCTTAATTTTGTTATTCAATCATCTTTCATCCACATTCAATTTTACAAACCCTAAAGCTCATCTACGGTTTCATCTGTAATTAGATCTTATACTGTTTATTTATGTTATTAGATCTTATAGGAACTTTTTTTTTGTTCAAAACCCATTCGGCAGGTCTTAATCATTTTCGTTGTTATTTGTTTGTAGATCGTTCCACATAATTTGCAGGTATGTAATTTATATTAGATTGTTATTTATTGTAAATGTTTAATGTGAATTTTTGATGATTTTTATGTTTTTTTTTATCGAACCTGTTATATGTAAGTTTAATCAACAATCTATAAAAAATTTGTTCTTCATCTCCTTCTCCGCAGATGCTTATTGTTTGATTTTTCTTTTTTTTTTCCGTTGTTTGTTGGTTGTTTGTTGATGATGATTTTGCATTATCCGATTCCAATCATATGAAATGATATTTTGTTGATGTTTTGATTTTGTTCTCATGTTACTCATATTTTTATTTACAGTCTTTTAGTTTGTTGTTGATGATGATATGTTTTGATTGTGTCCGATGTTTTTTGATTGTGTTGATGAAGATTTACAGTGGACTGATATTTTTTCATCCGGTATAATGTTTTTGTCTTCGGAATATTTATTTTGTTTCTAAAAAATAAATATTTTTTTTAAACCGTTTCTTTTTATTTTTGAATTTGGAAGTTTCTCAATTGATTAAATTATCTTTTAAAGCTTATTGATTGTTGATTTAGGAATATTGATTGTTTTTCTATAAATACTTTACCGTTTTATTTTTTAAAAAACCTTCATATATATTTTTCAGATATGCATCCCTTGCACAACAGTCCTTCATTTTTAAAGCTTATTGATGAAGATGACCCGATATTTTTGGTACGTTTATGTGTATTCTAATTACTAATCATATTTTAAGTAAACTGATATTTATCTTTTTTTATTTTGTTTTAAACTTATAGCAAATAAATGGTGATTTATATTTAGTATGATAATTTATGGCATTGGATGTTAGTGATATAATTTTCAGAATTCAAATTTTAAATTTTAAATTTTGAGGTTTCTATTTTAAGTTTTAAATTTAAAATTTTGAGCAATTTTAAATTTCGTTAGTGATTTATTTTTAGTATGATAATTTTGCGGAATTAAGGTTTCTGTTTCTATAAATAAATGGTGTTACGTTTTTTGAAACCTCAAATTTAAAATTTTAAGGTTTCTATTTATATTTCCGGAATTTAAATTTTAAATTTAAAATTTCGAGCAATTTTAAATTTCGTTAGTGATTTATTTTTAGTATGATTATTTTCCGGAATTAGGGTTTCTATTTCTATTTCCGGAATTCAAATTTTAAATTTAAAATTTTGAGCAATTTTAAATTTCGTTAATGATTTTTTTTTTGAAACCTCAAATTTAAATTTTAGTGATTTATTTTTAGTATGATAATTTTTCCGGAATTAAGGTTTCTATTTAAATTTTAAATTTAAAAGTTTTCCATTAATGTGTTTCATTTTAAATTTCGAATCTGTAAATTGAATTTAAATTTGAAAGGTTAGACTTTCCTAATAAGTTTGCTTGATTTACGGGATTGGATATTAGTGATTTGATTTTCAGATTTTAAATTTTAAATTTTGAAGTCAAACATTATTTTAAATTTAAATTTTGAAGTAAACCATTATTGTGTTTGATTTTAAATTTTGTATGCTTTGAAATCTTGATGTTTTTTTATGAGATGCTTTGACTATATTATTTGTAATTTTAGGGATGCTTCGAGTCTTTGACTATTGTTTTTGTACTCGAGTTGCATATCTCACAAACTTTTTGTGTTTTGTAATTTTAGGTGAAGAGCTTCTTTTAGACTCCTTCCCCTACAAGGAACTATTGAATGGGTTCCTATGAGAAGTTGAAGAAAAGGTATATCTTGCACTGTTTTGTGAGTTATAATTTTTTGTATTTTAGTTATAATTTTTGTATTTAATTAGTTTTTAATTCTTTAAAGATGTCTTTAATTTCTTTTTAAATCTGTTTTTGTTTCTATAAATAGATTAGTGTTGTTAAAGATGATTTTTGTATTCGAAATTATGATTCGGTTTCTGTAAATAGACTTTGTTTCTATAAATAGATTACCGTTATATTTTTTTTAAACAATGGTTACTTCCTTTGCAGTTATGGATAATGAAAACAACGCTCCTTCGTTATTAAAGTCGATTGAGGACTATGATCCTATATTTTTCGAATTGTTCGTCGACCAAAAACAGGTTAGTTCAGTTTTGTTGGTGTTGTTTGTTTTTTGATATGTATAGTCATTCTTTTTTATTTTTGTCTTTAGGTGTTAATTTGAAATTTTATGTGATTATCTTTTGAAGTTCTTATGGTTTGTTTTTTGAGTTATAATTTTTTGTATTTAGTTATGATTTTTAGTTAATTGTTAATTCTTTAAAGATGTCTTTAATTTCTTTTTAAAGTTGTTTTTGTTTCTATAAATAGATTAGTGTTGTTAAAGATGATTTTTGTATTCGAAATTATGATTCGGTTTATGTAAATAGACTTTGTTTCTATAAATAGATTACCGTTATATTTTTTTTAAAACAGTGGTTACTTCCATTGCAGTTATGGATCATGAAAACAACGCTCCTTCATTGTTAAAGTTGATTGGGGACTATGATCCTATATTTTTGGTATGTTTCTTAAGTTTTCAGTTTTGTGCACACAATAAGTTATTGCAACTTATATGTTTCTTTTTTGTTTCGATTGATAGGAAATACCATATGATTTTGCAACCTTATTGTGGGGAGAACAACTTTCATATGTCAATGTCTTAAAATTATTGATGATGATTTATCGTGAGTCATTGAGTTATAATTTTTGTATTTAGTTAGTTGTTAATTCTTTAAAGATGCCTTTGATTTCAATTTTAAAGTTGTTTTTGTTTCTATAAATAGATTACTGTTGTTAAAGATTATTTTTGTATTCGAAATTATGATTCGGTTTCTGTAAATAGACTTTGTTTCTATAAATATATTACCATTATATATTTTTTAAAACAACGGTTACTTCCTTTGCAGTTATGGATCCTAAAAACAACTCTCATTCGTTGTTAAAGTTGATTGAGGAATATGATCCTATATTTTTGGTATGTTTTCTTAGTGATTTGATTTTTAAATTTTAAATTTTGAAATCAATCATTATTTTAAATTTAAATTTGAAAGTTTTCCATTAATGTGTTTGATTTTAAATTTCGAATCTGTAAATTAAATTTAAATTTGAAAAGTTAGACTTTCCTAATAAGTTTGCTTGATTTACGGGATTGGATATTAGTGATTTGATTTTCAGATTTTAAATTTTAAAATTTGAAGTCAATCATTATTTTAAATTTAAATTTTGAAGTAAACCATTATTGTGTTTGATTTTAAATTTTGAATGCTTTGAAATCCTGATGTTTTTTTATGAGATGCTTTGACTATATTATTTGTAATTTTAGGGATGTGCTTTTATTTTGATTCATTAGGTGTTTATTTTGGATGGTCCGGAGTTTTTGGCTGCAACTATGTTGGATAGAGATATGCTTGCTATTGCTGTAAATTGGTACCATGTCGGTTGGTTTTGCTTGTTAGGTTAGACTTTCCTAATAAGTTTGCTTGATTTACGGGATTAGATATTAGTGATTTGATTTTCAGATTTTAAATTTTAAATTTTGAAGTTAATCATTATTCTAAATTTAAATTTTGAAATAAACCATTATTGTGTTTGATTTTAAATTTTCAATTTCGAAGTCAATTATTATGTTAAATTTAAATTTGAAAGTTTGCCATTAATGTGTTTGATTTTAAATTTCGAATCTGTAAATTGAATTTAAATTTGAAAAGTTAGTCTTTCCTAATAAGTTTGCTTGATTTAGGGGATTGGATATTAGTATACTTTGTTTATTGGGTTTTAACTAATAATTTGATTGACTCGGTTGTTAGATTTGTGACGATGCGTCAGACAAACAACATTGGGAAAATATACAGCCTTGAGCCTTGGTAAGTTAACACATTAGTTAAGGTTATGATGTTTTTTCATGGCACCGACACATTATTGAGTAGTAGCGCATTAGGTTAGTGATATTAAAATTTGTGCCTTGAGAAATTTTGTATATTCATTGATGTTTGAAATTGATTGTGAGGTCTTTGATTGTGCATTGTATTGCTGATTGATGTATGAGATTTTGTTGATTGGCATAAGGTATTAGATAAGATGTGTTTGAAGTTGTGAAGATGAATAAGTGAGACATGTGTAGCAGATATTAGTGAGTGCACAACACATTAGTTAGGGTTTTGAATTATTGCTACAGGTTAGTGATGTTAGAGATTGTGTTATGAGAAATGTATAGATTGAATTATGTCTGTGTTTGATTGTGACACCTTTGATTGTGCATGAAATTGCTGGTTATATGAGATTTTGTTGATTGTAGACAAATAAGTTTGAACAGAACTTATTAGATTTGAAAGTTTGCCATTAATGTGTTTGATTTTAAATTTCGAAACTGTAAATTGAATGTAAATTTGAAAGGTTAGACTTTCCTAATAAGTTTGCTTGATTTACGGGATTGGATATTAGTGATTTGATTTTCAGATTTTAAATTTTAAATTTTGAAGTCAATCATTATTTTAAATTTAAATTTTGAAGTAATGGCAATCTGAGTCTGATTTTTTTCGTGATTAATATCCGCTTGAGTAACCCAATCTGAGTCTGATTTTTTTCGTTAACGATTCTGGTAAACTTTCCCGATTTGGGTTTTCTGCAAGGCTAATCATCTAAATTAATTTGTTATTTTTATGGTTTACCATTGCATAAGTTAGTATAATTTGTTGACAAAGTTTTGTTTTGTGGGATAGTAGTCATAAATTGAGTAATATTCAAGGTTTATATGTTTCTATTTTGATTCATTAAATAAGATGTGTTTGAGTAATATTCAAGGTTTATGTATATATGAAATTTTGTTGATTGGCATAAGGTGTTAGATAAGATGTGTTTGAAGTTGTGAAGATGAATAAGTGAGACATGTGTAGCAGATATTAGTGAGTGCACAACACATTAGTTAGGGTTTTGAATTATTGCTACAGGTTAGTGATGTTAGAGATTGTGTTTTGAGAAATGTGTAGATTGAATTATGTTTGTGTTTGATTGTGACACCTTTGATTGTGCATGAAATTGCTGATTATATGAGATTTTGTTGATTGTAGACAAATAAGTTTGAACAATTAGATTCACATTTAAGTATAAAAAATGAGAGGTTGTTATAATCTGAATTATATTCTGAACGAAAAACTGAAAGGAAAAGGAAAAAAAGAATAATTTAACACAGAGAAAAGAGGATAGAGAGAGAGAGTTGCCACATTTTTAAAACAAAAAATATAAGGTAACCATGCTTCTAAAATCTACTATACTTTTTAATAATATTTTGTGGAAAATGGACTATATTGGGTAGGTAGTCAAACATGGTTTTTAGGGTCAAAACGGCTGTGTTGGGTTGACTCGGGACACTTTTATGAAAAACTTGATGTTTCTGACCTTAATAAACCATTTTTGTAGATGACCAATGTATATCTCTATTTGAGGAATCTCCAAAGATCCAGAGCCGATTGTTTCATAGAGCTGTGAAGTTGCGTTAAACATACTGGATTTTGAACGATCCGACAAACCATTCGAGGTACTTGGAAGATTAAGTCTCTTATCTGGGTGGTTGTTACAGGTTTAGGATGTTAAATGATTTTGGATGTACTCTGTGATGTCGATGATGCAGAGATGTTGGTGAAGCTCAGGTTAACAACTTCATGTGTATATTTTAATGAATAAAGTTTTTGTTGTTTATATTTTCTAATTTAAACTTTTAATTCTAAATTTAATTAAATGAGTCTGTTTTGTAGGTTCGAACAACTTCATGTGTATATTTTATTATAAAAAATAAAAGTTCTTTTTTTGTTTCATGGGTCGTTCAGAGAGGCAAGTTTCTGCCTCCGGTTCTTGCCCGAAGTTTCTGACCTTACTCGCAACCCATTGACTACAACTTTCAATTCAAAACAATTATAAAAAAATTACGTTTGAAAACATGTATTTTTATTTTATTTAATGACATAACTCGATTAATATAAAGTAAATTTTTCTACCCGCGAAGTTCGCGGGTGATAACCTAGTTAATATATATGCAACTGTAACTATAAAACAATTTGTATGCTAGACAATTTATATGCATAAATGCATACCATTAATCTATATGCAAATTTACATGTAAACATACTGTCTATTCAACAACCTGTATGCATAAATGCATACCATTAATATATATGCATAAATGCATACCGTTAATATATATGCATATATGCCTACCATTAATCTATATGCAACTGTATATGTAAAACATAATGTATATGCAACTGTAAATGTATACATATTACTTTACATACTTTATATGTACATATCACATTGTATGCATATATGCATACTTTGTCAAAACTAACACAATCATACATTTGTGTACTAAATTACATGTGTATTAATACAACGTACAAAAATTAATCTCTGTTTCCATAATTTTACACAAAAATTGTATTTATTTAACTATCACCACAAAATATACAATCTACATCTATTAACATACTAAATACTGTATTTAACAAAAAAACGCCATTAAAATACCATATTATTTTTCAGAATTGACCTAAAAATGTGTTATACGGGTGAAATGTGCCCTAATTTGTTGTAATTGTACAAATATGTGTTCCAATTTCAAATTACTATACATTTTACATGTGTAAACTAAAAAATACAATAAATCTATGTATAATTTGTTACATGTAGTCTTCATCCTAAAAATCTATGTCTAATTTGTTACCTGTACTCTTCTTCCTCAGAATGCCCTTCGATCTACCCTGTCTGGTTTCACGTTTGTCATCCGATTCACTGATTTCATCTGTATTCATTATACTGTACTATCGGCGATTATAATACTCCACAACAACTTAGAACAGCCGTAATAGCCGCCGGTTATCGATCGTAATCACCTCCGCAACAACTTAGAACAGCCGTAATCACCGCCGGTTATCGAACGTAATCGCCTGAAATTGTTACAAATCGCCGCCGGATGAGTCGTTTGTGTGTCCGCAACAACTTAGAACAGCCATAATCGCCGCCGGTTATCAATCGTATTCGCCTGAAATTGTTATAAATCGCCGCCGGAAGAATCGTTTGTGTGTGTATTCGAATATCTTACAATAAACCCTAACTACATTCTACAGTTACGCGTTATTACAGATTTAGCCATCCGCCCCTTTTTTTACAACTTTAATTAAATTTCATATTTGGTCCTTGTAAGTGGTTCTCGCGGTTCTCACAATAAGGGTGGTTCTCGCATGAGCCCCTCCCTATATATATATATATATATATAGGATAAGGATCATTACAGAACACTAATTATTGATATATATATATATATATATATATATATATATATATATATATATTTGTGATGAACAAATGTGATAGTTTGAAAAAAAGAAGAGAGAATTGTCAATGATTGATGTGTACATAAAATGCCAGGAATATGATGGTGGTAAAACTACACTAGACGGTATGGTAGAGGCTCATCCTTGGAGGATGACCCGCCACGTCATAGTCCTTGGAGGATGCCCCTCCAAGGATGAAACCAAGGAAATAGAGGATGGGCTTACCCCACCAAGTTAATTTATTTTTTTTTTAATTTTGGCAAATTAAATATGCAATATACCTATAAAACGAAAATTAATATAAACTATAAAATAAATATTAATTCCCACATTACATTAAAAAAACCAACATATTCTTAAAAAAATAATAAAAACTACTAGTCTTCATCCGACATGTAGTCGTTAGGTTCGTTTTTTGCGTTGTTCCAAATGTACTCCACCAAGTCCGCTTGTAGGTTTTGATGTGTGTACTCGTTACGTAGAGAGAATCCGTTTAAATCTTGTTGTTCCAAACTCACTGGAACAGAATTCCAGTTAGACGCGTTTTCGTCGTAGTCACAAATCGCTCTACCTTCGTCTTCGACGATCATGTTATGCAGCAAGATACAAGCATACATAATGTATCGCAACCTCTGTGGTGTAGAAGAACGTGCTGGATGTTTAATGATATGCCTTTTTTGTAATACCCCAAAACACCGTTCAATATCTTTTCTCGCCCCTCTTGAAACTGCGCAAATTTCTTTCTTTTAACGTCTGTCGAGTGCGGAATAGTTTTAACGATTGTAGAGTACGTTGGGTATATGCCATCCGCAAGGTAGTAACCCCGCCTGTATTCAACCCCCGAAACCGTAAAACTGGTGTTTGGACCTGTTCCTGTTAATACATCGTCAAATATTTGTGACTGGTAGATTACGTTAAGGTCGTTAAGTGAACTAGGTAGACAAAAAGAAATATGCCAAATCCAGAGATCCCGTGACGCAATAGCCTCTAGAAGTGTAGTTGGATGACCATGATCGCCCTGAGTATATTGACCTTGCCAGGCAGTAGGTCAGTTCTGCCACGACCAATGCATGCAATCAATGTTTCCGAGCATTCCTGGAAACCATGTATTTGTTCGTGTGCTTGATATAATTTTTGGACGTCGTTTGCGTTTGGTTTCCGCAAATATTTCTTGCTATATAATTTCGCGATCCATTCGCAAAACCTATGCAAACATTCACGTGCAGTTCTTTCGGACATCCTTAAATACTCGTCCAACGAATCGGGTGTCGTCTCGTATGCCAGTTGGCGAATGGCCGACGTACATTTATGTAAAGTAGTGAATACCCTTTGGCCCCTAGCGTCGTATCGCAGTGTGAAAAACGAATCAGACTGGGCCAGGTCGTCTGCGATACGTAAGAACAGTCGACGACTCATTCGGAACCGACGTCGAAACATCGCGTCCGTGTACACAGGTTCGGCGGCAAAATAATCGGCCACTAAATTATCATGGCCGGCTATATATTAACAACGGAAAATAAATTAAATTCATTATTAGCAATGTAAAAAATTAAATACATTATTAAATTCAAATAAAGATACACTAAAAAAATAAAATACTCTATCGGTCTCGGTTTAAGGCGGCTCTCCTAGTTTGCCATTGTGACGATGTTTCAGCCTCTTCGTCCTCCTCCATGCTCATCTGCGCTGCGTGCATAGTGACGTTTGAAAAAAAATACTTCGCCCTCACCCGAAGTTGACGAACACCACGATGCAGAAGAAGATGAATACATGCCTATTTTTTTATAAAAGTATGATGGTCTATAAAAAATGAGAGAGAATGAACGAATTTTGGGTTAAAAGTGGTAGAATAAGGGTGTATATTTATAAAGTGGGATTTGAAAAATATTTTTTTTTACCTAACGGCTAGTCCCCTCAACGACTATATTTTTTGTCCTTTATGCCCGTCTCCAACGTCCCACCCAAGACGATTTGGACGACGCCGAGCCTGGCGGGACGGTGTTTGGGGGCGTCGTGTTTTGTCAATGGGGCTGGACGTTCCCAACACCGTGCGAGTTTTGCCCCCATTTTTTCACACCTCTAGATTAAAATGTTAGAACAGACTGCCATAAAAAATTAAAAAAAAATCCAAGTGGTGTTTTTTGGCCCCGTACATCAGCTGTAAAAAGCTGATGACATAAGCATGACATCACTTTTTACAACATTTACGACCGCCATAAATGAAAAAAAAACTAGTTTTTTTAAGGAAAAGTTGATTTTTTAGAATTTTTTCGTAATTTTTTTTTGAAAAAACCTCTCGTAAGGCCGAGTTCTCTAAGTTCTCACAACTCGTGTAAATTTCATTTTACCCTAACTATATGTATATATATATATATATATATATATATATATATATATATATAGGGGAAGGTTCATTTGAGAAGAAATTTAATATGAGAAGAAAAAGAAGAAAGGGCATATTTGTAAAATACTATTTCATTTATAACTCATATCATTAATTTTTCTCTCTTTAATTAAATAGTCAACAAATCATTAATTATCCTACATATAATCTACAAAACCTACACATATCAAAATTTTCCTACATATACCCTACACATTATAGAATTTTATCCTACACAATCGAAATTTATCTTACACACCTCGAAATATATCATACACAACTCGTAACTTATCCTACACAACTAGTAATTTATTCTACACTTTAAATTAAGTTTTTTTTTTTAATTTGGAAAAAAGTATATATTTTGAAAAGAAGTTACAAATTAATTTAGTTAGTTATTAAAGAAGAAGAATACAAATTAATGATTTATGTAAGTTTACCAAAATACCCTTATATTAAAATTAAATGCAAATATTAAATGAAGTAAAATGAAACATTCTTATTGGTTGAAACTTCTTCTTTTTTCTTCTTACAAAAAAATTCTTCTCATTTGAACCCTCCACTATATATATATATATATATATATATATATATATATATATATATATATATATATATATATATATATATATATATAGTAGGGTTTCTGCGGAAAGTGTGTTTTTCCTAGAAAGTCTAGGAAGTAATAAGAACGCGACATGTGGCATTGAAAGATTTTAACTAAAAGGGCAATTGTGTAATTTGAATATTATTTTAATTATGAATTATTTTATTAGGATAACTAACTAACTAGATAATTATGGAAACTAAATATTCCATTTAATTCAATTTAAATCATACAATCCATACACCATATTCACATGAATTCGTAAAAAAGGATTTTACAACATTGCTGGGGGATTCTTGACGTCGTGTTTTAACAGCAAGCAGATTTCTTGACGCTGTGTTTTAACAGCAAGCAGATTTCTTGACGATGTGTTTTAACAGCAAGCAGATTTCGATTTCTTGACAATGTGTTTTAACAGCAAGCAGATTGCTGGAGGATTCTTGACACTGTGTTTTAACAGCAAGCATATTTCTTGTCCTTGTGTTTTAACAGCAAGCAGATTTCTTGACGCTGTGTTTTAACAGCAAGCAGATTGCTGGAGGATTCTTGACATTGTGTTTTAACAGCAAGCAGATTTCTTGACATTGTGTTTTAACAGCAAGAAGATTTCCTTGACGTTGTGTTTTAACAACAAGCAGATTGATGGACATTGTGTTTTAATAGCAAGCAGATTTCTTGACATTGTGTTTTAACAGCAAGCATATTGCTGGACACACTGTCAGTGTCTTCGTCTTCAAACACAACCCAGTGTCTTCGTCTTCAACACACTGTCATCATCAACATTAAAATGGTAAAACACATAAACCTTAAAACACACTGCCATCATCAACATATTCAGATGTCATTTTAAAACACACTTTCATCATCAACATTAAATTGGTAAACACGGAAACCTTAAAACACACTGCCATCATCAACATTAAATTGGTAAACACGGAAACCTTAAAACACAATGCCATCATCAACATTAAATTGGTAAACGTGGAAACCTTAAAACACACTGCCATCATCAACATTAAAACGGTAAAACACATAAACCTTAAAACACACTGCCAACATCAACATATTCAGATGTCATTTTAAAACACACTTTCATCATCAACATTAAATTGGTAAACACATATACCTTAAAACACACTGCCATCATCAACATTATATTCATATGTCAAAAAAAAAAACCCCCGATTCAATGATAGATAAAAAAAATTGAAACACGTATGAAAAACAACAACCGATATGGAAACATCACCGGCCGACCAACGATTAAAATCATCATCTTCCTTATAATATAATATAAAAGAAGAATGACAAAATTAATAACTTACAATCTTCCTTATTCACGTGATGATGATCAATACTTGATATGATGTTGTCGCTAAACAAGTGTTGATGATGATTTTGTGAAAGTTCCTAGAAATCCTGGCATTTTCGCAACACACATCGCCATTGAGAGAGAGAGAGAAAGAAAGAGAAGAAATCCCATGATTTTAGGGATTGGTTATTGATATGGCAGTTTCTTGATTTAAAACACTTCCAATTACCAAAATACCCTCACTATATTAAAAGTCACTAATTATATAACTAAGATATTACGAAAATGCCATCCATATGATCTAAGCCATTAAAAACACCAAACGAAGGGCCCAGATCGCTTCCTAGACTTTCTAGGAAAAATGCACTTTCCGCAGAACTCCTACTCTATATATATATAGGGTCAGGATTTAGAGAGAACGGTGAAAAGTGTGAGAACGGTGAGAACGATTTTGGTGGTGACATGTGGCATTGATGCTAAATTACACTAACGGGTAATATTGTCAAAAAATCCACTCACATGAACTGGGTGTTCAAATAAAACGCTATAAAAACACCCAATTCAGAAAAACGCCATGAAAATACCCAGTTAAAAACGCCATAAAACACCCAGTTCAGAAAAACGCCTTGAAAAAACTCAGTTGAAAACGCCATAAAACACTCAGTTCAGAAAAACGCCATGAAAATATCTAGTTAAAACGACATAAAAACACCTAGTTTAGAAAAACGCCATGAAAATACATAGTCTAAAACGCCATAAAACACCAAGTTCAGAAAAACGCCATAAAACCCAATTATTTTTTTTGAAAAGTATATCAATAGTATACTCATTGGAAAGATTAAAAAACGCTGAGTTTTATGGTGTAATTTTTTTTTGAAAAATAATCACGTATAAAAAAGTTATTGTCGTTTAAATATGATGGGGGAAAATAGCATGTGATTAACATGTGCACCTTTGTTTGGATCTTCCTATTTTACCCCTCCTGATAGTTCCAAGGCCCCTATTATTTACAAAAATGCCACCGTATCAATCTCAGCCACAAACCACTAAGATCTTGTGGTTGAGAATCGTTCTCACTGTTCTCACACTTTGATGCGTTCTCTCCTGATCCTGTTCCTATATATATATATATATATATATATATGTATATATAGGGTAGGGATATGGTAAAAAGTGTCCAAAGTGTAAGAAGTGTAAGAAGTGTTTTAAGCCATTGGATCTTTGATCTAATGGTTGAGATCAATAGGGTATTAAAGTGTAAATTGTGTTTTAATTAGAAGGGGCTTTTGTAAACTTAAAGGGTAATAGTGTCTTTTCCATTGTTTCAAATATGGTAACCGTATCCTGCACAACCAAAACCCCCTATCAATCTCTTAAAAACAAGCGACGTTCCCGTCAAAGCAAAAGTTTTATACTCTCCGGAAAGTTTCGTCTATCGAACTACATTGCAAAGAAGCAGAGAAAGGGTTTTTTAGGTAAACGGAAAAGGGCTCGTCGTCACAATCCAGTTGAATGTAAAGGTGTTTTATTTTTTCACTAATCAGATGACAATGGTGTTCTATTAACAGGAGAATCAAGGATCAAAGAGTGTTATATGGACCCAAAAAAAGGAACTATGAAGCCAGCAGGTTCGAAGAGGAAGCGAGAATTATCCGAGACCAAACCAGGTTAGTGTTTTATTATTCAGTTGGTGTTCGGAAAATGGCATAGTGTTTTATTAGTGTTTTATTTGTGATTTGTAGTGTTTTAGAGTCTAATGGTTAGCAATTTAGGGTTTTATAAAGGATTATTGGGTGTACTATGTTATAAAAATGAGTTAATAGTGTAGTGTAATCAGTAGGCTTCGGTTTGTTTCAAATGTGGTCGAATTGTAAATCGGTCTGTTATTTAGGTTCTCTGTTTTGTATTACTGCAGGGTGTTTAAAAAATGGGGATTTAGAAGTATAGTGTCTTAAGAAATAGTAAAGGGGGTTTTATTGGGTGTCTTCTCTGGTTTGATTAATGCAGGGTGTTTTAAAAAAAAAACTTTATATTTGTGATGAATTTTGTGGCTTTTCAAATAAAATGGACTGTCCTACGATAAAGGGGGTTTTAAATTTGTCTGATTGCATAAAAGCAATATATGCATAAAACACTACACATTTTATGTTAATGAATACTGTAGTGCATACCTTAGGTCAAAAATACACTAAACTTTGCATAAAACACTTTATATGTATAAAACACTATAGGATGTAAATGGTTGTATATAATGACAGTATTGCACAACACACTACACTTCTGAATATTATTTTGCATAAAAGACCATAATTCTGTATAAAACACTACACATTTTATGTTAACGAATACTTTAGTGCATCACTCAGGTCAAAAATACACTAAACTTTGCATAAAACACTTTATATGTATAAAACACTATAGGATGTAAATGGCTGTATATAATGACAGTATTGCACAACACACTACACTTCTGAATATTATTTTGCATAAAACACCAGAATTCTGTATAAAACACTACACATTTTATGTTAATGAATACTTTAGTGCATACCTCAGGTCAAAAATACACTAAACTTTGCATAAAACACTTTATATGTATAAAACACTATAGGATGTAAATGGCTGTAGATAATGACAGTATTGCACAATACACTACACTTCTGAATATTATTTTGCATAAAACACCAGAATTCTTATGTTTGTGGAGTGTTATTTGGAAATGGTTGTAGATAATGACAGTATTGCACAACACACTACACTTCTGAATATTATTATGCATAAAACACTTTATATACATAAAACACTACATGATGTAAAAGGCTGTAGATAATGTCAGTATTGCACAACACACTACACTTATGAATAATATTTTGCATAAAACACCAGATTTCTGTTGTTTGTGGAGTGTTATATGGAAATGGTTGTAGATGGTGACAGTACACTTTATTTGAAATTCCTGGTTCAAAAATGAATACTTTACTTGACAGTACACTTCTGAAGTTAATGAATACTTTAGTGCATACTTTAGTTCAAAAATACACTTTATTTGAAATTCCTGGTTCAAGAACTAATTGTAAAAATGATTTAATTTTAGTCCGGAGAAGCGGCCGAATACCAAAAATCAAAATGGGAAAGGGATTCCATAACACAATTGGACAAAGCATCCAGTTGAGCGATTCAGATAATGATAACGAAATGCAAAAAGGTATACATAAAAAAAATTAACTACGCATGTAAAAAACAGTTTGTGTACACTTTACTTTTAGTAATTTGTTATGCACTATGCCGTTTTTTCGGAATTCTTGCACCAAGTCTAACCAAAAAAAAAGTATGACACTTTAATTATATTGAATTTGCTGTTTTAAAGTACTAAAATGTGTGCGGTTTGCAGCTACAGCAACACACGATGCAAACAACGATGACGACTTCCAAACGCCGCTTCCGGTACCGTTCGCAGAAGGTAATACTT
Source organism: Helianthus annuus (assembly GCF_002127325.2). Taxonomy (NCBI): domain Eukaryota; kingdom Viridiplantae; phylum Streptophyta; class Magnoliopsida; order Asterales; family Asteraceae; genus Helianthus; species Helianthus annuus. Next base: position 106,918,489 of record NC_035440.2, on the reverse strand, counting down.
TGAATAACTGAACTTAAATGTTGGAATCTTTCGTATGATAGGGATCATAATGTAACATCATCTAACCGTTTGTATTAGTTCTAACTAAACACCATACTGGTGCTGATATAACACACCGTGACACGGCCGACGACGATGACTTCGTGACGCAACCACCCACGACAGATCAATCAGGTAACTTTGCACATAAAAAAATGTAACCACTAAACACTTTTCGTTTCATTAGAAAATATAGTCTAACTGATGCGCTGTATATGGGTTACAGCTGCCAATTCACAAGAAGAGTGTGACAATGTTGACCACCAACAACCATGCGATGCAAAAAGACGTAAGTCAACCGCGACAAGGAGGAAGTCGACGAGACCACCAGCATCATTTCAATCGAAAAAATATGAGCCCTTTAGCGGGCCAAAAATTAAACTGAAGACATCTCCGGATAATATGGTTATATTTGTTAACAGCTTGAATAAAGTTCAAAAAAACAAGGTCATAGAGATGGGATTCGGTGCATTGCTGAATTTCAACATACATCATGTACCAACGCGTCTAGCATATTGGCTGGCAAGCAACTATGACGACGCTGCAGGGGTGTTGAACTTTGGAGCTACCCGTTTACGGATCAATTCAAAGTTGGTGAATACAATATTCGGTATACCGAACGGGGGTATAAAGATTGTAGAAAAAGAAAGAGCGAGGGACAGCAATCCGGTAGTGAAAGAATGGAGGGATCAGTTCAATGATAACACTAAGGTGTCGCCAGTCGGGCTGAAGGACATGATGATTACAGACACTTCAAGTGGTCGGTCATTTGAATTGAACTGGTTGGTGTTATATAATACTATACTTGGAGAGATAAGCGCATGCAACACAGTTAACCAAAGATTCTTGGGATGCGTGGACCCAAATGAAAAAATATCAAACTTTGATTGGAGCAGCTACATGATAACCTGCTTGGACCGAACGACGAATGCATGGAACCGGAAGAGGAATGACGCTTTTAGAGGCCCGATCGTGTTACTAGCGGTATGTGACTCTTATGAAAGTTAAAACACTACGTGCATAAACACCACAAAAAAATTTATGTAACATCGTAAGATTGGTTACATCAGGTACCATTTCATACAAAACCATTAAAGTCTATTAAAACAGTAATACACTATGTTACAGTGTATAACACTACAGACACATGTATTGTAGTACAAACAAGCATGTTTTGAATACAATATTCAATATCATAGTACACTATGTTACCTTATATAACACTACAGTCAAATATATTGTAGTACAAACAGGTCTGTTTTGAACAGTACCATCATATTAAGACACTGCATCAGTTGACTTCGTAAAACACTGCAGTCAAATAGTATAAACACTTTTAACAAGCATGCATAACCAGTAAACATGTGTACATAATCCTTATAATTTAATGCTTATATGTGCAGGCTGCATACGCGTACGACCAAAGGGATGCTTTGAAGCGTAATAAGAGGGGATGTCATCCGATTGAATTGATAGATGACGGGATGCTTGACGAACTGCTCGGAAAGCTTGATGACATACTTTGGGATTCTCACATAAAGCATAACACCCCAATGATACCCAAAATTCATGTAGATGCAGAAAAACAGATGAGTGAAAAGGTTAAGAAGATACCTGATGATAAAAAATCAGCATCAACCAGCGCTAAAGTAGTTGAAACGGCAGCAGAAAAACGTGCGGATGACAACAAGGATGAGGGCAACGAAGAATACGAACCGTACGAAGAAGGGGACGACGACCATATGGGAATATATAAACATTGCAAAAGTTATTTGTTGTCACAGCCAAGTACACAGGAGCTGCCGTTTGTATGTCAAGTTGGGGCAGACAGCGAATTTCGGATACCAATGGTATCACAGTATGGGACACCGCCCGTGTACTCACAAGAAGAAAAAGATACTGAAGAGGTACACCACTTGATAACCTTTTTAACGTTTGCTGTAATATCAGGCTTATTTATACTTATATACATCTGACAACATTTTGCATAACACTTTATAATTTGGTTAGCAGAATATGGCGACAAATTTGGATGATGCACTTACGGAATTTGAAGATTGCGTTGATAAGATAAAAAATGCAATGAGAGAAGCTTTACGTTTGCACCCCAACAGTGAACAGATATTGAGTAGGAAAACGTCATGGATTGCGAGTGTCCGCAAACATCTAAAGGACATTGCGGATACTGAGGAAGGCGATGAAGTGTCAGAAAAAACCCCCACCGCTGTCAAAAACACTGGACTATTGACACAAGGTAATCAATCTCTTTTCTCGCCCATGACTTCATCAGTTTGCGCAGAAATAGATGAACTGATATCTGCAATACAATCCGTACGACACCCAGGCACACAATCGAAATCTGAGGGGATCAAACCAGTAAACTTGCAAAGTGAACTGGACAACGTCGCAACAACTTCAAGTATTCCAGACACTGAACAGGGAGGAAACGCGTTACTGCAATATAAACACCAGAGGCCAAAAAGAAACACCAATCTTCCAGATGTTTTCAGGTCACCGTACGTGCAGCGTGTGGTTTCGTTAACAGATAAACGAGAACAATTGGAATCTGCATTGGCTAGCTGTATACTGAGCGGAAGGGGAAACAAATGGTAGGCATCGACAACAACAAAAAAAATTAAATAATTGAACGAATTTGATTGTTAATTATTGATTGAGTTTCATGTTATCACGTAGGGATATTTTATTCGATTGCCCAGCAGGTGTCTCGATTCTGAGAGGCTCGTTTGAGACGATGTACCCGTCATTATGCTTGGATGCAGATATTATATCAGCTTGGGCCGCAGTCCTTAACAACGAGGAGCGGTTAAGGGCACCTGGTACCCCCGCAAGGCTGTTTTGCAATGCCGGAATGTTGGTAATACACTTTTCCCACCTTATAGAACACTACATGATAATGCAGACCAGTTGATAAAGTAGACAAGTTTATAACACCACAATACTAAACATAAAGTTAAATAAATACTTATAACACTATATGCTGCAATGTAGCTTATAAAACAGCTTATAACACTACAGCCTCCAGCTTATATTATGCCTGCATACATAAAAAACATCTTATAACACTACAGCCCCCAGCTTATATTATGCCTGCATACATAAAAAACAGCTTATAACACTACACCCCCAGCTTATAACCCAGTTTTTTGAATATGGTCGAAATAACAAACTGACACATTAGCTTATATAAACTAAAATATGTTATTTGTTATGAAACAGGTGGCAGGCGATTTTAAAGGGACCGATGAATACAGAATCTCGATGTTCGGTAGCCGGATGGAAACAATACTAGGCCAAGCAGATAGCACGGACATCAGAAACTTCCAAATGGTATTCGTGTCGGTGCTGTATAATAAACACTATATTCTAGTGTTCTTCAATCTAGCACAGTCACAAATCTTGGTTATCGACAATATCGAGGGTGAGGTCCCTATCGACATACGATACAGCGGCTACATAGAAAAAGTTGTAAGAACACTACTATCAAAAAAAATTAGTTGACATACAATAAGTATAACTTTTAAAAAAACCCCATTTGACGTCATAAAATTCGCAGGTCAATGCATTCTGCTCGTATGTCAATAACCACTCTCCTGCAATTGCTAAAAAACTGCGATCAACATCACCAGTTAGTCTGAAGTTCCCGTGGCAAACATTGTATAACGGAACAGATTGTGGAATATTCGTCATGCGTCATATGGAGACTTTTAAAGGTGTTATTTTAATTATAGTTTTATTATTAAAGTTGACACTGGCATGTACGCTAAAGTTGGTTTGCATTTCTGTTCATAGGGACAAGTGTGCGCGAATGGAACTGCGGGCTATCGCCAGAGCGAGACATCACGGGAGAGGTGTTGACACACCAATCGATAGAACTATGTGACTTGCGAATAAAGTACTTATCAAAAATCTTGTTAAGTGACATAAACTCAATGCGGTCTACAGTGGAGCAAGAAGTACATGAGTATGCAAATAAGAGTCAACATGAGAGACTGAAAAATGCTAGGACTGCAAAGGAAAGGATCGAGCTACGATTATCCGAAGAATAGCAAATAGTTCTGAAATGTTTTGATACACGTTATAATTAGACTGGTTTCATTTTGTCTGGTGCAAACACTTTTATTTAGATATTAGCCTGGTGCCATGGTTCTGAAATGTTAATATAACACTGGATTCATTTTGTCTTGTACAAACACTTTTGCAAAATGGATGGTAGTGGTCTGTTCCGTTAATATATCACTATATTTCATTACAAAACACTGCATTTATAAGTAACTAACGGACTTTAAACTACAGTATATGGCAATATCAACATACTGCAGGTCCCTAATGCTGAATTAAACACTATAATTATAGATAAAACACTATATGTCCAAGTCAGTCGTTAAACTAAATATAGAACCTATAATTAAACACTACAAATCAATTATAAAACACTATATATCATCGCAAAAACACTGCATTAATAATTTGACAGCAATTAAGTGTTTTTTTCACATGATTATTGTTGTCATCGTTTAAACTATGATAAAACACTGCATTCAAATATAAAAAACACTATATTATAAGCCAAAGAATCCATGTATGTCAAATAAAAAAAACTTAGAATTTCTATTCATGTTGACAAATAAACAAAATCAAAAAACGTATAACACTATAATTATAGTTAAAACACTATATAGTAAATGGCAGACCTTAAACTACCTGCAGTATATGACAATAACACCATACTGCAGGTCACAATTACTGCATTTAGCACTATACTTATAGATAAAACACTATAAGTACATGACAGACTTTACAATAATTTTAGTACCTGTAATATAACACCACAAATCATTTATAAAACACTATATTTATAAAATATGATCAAACAAACTGGTCAGTAAGAAATAACAACGTCAAACACAAGGAATCCAACATAAAAAATTAAACGTCATTAAAAAAATAGAAATAAAACTCAATGTTTGCATAAATTAGTAATCAACTACTCTTGCTCTTCATCGTCTAGCTCCTCATCGTCGGCTTCTTCACCCACCACATCTTCCATCTCCTCTTCGTCGTCTCCTTCAATTTCCGCTTCATCACTTTCTGAGGAGTCGTCGGCATTTTCCCTTGCCGGGTACGAGCAGGTACGTCTATTATGGCCCCGACGTTTGCAATTGCTACACTCGCGACCCTTTTTTTTCTTCGCAGATTGAATAATGGCAATTTCACGATTACTCTTCATTCTGGAAGGTTTGCCCATACCTTTAAATCTAACGGTTTTCGGCATACGAACAGTTACAGGTGTTTCTTGCGTGTATCCAGTTATTTCAGCAAACCTATCGCGACGACTCCTAGGGGGGGCGTTCACGACTGCCTGATCAGCGGTAGATTGATACTGGCCAACATAGTCCCTAAACGCGCACAACGCATCAAAGTTATATACCAACCTGTTGATAAGAGACTCGGCTGACCTTGTTATCTCCCTTACAACACCATTAACCTGTTGGTACCGATCATCACTTTCACTAATCCCTATTATCGCTCCCGGCGCACTGTTAGGAACAGCTTCCCTTGTCCAACGTCGCATTATGTACCTTTCAGGGAACTGCCTGATATCAAGAAGCCGCAAAACGCAGAAAATGTGCGCACACAGAAGCCCAAACTGTTCATACCTTTTGCATGAGCAACTAACGGTCATGTCTAGCTGCCGCATCATAACCTAATACATAAAAACAAAAAAAAATGAGAACGAAAATATATACTAAATCAAAACTATAAGATAAAACACCATGCACAAAAAAAATATTATAAACGAACAATCGTTACATCCTATAGTTACCTGAAAAAATGAAGTACACGCTTGAGAAAAGTCCTTCACATAGAAGTTCACAAAGTTATCCTCTCTATCCTCCCATTTTCCAACAGCACACTTGTTAATCGCTGTTTGAATTTCGAGTTGCGCATCAAAGAAAATTGTCCGTGTGTATATGTTTGCCGCCTGTTGCTCTAAGACAAACTCTTTTGCAAGTATTTGGGGGTTCGTGTGCCTAGTATCGTGATCATTCTTCCTGTGCTCGTGTCTTTGGGCTTCGATTGCAGAATCAAAATGCCCCAAAAATTCAACAAGGGTACAATTCGGGTTGCAAAACTGCCCAAAGAAATGGTTCTCACTCTCCGAACGTGATGAGGTACGCATCAACCCAGACATGTGTTGATCGCGATAATACGCAGGGATCCATGTATCCCTAATCTGATACATTGACTGTAACCATTCATGATTCAGCAAATCAAAATCAGCCAATATAACACCCCATTCATTTTCAAACTGTTCTGGCAGTAAGGCATCGGTCCAAACAATATCACACAACCTCTTCTTAAAATCAGTGCTATTGCATAGGTTGGCGCCAACCTAAAAAACAACAATTCAACCATGAAAAAAATTAAATCTAAAAAAAATACATGATAAAAGCTGATAAAACATTATATAAAAGTAAAACGACATCAATAAACAAAAAAGACATATTCATATATAAAAAGGTACAAAAAAACAATTCCATTAAAATAAATAACGTAGTAAAACATAATTATGATTTTAATAAACCTTGGTAGTGAGTTTCTCCATTATATGCCACATGCAAAGCCTGTGCCTACTTTCAGGCCAAGTATCTTGAATAGCTTTCCTCATCGCTGGGTCTTGATCGGTTACAATCACAGGTGGTGCGCGCCCAAACGCCTGCCGAAATGCGTTGAGCAACCAGCTATATGTTTCGGCAGTTTCATCCCCTATAATAGCTGCACCCAAGGTAACATTACGATAGTGATTGTCAACGCCGGTAAAAGGTACGAACATCATTTTGTACCTACACAAAAAAAAATACGGGAGTGATCACTGATTTGATATTGTAAAATCCATACAATATTAAAAAGAAGAAAGAAAATACATTTTTAAGTATTTGCAATTTAAAACACTATTAGTATGAGATAAAAGTTACAAGTCTTTTCATGTATATACCAAAACACTATAAAGACATTATCATGCTGATAAAACACTATGATATGTATCTAATATGCATGTAATGTATCTAGAAACAAAGGAAGGATAAGAACTTGTTACGACGATAAGTAGCATCGAACGACACCACATCCCCAAAAATATTAAAATTTCTCTTTGTATCACCATCGGCCCAGAACAACGCACGTAAAACGCCCTCGGCAGTTGTAAGGTACTCCATAGAGAAATTGGGCATAAATTCTTTCTTCCTTCTTAGGCGTTTGATAACCATGTCAGCATCGTACTCGGCTATATACCTGTTTAAGTCTCTCTTAAAGTTCTTGAAGTCAACTTTAGTTGCGCCTACCTTATCGAAACCTCCATACAGAGTCCTCATAATGTTAAAAGCTCTAACTGGACCAACATTTATGGCACTCAAAGCATTCACTGCTTCTTCCTGTACGTAATTCATAGATCTGTTTTCGGGAAGCAAGTACCTGTCATCTTCAGCAACAAATGAGTGATTATGCGACTCCTCGAAGTAATAAACCACGTAAAGATTTTCCGGGGTCATTAACTTAACCCGAATGCACGCTTCACATTCGGTCCTTATAGAAGGAACCCTGCGAGTAATCTTAGACTTCGAGTTAACATTAGAACTACCAGCTTCTTGAGTCGAGTCAATCGCCTTTAAGGGTTTAGTACCCTCTTTTGAGCATACGAACCATTTATTAAGTATTAAACCCTTTCGAGGCTCGTATTGAGTACCTTTCCTAGCTGTGAAGCCTGCTGCCTTAGCATATCTTTGGTAAAAAAGATAAGCATTTTCCAGCGAATCAAACGTCATATCCATCTGAGGTTTAATCAAATCATCAACATCTGGAATAAATGTCCTCCTTCCAGAATTTGGGGACACCTGAACATTACCAACGGGTTGGTATGTAGGAATATCTACAACGAAAAAGAGACAAATCAGTCTTTTATAAATACATTGTTAAAAAACACTGTATCAATAAATAACCCTATCTGTAAGGAATAAAACAGTATTCGGGACGGGAAAAACACTATGAAAATTAAATTAATATCCCTGTATATAATATAACACTACACATTGTAGGTAAAACACTATGCATCTGATAAAAAAATACCTTTCTAAATGATAAAACACTAGAACAGGACTAGAACATACAACTAAATGTATAAAACACTATGAATGGGGATTCAGATGTGTGAACAGACACTAATCCTGTTGTTCTTACATATGACACTATAAAACACAACAACAAAAATTACTAAAAACAGATGTAATCAATTCAATGTATAAAACACTATGAAAAGATAAATATGATGTCTGAACAGAGTATCGATCATGCATATAACACTACCCATCTGAAAAACTATAAAACAGAAAATTGATCTTGCATATACCATTAGACTATAAAACACTACGAAAGGTAAATATGATGTGTGAACAGAATATTGATCATGCATATAACACTATCAATCTCCTAAAAACAATAAAACAGAAAATTGATCTTGCATATACCAATAGACTATAAAACACTACGGATCATACATATAACACTACAAAACTGAATCAAGGAAAAAACTTTAAAATAACAATCCCCCCTAAACAACTAAATGTATAAAACACTACATACAATCAAAAATCAAACAAAGAGTAATGTCCAGTAAAAACGACAAACTGAACAACAAAACGAGGAACAAAAACTACTAATTATCGGAAAATGCTAACTATTAAGAGATTAAAACACTATTATACACATTAACCTGCATCGCCGGACTCCATTAAAATTGATATAAAACACCAAACTCGAAAAAATGCGCAGACGTTAAACAACTGGAATGGGGATATCGATTTGATAATCCTTTATGTATTTATAATTAACGATGATAGAAAGATACGTATAACACAATCGTATTGAATCTTGCAGGAACTTACAAAATTCGTTCAAATCCCTAAACTATCTCTTTGACGGTTATATTTGTAACAGATATCCTAGAATTGAATTAAATGATAAAAATCTGCAATTACAAAAATACCCTTTTGAATTAATTAAGAGGATGGACACTTGTCAATCCAGGAATATTTCTTACACTTCTTACAAATTATGCCCTTTGTACAGGATCCCAAACCTGTATATATATATTGTGTTTTTATACTATAATTACTCTAAAGTATTTATGTAATTAATATACTAGAGTAAATTCATGAATATTTATTTTACATTTTGCATTTTAAACATTATATTTAGATAGATGGAAAAAAATTAAAAAAAAAATCCTTCACTTCTCATGTTAAAGGTAATTTTGTATGTTAAGACTCATTTCAATTTGATCTTTACACATTTTTAACCTATAAAAATTTTGTAGCAATACTTATATATAAAAATAATATATATACAAGGGTGAGGTTCGACTACAAAATCCAAAATTTCTAAAATAATATATACACAATACTTAATGTATTATTTTTTATTTTTAATCTTTTCGCACTTTTTATTTGGTTTTGTGTTAATGACTTTAACAACTAGTTTCTTATGTTGAAGGTGAGACTTCTTTATCATTTGTCCGTGGTGTCTTGGCATTACTTTACTGTCTATATAAAGTAAAAGATTTACCACATTCATATCTCTACGGTCTATATAGAGATATATTGGCTACCCGATCGGGGGTTAAAGGAATGGTTTGGTAAGGTTCTTTCCTTGTTCAGTGTATAGATCCTGCAAGGACCTGGGTCAAGCTTACTAGGACCTCCTTCAATACCCACTGGTATTGGATGGCGGGGTTGCGAATGGCTTGATCCCCTCATATATAAACTACTATTAATACATTAAACCGACTACTTGGGATTGTATCCCTTCTGACTCAAACCACTTAGCCGAGGGTAACGTCACCTTCAAAAGAGGGGCCTACCACTTTTCGCATTAATAATTTAACTAATTATCTTTCAATATTCCGACCCTTTGGGATTGTATCCTTGCTGACTCAAACCACTGGGTTGAGGGTAACGTCACCTTCAAAAGATGAGCCTACTACTATAACTAAGATAATCTCTTAAAAGTGCAAAATTGCGGAAATCATCAAAGGATACATTAAAGGCGAGTCGGATCCAAGTGATTCATCCTGTCTATCTGTTTTTATTTTATTTTTATTTCTGCATTTTTAGTTTTATTTTTCATGTTTAAAATCTTTTCTCAAAAATTTTAGATTGATTAGACGTTGAGGATGAACCGGTACTAAAAGCTCTTGTGTCCTTAGACGACCTCGGTATCTTACCAACGCTATACTACGCTCACGATGGGTGCACTTGCCCAAGTGTGTGTTTAGTGTTAGTAGAATATCGTGTTTTATAAATTTAAAACTTGACTAATGTGTAAAATGGGCTTAAAATATCAATAAAAATATAACACACACCACATACCTACAAAAAAAAACTAAAATTAACAATTTGACACAATGTTATTATATTTGACACAATGTCCTTGACTATGACACAATACGGACTTACATATGACACAATGTTACTAAATATGACACAATGATAATAAACAAAAAGTTCTATACAACCCATAATTCTTACTTGTTTGACCGATATGTAGCATCAAACCCAACAACATCACCAAAAACCATATAATTAATTTTTGAAATCTCATCCGCCCATAAAACACCACCTAAAGTTCTATCTTGATTGACTTCATACTCAAATGAGAAATTAGGACAATACTCTTTTTTCTTTGCAAGACGCTTAATAACCATATCTGCATCATTCTCCCCAATGTATTGATTTAAGTCCCTCTTATAATTTTTAAAATCAGTTCTTGTAGCACCTACCTCCTCGTAAATACCATACAAACTTTTCAAAACGTTAAATGCCCTTACAAGCTCAAGATTTATCGTAGACAACGCTTGAATGGCATTTTCTTTTACATGATCAACCCTTCTCACGGATGTCAAAAACTGGAGGTCTTCTTCATGCACGAAACTATGATTATGTTCCTCTTGAAAAATATATACTTCAAACTTCCCATCAACAGTTAACTGTAACTTAATATGAGCCTCACATCTAACTCTCTTAGATGGTTTCCGACGCTTTCCTTTACCCTTATTAGGAATTTTAAAACCTTCTTTAGAACATGTAAAATACTTCAACTTAAGAACACCTTTTGTGTTGTTGTATGAAGTGTTCTTCCTAACCGAGAAACCACTTGCATGAGCATACTTGACATAAAAACCATTTGGTTAACGGAGTCAAAGACCATACCAGCACGAGGTTTAAGTGACTCGCTCACAGCAGGAGTGTAAAATATTTTTCCGGTACGTGGTGATACACGCCGTACACCACGTTCTTTGTAAACTATAGCATCTACACAAATAAAAAATAAACAATGTCACATTAAAACATATACATGTCATACAAACCTAACAAAAAAGATATTCAAAGAAATAAAAACCATAAACAGAAAGCAAACTACCGAATAACACGCATTCAAATAAACAAAATAACACATTATGACAAAATATGACATAATTTCAGACAATAACACACATCCTATTGTCAAAATCAACTAAAAAGTTAGTTAGGCATAATGAAAATAAAATAGACACAATGCATTAATAACTTAAACAAAACAGAACATATAACAGTTTTAGATCTCAATCAGAATTCGCGATAATAAACTAATGAAAAAATTAGGTTAAACATATACCTAATCATAATCAAAACAGTTTTAGATCTCAATCAGAAATCTAAACGATAACATCACCATGAAACAACCAAAATCGCGACAACAACATGATCAAAATTCTCAACGATAACAACAGAATTCTCAACAATAAACATGATCAACACACAATTTTTAATCAGATCTCAATCATAATTTTCAACGATAACAACATCAAATTCAGAGCACGTACCATTCTCTTTCGTTGACATGATTTATTGCTCAATTAGCTTTGATTGAACGATTCCACAATGAAAACTGTTGAATTCAAGCTTCAATTTCCCTATCAACTGGTGAATGGCGATCGAATCAGGGCAAAAATCACGGTTGTATCGTAAATCCCTGTTTTATTGTGCGTAGCCCTGTTTTATTGAAGCCTTAAATAGTTTCCAAAAATACCCCTCCCTCTAATCATGTCTGCCTGATTAAAGATTAGATGAAGTTTTTGCCAGGTGTTATCATCCTATTCCTTCTTACCCTTCTTACCATTAAAGTCCTTTATATTTGATCCTTACTCATAAAACACAATATCATAGCCGGCCCTAGGGGTGTGCGGGGAGGACCACCGGCCAGGGCCCGTGTTTTTCGGGGGCACATTTAAAAAAAAAAGTCCGATATATATGTTATGTATATTATATATTATTAAATATTAAAATGACAACCATCTAAAATGTGTAGCCGAGTGGTTGTATGTGTTTGTTTGTGGATTCAAGGTATCTAGTTCGATACCCAGTACAAGCATCCTTTTATTTTTTAACTCTTCTCTATTTTGTTATCTCTTTTTTTTGGGTGAGAGACTTGAAAACATAGCTATATGGAACTCTATCAGCTACACATGAAACTCTAACATGTGGTGTATAAATTTAGCTTTACATACCTCATCAGCTTATTTGAGTACTTATTATTTTATTTATTTAAAATACGCTTTAATGTAAATTTAGTTCGGAAACAAGCCGGGTCGATTGTAGGAGAGCTTCACGAATAATTGGTTGGCTATTAGTTTATTACGATATGTTATTTACTCATTCAAATACTATGATTTTGTCATTTTTGGCAATTGCATTGTTTATTGCTATAATTTTAATCGTTGTTTTAAAAAATTAGTTTACGTCGTATATTTATATATTTTCGTTAGCACCCGAGAGGCATATTTTTCTAGGCTCGAACAGGGCATCTGAATTCTCAGGGCCGGCACTGCACAATATGTTAATCAACATAAAACACAATAATGTTTGTCATTCTATAATCGAAATCTTATCATCCAAACCACAACACAAATGACGTTTTAATAATCTTTATTATGTTAGTTGTGGATTTTTGTTGTGTTTCATGGTTCGCATTATCATTTTTTTATGACTTCCTACATTTTTTATAAATTTAGACTTCGTACACAAAATCTGTGATTATTAATTTCAACTGATAAGGTTAAAATAACTTATGTGTTGGGTTTAACACCACATCTTCTCCGGCGAACACTCCACCCCCTTTTCCGATCAAATGTTTACCATTCCGTCAAAACTCTTCCCCCTCTCCGGCGGCCCACTGTCTCCATTAAACCACAGGCCGTCAACTCTCCGGTTATCTCACCACCACATCCTCCACCTCTCTCGCTCTAACTCACATTTTCCGATCAAATTTTCTCAACAATTTCGTTCCAGATCCACTGGTAACACACCGGAAAACAACGGTGATTTTTCCGCCGATGTGGAGGTAGTTACGTCGTCGCATCCGTGGCCGGAGTGGTCGGAATTGCTTGGATATGCGTCAAGCTCCGGTCAGTTTGAAACAGATAGGAATATAAAGGATGAATTTGTGCCGAATGAGAGTTTATCAATGGAGTTTGTGGATGCTGCGTGTTCGTTTCTAGGGTTTGCGAATGACAGAGATGATATGTTAGGGTTTGTTGTTCTGTTACTTTGATCTGTTATTTGAATTCTAATTATTATAATATTGGTTTAGATAGGGATGAGATCAGTACAATACAGTAGAATACAGATACCGAAACTGAAAACAACGAATAAAATATAAACAGAATACGTTACTGACATTGTCGGTTTGGTACTGGTATCATTGAAAATAGTCAAATACTGAAAAATGAATACATGTACCGGTGGTGCTTGGTCGGTATAGGTTTGGTACGGTACCACTGAAAATGGTGGAAAAAAGACGGGAACCGAAAACATGAAAAATGAATGCAGGTATCGGTACTGATGGTGTTTGGTCAATATAGGTTTGGTACGGTACAATTGAAATTACCGTATAAAACTGAAACCGAACGCTGCCAAAACCGTAAACATGAAAAATGAATACCGGTACCGGTGCTGATGGTGTTTGGTCGGTATATGTTTGGAACGGCACTGTTGGAAATACCAAAAAAAAAAAAAAAAACTGAAACCGAACTGTACCGAAACCAAAAACATGAAAAATGAATATCGGTCCTTGTACTAATGGTGTTTGGTCGGTATAGGTTTGGTGTGGTATCGGTATTTGGAGAAAAGCTTCATCACTAGTTTCAGATATTTTTAGTCTGATCGAGTTTATGTCGTGCCAAATATTGATAAACGCTAATTTTGTATCATTTCTGAATAAATTGTTGATATGATTTTTATATGTCTTCAGGTGGCTTCCAAAGGATGATATCCAGGTGCTTGTAAACGATGGGACTCCGTTTCTTTTTAAAAATGCTGTTGAAACTGAGAAAAGAATGAGATCTTTCTTACAGGTTTGTTTGTTTCTGTGTAAGAAGGCTGCATTGGTCATTCATGATTGATATTTGGTGCTTGCTTAATAAAAATTAAATTGCATGAACTGACACTACATAGATGTGAAAGAAGGAACACAATTATGAGTGAAAATTTTGAAATTTTTGTTTGTGTTTCTCATTTTGTTTTCAATGTTTAAAGGGGGAGGAATCAAGTGAAGCAACAACATTGGACTTGATGAAGTACATATTGAGTTATGCAAGCAATCCTATTTTTTATCCTGAAAGAAACATCAAGGAAGCCACCGAATTATCTGCCAGAAATTTGTTAAGGGAGATGGCTAATTTTAACGGTAGGGGCAAAGATGATCAAACATCAACAAGTCTTGGACCAGATACTAATATCAAGAGAGGTGACTGGATATGCCAAAAGTAAGTTTTTCTTGACATAGAGATCTGTTTAAAGGTCATTTTCGTCTTTTCACCCATTTTTGGGCTCAAAAAGCTACCAAGAATTGTTAATTGCTTGATAAGCAAGTGGTAGTAAATGGGCTGATTTGATTGCATTTTATTTCAATCGGGTCATGTAATAAACTAGCTAAAAGAACAGAAAGTCAAACCCGTCAAACAGATTAAAAAGGTCAAGAGTTAAACAGGTTGCCTAAATATTTTTACTCTTGGAATCTACTATTCTTTTTGTAATCATTAGTTATTCATATTGAATTTTAAACATGGAGAAGATGGTGTTTTCGAGTCAACACGACCTGTACTAAAATTGTTGGAATATATTTCGAGCAGGTGCAGTTTCATGAACGTTGCAACGAACACTAAATGCCTTGAATGCGAGGAGTTAAGACCACAAAGACGGTTGACTGGCAATGAGTGGGATTGTCCCAAGTGAGTCTTTCTTTCATTCGTTCTATTCTACATTTTTGCTAGTTGGTAAAAGTAAACGTGTAAAAACCATAGTAGTTAAAGGCGCATCCAAGGCGTAAAGGGCTCACCTAAGCCTCGCATGTGCGTCTTTGATAACAAAGGGTAAGAACTGTTATTGCATACTTCACTAGGTAGCTGACTTGTACACGACAAAAACTGATTTGTACACAACAAACAATGATCACAACAAAAAAGACAAAACAGTGTTTCATATGTAAGGTTAAAACTGTCAAATAAAAATTGTAATACAAGTTAGAATTTGTTACGAACAAATCACCTACCTTTACATAAGAACAAATCAATTTTGGTCCAGTTTTTTACTTCGGGTAAGTAACTTTGTTTAACCCATAAGAAAAAAAAAAACCTCAAATTTTCAGAAATTTTGCTTTAAGGTAATAATCTTCACCCTTATAGTCAACATGGTCAAAATTACCGCCATCCCATCATTTTTACCTGATCATCATTAACTCATTAAGCATTACCTTATTATACAATTTTGTACCAAAATTTTGGAAGTTTAACTGTTTTTTTTCCCTAGCCAAAAAAATGTTAGATTAACTGATATAAATAGACCCAAAACATTTTGGTGGTTTAACCCTTAACCTTGTTTCCTTGGTGGTTTTAGACCAATATACTTTAATATTTTTTTCACAGAAAAATCCTTAAGCGTGTTTTGTTATCTTAAAGTCCCTCAACTTGTTAAAAAATGAAAAAGTTACTAAACTTTTGTAAATTAAAGTCCACCTTTTTTATTTGAATAATGACCTGTCAACTCTTAATTTGGTCAGAATAAGATGGTAAAGTGTTATTTTTTACAAAATTCATCAAATGATAAAAGTTGATCGGTGAATCCAAACACTTTGCGTACTGTTGGTGATTTGTGCAATCACTGAACTCGCACTATACACCACCGACATATTTAATAAATTTAGTGGCGTACAAATCGTCTTACTAAAGGTTGGTTTTTCAAGCTATTAGTTTATTTCATGATACTGAGGCTTTGACCTTTTCTTTTTCCAGATGCAATTTTTTTAACCATGGGAGAAACAAAGCGTGCTTAAAATGCGAGTGTAGGAGACCAGGTGAGGTTCCGTTACCCGTTACGCAAGTGAAAAATTACGGTTATGCCCCGTTTGTGCCCTTACCAGATGACATGTTTTCAAAAAAATCAGAAAATATAAAAACCAGAAATTCTGAACCAAAAATTAATGTTTCTGAGACCAATTCTGAAAAATCAGTTACAAAAATTGAAAATCAGATTAAAGATACCGCTGAAGATGAGAAGTCAGAAAGATGGTTCAACAAAGTGGCGGAGTTGCATGACGTTACGGATTTAACTAGTGTCATTTCAGACGATGATTTTCCCGAAATAATGCCGATGCGTAAAGGTGAAAACCGGTTTGTGGTTAGTAAAAAGAAAGATCGGTCGTTGAATTCTCCGACATATAAACGGCAACAAGCGATTGAGCAAGAGAAAAACACCAGCTTTGTTCCTTTTGTTCCGTTTCCACCAGATTATTTTGCTAAAAAGGACGATAATCAAGTCAACTCTGGAGACCCAAATTCGGAAAATGGGTTTCAAGGGTTGAGTCCGCTCAAGGAAACCGACCCGTTGAATATGTCCGAAGAGGCTAAAGCGTCAAATAGCACAAATTCAAGTCAAATGCCACATGAGAATTTGATTAAAGCTGCAAATGACGCCGATCTTGTGCAAAAAACAACAAACACTCCAATTAACCGAAGTGCAAATCGACCCGAAACCTTGAATGGAGATCGCGTCAAATCTGAAGACCCAAATTTGAGAAACGGGTTTCAAAGGCCGAGCCTGGAAGGGTCAGCGGTCAAGGAAACCGACCCATTGGATATGTCTGAAGAGGCTAAAGCGGAAAGATGGTTTAGACGGGTTGCGCAGATTAAAGATATTTCTGAATTAAGTCAAATACCTGATGAAGATTTCCCATCGATTATGCCAATGAGGAAAGGGGTCAACCGGTTTGTAGTTAGTAAGCGGAAAACACCTTTAGAAAGGAGGTTAAGTTCTGTGGAACATAAAAAGAATATTAGGACCGTGAGATCTGAACCGTCGAAAAAGGATGGTGATGACAGTTAAGAGCAACTACCCTCCATGTTGTAAGTTAATTTATTGAGTAAATTTTGGAACATTTGTGTGATAATTGTGGCTAATGTATGTTTGATACACTATTAATCCGTAACGGTAATGTCCCCAAGGCACATAGTGTGGTGGCATATCAGTATTTAGGAGTAGGTTAGTTTGCCGTTAAAAAAAACCCCTTCTCATTCAAACACGTATAACTGTGAGGTTCTTTTCACATCCACAAATCACAATACAAAAGTTTGTAATACGATTTAACGGTTTTGAGGTAATGTAGCTGGTCGGATGAAAAATGAATCATCTTGAAATCTACTAGCGCGTGCATATGTTTTCATCCTAATTTTATACATGATACATAGGAAATACAACAAATTACAAACCTCTAATCAATGACTAAATGAATTAAAGAATGAACAACTCCCTTGATATGACATGCTTAGTTGGCGATTAATGCGAGACAATTAAATCGATTAATGCTCTAATCGTCTCCCCTCTATTACCTCCTTCAGTTTTGCAAGAAGTAACTCTTGTTCCTCGAACGTGAGGCTCCTTAATATCTATGACAGATAATGTATACGTTAATCACAAAACATATTTATATGAAATTATCTTATTACATAACTAAAATCAACCCGTTTATCAAATTGTCACCTCCAATCATTTGTGTGAACACATGTATTCGATAAATGGGTTGATTTTGGCACCCACAAATGGAATAAAAGATATAGGATTTCGACGAGATAATAGCATACCTGTTCCAACAGGATCTCAACTGGATAACATTGCGGGATAACAAACGACTGATGGTAGATGTATGCAAAGACAGCCATTACCATCTACAAGCATTATAAGAGAAAAACTAAGATACCTTGGCCTGCATGTTATACTTATGTTCACAAAATCGTGTCTGTGTTATATGAACCCGTCACTCAATTTTACAATGTAGAGTCAAACAGGCGAGGATGGGCGGGTGTGGAGGGGGAGGGGTCAACTTATTGTAGATTCAAATGTGAAACAAAACTTTGGGGTAAGAGGTCAAAGGGTTACCCGCAAACAATTTTTTGTCCAATGTCTATAAATAGAACGTCTTCTGACCTAGTGGTACCAAGGTGTGATAACAGGTGTTCCTTCCCAGTGAGGTTGAGCCGTTGAGGGTTGAAGTCCCATAGTAATTATATCATAAAAAAATATTGTTGCAATAATAATCTAAGTGTAGCTTAAAGAGGAAGAAACCAGATGCGACAGCGAGGGCACTTTTACTATAGGTCCATAATTTAGACAAAATGTGACGCTAAATATGCGTCATGTGGGTTAACTAGAGTGGCAAGATGGCACTATGGCAGTGTAGATAACCGGTCGAAACCGCTGGTTTGAAATGTAACAAAACCCAAATGGAACCGTTCTTAAGTACATTACCTGACAGTCCATTCGGTCTGTAAAGCCACCATGTCCGGGAATACTGCCACCAAAATCCTAAAAAATGTCGACAACATATTAACACACGATGCGCGATTTCCATTCAAACAATAAAACCAACACACACCTTAATTTTAAAGGCTCTCTTAAACCCACTTGCAAAAAACCCTCCAAATGGTGCTATAACTGATGCAAATAAACCAAGGCATAAAGCATGCCACTGAACCGGTAAAACTGCTATTTCTTTCCATGGTAACTGAATGTGCAATGTTTTATTAATAAAAATCAGCTTATTATTTTCATATAATTGTTAAGATAAAAAAAAGTTGATGGATTAAAAACCCACCCATTGAGTTATTTCTCCGGGTAACACAAAAATTTCTGGCTTGAAAAGAGGACCAGGATCACATTCAAGCCAACCTGTGGATAAATCCTGCATAGTAGCCTCAGTATAAGAGAATAGTTTGTAATAAAGGTGGAAAAAAGGGTCGTGCGGGTTAGAGTTTGGGTCAAAACGGGTAATATATTATAAGGGCCGGGACGAACTCGGCGAGGAACAACTTTTGTTAAATATTTTTAAACCTTTTATAAATAATTAGCATGTCAAGTATGATTAAAAAAAGAAAAAATTAGCTGAACCTGCTTGACCCATTTGACTTGTTTCTTTTTAAAGCTATTTAGAGAGTGATGAACTGATGATACCGATGTTTTCAGGATCGGACTGGACATCAAACCGGATGTAAGAATTGGGTGATGCCGTAAATATTAAAAAAAGAAATAGGGTAAAATTATTTTTTTTTTAATAAAAATCCGGTTCAACCTGCCAGTTCCCGGTCTCGGAGTGTGAACCGGACTGGTCATGATAAGTAGGCCTAAAAGATCAACCTAAACCTTTTAAAGCATGTCACATGGCTTAACACTTTCCTTAATCATTCTTAGACCTAATTTTAGTTAAATATTTAGTCCCATGAATAAACTTTTATTTTACCTGTTTGACCTGTGTACGAGTAAATCTACTATGGACAAACGTAAGAATTTAAACTTACCTTTCTCGGGCATGTAAGCCACTGGTAACGGCCCAAAACATTTGCAAGCTACATAAAAAGTTAGTTACATACTTTAGAATAACAAAGTGATAACTTGTGATACATTGAATTTCACATCTAAACTAGTGATAAAATGAAAATAATGAGCTTGAGTTTTAACTTGCAAATAATCTTACAAAAAATGCTGAAATAACTGTTGCGATTGATGCTCCTATAAAGCCCTCCCATGTCTTCTTCGGAGAAAGCTTGATAAGAGGCGTTTTTCCGAAGAAAAAACCAAAGAAATAAGCGGCTACATCATTAATCGCAATAAGTGATGCTGGGAGGAGAAACCTGCATGATCATTAAAAAAAGTATGAAACTCACTAAAATCGATATCCGACTCAAGTATGTTACCTTTCTACGCAGTTCGCCTGATAATCATAAACAATATAATAGTATGAATAAAGAGTGTTTTAATGAATGAGAATAAACTGATGAATTGGGAGTACCAGAATATCCCTTCAAAGATATTGGCAGCAGTGAATGCAGATTGCGTAAACACGACTATCAAAATCATGTGTGTCCATGCATACTGACTAAATTGATACTTGTACATCTTCTTCTTTAGCGTAAGAATGAACCACATGAACCCTGCGCCGTATAGGAATTATCGTATAAGCATACAAGAAAAATTTCATAGAAGAAAGCCTTTTTTGAAACGATCTAGTTCGGTAAGTTAGAAATAACCACTTCTAACTTAAGAAAGACTTTAACATGCACCTGCAATATATAAGAAATAACATATAACCATTTGGTACTTCATGAAACTTGTTGCAAGCTTGTAGAAGAACTTTTCAGGAGTTACAGCGTGTCGTATTTGTTGACCAAGAATGCGACCATACACGTACAGCATTGCAGTGAAAAAGAAGTGCCTGCAACACTAAATTCTTATTTACTTATCCACATCAGAAAAAAAAAAAAACCGACTCAAGTTTGAACTCGATCAGTGCTTGTGGGATTGCTTATTTAAACAGCTCATGCTTATAAGTAGAAACCGATAATCAACTTATTAAAAATAAACTATTTCAACATAAGGGCAAGTTTGTTATTTTTTGAACCCAACAAGTTTATCAGTTTGAAATATGCAAAGCTCAAACTGGTTTCGAATCGACCTGTTAAGAACACGATAAGACACGAACCCGAAACAGGTAAACATGAAACAAAATCTTATTATCAGATTTTTCAAACACGAACACGGAACTGATAATAAATAGGTTACACGAATGTTAAGACATGAAAAAAAATTACCAGTGTATCATACGACCTGTTTACACACAAACACGACCTGTTATTATATATATCAACTTTACTTCTAGGTATTTTTTTATTCAAATTTAGGAGCCCCACATATTTTTCATTTAAAATTATAAACGTATCATTAACGGGTCTTACTTAACAGGTTAGCAGGTATTTAACCTATTAAGACACGAAATTAAACAGGTCTTAACGTGTCGACCTGTTATAGACACGAAACATGTTAACTTCGTGTAGGTTTGTGTCATGTTATCGTGTTCGTGTAGAAATTGACGACCCTAGATAAGCGTAAACACTTTTCTTCATCCAAACGCTCAATTTTTTTTTTATCTAAACGCTTCTCTCAAGTGACGAAAACTCCATATGAAGCATGATTAGATGAAAAGAGATTAGTCGTAAGCATAATCATATAATTAACAGCGTTACCAATTGAGAAGTCTGAATCCTGGAAGACGTCTATCTTCATGAGCTCTTCTAAGCAGATTAAACAGCTCACTTGTCATTAAGATTTGGATGATGACGATCATACCCCAGAGATAAAGGTGACCCAAGTAAACAACCAATATGAAGCACAAAAGCATCCAGACAGACGAATATGTCCGAATCCACAATGATCTATATTTGTTTTGGTCATTGAGGAGCAAATCAGTTGCATTCAACTTCACAACATCTGGAAAAGCCTGCATAATCCCAATACAAAAAAAAAAAAAAAAAAGAAAAGAAAAAAAAAGTAAAAATATGCAAATTATATCCGGGCATCCGCTTTTATATGTAAGGTGAAATTCATTCCATACAGCCAACAAACCTCAGTTGATTTTCTGTGATGCCGAGATCGGGCAGCTGAAGGTAATCTGGGGCTTTGAAGATCTCTTTCCATTAATTTCGCATTCATTTTCACCGAAAATCACTTTGAGGCTGAATTCAAATTTATGTGCACCTAAATAAGCATACAAGAAAAATATATTGAAAGAAAATGAACCTTTCAGGTCAGGCCCAAGGATAATTCAAGCATGCTGCATAATTTTGCATAAAGCAAGTAAGATGTAAACACCATTATTATTATCAAATAAACTGGACTAAAGTGATTATAATATACCATATAGCCATTGTGTTCAGCTAAAGCTAATAAGTAATAAGATAATGTACATAGTGAATTCTGCTACAAAAATCTTGTGTCACATTCTCTTTTGGTGAAACTAATTCTAGAATGTTTTCGTGAACATCCTTCGGCGTATGAGTCTCATCATCATCATACTCAGTAAATCCTACCAATAGCAAAGCTAAGGTAGGGTCTGAGGAGGGTAAGATGTATACAGCCTTACCTCTACCCCGTAGTAATAGAGAGACTGCTTCCAGTGAGACCCCCGGCTCGATATGCTCTTTCGGTATCAAATGAACTAAATTCCCTTTGAATGAACAGTTCATTGAACATTTGGTTCTTTTACATGACTTTTAGATGTATGGGCCATGGGCTTATCGGAGTGTGGACTATGGAGGTTTGGGCGTATCAGAGTGTGGTCAATGTATCGAAGCTATGGAGGTGCCGGCTCTGCTTATTTGTCGTTCTCTTATCGGTTGTTTTGGATTGCTTATTTTACAAGTCCATAAATTGAACACCCATTTTGCTAATTTTCTTGATCAACTTGCTTATTTTCATGATTTTCCCAACTTTTATAAAGTCACATCTTTTTTAAAAACCTTGGGGTTTTGTTACAACATCATAATGCAGCTCACCTCTACCTTTTTATGATTGCAAACAAAGAAAAATGTTTCTTCCCTATATATGCAACATAATTCCAATCCTTTTACCATTGCGACAAAAGGAACCCGAATCATAACAAGTCACGCGGAACAAATAAAAAAGAAAAAAAAATTACATGTACACAACAACAATGCCTGCTATTACTCCATATCTTATTTAACAACAACAACATTGATGATTAACAAATTATTATTATTATTATTATTATTATTATTATTATTATTATTATTATTATTATTATTATTATTATTATTCTCCACGCGATCAATTCCATAACATCGAATAATAATAGCTGAAATCGTTTGTTGATTAAACACGAAAACAGAAAGTTATATGAACAATATTTATTATATTATTTATGATTAGGATTCAGGAATTACGTACCCTCTAATGCATGCATGCAAAGGAAATCTTTGTATGAATGCAATTAAAGGGTAAAAAAATAAAAATAAAACATGAATTAGATGAGATATCTTACACTTGATTTTAGAAATGATGATGAATATGTAATATGTGTATCTTCTGGAAAATTTACGTCAATTTTGAATTGTGCAGGAATCATCCGTTAAGGGAAGAACAGCATGTGAATGCAAACTCACCGCTTTAATCTGTTTTTTTTTTCTTTAAATGTGGTTTGTGTATCATAAGTATATATGCTTTGATATTTGATGATGATATTTTTATAAAATTTGTAAAAATATTAATGTATTAGTTATAGATATTTTTAACAACTAATATAACCCTACTAAATAAAACATTCTATTAGATGCGTTGCCGCAGGTTGTTGACTGTTGATGTAACCAAAAAATTGTAAGGCTCGTTTTGAATATAATTTATGTGAAGACAAAGATAAAATTTATATCGAAAAATTGAAAAAATAAGCGTGCCTAATAGTTTTAAATAAACTTTACAATGTTGTACGAGCGGTATCGATTCGATTTGTTAAAAATTAGACAAAATGACAGTGCACGTCCTTTAGGTTTACCTAAAAGTACAGTGCACGTCCTTAGCGTTTAAAAGTTGCACTGCAAATCCTTTACCTTTAATTTTGTTGCATTGCAAGTCCTTTATGGCTAACGGTGTTAACTTTTACCATTAAATCCCCCACGTGCCTCCCACGTGAGGGGTATATCCATCCATTCCCTTCATTATTCCCCTTTAAAACCCTAGTTTCCAAAAACCATCACCATTTCCCTTCATCCCTTCTACTAGAAAACTATATATTTTCTTACAAAAGTTTCCCACAAATTTCCCATAACTCAAATTTTGTTACAAATTTTGTACGGTTTTCTAACAAAAAAGAAAACCTAAAAAAACCCAAAACTTTTCTACAATTTTCCAACAAAATTTCCACACAAAAACCATTTGTAGCTCACAACATTTATTAGCTTTTCGACAAAATTCAGACAAACTAAACTAAAAGTTTATATAATTTGAAATCACAACAAAAAAAGTAATTAAAAAAATAAAATTTCTAAATTTCTCGGAAAGTTGTAACAAATTGATACCGTTTGCTACATATTTTCGACAAAAAAAGTTAATCTATTTTTCATTTGTTAATTTTTGAAAAGTAAATAATTTTAAAGAAAAAAATTTTAAATTAGTCGGAAATCTGTAGCAAATTGACATTAGTTGCTACGGATTTCCTACAAAAAAAAAACTTAATTCATTTGTAATTATTCATTTTTAGAAAAATAAATAATTTTAAAATAAAATGTAAAATTTGTGGAAAATTTGTAGCAAACTAACACCATTTACTACAGATTTTTTACAAAAAAAAAGTTACTTTATTTGTTATTTATCAATTTTAGAGAAATAAATAATTTTAAAAAATAAAGTGTTAGATTTGTCACAAATTTGTAGCAAACTAATCCCACTTGCTACAGATTTCCTACAAAAACCATTATTTATTTGTTATTTATAAATGTTAAAAAAATAATTTTAAAAATAAAAAAGTTAAATTTGTCGTAAATTTGTAGCAAACTAACACCATTTACCACAGATTTCCTACAAAAAAAGTTACTTTATTTGTTATTTATCAATTTTAGAAAAATAAATAATTTTAAAAAAATACAATGTTAGATTTGTCAAAAATTTGTAGCAAACTAATCCCACTTGCTACAGATTTCCTACAAAAACCATTATTTATCTGTTATTCATAAAAATTAACAAAATAAATAATTTTAAAAATAAAAATGTTAAATTTGTCGTAAATTTGTAGCAAACTAACACCATTTACCACATATTTCCTACAAAAAAATGTTACTTTATTTGTTATTTATCAGTTTTGGAAAAATAAATAATTTTAAAAAATAAAATGTTAAATTTTGTCAAAAATTTGTAGCAAAACTAATCCCACTTGCTACAGATTTCCTACAAAAACAGTTATTTATTTGTTATTTATAAATGTTAACAAAATAAAAAGAGTGAATTACAAGTTTTGTCCTTTATGTTTACATCAAATTGCAGGCGCTGTCCTTTTGGCCAAGAGTTTACAGGCAGTGTCCTTAACCTTTCAAAATCTTGCACGTTTTGTCCTTTAGGCCAAACCTGGTTAGAAATATCAGTTAAAAATGGTCATGTGTGATGTGCGTGAAGTGTGTTATATTTTAGATGTAGATTTAAGCCCTTTTTACACTTTTAGCCAAGTTTTAAATTTATAAAACACGATATTTACTAACACTAAACACACATATGGGCAAGTGCACCCATCGTGGACGTAGTATAGTGTTGGTAAGATACCGAGGTCGTCCAAGGACACAAGAGCTTTTAATACCGGTTTATCCTCAACGTCTAATCAAATCAAAAAGTGAGAAAAAATATTTTAAACTAAGAAAAATAAAAACTAACTAAATGCTGAAAAATAAAATAAAATAAAAACAGATAGACAAGATGAATCACTTGGATCCGACACGTGTGTTAGTATAACCTTTGATTATTTTCGCACTTTTGCACTTGTTTAAGAGATTATCTTAGTTATTGTAGTAGGCCCCTCTTTTGAAGGCGACGTTACCCTCAACCCAGTAGTTTGAGTCAGCAAGGATACAATCCTAAAGGGTCGGATTATTGAAAGATAATGAATTAAGTCATTAATGCAAATTGTGGTAGGCCCCGCTTTCGGCGGTGACGTTACCCTCGGCTAAGTAGTCTGAGTCAGCAGGGATACAGTCCTAAATAGCCGGGTTATAGTATTAATAGTAGTTAACTTATGAGGGGGTCAAAGAGTTTGGATCCCCGCCATCCAATACCTATGGGCATTGAAGGAGATCCTACTAAATTTGACCCAGGTCCCAAGCAGGACCTCTAAACACTGAACAAGGGCAAGACCTTTACCAAACCGTTCCCTTAACCCCCGACCAGGTAGCCAACATACCTCCATATAGACCGTGGAGATATGAATGGTGAAAATCTTTTATTTTATATAGACA
The DNA here is from genome assembly GCF_002127325.2 of Helianthus annuus. Taxonomy (NCBI): domain Eukaryota; kingdom Viridiplantae; phylum Streptophyta; class Magnoliopsida; order Asterales; family Asteraceae; genus Helianthus; species Helianthus annuus. The sequence continues at coordinate 106,892,010 of NC_035440.2, read as the reverse complement.
GTAAAATAACGCCAAGACACCACGGACAAACGATAAGGAAAGATCACCTTCAACATAAGTAACTAGTTATTAAAGTCATTAATACAAAACCAAATAAAAAGTGCAAAAGATTAAAAATAAAAAGTATTATACTAAACACTTGTCTTCACCAAGTGATGTAAGAGACTTAGGCAAACATGGCCTTGATTGTCAAAAACTCTTACGATCAATCTTGGATCCCGAGACGACTCACACACTCTATGATGGACAATGGATGATGGTGGTGGATGATGGTGTTATGGTGGTGGTGGGTGGTGGATGAAGTGTGAGAGAGGTGGTGTGCCAAGGGATGAGATGGAATGAAACCAAGCACCCCTATTTATAGGCTAAACAGAAGGCTGGGCACGGCCCCGTGTCCGCTGGACACGCCCCCGTGCTCGTCTGACACACTCTCTCTCTTCATTAATTGTAATTCGCAATTACAATTAATGCGCCTGCTGTACTTTCACCACGCCCCCGTGCCCGCTGGACACGGCCCCGTGGTGGGCAATGGAAGCTTCTACTAGTTTGTCTTTTCTGCTGCTTCTTGGGCACGGCCCCGTGTTCGCTGGACACGGGGCGTGTTCAGTCTTCTGTTTTCTCTTCTTTGCCTTGGGGGGTGCCGTTGAGGGTCCGGGCAGTCTACTTTTATTCCTTTTCTTGTATTTATGCTAGAATTAGTTGTCTTTTTGCTTCTTTTGTGATTTTGAGCTCATTTCATCCTGAAAATACAAAAGAAAGACAAAAACACTCTTTTTCCAACATTAGTACTTAAAAAGGGTTAGTTTTATGTCTTAATTGATGTGATTTATATGTTGCATTTTACACACATCAAATACCCCCACACTTGAACTTTTGCTTGTCCTCAAGCAAAACTCTTTAAATGTGGCTTACACTCCCAAATGGAATAGGTAGAAGAGAAAGTTTTTTAGCTTGTCCTAGAGTGTCGGGAATCCAAGGTCCTTGTAAGTTTTATTTTTATTTATTTACAATCCTATTCGTTATGATTTATTTTGAACGTTTCATAAGATAAATTGCTTATTCGGGCATAGCATGCCTTATTAAAATTCCATTTATATACAAGTTCACACACCTCGCGGGGGATCACTCAACACTCGGCCGAAGGTGTAGATTTTTTAGTGAATCACTCGTGAGCGGCATGGAACTTACGCCTTCCATAGGCTTGCCAAGCGATCAATCCTCCTCCTTTTTAACTTTATACCTTTGTAAATATCAAGAGGACTTTTTGGGTGAAGGGTTAGGTTTGGGCTAAAGGTGGGTGGTTGGGTTAGTGGTTAGTAAAAGGGTGAAAAGCGTAAAAAGCGTCGGTTTTCGTAAAACACTTTGTTTTTTTTTCTTTTTTCTTCTTTTTTTTTTCTTCACTTTTTTTTTATTCTAATGAAGCATTTTTCAAACAAGGTTTCTTTTGATGAGCTTGTTTGTTTATTGCTAACTTCATCTCTTTTTTTTTTCTTTTTTTTTGTGTCACAAGAAAACCGAGCTTTGTTACTAAAATAAAGGGTTTAAAATGAAAAAGGTTTTGGTGGGTAAAGGGTGTTTGTTTTGGGGAAAGAAACGAAAAGGTTTAGGCTCAAAGGGGTTAACTAGGGGGATTTTTGGGTAGGTGATAAAAAAAGAAAATTAATGGTGTAGAAAAAAAAAAAGGGTTAGTCCTAATGCCTCCATCATTTACTTACTCGGGTTTAAGTTGGTAAGGACCGGGAATGTAGCGTCGTGGCAAGTTCTAGAGTCGTAAGAAACAAGCGGCTATTCACACAAGAAACGAAAAATGAGCATTTAGTTTAAAGATGTATATTTGTATGCTCAATAAAGGCTCAAAACTCACTTTTGTGGGAATGGGTTTTTATGTGATCAAGTATATATAATCAAATTTTAACTAAGATTGTCATGCCGTTTCATAATCTTCTTATTTGGTTCTTTTTATCACGACGCTATCGGTTGTAAATTTATAAAAATATAACCTTTTTAGAACTTGTTATTCCCAAATTAAACCAAGACAAGTAAAAAAAATGAAAAGTTTTTGAAAAAATTTGGGGTGATTAGCGGTTCCAATAGAGTTTTGTATAAGGCTTGTTATTAGGACTTGCAAAATTCAAGGTTTTAGCATCCCCCCCACACTTAAATTACACATTGTCCTCAATGTGTTCCAAAAATAAGTTTTTCGGTTGATTAGAATGTGTAAAAGTGGGTTAAAAACAAGATTTTATGTTACTGGGTAGCTGAACACGGGGTGGTGTTGGCTGAGCACGGCCCCATGTCTAGACTGCCAGTACCAAAAGTAAACAGAAGGCTGGGCACGAGGGCGTGTTTAGTGAGTACGGCCCTGTGTCCAGGTACCTGAACTGGGCATTTCTGCAGATTTTTGGGCACGGGGGCGTGTTGGGTGAGCACGGCCCCGTGCTGAACTTGCTGTAATGAAGAAAAATTGTCGAGAGGCTCTGTTTTTGTGCTTGGGGTGTTGGTTCCAGCTTCCCTTAGTGTCCTTCACCATCCCGAGTGTGTTTTATTCCTGAAAATTAAAACTAAACTAGAAAGCATAAAAGTTAAACTAATCTAAAACTAAGGATAGTTCCGCGGAATGCCTCCGTGGTGCGCCACGTTCATAAGGGTCCTTGGCTAGACCCTCCTTATCAGGTGGTTCTGGCTCATCTTCAATTAGGGGGTCATTATTGCCAAAAGGATATTTCATTGAACGCTCAAGATCTATGCTCCTCTTGAATACCCCTAACTGAAGAGGTAAATTGTTAAATCTCCGGTTTTTCACAGTTTTATGAGTTTGTACAAAGGGTTTTCCCAAGACTAAAGGAGCGTCACCGAGGATGACAAAGTCGGTTGGGATTACCATTTGATTTGTTTGAACCAAAATATCTTCAACTACACCGATTGATTTTATCACTTTCCGATTGGATAGAAAAATGGGTATTTGAAGTGGAGTAAAATCACTAATACTTAACTTTTCAAAAATATAGTTAGGCATTATGTTAACACAAAGATCTTTATCAATGGTGATATTACTATTAAATGAATTTTGAAAGAAACATGGAACCGGTGTAATGTTAATTTCAAAAGGATCTTCTTTTATTAGCGAGGTTTGATCATTAGTTAACTTAACACTTACCATTTCTTTGATTTTAGTACTAGTGGTTAACTCTTTTAAAAACTTGGCATGAGGGGTTACTAAACAATGATTCTCGAAAGTAGGTGACAAGAGATTAATTTCTTCAAAATTAGACTCTTCTTGTAATTTAACGTTATTGGACTCACCTTTTTCATTGTTTAACTCATGTGTCGGTTTTTCACTTTCTTGTTCTTCCATTCTTACATTTTCAACTATCTCTACGTTATTATTACAATATAATTCTTCTCTTGCGCGGGACTCCTCTTCCCTTGCGCGAGATTCTTTCATGTAACGTTCGATAGTTTTAATGTGTTCTAATATCCTATTGGTCACTTCGGTGAGAGAAAAAGAATTTGGATCCTCAAAGCTTGAATCCGGTTGTTCGATCCTTGGCTCCTCATAGTACTCATATGAAGTAGATGGTTCATACCATTGTTCTTCATTGTAAGTATATGATGGGTAAGGGTCGAAACTTTGTTCTTCATAGTACTCATATGAGGTGGGTTGTTCACGCCATGGTTCCTCATAATAAGAATATGAAGGTGGTGGTTCATATCTTGAATCTTCAAAGTATGAGTATGAAGGCTCATACCTTGGTTCATCAAAATATGAGTATGAGGGAGGAGGTTCATACCTTTGGTTTTCATAGGGTGTGTATGAAGTTGATGGCTCGTACCTGGGCTCCTCATAATAGTTGTATGAATTGGATGGTTGATATGAGTTATTATATTGAACCGAGTGTGTGTTACGACAATTAGTGCAATAATTACCCCTATAATCATCCTCATCATAGGTGTAGTTGTAACCTCCTGAGTATTTATCCATAAGAATCACTCAGCAGACCACAACTGAGTCTCGGGACCAGAAAACAAAAATAAGACGGAAACAGAAGCTGGACACGGCCTCGTGTCTGGTGAACACGGCCCCGTGTTCAGGGTCTGTATCTGGGCGTTTTAATTAAGGTTACTGGTCACGTTGAGCACGGGGGCGTGTTCAGTGAGCACGGCCCCGTGTTCAGACTCTGTATCTGGGTATCTAGCTAAAAATATGCAGCACAGGGGCGTGTTCAGCGAGCACGGCCCCGTGTTCAGGCTACTGTAAATGCAAACTAAACTAAAATGCAGAAAAATGTGCGCGCGTTTTGAAAAGGTTTTGAAAAACTGATTAGGCCGTCGATTTTAAGCTTTCTTAAAATCCTTGTGTCCCCGGCAGCGGCGCCAAAAACTTGATGTGCGTGAAGTGTGTTATATTTTAGATGTAGATTTAAGCCCTTTTTACACTTTTAGCCAAGTTTTAAATTTATAAAACACGATATTTACTAACACTAAACACACATATGGGCAAGTGCACCCATCGTGGATGTAGTATAGTGTTGGTAAGATACCGAGGTCGTCCAAGGACACAAGAGCTTTTAATACCGGTTTATCCTCAACGTCTAATCAAATCAAAAAGTGAGAAAAAATATTTTAAACTAAGAAAAATAAAAACTAACTAAATGCTGAAAAATAAAATAAAATAAAAACAGACAGACAAGATGAATCACTTGGATCCGACACGTGTGTTAGTATAACCTTTGATTATTTTCGCACTTTTGCACTTGTTTAAGAGATTATCTTAGTTATTGTAGTAGGCCCCTCTTTTGAAGGCGACGTTACCCTCAACCCAGTAGTTTGAGTCAACAAGGATACAATCCTAAAGGGTCGGATTATTGAAAGATAATGAATTAAGTCATTAATGCAAATTGTGGTAGGCCCCGCTTTCGGCGGTGACGTTACCCTCGGCTAAGTAGTCTGAGTCTGCAGGGATACAGTCCTAAATAGCCGGGTTATAGTATTAATAGTAGTTAACTTATGAGGGGGTCAAAGAGTTTGGATCCCCGCCATCCAATACCTATGGGCATTGAAGGAGATCCTACTAAATTTGACCCAGGTCCCAAGCAGGACCTCTAAACGCTGAACAAGGGCAAGACCCTTACCAAACCGTTCCCTTAACCCCCGACCAGGTAGCCAACATACCTCCATATAGACCGTGGAGATATGAATGGTGAAAATCTTTTATTTTATATAGACAGTAAAATAACGCCAAGACACCACGGACAAACGATAAGGAAAGATCACCTTCAACATAAGTAACTAGTTATTAAAGTCATTAATACAAAACCAAATAAAAAGTGCAAAAGATTAAAAATAAAAAGTATTATACTAAACACTTGTCTTCACCAAGTGATGTAAGAGACTTAGGCAAACATGGCCTTGATTGTCAAGAACTCTTACGATCAATCTTGGATCCCGAGACGACTCACACACTCTATGATGGACAATGGATGATGGTGGTGGATGATGGTGTTATGGTGGTGGTGGGTGGTGGATGAAGTGTGAGAGAGGTGGTGTGCCAAGGGATGAGATGGAATGAAACTAAGCACCCCTATTTATAGGCTAAACAGAAGGCTGGGCACGGCCCCGTGTCCGCTGGACACGCCCCCGTGCCCGTCTGACACTCTCTCTCTCTTCATTAATTGTAATTCGCAATTACAATTAATGCGCCTGATGTACTTTCACCACGCCCCCGTGCCCGCTGGACACGGCCCCGTGGTGGGCAATGGAAGCTTCTACTAGTTTGTCTTTTCTGCTGCTTCTTGGGCACGACCCCGTGTTCGCTAGACAAGGGGCGTGTTCAGTCTTCTGTTTTCTCTTCTTTGCCTTGGGGGGTGCCGTTGAGGGTCCGGGCAGTCTACTTTTATTCCTTTTCTTGTATTTATGCGAGAATTAGTTGTCTTTTTGCTTCTTTTGTGATTTTGAGCTCATTTCATCCTGAAAATACAAAAGAAAGACAAAAACACTCTTTTTCCAACATTAGTACTTAAAAAGGGTTAGTTTTATGCCTTAATTGATGTGATTTATATGTTGCATTTTACACACATCAATGTGTAATGCATATGAGGGTAAAAATGGTAATTCCCTCTCAACCCTTTCAAACTCAACACTCACTCCATCATCTTCCCCAATTTCTAGGGTTTAAGCCCCCTGCAACTCCAACACCAATGGCCGCTTCAATCCACATCAATCTTCTTCTATCTACCTCAACTAACAAATTAAATCTCCTCCAAATCAGTCTTATTCGACAAAGGTCAATGAACCTCCGTTTCATTCTCTCAACAAATCTCATCCATAAAGCTAAAAAAAACCCAACAATGGCGGCCTCTGAGTTGTTGTAGAGAAGATAATCGGAATCGACCTCGGAACTACTAATTCCGCCGTCGGAGCGATAGAAGGCTAAATACCGTGACACCACAGCAAAGGTATGACCGTTTCATATCCCAATTTAACGCTCCAATATACGCTCTCTGTTTTTTAAACAATCAAACCCTAAATTCGTTCAAAATTTGTTCATAAAATCACCTCAATTTCATGATCACACTTCAATCCAACACCCCTAGATTACTCGTTCCATCAAGATCTTTCTCAATTGCTCAATCGTTCAGTTGTTCAATTGTTCAATCCCCTGTTTTCAGTTTGCGAAAATTGGGGATGAAATAATGAAACTGATATGTAAAACCCTAAATTCTTTAGAAATCTGGTTATAAATCGCCACAAGTTTATGAACCCGGTTCAATTAAACATCATATTTCTCCGTTCAATCAAGATCTTGTGCAATCCCCTGTTTTCAATTTGCGAAAGACTAGAGACCTGTTGGTTGAACAAATTGCAAAGAGGCAGGCGGTTGTGAGGGTTATAAATGGGGGATAGAAAGGGTTGAGAGGGAAATTACCATTTTACCTTCATGTGCATTGCACATGTCAGTTTTTACCTAAGATTTCTAACCAGGTTTGACCTAAAGGTCAAAACGTGCAAGATTTTTAAAGATTAAGGACACCGCCTGTAAACTTTTGGCCAAAAGGACAGCGCTTGCAATTTGATGTAAACATAAAGGACAAAACTTGTAATTTACTCAAATAAAAATGTTAAATTTGTCTTAATATTGAGTTTGCTGGTTCTGGGTCTCACATACCAGCTAATTACGAGAAGCGAGTATAAGAGCCAGTTGGTTTTGCAGTCAAAGTATACAAGAGAGGGGGGGGGGGATGAGAGAGCGTATGTTTTTTATTTATTTAAATTTTTTGTTTTTAAATAATAAGTAAAAAAAGACCAATTTGCCCTCAACTTAACAATTAAAATTGACTGGCCCAACCTGAAATTTGATATACAAATAAAGGACAAAACTTGCAATTCACTCTATTTATAATTATTCTGACACTTTTACGAGCTGAAGACATTCATTTGATAAAATTTTAGGTCGCGTACGCGAAACAACTTAAAGACTTGTATGGGGATATAGAATGTGATGATTTAGCTTTGTGGAAGAGTCTGCATCCTGAACGCAAGGGTCGCAAGATGTTTGGGATAGGATCTTCTGATCCTGATTATATAGTGACCGGGAAAAATCATCCAGAATTTGCGGGTCATTAGATGATGCCCGACACTCGCAGGGGGTATCATTATTTACTCATGTTATTTTGATATTGTAAAAAAATTTAAGTATTGGGAAGAATGAGTTTGCTGAGAACCTTGATATAGAGATCATTACTTTTTAAATTGATTTTAAGGGTATATATAAAATTATCAGCTAAAAAATATAGTGTAATCTGGTGTTCGAATGCCAAATGACTTGCATGCTTTTGTAACTATAATAAAATTTTCAGAAGGACTATTGAGATTCCTGGTGTTTTGCATTTTGAATGTGTTGATATATCTGAATCTGTTGTGCTAACTGAAAAGAACCGGAAACTATTCTGTTGGTCTAATGCTATGCATTTGTTTTTGAAAAAATAGATGGGTTTTTTAAGTAGTGTGTATGAAAGACCACAACTACTTAAATTTTGGCTATGCAATTGAACAGGTGTAACTAGATAATTTTATCTTGAATTCTCAACTCTTTCATGGTGAATTATATTTGGGTTGTGTTTTAGGTTTGCTTCTAGTGTTTGGCAAGTTGCTTGAAATAAACCTATGATAAAACTGGTGGGTCAATATTTTTTAATTTTCATTCTCTAACTCTCAAATGTCAGTTTCTTGGCAAAAGGTGTTTTGGACGATTTTAACATATATGCACTTCATATTCGTGTGTACTTAATGGTCTAGATGACTAGATGGTTTACCACGACCCGAATATCGTATTATTGTTAAATGATATGTGAATTTTGACTCTATGTTTTTGTTAATACGTATTAATTATATCTTTTTGTATAACTTTTAGCTTCAAAAGGTTCAAGAGGAATTAGAAAAAGAACGGGAGGCCCGACAAAACATAGAATCTCGGTTCGAAAAATTTCAACAAGAGCGCGAGAACGAGCGGGCCGACCAAGCGGCATGGCAAAAACTTTTGGAAGAAAAGCTGAAAAGCATCAGAAATAAGTAAAAACTCTCGTCTAGTTAAGTATTGTAATGTTAAACAACGGATTAGTTTTGATTGCTTTTAATTATGATTTTTTGTGCGTTTTGGAATGTTTTAAAATTTTTGGAATGTTTGGAATATCTCGGAATGTTGCTTTAATATTTTTGGAATGTTTTAGAATATTGCTGCCACTATTTTTGGAATTATAATAGTAATTTTGATGCATTTTTTTTCATAAAAAATGGTTTTATTTAATTTCTTTAATTTGTTACAGTTTGTCACAAATTTGTAGCAAACAGATGCAGGATTTTTTTTCTGAGTTGTAGGAAATTTGTGGCAACCTTCAAAAAATATTTTTTTTTTGGTTTGTAGGAATTTTGTCGTAACCTTTAAATTTTGTTTTTTCTTGGTTTGTAGGAATTTTGTCGTAACCTTTAAATTTTGTTTTTCTTGGTTTGTAGGAATTTTGTCGTAACCTTTAACTTTTGTTTTTTTTTTTTTTGTTTGTAGGAATTTTGTCACAAAACTTAAAAAAAACTTTTTTAAGTTGTAGGAAATTTGTCGCAACATTAAAAAATATATTTTTTATTTGTAGGAAATTTGTAGCAAAATGTTAAGAGAAAGTTTTATAATTTTGTAGGAACTTTGTCGCAAAATAAAATAATTATTCATAATTATGGATAATTTTTGTCATTAGTGTTATTAATTTTAAAAGTAAAATATCATAAAATAAAATACAAAAATAGGCATAATTGTGGAAGAATTGTAGGAAAAACATAAGAAAACGGTTTGTAGGTATTTTGTGGCAACATTTGTGACGATATATATTTGTCAAAAAATTGTGGGAAATTTTGTCATAGTTTTGTAGCTAACGTGATTTTCGACAATTTTATTTTGCACGTAATTTTTTGTAGCAAATCTGTGAGTAAGACCAATTACCTACAAATTTGCTACAAATTTGGCTGTCACAAAGGAGACAGTTTTCTAGTAGTGCTTTCATCTGTAACCCTAACCCCATACGTATTTTCCCTTCAACAAAAAATTGGAACCCTAACGAACTGATATCTCCAATTCAATGTCAGTTGTGTATTGTTCTTGTGGGAGAGAAGCTACAATTATGATATCTAGGACAAATCGCAATCCTGGACGTCGCTTTTATGGTTGCCCTCAAAAGGTATGTGATTTTTGGTTGTCGATTAACTGCAGATAATTAATTTTTCTTTTCGCAGGGTTGTCGAGGATTCATTCAGTGGGTAAGTGATGGACCGTTAGATACAATGCCAGCATTGTTGAGGGCCATAAACTTCCTTGAATCTTCTAATGAACAACTGCTAACTTCCAACCGTTTGCTTGAGGAAAAACTAAAAGAAACTGAAGCTGAAAATATGAAATTGAGGATGTATTTGACTGTTATTGTCGTTGCTGTTATTGTGATTGTCATGGCTAGGTTGTTAGGGTAATGGTCATTGCTGTATTAGTGGTTTAATGAGTAGGTAGTTTTAGTAATGGTTCAATACCAAGTAATGTAATGGTTTAACGAATTGTAATGGTTCAATACCAAGTTTTTTTTTTTTTTTTTTGTAATGCTTCAATACCTTGTTGTTTGTGTAATGGTTCAATGTATTGGTTTAAATCTGTTTAATGGAATGTAATGGTTTAACTAAGTGCAATGGTTCATTACCAAAAGTCAACAGATGCCAAAATACCAAAAGTTTAAAAAGTAGCAACAGCAAGCAAACACACATTGTTTAAGTGTTACAAAAGAAAAACATACTACAATTTTTTTTTGGAGCAACAGCCTTCTTTCCGACAACCTTCCGACCCTTCCCACTTGCAGCAACAACCTTCTTTCTAACAGCCTTCATACTCTTCCCACTTGCAGCAACAGCCTTCTTTCCAGCATCCTTGTTAGCCTTTCCAGTTTTACCCTTCTTCACCCCAGTCCCACTAGTTGATGCTTCATATTTTTGGCCTTTACAAGTTCTGCTGTTATGACCCTTCTCCCCACACTTTTGACATGTAACTGTCACATTCTTCTTTGACAGTTTAATAAGCTTGGTCCCATCTTCTAACTCAACAGCTGACCTATTTCTTTTTTTTTTTTGGGTCTGCCCACTTGCTTGTGATGCACAGGTGGAGTCAAAGTGGTTGCTACCCCGGATTTTGCCCACATAGATCTACCATTGATTGGGAAAATCTTGTGGTCGTAAACTTTCTTCCAAGTGTCCAACTTGTAAACCTGGTGCACCCAATTCTCTGGTATCTCAACCTATTTCACCACAAGTTAAATTACAAACAAGCTGTACAATATATAAGTCAAAGACTGTTACAATTTGTTTACCTTTTGCCCAAAATTAGCCATATTCCAGTTGGTTGCTACGGCATGTTTGCAAGGGATTCCACTAACTTCCCATTTTCTGCATGAACACCATTTTTGGACAACATTTACAACACACTGATCACCCTTGTGAGAAACTTCATATTCTTCCCCTCCATTCCAACTAACATTGTATTTTGCAGCCTCAAGCTTGATGATATCAAATTGCAAAGTTGCATATGGTGTCAAAAGGCCATTACTTTTATCAAGCACTTGCAAGACATTAACTATCCTCCTCATTAGATATTCTCTAATATACTCAAGTGCTGTAATTATAGGCTTATCTCTACCATCTATGATCTTAGAGTTGAAAACTTCACACATATTGTTTAGGAGCATGTCTGAGTGTGCCCTTCCTATTTAATCAAATCAACATATACTACATTAATATTCATTCCTAATTTACCCAACAAATTTAAAAGAGAGTATACTAAAAGTGTTACCTGAAAAGTGAGACCTTGACCAGTGTTTTGGATCTATATTGGACAACCAGAGATGTGCTTCAGTGTTCATTTTTTGAAGCTCATCCATTTCTTTCTGAAAATGTACAACAGTAGTGGCACATGCAAGCTTCCAGAGCATATCCTTATATTCTTTACCTTTAAAACCTGCTGCTTTCATGTTCTCATGTATATGTCTGAGACAAAATCTGTGCTCAGCACTTGGATAAAGGCTACTTATTGCTTGTAGAATTCCCTGAAAGTTAGTTATCACAATTAGATCAACAGTTAGTAAATGAATGATATTAAAAATCTAACCTTTTGTCTATCACTAATGAAGGTGTAATTAGAGTTGCTTGCAAGACCCAAGTCATCACCAAGACACTTTAGGAACCATGTCCAAGAATTGATGTTTTCTGCTTCTACAACTGCATATGCTAAAGGGTAGATGCAGTTGTTTGGATTAACTCCAACAGCACTTAGAATTTGTCCAGGGAAAGGGCCTTTCATAAAAGCTCCATCTAGCCCAATTAAATCTCTTCCAATTGCCTTAAAACCTTGCTTTAATGGCCCTAAGCAAATGTATATCCTCTTGAATTGCCTAGTGGACGAATTAACATCTGCAACAGGTTCAACCTCCACATGTACAGTAGTTCCTGGGTTGGTCCTCATCAACTCTTGGATGTAATCTCGTAGTAGGCCATATTGTAACCTGTAATCTCCATGTAACTGCTTTAGTGCTTTAGATCTGGCTCTCATAGCCTTCACCCTTGATATATAGATCTGGTATTTCTTTTGGAACTGGTCTCTTACAGCCTTCACTGGTATTTGCGGATTCTCTTCGATCTGCTCTATTAGATCTTGAGCTAAGAAAGTGGAAGTTGCTTGCCAAATTGTCCTACTTTCTAGACATTTATGTTCTGCATTTAAACTCTTAACCACCCAACTTTCTAAGTGTTTGTCTTTGGATACCAACAAAACAAAAGGACAACCATATTCTTTGGGATTTGTCTTGTAGCCCCTCCCACCAATGTTTTTCTTTTTTGGTACCTCAACTTTGCAAATGTGTAATCTTGCTGCTTCAGATTTAGTCCTTTTGCAGTTTGGACTGGTTCTTGCACCTTCCACATCAGCAACAGGTTTTTGACCTTTTTGACTTGATGGTCCAGCATCCACATGGGCCTCACATCTTGCTGCTTCAGATTTAGTCCTTTTGCCTTTTGGACTGGTTTTTGCACCTTCCACATCAGCAACAACCTGCTGACCTTTTTGACTTGATGGTCCAGCATCCACATGGGCCTCACACTTCTTTTTCCTAATTCTTTTATGTTTCTCACCAGGCACATCACCATCACATACAACCCTCAACCTCTCCTTATCATCTTTAACTGTTTTCAATAGCCTTCTTGATTCCACTGTATACTTCCTTAAAAATGCCTTTACCTCCTGCTTGTTTGCAAATTGTTGACCTACATAGAAACCGGAAGCTTTTCCATGAGCTTTTGTTAGTGATTTTAAGTTCCTGCTCCTAATACTCCCAATATTGTCATCATCACTTGCACTATCAAAGTTTTCATTATCTAGCACATCTAAATCCAAATTTAACTCAGTCTGCACTTGATCACCCTCTTGCTCAACAAGAAACTCGAAATCTCTCATATCAACCTCATTCTCTTCCATCTAATTCTCCAAATCTACAATGTAATCACTGTCTTCATCTTCATCTTCCTGCCCACTTTGATCACTGTCCTTATCTCCATCACTGTCTTCATCTTCCTGCCCCCTTTGATCACTGTGTTCACCATCCTGCCCACTTTCAATATACACACTTGATTGTGTGTCAGGAAAAGGATGGATATTTGTGTTGCCATGCTCAAGGTACACATCAATAAACCTTATGTTATTTTTAACAAAGTTAAGAAGTTCTTGTATCCCTAAATCATCAAAGGAGACAATGCCATCATCTAAATCAATGGAACCTGGTTTTCTGAAATGGAAAAATGTCGGAATTTCATCTTCGTAACCTAACTCCCTCCTAATCAGCTGCAATTCGTGATTACTGAACCTTTCAACAGTCAAAAGATCTATATTACTTTGCTTTCCATTCACGTAATCACGACCTGGATAGTTTGTGAAGTAACCCCCGTGATTCAATACGATAGAAAAGAGTTCCGGATACATATCTGCAAATGATTACAAACCATAATCAGTAGAAATCCTCCATGTATAACCAAAATTCTAACTTTAAATCATACCTAGGACAGTATCGTCGAAATCCTCATCTTCGCCTCGTATATGAAATGCACCACCAGGCTTCACTACTGGATCGGGATCCATCGTTTGAAGTGAAATGTTGAGGGAAAAGGAACGATTCTCTGAATATTGGGGTTAGGGTTAAAACAGAGAGAGGAAGGGGATTTAGTGAAATGTTGAAGACTGGGTTTTAAAGGGGAAGAATGAAGGGAATGGACGGATATACCCCTCACGTGGGAGGCATGTGGGGGATTTAATGGTAAAAGTTAACACCGTTAGCCATAAAGGACTTGTTGCAAACGAAATTAAAGGTAAAGGATTTGCAGTGCACCTTTTAAACGTTAAGAACGTGCACTGTACTTTTAGGTAAACCTAAAGGACGTGCACTGTCATTTTGTCTAAAAATTATGTGCGTTGTAAATTGAAAAAATAAATACAATGGTTTATTAATCAAACAAAAAGTAAAGTTGTTATATGCCTAAAAATTTAGTGACATGTGTTTTACAATAATAGAAAACTATAAAAGCAAATATTGATACTAGTTCTAATACCGGTACGAATTTTATTTGGTGCAAAAAAGGGAGGAGTGGGATGGGGCGTAAAAGAGTGACGTTATTCAACATGTGACACACACTTTTATTATTATTATTATTATTATTATTATTATTATTATTTTATATTTAAAATTTATATAAAATCTATTAAATTTAATAAAAAACCATTACTACTAATTAAACAAATAAAATTAATAAAAAACATAACATAATTTAAAAAACTAAAAACATTACATAACTTAAAAAATTAAAACATTACATAACTTAAAATTAAACGCTAACCTAAACATACCTAACCAAAAAATCTTATTATTTGCCATGTCGCGACGTGTTTGAAGTCACGGCTTTACGTGTGCCTGTAGTCGACGAGGGCAACTTGGATAACGTCGTCATTGGTGAGCTCACCATCGTCGCTGTCCATAGCGTTGACAAGCATCTCAAATCTCGAATTAGTCATATGAATAATCCTGAAACGTCAACAAAGTCGTCCATGGTTTGGGTGGCATCACCCCTGCGCATACAAAGTTGTTGGAAAACTCATGCCCAAGAATCACACAACACAATGTCCTCTTCTTCGTTCCATAGATTTATTGTCATTTTGAAGAGTTTGTGAGAAATGAGATGAAAGTCGAAAGATTTTGAAGATAAAAAATGGAAGAATGAGTTTAGATTAAATAAGAGGAGTAAATTTGAAAAGTAATTTTTTAGAAAGAACCGTGGGGGCAACGACTAGATTTCACACCCAACTAGGTCATGTCACGTTGCCACCCCAAAGCCTAGGGGTGAGCAAAAAGCAAAACCCGACCCTGCAAAAAGCAAAACCCGACCCTACCCGACCATTACCCGACTCGACCCGAGGACCGATCAAACATAAGATACATAACTGATTCACTACCCTTAATATAGGGTCGGTTCCGGGTTTTTATGTAATCGGGTTTGTCGGGTATTAAGTATAAGAACCGACACAACTTATTTCATTTTTAGCATGTTTTGTTATGAACTTGGGAAGACTATTGTACATTCACAAACCACCATCTGATGATAAAGAAACACAACATTCTTCTTGATTTCGGCCTAATGTATTTCAATCTGTGTTTCTATTTCAATCCATTAACGATGGTGAGCTATTTTCTTTATTAATTTTCATTCAAATGTTATTGATAGTCATGCCTAATTTGAACTAATTTGACCACGCAAGTATAATATGTTTGTTGTATATTAAGTAGTTCTATAATAGTGAATACGAATTTGCATGTATTTCATGCTTTATGGGGTGTTTATGCTTCAATCTAATGTTTATTATCAATGATTAATCTCTTGGCACACCAAGTGTTCGATAAAGTGTCCGAGTGAAAATTTTGACGTAAAATATTACCAAAGGTTGTTGTTTTTGATGAATTGCACTACCAAACGTAGATAAAACCTTCTAACCAAAAATTCATAACTTAAACATCCAAGAATTCAAAAAGTATTGAGCAATGCAAATTCAATGCAGATGGTTTCTTTCTCTATATGAATGTATCATGGGAGCATCATGTAGTCGTTGTATGTTATATATTTTAGGGATTCAAGCCACAATCGCTATTGGGCTATGGCCTAATCTTTTTTAAGTAGCACTTTAGTTCGGTCCATAGGTCAAGTCGGGTTTCACCATGAAAAGAACCGAGAACCAACCCGATTTTATATGAAAAATTGGAATCGATCTAAATACCTAGGTACTTGAGTTCGGGTCGGGTTGCGTATATTTTCGGTTCGGTTCTCAGTTATTTTCGGTCCGGACCTAAACTTGCTCACCCCTACCAAAGCCCCCTACCTCCAACTCTACGCTGCCCTCCACGCCATTCCCGGGGTGGTGTGCCCGGTGTGAAGAGGCCACTACGCCACAAACCCACGCCCACTCCATGTGGTCTTACTAATTTTCCGTCTTTAACTCCTTTTAAGGCTACAAATGGGGTGGGGTCTATTCAAGTCCCACAAATAACAAGATATAAAAGAAATTTGCCGTTAAAAAAAATCCCTTTTAAGGCCACTTACCCGTGTAAGTTGCGTTTTAATTGATTCCATAAGCTGGCATGGTGTTGATGAGGTGTCATGAATATCTGCTAGCATCCTCTCAAAGTTAATATCGACAATGTTAACTTCTTTAGCTAATAAAATATTTGATGTTTCTGTCTTGGTGGATTTTGTGGAAATTCAGGAATGGGAGGGTGTGCAAGGAGCTTTATGACTAGATTAATCAAAAGATCCATGTCTTTTCTTTTAATTGTATCAAAAAGTCGGCAGAAAAAACTCTCCGTTCGATAGACAAACTTGTTGAACCGCATACAAGATATCTGGTCCCTTGAACGACAAATAATGTAATGCACCAACAAGAATTCGATATAACTTGAGGTCCTAAACTAGGGGATCGTAAGACCAACTCAGAGTTGGTGTCAACAGGGGTAGTGATCGACTTACGCTTAGAGATATAAACATTCCTTCTTTATTGCGAATAGAACTAAGAACCACATCAAGCAAAAAGTTGATGTTATACTTGAAAGCCTTTGTAAATTGCTTTTTGGTTTGACTAGTTAACTGATCATCACTAGAAGTTGATAATCAATAGGAACCGCTCCATCAGCGACTACTACGTTATTAGCAACCATGCATAAGTAGCAACAAGGCGATCAATGGTAACTAAGTTACAGTTGACGTAAGTCAGTCATTGTTGGAAATCAGGCCTTCTTCAATATAATCAACAAAACATTTAACAAGAGAAAATACTTTGATTTTTATTGAAGGTACATCAACCCTAAACATATAACCCTTATTTATACTATACATAGACTAGAATTAGGAAACCTAAATAATTATAAAATAAAACTACCAGAAATAATTAATCTTCCACAAAAAATAAACTAAACCACTTAACATTCTCCAACTTTTGAGTTATAACAAAATTAGTACCAACAGTCATCAACAGTAACTAAGTTACTACTAATAAAGTTCTTGTAGTATAATTAACCGTTAGCTGTTTAAACCGTCAAATGACACACTTTTTCACGAGCCATTGTGTCATTTGAACTAAACATTGTAATAGTTTATAGTTCCTAACTATAAAACAAAAGTGTGTCTTCTATTGGGGTACAAGTTTTACAACATAAAGACACATTCTCATTTTTTTTATTCCTTCGAATTATCTGATTGAGTTTTTGAGAATACAACGAAATACCTTAAGTTAACAATGATTAATCACGTTTTAGAATATCAAGACAACTACAAACTACAAAACATATAATATTTTACTCTATTATTCGTTCTGAACATGTTGAGTAATTGAAAGTGGGTAAAAAATGTTTATAAGATGACTCAAATTTTTCTTGTTTTTGTACCTATTGGGCTATTTTTATTTAAAATATGTTTTGCCATGCCATATGCATTTCGGAATGAGCTGCCATTCGGTATTCAATTCAGTTCAAAGAATCTCTGTTACAGAACCTATAAAGGGGTATGGTCCCAAAAAGTCGCGCAAACCTGAGATCAGGTTGCGCGTGAGACCATACTCCTTAACACAACAAGGTGCTAACAACAACCTTGCGCGGCCTACATCACTCTACGATTATCCCGCGCGAGGGAATGCACACAACAAACCCAGATATCAGCACTTAACATGAAACAATGGAAGAAATGAGCCACTCGGTAGGGAAGCGCGCGGCTACCTACAGTAGTACACAAGGTACAAATGGCAGTAAAAGGAGCCAATGAGCGTCTAGCAGGCTCTGGTCAATCGTGCGCCACGATCGTCTGACGAGAAGTACACAAGGACGCCTACATGGCACCAATCAGAGGACGGAGATAACTGTCCCACGATCTCCACTCGTCTGCTGATGACAGAAGGACAACAAGGCCGACAACAATGACACGTGGCTCCAATCAAGGTGTGCCAGCACCAACGAGCGTCTAGAAGCCACTAAGCGGTCGACGCCAGTGAGACAAAGAGCATATCCGTTTTGTTGTCCGCTTCCGGCCCAAGGCCCATCAGCCCATAACCCCTCACACCTCTCCGGCTATAAATAGAGACCTTACTTCACAGGTTAAACATTCTATTCTCTCGGCTCTTACTCTTAACTACTTAATTACTCTCAAAGCAGTCGCTTATTCTCACGCCGGAGCCCGGTTAAGAGGGAAACCCCCACATTCCCCTCTTAACGAGTAACGGTGTTCTGTTTTACAGGTTGATTAACCAGTCGGAGCTCAAATACCTAAAAGAAGATTAACCTCTATGATAGGAACATAAACCCACCTAATTAATACCTTAATTAGATCAGTGTTTCTTCATTGGCGCCCACCGATTTTTTCTATAACCACCCTCATCTTCTTTATTTGAGCCTTTTACATCTTTTCATCCTTCGACTATGACTGGTCAAGGAATCTTTCCAGAGTTCGGCTTCGGAGCCAACTCTAACACGGTCTTGGGTGAAGGAGTCCAAAACCTCCAAGCCCAAGTCGAAGAAATAGGTGAAGTTGAGATCACCAACACGGGGGGTCAGCGCGGGAGCGTTACCCGTATCACACAAATGGTTACCCCAGGTAACAACGGCGAAGGACCGTCCAACCCGGCGCCAGCTCAGAATGTCTCGGCATTGTTAGGTTTACCAGAAGGCGAAACCCCGGCTTCCTGGTACGCCAAAAACCTTGCCACCATAAATGCAGCCTACCAATCACTGATTGCGCAACAGTCCGTTTTGACGGCAGATCCGTCTTTGGTCACCCCTCAGAGTCAAGGGGTGCGCCAAATGCCGCCACCATCTAACCACCAGGATAGAACCAACAGGCCTCCTCCTGCACGACGCCAGAGTGTCCCAGAGACGCGCGATACAAGAGGGGAAACGGATAGTCACTACGTCTATCCGTCGAACCTCCAACGAGGCCCTGTTCACAGCCGGCTTGCGCCGCGCAACATGAACCAAGAGTGGGAAGAAACAGACCCATATGATCCCACATGGGAAAGGGACGAAGAATCGTCAGCCTTTAATCGTTTGCCAAAAAACCATGAGTTTTATAAGCCAAGACAACATATTGGCTACACAGAAGAAGCTGAAAGAGACTTCCGCCTGGCATACCGACCAGCGGAAGCTGCGGAACACTCAAAGTTTATCCCCAAAATTGCACTCGCACCACTGTCAAGAGAGAAGCTACCCCCGACTGTCGGGAAGTTCAATGGATTGACTGATCCAGATGATCACGTCAGAACGTTCACTAGTGTGGGCTGCATGGGAGGTTGGAACATGCCCATGTGGTGCCACCTATTCATCCAAACCCTTACCGGGGCGGCTCGCGCCTGGTTCGACAGCCTTCCGCCTGGGAAGATAAAATCATGGACAGACTTCAAGACACAATTCTTAAGCTATTTTAGCCAACAACGTCGCTATCAGCGTGATACGGCGGAAGTAGAAGATATATGGCGAAGGGATGGTGAAGGTCTGGAGGACTTCATCACGCGTTTCAACAAAGAATGTTTAGAGATTGGCGGCGTCAGTGAGCAACTCATGCGCTGCCACTTCAAGAAGGCTATACGCTGTGATAGCCTCATTAGAACCATCACAGGCAAAGATGGGATGCCAAAAGAGTGGGATAAGCTGATGGAAGCAGCGAAGATCGTCGCGCAAACCGAGGAATCCCTTGCTGGTGGAAAGGGTTATTACTCCGAAGATCGATTCTCAAGAGCAAACGAGAGGCCGCGCGACAACAATAACAAGCGCAACAAATACAAAAATAACGATTGGAAATCTGAAAGACCACGAGGCCGGGAAGACAGACCGCGCTACAGAGAAGATGCGCGAGAAACAATTGATCGAATTGGTTACAAGAAATCAGTCAGAGATGACAACCGCGATAAACACTGGACTCCGCTCACGAAAACACCAAAAGAGGTGTTGATGACGGAGAATCACGATTTTAAGGCTCCCAGGCCTATGACAAACAAGAAAGGGCAAGACCCCAATTTGTACTGTGATTTCCACAAAGACTCTGGGCATTTGACCGATGACTGCTACAGTTTGCGCCAGGAAATCGAAAGAGCGCTCAAAAGCGGCAAGCTAAGCCATTTAGTGAAGAATGTGCGCAAGGACACCCGTCAGCTCCAGCGTCACGATGAAGGTAGCCACAAAAAGGTGAGACGGCTAGAGACTCACATGGTCAACGGACCAAGATACACCGCGAGAGAAAAAGGCAAACGGCCCTACGAGCCTTCTTGGCAAGAACAGCAAGTCATATTCCCAGTAGTGCGCGGCGGTCCTCGCGCCACACGACCCGTCGTCATTACTGGTATAATTGGTCAC
The DNA here is from genome assembly GCF_002127325.2 of Helianthus annuus. NCBI lineage: Eukaryota > Viridiplantae > Streptophyta > Magnoliopsida > Asterales > Asteraceae > Helianthus > Helianthus annuus. The sequence continues at coordinate 106,871,518 of NC_035440.2, read as the reverse complement.
TATGAAACAGAATACATCTTCATCGACCCAGGAAGCACAGCCGACATCATCTACGAACAATGTTTCAATCAATTCGATGAAGAAGACAAAGCGAGACTCGAGCCAGTCGATTATCCTTTGTCCGGCTTTTGCAATGAAATGGTCTTCCCTCTCGGCCAAATCAGTTTCCCCGTCACGTTCTCTGACGGGAAACACTCAAGAACAGCAACCGTAAACTTCATGGTAATGCCAGTGAAGTCAAGACATGATGTACTCATTGGAAGGGAAACACAAGGCGAGCTAAACATGGTGACTTCAACACCTCATTCTGCCATAGGTTTCCCTACCAAGACAGGCGTCGCAATCATATACGCCAAGAAAGAAGTGATGTCAACTGAAGAGCTGCGCCCAACAAAAGCGGCGAAGGTCTCTACGACCGAGCCAGAAAAATGGGTCTTAAACCGCAAGTACCCAGAGCAGACAGTGACAATTGGCCACGCCATTTCGTCAGACATCAGAAAACGTTTAAAGCAACTGCTGTTCCGCAACATGGATATATTTGCCTGGACCCCGTCAGACATGACCGGCGTCCCGCGCAACATAACTGAGCATTGCTTAAACACGTACCCTTCTGTAGAACCAAAAGTCCAGCGAAGGCGCAGCCTAGGCGCGGATAAGACAAAAGCGATGAATGAGCAAGTATGTGAGTTGCTCAAGGCTGGAATCCTGAGAGAGGTAAGATACCAAAGCTGGGTCGCGAACCCAGTAATGGTGGAAAAGTCAAATGGCGGATGGCGCATGTGTGTAGATTACACCGATCTCAACAAAGCATGCCCAAAGGATTGCTATTCCTTGCCAGAGATCGATAAAAAGATTGACTCCCTCGCGCCTTACAGATGGAAGTGTTTCTTGGATTGCTACAAAGGTTACCATCAGGTGCAGATGAAGCTTGAGGACGAAGACAAGACAGCCTTCAGGACTGATCTTGGAATATTCTGCTACACCAAAATGCCTTTTGGTTTAAAGAATGCAGGCGCGACATACCAACGCCTCATGGACAAGACCTTTGCTGGAGACATTGGAAAGCACATCGAGGTTTACATTGACGATCTGGTGATCAAGAGTCCCGAAGAAGATCAGATGCTGAAGGATATTGAAAAGACGTTCAACTCTCTGCGCGGCGTCAATATGAAACTAAATCCTGCCAAATGTTCTTTTGGTATGGAGGAAGGGAAGTTCCTGGGTTTCATCGTCACAAACGGCGGTTTCAAAGTGAACCCAGAGAAAGTACAGGCTATTGAGCGAATGCCATCACCGCGAAACATAAAGGAGATGCAACGTTTGGCCGGCCGACTGGCCGCGCTTAATCGTTTCCTATCTAATCACGCCGCGAAATCATATCCTTTCATCAGTACACTACGCAACTGTGTAAAGAAGCAAGAATTCAGATGGACACCGGAGGCAGAGACAGCTTTTCAACAAATGAAAGCATGTCTGATTGAACTGCCCACCCTTACGGCGCCATTTGAGAAAGAGCCCCTTGTACTGTACTTATCATCCTCGGATAGGGCAGTAGGGTCAGTGTTGCTAGTGGACAGAAACGGAATTCAAACACCGATCTATTACGTCAGCAGGATACTCACAGACCCAGAGACAAGATATTCCACGATGGAAAAGTTAGTACTTGCGCTACTTCATGCCTCCAGGAGGCTGCGCCGATACTTCACAGGGCATGTGATAACCGTGCTGACGAACTTCCACATCGGAACCATACTACAGAAACCTGAAACGTCGGGCAGATTAGCGAAGTGGGCCATTGAGCTGGGAGGTCACAACATCTTGTATAGGCCACGCCCAGCAATCAAAGGTCAGGTTCTAGCCGACTTCATCACGGAAGTGCCGGCTGATAAAATCAAAGAATGCGAGATGATAGAAACTCCCAAAGAAGATACAGAGGAAACTTGGATGCTTTACACCGACGGGGCATCAAATGAAGATGGCGCGGGAGCAGGTTTGCGCTTAGTAAGCCCCGAGAATCACGAGTTTACTTACGCCATTAGGTTGGATTTCAAAAATACCAACAACGAGGCTGAGTACGAAGCGTTCCTGGCAGGCTTACGCCTCGCCATCAAGATGGGAGCAAAAAACTTGCGCGCACATGTTGACTCACTCCTGATCGCAAGTCAAGTGAACGGCATATACGACGCGAAAGGAGAAGTCATGGCCTTGTATCTGGAACAAGCGAAGGAATTGCTACAGCAATTCAAATCCCACAAAGTTATACACATTAATCGCTCAGAAAACAAGCCTGCCGATGCTTTGAGCAAGCTTGCCTCGACTTCCTTTCAACATCTCGCGAAGGATGTAAGGATAGAGGTACTCAAGAACCCATCGGTTTTACTGCGCCAAGTTAACGTAATCGAAACAGGGCAGACATCATGGATGACCCCCATCATCCAATACTTGCAAGAGGGGGTGCTTCCCGAGAACAAAGCGGAAGCAAGAAAGATCCAAACCAAAGCCTTACAGTACGAAATGAATGGCGGTATCCTGTACCGAAAATCCTTCCTGGGACCACTACTACGTTGCGTGGACCCCCAGGATGCAAATTATCTGATAAGGGAAATTCATGAAGGGATTTGTGGCATTCACTCCGGACCACGGATGGTTGTCGCGAAGATCATGAGCGCCGGTTACTACTGGCCGGGTATGCATGTCGACGCAATGAAGGAGATCCGCAAGTGTGACTCTTGCCAGAGACACTCTCCAAAAACGCTGCGTCCTAAAAACGATCTCATCCCCGTGTCCACCGCATGGCCCTTCCAACAATGGGGAATTGACATGGTGGGACCCTTCCCGGATGCACCCGGCGCCGTAAAGTTCATCATAGTAGCTGTTGACTACTTCACAAAGTGGGTAGAAGCCAAAGCCCTTGCATCCACCACAGCTATGATTGTGCGCAAGTTCATATGGGAACACATCATATGCAGATTTGGCCTCCCGCTCAAGATCGTGACAGACAATGGCACCAACTTTGCTTCGGACGATCTTAAGAACTGGATGAAGGAGATGAACATCGAACACACTTTCACCTCCGTTGCGCACCCACAAGGCAACGGACAAGTGGAAAGTGTGAACAAATGTATCGTCGAAGGGATAAAGGCCAGATTAGGGACAAGGCGGCGCGGATGGGTTGATGAGCTCCCAAGCATTTTATGGGCTCATCGGACCATGCCAAAGACGAGTACCGGCGAGACCCCTTTCAGCCTGGTCTATGGCTCAGAGGCGGTAATCCCGGCGGAGATTGGCCTGCCCTCGCCACGCATGACAACGGTCAACACAATTGACAATGAAGCGGAAAGGCGCCTAGACTTGGACCTGTTAGAAGAAAGACGCGAAATCGCAAGAATCCGAGAGGCCAAGTACAAAACTCAGCTGGAAAGGTACTACAACACAAGGGTCCGCATTTGTACCTTCAACCCAGGGGAGTACGTCTTTCGCGACAACGAAGCATCGAATGCGGAACGCCCAGGGAAATTGGCACCTAAGTGGGAAGGCCCATATCTGATCCATGAGGTCCTGGGCAAGGGGGCCTACAAATTACGCACCTTAGATGGCCACATCTTACCAAGAACTTGGAATGCGCAACAATTGCGCAAATGCTATATGTAATCTTTTCGGCCTTACGCCATCGTTCAATTAACTACGCCGGCTACGAGCCACTGGCAAATATGTATGAAGGCCTAAGAGCCAACTTCTGACTTGAATGAAAACATACGACATGTTTTTTCTATTACATTTTTTCGTTACAAATGCATGTTAAACTTTTGATTAGCACGAAAACACTACAGCATTTCAAGACGGTTCAAACCACCTCCAAGGTCCTCCGCAAACAAAGCGCGAGACCGGACGATCACCTAAATACTTACAAAACGCTTCCATTTATTCGAGCTAATTTAGCATAAAGTTTTATAACAATGCAATAATTGCAACGGAAAAAACAAAATGTTTCATTAACAACTTGCGCAACCGCGCAGCATCATACATAAGAATATTCAAAGAAATTACAAAGGCACAAATGCCTATCAACTACCTACTCAACAAACTCTCCTACTCTTCACGACGATCATCACCATCATCTCCGTCATCTTCACCATCATCATCGTTGCCATCATCATCACCATCACCGCCATCATCACCAACTGGCTCTTCGTCGGACAACTCGACGGTAACCGGTGGATCGAGGATTGCCTTAAGACGCTGGCACCAGTCGTCTTTCTTTAACGATTCGACAACCAACTCCATGATAGGCAAGGAGAGGTTGTCATAGGAATTTTCAGCACTTGCCAGCGCAGCATCGGCATGTTCTGTTACTGAGCAATGGCTTGTGTCAAATTCTTGCCCAAGCATTTGCTCAACATGATCAGCACACTCCAGGTAGCCTCCCCGGTGACCCACCGCACGCGCCGCATCTGTCAGAGCCGCTACGGCGCGATCTAGCTCGTTCGCATTTAGGATGGAGTTGGCAACCTTCAACAAAAGATAAGCATTAAAGAAAAAACTCTTCAAATCAACTTAAGAAAAAAGCATAAGGCACTTACCAACACTACTCCACGAGTGCACATCCACTCCGCTTCTGAGACAAGTGTATCGACGATACCTTGAGCCTCAGAGTAGTTGGTTTGGGCCACATTCAGCGCGGCAGTGCTCACAGCACGCGCCTCCTCAGCATCAGCAGCCTTGACCTTCTCAGCCTCAAGGTCAATCTCCAAAGACTCACATCTGTCGATTTGCTCATTCAAGTGACGTTTGAGTTCCGCTATCTCAACGTCCTTGGCATGGAGATCCTTGTCCTTGTTGGACAATTGCACCTTGGCTGCAGTCAGCTCAACCTAAAAATTGGCAAACGCCTTGAGAATTGACTTAAAGAAATCTCATAAACAAAAAAGGAAGAGCGAGAATCAGTAGAACTAACCTCCATTTGCTGCTTGGCAGCTTTTTCACCCTGCGCTTCCTCCACCTTTGAGGTCAAGTCCGCAACTTTAGCCTCAAGATCAACGATCTTCTGTCGTAGAGCATAAGCACGATCGTTGTCTTGGGCGCATATACGTTTGAACTCGGCCTTCTCCTTGGCCAGTTGCTCCTCAACATTGTGAAGTTTTTTCTGCAGCCCCTCGCGGCCCCACTCCTCCGCCTTCTTGTCAGCCTCAAACTTGGCTCTTTCTTCATCGAACGCAGCTTTCGACTTCTCAAACTCCGCAATTCGCTTCAGAGTACGCTCGCGGTAACCTTCCCAATCGGCACACTCTCTGACCATCGTCCGCCATTCGCGAACGATCTGATGGTTGGCAGCGCGGGCATTGGCCTCCCCAAGAATATAAGTACGATATAACATCTCATGGGGTTTTGCCCTTTGCCGATTGACCTCACCAGGGGGGAAGGAATTCAAAAACCATTCACGCGAAGCGCCAAACTCAACAAATGTATCCTTCTGTTTTAAGCTCCAGGGGGCTTGATGGAGGGCATCACCGCGCTCTTCTTCAGTATATGTCTTGTAGTAGATATCTCCAACGGTATCTTTCGCCCCTATCACGTTAGGGTTATAACCCCCGGCTCCACCGGAGCTCGCGCCGCTAGAAGAGTAGCGGCCGGACCCTTTCGAAGTGATAACAGGGCCGGTGCTGGTTGGCCTGGTGACCTCAGGACCTTGAGACTTCAAAGGCTGATCCATAGCCTTTTTCGCCGCTACCTCCTTCTCCAAGGCCTGCTTCCTAGCCACCTCAGCCAGCCTCTCCTGCTCCGCCCTGCGCTTCCTTTCCTCTTCTTCCTTCTTTTTTCTTTCCTCCTCCTTCCTCTTCTCTTCTTCCTCCTTCTTCTTCTCCTCAGCAATCTTCTTCTCTTCTTCTTTCTTACGCGCCTCCTCCACCTTTCGCTGCGCCTCAGCCGCCTTCGCGGCGTCCTGGGCTGCAGTGTCAGTGGGCTTGACGGTTATCTTGGGTCTTTTTACCACAGCCTCACTGAATGTAACCGCCTTTTCAGGAGTCCTCTTCTTGATCTCTGCAAAATAAGGCAAGTGTATGTAAGCAAAGAGATTTTTTTAGAAAAGAGAAGGAAAGAAGAACATACCAGGAGAAAATTGGTACAATGAGCGCAGCCTGCTCGTCTTCCCGACCGCAGGGATCACAACAGATTGAGGCGCGGAAGCCACACCAGTTGTAGCCTCGCTCCTACCCCTCTTCCGCCCAATAAGTTGGGCACCAGCATCTTCCTCTTCTTCTACATCTTCAGGGAAGCTGGGAGTCGCGCCAGCATCCGGGTTACGAGAACCCGTGCTCCCAGAACTCTTTGAACCACCAGCACCAGCTTTTCCCTTGGCTGCATGTGATAAACCTTCATATGAGTCACTGATGATCACATAATCATCCAAGTCACGTTGACGAAGGCGAAGAGTACCTTTGCCAGCAGCAGTTGTTGCGCGACTAGGGCCAGTGCCCTTGCTGGTCACCTCCGGCTCCGCTTTCTTCTTCTTCTTCTTCACCGGTTTCTTCTTTTTCTCCTCTGGGTCAATCCCCAGGTCGCGCAACACACCTGCAAATATTTTAGACCAAGAGCTTAGCTCGCCGCTGGAAGATCCTACGGACTCCTCGCTGGAAAGATAGAAAGTCTCTTTCCCAGCGAGAGTCACAGAGCGCAATGGACGAGGTTTAGGGTATTGCGCACCTTCAGTAGCATCTGGCGGCGAAGCAAAAGCATCAGCAGTAGGAAACATGAAGTTCCCTTTAGTCTGGTCATACCAGCTTTCCTCGTCGTCGCGCAATGGGCGAACGCCCATGGAGCCTCCAAAAGTAGAGAAGGCAGCTTGGTAAAGTTGCGCTTCTATAAACGGAGATACGTAAGTAATAATCAAAGAAATCATACTTAGACAAAGAACAGAAAAACGACTAACCTTGATCGCCAAGCTTTAAAACGGGAACTTCCCTACTGCTAGGTGACCACTGGTCACTCATCTTTGCTGCAACTAGAACATTTTCCCCAAACACCCGGTTAGGGGTTGGGGTCAGCTGCTGGTACCACAAAGCCGTTTTTGGGATCGGCAGATCTTCCTTGGGTATGGCCTCAGTCCATTCCCTAAAGGTCATAGCGACCGGCACGACTTCTTCCCTGATGAAGAAGAACTTGGGTTTCCAGTCATGAAAACTCTTTGGTGGATTTAACAAGATCTTCTTCGCCGCACCTCGGCTTGCAAACGAAAAGAACCCCATCGTCCTTTGCAGTTGGTAGAATGAACGAAATTTGTCGACAGATGGCTCGATGCCATGAGACTGGCATAAGAACTCGAAGTGTCTCACCCTCACCATCCCAGGTGGACTCATCTGAGATATGTGGAACTTGTAGTAAGAAAGGATACTACCCAGAAAATTGGTCGCCGGCAGCCGGAAATTACCCTGAAGAAAGAAATCTTCATAAAGGGTAATATAGCCGGGTGGGGCATCAGCCGCGGTTTGGCCCTGAGCCGGATACCGGGCGTCCCACTCCGGTGGGAATCTGAAGCTCCGAACAATCTGTTCGAACAGACCTAAGTCCCATCTAAGGACTGGAACCGGTCCTTCCTCACTAGCAGGAACCTCTTGGTGCTCCTCACTCATATTTTAGAAGGATCTGGAAAAAAGAACGAAGAAAAGTTTGAAGATTTGAAGAAATCTTGAAGAAGACGAAGAACACTTTGAAGATTCAAAGAGTTTTGAGAGAAAAGTGGAGAAGAAACGAAGAAAAGTGAGAACCTCTCACCTTCTCTTCGAATATATATACCCATCGCATTTAATGCGATGGGTAACCGTGCCGCGTTCGCCGCTCGGCTAACCAACGGGAGGTTGCCACGTCAAGCGGAAAGCCAGGGGTGACGGTTACCACGCGCGCGTGGCCTCACTCTCCTGACACGAAGTGCAACCGCCGCAGGCGGCATGATGACACCCGTGCCAGGGGTCAACTCAAACGTTGCCCTCAACGACTTATCTCACCAACCTGTCAGAAGTTCAAATTTCGAAGTTTCCCGCCACAAAACGTGCAAGTAACTTCATGCAGAAGTCACATGAGTCGCGCCAGATATACGTCAACTACTATAACCTCGCGCGCTTAAAAGGCCAAACAAGAAATCACTCGACAGTTTTCAACGTCCGCCATACAAGTCAGGATCAAAGGAACGATTTCCCCTTCTCTTACTTTTTATCAAGTCCAGAGCTCCAACCACTTGCGTTGCGCATGGTGCAGCACTGGACTGGGGGGACTTGAAGGGGTATGGTCCCAAAAAGTCGCGCAAACCTGAGATCAGGTTGCGCGTGAGACCATACTCCTTAACACAACAAGGTGCTAACAACAACCTTGCGCGGCCTACATCACTCTACGATTATCCCGCGCGAGGGAATGCACACAACAAACCCAGATATCAGCACTTAACATGAAACAATGGAAGAAATGAGCCACTCGGTAGGGAAGCGCGCGGCTACCTACAGTAGTACACAAGGTACAAATGGCAGTAAAAGGAGCCAATGAGCGTCTAGCAGGCTCTGGTCAATCGTGCGCCACGATCGTCTGACGAGAAGTACACAAGGACGCCTACATGGCACCAATCAGAGGACGGAGATAACTGTCCCACGATCTCCACTCGTCTGCTGATGACAGAATGACAACAAGGCCGACAACAATGACACGTGGCTCCAATCAAGGTGCGCCAGCACCAACGAGCGTCTAGAAGCCACTAAGCGGTCGACGCCAGTGAGACAAAGAGCATATCCGTTTTGTTGTCCGCTTCCGGCCCAAGGCCCATCAGCCCATAACCCCTCACACCTCTCCGGCTATAAATAGAGACCTTACTTCACAGGTTAAACATTCTATTCTCTCGGCTCTTACTCTTAACTACTTAATTACTCTCAAAGCAGTCGCTTATTCTCACGCCGGAGCCCGGTTAAGAGGGAAACCCCCACATTCCCCTCTTAACGAGTAACGGTGTTCTGTTTTACAGGTTGATTAACCAGTCGGAGCTCAAATACCTAAAAGAAGATTAACCTCTATGATAGGAACATAAACCCACCTAATTAATACCTTAATTAGATCAGTGTTTCTTCAACCTACATTAGATTAGATTTTCATATTAAAATACAACTAGTAATTAGGCCTGTGACTCAGTGTTGCGACGTGGGTATATTGCAAACATTGAATGGATTAATTCAAGCGTTATGTGATGCGTACGCAATTTGAAAACATGCGTTTTAACATATCCGATTTAACTCAATAGCATTTGCGGTTGGATCCAATGTAAAGTAATCGAATTTATACAGTAAAATCATAACGTATTTATATGTGATCTGACTCATACATAGGAAACGTACAAAACAAAGCTTAAAACGTGTATAAAGGGAAAACTGACATGTGTACTCAAAAAACATATTCACATTAAGGATTGAAATTTTACCACTAGCACATTGCGGCAGAGTCGAAACGCAGAGTAACTCAAATTTATATCGTCGTCGAATGAGAACGTATTATATTTGACCTCATTCGATTCAGAACAAAATTTACGATGAAACGTAGACCAACTAAAAACGTACATAAAATAAGCACGAAAACGTATTATATTTGACATGACTTGCTTAAAAAGTTTATGTAAAAATGTAGAAAAACTCAAATTTATACCCACATAAATAAAAATACGCATGAAAAAAATAGTTTTTTAGGTAAAGGAACGACAGGGGTAAAGTCAGAGCTTTAGAAACTCGGGTTGGTTTAAATGATATTTTTACAAAGTTCTTAAACACAACGACAAATTATTAGTATTTTAAAAAGAATATTAGCTAAAGAAAACTTACTTAAATATTTAAGGATTAGTTTTGGTTAGATAAAAATTGCAATTTTCAAAAGTTAAGGGGGTTGTAAATTAAAGTAATAATGTAGGGGTTAAAACAACAATTTTCAAAAGTTGAGTTGTATGGTGGGTGGAAAAAGGAGGGACCGTTATTGTAAATGCCGTGGACTTTTGAGAGGGTTGTAAAATGGATTAATAGTATAGGGGTTAAAATTAGAATTTTTAAATATAAATATAAAAACTACCCCTCACATATTTTGATAGTTTAGATGAGAATAAGACAAGAGGTTATTATGCATTTTGATGAAACCTTATGGGAAGCTGGTGGAAAGTCCACCAACTTTCTTTATTTAGTATAGTATGTGTTGATAACTAATTATTGGATTTGTTGAGGTATGGAGGGAGTATGAGGATTGTTGGAAATACTCGATGGGCGGAGATTTAGAGAGACAATTCAAATTAAAAAGTCTTTTTAGTTTGGTCGTGGATTGTGGATATAACTCGATCGAATGAACCGTATCATATTCTTGTGTTTTGTTATTATTATTATTTTTTTAATAGTGACTTTTTTGTGTTAGGCTACTGTTATTTTTAAATTGGAGAGTTTCGTTGCCCCACTCCGGCCAGAATGTTGTCTTAACCAAGCCTACGTTGGCTTCAGAGTTTGGCTTGTGCGTTTTCCCGGGAAACCATATCGTCTACTACCACTTGACAAACGTTGTGTCACCACAAAAGCTTAACACTCTCTGGCGTAACACAAGGTTGGATGAAAACCTCGGTGGGCTCAAGATAGAACATGACACTGCAAAGAGGCTAAACTCTATCCATTATTGTCTAATTCACCAAAGTGATACAAGTGCAGGGGTGGACCTACATGGTGTGGATCGGGGTCCACGGACCCCGGTGTTTTCTAGAAAAATAGTAGAAATGATGTGTTAAATTTTTCAACGACCCCATAAAATACATTAGTTGGACCTCATAATATTAAAAACAAAGATGGTGTGGTGGTAAATCCCCTTATGTTTCAATAAATAGATCCCAAGTTGAAGTCTTACATTTGTTTTTAAAATTAATCTAGCGTTTTAAAACGGTCTGTTAGTTCCATCAAAATTAATATAGTGTTTTAAAACAGCACAACCACCCCTGAATGATTTTATTTCACATTTGATTACCAAATAAGACTTCCAACATATAGTGAAAAAACGTAAACAAAATTTTGAAGTTATGTGAGGGAGTGTTGTTTAGGTAGCTATTGGTTCCAAGCAACTTATTAATCATCACAATTTGATAACTTGATGCTTAAAAATGCTTCTTAATAATGTAATGGTTTCATGTCCACTAAATGCTTCTACATTATTTCCTAGCCCCAACCTGACTTGACTACGATGACCGACCCAAAAATTTTAATGTTTGATTGTGAAAAATTGTTTCACAAAAAATGGACCTCAATGGAAAAAAAAACCTGGGTCCGTCACTGCACAAATGGGAATTGGACTTGGGTCTATATTGAAGAACCCTAGCATCCCTATTACTAGGTCACAAGTGATGGATGGTTACTACACGTATTCGTCTAACAGTCGTTCGTGGGCGTTTGTTTATGCTCTCGGTAAGTTTATAATGTTTTTGTTAACTTTGGAATTTGAATTTACATACACTAACGTCTTTTGAATCAAGGAAAAACATATTATTAGTTGTGAAAAAGCCAAGATTATTCGTATTTGGTTCAATCTTGAGATAAGTGAAAACATCAAAACCCAATGCTGTTTTCGAAAATTCTTGAAAAATTTTAGGCCCTGAGCGAGTATAAGAAAACGGACCCCTATAATATAAAATGAATAACTCAATTTTTAAAAGGAAAGATAAATATATCGGAATAACTATATATGTATATACTAGAAAACATAAAAATAAATAAAAAAGGGCCGCCATTGGCAAGTATAAGAAAACGGACCCCTATAATATAAAGTGAATAACTCAATTTTTAAAAGGAAAGATAAATATATCGAAATAACTACATATGTATATACTAGAAAACATAAGAATTAATAAAAAGGTGCCGCCATTTTTTTTAAAGTTTATATATATAGATTAAGGTTCCTGTAAAAAAGAGGGTTTTTGTGAGAAAGGTAAGAAAGAATCTACACCATTAGATATTTGATCTAATGGTTGAGAACAATAGGGACCAAATTATAAAATGTGTTTTATTTTTTTGGACTAATTTGAAAAAGGAAACTATAAATCATGTTCCTAGAATTTCGATTTTCCTTCGTCATCATCATCATCGATGCATCTCGGATCAGCATCATCATCAGTTTACATCTCAAATCATCATCATCAGCAACATCAGTTTACATCTCGAATCATCATCATCGTCATCGTCATCGATGACGATGTCATCGTCATCTTCATCGTCATCGTCATCGTCATCGTCATCGTCATCGTCATGGTCATCGTCATCGTCATCGTCATCGTCATCATCATCATCGATTCAGCAGATTTATCATTCCTTCATCATCATCGATACTGTCGGGTGGTTGGGTTCGAGTGAGAGAAAGAGAAGAGAGGCTGTAGAGAGGCGGCGCCGGCCATCTCTCCACGACGGCGGGCGGCAGTGGTGGTGCCGGCAGTGGAACGACAGGGTGTAGTGTTATACAGAGTTATAACAGGGTAATATGGTGTTATATATTATTGAATGGTGTTATATACTTTACTGAATGGTGTTATATTCTTTACTGAATGGTGTTATATACTTTACTGAATGGTGTTATATACTTTACTGAATGGTGTTATATATGTGCTGAATGGTGTTAGATACTTTATTGAATGGTGTTATATATGTGCTAAATGGTGTTATATACTTTATTGAATGGTGTTATATATGTGCTAAATGATATTTTATACTTCATTGAATGGTGTTATATACTTATTGAATGGTGTTATATAATTATTGAATGGTGTTATATATGTGCTGAATGGTGGTTACAGTGTTATTCGTAGTGTTTTTTAGAGATCTTTAAAAAAATCTTGTTCCTATAATTAAGGTGGCGGTTATGGTAAGTTTCGAATTAATTGAATTAATTATAAAATTACTTGTTTACCCTTTTGAATTAATTTAGATGGAGGACACATGTTATCTCTACAATATTTCTCACATTTCTCAAACTTTTAACCCTTTCTACAATAACCTTACCCCATATATATATATATAGGGTCAGGATTTAGAGAAAATGCTCAAAAGTGTGAGAAAGGAGAGAATGCTTATGCATCGTCCGATCAAAACAATCTATGGACTAGATTGGCGCAGTGGCATTTTAGTAAATAACACCAATTTTATTACGTGGACGCGTGTCATTAAGGGTAAAAAAGTAAAAAACTATTCCTCACATAAAACACCATTGAAAATAAAACGCCAAAAAACTACAAAACGCCAAATTTATCCTTGGGTGTTTTTTTTCTGTGTTTTTATTTAAACTCTATGGTTACAAAAACGCCATAACATAGGAAACGCCATTATATATAACGCCAAACTTTACATCCGAATAAATGTTATTTACATTTTATGTTATAAAAATAACATCCCGCCTAACCTATGCGCCAAAAAAAATTCTATAAATAGAAACGCCTCACCACCTTCCGTTATTCACACCAAAAAAACACAAAAAAAAAAAAAAAACACACAGTGGTTGCTAAAAAAATTTACAACTCAATGTAAAACGCCAAAAATGTGACAACTCGAGTTTTTGACTTTCACTTTCGCATTTAATGCGCGTTGACTTTGACTTAGACTGTTTAGTTGTTGGATTGTGGACTTGAATTATACGAGTTGTGTGTTAATGAAATATATTGTCGTTTTGCCTACATGTTACTATTTGTGGTGATAGAAAATAAATATTAGAATTGTTATTATTATAATATTATTAACTTAGTTCGAAGGATCCGAAGACCTCGAAACATATCCTTCGACAACATGGTTCGAACACGAAACACATCCTTCGACATGGTTTGGCCCGAAGGATCACGAAACATATCCTTCGATATGTTTCGGCCCAGTTCCTTCATGGGCTTGGCCCACTTCCATAGTATGTTTATATACGAAAACATGCATAGTCGGCAGTTTTTCGGTAAAACCCTAGAACACTCTTAATTTGTGACGGCAATCACAACCCTTACGGAGACCTTGCTGATCAATTCTTTGTCTTCTACCCCGGTTAGTATCCATATCGGTTTGGTGATTATGTGTTTGATTTACCATATATGAATGTGCTTAACCGGTCGGATCGTTGTATGATGATAACCTGATTTAATCGGTTGTGTGTGATTCATTATTTACCAATTGTCTCGCAATATGTGGTTGGTATAGACATCGGATATAGGTTAATCGGATTGATCAAAATTGTAATCGGTTGGTATATACGTGTTGAATGATAGTTATGTTGATTGGATTGTTACTCCATGGATTCACACATTGATATTGATTAGTGTAAACTTGATGTGTTTCAAGGTTAAACTGATTGTATGTAAATAGGATTGTGTTCATTAGGGTTCTTGAGAAACAACTTGAATTCAGCCTGTTTGATCGATGATTTGTGTTGAGACTGTTAGGATGTCATGTTGACCGAAGGATAGCTTTGGTCGAACCATTGTTATGATTGACCGAACCATAGTCTGATCGACAGATAGTTGGACCGAAAGATAATTGGACCGACAGATAGTTGGACCGAGAGATAACATGGTCCGAAGGATAACCTTCGGTCCGAAAGATAATGGACTGTCGAAGGATGAATTATGAAGTATGAATCGAAAGATGTTAGGGTTTTGCATAATGTCTTGAACAATTGAACATATGTTGAATTAATTGACATGCCATGCTTGGTGATGAACATGTTTGTGTAATACTACGTGTTGTGCTGATATGCAAACTGACTGCTGTGTGAACAATTAATTGCATGCGTAATATTCCGACCATGAACTGATTTGCTATACGTGTATACAATAGGACGTGATTGATTAACTGTGAGCGTGTGTACTTATTTAGCATACCGAGCAAACCAAGGTGAGTTCACACTCTTACCAAGGCATGGGGTTCCCGGGGTTGGGAATGGGATTGGAAGGTTGATTAGATACTCTATTGACACTATGACTAGACTACCACATCATTATCCTCGGTTGTGAAGGATACCTATAGTTACGAGTAGTCTAGTGGTTAGGAAACGTGGAACACCACCACAGGAAACGTGGAACACCACCACAGGAAACGTGGAACACCACCACAGGAAAACGTGGAACACCACCACAGGAAAACGTGGAACTCCACCACAGGAAAACGTGGAACACCACCACAGGAAAACGTGGAACACCACCACAGTATAATATACAAACGGCCCAGTAGAGCCACCTATTACAAATGAACTTACTATTACGCATTTCCTTTATGTGAACTCGCTCAACTAGTTTGTTGATCATTCTGTTACATGCCTTGCAGATCGCTAGATACTTGGAGCTTGCACTGGAGAAGCGGGTCATTGTGGACAAGGATCGTGGCTTTTCCGCTTTACTATTGTGATACTTAAAACTATTGATACTGGTTTATTTACTATGCTTCCGCAACACTTTTGAAACGATTTAATGTTTGAACACCTTTTGTATTGAATGGATGGTTTTCATTTACTTTATTTAATATTAAATGCATGTTCAATATGATTGGTGGCTTGATCCTGGTCAGTCACGCTCCCAAGCGATGATACTCCGCAGGTGGATTTTGGGGGTGTGACAGATTGGTATCAGAGCCATTGGTTATAGAGAACTTGGTTTTAATAAGGGGAAAACGTTTTTATTAAAACCAGACTATAACCAGAACAGTGCTCTCAACGATCCACAACGACGCTTCGCTCCACGTGCAAGACTCAACTTCTTAGGTAATAAGGTTTATGTTTATTGCCTACATGCTAGAATTTGCTTAGAACTTTGCTCGTAGTATGCTTACATTACCTTGCTCACAACTTGTCATAGCATGAGAATACTTATGTGCTTACACTCTTCTGTCATCGCACTATTCGCGAACCTTTCTCACTTATGTTGCCTTTGATGTGAAGATCAATGGCCGCACGAATTACCATGACTCAAGCCCAGCTAGAGGCTCTCGTTGCTGCGGCAGTTGCAGCCGCCCAAGCAGGTCAACCCGCTCAGCAACAACCTGGGTGCACATTCAAGAATTTCATGGACTGTCGTCCTAGCTCGTTCAGCGGCACGGAGGGGGCAGTTGGACTCCTCCACTGGTTTGAAAAGCTCGAGTCGGTTTTTGAAATGTGTGAATGCCCTGAGGCTCGCAGGGTGAAGTTCGCCACTGGCACACTTGAAGGGATTGCGCTCACTTGGTGGAACGCACAAGTGCAGATCTTAGGGTTGGCGGCTGCTAACGCCACACCCTGGAATGAATTCAAAGAACTGATCAAGAGGGAATACTGCACTAGAGAAGACATTCACAAGTTGGAGGATGAGTTGTACAACTTGAAGATGGTGGGTTCAGAGATTGAAGCTTACACCAAGAGGTCGAACGAGTTGGCTGTGCTATGTCCAACCATGGTAGACCCACCATACAAGCGCATTGAGTTGTATCTCAAGGGGCTTGTACCAGAGATTCAGAGCCACGTTACCTCGGCTAACCTCAACAACATTCAGGAGATCCAGCGTCTCGCTCATCGCATCACCGATCAGGCAGTGGATCAGAACAAACTGCCAAAGCGTATCAGTGCTACTGCTACCGCTACTGCTTCTACTACACTTGCTACTCCCAGTGAAAGTAAAAGAAAATGGGAGGGGGATTCTAGCAAGGGGTCAGCTTCAGTGCAGGCGCAGTCTCAGCAGCGAAAGACGGACAGCTACCAGAGTCCAAGTCAGCACTCCTCTAGCAGCCATAAACAAGGAGGGTATCGAGGAAACCTTCCAAAGTGTAACACCTGCAACAAACATCACAGTGGCCAGTGTAATAAGGTTCGTTGTCAAAGATGCCTCAAGATGGGTCATGAGGCCAAAGACTGTAGGAGTCCACGGCCTGCAAATCAGAACCAGCAACTCCCACCGCCAGCTCCACAGAACCAGCAGCAGCAACCACAGCGTGGAAACCGGGGATGTTTCCAGTGTGGGGCAGAAGGACACTACAAACGCGATTGTCCTCAGTTGAACCAGAATCGGAACCACAACAATAACCAGGGCAACGGGAACAACGACAACAACGGGGGAAACAACAATAACAATGGCAACGAGGCAAGAGGTCGAGTTTTCATGTTAGGAGGAGGAGACGCAATGAACGCTAATTGAACTTATGACTTCTTTTTGGGGTTTTTCATTATTATGTTTCCGCTATTCGAACAAAGTTTGGTTTGAACATCAAATGTTTTGGGTTTTATGAATTATTTCAACTACTATATTTTATGATTGATGTGATAAATGGTTTGATATTATTGAACACACCCGCCGTATTTATGGACATTACGAACAGAGTGTGCAAACCCTACCTAGACAAAATGTTCTTGACTCCATCAACGACATTCTGATCTACTCCAAGAGTCAGGAGGAGCACGAGCAGCATCTTCGTCTTATTTTGGAACTCCTTCGGAAGGAACAGTTGTACGCCAAGCTTTCTAAATGCGACTTCTGGCTTCGTGAAGTCCACTTCTTAGGCCACGTAGTGAACAAGGATGGGATACATGTCGATCCATCCAAGGTAGATTCGATCCGAAACTGGCCTGCACCGCGTACACCGACAGAAATACGTCAATTCTTGGGTCTGGCAGGTTACTACAGACGGTTTATTAGAGACTTTTCAAAGATCGCGCAACCACTTACGCTACTGACACAGAAGGGTGTTACCTATCGCTGGGGAGAGCCCCAGGAGACTGCTTTTCAGCACCTAAAGGATAGACTTTGCAATGCACCTATCCTCTCATTGCCAGAGGGCACAGACGACTTCGTGGTTTATTGTGATGCATCCATTCGGGGACTGGGATGTGTGTTAATGCAGCGCGACAAGGTTATCGCTTACGCCTCTCGTCAACTCAAGGTTCACGAGCGCAACTACACGACGCACGATTTAGAGCTGGGAGCTGTTGTTTTCGCGCTTAAGATATGGCGACACTACCTGTACGGTACCAGGTGCACGATTTACACCGATCACAGGAGTCTCGAGCATATCCTTAAGCAGAAGGATTTGAATATGCGTCAACGACGATGGGTCGAGTTACTTAACGATTACGAATGCGCTATCAAGTATCATCCAGGCAAAGCCAATGTTGTGGCGGATGCCCTTAGTCGAAAGGACACTTTACCACGGCGCGTGCGAGCGCTACAGCTTACGATTCAGTCTAGCCTTCCTGCTCAGATACGAGCTGCTCAGACAGAAGCCCTGAAGCCCGAAAACGTCAAGGCTGAAGCCTTACGCGGCTCACGACAACAAATGGAACAAAAGGCGGACGGCGCCTACTATGTCACGGGCCGGATTTGGGTCCCTCTCTATGGCGGTTTACGCGAACTCGTAATGGACGAAGCACACAAGTCTCGCTACTCGGTACATCCAGGGTCGGATAAAATGTACCACGACATCAGCACTACATATTGGTGGCCTAGTATGAAGGCCCACATTGCTACGTACGTTGGAAAATGCTTGACCTGTGCGAGAGTCAAGGTCGAATATCAGAAACCAGCTGGCCTACTTCAACAGCCTACGATACCACAGTGGAAATGGGAAGAAATTTCCATGGACTTTGTTACAGGCCTACCGAGATCTCAGCGTGGGAACGACACAATATGGGTGATCGTGGATCGACTCACCAAGTCTGCACACTTCCTGGCTATTAAGGAAACGGATAAGTTCTCCACTCTCGCAGATATCTACCTCAAGGAAGTTGTTTCGAGGCACGGGGTGCCCATTTCTATTATTTCGGATCGGGATGCACGATTCACGTCAGAACTACGGCATGCGATGCACAAAGCGTTTGGCTCACGTTTAGACATGAGCACAGCATATCACCCTCAGACGGATGGGCAGTCTGAGCGAACTATTCAAGACATGCTTCGAGCGTGTGTTATTGATTTCGGCAACGGCTGGGAAAAGCACCTCCCTTTAGTGGAGTTTTCGTACAATAACAGTTATCACACCAGCATTCAAGCCGCTCCATTCGAGGCATTCTACGGACGTAAATGCCGGTCACCTCTCTGTTGGGCAGAGGTGGGGGATAGTCGAATTACGGGTCCAGAGATTGTAGTGGACGCTATAGAAAAGATTGCACAGATACGACAACGCATGACGGCAGCACGCGACCGTCAGAAAGCCTACGCGGGCAAGCGTAGCAAGCCTTGGAATTTCAGGTCGGGGACCGGGTTTTATTGAAAGTCTCACCCTGGAAGGGTGTGGTTCGATTTAGTAAACGAGGCAAACTCAATCCACGGTATGTTGGACCATTTGAAATCACTGAAGGAATAGGCCCAGTAGCCTACAGACTGAACCTACCAACTGAACTCGGTGCAGTTCACAATGTATTTCACGTGTCAAATCTGAAGAAGTGCCTGTCAGATGAGACCCTTATAGTTCCTTTTAAGGAACTCACTATCGACGAGCGGTTGCAGTTCGTCGAGGAACCAGTTGAAATCACGGACCGGGATGTTAAGGTCCTCAAACACAAGAGAATCCCTCTTGTCCGAGTTCGTTGGAACTCCCAGCGTGGTCCAGAGTATACCTGGGAACGCGAAGATCAGATGCAAGAAAAGTATCCCCAGTTATTCGAAACCAATGCATCCACTTCTGAGGCTGAAGCTACTACTACTGAATTTCGGGACGAAATTCCAAATCAACGGGGGGATGATGTGACACCCCAGGAAAACCAGTGAACGATACCTAGCTTCCTCAGTAAGTGCGTACCAAATTTCGGGACGAAATTTCTTTTAAGTTGGGGATAATGTGACAACTCGAGTTTTTGACTTTCACTTTCGCATTTAATGCGCGTTGACTTTGACTTAGACTGTTTAGTTGTTGGATTGTGGACTTGAATTATACGAGTTGTGTGTTAATGAAATATATTGTCGTTTTGCCTACATGTTACTATTTGTGGTGATAGAAAATAAATATTAGAATTGTTATTATTATAATATTATTAACTTAGTTCGAAGGATCCGAAGACCTCGAAACATATCCTTCGACAACATGGTTCGAACACGAAACACATCCTTCGACATGGTTTGGCCCGAAGGATCACGAAACATATCCTTCGATATGTTTCGGCCCAGTTCCTTCATGGGCTTGGCCCACTTCCATAGTATGTTTATATACGAAAACATGCATAGTCGGCAGTTTTTCGGTAAAACCCTAGAACACTCTTAATTTGTGACGGCAATCACAACCCTTACGGAGACCTTGCTGATCAATTCTTTGTCTTCTACCCCGGTTAGTATCCATATCGGTTTGGTGATTATGTGTTTGATTTACCATATATGAATGTGCTTAACCGGTCGGATCGTTGTATGATGATAACCTGATTTAATCGGTTGTGTGTGATTCATTATTTACCAATTGTCTCGCAATATGTGGTTGGTATAGACATCGGATATAGGTTAATCGGATTGATCAAAATTGTAATCGGTTGGTATATACGTGTTGAATGATAGTTATGTTGATTGGATTGTTACTCCATGGATTCACACATTGATATTGATTAGTGTAAACTTGATGTGTTTCAAGGTTAAACTGATTGTATGTAAATAGGATTGTGTTCATTAGGGTTCTTGAGAAACAACTTGAATTCAGCCTGTTTGATCGATGATTTGTGTTGAGACTGTTAGGATGTCATGTTGACCGAAGGATAGCTTTGGTCGAACCATTGTTATGATTGACCGAACCATAGTCTGATCGACAGATAGTTGGACCGAAAGATAATTGGACCGACAGATAGTTGGACCGAGAGATAACATGGTCCGAAGGATAACCTTCGGTCCGAAAGATAATGGACTGTCGAAGGATGAATTATGAAGTATGAATCGAAAGATGTTAGGGTTTTGCATAATGTCTTGAACAATTGAACATATGTTGAATTAATTGACATGCCATGCTTGGTGATGAACATGTTTGTGTAATACTACGTGTTGTGCTGATATGCAAACTGACTGCTGTGTGAACAATTAATTGCATGCGTAATATTCCGACCATGAACTGATTTGCTATACGTGTATACAATAGGACGTGATTGATTAACTGTGAGCGTGTGTACTTATTTAGCATACCGAGCAAACCAAGGTGAGTTCACACTCTTACCAAGGCATGGGGTTCCCGGGGTTGGGAATGGGATTGGAAGGTTGATTAGATACTCTATTGACACTATGACTAGACTACCACATCATTATCCTCGGTTGTGAAGGATACCTATAGTTACGAGTAGTCTAGTGGTTAGGAAACGTGGAACACCACCACAGGAAACGTGGAACACCACCACAGGAAACGTGGAACACCACCACAGGAAAACGTGGAACACCACCACAGGAAAACGTGGAACTCCACCACAGGAAAACGTGGAACACCACCACAGGAAAACGTGGAACACCACCACAGTATAATATACAAACGGCCCAGTAGAGCCACCTATTACAAATGAACTTACTATTACGCATTTCCTTTATGTGAACTCGCTCAACTAGTTTGTTGATCATTCTGTTACATGCCTTGCAGATCGCTAGATACTTGGAGCTTGCACTGGAGAAGCGGGTCATTGTGGACAAGGATCGTGGCTTTTCCGCTTTACTATTGTGATACTTAAAACTATTGATACTGGTTTATTTACTATGCTTCCGCAACACTTTTGAAACGATTTAATGTTTGAACACCTTTTGTATTGAATGGATGGTTTTCATTTACTTTATTTAATATTAAATGCATGTTCAATATGATTGGTGGCTTGATCCTGGTCAGTCACGCTCCCAAGCGATGATACTCCGCAGGTGGATTTTGGGGGTGTGACAAAAAAATACAACGACAGCAAAAACATCTTTTTCTTTTATCCTTAGTAAAGTTCTGCATGAAGCTTCATTTAATGATTTTTTACGCGAGTGAAGAAAAGATTTTGCTGCATGAGATGGACAAAATTGAAAAAAGAGGGACTGATGACACCCATATGTCATACTGTCATCTTTGTTCCTGAAGAAGGTTTGGATGATAAGAAGAGACCTATACCAGTGGCAGATAGCATCCACCCACAGGGGGTCGCTCTATGGCTCAAACATCAACAAAGACAATTCAACACATGAACAAAGAAAATAAACAACGCCAAACCAAAAACGCCATTTATTTGTCACATTTCTTGTAGTTTCAAAAGAAAAAAGAGACTAATGACACTGAAAATTTAAAAAAAAATTGCTTCTACTTTTTTTTTTTACTTTTTTTTTAATTTTCTTTGTCTATTGTTTGTTTTATAATGTCAGTTAATAAACAACAAAATAATATTAATGCTATAACGAAAAATATAATAAAACGCCAAAATTAGCAAATACGTGTAAAACGCCATAATGCCATACAAAAGCCCTCAAATAAACTACCAAACTATAATAAAATTAATTTGAACAACTAATATTATAAAAAAAGGAGTGAAAAAATGTGCAAAAGAATATAAAACAAAAGAAGTCCAATAGTTATCTAACCGCCATTGGAAAACAAAACGCCATAATTACAGCCATCAAAAGATTTGACGTGTTACACCATTAAAACAATAGAGTCTTAAAACAAAACACGGTAAACAGCAAAAAACAGTAAAATCAAACAACGGAAAAAATAATTGCTAACATTTATTATATTAAATTTATTTATCTTTTTCAAAACGCCATAATTACCTGACATACGCGGGAAAAAAAGTCAATATAAAGAAGATCATCAGAACCCAATTTCAAACACGCCAAAAAAACTAAAACGCCACATATTCTCCAAAATGCCAAAAAATTTAAAAAATGGCTAAGGTTATTACATGGAGGTTTGTAAGGAAAGAAAAAAGATTCATCATAAAGTTCGCTGACAGGAGAAGGGTTAAGGTAAGAACAATAAAAGCCATGATGGGAATGAATGAAAATATTCAAAAGGATATCCTGACCCTTGGGGTTCCAAGAGACAACGATTGTGAAAGAACAAGAACTGTAATAAGAAGACTGGAGAGAAAGTTTCCAGCAGAAGATAATGAAGATGATGATGATGATGATGATATTGAAGATACACAAATACCAAAACTTAGGAGTTGGGTATTGCATGAGGAAGAAGGAACAATTGAAGTAACTTATGAAAACGGGGTGCAATATTCAAGACCAATGGAAGAAATGTTGAACACAGGGTTGCTATCTATCATTGAACAACTCTGTGATTTAACACCTTCAAACGATCCAAAATCCAATGATGCAGTAATATTCTTAAATAGGCTGCAGCAAAGAAGAGACGAGCTAATGACGTTATACGCAAAAATGAAATTTGATGATGAAGAATCTGAAGAAAGTGAAGAACAAAGCGATGGGTACATCTCCGATGTAATCCCACCTACGGAAGACTATTAGATTATTTTGATTTTCTACTTATTGTAATTTTTTGAAATATTAATCTATGTTAATGAATTATTAACAAAAAGATACAAAACGCCAAAAAACATGGAAAAAGCCATAACGCCAAAAATATTAACTATGTGACACAAAAAGAATTACCTCAAAGAGAAGAAATCTGAGAAAAAAAAAACAGTACACGCCAAATAATTAATAAATCTACAAAACGCCAAAATTATCTTGCACGCAAAAAATAAAGAAGCTTCTCAAACGCGAAAACCGTGAAAGGAGAAGAATACTAAAAAGACAAAAAAACCCCTCAGTCCCTAATCAAGCCCCACGCCACGTGTTCGGCCAGGATGCGTTCTCACCGTTCTCACACTTTTTGTCATTTTCTCCTGATCTCGTTTCTCTCTCTCTCTCTCTCTATATATATATATATATATATATATATATATATAAACGGGATCAGGAGAAAACGCTCAAAAGTGTGAGAACAGTGAGAACGCTTCCTGGCCTAAGACGTGTCACGCCGCTTAGAGAAAGGCGGAGGGGCTTTTTTGTCTTTTCATATTTCTCTTTTTACTAACGCGTGTCCCTTCATCTTTCCATTTTTTGGCGTTTATTAAATACGCGGCGTTTTAATTGTTTTTAGATCAGAATTATAGTAAATATTTTGGCGTTTTAAGTATTGTTTTGGCGTTTTTATTGATTTTTAGATCAGGATGCAGGCTTTTAATATAAAAAACATTAGTAATTTTCTTGATTTTATTATATTAAGTGTTTTGCCATTTAGGATACATGTCTATAATGTGACAGATAATTATGACGTTTTGAAAGGATAAATAATTTTCAATTTTCCATGTAGTGGCATTAATATAACTATAATGTTTTTGGCAGTAAATGATACCGTCTCTTTGTTTTACTGTTTCTTTTAATTTTTCATCTGTCAATTAGTGTTGATTTTTCCAGTAATACTTTGTTTACGTTTTTGGCGTTTTATATAGCAACCTCGTACTTTGCTAGCATTCGTTCTCACAGTTTTCAAACTATCAGGCGTTTTGGTGTTTGTAGTTTTTGGCGTTTTATACTAATTTTTTTTAAATTAACAGAGAATTAGATGATAAACAACAAAGAATTACATAACAAACAATAAAAAATGAAAAAAAAATTAAAACTTATAATCTAATTTCTCATTCAAATCTTCACTGTCATCAGCCTCTTCTACTTTAACATTTTTGGCGTTTTGAACCTGTTTTTGAATGCCTTATGTAGATCCTTATTTTCCTACATAATGGCCGTCTTTAGAAGATGCTTATTTTTTGTGGCATCCTTTATGGTAGGTGGATATATACTTGTTTGATGACATGTTGAAGACCAACGCCTGCTCTAATGTATTGATCCCTTCATGCCATCCATATATCCATCAAGAACAAAGTGACATGATGTCATATCAGTGTCATCAGTCTCTTTGTCTTGAATATTTGTCCATCTCATTCAGCAAAAGATTATAGAGATACCCAACTCAGAGAAGAATCCATTCAGTGAATCTTCATTCAGATTAATACTCAATATAGCAGAATCGAGGGTCTGCATCTGTGGCTTTTTTAAGTATTTTTTTGGCGTTTTTAAAGTGAATGGTTTCTAGGGAATATGGCGTTTGCTTCTGGTTTTGTGATAAGTTGTTTGTGCAGAGAAGTCTCTCTTTATAGGATGTTTTTGGCGCGTAGTTTAGGCGGTATTTTATTTATAATAAATTATATTAATAAAGTAGCCGTCTTTTCAGTTTACTGTGTATTTTTACTGTTTTTTTGTTCAGCTTTTCAGGTTTTGCGTTTTTGAATGGGTTTAAGTAGTTATTGGCGCTTTTTTTTCCATTTTTAGTTTTTTTTAATTAATACTTCTGCAAATTACTTTCATTATAGTTTGGGATTTTTTGGCGTTTTTACTCCATTTATAGCGTTTTTCATATGCATTATGACTGTTTTGGCGTTTAATTAAGATAATGTATTTTTTTTTATTATAAGTTGAAAAATACATTGCAAACAACAGAAAAAGAAAATTAAAAGAATTAAAATAAAAACAATTCATCTTCCAAATCTTCACTGTCATCAGTCTCTTTCTTCTTTGAATCATGTTCGCTGGTGGTTTGGCTTAGCCATGCTTTTGTGGCCGTTTGGAAAGACAAAATGACATGAGTATTTTTTTGAATATGTATCTTCAAACAACTCAGTAGTGTCATTCGTCTTTTTCATGCCATTAAAATATTCATCAAGAACAAAACACAAAAAATGACATAAGTCTGACCCCAGCATCTTTTTGTTTATGATTTGTCCATCTCATGCAGCAAAATGTTATTTTAGTCACAGTACCTCATGGAAGAATGCATTATCCGACACTTTGGCGTAGCAATATTTTGAATATACAAAAAACGATATTTGGCATTTTTGGCGTTTTACGGAGGAAATAGTGTATCTGAAAGAATTGTCGATCTTTTGGAATCTTTTGATGTTTGAGTGTTTTTGGCGTTTTCTAAGATGAATGGTATATAGTAGAAAATATGACGTTTTTGAGTAGTTGTGTTCGATGTTTTGGGGATTTTGGCGTTTGTAAGTTGAATGGTATATAGTAGAAAATATGGCGTTTCAGGTCCTGGGGGGTGTTTTTTATGTCTTGGATGGTTTTTGTTTATATAGCGATGTGATTTGGTCCGTATTGGCGTTTTATTCATCATAATGGCGTTTTGGTATAGAGGTGTAAAGACGCTTTTACCCTTAATGAGGCGCGTCCACGTAATCAAATTGATGTTATTTATGAAAACGCCACCGCGCCAATCTAGTCCATAGATTGTTTTAATCTGACGATCCATACGCGTTCTCACCGTTCTCACACTTTCTACTGTTTTCTCCAAATCCTGACCCTATATATATATATATATATATATATATATATATATATATATATATATATATAGGGTTAGGATCACGTGAGAAGCACTAGGCTAATTGAGAAACTTGAGAAGCATTCTGGACCACACATTTTCCCTAAGCTTTTAGTAATACACACATATGTATAGTTTAAAATTGACTATATACATATGTGTATAATTCAAGATTTGACAATATACATATATGTATATAGTCAATTTTATACTATACATATGTAGTGGCGGACCCAGGATTTTTTTTCAATGGGGTCCATTATTTTCGGTGTTCAAAATTTTTATAACAAAATGTTAAAATTTTCGGGTCAGTCATCGTTCGGGTCGGGTCAAAGCGAGGTTTGAACTAGATTTAAAGAAAAAAAAAGAGAAAACTAGGCTTATACAAGGATTGAACCCATAACCTCTTATTGGAAGAGAAGGGGATTTACCACCACACCAGCTTTCCTTTTCTTTCTATGGTGTCCACCTAATTATATTTATGGGGTCCTTATACAATTTTAAATACCGAATCTACTATTTTTTTTAAAAACATTGGGGTCCGTGGACCCCGACCCACTCAATGTGGGTCCGCCCCTGTACATATGTGTATATTACGAAAAGCTTGGAAAAATGTGTGGTCCAGAATGCTTCTCAAGTTTCTCAAATAGGGTGGACTTCTCTTAGGATCTCTACCCTATATATATATATATATATATATATATATATATATATATATATATATATATATATATATATATATATATAGGGTAAGGTTCATGCGAGAACCACCTTATTGCGAGAACCGCGAGAACCAATGTGAACACAACCTAAAATAGCTAAAAAAACCTAAAAAAACCCTAAAAAAAACCTAACCCCCACCCCCCACCTCCCAAAAACCTAAACCCCCCACCCCCCCCCCCCAAAAAAAAAACCTAACCCCCCCCCCCCAAAAAAAAAAAAAACTAACCCCCCCCAACCTAAATGCTAAAAACTAAAACCCTCAAAAAACCTAACCCCCACCCCCCCCAAAAAAAAACTAAACCCCCCTCCCCCACCCCCCAAAAACCTAAACCCCCCCACCCCCCCCCCCAAACTAAAATGCTAAAAACTAAACCTTCAAAAAACTAAAAAATCTAAAAAAATAAAAAAAAATCTAAAAAATCTAATTTTTTTTTTATTTTTTTACTATTTTTTATGTTCAAATCGCTACTTTTAGTAGCAAAAAAAAAATTAAAAAAATTTTTTTTTTTGGATACTAAAAGTAGCGATTTTTTTTTATAAAAAATAGTAAAAAAATAAAAAAAAAATTTTTGGGTGTTTTTTAGATTTTTTTAGGTATTACTGTTTGTGTTCACACTGGTTCTCGCGGTTCTTGCAATAAAGGGTGGTTCCTAACGGATCTTTGTCCTATATATATATATATATATAAACGGGATCAGGAGAAAACGCTCAAAAGTGTGAGAACGGTGAGAACGCATCCTGGCCCAACACGTGTCACACGGCATAGAGAAGGGCGGAGGGGCTTTTTTGCCCTTTCATATTTCTTTTTTTAAACGCGTGTCACATCCCGTTTCCATTTTTTTGGCGTTTAATAAATACGCGGCGTTATATTGTTTGTAGATCAGAATCATAGTAAACATTTTGGCGTTTTAAGTATGTTTTGGCGTTTTTATTGTTTTTTAAATCAGGATGCATGTCTATGATGTAAAAAACATCAGTAATTTTCTTGATGTTTATTATATCAAGTAGGATACAGGTCTATAATGTGACAGACAACTATGGCGTTTTGAAAAGATAAATAAATTCAGTTTTCCATGTAGTGGCTTTTAATATAATAAATGTTTGGCAATAATGTTAGCGTCTCTTCATTTTACTCTTTAGCAATTACTGTTTCGTTCAATTTCATCTGTGAATTAGTGTTGATTTTTCAGTAATACCTTGTTTGGCGTTTTTGGCGTTTTATAGCAACATCGCGTGCTTTGTTAGCATCTGTTCTCTTAGTTTTCACACTATCAGGCGTTTTGGTGTTTTTGGCGTTTTATATTAATTTTTTTTGATAGTAGAGAATTAGATAATAAAATTAGAGAATTAGATAACAAACAATAGAAATTGAAAATAAAAATAAAAATTATAATCTAATTTCTCTTCCAAATCTTCACTGTCATCAGCCTCTTCTACTTTAACCTTTTTGGCGTTTTGAACATGTTTTGAATACCTTATGTAGATCCTTATTTTCCTACATAACGCCCGTCTTCATTAAGAGGTAAAAGTGTCTTTTACTTCGTTTTTTCATGAAAATTTGTCTATCTCATTCAGCAAAAGCTTATAGAGATACCCACCTCAGAGTAGAATCCATTCAGTGAAACTTCATTTAGAACAATACTCAATATAGAAGAAATGAGGTTCCGCATCTGTGTCTCTTTTAAGTATCTTTTTTTGGCGTTTTAAAGTGAATGGTTTATTGGAAAGATGGCGTCTATTTTTTGTGGTGTGATCAGTTGATTGTGTAGAGATGTCTCTTTATAGGATGTTTTTGGCGCATAGTTTAGGCGGGATTTTTATTTATAATAAATGATATTAATAAAGTAGCCGTCTTTTCAGTTACTGTGTGTATTTTTTACTGTTTTTGTTCAGCTTTTTATGAGTTTTTATGGTCTTAGACATTGCATCTTCCAAGTTTTGCGTTTTTTAATGGCTTTAAGTAGTTTTTGGCGTTTTTTTTCCATTTTCAGCTTTTAATAATACTTCTCCAAATTACTTTTATTACAGGTTGGGAGTTTTTGGCGTTTTACTGCATTATGGCGTTAGGTTGGGAGTTTTTGGCGTTTTACTGCATTATGGCGTTTCCCACTCTTTATGACTTTTTGGCTCTTTATTAAACTTTTTTATTCTTAGTCGAAAAATACATAACAAACAACAGAAAAGGAAAATTAAAAAATTGAAAATAGAAACAATTCATCTTCCAAATCTTCACTGTCATCGTTCTCTTTCTTCTTTGAAACATGTTCACTGGTGGTTTGGCTTTGTCATGCTTGTGTTTTTTGGCCATTTGGAAAGACAATATGACATGAGTTTTTTGTTTGAATATGTATCTTCAAACCACTCATCAGTGTCATTCGTCTATTCATGCCATTATAATATTCATCAATAACAAACACAAAAACTGACATAAGTCTGACCCAATATATTTTTCTTGAAATTTTATCCATCTCATTCAGCAAAATGTTATTTGAGTCACAACACCTCAGGAAAGAATGCATTCTCCGAAACTTCACGTAGAACAATATTGAATATACAAGAAACGATTTTTGGCATTTTTCTGAGGAAATAGTGTATCTGAAAGAAACGTCCATTTTTTTTGGAAATTTTTGATATTTGAGAGATTTGGCGTTTTCTAAGATGATTGGTATATAGTAAAATATGGCGTTTTTTGAGTAGGTGTGTTTGATGTTTTGGAATTTTTGGCGTTGTAAGATGAATGTTATATAGTAGAAAATATGGCGTTTTCAGGTTGGGGGAGGTGTGTTCTTATGTATGAGAATGTTTTGTTTATATAGGGATGCGTTTTGGCCAGTAATGGCGTTTTATTCATTAGTTGGCGTTTTGGTATAGAAGTGTAAAGACCTTTTTACCCTTAATGAAGTGCGTCCACTCAATAGAATTCGTGTTATTTACGAAAACGCCACCGCGCCAATCTAGTCCATAGATTGTTTTGATCGGACGATTCATAACCGTTCTTATCGTTCTCACACTTTTCACCGTTTTTCTCTAAATCCTGACCCTATATATATATAAGTTAGAAATATATAGAAACTAATGGGATCAAACTTGCGCTTTACGCCGGGTGAAAACTTTGTCTGTTTTGATGCACTCACTATTACCTACGAAATTAAAAATCTAAAAAATACAGTCGTAATATGTTAAAACTTGTTCACTTCACTAGTTTATGTAATAAAAGGAAAACCATTTTAAATTTTTTTTAGTTTTATTAATTTAAATAATAAACAAAATACAAAAGTCAGTTTTATATAGGAAAACTTACAGGGAAGAAAAAAAATAGAAACGAAAAAACTAAAACTTACGGTGGGAATCGTACACGAATTCAGGGTCGCACACCCCTTCACAACTACACACACATGTGCATTTTGATCTCGGCCCAAACCCCCTTAACTTGTGTCTCGGTTCTCGGCCCAAACGAAGCCCAAAGCTGGGCCCGACTCACTTGTGGAGCGCATACATGCACACACGATTTTGTGTGTATGTTAATCATTATCTTGCAACACAAACATACAAAACCCTAACTACTTTCCTTCCTCTTTTGAATCGACAGCAACCCTCCCCTTTTCGAAGTCCTCCACCTTCGTGAAGCACCATCTCCTTCTCGCTCCAACATCCCCGTACACACAATCTTTCGGTTAGTTATCATCCTTTTGATTTGGTTTTCCTTGTTATGATCGATTATGTCATAGCTTGGTGATTGATACTTGAAGGCATGATAATAGAAGTTTATGATGAATTTCCTGTAACACCTAAACTGTTAAATGATGTCGATGATCTAGGGTTGTAGATGTATGGGATTTTGATGACTATTGAAATTAGATCGGTTGTGATTGTTGCATGATGTTGATGCTCGATGGTTTTGTGTCGTGTGATGTTCACTGATCTGTTAATATGATTGTAAGATGATAAGGATTCATTGAGGTAAGTTGTGCATGGATCTGATTTGAATATTGAATATGATAATTGATTTCGGTTAATGATTAGTTTGATGATTAGGGTTTATGTGAATCGTTGATAATGTTGTGATTTTGGTTAGTTTTGATGAACATCGGCAATTAGGGTTGTATGAACCTGAACAATAGTTGAAATGATTGTGTTGTTTGATCTGTTTGGAATGTGAGTGAAATGCTAAATGTTGTTACGGAATAATCGTTGATGAGGATTTTGATCAGTTAAATGTTATGAGGTTCCGACTGAGGTTCCGAGTTGAAATCTCTTAATTCCGACTCGAAATCTCCTTGGTTCCGACACCAAGCTTGGCTTCACACATTTAGGGACTCGAGACCAGCTTGGTTGCGAGTTGAAACCTGTCTGGTTCCGACTCAAGGCCTGACTCGAAACCTTATTTCAAGTGATGTTTCATAACTCGAGATCTCTTGGTTCTGACTCGAGACCTTTAGCTTGCGAGTCGAGATCTTCTAGTTTCGATTGAGGTCCCCACTCGGAATGTACATTCTCCTTGGGCCGCCTACAGGTTACTGTTCACACAAGTGGGCCTCCGTTATAATATTTAAATAGGGCCTGCATACACTACATAACAGTTTAACTTACATGCTCTACGTGTTACGTGATAGTTTAACTGCATGCTACTTGTTAGATACGTGTAAGGTATACGTGAATTATTTGTACACAACACTAATAGCATGGTAACCATAATAGGACGTGGTTGACCAAACTAGCTTAAGTAATTTAATCCGCCGAGCTAAGCTAAGGTGAGTTCACACATTTACTAAAAGCATGTATTCCCGGTGGTTGGGAACGGACAACACTTTCCCTGGTTTGGGATTGCCTAGTATTCCTGGGGATGGAATATGGTTAATTTACTATTTTTAATACATGTCTTAAGCGGACTAGACGGAACTCTATCTGAAAGTCCCCACACATTTTATATCGATTAATCGTTGGGGCCTGGCGAACGGGATATTAGTTAGTAGTGCTATTAGGTCTAACAAACCTCACACAGTGCCGCAGAGGACAGGATTGAACTATTATGCCTGGGAAACTGGTCAATGATGATAGACATTGACTCGGGGCACAAACATGACTACAGTTAGTTTCGGTATGGCACGAGTTTAGTAGCTTAAAAAGATGGGGTAGCTCCGCATGACGTGTTTTATAAAACAGAGTAATTTAACAACTTACGTTTTTGGAACAACACTGGTAAACTGTGAACTCACCAACTTTATGTTGACACGCTACTACATGCTTTGCAGGTCGTTAGGTACTTTACTGGAGTTTGCACGGTGGAAGGGTCGTTGTGGTGAAGAACAGTTGTCGGGTTCTTACGAAACATTATGAACTTTTAACTTTAATTGGGTTTTAAACTAAATGCTTCCGCTGATACTTAAACTTTGTTTTGGTCATTTGACTTCTTAGACATTAATCGTATTAATTGTGATAGGTTCTATTTACTTAAATTAATTGTTCAATATGATTGGTGGCATGATCCTGGTCAGTCACACGCCTCGCGGTAATACTCTTCATGTGGATTTTGATGGTGTGACAAATTGGTATCAGAGCCATTGGTTATAGTGAATTCGGTTTTGAAAAGGAAAAACCTCTTTGAGAAAAACCAGACTATAACCTGCTCAGTACTCAACGATCCGCAACGACACTTCGCTCCACGTGCAAGAGTCAACACTTTAGTTGGTATAACTCGTGTATATGCCTATTTGATATCTACTTGATGTATTACGTGTGGTATGCTTAGTTCTTAGGGTTTTAGTGGCAAGATATCTATTAACCCTAATTTTCTCTCTTTAACACCCAACTGTTTACTTGAAACTTTATGTGCTATGGTCAAAACTCTCTTTTGTTATTCTTCGCACCCCTACGTCATCATTCTCGCTTTGTGTTTTGTGGATGTGAAGATCATGAGTGGACGCAGCGGAGGACGTGGTGGCGGTATTAACATGACTCAGGACCAGTTGATTGAGGATATCCCAGTCGTTCGCGACTTTCCTGAGGTATTCCCTGAGGAATTACATGGCCTCCCACCTCATCGTCAATTTGAATTCCAAATTGAGCTGACTCATGGAGCGATGCCTATAGCTCATGCACCATACCGACTAGCCTCAACCGAACTGGAAGAGTTGTCCACACAATTGTAGGAGCTATTGGATAAGGGTTTTATTCGTCCTAGCTCGTCACCCCGGGGAGCCCCCATATTGTTTGTGAAGAAGAAGGATGGTACCTTCCGCATGTGCATAGACTACCGTGAACTCAACAAAGTGACTGTGAAGAATTGTTACCCACTTCCACGCATCGATGATCTATTCGACCTGTGACACTCTAGGTTTTTCAGAACGAACGCCTTGTAATATTTTTTTTATTATGTATATATATGTTATTAAATGAAAACGTGATCTTTGTGCATGATATGTGTTGTATGTATGTATTATATATATATATGTATGTGAGTCGAGACCATGACTCGCAACCACTCGGTTGCGAGTGGGCCACTCGGTCTCGAGTGGGCCTTTTGGGCCGTAACCGGTTTGGGCCGAAACCCCTTAGCCTATTTTGAACCTTGTATAAAATCCTAACCTTCCCCACTTTCCTTCATTTTACACAAACATATCCACACACTCCTTCTATTTCTCTCTCACTAGAAACCCTCTACAACACCACTTTCTCTTCCAACTTTCGGATCAAGCAAGGATCTCGGTCAAGGAATCTCGGACAAGATCATCATTCGGACACTTTATCTTCTCGGTTCCTTTCCTTTGTTTCGGCTCCTTTTCATAACCGGTTAGTGTTAACTTTATGTGTATAAGATTTATGTATGTTGAATGGACTAGAAAGTGTTTAGTTAATAGTGTTGTGCATGATTTTTCAAATGATTTGTGAGTATTTCACCATATGTGTAAACCATGTTAGGATGCTTGTTAAAATGTTCAAAATGACTAGTTGAATGTTTAAATTAAATGGTAGGTAATTTGGAGATGAATGATGGATTTTTATGACAAAACATATTCTTGTATGAAAAGTGTTGTTTAAAGATGATGAACCAAGGATTGTGTGTAATTCATGAACAATATGGTTTATGTTGCTTTGAATATGAAAACCCTAGAATGTTGAATATGGATGAACTTGTTGAATGATAGTTGAAGATGTGAAAACCCTTATAATTTGATCCATTTTTACTAATAGACAGATTAGGAAAACTTGTTTCTTAAACCTCATTGGTTGTTTCCTAATCTGGGCCTGATTACATAGTACAAATTGGACTGATGGATCTGAATCTGCACGTGTATATGAAAAGGACAGCATTACGACTCGCAACCACAGCGTGATGACTCGAAACCACACGGTTGCGACTCGTAACCATAGCATGACAACTCGAAACTGCAACGGTTGCGACTCGAGATCACACGGTTGCGACTCGAGACCAAAGCGTGACAACTCGAGACCACGACGGTTGCGACTCGCAACAACAGCGTGACAACTCGAGACCTCCTGGTTGCGACTCGCAACCACAGCATGACAAGCCGAGACCTCCTGGTTGCGACTCGAGACCACCTTGTTGCGACTGGGCTGTCCACTTTGGTTATTGGGCCATAGTATGTTTATTATGGGCTACCTGTTAACTGGACTATGTGTTCTGTTTGAATGTGTGAATGTTAGGGCCGGCCCAATAACCCCATGACTGTTTACTTGTATGCATGATACGTGGTAGTTATGTGTAAGTTTTTACGTGAATGCTTGTATACCAAACCTGACCTATACCGGTAACCATGTTAGAACGTGGTGACCAACGTGTTTGACAAGTAACCTAATCTGCCGAGCAACCCAAGGTGAGTTCACACACTAAAAGCATGCGTCCCGCGGAGGGACACGAACAAACTACCAACTTTGGGAAAATACTTTCGACCCATTACTCCGGGGGAAAACAGAATGGGTAATTACTATCTCCGGGGGAGATACGTTTGGATACTATTTATAAATCACAACTAGCCATGCTAAACGAAACTCTATCACCTTAAGTCCCTGCTTACAGTACCGATTAATCGCCGGGGGCGAACGGGTTATTAGTTGATAGCGCTATTAGGTTTGACAACCTCACACCGTGACCGGGGGGATCGGGCGTGAACTAGTAGACCTTGCAACATGGTCAATGACGATAGACATTGACTCGGGGCACGAAAGCACAACAACTTTCCGTCAACAGTTTCGGTATCTACAGTTTAGTGAGCTTACAGATGGGGTAGCTCCCCACAACGTGATTATAAATGCTTTATCTTAACAACTTAAGTTTTTGGTAAACTAAAACTGGACAACTAGTGAACTCACTCAGCATTATTGTTGACCCCTTACTGCATGCTTTGCAGGTAACCCGTGACTCAGGAGCTGCTGCTTGGGGATGTGTAGTGTTCGTCAAAACCCGTGTGTTGGGTTTAACTATCTTGAACTAAGAACTATCTTTAAAACTATTTGGTTTATGCTTCCGCTGTTTTGTTAAACTAATCTTTGAACTTAAACTGCAATGATGCTAACTACTTTGGATAGTAAATATTTCTAATATTAAATCAATGCTCAGTATGATTAGTGGCTGGATCCTGGTCAGTCACGCCCTCAAAGCGGGTGTTATCCGCAGGTGGATTTTGGGGGTGTGACAGATTGGTATCAGAGCCATTGGTTATAGTGAACTTGGTTTTAAAAAAGGGGAAAATCTTTTTGGGAAAAACCAGACTATAACCTGTGACTCGCGACGACACTACACTCCAAGTGCAAGGCTCGACACTTTTGACCTCATAGCTCGGACCAGTGTTTACTTGTTTGCTTACCTTATGTATCCTGTTCTGCTATACGTACTAGTGTGCCTAAATTAGATAGATACACCTCTCTCTTCTATCTCATTCTCGCTACGTTACAACATCACACTCATACTGTGCTTTCTGGTTATGAAGACAATGAGTGGACGCGGAAGAGGAAACATCAACATGACTCAGGCTCAATTCACTAACCTACTTAACACGGTGGCTGCAGCTTTCGCAGCTCACCCTGGAGGTAAACTCGTTACCTTAGGATGTTTAGATCCTACCGCCACATCGCCTTTTATCCCTAAATCTGTACGCTTCGCTTCTCACGAACAGGTCAGCATGCACCTGCGCAACCACCCGTGTGTACTTTCAAAACTTTCATGGATTGCAAGCCTCTCCCTTTCAATGGCACTGAGGGTGCCATAGGTCTTCTACATTGGATTGAGAAAGTTGAAGCTGTCTTTGCTATCTGTGAGTGTCCCCCTGCGAATTGGGTGAAGTTTGCTACTGCTACGCTTGAAGGAAACGCGCTTTCTTGGTGGAAGGCGCAAATTCAGATGTTTGGATTGGAAACTGCTAATGCTACTGCGTGGGAGGATTTCAAGGACATGATTAAGGAGGAGTACTGTCACCGGGATGACATCCACAAGCTTGAGAACGAGTACTATGCGCTTAAGATGGTTGGGTCAGAGATTGAAACCTACACCAAGCTGTCCAATGACTATGCTGCCCTTTGCCCAAACATGTCTCGACCCATGTATCGAAGGATCGAATTGTACGTCAAGGGTTTGGCCCCAGAAATTCGAAGTCATGTAACTTCAGCCAACCTCACTGCCATTCAGCCAATCGTTCGACTTGCTCACAAACTTACTGATCAGGCTGTAGAAGAGGGCAGGTTGCCCAAAAGGATCAGTGCTACTGTCGGAACTTCTAGTGACAACAAGCGTAAGTGGGAAGGAAATCAAAGCAAGGATGCTAACCCCACTCAGGCCCCAGCACAGCAAAGGAAAACTGAAAACAACAAGGGTACTCAACAACAGAGTGGCTATCGCGGTAATCACCCCAAGTGCAACAAGTGCAATCGACACCACAGTGGGCCTTGTGGGAAAGGCCAGTGTCAGCGATGTAACAAGATGGGGCACGAGGCCAAGGACTGTAGGAGCCCACGTCCCATGGGGCAGAACCAGCAGCAACAACAACACGGGAACGCTAAGGGTTGTTTCCAGTGTGGAGCTGAGGGGCACTACAAGAAGAATTTCCCTAAACTGAACCAGAACCGCAACAACAATCAGGGAGCTGGAAACAACGATCAGAACAACAATGCTGGGAATGGTGCTAGAGGAAGGGCTTTTGTGATTGGAGCTGGAGAAGCGAGGAATGACCCCAATGTCGTGGCGGGTAAGTTCCTACTCGATGATCGTTATGTTTCTGTATTATTTGATTCTGGAGCCGATGCTAGTTATGTGTCCCTACGTATTAGTAAGAAGCTTAAGCGTCCGCTTTCGTTACTAAGTTCACATCATATCGTCGAGTTAGCTAATGGTAGAAACATCGAGGCCTCACATGTTATCAAAGGCTGCAAGCTAGAATTGTCTGGTCAGACATTTAGTATCGATCTTTTCCCTGTTACACTTGGAAGCTTCGACGTCGTTATCGGCATGGATTGGTTATCCAAGCATCGCGCTGAGATCCTCTGTCAAGAGAAAGCAGTCCGTATTCCCCGCCGTTCTGGCAAACCTCTTATCGTACAAGGTAGCAAAGGCGGAGAAATCTCCGGCGTTATCTCGTTCTTGAAGGCCCAGAAGTGTTTACGAAAAGGGCACACCGCTATCTTAGCACTTGTCACCAACACTCAGGAAAAGGAAAAGAGGATTGAAGATTTTCCAGTAGTGCGTGACTACCCCGAGGTATTTCCTGAAGAATTACCTGGACTCCCTCCCCACCGTCAGGTCGAATTCCAAATCGAGCTAGCTCCCGGAGCAGCGCCAATAGCTCGTGCACCTTATCGATTAGCCCTCGCAGAATTGAAGGAACTCTCTACTCAACTACAGGAACTTTTGGATAAAGGGTTTATTCGCCCTAGTTCATCACCCTGGGGAGCACCGGTACTCTTTGTTAAGAAGAAGGATGGCACGTTCCGAATGTGCATTGACAATCGTGAGCTGAACAAGGTTACCATCAAGAATCGTTACCCTCTCCCACGAATTGACGACCTATTCGATCAGTTGCAAGGATCGAGCTACTACTCTAAGATTGACCTGCGATCGGGCTATCATCAGCTAAGGGTCCGTAATGAAGACATCTCCAAAACGGCATTCAGAACTCGCTATGGTCATTATGAATTCCTCGTTATGCCCTTTGGAATGACCAATGCGCCTGCGGTATTCATGGATCTCATGAACCGAGTGTGCAAACCTTACCTCGACAAATTTGTGATCGTGTTTATAGACGACATCTTGATCTACTCGAAAAGTCAAGAAGAGCATGAACAGCACCTACGCCTTATCCTC
Source organism: Helianthus annuus (assembly GCF_002127325.2). Classification (NCBI taxonomy): domain Eukaryota; kingdom Viridiplantae; phylum Streptophyta; class Magnoliopsida; order Asterales; family Asteraceae; genus Helianthus; species Helianthus annuus. The sequence continues at coordinate 106,833,154 of NC_035440.2, read as the reverse complement.
GAACTCCTTCGCAAAGAGCAACTGTATGCCAAGTTCTCGAAATGCGACTTCTGGCTTCGAGAAGTCCATTTCCTTGGGCACGTGGTTAACAAAGATGGAATTCACGTCGACCCGGCTAAGATCGACTCTATAAAGAATTGGCCTACCCCTAGGACTCCGACCGAAGTCCGCCAATTCTTGGGACTAGCGGGATACTATCGAAGATTTATCATGGGATTTTCAAAGATCGCTCAGCCTCTCACGGCTCTTACTCAGAAGGGTATGGTTTATAAATGGGGTGAAGCTCAGGAAACCGCATTTCAGAAACTAAAGGATAACCTCTGTAGTGCTCCTATTCTCTCGTTTCCTGAAGGCACTGACGACTTCGTGGTTTACTGCGATGCATCCATCCATGGGCTCGGTTGTGTGTTAATGCAACGCGACAAAGTTATTGCTTACGCCTCTCGACAACTTAAGACGCACGAAAGGAATTATACTACGCACGACTTGGAACTAGGAGCAGTGATCTTTGCGCTTAAGATATGGAGACATTACCTGTACGGTACCAAGTGCACCATTTACACCGATCACAGGAGTCTCGAGCATATCTTCAAGCAAAAGGAATTAAACATGCGACAACGTCGATGGGTCGAACTCCTGAATGATTATGAATGCGCCATCAAGTACCATCCGGGCAAGGCCAATGTCGTGGCAGACGCCCTCAGCCGAAAGGACACTACGCCCAAGCGCGTGCGAGCATTACAACTTACCATCCAGTCTAATCTCCCTACCCAGATTCGGAATGCTCAGATTGAAGCTCTGAAACCGGAAAACATCAGGGCTGAGTCCCTGCGAGGGTCGAGACAACGACTAGAGCAAAAAGAAGACGGCGCCTACTATGTGGCAGGGCGCATTTGGGTCCCACTTTACGGAGATCTACGAGAGCTTGTGATGGACGAAGCCCATAAGTCCCGTTATTCAGTACATCCTGGTTCAGATAAGATGTACTACGACTTAAGGACCACTTACTGGTGGCCTGGCATGAAAGCCCACATAGCAGTTTACGTTAGCAAATGTTGACCTGCGCAAGAGTCAAGACTGAGTATCAGAAACCAGCAGGCCTACTCCAGCAACCGGAAATCCCGAAGTGGAAATGGGAGCAAATTTCCATGGATTTTGTTACGGGGCTACCTAGATCCCAACGCGGGAATGATACTATTTGGGTGATAGTAGATCGATTGACTAAGTCTGCACACTTTCTGGCCATTAAGGAAACGGACAAGTTTTCTACCTTGGCAGAAATCTATTTAAAGGAAGTAGTCTCGAGACACGGGGTGCCAACTTCCATTATTTCCGACCGAGACGCTCGTTTTACTTCCGAGTTGTGGCAAGCTATGCACAAATCCTTTGGCTCACGTTTGGACATGAGCACCGCTTACCACCCACAAACGGATGGACAGTCCGAACGCACCATCCAAACCCTGGAAGACATGCTTAGGGCATGTGTGATTGATTTTGGCAAGAACTGGGAGAAACATCTACCGCTGGTGGAATTCTCCTACAATAACAGCTACCACACTAGTATTCAGGCGGCACCTTTTGAGGCATTGTACGGTCGTAAATGCCGATCACCTCTTTGCTGGGCAGAAGTCGGTGACAGTCAACTCACAGGCCCAGAACTGGTGGTAGACACAACGGAAAAGATTGCCCAGATCAGGCAACGCATGGCGGCAGCTCGTGACCGTCAGAAAAGCTACGCGGATAAGCGTAGGAAACCGCTAGAATTCCAGGTCGGGGACCGGGTTCTACTTAAAGTCTCACCCTGGAAGGGTGTGGTTCGTTTCGGTAAACGAGGCAAGCTGAATCCGCGATATGTTGGACCATTCGAAATTACCGAGAAAATCGGTAAGGTTGCTTATAGATTGAACCTGCCTGCAGAGCTGAGTGCAGTGCACAATGTCTTTCACGTGTCTAATCTGAAGAAGTGTCTGTCAGATGAAACACTCATAATTCCTTTCAAGGAACTCACTATTGATGAACAGCTACACTTTACTGAGGAACCGATTGAGATCACGGATCGAGAGATCAAAACCCTCAAACGTAGCCAGATACCTCTCGTGCGAGTTCGTTGGAACTCACGACGTGGCCCAGAGTTTACCTGGGAGCGGGAAGACCAGATGAAGTCCAAGTATCCCCAGTTGTTCCCTAATGAAAACCCCAGCACTGAAGCTACAACTGAATTTCGGGACGAAATTCCAAACTAACGGGGGGATGATGTGACACCCCGTTGAAACACGCTAGCTTGGCAGTGGCTGCCTTAACTTTCGGGACGAAAGTTCTTAAAACTTGGGGATAATGTGACACTCTAGGTTTTTCCGAACGAACGCCTTGTAATATTTTTTTTATTATGTATATATATGTTATTAAATGAAAATGTGATCTTTGTGCATGATATGTGTTGTATGTATGTATTATATATATATATGTATGTGAGTCGAGACCATGACTCGCAACCACTCGGTTGCGAGTGGGCCACTCGGTCTCGAGTGGGCCTTTTGGGCCGTAACCGGTTTGGGCCGAAACCCCTTAGCCTATTTTGAACCTTGTATAAAATCCTAACCTTCCCCACTTTCCTTCATTTTACACAAACATATCCACACACTCCTTCTATTTCTCTCTCACTAGAAACCCTCTACAACACCACTTTCTCTTCCAACTTTCGGATCAAGCAAGGATCTCGGTCAAGGAATCTCGGACAAGATCATCATTCGGACACTTTATCTTCTCGGTTCCTTTCCTTTGTTTCGGCTCCTTTTCATAACCGGTTAGTGTTAACTTTATGTGTATAAGATTTATGTATGTTGAATGGACTAGAAAGTGTTTAGTTAATAGTGTTGTGCATGATTTTTCAAATGATTTGTGAGTATTTCACCATATGTGTAAACCATGTTAGGATGCTTGTTAAAATGTTCAAAATGACTAGTTGAATGTTTAAATTAAATGGTAGGTAATTTGGAGATGAATGATGGATTTTTATGACAAAACATATTCTTGTATGAAAAGTGTTGTTTAAAGATGATGAACCAAGGATTGTGTGTAATTCATGAACAATATGGTTTATGTTGCTTTGAATATGAAAACCCTAGAATGTTGAATATGGATGAACTTGTTGAATGATAGTTGAAGATGTGAAAACCCTTATAATTTGATCCATTTTTACTAATAGACAGATTAGGAAAACTTGTTTCTTAAACCTCATTGGTTGTTTCCTAATCTGGGCCTGATTACATAGTACAAATTGGACTGATGGATCTGAATCTGCACGTGTATATGAAAAGGACAGCATTACGACTCGCAACCACAGCGTGATGACTCGAAACCACACGGTTGCGACTCGTAACCATAGCATGACAACTCGAAACTGCAACGGTTGCGACTCGAGATCACACGGTTGCGACTCGAGACCAAAGCGTGACAACTCGAGACCACGACGGTTGCGACTCGCAACAACAGCGTGATAACTCGAGACCTCCTGGTTGCGACTCGCAACCACAGCATGACAAGCCGAGACCTCCTGGTTGCGACTCGAGACCACCTTGTTGCGACTGGGCTGTCCACTTTGGTTATTGGGCCATAGTATGTTTATTATGGGCTACCTGTTAACTGGACTATGTGTTCTGTTTGAATGTGTGAATGTTAGGGCCGGCCCAATAACCCCATGACTGTTTACTTGTATGCATGATACGTGGTAGTTATGTGTAAGTTTTTACGTGAATGCTTGTATACCAAACCTGACCTATACCGGTAACCATGTTAGGACGTGGTGACCAACGTGTTTGACAAGTAACCTAATCTGCCGAGCAACCCAAGGTGAGTTCACACACTAAAAGCATGCGTCCCGCGGAGGGACACGAACAAACTACCAACTTTGGGAAAATACTTTCGACCCATTACTCCGGGGGAAAACAGAATGGGTAATTACTATCTCCGGGGGAGATACGTTTGGATACTATTTATAAATCACAACTAGCCATGCTAAACGAAACTCTATCACCTTAAGTCCCTGCTTACAGTACCGATTAATCGCCGGGGGCGAACGGGTTATTAGTTGATAGCGCTATTAGGTTTGACAACCTCACACCGTGACCGGGGGGATCAGGCGTGAACTAGTAGACCTTGCAACATGGTCAATGACGATAGACATTGACTCGGGGCACGAAAGCACAACAACTTTCCGTCAACAGTTTCGGTATCTACAGTTTAGTGAGCTTACAGATGGGGTAGCTCCCCACAACGTGATTATAAATGCTTTATCTAAACAACTTAAGTTTTTGGTAAACTAAAACTGGACAACTAGTGAACTCACTCAGCATTATTGTTGACCCCTTACTGCATGCTTTGCAGGTAACCCGTGACTCAGGAGCTGCTGCTTGGGGATGTGTAGTGTTCGTCAAAACCCGTGTGTTGGGTTTAACTATCTTGAACTAAGAACTATCTTTAAAACTATTTGGTTTATGCTTCCGCTGTTTTGTTAAACTAATCTTTGAACTTAAACTGCAATGATGCTAACTACTTTGGATAGTAAATATTTCTAATATTAAATCAATGCTCAGTATGATTAGTGGCTGGATCCTGGTCAGTCACGCCCTCAAAGCGGGTGTTATCCGCAGGTGGATTTTGGGGGTGTGACACGACCAGTTGCAAGGGTAGAGTTTCTATTCTAAGATTGATCTGAGGTCGGGCTATCATCAGCTGAGAGTCCAAGATGAAGACATCTCTAAAACAGCATTCAGGACTCGTTACGGACATTACGAGTTCCTTGTTATGCCATTCGTTTTAACGAACGCATCTGTAGGTTTTATGGACCTCATCAACCGAGTGTGCATACCTTACCTTGACAAGTTCGTTATCGTTTTCATCGACGACATCTTGATCTACTCTAAGAGTCAAGAGGAGCACGAGAAACATCTACGCCTTATTCTAGAGCTCCTACATAACTAAAAACTCTATGCTAAGTTCTCGAAATGCGACTTTTGACTTCGTGAAGTCCATTTCCTTGGCCATGTGGTCCAAATCTGGGTAGCTGCTAGGTTTGGCATGGGTTTGTCTTCTGGTATTGGGTAGCGTTGCTGGTAATCCCTATGGTCGTCAAACCATGGGTCATAGTCTGGGTCTAAGGGATTAGGTGCTGGTATTCTAGGTATCTCATCTGGGTTGAAATCAGGCATTGGGATTTGATTTTCTAGATTGTTTTCAATTTCCATTGGCTGGGTGGGAAACAGTGGTAAGGGCTAGGGTGCTATGAGTTGCTCCAGGTTAGGGTCTGCAGCTATGGTTGCTAGGATGTGGAAGTTTGCTAGACTCCTATTGAGCATATCCTGGGTGTGAACATCTGTTTCTCTCTTGGCGGCTACTACAGCACGCTGTTGTTGTAACTTTTTCATTCTCTTCCTACATTCATGCGCTCCCCTACTGGACCATCCTCTCTTTTTAGGAGGGAATGCCTCTTCAGACTGAGCCTTAAACACGAATATCCCATCTTCATTGTCAGCTGAATACCCTGAGAGGGCAGGCTATGAAGAGGTGTCTTCGCTCCTAGGTGAGCTAGACAACTGACGGTAGGCGTCGGAAGGTCCTTGGTCGCTCATACTGTAAACTAACAAATAGTCAAATAACACACAACAATAAAATACAAATATGCACATAGTTCCGTAGAAAATTTCCTAACATATTGAATAATATATGGTGTCAGCAGATCACTTCTGTGGCTGAATCAGTGGCTTAGTTCTGATACCACCTTCTGTCGCAACCCACGTCCCCTAGTTACCGGGGAACGGGCGGCTGCGGCCATTTTTGGTGGTATCGATATTTATCATTTTGGCAGCGGAATTTACATCAGGACCGTAGTTAGGAAATATTTTATCAGAGTAAAATACCACGCTTTTAATATATTAATATATTTTATCAAGTACACGCATTTTCATAGGGATAAACCCTATTTTATTTAATTGAAAACATCTCTTTATTTTAGGTAACTTTATAGCCACTTTTCCAAGCCTTCAGTGCTGTCCAGCTGGCTTCTATTTGGCTTTCACATTTTGTTAACTGAAACACGTTTAAAAACATTTTGTCAGTGGGAAATACTGGTGAGTGAATCCCAGTTTAATCAAGATAAGTAAAAACCATTGTACAGTATTGAGGGCGGTCGCGCAATTACATTTGTTTCCATCTAGTTTAATTACCACCCATGGTACTGTCAACCCGACTTGTGGTTATGTTACTACTCACAATGTAGTAACAAATTTTGTATACAAAACCCCAACATACCGACGATAATTGTAAAATACAAATACTCAATCACTGTTTAATATAATATTAATCATATGAGGTTTTGTAAAAACAATTTGCAAAAAGAAGATTACTCACATTGCTAGCTTAGGGTTTTCTTTAAGGATTTCCTGGTGATTATCTATAAATTACACAAATGCACACGCGTTAGTATAATAACCCAATATTTACATTAGTAATACCCTCCCCGAGACGTCATTCCAACGACTACGTCGGGCAGAACCACGACTGTGACAACTCTCACTAAAAATAATACTTAGAATAATAATTATTTATTAAGGAAACCCTAATTGAGACACCCAAATGATTCTGCATTAACCCTAAAATTTTCAGAATAATCGGAATCAGGATCAGGGCCCCTAAAACTCAAGGGGGGTAAACCCTAGTTGACGATTATCTATAATACTTGCTGTCTAAAATTCGTTTAAAGAAAGTGTCAATTCAGCATAGCTAGTCCCGAACCTGGCTAGCCTATATTTAGACTGCTTCCCTTACGGACCGTAAGGGAAATGGCTTACGGTCCGTAAGCAGGTCCCAAAAATTACTATAAATAGCCGACCTTGGGACTTGAAACTGGAAGTTGAAACGACGTAGAAACTCACTGTGAACGTCGAGTTATAGCAAAATCAGTTCTAAAACACACACGATTCACAAAGTGCTGCCGCAATCAGGGTAATAACTCGATCGCTATTACGATACAACGTCCGATCGATTATGACTATCCAACGATTGTCCGAGTGCTGCTCAAATTGAGCTTGTACTTTGATTATTCGTCGTGATTTCGACTTGAATATTTGAGTGCTGTTCGAATTCGGACTATGCTCTGTTATTCGTCATGAATCCGTTGAATTATTAAGTATTGCACTTGTAAATCATTGTGAGGGTTTAATCTCGTGAATTGTCGTAACTGTTGTATTAGTTACTAACCCGTTTGTGTGTGTGCATTATTGTTAAATTAGGTTAATCAAGGCAAATCAGTAGGCTTGTACTTTGCTCGTTAATTCTGCAATGTGAGTCATTCTCTTTTTATCAACTGTTTTACAAAACTCCAAATTATTTTCAAATTTATAATTACAGGGATTAAGTCTTTGTAATCACCATATTACAGCCGGTGATGTGCGTGTAGTGTAATATAATTTAGATGTATATTTAAGCCCTTTTTACACTTTTAGCCAAGTTTTAAATTTATAAAACACGATATTTACTAACACTAAACACACATATGGGCAAGTGCACCCATCGTGGACGTAGTATAGTGTTGGTAAGATACCGAGGTCGTCCAAGGACACAAGAGCTTTTAGTACCGGTTTATCCTCAACATCTAATCAAATCAAAAAGTTAGAAAAGGTTTTTAAACTAAGAAAATAAAAAAAACTAACTAAATGCTGAAAAATAAAATAAAATAAAAACAGATAGACAAGATGAATCACTTGGATCCGACTCGTGTATTAGTATAACCTTTGATTATTTTTGCACTTTTGCACTTGTTTAAGAGATTATCTTAGTTATTGTAGTAGGCCCCTCTTTTGAAGGCGACGTTACCCTCAACCCAGTAGTTTGAGTCAGCAAGGATACAATCCTAAAGGGTTGGATTATTGGAAGATAATGAATTAAGTTATTAATGCAAATTGTGGTAGGCCCCGCTTTTGGCGGTGACGTTACCCTCGACTAAGTAGTCTGAGTCAGCAGGGATACAGTCCTAAATAGCCGGGTTATAGTATTAATAGTAGTTAACTTATGAGGGGGTCAAAGAGTTTGGATCCCCGCCATCCAATACCTATGGGCATTGAAGGAGATCCTACTAAATTTGACCCAGGTCCCTTGCAGGTCCTCTAAACGCTGAACAAGGGCAAGACCCTTACCAAACCGTTCCCTTAACCCCCGACCAGGTAGCCAACATACTTCCATATAGACCGTGGAGATATGAATGGTGAAAATCTTTTATTTTATATAGACAGTAAAATAATGCCAAGACACCACGGATAAACGATAAGGAAAGATCACCTTCAACATAAGCAACTAGTTATTAAAGTCATTAATACAAAACCAAATAAAAAGTGCAAAAGATTAAAAATAAAAAGTATTATACTAAACACTTGTCTTCACCAAGTGATGTAAGAGACTTAGGCAAACATGGCCTTGATTGTCAAGAACTCTTACGATCAATCTTGGATCCCGAGACGACACACACACTCTACGATGGACAATGGATGATGGTGGTGGATGATGGTGTTATGGTGGTGGTGGGTGGTGGATGAAGTGTGAGAGAGGTGGTGTGCCAAGGGATGAGTTGAAATGAAACCAAGCACTCCTATTTATAGGCTGAACAGAAGGCTGGGCACGGCCCCGTGTCCGCTGGACACGCCCCCGTGCCCGTCTGACACTCTCTCTCTTCATTAATTGTAATTCGCAATTACAATTAATGCGCCTGCTGTACTTTCACCACGCCCCCGTGCTCACTGGACACGGCCCCGTGGTGGGCAATGGAAGCTTCTATAGGTTTGTCTTTTCTGCTGCTTCTTGGGCACGGCCCCGTGCTGGCTGAGCACGGGGAGTGTTCAGTCTTCTGACTTCTCTTCTTTGCTTGGGAGGATGCCGTTGAGGGGTCGGGCAATCCACTTTTATTCCTTTTCTTGTATTTATGTTAGAATTAGCTGTCTTTTTGCTTCTTTTGTGAATTTGAGCTCATTTCATCCTGAAAATACAAAAGGAAGACAAAAACACTCTTTTTCCAACATTAGTACTTAAAAAGGGTTAGTTTGATGCCTCATTTGATGTAATTTATATGTTGCATTTTACACACATCAAATACCCCCACACTTGAACTTTTGCTTGTCCTCAAGCAAAACTCTTTAAATATGTGGCTTACACTCCCAAATGGAATGGGTAGAAGATAAGGTTTTTGGCTTGTCATAGAGTGTCGGGAATCCAAGATCTTTTTGGTTTTATTTTTATTTTATTTACAATCCTATTCGTTATGATCTATTTAGAACGTTTCATAAGAGAAATTACTTATTTAGGCTTAGCATACCTTTTTAAAATTTCATTTATATACAAGTTCACATACCTCATGGGAGAAATCACTCAACACTCGGCCGAAGGTGTATTTTTTTTTTAGTGAATCACTCGAGAGCGGCATGGAACTTATTTCCTACCATAAGCTTGCCAAGCAATCAATCCTCCTCCTTTTTAACTATATACCTTTGTAAATATCAAGAGGACTTTTTGGGTGAAGGGTTAGGCTTGGGCTAAAGGTGGGTGGTTGGGTTAGTGGTTAGTAAAAGGGCGAAAAGCGTAAAAAGCTTCGGTTTTCGTAAAACACTTTGTTTTTAGTGACTTTTTATTTTGAAGTATTTCTCCAAACAAGCTTTTGTTTTCATAGCTTTGTTTGTTTATTTTTTTGACTTCATCATCATTCATTTTTTTTTTGGTCACACGAAAAAAAACGAGCTTACGAAAAACCGAGCTTGTTACTAAAATAAAGGGTGAAAATAAAAAGGGTTTTTGGTGGGTAAAAAGGGTTTTAGGGTAAAGAAATGAAAGGTTTAGGCTCAAATGGGTTAACTAGGGGGATTTTGGGTAGGTGGTAAAAAAAATGAAAAATAATGGTGTAGAAAGAAAAATGGTTAGTCCTAATGCCTCCATCATTTACTTACTTGGGTTTAAGTCGGTAAGGACCGGGAATGAATCGTCGTGGCAAGTTCTAGAGTTGTAAGAACCAAGCGGCTATTCACACAAGAAACGAAAAATGAGCATTTAGTTTAAGGATGTAGATTTGGATGCTCAATAAAGGCTCAAAACTCACTTTTGTGGGAATGGGTTTTTAATGTGATCAAGTATATATAATCAAATTTTAATTAGACTTGCTATGCCGTTTCATAATTTTCTTATGTTGGTTCTTGTTTATCACGACGCTCTCGGTTGTAAAATTTGTAAAAATATAACCTTATTAATCTTAAGATTCCTGACTTAAACTTTAGACAAGTAAAAAAAAAATGAAAATTTTTGAAAAAAATTGGGGTGTTTAGCGGCTCCAATAGAGTTTTCTGTAAGGCTTGTTGTTAGGACTTGCAAAATTTCAAGGTTTTAGCTTCTCCCCCACACTTAAATTACACATTGTCCTCAATGTGTCCCAAAAATAAATTTTTAGGTTGATTGAATGTGTAATGTGGTGTTAAAAAGCAAAGATTTATGTTACTGGCAGTCTGGACACGGCCCCGTGTTCAGGTGCCAGTAACAAAAATTAAAGAAATGAGACAGAAGCCTGGACACGGGGGCGTGTCTGGTGAACACGGCCCGTGTCCAGTTACCTGAACTGGGCATTTTTCTGCAGGGGGTTCAGCACGGGGCCGTGTTGGTTGAGCACGGCCCGTGTTGAGCCTTCTGTAATGGAGAAATTTGTGTCGGGTTGCCTTGTTCTTGTGCATGGGGCCATTTTTCTCGTTCCGTTTTTCATCCTTTACCACCATGAGTGTGTTTTATTCCTGAAAATTAAAACTAAAAGATTAAACTAAACTAAGGATAGTTCCGCGGAATGCCTCCGTGGTGCGCCACGTTTATAAGGGTCCTTAGCTAGACCCAATGTGAGGTTATATATTTTCTGAGTGGGATGCTTGGCGTCCCATGTTACACCGTCGAAGAGCAGCATCCAAACTTGAATCAATAACCTTCATGTAGTTGACCAGGTCATCGTCTTCTATTCTCTTCCCAACTCCGAATTTTACTTCATCATCCCCGTACCTCAAGGTGAGTGTTCTGTCATTCATATCTACCACTGCTTGTGCGGTGGCAAGAAATGGTCTCCCTAGTATGAGGGGGACCTCGGTGTCTTCCTCCATATCGAGTATGACAAAGTCGGCTGGATAGAAGAATTTGCTTACCTTCACCAAGACATTTTCGATGACACCTTGCGGGAATTTGACGGATCGGTCAGCAAGTTGTATGCTCATTTTTGTAGGACTCGTTGTTCCTAGGCCGAGTCTTTTAAACATTGATGAGGGCATGAGGTTAATGCTAGCCCCAAGGTCGGCTAGTGCATTACGAACGGGGGACTCCCCGATTGAGCAGGGAATCGTGAAGCTTCCGGGATCGATTTTCTTTTGAGGAAGTTTATTGAGTACGAGGGCAGAGCATTCTTCGCCTAAGTTAACTAATTGCAAAGTTTCAATTTTCTTTTTATGAGTGAGGAAGTCCCTCATGAACTTAGAGTATTTGGGCATTTGGGTTAGGACATCAATAAAAGGAATATTGACATGCAATTGTTTTAATAGACTTTCGAATTTTGCGAATTGCTCATTGGTCTTTTGACGAATTAACCTACCGGGGTACGGGACTCGAGGAGTCTTGGTAGGCTCTGGTGACGGAGGGAAGTTCTTCTCCTGCAGAGGCGGGGGTACCGTTTCCTCTGTCGGCGGTGGCGCTTCTGCAGGCCCTACGGTGCGGTTTCGTAGCGTGATGAGATGAACTTGTGCTTTTGGGTTTGTTTCGGTATTGCTAGGTAATGCACCTTGTGGTCTCTCGGCAAAATTTTGAGCTATTTGATTTAATTGTTTTTCTATGTTTTGAATACTAGCTTGTTGATTTCTAAAATTTGATTCTAATTGTAGAAATCTTTCCGAGTTTTTCTTTTCAGTGTCGGAGATGAGGCGAGATACAGTATCTTCAAGCCTTTCTCGTCCACTTCGTTGTTGAGTGAAATTTTGTGACTCATTTCTTGGTTGTTGAAAGTTTGTTCATTGGGTTTGTTGGTTACTACTATTGTCGGGTTCTCTCCAACCAAGGTTTGGGTGGTTTCGCCATCCTTGGTTGTAAGTGCCCGTTGGAGGACCCGACGGCCTAGGTCTATTATCAATGTAGCTTACCGATTCTTGTTGATCGTCCGTTTCTTTCACACAACTCCAATTTTCATGTGGCCCACCATACCCTTCACAAGCCATAACCGAGACTGTTTTTGTCATTTCTAATTTCTTTATTTTTGAAGAAAGGGCCTCGATTTGGGCTTGTAAAGAAGTGCTTTCATCAACCTTATGGGTGCCCGGGGCAATAGATTTATTGCCTCGGGGGTGTGCCATTGAAAATTGGTTTGAGCAATTTCCTCAATTTGGTTATATATTTCATGCGGGCGACGATTACCTAAAAGTCCCCCGGAGCTAGAATCAAGTGTCTGCCTTGTGTGTGGCAACAGTCCATTATAGAAAGTGGATACTTGTTGCCATATCGCAAGGCCATGATGTGGACACTTGCGTAATAGCTCCTTGAACCTTTCACAAGTTTCATATAAGGATTCCCCGTCCTCTTGTGAATATGTATTAATTTCAGTCATTAATTTAGCCGTTTTAGCGGGAGGGGAATACTTATATAGAAATTTTTGGGCTAGTTCATCCCAGGTGTTTACCGATCCAGCTGGGAGGGCGTTGAGCCAAGCTTTTGCTCGGTCTTTTAGCGAGAAAGGGAACATTCGAAGGCGGATGGCGTCATTTGATGCTCCATTGATCCGAAAGGTATCACATATTTCTAAGAAATTAGTAATATGTAGATGGGGATCCTCGTCCGCAAGCCCATGGAAGGTTGCGGAGTTTTGAAGCATTTGTATCAAATGCGGCCGAAGTTCGAAGTTATTAGCTTCAACATTTGGTGCATTGATAGCGGCGCCTAGGTTACCTACGGTGGGTCGTAGATAATCCATGAGGGTACGTTGGTCCGCCATTGGAGGTGGATCACCCGAAACTTTCTCTTGGTTTTTAGCTTTTAATCTTTTTCTGAGAAAGCGTTCGGGTTCTTCTAGAGGTTCTTTTATGTCCTTATTAGAACTGGAGCTCATACACTAGGATTGGCGTCTGGTTCCAAGTCCTGCAATAAAAAACAGAAAAGAATGCTAGTCAGAAGGTTCACCACGGCCCCGTGCTCAGCGAACACGACCCGTGGTCGGAGTTACAGTGATTGTTTTCCAGATCCCAGTTACTGGAAAGTTGGACACGACCCCGTGTTGCACCAACACGGCCCCGTGGTCAGCCTTCTATAACTTGGAAAACTAAAAACTGCCAGTAACGATGCTGGGCACGGCCCGTGTCCGACCAGGCATGGCCCGTGCTGAGCTCTGCAGAAGCTGAAAAACTAAGAAAATTCTAAAAAAAATTAAAAAGAAAAATAAAAATATGATTAGGCCGTTGATTCCTAACTTTCTTAAAATCCTTGTGTCCCCGGCAACGGCGCCAAAAACTTGATGTGCGTGTAGTGTAATATAATTTAGATGTATATTTAAGCCCTTTTTACACTTTTAGCCAAGTTTTAAATTTATAAAACACGATATTTACTAACACTAAACACACATATGGGCAAGTGCACCCATCGTGGACGTAGTATAGTGTTGGTAAGATACCGAGGTCGTCCAAGAACACAAGAGCTTTTAGTACCGGTTTATCCTCAATGTCTAATCAAATCAAAAAGTTAGAAAAGGTTTTTAAACTAAGAAAATAAAAAAAACTAACTAAATGCTGAAAAATAAAATAAAATAAAAACAGATAGACAAGATGAATCACTTGGATCCGACTCGTGTATTAGTATAACCTTTGATTATTTTTGCACTTTTGCACTTGTTTAAGAGATTATCTTAGTTATTGTAGTAGGCCCCTCTTTTGAAGGCGACGTTACCCTCAACCCAGTAGTTTGAGTCAGCAAGGATACAATCCTAAAGGGTTGGATTATTGGAAGATAATGAATTAAGTTATTAATGCAAATTGTGGTAGGCCCCGCTTTTGGCGGTGACGTTACCCTCAGCTAAGTAGTCTGAGTCAGCAGGGATACAGTCCTAAATAGCCGGGTTATATTATTAATAGTAGTTAACTTATGAGGGGGTCAAAGAGTTTGGATCCCCGCCATCCAATACCTATGGGCATTGAAGGAGATCCTACTAAATTTGACCCAGGTCCCTTGCAGGACCTCTAAACGCTGAACAAGGGCAAGACCCTTACCAAACCGTTCCCTTAACCCCCGACCAGGTAGCCAACATACCTCCATATAGACCGTGGAGATATGAATGGTGAAAATCTTTTATTTTATATAGACAGTAAAATAATGCCAAGACACCACGGACAAACGATAAGGAAAGATCACCTTCAACATAAGCAACTAGTTATTAAAGTCATTAATACAAAACCAAATAAAAAGTGCAAAAGATTAAAAATAAAAAGTATTATACTAAACACTTGTCTTCACCAAGTGATGTAAGAGACTTAGGCAAACATGGCCTTGATTGTCAAGAACTCTTACGATCAATCTTGGATCCCGAGACGACACACACACTCTACGATGGACAATGGATGATGGTGGTGGATGATGGTGTTATGGTGGTGGTGGGTGGTGGATGAAGTGTGAGAGAGGTGGTGTGCCAAGGGATGAGTTGAAATGAAACCAAGCACTCCTATTTATAGGCTGAACAGAAGGCTGGGCACGGCCCCGTGTCCGCTGGACACGCCCCCGTGCCCGTCTGACACTCTCTCTCTTCATTAATTGTAATTCGCAATTACAATTAATGCGCCTGCTGTACTTTCACCACGCCCCCGTGCTCACTGGACACGGCCCCGTGGTGGGCAATGGAAGCTTCTATAGGTTTGTCTTTTCTGCTGCTTCTTGGGCACGGCCCGTGCTGGCTGAGCACGGGGCGTGTTCAGTCTTCTGACTTCTCTTCTTTGCTTGGGAGGATGCCGTTGAGGGGTCGGGCAATCCACTTTTGTTCCTTTTCTTGTATTTATGTTAGAATTAGCTGTCTTTTTGCTTCTTTTGTGAATTTGAGCTCATTTCATCCTGAAAATACAAAAGGAAGACAAAAACACTCTTTTTCCAACATTAGTACTTAAAAAGGGTTAGTTTTATGCCTCATTTGATGTAATTTTTATGTTGCATTTTACACACATCAGCCGGTATGTGGGGTTTTGTATACATTACTTGATAACCGTCACTATTGGACAACCAGTTAGCCAATGAGTGATATGACCATAGTCACAGACACCATCGGGCAAAGAGGCTACCGATGGATGTTCGAGTAACAAGTACTGAGGGTAGTTGGTTTGATATCAGAAACATTGTAATCGCTCTTAATACTGTGAATTATAACAAAAGTAATGTTTTCAGTAAAACTGAATGATTCACTCAGTATTTCCCCGCTGACAAAACCTTTTCCAAACATGTTTCAGGTGATCTGTTGTGATCCAAGGAAAGTGCCGTGAAGCACTACAAGCTCAGAGATGTAGCTCAATATAAATAAATAAAGAAACATGTTTTGAGAAATAAAGATTTCCTTATGAAATCATCTTATTGTAAATTTAGGGATTTTATCCCTAAAATCTTATGTAATATATTAAACGGGCATTTCTAAAAGATCCTGTATTAAAAGACTTCCGCTGTCACCTAAAATAAATACCACGGGATTCCTGTCTCGCGGCTCTTGAACCGGGTCAAACCGGGGCTGAGGGCCGTGACAGGAAAAGGTGGTATCAGAGCCACTAATCGAGCCACTGATTTAAGCCTATAAATTAAGTATTTAACAAAATACTTAATTTTACTAATTGCTATTTTGTGATTATATGTGATTTTTAACTGACTATTTATTAGATACAGTATGGGTAAACAAAAGCTTTCTGCTATCTACCACAAATTAGACACTACAACCACAGAAAAAGGAACCTCTTCCTCCAAACCCTCAGCAGATCTAAAAGAAGGAATTTTTGTTCGTAAAGCAAATTATGAAAATCCTCTTACCCCAGAGAAAAGAAATTCAATTCTTAGGAAGGGTCAGGAGAAAATAAAGAAACCCCAAGCCAAGAAAGTGAGGTTTAATCCAGAAATCCAGGAATTTGTTACTAGTCCACCTTGGGAGGACGAATTAGATGAAAAATGGGCAAATCTTTATATGCTAGCTACCGTAGCAGAAAACGCAAACCTTTAAATTACCAATAAACCTGAACTAGTAGAAAATTGCTACTTTGTAAATAAATAAATCAATCCTAGTGTGTTCTCTTTCCTGTTGTCTTTGTACAAATTAGTATGCAATAAAACTTCAATGTTTATTTGTTAAACTTTGTTCCAAAGTTTTAACTTAACATTTTTGTGCATTTTGCATATATGCTATCCAGCATGAATGAGATATCGGAAGCGTTCCAGAATCTCAACCTCTACCCAGTACCAATTGAAGTCTCCCACGACTTTACTGGTTACATTGCTGACATAGAGGAACCCTTGGAATTCCAAGCTCCACCGCTGGAAAAAGCCAAACCTAAAAAGAGAAGAAGATATGTAGGATGGAGAAAAGTACGCAGGAGGAAGCCAGCCACAAGGAGACTTCCTAAAATAGGAAATCCTGTGAGCAAAGGAAAAGAAATAGAAACTGGAGAAAGTTCCAAACAAGCAGAAATAGAAATAAGGGAAGATAGGAAGCAAAAGGGAATAGAGATCGGAGAGAGCTCTAAACAACCTGAGGAGATCACATTCCAAGACGAAATAGACCGTCTACTGGCGAATTGTGATGTCATAGAACCTCTTAACAATAATCTCTACTCTTACCCTGCCACAGCCCAATTCCCAATAAACTTAGAACCAGCTATTCCAGACCCACTAATCCACACCCGACCTTTAGGCCAAATGGAAGAGTGGTGGACAAATGATTGGCAATTCCAAAATATGATCAATAGTCCCTATACTTTACTTCCTCAATTTGATCCAGAACCTATCCCCAACCCGCCAATGAGCTATGAAAACCTGGCCGAACTTCATCAGTTTGGTGAAGAACTGATAGGTACAGGGAATAGGATCCGGGAAATAGGGGAACAAATCTCTTGGAAGTATGACGAGAGGGAGCGTTACTACTGAACTGCCAGTTGATCAAAGAATAGTGGGGTTGGAAAGTCTGTTTGTATAATAATAGTAATAGTGAAATCTAACTCTGTAAAATGGGCAATAAAACATTGTAAGAAAGATAGTGTGTATTGACCCCTATATAATCTATCAGAATAGAAGTCGAGAAAATCGACAATTTTGGTTATAAATATGTGTTATGTGTTTATGTTTAATTACTTTGTTATATCTAACTAGCAATTATTTGACACTAATAATTTACACTTATACTAATTATCAGATGGAAAACGCTAGTAATGAACCAGTTAATGAAGAGAATCAATCTGAGCAAAATCAGGAAAACCAATACATAACTAGACAAGATATTGAAAATATCATCACTCAAGGGATAGCTAATGCTATTCCTGCAATCATGGTTGCCGCTCAGAAACCTATTGAACCGCAACAAATCATTCACAGTAAACGTACCCAGGAAGACAATTTTAGTCATAGTGTAAATGGAGGCGGCAATCATGACAATAATAATCCATGACAGGCTCCACCTCCTAAGAAAATGAAAGCTGCAACGCCTGGTTGCACTTACAAGGAATTTCTTGCTTGCAAACCTGCTGAATTTGCAGGTAACGAAGGAGCAACTGCAGTACTGCGTTGGTTAGAGAAAACCGAAGCAGTAATTGCAATAAGTAAATGTGCCAAAGAAGATCAAGTTATGTATGCGTCGAATTTGTTCAAAGAAGGGGCGTTAGAGTGGTGGAACACTGTATTGCAAGCAAAAGGAAGAAGGGTGGCCTATGCAATGAACTGGGAAGAATTTAAGAGTCTTGTAGAAAGAAAATTCTGTCCCGAATACGAAAAGGAACAAATGACCAACAAGTTCCTGAATCATCGTATGATAGGCGTAGATTGTCGAGGATATACTTCGACATTCTTCGAATATGCGAGAGTGGTACCTACCCTGGCTTCGCCAGAATCAGTACTCATTTCCCGTTATATTTGGGGATTAATTAGTGAAATCTGTAACATCGTTAAGGCTACAAGACCACGCACTATTGACGATGCTGTGGAGTTAGCTAATACCTTGACTGATGAACTGGTACGCACAAGAGAAGAAGATCGAAAGAAGGAATTGGCTCAGAAGATTACCCAAGGATTTCGTGTGGGTAATACTAAGAAAAGAGGAACAGGACAATCATCGTCACCTCCTTTCTGCAGAAATTGTAGAAAGAAACATTTTGGAAGATGCAACGTGACCTGCAATTTCTGCAAAATGATAGGACATCGTGAGGAAGATTGTAGGAGAAAGACCAGGGTCTGTTATAACTGCGGAGAAGCGGGGCATTTCAAACCCGACTGCCCTAAATTAATTAAACCAACAGATAACAAAGGCAAACCAACTGAAGGGACAACCAAGAAGAATGCCCGAGCATTCCAATTGATCACTCAAGAAGCCGAACTCATCCCAGATGTGATAGCCGGTACGTTCTTAGTTCACGACGTATTTGCAAAAGTATTATTTGACTCTGGTGCAAACCAAAGTTTTATTAATACTTCATTCTGCCAAACTCTTAATTTACCACTAACTACCCTTAGGCAGATATTTTCGGTCGAAATCGCAGAAGGGAATTCTGTTAACATAAATAAAGTTTTGCAAGAAGGAAAAATAGAATTATTAGGCCATAAGTTTTCTGCAAACCTGTTACCTATGAACTTAGCCGGATTCGATGTGGTATTAGGAATGGATTGGTTAATAGCCAACCATGCTCGAATCCTTTGTGATAAGAATTCCGTAGAAATTCGTACCCCCACAGGGGAGGTGATTTTGGTTACAGGAGATAGACCTCGAAAGCCACTAAAATTCATCTCAGTAATGAAATTGGCTAGCTATTCGAGAAAACAAGAAATGGTGTATATGATTTCTGTAATCATTAACACTAAAAGTAAGGAACTCCAGGATATCCCTGTAGTTTCAGAATACCCAGATGTTTTTTTTCTAGAAGAATTACCTGGGTTACCACCCGATAGAGAGGTAGAGTTTAGAATTCATCTAATGCCAGGTACTACACCAATAGCGAAAGCACCTTATCGTTTAGCACCCACCGAAATGCTAGAATTGAAAAAGCAATTAGATGAATTACTAAGCAAAAGACTTATACAACCTAGTTCATCCCCTTGGGGAGCACCAGTGTTGTTTGTGAAAAAGAAGGATGGATCGATTAGAATGTGTATCGATTATAGAGAATTAAATAAGGTTACAATTAAGAATCGATACCCATTACCTAGGATTGATGTAACACCTCGAAAAATTTCGTCCAATAATGCATTGACACGTGTCATAGGCTTTGCATACGCGAAAACAAACTTTAGAGGGACTAAAGTTGACAAACAGTGAAAACTATGGATCGTAAGGGTCCAAAGTGTCAACAATGGATAAATAGACTCTATAATAACCCTACATAATGTTTATAACCTTAAACGGATGGATCATGGATCGTACGAAGCGGAAATTGCACAAAAGTGAGGAATTTCAAACTATAGGGGCTAAAAGTGTCAACATGTTGAATTTATACCTCTGAGTGAACTTTTTGCAGACCCGAAGCTTTGTAATGCTAAAATAGACTCACTAGAATATGTGGTAAAAATTTCGTGAAGTTTCGTTATCGTATGAGAAAGTTATGGCCAAAACCGTACTTGAGGGGTTAAAAGCGTCAACGTCGAATTTCATGACTTTTCGGGTGAGCGCAAAGTTATCCGAGGACATTACCATGTTGGTAAATGTCCCAAGGTTCTTAAAAACCAGATTTGAGGGTTTACGAGTCAAGATTCATAGCCAAAACCTCGCGTGCAAGGACAGGGACCAAAACTGCCAATAATTAACAAAGTTTGGCAGCTGCCAATAAACCCAGGTGCAGCAGATTGCGAGCAGGGGCTGTTTAGTCCATTTTTTGAGTGGGAAACAGCTGGGATCACCTCCAATTCTCACCAATAGATGGCCATGCATGTCTAGGACACCTGGTGCACTCTTACAACTCCTGAATTCTCCATAAATCAGATCATTTCTTCATTTTTTGAGGCACTTGTGATAGTAACAAGAACACCCACAACTTGCAAGAACTCTCAAGGCTTTCCAGGAGCAATCTGATCGACAAGGCAGCCTCCAAGTGTTTTCTAGGCTTCATTAGGACCTTTGTAAGCATTCATATCATCCTCTAATTCGTTATAGCTTTGATTATTAGCAAAAAGTCAATCCGTTGTTCATATAGTTTGACTTTTCGATTAAACGAAATCGGCTCTGTCCTCTCTCAAATTGAAACCACTTATAAGTTGGTATTTATGTGGGAAACAAACCCTCAAAAGGGTATTCTCCGATTCCCACTCTAAGCATGCTATTTGTCGAGTCAAAGATGTTCTTAAAAAGTCAACACAAATCGTTTTTGCGAAATATAGCATAAATGGTAATGTGGATGACATGCAATCAGTTTGATCATCAAAAATAACTTATAATGAATGTAAGAATGTGTTTTATCATAATCAACTCGACAATCTTTAGTATAAACTCGGATCGGAACCGAAAGTCTTATAAAACGACTTTTTCGTTGACTCTCGATTCGGATCCATGCATGCATGTTTGAGATCTGTATTGGAGTTTATTTTTGACCATTTTTATTTATGTTTAACTCTCTGGAATTTTTACAACTTGAGTCTATGCTTAACCGATTCATATGCATGTTTCCGATTATGCTTAAAAGTTGACTATTTTGCCCTTTTTGATATAAAACGTGATTTTTGGAAAAGTGAAAGAGTAGAAATATTTATGTCTAATTTATAAACTTGCACCGAAAATTTGAGATCAGTTGGTGGTCCAGATTTTGAGTTATGGCCGATAGCGTAAAACTATATCTTTATGTTAAATAAATGGCGCATTTAGCGTATAGTCTATTTAAGGCCACTTTTTGATATAAAACTTTTTACTCACTGATGTTAAATAATATTTTGGGATTTTTGATGATTTTTATTTAATTTTTGGCTGATCGTATCATAGGTCGCTAAGTTGATTCGGTTAATGCCGGTTTTGACCGTTTATGCCATAAAATGAGTTTTATAAATCCTTTTGACCCCAAACCTTTTTCTACTGATTTTATTTGTTAAATAAATTATTTTGAGCATTCTAGAAATATAAAAATCTCAGCTTTCTTTTAAAAACCCGGAAACGGCTCTAAATCGCATTTTTAGCATTTCTAGCGCATAGTAAGCGTTATACTCATATCAAACATATAAGACTCATACCTACTGATGTATTTAGCATATTTTCATATAATAACAGTAAGTATAAGTTCTTGAACTCGGATTTCCAGTTTTGGCATTTTTAGCCCTTGTGAAATTACCAAAATACCCCTACGGTGCATAGTTTGATTTTAAATGATAAGTTTTGTATATGAGTCATACCCTACTGTTATAATATGTCAAATTAAGTATATTCACTGTATAAATCAGGCCCGAAACTCAGATTTCCAATTTGACTCTTTTATAATCTTTTAAATGACCAAAATGCCCTTATAAGGCATAAATTGAGTTTAAATATAATCGGGGCATAATAGAACATAACTTGCTGATATTATATTATATTTAAAGCATATTATCTCAGGGAACTTGCATATGACTCTTTTGGTTACCCGTAACGCCCTTTTTGGCGTTCGGTTCGGTTTACGTAACTAGTTTGCGTAAATTGACCGAAACGGGTCAAACGTTATCATTTTTATCTCAAAATCCAGAATGTATTTAGTATACCCATATTATACAAGTATTCAAACTTGTCGGGTCTAAATCACATTCTATCCGGTCTTTCGCTTAATCGTGCGCTTGAACCGTATCATCCTTAAAACTAACCGGTCTAAGCTAAAGCTTAAATAAAGACCCGTTAGGAATCTAATAGGTTATTATAAACCTTTGTTCCAGAATAGGAGGCCCGGTAAAAGCTATCTACACTTACCAATTGTGATTCATACTTACTCAGGTAAATACATTTTGACTTATTTTCCCTATACGGGCTTGGGGTACGGTATATAGAATACCGCTTGATCGAGCGTACAAATCCTGCACCCTTGGGTGTCCAGTTGGAATAATTTGATCGGCTCGTTTAAACAGTCTTGTTTTACTTTAAGCATTTGGGGGGTTATTGACCGTGTCCCGGATATCCTTGGCATTATCTTACGAGATGGCCACGACCAGAGCACGGGGTGTAGGCGTACACCCGTCGTGTATAACTCTTTAATGTGGTGTGTCAATTAATCTTTAACCCGGACAAGATCCGGGCTACCGAACGTACGAGTAGCATGTAATTCGTTCACAAGTTTATATTGCATAGTTATCCCAAGTTAATAAAAATATTTATGCCATGTGCATTTAAATCAATTTTCAATCATTTTCAAAATGAGTCAGTTAATTTGTATTTACCAGTGTAAACTGACGTATTTTTCCCAAAAGGTTAAGTGCAGGTACTACACGTACTAGGCTGGCTGTTTCCTAAGAGCGTCCACAATAGTCTCGCAAGCTCGGACGACAATAAACTGTTGAACAATTATCTTATTTTATTTGATCCGCCTGTGGATCCCTTTCAACTACTTGTGATATTTATTATTGCATTTTAATTAAAGTTGAAATGAATCTATTCTGCTTCCGCTGTGCATTATTATATTGTGTTGTTTGTCTATGACGATGCCAACTACGTCACCATACCCCACACCGGGCCCACCGGTGACACGTGGAGATCGGGGTGTGACAGGTTGGTATCAGAGCCAACGCTGAGTGAATTAAACACTAGTCTTTTGTGTTTAATCTCAGTTACACAATTGCATATTCCTCGATTTTCGAGTCTAGACAAAGAACTTAGGAAATGTTCAAATTTCTTTTATTTTTCTAACTTTGTCTTATATATATTTTGTTGTGCCACTTGTTTGATTTTTTTTGACAGGTTCAAGATGCCGCCACGTGTACGAGGAAGGGGACGAGGAGCATTCGCCACCTCTCATGACCATGAGGCAGGGCCTTCGCATAGGCGAGCCCCATCAGCATCCCATAACACTGATGCCCGAGATCTTTGGAGATCGTTCGCTGAACCCGCCAGGCACTCACTGAGTACCTCACCTTCCCTACCTCACTCTTTTGGGCCTCACTCTGAAAATGGGCCCCACAACTCCCATGGATCCTTCATTCCTCTACCCCAGTCACCTTATGACTACCCAGCACCCGTTTATCAGGGCCTGTACAACCCTGATGCCTATTTGGAAGAACCAGTGGGTCATAACCCACTTGGACCTGAAGACCACTTCTCTGGTGGCAATGAGATGGAGGTCGATGAGGACACCGATCCTTCCATGCCACCGTCCGGCACACCTAACCACCCCATTGAGATATCCGATGGGTTACCGTTCAGGGGATCACCTTACAATGGTCCCGATAGTTTCGAGGAGAGATTCAAGCAGCACGACTGGGTTTATACCCCTAGTTACCATAACTCTCCCATGCACCAGTCCTACCACAACTCTCCCGTGCACTCTCAGCATCACTCCCAGCAGCAGCTTCAGCAGCAGCCTCAGCAGCAGGATCCTTCTGAGGGATTCTGGCGCGACGTGGTCACTCCGCCGCCGCCACCACCGCCGGTTTTGCCTCCTCCGCCTCAGAGGCCAAGGAGGAACGCCCGTATGTCTACGCGAGGAGGGATACACATTGGCACCCCTCGACATTCAGGTAGCAGCCGCTACTCGCCGCTTCACGAGGAGTCAGAGATGGGAGAATCTCAGCATCCCGTCTCAGAGGTGACTTCTGCGCCTATTGCGCCACTGCCACCGCAGAACTTTGGAGAGCCAATCCCTGCGTATGCTAGCGCAGCACAGTTCAACCCTTTCAAGCCGACTTTTCCCCCAGGATATGACTATACAGGGGATCCCTACTGGATAGCTTCAGGCTACAACCCTCTCAATCAGGAGAGTGCTTTTGGAGGTCCCTGGGCTACGGGACAATCAGCTTTTGGGTACTTACCGCAAGGGTACCAGCAGCCGCAGCCTCCACAGCCACCGCAGTATCAGCCACCGCCGCCGGCGCCAATGATGTCGCCACCGCAAGTCCAAGAAATCCTGCAAGGGATAAACGACGTGCGACGTGAATTGCGACATGAAATGCGGGAAGATCGCCGACACAACCGCGGAATGTTTAAGAAGATGGTTGACTTGATCAAGGGTAAGGGTAAGAAGGATTATTAAATCCTTTGTCTGTTAGCACATTTACTCATGTCCCTGCGTGGACATTTATTCCTGTACTCTACCCCTGCGTGGGTATATTTCTCTTGTTCTACCCCTGCGTGGGTATGTTGTTTCTGTTTAACCCCTGCGTGGGTTTGTTTTGTTTGTTTTGTCTGTTATTTGGTTTAGCCCCTGCGTGGGCATGCTATTTGAGAAAAGTCCCGTTTAGGGCGAAGTTGTACTAGTTTACTTTATGTTAAATGGTTAATTTAAGTTTTTCATTTTATCTATGTGCATGAATATAATATTCAAATAAATGAAAAATATCAAATGTTATTTTGATTTACCATTCTAATAAGAATCTTAAGAAGGTAAAACCTAGCTTGAATGTCTTATTAAAAGACGTGGCCAATATGGTAAAACCTGGTTAAAAAGATTCAATTCTCTGTTAACATCTGTAAACATGTTAACATTCTTGGCTAGCGTGATCTGTAAAATCACCCATGTCACCCTTTTAATAAATTATCTACAGATTATATCTGTATACAAGTCTGATTATGACTTGATACCTACGGGTTATGACTATGTCATATAAAACAAAAAGGCAGTTGTGGTTTATAACTCCCTGCCAAGCAAAGGATTATTTGTTTAATTATACAAATTTTAATCCTATAAAAATCTAAATTTAAAATTTAGAAGTTGTCCGAAGTGACTAGGCCTATTGTGCCAATATATATATTTCATTCTATGATATAATTGCTAATAGAAGCGCTGAATGAAATTAAATAAATTAACTAATATGGCTATTATTTCCATGGTTAATAAATCGTCGAAGAACGATAATACTGTTAGGTTTCTAAATAGACCTTGTCCTTACTTTATTGTAGCTCTTAAAGCTACATGGCAAAATCAGAAGAAACAAACAGTCGTTTTGAGGAACACCCTGATAATGCTAAGATTCATGTAACTGGTGCGGAACTGCAAGCACTAGTTGAAAACGCTGTTGCCAAAGCTATGGATAGACAATTCAGAGAATCGAGCGGGACCCGAAGTAGGACCCGGACCGCATCGCACGCCAAGCCCAAGACTCATTCAGAGGCTCATAGCAAGCCGCCTTCTAAGAAAAATGAGCCGAAGAAGGATGATGAGGATAATCACTCCTCCAACCATAGCAGTATCCCGAAACAGGAGATCAAGCAGAAGCATGATACGCACAGTAAGTCCTGTACGTATAAATATTTCGTTTCATGCAAACCCAGAGATTTTACTGGGGAAAAAGGAGCAGTTGACTGCATGACGTGGTTAGATGAGATGGATACGGTTGTTGATATCAGCGGGTGTGCTGATCGGGACGTAGTGAAGTACGTGTCCCAGTCATTTAAAGGAGATGCTCTAGCATGGTGGAAATCTCTCCTACAAGCTGCCAGTAAGGCCACTCTGTATGGTATGACATGGGATCAGTTTGTAGCCCTGATCAAGGAAAATTTCTGCCCTCAGCACGAAGTCGAAAGGATTGAGTCGGATTTCGTATCCCTAGTGATGAAGAACCTCGACTGTCAGGCATATCTCACCACCTTTAACACCTTATCTCGATTAGTGCCATATATGGTGACCCCAGAGCCGCGAAGGATCGCCCGCTTCATTGGGGGTTTGGCACCAGAGATCAAGGCAAGCGTTAAGGCATCAAGGCCTACGACATTCAGATCAGTAGCTGATCTATCCCTCTCCCTCACTCAGGATGTAGTCCGGTTGAGAGCTCTTAAGAGCTCGGAGGAAAACAAGAGGAAACGTGAGGACGACACCTCACGAAGATCGGAGAAACGACACCGAGGAAACAACGACCACAGGAAAGGGTCGGGATTCAAGAAGGGAGATCATCAGTCGGGTGAGAAACCCAGATGCAAGGTTTATAGGAAGCATCATTTTGGGAGATGCAGGCAGGAATCTAGATCTCAATCTCAGCAGAAATTATGTGGGATTTGTAAGTCCTCGGATCATAAGGCATTAGATTGTAAGAAACTTAAGGATGCAACTTGTTATGGTTGCAACGAGAAAGGGCACATCCGACCTAATTGCCCAAAGAATGCTAAGAAAGCTGATGAGGGAAAGAAGACCAATGCAAGAGTCTTCAAAATGGACACGAAGGAAGCAGTTCAGGACGACAACGTCATTACAGGTACTTTTCTTGTAAATGATGTTTTTGCTAGAGTTCTATTTGATTCAGGAGTAGATAAGTCATTTGTAGATGATAAGTTCTGTAAATTGTTAAACCTACCTGTTAAAACCTTAAGTGTGAAGTATGAGGTGGAATTAGCCGATGGAACCATAGAAACCGCCTCGACTGTTCTAGATGGATGTGTTATATCCATTAGGAATCATTCATTCCCGTTATCCTTGCTTCCCTTTAAGCTAGCTGGATTCGATATAGTGATAGGCATGGATTGGTTAGCGCATAACCAAGCCCAGATTGTGTGCAACAGAAAGCAGGTGGTAGTTAAGACTCCGTCTGGTGAGTCACTCACTATCCAAGGAGATACCCAGCATGGATTGCCGGAGCAAGTGTCCATGCTCAAGGCATCCAGATGCCTGCAGAAGGGATGTGTCATTTATATGGCACAAGTTACTATTGATGAGCCAAAGCCGAAGATCGAAGATATTCCTGTTATCTCAGAATACCCTGAAGTATTTCCTGAAGAACTCCCCGGTTTGCCACCGGATAGGCAAGTGGAGTTTCGAATAGACATCATCCCAGGTGCAGCGCCAGTAGCAAGAGCACCATATAGGTTGGCACCAACGGAGATGAAGGAGTTGAGGACGCAATTGGATGATCTGTTAGCTAAAGGTTTTATTAGACCTAGCTCGTCTCCTTGGGGAGCGCCAATCTTGTTCGTTAAAAAGAAGGATGGATCGATGCGCCTGTGCATCGATTACCGTGAGCTTAATAAAGTCACTATTAAGAATAGATATCCGTTACCCAGGATCCACGACCTATTCGATCAGTTGCAAGAAGCAAGCTACTTTTCAAGGATCGACTTGAGGTCAGGCTATCACCAGTTGAAGGTCAAGGAGGAAGACGTACACAAGACAGCGTTTAGGACTCGTTATGGACATTACGAGTTCCTAGTGATGCCTTTTGGGCTCACTAACGCACCAGCCGCATTCATGGATCTCATGAATCGCGTCTGCAAGCCTTATTTGGATAAATTCGTTATCGTCTTTATTGACGACATCCTTATCTACTCGAAGAGCCAAGCTGACCATGAGAAACACCTTCGTTGTATTCTCAAACTTCTGCATCAGGAGAAACTTTATGCCAAATTTTCGAAGTGTGAATTTTGGCTTCGAAAAGTCCAGTTTCTTGGACATGTGGTAAGCGAGCGTGGTATCCAAGTGGATCCCGCTAAAGTAGAAGCAGTTATGAATTGGCAGGAGCCAAAGACGCCTACAGAGATTCGCAGTTTCCTTGGATTGGCAGGATACTATAGGCGATTCATCGAGAACTTTTCAAGGATTGCCGCGCCCCTGACTTCGTTGACTCGTAAGAAGATTAAGTTTGATTGGGGCCCTAAGCAGCAAGAATCCTTCGACATTTGGAAGAAGAAGTTGAGCAATGCACCAGTGTTAACATTGCCCGATGGAATAGAAGAATTTGTGGTGTATTGCGACGCATCACACACTGGTATGGGCTGTGTACTCATGCAGAGAGGCAAAGTCATTGCCTACGCTTCCCGACAGTTAAAGGTGCACGAGAAGAACTACACCACCCACGATTTGGAATTGGGTGCTGTTGTATTTGCATTGAAGCTATGGAGACATTACTTGTACGGAACCAAGTGCGTGATTTATTCGGATCACAAGAGTCTTCAACACTTGTTCAATCAGAAGGAATTGAACATGCGACAAAGGCGATGGATGGAAACTCTGAATGATTATGACTGCGAGATACGATACCATCCGGGCAAGGCAAATGTAGTTGCCGACGCCTTGAGCAGAAAAGAAAGAATAAAACCGATCAGAATCAATGCCAAGCGCATTGAAATAAGAAATAATTTGAACGAAAGGGTGTTAGCCGCATAGAAGGAAGCTGTGTTGGAAGCTAACTATCCTGAGGAGAAGTTAGGAGTAACTGAGGAGCAGTTATCCTACGACAAAGATGGAATGCTTAGACTAAACGGACGAATATGGGTTCCAGTTTATGGAGGACTTCGGGATGTTATCCTCCAGGAAGCCCACAGCTCTAAATATTCCGTTCATCCTGGAGCTGATAAGATGTACCAGGATCTAAAAGCAAACTACTGGTGGATTGGTTTGAAAAAGTCAGTAGCTGAGCATGTAGCCAAATGTTTGACTTGTGCGCAAGTCAAAGCTGAGCATCAGAAGCCGTCAGGTTTGCTTCAACAACCTGAAATTCCCAAGTGGAAATGGGAAATGGTGACAATGGATTTCATCACCAAGTTACCAAAGACGAGAAAAGGAAATGATACCATATGGGTCATAGTAGATAGACTGACGAAGTCAGCTCATTTTCTACCCATCAAGGAGACGTATAGCTCCGATATGTTAGCTCAATTATACGTTGATAAGATTGTAGCGTTGCATGGTATACCGGTATCTATTATCTCGGATAGAGATACTAGATATACGTCACATTTTTGGAAGAGTTTCCAACAATCATTGGGCACTCGTTTGAATTTTAGTACGGCTTATCATCCTCAGACTGATGGTCAGAGTGAGCGTACTATTCAAACTTTGGAAGACATGCTTCGTGCATGTGCGATCGATTTGGGTGGTAGTTGGGATAAGAACCTACCACTGATTGAATTCTCCTACAACAATAGCTACCATTCCAGCATAAAAGCTGTGCCTTTTGAGGCCTTATATGGTAGAAAGTGTAGATCGCCCATCTGTTGGGCAGAAGTTGGAGATGTCCAACTATCAGGACCAGATATCGTTTTTGAGACGACAGACAAGATCGTTCAGATTCGCGATCGTTTGAAAGCTGCCAAGGATAGGCAGAAGAGTTATGAGGATCCTAAGCGCAAAGATTTTCACTTCGATGTAGGTGATAAGGTGTTGCTTAAAGTATCGCCCTGGAAAAGGGTGATGCGATTTGGTAAGAAAGGCAAGCTAAGCCCGAGATACATAGGACCTTTCGAGATTGTCGAACGTGTCGGGTCAGTTGCTTACAAGTTAAACTTGCCTGAAGAACTTAGCGCTATTCATAATGTGTTCCACATCTGTAATTTGAAGAAGTGTTTCGCTGATGAATCACTGGTTATACCGCATACAGATATACACATAGATGAGAGTTTGAAGTTCGTGGAAAAACCATTGTCGATCGAGGATCGACAGGTGAAGAAGCTTCGAAGGAAGTACATACCGATTGTCAAGGTCAAATGCGATGCCCGTAGAGGTCCCGAATACACGTGGGAAGTGGAATCCACGATGAAGGAAAAATATCCTCATTTGTTTCAGTAAATCTCGAGGTCGAGATTTCTTTTAAGGGGGTGAGGATGTAACACCTCGAAAAATTTCGTCCAATAATGCATTGACACGTGTCATAGGCTTTGCATATGCGAAAACAAACTTTAGAGGGACTAAAGTTGACAAACAGTGAAAACTATGGAACGTAAGGGTCCAAAGTGTCAAAAATGGATAAATAGACTCTATAATAACCCTACATAATGTTTATAACCTTAAACGGATGGATCATGGATCGTACGAAGCGGAAATTGCACAAAAGTGAGGAATTTCAAACTATAGGGGCTAAAAGTGTCAACATGTTGAATTTATACCTCTGAGTGAACTTTTGGTAGACCCGAAGCTTTGTAATGCTAAAATATACTCACTAGAATATGTGGTAAAAATTTCGTGAAGTTTCGTTATCGTATGAGAAAGTTATGGCCAAAACCGTACTTGAGGGGTTAAAAGCGTCAACGTCGAATTTCATGACTTTTCGGGTGAGCGCAAAGTTATCCGAGGACATTACCATGTTGGTAAATGTCCCAAGGTTCTTAAAAACCAGATTTTAGGGTTTACGAGTCAAGATTCATAGCCAAAACCTCGCGTGCAAGGACAGGGACCAAAACTGCCAATAATTAACAAAGTTTGGCAGCTGCCAATAAACCCAGGTGCAGCAGATTGCGAGCAGGGGCTGTTTAGTCCATTTTTTTAGTGGGAAACAGCTGGGATCACCTCCAATTCTCACCAATAGATGGCCATGCATGTCTAGGACACCTGGTGCACTCTTACAACTCCTGAATTCTCCATAAATCAGATCATTTCTTCATTTTTTGAGGCACTTGTGATAGTAACAAGAACACCCACAACTTGCAAGAACTCTCAAGGCTTTCCAGGAGCAATCTGATCAACAAGGCAGCCTCCAAGTGTTTTCTAGGCTTCATTAGGACCTTTGTAAGCATTCATATCATCCTCTAATTCGTTATAGCTTTGATTATTAGCAAAAAGTCAATCCGTTGTTCATATAGTTTGACTTTTCGATTAAACGAAATCGGCTCTGTCCTTTCTCAAATTGAAACCACTTATAAGTTGGTATTTATGTGGGAAACAAACCCTCAAAAGGGTATTCTCCGATTCCCACTCTAAGCATGCTATTTGTCGAGTCAAAGATGTTCTTAAAAAGTCAACAGAAATCGTTTTTGCGAAATATAGCATAAATGGTAATGTGGATGACATGCAATCAGTTTGATCATCAAAAATAACTTATAATGAATGTAAGAATGTGTTTTATCATAATCAACTCGACAATCTTTAGTATAAACTCGGATCGGAACCGAAAGTCTTATAAAACGACTTTTTCGTTGACTCTCGATTCGGATCCATGCATGCATGTTTGAGATCTGTATTGGAGTTTATTTTTGACCATTTTTATTTATGTTTAACTCTCTGGAATTTTTACAACTTGAGTCTATGCTTAACCGATTCATATGCATGTTTCCGATTATGCTTAAAAGTTGACTATTTTGCCCTTTTTGATATAAAACGTGATTTTTGGAAAAGTGAAAGAGTAGAAATCTTTATGTCTAATTTATAAACTTGCACCGAAAATTTGAGATCAGTTGGTAGTCCAGATTTTGAGTTATGGCCGATAGCGTAAAACTATATCTTTATGTTAAATAAACGGCGCATTTAGCGTATAGTCTATTTAAGGCCACTTTTTGATATAAAACTTTTTACTCACTGATGTTAAATAATATTTTGGGATTTTTGATGATTTTTATTTAATTTTTGGCTGATCGTATCATAGGTCGCTAAGTTGATTCGGTTAATGCCGGTTTTGATCGTTTATGCCATAAAATGAGTTTTATAAATCCTTTTGACCCCAAACCTTTTTCTACTGATTTTATTTGTTAAATAAATTATTTTGAGCATTCTAGAAATATAAAAATCTCAGCTTTCTTTTAAAAACCCGGAAACGGCTCTAAATCGCATTTTTAGAATTTCTAGCGCATAGTAAGCGTTATACTCATATCAAACATATAAGAGCTGACTCAGTTAGCCTGTCTACAATCACCCAGATTGTATCATTACCTTTTCTTGTTGTGGGTAATTTGGTAACAAAATCCATTGTTATCAATTCCCATTTCTACACTGGCATTTCTAACTGTTGCAATAAACCTGAGGGTTTCTGATGTTCGGCTTTGACTTGGGAACATGTTAAACATTTAGAAACATAAGCTGCTATATCCTTTTTCATTCCTATCCACCAGAAGTTCTTTCTTAAATCCTGATACATCGTATCACTTTCGGGATGCATCGTATATTTAGACTTATGGGCTTCTTCTGATATACGATGGCGTAGGTTTCCTAATTTAGGTATCCACATTCTTTTCTTATGGAATCTCCAAATTCCATCTGTTCCTTGTTCTAATTCTTTAATCATTCCTTTCAAATGTTCAATATCATGCTTGATTACTGATTCTTGTGCTTTTCTAATTGTTCATTTAAATCTACCGACAAGTTTTCGACACTTGCAAGCATCTATTTGAAGGAAGTAGTTGCTTGGCACGGGGTGCTAACCTCCATCATTTCTGATCGTCACCCGCGTTTTGCATCTGATTTATGGCAAGTGATGCACAAATCCTTCGGATCGCGTTTAGACATGAGCACTGCCTATCACCCGCAAACGGATGGTCAGACTGAACGTACCATCCAAACCCTTGAAGACATGCTGCGAGCATGTGTTATCGACTTTGGTAACGGCTGGAAAAGACACATGCATTTGGTGGAATTCTCATACAACAACAGTTACCATACCAGCATTAAGGCTGCTCGGTTCGAGGCGTTGTACGGACGGAAATGCCGACCACCTTTGTGTTGGGCTGAAGTTGGCGACAACCAAATCACTGGCCCAGAACTCGTACTCGACACGACGGAAAAGATTGCTTAGATCAGACAACGAATGGCGGCAGGTCGTGACCGTCAGAAGAGATACGCTAAGAAGTGTAGAAAACCATTGGCATTCCAGGTTGGAGACCGGGTCTTGCTGAAAGTTTCACCTTGGAAGGTTTGGTTCATTTCGGCATACTGGCAAACTTAATCGACGTTATGTCGGACCTTTCGAAATCACTAAGAAAATCGGCACCGTGGCGTATAGGTTAAACTTGCCGAAGAGCTCAATGGTGTACACAACGTTTTCCACGTGTCAAATCTGAAGAAAAGTCTGTCAGATGAGACCCTCATTGTTCCTTTCAAGGAACTTACGAGAAATGACCAACTACATTTTGTCGAAGAACCGGTGGAGATCATGACCGGGAAGTCAAAACTCCTAAACGTAGCAAGATACCTATAGTCCGAGTTCGTTCAAACTCGTGTCGTGGCCCAGAGTTACCTAGGAACGAGAAGACCAAATGATGCTCAAGTATCCTCAGTTTTTTAAGAAAGATGCACCCAGTACTGAAGCTACTACTGAATTTCGGGACGGAATTCCAAACCAACATGGGGATGATGTGACACCCCGCAAAAACGCATAACAACACTAGCTTGCACGCTAAATTTCGGGACGAAATTTCTTTAAACTTGGGGATGATGTGATAACTCGTATTTCCAAGATCTCTAACCGCGTATCACTTTCCTTCGCGTTCTGTCTTTCATTGTAATTATGTGTTTGTTATGTAAATTTAATGAATGTGTTTGGTATATTTGAATGTAATAAGCAAAGTATGTAAGACCCTAGTTCGTATTTGACTAAAGTCGCAGCGGAAGTTCATGCCATAAAATTTCTTTCCTTATATATATCTTGACTTACTTAAAATTTCATTTTAACACAACTTTTACACAGGAAATCATCAATCGACTCATTTACAATTTAAAACGTAGTTTTCTATATTTCATACACCAACGTCCCCATACAATCTGTCTTGTGACTCGATCCTCGATCTCTATTCCTTGATGATCCTCATGACTCGTACTACCTGCGCTCACCACATAAAATTCATAACATTAGTACGCATTAAAACATACAAGATTTATTCACGTTTATTTTTTGTTCCGTTAACTCTTTACATCCCAGCTTTCCATCCGATCATACAACCCGTGATGAGACTTCTTTGTTATTCCTGCGTTACACTTCATTCACCAAGCACGCTAATATTATCGTTAGTACTCAATTTCATTGGATACTTGCGTACCTACCTTCATACATACTTATACATATTTATATGTTCACACATAACCATTTACGTACATACGTACATACCCACATATATACTCATCTACATCATTACATACATATCTACATACACCCATACTTACATCATTACGTACACCCATAACATTATACATATATATACACATTCATCCCTACTTGCAACATACCTAACTCATACATGCCTACTCACATACATACCTTCATATATCCGCGTATACTTGCTCACATACTTATAAACATACGTACGTACATACCCACATATATACACATCTACATCATTACATACATATCTACATACATGCATACATTCGTACATACTCACTTGCGTACATATACATACTACCTACCTACACACCTACATACATACATTCAAACATACATTCATATCTTCACGTATGCCTACATACGTGCATACGCTCATATATATACCTACTTGCATACATCCAAACATGCATTCATTCATACATACATACATACATACATACATACATACATACATACATACATACATACATACATACATACATACATACATACATACATACATACATACATACATACATACATACATACATACATACATACATACATACATACATACATACATACATACATACATACATACATACATACATACATACATACATACATACATACATACATACATACATACATACATACATACATACATACATACATACATACATACATACATACATACATACATACATACATACATACATACATACATACATACATACATACATACATACATACATACATACATACATACATACATACATACATACATACATACATACATACATACATACATACATACATACATACATACATACATACATACATACATACATACATACATACATACATACATACATACATACATACATACATACATACATACATTACATACATACATACATACATACATACATACATACATACATACATACATACATACATACATACATACATACATACATACATACATACATACATACATACATACATACATACATACATACATACATACATACGTATCTACACTTCCTAAAACAAGGAATAAATTAGTTGTTCTTAGCTTATACGCGTTTAAAAACGGTCCAGACGGGTTCGCAATACATCAACGGTTAAAATAAACGATTTTCACGAAACTGACACCCACTCGCGTAGTGCCACGGCCTGGGGCCTTCCCCGTCGCGCTACGCCACGGCCTATTTTCATCAGATTGTTGTTTGCTGGTGTTGCATATTCCCAGCATAACCCGATTTCACGGAAACGAGCAAAACTCTCTCGTTTTTAATCCGTTTTACCCGATTCTTTTTCCTACGCGACCGTAATTTAATTCTCCATCACATGGAGTGAAAATCCAATATTTGGACTACCTAAATTTATGACTTTTAAGCCTTCGGCTTATTACCCTTTTTACCAAATTTTGACCCGTTCATGCATATATCAACATAACTTGTTTGTTTGACCGTAACTTCTTATGAACCTAATAATTTCAACATTTGTCTATCATAAAAGATTAATTTGTCGGATGTATTGCATCCTCTTAACCCATTTCGCTCAAGAGCTTATTTTGACCCGTTAAGAGTATTTGCGCATTTTAAGGTCTATGACTGACAAAACCATACTTCTCACTTTCAAACTTGTCAAAAACATTTCACTTAATCAAACAACGTATTTCTAAACAATTTTGAAGATCGTTTGTCCAATTTACCCGTCAAGGGCGTTTTGTCAACTTCGCTCCATCCTTTACAACAAAGGACTTCATTGCACATTCAACCAACCCTATCACTTAACTACATCTCTAAACACACATACCTTGCTCGGATCAATGCTAAGATTCGTTTAATGCTCCATCCACCAAATTGTTAGATGATAACAACGAGATCCTTTCGCTATAAAATCTGGAAATTCATAATACTTGACAAAACCATTCATTAGTCGATAATGCCAAATGGTGACATCTCCACCATTTGACCCGTTAGTTCCAAATGTCCATTTTTACCCCTTTTTAAACATCAACGTTAATTTCTTATCATACCCACATGTTCCGACCTGTATCAAATACTTGTCGGAACGTCATACTTCACATATTTACTTACCATGTTCGTAATCAATACAACAAATAGATATTCTACAAAAGGGGGTGCAAGCTTACTGTAGGATCGTTTGTCGACCTGTTTGAGTCGTTCAGAGTAGTTCGTGTCCGAATTAAGAGGCGGAAACTAATAATTCGGTGCAATTGAAGCTGTATTCACTTTAATATTGCTGTTGTATTGATATCTTGAAAGATTACACGATTAGACAGCACTTCGGCAGAGTACCGGAACAATACACCATCAACTCTATGTTTTGGATCGCTCTACCAACCTATATATAGAGTATCTGGGTCGCTCATACGACATGCCGTATGAGCGGTTCTACATTGTGCCAAATAAGCGGTTCAAGCTCCTAACCCTATAAGCGATCCAGACTAATCTTGACACATAAGCGATCCTAGTCTAGGTACATATAAGCGATCCTATCTATTTCATTCTTTCTAGGATTCTGTGTCATTTCTGATATGCTCAGCTTCAAGACTTGATGGAAGACGTAGTCAGCAGACGTAGGTGCACTAACAAACTCCCCCTCGAATGTTGACGGAGTCTTCATAACTGTCTTCATAGATCATTCCAGTCTGCATTCGCACATATCTATCTACTGTCTTCATCAGTCGACAATCTGCCTTTGAAATATCTGTCGTTCCACGAATCCTCGTTCTCTATCTTCATCATCAACAAACTCTTCTCTCTTGAATGTTAACACAGTGTCTTCAGACTCCCCCTCTCACACAGCTGGGATCGTAGTCTGGAATTCAATCTTTCACTGTTTCTGAGATCGTAATCAGGCTCCCATCAGGTTCAAGATCGTAACCTGGCTCTTTAATACCTGCACAATCTCTACCCATCCAAAAGTTTCTACAAAG
This sequence comes from Helianthus annuus, assembly GCF_002127325.2. Lineage (NCBI taxonomy): Eukaryota > Viridiplantae > Streptophyta > Magnoliopsida > Asterales > Asteraceae > Helianthus > Helianthus annuus. The sequence continues at coordinate 106,796,079 of NC_035440.2, read as the reverse complement.
ATTAAACTTTTCAACAATTTAGAAACTATGTTGAACCAAAACATTAATGATTTTGCATTCAAGAAATGATTACTGGTTCTTATCAAAACAATTTTACCATCTACACACAAAAACTTCCCAAACCAGTTCTTTAAGTTTAGCACTTTGAATTTTGAAAATCAGCATCTCAACATCAAGTTGTCGAAATTTTTTTTTGATTTTTCAAAATTTATGCTAAAACACACTAAAAATCTTTTTGGATTTTTGAATAAAAAATAAACGCAGAAATGAAAAATATTTACAGACAATATTTTTGTGAGTTTGTGCAAGAGGATCATATCAGTTATGAAACATATCACAAACACCGTTAAGCTTGATTACATGTTAAGTTCTAAACAATTTACCTATATTGTCAGTATGTTTGTCCACTTTAAATTTTCACACAGATTTCAATTGATTCGAGATACGATATTAATGTTTTAAAGACTTAAACTTAATTGTGTATCACTCCACTTGAATATACTCCTGTATCCAGATCCCAAATATTCAGTCTTACAGGTGAGTATACCACAGATGATATCTGTAAAGGGGTAGATGCGAAACCGTGAGAGCTCAGGTCAGAACTTCCGTTCAGCAGAGAGATGACGGCTCGACTTTTAGTGGGTCCCCTTTAGAGAATCTTTTGTTACAACAGCAAAGATTACCAATTTTATTGTTTAATCAGTTTGCTGAGGGCGGCGCTTATGTTTCAAAGCTTTTTGCAGAAAGTATTATTCGGGGACTAGGTCAGTATTTCCATACAGCAAAAGTCCTGGAATAATACCCCAGATATCACTGAGCATAAAGACCTAGTATCTCAGAATACGGGACCTTTCAAACAAGATTTCGGGGGTTACCCATATATCCAAGAATAGTTACCCACGAATTAAGTAAGTTTGATTTAGGTTTATATCTCGTTTCAATTTACTAAATGTGCGAAAATCTACTGACACATCCGCAGTAAGATTGTTTATCACATTTTCTTTCCAATTCTTTAGCGTGCTGTGATAGTTCACTGACGTACTATCATTTCCTCTTTTACGCAACAAAACTCATTTTTCAATTTTATCATGTTTTAGTCTTTTTCAAATTTTCTGATGTTTTTGGATTTTCTAAAAATTCTTACTCCCCCTAAAATTCAAATACATCTAAAGAAAAATGAAAACAAACTGTACAGAACATGACAACTGATATCGAAACACTTCAATTCTCCATCCGTTTGGCTTAAACAATCAGAACTCCCCCTCACAACAAACTATTTTCCCATAATGATTTCAAAACACTTAAGTTTGTTTTAATCAGAATGGTTTTTCCGGAAAATAAGTTTAGTTGCTTTTACCTTTTGTAAAAATGGGGTTCAAATCATCACTTTGTTTACCAAATTCTTGAATGATAATTAAATCAAGTCCAATTTAATGACCTTGATTTAACCACTTTTAAGATCAACTGGTTCTCGTTCTGAACCATTTATAACATCCATCAACATACAACCACTTGTAAGTTTAGCAATTCAAGCTCTTCAAACCTGTTTTTCAACCAATTACCATCTTTTGGTTGAATTTTCAAGATGCCGATTCCTACTCCTCGCTTACAAACCTGGGAGTTCCGGCAAGTCCTGCAACTTCACAAACAGATTTAGAAAGATGCCGATTCATGATCCACAATACCATCTTGGGATCTCCAACAAGTCAGGTTTTCATTCTTGAAAAAATATATCCACCCAAGCCTGACCTTCCTTGGGTGTAACTTCATCGTTTTCATTGTTTCTTTCAACCGACCTGTAAACCCATCCTTTGGAAGCAAAAAAATCCTGAATGCTTTGGGCCTTACCACTGACCATTTTTCCAAAGATGCGTTTTACATTTCCATTGAAAGTTTTTTCAACATCAATTTTCTTCTTGTCAGAATAAAACTGATTTGAAATTTCAACTTTTCCGATTTTAGATTTGTAATTTTTAGCATTTAGTGGCGGAAAATTCACATCGTCCAATTTCTGAACTTTCTTTTCAATCTTTTTCTCAACACGTGGCTCCTCTGATTTTATGGAATCAGATTCATCACCAGACTTGTTACCTGAACCTTTTACAACCCATTTCTGATTTGTAGCATTTTCTATTCTTTTGGAAGCACTCTTTGAAGATTCTCCTTTTTCATAAGTCGAATTCTCAAAGCCTGTGAATTTCCGGGTTGACAGTTCAGTCTTCTCAACAACTTTTTCTTTCATTTTTCTTGAGACTTCTTGTTTTGGTCGAAATGTCTTCGGACAATCTTTCGCAACATGACCCACAGCTTTACACTGAAAACAAGATCTCTTTTCAACCTTTTTCGGGTCTTCTTTCTTCTTCATGCCCTCTTGCTTCTTAGCAAGGAATTCTTGATTTGTCTGGTTTCTGAATGATTTCTCTTTTTCAGCTTCTGTTGTTTTTCCTGCAACAAACATTGTTTTTGGTTTATAAACTTTTTCATTTTTATAGTTTTTCTGTGAAATAAAACCAAGACCTTTCTTTTTGAAATTACGATCATGGTTTGGTTTCTTTTGGAAACTATAACCACAATTGTAACCCATTTTCTTGTTAATTCTCTGTTGATCTCTTGAAGTGTATTGTTTTGATTTTCCATTAAGATTGAACTCTTTTATTTCAGAAATATTAATTTCTGTTAGTTTGAAAACCTTGTGAATCATTTCAAGTCTAACACTTCTTATTGGAAAGCTTTCATCTGAATATAATTTGTCAGAACCTTTCAAAGTATATGCCACTTTGACTGATTCATCATTCAAATTAGATTTCGAAAGTAAAAACTCTTTATCATAAACCCGTTTGTCCTTTTTAACTGTTGGCTTTGACGCACTGGACCCAGACTTTGACTCGGGTTTTGACTTCGGTTTTGATTCCTCATTGTCATCTGTGTCTAACACCTGATCGACCATACTTCTTATCAACTTTGATTCATGATCAGTGTCTGATGACGTATATGTGACATCAATACTTTCTTGTAAGTTATCCGACGACCCAGACTCCCATTTCAAATTGATTGCTTGATTGACTCTTTCTGAATTTGGATTTCGAGGTAAATATCCATTTTCGACAGGGGGCGGACATCTGTTTTAAGATACACTCGGTTTCTTACCAGAAGCCTTCAAATTTTCTTCATTTTTTGTCACTGATTTTTCTTCTTCAAATATCTTCACTTCTTCAAAAGTCTTCAAATCTTTCACAACTGGATAAATCCTGTCAACAACAAAAGTAGAACATGAGTAACTGTCTAATAATTTCTTAACTTTCTCAGTTTCTATCTTTTGTGTTGCCAACTCAAGCTCGAGATCTGCACATTTCTTTATGTTATAGTTTGCCGTATCAAGCTGTCTCAGATAAGCTATCTTCAAAGTATTCATAGCTTCAGCTTGTTCACCATCAGAATCAGTATATTTGTTGATTTCTCTGTTGATAGTATCATACGATTCTTTCAACTTGTGAATATTGTGCAACAGCTCATTGTTCTGCTTAATCAGCGAATCACAGTTCATGCACTTTTCTTGCACCATGACCGGTTCAGCATCCACTTTAATCTCAAATTCAGGAACCTCTTTGGCTGTCCTGCTTGAATTTAAAAAGTGAGCTCTTCTCAATTTCTCAGCTTTTGCTTCTTCCTTCAATCTCTCTTCCTCTTCAGCCTCCTCTATGATCTTTCTTCGTCTCTCTTCAGCAGCTTCCATGACTTTTCTGCACCTTTCTGCACATTTCAAATCATAAGCATTAGCAAAGAAAGCATGAGAAGTATTTTTAGACATCTCTTTGGCCATAAGATTTTGATCTGGACAAAAATCATCCCAGGTAAAACCTTCAACCATCTTTTCATCATCTTGTTCAGCTAGACACACTTTGCTATCTTTTGGAAGATACTTTTCCCAGGTAAAATTATCATATTTTCCCTGACTAACAACACATGCTCTTTTATCAGCCACATCTCTTCCATGAGCCGTTTGTGCCTGATGCTGCTGTGCTGGTTGAGTGATTTGATGATAAATGGCCTTCTTGTGATAATCATTGTTTCCGAAAGGATTCTGGGCACCGGTAGCTTCACGGTTTTTGCATTCCCTCTTGAAATGCCCCTTCTCCCTGCAACGATGTAACACCTCGAAAAATTTCGTCCAATAATGTCTTGACACGTGTCATAAGGTTCCGTTATGTGAAAACATACTTTAGAGGGACTAAAAGTGACAAACAGTGAAAACTATGGAACGTAAGGGTCCAAAGTGTCAACAATGGATAAGTAGGCTCTATGATAACCCTACATAATGTTTATAACCTTAAACGGATGGTTCATGGATCATACGACGCGGAAATTGCCCAAAGGTGAAGTATTGTAAACTATAGGGGCCAAAAGTGTCAACATGTTTAATTTATACCTCTGAGTGAACTTTTGGCAGACCCGAAGCTTTGTATAGCTAAAATATACTCACTAGAATATGTGGTAAAAATTTCGTGAAGTTTCGTCAACGTATGAGAAAGTTATGGCCAAAACCGTACTTAAGGGACTAAAAGCGTCAACGTCGAATTCAGGGCTTTTCGGTTGAGCGCAAAGTTATCCGAGGGCATTACCATATTGGAAAAAGTCCTAAGGTCCATAAAAACCAAGTTTGGGGGTTTACGGGTCGAGAAAAGTAGCCGAAACATCGCGTACAAGTTCAGGGGTCAAAGCTGTCAACATTGGAAAGTTGTTTGGCTGAAACAGGGGTCAGGCGACCCGCCTGGGAAGGCCCAAGCGGGCCGCGTGGGTTGCCCAGCGACCAGAATTCGTGATTTGGTTGATTTGAGTCCGAATTTGAGTGCTTTACAGTTGTATTTCGCCTCCAATTGCACCAATTAAGAGCCATGCATGCCTACCACTACAGTAACCTCGAAAATTCTGATTTAAATCAAGTTTTGATCACATTTCTTGGACATTTGCAATTGATCAAGAACACATTCTCACAAGAGCTCTCAAGAACTTTCAAGGCAAGCTTTCTGGAGGGATTCTGATCAACAAGGCCGACTCCTAGTGATCATTTAACACCTATAGGACTCTTGTAAGCCTTCAATTCGTTCTTTAATCCGTTTTTGCTTTGATTATTGCTAAAAGTCAAACTGGGTGTTCATAACCTTTGACTTTCTGATTAAACGGGTTTCTTTCAGTAATTTCTCGAATTGAAACTTGTTATAGATTGGTATTTATGTGGGAAACAAACCCTCTAAAGGTTACTAACTGATTCCCACTACATGCATGCTTAATGTCGAGTCAAACCTATTTCTAAAAAGTCAACAGAAGTGATTTTTGTGGAAAATGACATGATTAATGATATAGATGACATGCAACCTGATTGATCATTGAAAATAACTTGTAATATATATATAAATGTGTTTTAATCATCATCAACTCGACAATCTATAGTATAGCCACGAATCGGAACCGAAAGTCTTGTAAAACGATTATTTCGTAGACTATCGATTCGGATTCATACATGCATGTTCGAGATCTGTATTGGAAAGTATTTTTGACTATTTTTATTTTAGTTAAACTTTCTGGAATTTTCTTTGATTGAGTCTATGTTTAGCCTATTCGAATGTATGTTTCCGGTTTATGCGTAAAGTTGACTATTTTGCCCTTTTTGATTTAAAACGGGATTTTTGGAAAAGTGAAAGGATAGAAATCTTTATTTTTATTATATAAACTTGCACCGAAAGTTTCGGATCAGTTGATGGTCCAGATTGTGAGTTATGGCCATTAGCGTAAAACTATATTATAAATTTACATAAACGGTCCTTTTTGCGTAGAACCCGTTTCTGGCCACGTTTTGGTACAAAACTTTTTACCAACAGAAGTAATATAATATTCTGGGAATTTTGATGATTTTTAATTAATTTTTGGCTGAACGGATCCTAGGTCGCCTAGTCATATCGGCTTATGTCGGTTTTGACCGTTTTAGCCATAAAATGAGTTTTACACCTCCTTTTGACCCGAAACCTTTTTCTACTGATTTTATATGATGAATAAATTATTTTAAGTATTCTGGAAATATAAAAATCTCAGATTTACTGTGAAAACCCGAAAACGCCCTTAAATCGTATTTTTAGCGTTTTAACGCATAGTAAAGCATTATACTTGTTTTAAACGTATAAGACCTATACCTACTGATGTGTTTAGCATATTTTCATATAAAAACAGTAAGTATAAGTATATGAACTCAGACTTCCAGTTTTGGCATTTTTAGCCCTTGTGAAATTACTAAAATACCCCTACGGTGCATAGTTTGGTTTTAAATGATAAATTTGATATATGGGTCATACCCTACTGATATAATATGTTATATTAAGTATATTTACTGTATGAATCAGACCCGAAACCCAGATTTATAATTTTACTCTTTTATTATCTTTTAAATGACCAAAATGCCCTTCTAAGGCATAAATTGAGTTTAAAATTATCCCGGGCAATATAGAACATAACTTACTGATATAATATCATATTCTAAGCATATTAATTCAGGGAACTTGCATTTGAATCTTTTGGCTACCCGTATCGCCCTTTTCGCGTTCGGTTCGGTTTACGTAACTAGTTTGCGTAAATTGACCGAAACGGGTCAAACGATATCATTTTTATTTCAAAATCCAGAATGTATTTAGTATACCCATATTATACAAGTATTCAAACTTGTCGGGTCTAAATCACATTCTATCCGGTCTTTCGCTTAATCGTGCGTAAACCGTATCATTCTTAAAACTAACCGGTCAAAGCTTAGGCTTAAATGAAAGGCCGTTAGGAATCTAATAGGTTAATTATAAACCTTGTTCCAGATTAGGAGGCCCGGTAAAAGCTACCACCACTTATCGTTTGTGACTTATACTTGCTCAGGTAAATACATTTTGACTTATTTTCCCTATACGGGCTTGGGGTACGGTATTTAAAATACCGCTTGATCGGGCGCACAAGTCCTGCGCCCTATGGGTGTACAGTCTTGAATAGCTTGTGTGATTTCGTTTAAACAGTTTTGTCTTACTTAAAGGCTTTGGGGGGTTATTGACCATGTCCCGGATATCCTTGGCATTATCTTACGAGATGGCCACGACCAGAGCACGGGGTGTAGGCGTACACCCGTCGTGTATAACTCTTTGATGTGGTGTGTCAATTAAATCTCTAGCCCGGACAGTAGATCCCGGGCCACCAGAGATATAAGTGCATGTAATTCGTTCACAAGTTTATATTATATAATTATCCCAAGTTAATAAAAAAAATATTTATGCCTTGTGCATTTAAATCAATTTTCAATCATTTTCAAAATGAGTCAGTCGATTTGTATTTACCAGTGTAAACTGACGTATTTTTCCCAAAAGATTAAGTGCAGGTACTATACGGAAATAGGCTGGCTGTTTCCTAGAGAGCGTCCACAATAGTCTCGCAAACTCGGACGACATTTATCTGTTGAACTATTTATTTCTATTTTTATTTGATCCGCCTGTGGATCCATTTCAACTACTGTGATATTTATTATTACACTTTATTTAAAAGTTGAAATGTTTCTATTCTGCTTCCGCTGTGCATTATTATATTGTGTTGATTGTCTATGACGATGCCAACTACGTCACTGTACCCCACACCGGGCCCACCGGTGACACGTGGAAATCGGGGGTGTGACAGGTTGGTATCAGAGCCAACGCTGAGTGAATTAAACACTATCCTAATGTGTTTAATCTCAGTTACACAATTGCACATTCCTCGATTTTCGAGTCTAGACAAAGAACTTAGGAAATGTTCAACATTTCGTTTAATTTCGTTTAATTTATTATTTTGCATTGTCTTATATATTTTGTTGTGCAACTTGTTTGATTTTTTTGACAGGATCAGGATGCCGCCAAGGATGAGAGGTCGTGGAGGATTTCCTACATCGCACGATCATGAGGCTGGCCCCTCGCATAGGCGGGCTCCATCCGCTACACACCACACAGCCGCCAACGACCTTTGGAGGTCTTTTGCCGAGCCTGCTAGGCATTCGGTTTCCGCGAGCACTTCTCCGTCATTACCCCACTCGTTTGGGCCCCACTCGGAGAACGGGCCCCATGGTTCGCATGGATCGTACATACCCTTGCACCAGTCACCGCACCAGTATCCAGCGCCAGCCTACCAGGGTTTGTATAACCCTAATGCTTATGTGGAGGAGCCAGTGGGCCATAACCCACTTGGACAGGAGGACCACCTTTCTGGTGGTCACGAGATGGACGTAGACGAGGAGACGGACCCTTCGCTCCCACCATCAGGTACACCAAACCACCCGATTGAGATATCGGATGGGTCGCCATACACAGGATCACCATTTAATGGTGTGGACAGCTTCCAGGAGAGGTTCAAGCAGCATGATTGGTACTTCACCCCTAGCCACAACTCTCCTATACTTCAATCACTCCATGGTACTCCGATGCTTCAATCGCTCCATGGTTCGCCGGTGCACTCGCAGCACCACTCGCAGCAGCAGCAGCTCCAGCAGCAGCCGCCTCTACCGCAGGACCTATCTGAGGCCCTGTGGCGCGACGTGATCACTCCGTCGCCACCGCCGCCACCAGTCTTACCTCCTCCGCCCCAGAGGCCTAGGAGGAATGCGCGCATGTCTACGCGCGGAGGGATTCGCATAGGCACCCCTCCACGTGTTAGTAGCAGCCGCTACACGTCTCTACCCGGGGAGTCTGAGACAGGGGAGTCTCAGCATCCCGTATCGGAGGTTACTTCTGTTCCGATCCCGCCTCTGCCGCCGCAGAATTTTGGAGAGCCGATTCCGGCTTATACTAGTGCCGCTCAGTTCAACCCGTTCGAGCAGGTATTCCCTCAGGGTTATGACTACACGGGAGACCCTTATTGGCAAGCTGGGAACTACAGCTCACTCCCACATAGTGGTCCACTTGGAGACCCTTGGGCTGCTGGCCCATCTACTTTTGGTTACCCTCCGGGTTACCAGCAGCCACCGCAGCCGCAGCCTTACCAGCCGCCGCAGCCGCAGCACTACCAGCCACCACCACCGGCGCCTATGATGTCGCCGCCGCAGGTTCAGGAGATCCTGCAGGGGATTGATAGCATGCGACGCGAGTTTCAGCACAATATGCGAGAGGATCGCCGACGCACCAGTGGCATGTTTAAGAAGGTATTTGATTTGCTCAAGGGTAAGAGCAAGAAGGATCGTTGAATCCTTCGATTATTATTTCATGTACTCATGTCCCTGCGCGGACATTTATTCCAGTACTCTACCCCTGCGTGGGTATATCTATCTTTCTCTACCCTGTGTGGGTATGTTATTCTGTTAACCCCTGCGTGGGTTTGTTTTACTTTATTTTGTTATTGATGTACTTGTTTAGCCCCTGCGCGGGCATGCTATTCATGCTAGCTATGTTATTTCAAAGTCCCGTTTAGGGCAATTATGTACTGGTATTTTATTGAAAATTTAAATGGTTAATTTGAATTTATCATTTTATTTATATGCATGAATATAATATTAAAATAATGGAAAATATCAATTTTTATTTGATTTGCCATTTTATAAGAATCTTAGTAAGGTATAACCTAGCCTGAATGCCTTGTTAACAGGCCTGGCTCTGATGGTAAAACCTGGTTGAAAAGATTCAACTCCCTGTTAACATCTGAGAACATGTTAACATTCTGGCTAAGCGTGATCTGTAGAATCACCCGAGCCACCCTTTTAAATAAATTATCTACAGATTTTATCTGTATACAAGTCTATTAATGACTTGATACCTACGGGTTATGACTATGTCATACAGTGGCAGTTGTGGTCTATGACTCCCTGCCTAGTAAAGAATTATCTACAGATTATATCTGTACACAAGTCTATTAATGGCTTGATACCTACGGGTTATAACTATGTTATATAAAGACAGTTGTGGTTTATGACTCTCTGTCTAGTAAAGGATTATTTGTTTAATTATACAATTTATAGTCCTATAAAAATCTAAATTTATAATTTAGTGATTGTCCTTGTGACTAGGCCTATGGTGCCAATATATATATTTTCATTCCTTGATTGCTAATAAGAGCCTGAATGAAATTTATTAAATTAACTGCTAAGGTTTTTGATACCATGGTTAATAAATCGTCTAGGACGATAATACTGTTAGGTTCTAAATAAGACCTTGTCCTTTATTGTAGTTTAAAGCTACAATGGCCAAATCGGAAGAAACCAACAGTCATTCTGGGGAACGCTCAGATAATGCAAAGATTCACGTTACCGGTGCAGAATTGCAAGCACTGATAGATAATGCTGTCGCCAAGGCTATGGATAGGCAGTTCAAAGAATCTAGTGGTACTCAGAGTAGAACCCGCTCAGTGACACATGTCAAGGCTAAGACTCATTCTGGGGCTCATAGTAAGCCGCCGTCTAAAAAGAGTGAGCCGAAGAAAGCTGAGGATGATAATCATTCCTCCAACCACAGCAGCGTCCCAAAGCAAGAGATTGAACTGAAACGTGACACGTACAGCAGGTCCTGTACGTACAAATACTTTGTATCTTGCAAGCCCAGAGATTTCACTGGGGAAAAAGGAGCCGTCGACTGCATGACGTGGATTGACGAGATGGACACTGTAGTTGATATCAGCGGATGTGCTGATAGGGACGTCGTGAAGTACGTGTCCCAGTCATTCAAAGGAGATGCGTTAGCATGGTGGAAGTCACTCCTACAAGCTGCCGGTAAGGCCACACTGTACGGTTTGTCATGGGAACAGTTTGTGGCCCTGATTAAAGAGAACTTCTGTCCGCAGCACGAGGTCGAGCGAATTGAATCGGATTTTGTATCCTTAGTCATGAAGAACCTCGACTGTCAAGCGTATCTTACTACGTTCAACACGCTGTCTCGTTTAGTGCCTTACTTAGTGACCCCGGAGCCGCGTAGGATTGCTCGATTCATTGGGGGTCTGGCACCGGAGATCAAAGCCAGCGTCAAAGCTTCAAGACCCACTACATTTAGATCCGTAGCAGATCTATCCCTCTCCCTCACTCAAGACGTGGTTAGATTGAGAGCCATGAAGAGCTCTGAGGAGAACAAACGAAAACGTGAGGATGACACCTCACGAAGATCTGAAAAGCGACATAGAGGGAACAACGACCACAGGAAAGGGTCGGGGTCTAGGAGAAATGATCATCAGTCGGGTGAGAAACCCAGATGCAAGATTTGTAGGAGACACCACTTTGGGAGGTGTCGGTTTGAAACAAAATCCCAGTCTTCGGAGAAACGATGTGGAATCTGCAAGTCCACGGATCATAAAGCTGTGGATTGCAAGAAAATGAAGGATGCAACGTGTTTCGGTTGCAACGAGAAAGGGCACATTCGGCCCAACTGCCCAAAGTTTGCAAAGAAGGCCGAGGAGGGAAAGAAGACTAATGCGAGAGTCTTCATGATGGACGCAAAGGAAGCAGTCCTTGATGATAACGTCATTACCGGTACGTTTCTTGTAAATGATGTTTTTGCTAGAGTTTTGTTTGATTCGGGGGCTGATAAGTCGTTTGTAGATAATAAGTTTTGTAAATTGTTGAACCTTCCTGTTAAAACCTTAAGTGTGAAATATGAGGTGGAGTTAGCCGATGGAACCATAGAAACCGCCTCGACTGTTCTAGATGGATGTGTTATATCCATTAGGAATCATTCCTTCCCGTTATCCTTACTTCCCTTTAAGTTAGCTGGATTCGACATAGTGATAGGCATGGATTGGTTGTCAAGTAACCAAGCCCAGATTCTGTGCAATAGAAAGCAAGTGATAGTGAAGACTCCGTCTGGTGAGTCACTTACTATTCAAGGAGATACCCAGCATGGATTGCCTGAGCAAGTGTCCATGCTCAAAGCATCCAGATGCATGCAGAAAGGATGTGTCATTTATATGGCACAAGTTACCATTGATGAGCCGAAGCCGAAGATTGAAGATATCCCTGTTATTTCGGAATATCCTGAAGTTTTCCCTGAAGAACTACCCGGATTGCCACCGGATAGACAAGTAGAGTTTCGGATAGATATCATTCCAGGCACTGCACCTGTAGCAAGAGCACCATACAGATTGGCACCAACGGAGATGAAGGAGTTGAGGACGCAGTTGGATGAGCTTTTAGCCAAAGGTTTCATTAGACCTAGCTCATCTCCTTGGGGAGCGCCAATCTTGTTCGTTAAGAAGAAGGATGGATCGATGCGTCTATGCATCGATTACCGTGAGCTTAATAAGGTCACTATCAAGAATCGGTATCCGTTACCCAGGATCGACGATCTGTTCGATCAGTTGCAAGGAGCAAGTTATTTCTCCAAAATTGACCTGAGGTCAGGATATCATCAGTTGAAAGTCAAAGAAGAAGACGTACACAAGACCGCGTTTAGGACTCGTTATGGACATTACGAGTTCCTAGTGATGCCGTTTGGGCTCACCAACGCACCAGCCGCATTCATGGATCTCATGAATCGCGTCTGCAAGCCTTATTTAGATAAGTTCGTCATTGTCTTTATTGACGACATCCTTATCTACTCAAAGAGCCAAGCTGAACATGAGAAACACCTTCGTTGTATTCTCAAACTTCTGTATCACGAAAAGCTTTATGCCAAATTCTCGAAGTGTGAATTTTGGCTTCGAGAAGTCCAGTTTCTTGGACATGTTGTAAGCAAGCGTGGTATCCAAGTAGATCCCGCTAAGGTAGAAGCAGTCATGAACTGGCAGGAGCCGAAGACTCCTACTGAGATTCGCAGTTTCCTCGGATTGGCAGGATATTATAGGAGATTTATCGAGAACTTCTCAAGGATTGCTGCGCCCCTAACTACGTTGACCCGTAAGAAGATTAAGTTTGATTGGGGCCCCAAGTAGCAGGAATCCTTTGACATTCTGAAGAAGAAGCTGAGCAATGCGCCAGTATTGACATTGCCCGATGGTATAGATGAATTTGTGGTGTATTGTGATGCATCACATACTGGCATGGGCTGTGTACTCATGCAGAAAGGCAAAGTCATTGCCTACGCTTCTCGACAGCTCAAAGTGCACGAAAAGAACTACACCACCCACGATTTGGAATTGGGTGCGGTTGTATTTGCTTTGAAGTTATGGAGACACTACTTGTATGGAACCAAGTGTATCATTTATTCGGATCACAAGAGTCTTCAGCACTTGTTCAATCAGAAGGAATTGAACATGCGTCAAAGGCGATGGATGGAAACTCTCAATGACTATGATTGCGAGATACGATACCATCCAGGCAAGGCAAATGTGGTTGCCGACGCCTTAAGCAGAAAAGAAAGGGTTAAACCGATCAAAATCAATGCCAAGCGCATTGAGATAAGGAATAGTCTGAATGAAAGGGTGTTAGCTGCACAGAAGGAAGCTGTGCTGGAAGCAAACTATCCTGCAGAAAAGTTGGCAGTAACTGAGGAGCAGTTATCCCACGACAAAGATGGAATGCTACGCCTAAACGGACGAATATGGGTTCCAGTTTATGGAGGACTTCGGGATGTTATCCTCCAGGAAGCCCACAGCTCTAAATACTCCGTTCATCCTGGAGCTGATAAGATGTACCAGGATTTAAAATCAAACTACTGGTGGATTGGTTTGAAAAAGTCCGTGGCCGAGTATGTGGCCAAATGTTTGACTTGTGCGCAAGTCAAGGCTGAGCATCAGAAGCCGTCAGGTTTGCTTCAGCAACCTGAAATTCCCAAGTGGAAATGGGAAATGGTGACAATGGATTTTATCACCAAGTTGCCAAAGACGAAAAAGGGAAATGATACCATATGGGTCATAGTGGACAGACTGACTAAGTCAGCTCATTTTCTACCCATCAAAGAGACGTATAGCTCAGATATGTTAGCCCAATTATACGTCGATAAGATAGTAGCGCTACATGGTATACCTATATCTATTATCTCCGATAGAGATACTAGATATACGTCGCATTTTTGGAAAAGTTTCCAACAGTCGTTGGGCACTCGTTTGAATTTTAGTACGGCTTACCATCCTCAGACTGATGGTCAGAGTGAGCGTACTATTCAAACTTTGGAAGACATGCTTCGTGCATGTGCGATCGACTTAGGTGGTAGTTGGGATAAGAACTTACCACTGATTGAATTCTCCTACAACAATAGCTACCATTCCAGCATAAAAGCTGCGCCTTTTGAGGCCCTATACGGTAGGAAGTGTAGATCGCCCATTTGTTGGGCAGAAGTTGGAGATGTCCAGTTGTCTGGACCAGATATCGTCTTTGAGACGACAGACAAGATCGTTCAGATCCGTGATCGTTTGAAAGCTGCCAGGGATAGGCAGAAAAGTTATGCGGATCCTAAGCGCAAAGATTTTCACTTTGATGTGGGTGAAAAAGTGTTGCTTAAAGTATCACCTTGGAAAGGTGTGATGAGATTTGGAAAGAAAGGCAAGCTGAGCCCGAGATATATAGGACCTTTCGAGATAATCGAACGTGTCGGGGCAGTCGCTTACAAGTTAAACTTGCCTGAAGAGCTTAGTGCTATTCATAATGTGTTCCATATCTGTAACTTGAAGAAGTGTTTCGCTGACGATTCACTGGTTATACCGCATACGGATATACACATAGACGAAAGTCTAAAATTTGTGGAAAAACCTTTGTCGATAGAGGATCGACAGGTAAAGAAGCTTCGAAGGAAGCACGTGCCTATTGTCAAGGTCAAATGGGATGCCCGTAGAGGTCCCGAATACACGTGGGAAGTGGAATCCACGATGAAAGAAAAATATCCCCATTTGTTTGAATAAATCTCGGGGTCGAGATTTCTTTTAAGGGGGTGAGGATGTAACACCTCGAAAAATTTCGTCCAATAATGTCTTGACACGTGTCATAAGGTTCCGTTATGTGAAAACATACTTTAGAGGGACTAAAAGTGACAAACAGTGAAAACTATGGAACGTAAGGGTCCAAAGTGTCAACAATGGATAAGTAGGCTCTATGATAACCCTACATAATGTTTATAACCTTAAACGGATGGTTCATGGATCATACGACGCGGAAATTGCCCAAAGGTGAAGTATTGTAAACTATAGGGGCCAAAAGTGTCAACATGTTTAATTTATACCTCTGAGTGAACTTTTGGCAGACCCGAAGCTTTGTATAGCTAAAATATACTCACTAGAATATGTGGTAAAAATTTCGTGAAGTTTCGTCAACGTATGAGAAAGTTATGGCCAAAACCGTACTTAAGGGACTAAAAGCGTCAACGTCGAATTCAGGGCTTTTCGGTTGAGCGCAAAGTTATCCGAGGGCATTACCATATTGGTAAAAGTCCTAAGGTCCATAAAAACCAAGTTTGGGGGTTTACGGGTCGAGAAAAGTAGCCGAAACATCGCGTACAAGTTCAGGGGTCAAAGCTGTCAACATTGGAAAGTTGTTTGGCTGAAACAGGGGTCAGGCGACCCGCCTGGGAAGGCCCAAGCGGGCCGCGTGGGTTGCCCAGCGACCAGAATTCGTGATTTGGTTGATTTGAGTCCGAATTTGAGTGCTTTACAGTTGTATTTCGCCTCCAATTGCACCAATTAAGAGCCATGCATGCCTACCACTACAGTAACCTCGAAAATTCTGATTTAAATCAAGTTTTGATCACATTTCTTGGACATTTGCAATTGATCAAGAACACATTCTCACAAGAGCTCTCAAGAACTTTCAAGGCAAGCTTTCTGGAGGGATTCTGATCAACAAGGCCGACTCCTAGTGATCATTTAACACCTATAGGACTCTTGTAAGCCTTCAATTCGTTCTTTAATCCGTTTTTGCTTTGATTATTGCTAAAAGTCAAACTGGGTGTTCATAACCTTTGACTTTCTGATTAAACGGGTTTCTTTCAGTAATTTCTCGAATTGAAACTTGTTATAGATTGGTATTTATGTGGGAAACAAACCCTCTAAAGGTTACTAACTGATTCCCACTACATGCATGCTTAATGTCGAGTCAAACCTATTTCTAAAAAGTCAACAGAAGTGATTTTTGTGGAAAATGACATGATTAATGATATAGATGACATGCAACCTGATTGATCATTGAAAATAACTTGTAATATATATATAAATGTGTTTTAATCATCATCAACTCGACAATCTATAGTATAGCCACGAATCGGAACCGAAAGTCTTGTAAAACGATTATTTCGTAGACTATCGATTCGGATTCATACATGCATGTTCGAGATCTGTATTGGAAAGTATTTTTGACTATTTTTATTTTAGTTAAACTTTCTGGAATTTTCTTTGATTGAGTCTATGTTTAGCCTATTCGAATGTATGTTTCCGGTTTATGCGTAAAGTTGACTATTTTGCCCTTTTTGATTTAAAACGGGATTTTTGGAAAAGTGAAAGGATAGAAATCTTTATTTTTATTATATAAACTTGCACCGAAAGTTTTGGATCAGTTGATGGTCCAGATTGTGAGTTATGGCCATTAGCGTAAAACTATATTATAAATTTACATAAACGGTCCTTTTTGCGTAGAACCCGTTTCTGGCCACGTTTTGGTACAAAACTTTTTACCAACAGAAGTAATATAATATTCTGGGAATTTTGATGATTTTTAATTAATTTTTGGCTGAACGGATCCTAGGTCGCCTAGTCATATCGGCTTATGTCGGTTTTGACCGTTTTAGCCATAAAATGAGTTTTACACCTCCTTTTGACCCGAAACCTTTTTCTACTGATTTTATATGATGAATAAATTATTTTAAGTATTCTGGAAATATAAAAATCTCAGATTTACTGTGAAAACCCGAAAACGCCCTTAAATCGTATTTTTAGCGTTTTAACGCATAGTAAAGCATTATACTTGTTTTAAACGTATAAGACCTATACCTACTGATGTGTTTAGCATATTTTCATATAAAAACAGTAAGTATAAGTATATGAACTCAGACTTCCAGTTTTGGCATTTTTAGCCCTTGTGAAATTACTAAAATACCCCTACGGTGCATAGTTTGGTTTTAAATGATAAATTTGATATATGGGTCATACCCTACTGATATAATATGTTATATTAAGTATATTTACTGTATGAATCAGACCCGAAACCCAGATTTATAATTTTACTCTTTTATTATCTTTTAAATGACCAAAATGCCCTTCTAAGGCATAAATTGAGTTTAAAATTATCCCGGGCAATATAGAACATAACTTACTGATATAATATCATATTCTAAGCATATTAATTCAGGGAACTTGCATTTGAATCTTTTGGCTACCCGTATCGCCCTTTTCGCGTTCGGTTCGGTTTACGTAACTAGTTTGCGTAAATTGACCGAAACGGGTCAAACGATATCATTTTTATTTCAAAATCCAGAATGTATTTAGTATACCCATATTATACAAGTATTCAAACTTGTCGGGTCTAAATCACATTCTATCCGGTCTTTCGCTTAATCGTGCGTAAACCGTATCATTCTTAAAACTAACCGGTCAAAGCTTAGGCTTAAATGAAAGGCCGTTAGGAATCTAATAGGTTAATTATAAACCTTGTTCCAGATTAGGAGGCCCGGTAAAAGCTACCACCACTTATCGTTTGTGACTTATACTTGCTCAGGTAAATACATTTTGACTTATTTTCCCTATACGGGCTTGGGGTACGGTATTTAAAATACCGCTTGATCGGGCGCACAAGTCCTGCGCCCTATGGGTGTACAGTCTTGAATAGCTTGTGTGATTTCGTTTAAACAGTTTTGTCTTACTTAAAGGCTTTGGGGGGTTATTGACCATGTCCCGGATATCCTTGGCATTATCTTACGAGATGGCCACGACCAGAGCACGGGGTGTAGGCGTACACCCGTCGTGTATAACTCTTTGATGTGGTGTGTCAATTAAATCTCTAGCCCGGACAGTAGATCCCGGGCCACCAGAGATATAAGTGCATGTAATTCGTTCACAAGTTTATATTATATAATTATCCCAAGTTAATAAAAAAAATATTTATGCCTTGTGCATTTAAATCAATTTTCAATCATTTTCAAAATGAGTCAGTCGATTTGTATTTACCAGTGTAAACTGACGTATTTTTCCCAAAAGATTAAGTGCAGGTACTATACGGAAATAGGCTGGCTGTTTCCTAGAGAGCGTCCACAATAGTCTCGCAAACTCGGACGACATTTATCTGTTGAACTATTTATTTCTATTTTTATTTGATCCGCCTGTGGATCCATTTCAACTACTGTGATATTTATTATTACACTTTATTTAAAAGTTGAAATGTTTCTATTCTGCTTCCGCTGTGCATTATTATATTGTGTTGATTGTCTATGACGATGCCAACTACGTCACTGTACCCCACACCGGGCCCACCGGTGACACGTGGAAATCGGGGGTGTGACAAACGAAAACATGTAACTTTAGATTTATCAAAACCTAAAGTTGAAACGTTTGCATCACGAAAATCATCACGGCCAGTAATTTGTTTGAACTTTTTACCGCGTCTCATCACACTCGCCATACACCATTTTATATCCATCAATTCCATTTCTTCAGCATCAATTTGATCGTAATCCTCTTTCGTGAGCATTGGATTTCCAATCTTTCCTGCAACAAAACAACTATAAGATTCTAAAATCATCCCTAACAAAGACATTTGATTTTTTGCAATATCTTCAGTGTAATCTTGATCATTTTCAAGGCTTAACACAATGTTACACTGAAGTTTTCTACCATTCTTTGTTACAGAGATATTAGGATCAAAAGATGAAAATCTTGTGCTGTTGCTTGATCCTTGTGATGCCGTCTTCTCAGCAGAATCTTTAACACTATAGGCAGTTTCGATCTTAGGAGAGAACTTTGTTGAATCAGTAGCACCATGCTTGTAGTACAGACTGATATCCTGCTCTCCATCGTAGTTCTTCATCCTAGCGATCTTTCTTTGCTCCATTTCTTGAGCTTCCAAATGCTTTATGAAGTCCCCTAGTTTCATCTTTTTGTATTCTGCTTTGTCGGACTTCAGCATCATCAAAAATGTTCCCTAGATTTCATATGGAAGCGCATCTGCAAGTTTTTCAATTAATTCATCAGTATCTTTCTTAACACCCAACTTTGTCATATTTCTCACCAAATTACAGTATCGATCAATAATTTGTTTGGTGGTTTCATTTTTTAATCCTCGAAACAAATCAAATTCCTTCTTCATGAGAGACATTTTGTTTTTTAACATGTCATCACTTCCCGTAAATTTTGCTTCCAATTCTGTCCAAATCGAATATGCAGTTCCGTCATGTTGAAGCAGTATCAAAATATCTTCTTTTATCGCTTGCTGAAGTAGACTGACCATCAATTTCTCATCTCGATACTTCTTTTTCTCATCTGTACTCATATCTCGAAGTGTTAGTTGCACACCATTTTTAACTGGTTTAACATATGGTTCCTCAGTGTGTTCCCATGCATCAAGATGATAGGCTTCAACCCAATTTCCGAATCGTTCCGACCACACGTTGTAATCATCAATATCCATGACTTTCGGTGGTTTTTGAGACGTTCCAGTTTCATTTTCTATCAAAGCACTTTGAGTAATCGAGGCCGGGGTAGCAAAAGCATTATAAAATTCCGTATCCATTGTTCACAAATTGTTCACAAATTCTTAGCAATTTTCAAATATTAGCAATCTGTTCACAAAAGCGACTGAAATATACTATCTCAATGAGCGGTCCAAATGATTGATCTAATAAGCGGTCCAATCTATATTCTTTGGAGCGGTCCAAGTACAAAATCAATTTGAGCGATCTGACCAGGTTACCAAATAAGCGGTCCAAAAGCTGTTAATTTGAGCGGTTCACAACGATATGTTCGAGCGGTTCACAACAATTTGTTCGAGCGGTCCAAGACTTTTAGCTCGAGCAGTCCAACTGTTTTCCGTTCGAGCGATCCACACTTGTACGAATGAGCGATTCAAAAACTGTTCATACGAGCGATCCACAAGCTAAAATTTCGAGCGATCCCACTTAAAACTGATCCTATGAGCGGTCCAATTATGCAATTTTGAGCGGTCCAAAGGATTACGTCATTTTATGAGCGATCCTGAATGAACAAATCACCTAAAATCTTGGTTTCTGCTTCGATTTTAGATCTGAAAACTTCAAGGATTTGTTAATTCATGATTCCGAGTGCACTGTGTGATTTTGAGCTTGTTTTACCGTGAAAAAATTTTGAAAAAGTGAAGAAAGTGTAGAAAATCAGAAGAATAGCAGCTAAAATGGCAAGAACTCCTCTTCCTGAGCTCTGATACCACTTGTAGGATCGTTTGTCGACCTGTTTGAGTCGTTCAGAGTAGTTCGTGTCCGAATTAAGAGGCGGAAACTAATAATTCGGTGCAATTGAAGCTGTATTCACTTTAATATTGCTGTTGTATTGATATCTTGAAAGATTACACGATTAGACAGCACTTCGGCAGAGTACCGGAACAATACACCATCAACTCTATGTTTTGGATCGCTCTACCAACCTATATATAGAGTATCTGGGTCGCTCATACGACATGCCGTATGAGCGGTTCTACATTGTGCCAAATAAGCGGTTCAAGCTCCTAACCCTATAAGCGATCCAGACTAATCTTGACACATAAGCGATCCTAGTCTAGGTACATATAAGCGATCCTATCTATTTCATTCTTTCTAGGATTCTGTGTCATTTCTGATATGCTCAGCTTCAAGACTTGATGGAAGACGTAGTCAGCAGACGTAGGTGCACTAACACTTACTTACCTTGCATCTGAATATGCTTCCCGTGCGCATTAGTCCCGTTTGACCCGCTTCCTTCCCAAGCTTCCATGTCGCTTATCAAGCATCAACTATCATATATCATTCTCAAGATAGTTAGCTTGTTAATCATTCATCACACAGATCTTATTTCGGGAATTACCATTCATACTCAAAACATACTAATCTATCAAATCCTAACCGAAATCCTTTAATCATTTACACACGTATGTGATTTCAAACATCATTACAATAACATATCATCATTATACAAAACCCACTTCATAACTTCATTGTTAATCACTTACTAGTGATCTAAGCTCAATTATCTATAATTTCATCATACCTTTGGTGTGTGTACAACCTTCTAAACATAAGGTACAACTAATTCATGCACAATCTCCTAATCTCATACATAATTCATCAAATCCTCCTACTAATAACATATATCATTCACACATAAACATTCAAACATATTACCATCATATTTCTTTCAAGTCATCATTCTTACCAAAACAAATGGGTTTCACCTCTAATCATCAAATTAGCCCAAACCATGTATAATCTTGGTTCTATATCATGACATTAACACCTACTCATACTCAATTTCATACCAATTCACGATTTACAACATAACCCATCTCATTCAAAGTCACCAAACGCCAAAATTCTACTTACCTTGTGTTCAAGAATGCATAGATGATCCAAAATCGAGACATGCATGGACTCAAGATCACATCTAGGGCTTGAATTTGCTAAATTTATGATGATTAGGGGTTTTCCCCCTTTTCTCCTTCCTGATCCATGCAACACACACACCTAAATGTGTGTGTGTTTGTGTTTTAACCCTAATTAACCATTCAAGTTCCATTTTTAACATGTTTGCCCCCTAAGGATTCATTCCTTTATTATTTTTAGCTACCCCTTTTAACTAGGTTAAATAGCCTAGTTATTTATTTCATGATATGTCCTATAGGAACATACGATAATATAAACATTCAGGTTTTGGGGTGTTACAAAGTAATAGAAATTGTTAAATGTTAAGTGGTTATGCTTCACGATATTTAATCGTACACGAATTCCGGGTCGAACACCCCTTCACAATTACACACATGTGCATTTTGATCTCGGCCCAAACCCCCTTCACTTGTGTCTCGGTTCTCGGCCCAAACGAAGCCCAAAGTTGGGCCCGACTCACTTGTGGAGCGCATACATGCACACACGATTTTGTGTGTATGGTTATCATTATCTTGCAACACAAATATACAAAACTCTAACTGCTCTCCTTCCACTTTCGAAACCGACGGCAACCCTCCCTTTTTCGAAGTCCACCACCTTCGTGAAGCACCATCTCCTTCTCGCTCCAACATCCCCGTACACACAATCTTTAGGTTAGTTATCATCCTTTTGATTTAGTTTTCCTTGTTGTGATCTATTATGTTATTGCTTGGTGATTGATACTTTGTGGCATGATAATAGAAGTTTATGATGAATTTCTTGTAACACCCAAACTGTTAAATGATGTCGATGATCTAGGGTTGTAGATGTATGGGATTTTGATGACTATTGAAATTAGATTGGTTGTTATTTTTGCATGATGTTGATGCTCGATGGTTTTGTGTCGTGTGACGTTCACTGATCTGTTAATATGATTGTAAGATGATAAGGATTCATTGAGCTAAGTTGTGCACAGATCTGATTTGAATATTGAATATGATGATTGATTTCGGTTAATGATTAGTTTGATGATTAGGGTTTATGTGAATCGTTGATAATGTTGTGATTATGGTTAGTTTTGATGAACGGTGGCAATTAGGGTTATATGAACCTGAATAATAGTTGAAATAATTGTGTTGTTTGATCTTTTTGGAATGTGAGTGAAATGCTAATTGTTGTTACGGAATAACCGTTGATGAGGATTTTGATCAGTTAAATGTTATGAGGTTCCGACTGAGGTTCCGATTTGAAATCTCTTGATTCCGACTCGAAATCTCATTGGTTCCGACACCAAGCTTGGCTTCACACATTTAGGGACTCGAGACCAGCTTGGTTGCGAGTCAAAACATGTCCGGTTCCGACTCAAGGCCTGACTCGAAACCTTGGGATTTCGAGTGATGTTTCATAACTCGAGATCTCTTGGTTTCGGCTCGAGACCTCTAGGCTGCGAGTCGAGATCTTCTAGTTTCGTCTGAGGTCCCCACTCGCAACATACATTCACCTTGGGCCGCATACAGGTTACTGTTTACACAAGTGGGCCTCCGTTATAAGATTTAAATAGGGCCCACATACACTACATAATAGTTTAACTTACATGCTCTACGTGTTACGTGATAGTTTAACTGCATGCTACTTGTTAGATACGTGTAAGGTATACGTGAATTATTTGTACACAACACTAATAACAATGGTAACCATAATAGGATGTGGTTGACCAAACTAACTTAAGTAATTTAATCTGCCGAGCTAAGCTAAGGTGAGTTCACACATTTTACTAAAAACATGTATTCCCAGTGGTTGGGAACGGACAACACTTTCCCTGATTTAGGATTGCCTAGTATTTCTGGGATGGAATACGATAAATTTACTAATTATAATGCATGTCTTATGAGGACTAGGCGAAACTCTATCTGAAAGTCCCCACACATTTTATACCGATTAATCGCCGGGGCCTAGCGAACGGGATATTAGTTAGTAGCACTATTAGGTCTAACAAACCTCACACCGTGCCGTAGAGGACGGGAGTGAACTATTATGCCTGGGCAACTGGTCAATGATGATAGACATTGACTCGGGGCACAAACATGACTACAGTTAGTATCGGTATGGCACAAGTTTAGTAGCTTAAAAAGATGGGGTAGCTCCCCATGACGTGTTTTATAAAACAGAGTAATTTAACAACTTATGTTTTTGGAACAACACTGGTAAACTGTGAACTCGCCAACCGTAACACCTCGTAAAATCGTGTCCAATGATGTGTTGACATATGTAATAAACCCTAATAAAGTCAAACGTTGACTATGAGAGACTAATTTCGGCAAAAACGAAAACTATATTTATGGAAGGACTAAAAGTGTCAACATGCTGAAACTAAGTCTCTGAGTGACCTTATACGGTGTCCGTATTCTCATATGAGCCACTTGTTGGACGAGAGAAGCCGTTTACATAATTGTCCAAAAGTTGCGCGATTATTTGAAAAATTTGCGTGATGAAGGGTTAAAAGTGTCAACATGTAAATTCTTACCTCTGAGTGACCTTTTAACGAACCGAGAGTTTTATGATGCTTTTTCATACTCTTGAGTATGCCTAAAATTGGTCAATGAGAGCTTTTGTGATAATCATAACAAAATATGCATTATTCAAGCTCAAGGACTATTTACGACAAACTACGAAAGTATGCCGATTCTTGTAGGGCCATACACTTCGGAACAAGGTCATAAGCTAAACATACCCTAAATACCCTTAACATAGCTTAGAAATAAGTTTTGGAAGGTTTGGTGTATGAAAATACGGTTATTTTGTCACAGGGATTAAAAGCGTCAAAACTGCGAAAGTATGCATATTCGTGCATACTCTGCATTCTGACCATATCCGCACATCCAAAAATTTTTGTAATCATTAAAATATTATATTTTAGTGATGGGAATGCAAAAATACCATTCGTTACGTAATTTGGATTGTTTTCGCGTCCGTTCGAACGTTCGTCGTAATTAAGTGAAAAAAACTCTACGACCGAACGAACTGACATCCATAACATTTTTGAGCATGATTCAAGTTAAATATGCTTTAACATCTTAATGAACCCTAAAATATGGGTTGACGGGGGTTAAATGACGTTATGTGCAAGTTTGAGGGTTCAGGGGCCAAAAGTGTCAAAGTACGAAAGTTATAGTATACTGACCACTACCTTACGGACCGTATACAGGACCCCTTACGGTCCGTATACAGGTCCCCAGCAATGAAAAATTGCTTGGAAGCCACACCAAGCAAGTTAAAACCTTCAAACGAATCTAGGGGCTTGTTTCCTGTATTGTACACCTGTTAGGGACACTTGTAAACATCTGAGGAAGCCCTAAACATCTGTCAATCATCTATAAACTCTCCAAACACTATAAATAGAAGTGTTCTTCAACACTTTCATTTGCACCATTCCTTCTTTCTTTCTATCTTCTCAACATGGTAGTTCCTGAGCATACTGGGAGCAGCCTCTGAGTTCTTTTCAGTCCCTAGGACCACTTGTGAGTGATCCTTTCGTGTCTAGTTATTTTGTTTGGCTTTTAAAGCCGAAAAGTCAAGCATTTACGATAAACGCTTTGACTTTTAGTTAGACCTTAAACGGTCCAGCCATTGTTCGCAACGAACATGGCTACGTGATTGTAATTAGGTAGGTTTTAAATCCTTAAAAGGGGCACCTCCTAAGAATCACGTTTGCTTGATTAATTGAGAGTCAACATATTGACATTTTAAAAAGTCAACGGGTCAGATTTTAAAATAATTGTGATATGAGTTTAAGAGTGTTCTAAAATATGTTTTATCACTTAAACAACTTGGTAATAATTATTAGAACATGTGTAAACATGTTTGGCTCGTCAATTCCAATTTTAGGGTCGGTTCGCAACCAAAAGTCGCAAAGTTTGACTGCTGCTTTGACTTTCATTTATCAACCGATTTAGAACTAAATTGCTACTGAAATAAGTTTCCGTTAGGATCGTAATATGATGTAGTATAACTCCCTAAGGTTATATTACATGTCATATAGTGATTTGAGATTTTGTTGCAAGTTCCGTTATTATGCTTAAAAGTTGACCATATTGCCCTTTCGCTAAAAATAAGGTTTATTAGCACACATGAGCATGCAAATAAATTGTATTCTGATATGCTAACATGTTTAGCACATTTTGATGTTATAAATCTGGTCATAAACTGAATTTGCTTAAATGGTCGTAAATTATGTTTTTAAAAGGACAAAAATTCCCTTTTTACATCTAGAATGATTTCAAGCATATTTTATTGGTTAAACTTGATACCTACTGATATGATATCATAATTAGGATTATTTGGGAATGACAAGTTAGATTGTATTTTGAGTTTATGCACAAGTCGTTGATAAGTATCATTAAATGACGATAATGTCCCCTACGGCACTTAAATTAGTTTTTAAGCATAATAATCATGTCAAACCTTTTACCTATTGATATGTTATGAAAATTTACATATTTTAACTATTCAAAGCTGGTTATAACATCAGATTTACTAAAACATCGTTGATATAGTCATTTAACGACTTTTACGCCGATTAGGCGCA
Source organism: Helianthus annuus (assembly GCF_002127325.2). Taxonomy (NCBI): domain Eukaryota; kingdom Viridiplantae; phylum Streptophyta; class Magnoliopsida; order Asterales; family Asteraceae; genus Helianthus; species Helianthus annuus. Next base: position 106,770,039 of record NC_035440.2, on the reverse strand, counting down.
TAGTATGGTTTTAAACCATACTTATCACCCAAGACTTGTTACTTACTGATTTTATAAATCATTTTGAATATTTTTATAGTAAGTATAAGTCACAAACTCGGAATCCCAAATAAGTCCTTAAAACTATGTGTGAAAGGACCAAAATGCCCCTACGATGCATAGTTTGGTTTTAAAGCATAAATTACACATATGTTTGATATCCTAATGATATTATATCATAAATCTAATATTTTTACATAATTTTTATGACCGTAACATCAGATTACTTGCAAGCTCCTTTTATAAGTCAGAAAATGACCAAAACGCCCTTTTGAGGCTTAATTCGATTTTAAAATCTTAATGGGCATACATGTTAGTATCCTACTGATATTATAACATGTTTTAAGCATAATGACTTGTGGAACTTGTATATGTCTCATCCGGTTACTCGTTATCGCTTATACGCGTACAGTTAGACTTACGTAACTAGTTTATGTAAGTTTGCCGAAACGGGTTTAACCTTATCGTTTTTACTTCAAAATCCAGAATGTACTTAGTTTACCCATGTTATACAAGTCTTCATACTTGTTGGGTCTAAATAACATTCAGTTCCGGTCATCGATTGATCTAGCGTATCGTACTGTTTTAGATACTTTAAGCTAGCCGGTCTAAGTCTATGACTTAAATAAGACCATTAGCATTCTGAATTGGTTATATATTACTATCATTCCAGACTAGAGCCACCTGGTAAAAGCTACCTGCATTCAGTTAGATTGGATACGACTGAGTTATTTTGTTGTGAATCAAGTATTAGCTCAGGTAAATACTTTTAACTCATTTTCCCTTATACGGGCTTCGGATATGGTAAATTAATACCGCTTGGTCGGGTGTGGGATCAATCAAATGCCGGATTATGGCTAGTAAATCCACATAACCCGTTTTGATACTGTTTTGTTGATAACTTAAACATTGGGGGTTAATGCGACCATGTCCTGGATATATCCTCGGCTCATTAAAATTGCTAATGGCCACGACTGATGCGCAAGGTGTAGGCATACACCGAAAAGAAGCCAATACTAGAATCTTAAATACCCACAAGTTAGGGATAACTCCTTTGTGGGTTTTATAAGTGGTGTGTCGGTTAATCATGTCTCAGTCTCTGTACTGGGCCCCATATGTATGGTAAACATGTAACTCAGTATATAAGATTATAAATGTAATTGTCCCAAGTTATAAAAGATTTTCGTGCCTGGTGCACCTAATCCAATTTTCATAAAACATTTTCAAATGAGTCGGTTAATTGTATTTACTAGTGTAAACTGACGTATTTTCAAAAGACTAAGTGACAGGTACTACTCGTAATAGGCTGGGAGCTGCTCGGTGTCGAAATAGAGGATCTTGCAAATCCTTAAAGATGCCTTAAAGTCTGCTAGACTTCATTTTATACATTCTGTAATGATCCGCCTGTGGATTTGATATTACAAGCTCGTCTATAATAAATACTTTGATATTTTCAGACATTTGGGTTTGTAATAATATTTTATATTCCAAGACTTCCGCTGTGCTAATCTGTGTATGTTTAACCTTGACGATACCAATCTTACGTCACGATACTCTCCACCGGGCTGAGCTGTAAATATCGGGGTGTGACAGTTGACACGCTACTACATGCTTTGCAGGTCGTTAGGTACTTTGCTGGAATTTGCATGGTGGAATGGTCGTTGTGTCGAAGAACCGTTATCGGGTTCTTATGAAACATTATGAACTTTTAACTTTAATTAGGTTTTAAACTAAATGCTTCCGCTGATACTTAAACTTTATTTTGGTCTTTTGACTTCTTAAACATTAATCGTATTGATTGTGATGGGTTCTATTTACTTTAATTAATTGTTCAATATGATTGGTGGCATGATCCTGGTCAGTCACACCGCCTCGCAGTAATACTCTGCATGTGGATTTTGAGGGTGTGACAAATACAGTTAATAGACACATTTATAAAACACTTAATCATCATGGGACAAGTATCTTGATTTACCAGTTTTACATGCTTGTCACATTCGGGAACTAGTACTAGCTAGTGTTTGATCAATATATACACCATTGTTTAGTGTCTGTCAGGTGTATGCCTACACCCCGCACTTATGGTCATTGCAATAATGGATATCGGGGAACCCGAATATACGTATTATCAACCCCTAAATGCTTTATGTTAATCAAGCAATACGTATTAAATCGAATTATCACTTTGTAAGCATTTAGCCCATTATGTGATACAAGAACCAAGGGGTTTTATACCATATCCCAAGTTTTAATAAAACAAGTTAAAAGTATTTACCTGTACTAGCAGTTGAACACAACATATTTGGTTTGTAGTACAGACGGGTCAAAGTTTATAAGCTTATGGTGCGATTATTGGTGGGCTTTATAGTCACATAGTGGATGGAAATATTATCCATGAGAATCGTTTACTGATCTTTATAAGTCATTGTGAGCTGATCGGTTAACGTGGATTTAAATACGGTTTTTGTTAGATTAAATGGCGATCAGATAGAATGTTGGTTGTAACCATACGAGTGAGGAGTCTCGTATAATATGGTTTGTCAACCTTGCGTTCTGATTTGAAAAGGTTTTTGGAAAGGTATTAACCTATTACGATTCATTTAAATGGTTTAACCATTTTAACGAGTTGTATTCGTATATATGGGTTCGAACGCAGGATCGTGATAAGTCGAACATGATAAGATATATTTTTGATATACTTTACAAAGTGATTTGATGTATAAAATGTCACATTGCATATGTTATAGATCATTCTTTGTAAATATATATTTTAAACAAAGCTAAGTTTGACTTTCATAAAATTTAGGTTTGACTTGTCAATTTGAACCACTTAGATGTGATAATGACGAGATGTAAATGAATGGTTTTATTTCCTATATTATGAAGACTATTTGGGTAAATTTAATTTGAAAATGGTTGATCAAAGTGACCATAAATGAAGGTCAAAATGTTTTAAATATATGATACTCGGATGGAATTAAGCTACGAAACTGTTTGTAAATAAAAGAGCATATGAAAAGAGACTTACCAGCTGTTAGGATCGGAGGCTCTCATAATTGTGCTTGTTTGCATGATTTAAACATTAAGTGCAGCGAAAATGAATACAAACTTTGTAAGCACAATTTAGGAAGAAGATAATTTTGATAAAAACATGCTTTTCATAAAGTCAAATGATTACAGTACAAAGCAAAAGATTTACAAAGCATGCTTACAAACTAAACTCCCCCTCAGCCTGATGCTCCAAGGTTGAATGCACAAGATGAAAGGATTGGACTAGAGGAGAAGAACCCACACAGTCAATCAAATGTAACAGTACAGGGTACTGTTACATTTATAGGCAAACCAAACCACTGAAGCATCTCAGCTGACGTCACCATGAAAGCGACATCTAACAAACTCTATCCACTGTCTATAACTACTGACCATACAGACACTGATTACATTCTAATCACTGATGTATAAACACTGATTCTTCATTCCACTGATGTAGTCAACCACTGAAGTTTGAGCATCAGTGCTTTCTTCAAAGGGTGATCAGGCCTTGAGTGAGCAGTACTTTAGTTCTTCATCAGTGCTTGGAATCCATCAGTAGATTGAGCTTCAGTCTTTAATCTTCATCAGTACTTTAGTAGCAGTTGTTCTATTGAGCAATGTTTTGAAGTCTATCAGATGCTAGATGACCACTGTCAAGGGGAGAGCTTAATGCAAACAGCTGCTTATGACTAATCCACTATTGTGAACCGATTTTGGCTTTCATTATCTGTTCCTTTGGTAGGGTTCAATCCCAACAATCTCCCCCTGGAACAGATAATGCTAAAACCCTTCATTATTCTGGATTTTTATTTCTCATCAGAAGTTTCCTAACTTGTCCTTTAAATTTAAGCTCAAAATCCTGAGAACTTGTATCACCTTCATCCCTACACAGTGTAAGCTCAAGAAGATCTTGTAGATCTTCAACACCCAGGCCTAGTGCTTGATTCCTTGATATGTGCTTCACTTCTCCATTGGATCTGATCAGGGTCAATACATGGGTCTTTTGATCAGACATCCATTTTAGTACTTTTGAACCCAATGGGTTTCTTGGGAGAGGTTTATTCACTGATGAGACAGGGGATTGTGGCCTTGTGAGAGGTTGTTGAGCAGTACTTAGTATAGTTGCTGGTTCAGAGTTTTCAACAAGATCAGCACTCTGAGCTTTTAATAGTTCAGAGTTTTCAGTATGATCAATACTCTGACCTTTTGCTACTTATGGGTTTTCAACTGGTATTTGATTGAAGGCCTTTTGTATGATTTCATTTGCTATAGCTATGTCTTCTGCAGCTTCTTGTTCAATCAGCGCTTGCCTTTTTCTTTGTTCAAGCTCAATGTCTGATATTTCTGCTGATGTGTTTGGTGATGATGGTTTGTTTAAAACCTTTTTGGCAAGGTCTTGAAGCTTTGCTGATCTGTCTTTATCTAAAGCCATTTTCTTGATGGCTTCTTCAAAGTATTCAGCTTCCTTTTCCTTTTCTTCCGCACTGGTCAACAGTTTCTGTAACACCTCGAAATTTTTGCGTCCAATAATGTACTGACACGCGTCATAGGTTTACACGTGGTAATAAATACTAAAGAAGGACTAAAGTTGACAAGCATTGAAAGTATGTGAATCCGAGGATTCAAAATGTCAACGAGGGATAAATATACTGTACAGTAACCCTAAATGATGCCCGTACCTTCAAACGAATAAATCATGGATCGTACGGAACGAAATGTGGAAGAAAGTGAGAGATCACAAACTACAGGGGTTAAATGTGCCAATATGTTTAAGTTATACCTCTGAGTAACCCTTTAACAAAACCCGAGACTTTGTAACACTAAATTACGCTCACTAGAATATACGATATAAATTTCGCAACGTTCCGTTTTAAAACGAGAAAGTTATGATCAAATTCGTATGCGAGGGGTTAAAAGCGTCAACCTTGAAAGTTAGGACTTTTCGGGTAATAATAAGTTAACCGAGGATTTAACGGCGAGGGTAAAAGTCACGAGGCCCTTATACGTAAATTAACGAGGCCCAAAACACAAAGTTACCCCTTCGAATCGCCAAAGGCCAACATTAATAATTGAAAAGATTTGAAAAATCTTACTTTTAGGTCTCAGGCGGGCCGCGTAATGGTTGCAAAGGACCTTACGCGGGCCGCATTGACAGTAGAAGATATGGGCTTGTTAGAAGGATTCTGGCGGGCCGCGTAAAGGTTGAGTGATCCTTTACGCGGACCGCGTCAATGCCCCAGATGCAGAAAAGTCGGACAGAAGCACTGTTGAGTGTTTTAACCGACTTATTGAGCAATAATGAGAGCATGGGCGCCCCCTAAACGTCCCCTAGCACTCAGGGACAGTTGTTGATCATCTAGAAACACTTGTAGGCCTTGTTGTAAGGATCTTATGCCTCCAAATTGGCTATAAAAGGGCATTGAGATGCAACATTGTTCTTCACACCTTCAACTGCTTCCTTGATCACTTCTGGAGCTCAAACACTCTCTCTTAGCATCTCTGGTCGTGTACCAAACTTCTGTAAGTATGTCTAACCCTTTGTGGTTTAGTTTTTGCTTAGATCTAGCTTAAAAGTCAATCCGTCGTAACTAACGATTGACTTAACGATAAATCACAAATGGTCCAGTGATTTGTCGAATCAAAGGTAGTTACATGTTGGTAATTATGTGGGCATTAAACCCTTAAAAGGGCACCCTCTGATTCCCAATCTAACTAGTCCAAATGTCGGGTCAAAGTTGCTTTGGAAAAGTCAACAGAATGCTAACGTTCGATTTTATGCATAATCAGTAATGTAGATGGCGTGTAACCTATTTTACCACTCATGTAACATGATAATAAGTATATTAACTGATCTAAGCTTGTTTGATCCGACCATTTACTATTTTGACCCGGTTTGGAACCGAAAGTCGCAAAGCTTTGACTTTTTCTTTGACTTCAGTTCTGACCCGTTATGGTATGTTTTAGATATGCCTTAGGACTCTCTTAGGACCAGGTTACATGATGGTATAACCCTCTGTGACCGGTTCGTTGTTTGTCCGAGTCTTTTGCACATTTCCGTTAAATGCTTAAAAGTTGACCATAACGCCCTTTTTACTTTAAAAAGAGAATTTTGGACATTTGAAAGGACAATAACCTTAGTTACTGATTTCTAAGCATGTCCCTAAAATTTCACGTCAATCCGAGGTCTAGAATAGGAGTTATGCTAAATAGCGCAATTACAGAAACTTTAGTAATTAAACGGCGCAATTAGCATAAAGCCTATCTAAACCCAAATTTCGACACCAAACCTTTTACACACTGATGTTAAATAATATTCTGGGATTTTTGAAGATTTTTAATTATTTTTAACCTGCTCATAACCTGCGGTTATGGCATTGATTCGGTAAATACCGAATATACCCTTTTCGGACATAACTTGAGTTCTACATGGTATTTTGACCCGAATCCAGTTGCTACTGATTTTATATAATAAATAAAGTATTTTGAACTTTATAACCTGTTCGGAAAACTCAGATTTCCTGTAGAACTCGGAAACCTCTTTTATAATCTTTAAAATGATTGAAATACCCCTACGAGGCGTATATTGGAATTAAACTCGTTATGGGCTTAATGGAAGGTATCCTACTAATACCACAACCTATTTAGAGCATATTGACCTAGGAAACCTGTGTAGGACTCTTACGGTTACCCGTTACGCCTTTTACGCGTACGGTTCGGTTTATGTAACTAGTATACATAAACTAGCCGAAACGGGTCAAACCTTATCGTTATTACCTCAAAATCCAGAGTGTGGTTACATTGCCCATATAAAACAAGTCTTCAAACTTGTTGGGTCCAAACCACATTCCATTCCCAGTTTTCGCCTTTCACGCGATTAAACCGTATTTATCCTTTGAAACTGACCGGTCTAAGCTAAGGCTAAATAAAAGACTCGTTAGGATTCTAATAGGTTATTATAAACCTTCGTTCCAGAATAGGAGACCAGTAAAAGATACTTGCATTGCTTGTTGTGGTTTAATACTTGCTCAGGTAAATACTTTTAACTTATTTTCCGTTATACGGGCTTGGATTACGGTATATAAAATACCGCTTGGTCAGGCAATTGACCCCAACTCATTAGTAGTTGGGTACTATCAATGTGACCCGTTTAAAAAATTGGTTTTGTTGGTTTTACACCTTTGGGAGCTTAATGACCATGTCCCGGATATTCTTAGCATCATTTTACGAAATGGCCACGACCTTGACACGCAGGTGTAGGCGTACACCCGACAATGTGTCTATATTTATAAAGGTATAACCGTTGGTTTTTCCGCCACGGCTTTATGCCTTGTGGCTTGTTTATTAACCTTAAACCCGGCACGACCCGGGCGACTGAACGCATAGTGAACATGTAATTCTTTTACAATATTAAATTGATTAATTATCCCAAGTTATAAAGAGTTTGTGCCTTGTGCATTCAAATCAATTTTATTAAACCTTTTTACAAAAGTGTCGATTGAATGTATTTACCAGTGTAAACTGACGTATTTCCCTCAAAAAGATTAAATGCAGGTTCTACACGAAATAGGCTGGCCACTCCTTAGCATCGTTAGAGTCTCGCAAGCTTGGGATGCCACTATCTGTTGAACAATATTTCTATTTTATTTTGATCCCCTGTGGATTTATTTCGACTACTTGTGATACCTAGATATTACATTCGATAGTTGAAATATATCTATCTTTATGCTTCCACTGTACATTTAAATATTGTGTGGTTTGACTATATTGTTGCCAACTACGTCATGGTAATCCCCCACCGGGCCCACCGGTGAAACGTGTGGAAATCGGGGTGTGACAGGTTGGTATCAGAGCCAACGTTGAGTGAATTAAACACTATCCTTATGTGTTTAATCTCAATGACACAATTGCACGTACTCGAGTCTAGACAAGAACATAGGACAAATTCGAATTGTGATTCTAGCTTGTCTTTTATTGTTTATCGTGATTTAAAAATTTGTTAAGCAGGAAATATGCCACCAGCAATTAGAAGAGGAGGAAGAGGCAAAGGGCCGATCACCACTCACAATGATCACGAGGCCGGACCTTCACATATGCGAGCTCCTTCCAGCACAAGGAGTGAAGAACCTCAGAGGCGTAGAAGGAACCTCTTTGAGCCCGCAAGACGGTCTACCTCACACAGTTTGACACCTTCATACCGTCACTCTTTTGGACCAAATTCGGAGAACGAGCCCAGTAACCCTCAACCTTCTTTCATACCTCTCCAGCGTTCTGTTTCGCACCGTTCCTATGGCGACCCTACTCCTTTCTTTCAAGGCTAGTTCAACCCGGCAGATTATGTTCGGGAACCAGTAGGTTTTAACCCTTTAGGACCTGAAGACCATTTCTCTGAGGATAATGCGATGGATATGGACGAGGACACGGATCCCATCGAACCTGCAAGAGGTACTCCCAACCATCCTATCGAGATCTCTGATGGGTCATCCTTTCATGGAACACCCTATCAGGGTCCAGACAGTTACCAGGCGAGGTTTAACCAGTGCGAGTGGTACTTTACACCCTCTCACCATTCATCACCTCACCAGCAGCAACAGCAGCAGGATCCTTCCGAGGATTCGCGTTTCGTGGCAGTTACGCCACCGCCTCCACCGCCACCAGTTCATCAAGCACCTCCAGATCCGCCAAGGCGTAGAAGATCAGGCGCGTGGATGTCCACGCGAGGAGGGGAATTTCACTTTAGCACCCCTCGCCACTCGAGTGCAAGTCATTTTCCGCCATTGCCTGAAGAACCACAAATGGGTGAACCTTCGAGCCACCCTGCAGAGGTGAATTCTGCACCAGTTGCACCACCTCCGCCACCATTCGGCTATGATAACCCGATACCTGCGTACGCTGGTTCCACCGCGTACATCCCATTTAAGCAGCCGACTCACACTCACTACAACTATATGGGTGGCGACCCATACATAGAAGCGGCGGCAAACTATCACGCCCTTCACCCAGAAGTACCTTATGAAACACCTTGGGGAATGGGATACTCGACTCATTGGTATCCAATACCCGCTAGACCTCCGGTTCAACAACGGTCACAGCAGCCACGTTTTTCCCCACCGGAGCAGGAAGAAATCCTTCACCGTTTAAATAGGGTAGAACGAGACTTTGAGCAAGAACGTAAGAACAATCGTGGATTCCTTAAAGGCCTAGCAAACCTGCTAAAGGGGAAGAAGAAGCGAGATCATTAGTCTTTATATGTTCTATTGTATTTCCTATTTCAATCAAATCCCTGTGTCGACATCTAATTGTTTTAGTCCCTGCGTGGACATTTATTATGTTCAGTCCCTGCGTGGACTTATCTTTTGTCCTTGTGCGGACATCTATCCTTGTATTTGGTCCCTGCGTGGACTTGTTTTCTGTAAACCTCTGCGTAGGTATTTGTCTACTGAAAGTCCTGTTTAGGGCAGTGTGTAATCATTATTATGATTAATGGAATGTTAAGTTTATAAATTTCATTTTTGTCATTTTAATACATTATTATATGAAATAAATTAAAAATCATTCCTTTTAATTAAGTCTGCCTAAATAAAGAATCTTAATGGTGAGACCTAGCCTGGTGTCATTATAAGACCCGGCCAAGATGGTGAGACCTGAGTAAAAGGTTCAGATTCCTGTTAACCTCTGTAAACATGTTAACATTCTTGGCAGATGTGATTCGTTAAAATCATACGCGTCATTCTTATATAAGAATCCTTCAAAGGATTCCAAGACCTAAGTTAATGATTTATAAATCATGGGTTAAATCATCCATTGGTGATGTAGTGCCTACGGGCCATACTTATTGTCATATAAGACAACAGACAGTTGTAGTCTATGACTCCCTGTCAGAAAAGGTAAAAGAACTATGGTTCAAACCATCATGCCTTGATTCTCTGAAATCCTGGCTGATAATGTATAAAACGTCCATGTGACTAGGCTTTTGTGCCACTAACAATATTGTTTTTAATTAGGATAGGTTATGTTCAAATCCTAAATGGAAGTGAGTAACAAATTAACCAAATATGGTCTATGTTTACCATGGTTAATGAATTGCCATAAAAGACAATTCCATAATAAACTCCTAAATAAAATTCTGTCATATTCCTTGTAGCAGATCAAGATCTCGATGGCTGACCCAAATGGAGTTAATAGTCAATCAAAGGAGGATGAAAATGATAACGCCCAAATTAATATAACGGGCGCTGAATTGAAAGCTTTAGTAGACGACGCTGTCAAGGCGGCCTTAGATCGGCAATATGAGGAGTATAGCGAGTCTCGAAGCAGGACCCGATCTGCACCACACTTTAAACCAAAAACCCATTCTGAGCATCACAGGAAACCACACTCGACCTAGTCTAAGCCTAAGAAGGACGACGATCGGCACTCATCGAACGAGAATAGTGCCCGTCCTAAGAATAAAGTGTTCGATAATGCACCTCGCGCCAAGGGTTGCACATATAAGTATTTTGTTTCTTGCAAGCCCCGAGATTTTACTGGGGAAAAGGGCGCTGTGGATTGCATGACCTGGCTGGACGAAATGGACACCGTGGTGGACATTAGTGGTTGTGCTGAGAGGGATGTGGTGAAGTTTGTATCCCAGTCATTTAAGGGTGAAGCCCTAGCGTGGTGGAGGTCATTGGTTCAAGCCTCAGGAAAGGCTGTTTTGTATAGCATGTCATGGGAGGAATTTATTGCTCTCATCAAAGAAAACTACTGGCCTCAGCACGAGGTTGAAAAGATAGAATCTGATTTCCTATCATTGGTCATGAAGAACCTGGATTGCCAGGCATACCTCACAAGTTTCAATACCTTGTCAAGATTGGTTTCATACCTTGTGACCCCGGAACCTAAACGGATCGCGCGTTTCATTGGGGGTCTGGCCCCGGAGATCAAAGCTAGCGTGAAGGCTTCTAGGCCTGCTACATTTCGATCCGTGGCGGATATATCTCTGTCTCTCACACTAGATGCAGTGAGGCAGAGATCTCTGAGAAATGCTGACGGTGAGAAGAGGAAACGTGAAGATGATGATTCACGTAGGTCAAGCAAGAAGCACCGGGGAAATCGTGACCTCAAGAAGGGATCGGAGACCAAGAAGAATGACCGACAGTCGGGCGATAGGCCCAAGTGCAATGTTTTACAAGAAGCACCACTTCGGAAAGTGCAGATATGAGCAAAAATCCCAGCCGAAGGCATGTGGGATTTGCAAGTCCTCTGAACATAGGACTCTTGAGTGCAAGAAACTCAAAGATGCAACTTGTTATAGTTGCAACGAAAAAGGGCACATCAAGACTAACTGCCCGAAGATAGTGAAGAAGGCTGAAGAAGGGAAAAAGACCAATGCGAGGGTCTTTCAGATGAATGTTCAAGAGGCTATCCAGAACGACAACGTCATAACCGGTACGTTTCTTATCAATGATGTATTCGCAAGAGTATTATTTGATTATGGAGCAGATAAATCCTTTGTGGATGATAAGTTTTGTGAGTTGTTAAAATTGCCTGTTAAAACCTTGAATGTGAAATATGAAGTAGAACTAGCTGATGGGACTATGGGAACAGTCTCAACTGTTTTAGATAGATGTGTTATATCCATTAGCAATCACTCATTTCCTTTATCCCTGTTACCTTTTAAACTAGCTGGTTTCGACGTAGTATTGGGTATGGATTGGTTATCGCATAACCAAGCCCAAATTATGTGCAACAAGAAGCAAGTGGTAATCAAGACTCCGTCTGGAGAACCACTTACCATTCAGGGAGATACTCGGCATGGATTGCTTGCACAAGTATCTATGCTAAAGGCATCCAGATGTTTGAAGAAAGGATGTGTCATTTATATGGCACAGGTGACTATCGGTGAGGAGAAACCCAAGATTGAAGACATCCCAGTCATCTCTGACTATCCTGAAGTTTTCCCGGAAGAACTGCCTGGTTTGCCACCAGATAGGCAAGTGGAATTCAATATCGACATCATTCCAGGAGCCGCGTCTATTGCGAGAGCACCTTATAGATTGGCACCCACGGAAATGAAAGAATTGAGGACGCAGCTAGATGATCTGCTAGCCAAGGGTTTTGTTAGACCAAGTTCATCTCCTTGGGGAGCACCAATCCTGTTCGTCAAGAAGAAAGATGGTTCGATGTGTCTATGCATCGATTACCGAGAGCTTAATAAAGTTACAATCAAGAATTGGTATCCTTTGCCCAGGATCGATGATCTGTTCGATCAGTTGCAAGGAGCGAGCTACTTTTCCAAGATTGACCTAAGGTCATGCTACCATCAATTGAAGGTCAAGGACGAAAATGTGCACAAGACTGCATTTAGGACTCGTTATGGTCACTTCGAGTTCCTAGTGATGCCTTTTGGGCTCACTAATGCACTTGCCGCATTCATGGATCTCATGAATCGCGTTTGTAAGCCTTATTTAGATAAATTTGTCATTGTCTTCATCGATGACATCCTCATATACTCGAAAAGTCAAGCTGACCACGAGAAGCATCTTCGATGTATTCTTAAACAGCTTCATCAAGAAAAGCTTTACGCCAAATTCTCTAAATGTGAATTTTGGCTACGAGAAGTCCAATTCCTTGGACATGTAGTAAGTGAGCATGGTATCCAAGTGGATCCCGCCAAGGTTGAAGCCGTCATGAATTGGCAGGAGCCGAAGACGCCTACGGAGATTCGCAGTTTCCTAGGTCTAGCAGGATACTACAGACGCTTCATCGAAAATTTCTTAAGGATTGCTGCACCCCTAACTTCTTTAACTAGAAAGAATATAAAGTTTAATTGGGGCCCTAAGCAGCAAGAAGCTTTTGATATCCTCAAACAGAAGTTAAGCAATGCTCCTGTGTTGACATTGCCGGAAGGAATGGAAGAATTTGTAGTATACTGTGATGCATCGCACACCGGGATGGGTTGTGTGTTACTGCAAAAAGGCAAGGTCATTGCCTATGCTTCACGACAATTAAAGGTGCATGAAAAGAATTACACCACCCATGACTTGGAGTTGGGTGCCGTTGTATTTGCACTAAAGCTTTGGAGGCATTACTTATATGGCATTAAATTTGTGATCTATTCTGATCACAAAAGCCTTCAGCATCTGTTCAATCAGAAAGATTTGAATATGAGGCAGCGACGTTGGATGGAAATACTGAACGATTATGACTGTGAAATAAGATACCATCCAGGCAAGGCCAACGTAGTCGCAGATGCCTTGAGCAGAAAAGAAAGAGTGAAACCAATAAGGATCAATGCCAAGAGCATTGAAATCAAGAACAGTCTGAATGAACGATTGTTAGCTGCACAGAAAGAAGCTGTGTTAGAAGCTAACTATCCTAACGAAAGCTAGGGGTAACTGAGGAACAGTTATCCTATGGCAAGGACAGAATTCTGAGATTAAATGGAAGGATATGGGTTCCTGTTTATGGAAGTCTCCGAGACGTTATCCTTCAGGAAGCCCACAGTTCCCGATATTCCGTTCATCCTGGGCTGATAAAATGTACCAGGACTTGAAAGCAAACTTCTGGTGGATAGGCTTGAAGAAGTCTATAGCCACCTACGTAGCAAAGTGTTTGACTTGTGCGCAATTAAAAGCTGAACATCAAAAGCCGTCGGGCTTGCTACAACAGCCTGAACTTCCCGAGTGGAAATGGGAAATGGTGACGATGGATTTCATCACCAAGTTGCCAAAGACAAAGAAGGGAAACGATACAATATGGGTAATAGTTAATAGACTGACTAAGTCAGCACATTTCCTACCCATAAAGGAGACTCATAGCTGTTGGACCGTTCTTTGACCCGAAAAGTCAGTCAGAGTAGCTCATCTTCATGTATGAAGGCGAAATCAACATATATGAAGTTACAACAGCATATCCTTTCAATTCCTATCTTTTTATTGCTTTCTGATGAAATTTTGACAGAGTTTCGGCTCCCAAGCACACACATACACCGTTACCAACTATGAACCGCTCACCCCTATATATAGTGTTTCTGGTCCGCTCATAAGACATGCCAAATGAGCGGTCCAGACACTTGACAAATAAGCGATCCATATCGAAGACATATGAGCGGTCCAGACATAAAACACATGAGCGGTCCAAACACTACTATGACATATAGGCGATCCAACACCTATTTTATACAATATTTACATATTGACCCCCTGTTGACCAAACTTGACTTCAAACTTTTTGTAGACGCAGTCAACAGACATTCCGTGCATCAACAGACTCCCCCTTGGATGTTGACGTAGTCTATTAGCATCTTCAGATCCGTAGTCTTCAGTCTTAGTCTTTTCACCAACTCTGTCTATCTTCACAAGCATTCTTCACAGGTTTCAGCATTAACTCCTGACTCTAACATCAACTTCCCAATGATTGTCAATCCAGACTCCCCCTTTCACAGACTCCCCTTCTCAGTTTGCTGGGATCTAAGGTATCTGACTCAAATTTTAACAATTTACCTCCATTGGGAATAAACAAGCCTCCAAACCTGTTACTCAACCAATAACATTACAGTCTATCTTTTCAATCAATAAAAAATTAACTCAATCAGCTTTAGAAATCCACACAAGTTTTCAAGTTCAAGTTAATGACCCTGAATACTTTGATTAATCTACCAAGTTCAATTTAATGACCCTGGTTGATCTTTTGACGAATCAAACTGACTTAGTAAAACAATTTTCCGATTTTCTTTCTGAAAATAACAAGTATCAACTTAATGAACTTGTTTTGACTTTGAAAACAAACATATTTCCAACAATGTAAGCTCTCCTCGATCTTCAGTTCAGAATCTCCTGCATCTGCTTCATCTTTCTATAATCCGACAATCAACTTTCCACTCTGGTTTGTCTAAAATAAAGCAGAAATAAAATCTTTTTGGATTTTAAGATGATCTAAACTAAAAATGAAATAACAGAAAACTTAAATTGCAGAAAATAAACTATTTACAAAAATTATTTTTGGTGAGCGTATCAGGGAATCATATCAGCTTTTCAGACAGATTACAAGTACCGTTAAGCTACATTACATACTCAGACTTAAACAATTCACCTCGATTGTCGATATACTGATCCATCTTAAATTCTCACACAAACTTCAATCTATTCAGGATACCGTTTAAGTATTTTAAGAACTTAGATCAATTCATGTGTCCCACCTTTTGAATATACTCCCGTATCCAGAATCCCAATATTCAGTCTTACTGGCAAGAATACTACAATGATGTCTGTACATAAATTAGGGGTTAAATGCGAGAATTGAGGGATCTCAGGTCAGAACTTCCGTTCAGCAGAGAGATATCAGCTTCGACTTAGCAGTGTGTCCCCTTTAGAGGATCTTTTCAGCTACAACAACTGATTATCAATTTTATTGTCTAATCAGCTGAGGGCTTCATGCTATATTTCAAGCATTTTGGATAAAGTATTAGCCAAGGACTAGGTCAGAACTACCGTTCAGCAGAAGTCCCGGAATAATACCCCAGACATCATAGAGTATAACCACCTAGTATATCAGAATACGAGACCTTTCAAACGAGATTTCAGGGATTACCTATATATTCAAGTAGTGTTCCCCAAGAATTTCACCAGTTTGAAATTTTAGATTTATATCCCAAATAAATCTACTAAATGTACGAAAACCTATCGACACATCGTTAGTGAGAGTGTTTAACTCATTTTGTCTTTCCAAATCTTTAGCATACTGTAATTGTCTAGCTGATGTACTATCATTTTCCCTATATACACAAGCTCTTTTTCAATTTTATCATGTTTTTGGATTTTTGCATTTTTTTACTGTTTTTGTATTTTTCCTGAAAATAAGCTACGTACAACTATCTATCTCCCCCTAAATACCAAAACACGTAAAAAACCGACAAACCATCGCAGATTGTTTCTCATCTTCATCCGCAACAGTACTCTCATCAACGCTCACAACCCCATCCGACACCGAAAGCAATTTCATACCATTAAGTTTTAACAAATATTGAAACCGATTTTTATCAAAAGCTTTGGTATGCAAATCAGCTTTTTGTTCGTCAGTGTGGATTTTCTCAATTCGTATCAACTTTTTCTCGAAGCAATCACGAATAAAGTGATGACGAATCTCGATATGTTTAGTTTTAGCGTGATGTACTGGATTTTTAGTTATATTAATTGCGGCCTCATTATCAACAAACAGAGGTGTGTTAAGAAACTGCAAACCGTAGTCGCGCATCTGTTGCTGTATCCACAGGAGCTGAGAGCAGCAACTGCTAGCAGAAACATACTCCGCTTCACATGTAGATAGCGCCACAGATGTTTGTTTCTTACACTGCCAAGTAACCAATCTCGGACCAAAGAACTGGCATCCTGCAGTTGTTGATTTCGCGTTGACTTTGCAGCATCCGAAATCTGAATCGGAATACCCTTCGAGTGTAAAATCGCCTTTTCTAGGATACCATAACCCCAATGACGGAGTACCTTTCAGGTAACGTAATATCCTCTTGACAATAATCATGTGCGATTCTCTCGGGTTAGACTGAAATCTTGCTGCGAGGCACGTTGGGTACATGATGTCAGGACGTGAAGCAGTTAGGTACATCAAAGAACCTATCATGGATCGATAAAGTGTCTCATCAACCCTGTCTCCGGTGAGATCTGGGTGAATCCCATGATTAGTAGCAAGTGGGGTAGCAGCTGGAGTCGAACTTGACATTCCAAATTTCTCTAGAATATCATGCACATACTTCGTTTGATGAATGAAAATTCCCTCAGGAAGTTGTTCAACTTGTAATCCCAGAAAGAATTTCATCTTCCCCATTGATGACATTTCAAATTTCTGCTTCATCACCTGTTCGAAATCTTTGCATAATTTCTCATTTGTTGACCCAAAAATTATATCATCCACATAAATTTGTACTATCAGAAGATGACCATCAACGACTTTAGTGAAGAGAGTGGCATCCACTTTTCCACGTATGAACTGGTTAGCGAGTAGGTGTTGAGACAAAGTCTCGTACCAGGATCTCGGCGCCTGATGTAGACCATACAACGCTTTATCCAGCAGATAAACTTTGTTTTTGTGGATTGGGTCAGTAAAGCCCGGCGGCTGACCAACATAAACCTCCTCTTTGACCTTCCCATAAAGAAACGCTGATTTAACATCTAACTGAAATACTTTGAAATTCTTCCAAGACGCAAATGCTAGGAAAATTCTGATAGCATCTAGTCGTGCGACAGGAGCATAGACTTCGGTAAAATCAATCCCCTCCTGTTGACTAAAGCCCTGAACAACGAGTCGAGCTTTGTTCCTTACAACCACTCCTCTGTCGTCCCTCTTACATTTAAAAACCCATTTTGTATTGATTTTTCGTTGACCCTCCGGAAAATCCACTAACTTCCAAACACCTAACTTCTCAAACTGACCTAACTCTTCTTGCATTGCTATGACCCAAGAGTCTTCAGTAAGCGCCTCTTTGTAAGTTCTCGGTTCGACCTGCGAGATAAAACAACTTAATGAAAATTCAGTTTGTAAAGGTGCTACTGTAATATAAAAACATGTTAAGCCCTGGTCAATTTGACGTCTCGTCCGAACGCCCGATTGCAATTCTCCTATTATCAACTCCTCTGGATGATAAGAAAGAATTCGCGGCATCACTTCGATTGGAACTTCTACATTTCCCTCCAGATTAGTAACATTCTGCTCTGCATCTTGATCACCAACTTGGTTTGTTTGACTTGACAACTGGATCTGCTCCCCCTCAAGGTCTGAATCACCATGGTAAAAAACTGGCATATTTACAGCTTCTTGATCATCATTCACTTCCGACTGATTACCAGGAGCAACTTCATCATCATTTTCACCAGCGTTACTAGGACCTGCTTCATCATCATTTGAAGTCTCCCGAGGTCTTCTAGAATACTCTGCTGGAACCTGAGTGTCGATTCATACTCTCGTAAAATATCCAGCTCATCAAAGAAATCTTCTTCTTCTTCTCTCATGTCAAACGATTCCCAAAGTTTGTCATAATGATAACGCCATGAATCACCAGGATTCTGTGGCGGCATAGTGTAACCCTGACATTCAACATTCGCTGCTTCAATAATACGCTTTTCACTTGGAACAAAAACACGCCGTGTAGGACCTAAATATCCAACAAATATTCCTTCAAAGCTCTTTGAACCAAACTTGCCATTAGGCTCTATCACCGTACAGGGTGACCCAAACGGTTCTAGATACTTCAAATTCGGCTTGCGTTTATTGATTAGCTCAAAACACGTCTTGTTGAACTTCTTCACAGTAAGAACTCTATTAAGAGTATAGCATGCAGCAGAAACAGCTTCAGCCCATAAATTTATTGGTAACTTAGAATCTGCAAGCATCGTTCTGGCTGTCTCTATTAGCGTCCGGTTCTTGCGTTCTGCAACTCCATTTTGCTGAGGAGTGTACGGAGCACTAAATTCATGCAGTATACCCCTTTCATCACAAAATTCTTCCATTTTGCTTTTTTTGAATTCAGTACCATTATCACTTCTAATTCTACAAATCAGCCTCTGGTACAGATTCTCAATTTTCTTAAACAATACCATTAAACTATCAAAGGTTTCGTCTTTTGATTTCAAAAACATCACCTAAGAAAATCTGGAATAATCATCAGTCACGACCAAACAGTAGGAATCTCCTGTTATACTCTTGACATTCACTGGACCAAACAAATCCATGTGAAGTCTTTCCAAAGGTCTTGAAACTGAATTGACTTGCTTTGTAGGGTGTGACTTTTTCTTCTGTTTGCCTTTGACACAACTTATGCACTCCCCTTCCAGATGAAAACCTTTAATATTCACTCCAGTGACCATGTCGTTATGCACTAAGTGATTCATTTTCCTTAGGTGAATATGCCCCATCTTTCGGTGCCATAACCTTGACTCTTTTTCCGTTGCTCTGGACACAAAACAATGAGCCTGACCCGTGGTTGTAGTAGTAACACTCATGTCCAACACGTACAGATCGTTGACCCTTGGTGCCCTCATAATGATCCACTCTTCAGGTATCACAAATCCCGGTTTCAAGATCAAACATTCTTTGTCGGTGAAATGAGTAGTATACATCCTGTCACAGATCTGGGAGATACTCAGCAGATTGTTCTCCAGCTCCGCGATGTAGTTAACTCTTTCAAACGTTATAATGCCATTTGACAATGTTCCTTCACCTATGATCCTTCCTCCTTGATTACCCGCAAAACCCACATATCCACCGTTAATGCTATTCACATCATACAGCAATGCGGTCTTCCCTGTCATATGCCTTGACGCTCCACTATCCATTATCCACCTAGATACAAGTTTTGGAAGATCCTGCACATAACAAATCATCACTTAAACAACTTCAAGAAAGATGCCGATTCATGCTTCGCAAACTAGGAAGCTCCGGCAATTCAAACTGTTTAGTCAAACATTGAGTCCACCCAGGCCTCATCAGCCTTAGGTGCAACCTTGATTCTCGCAATTTGAATTTTGAAATTTTCAGCCTTAAGTGGCGGAAAATTCGCATCATAATCAACAATAATTGGCTCTTCAGCCTTTTTCACTTCAGAATTCAATTTTTTCTCAACCTTTGATTCAATTTTTTATAAAATTTATCATTTTGAGTTACCAATTTCTTTACGGGTTCAGTTTTTGCTTTTACGTTGTTGTTTTTAACATTTTTCTTCTCAATCACTTTCTTCTCAACATACATTGGTGCTTTACCCTTCACATCAACCTTCTTTTGTTGAACCTTCACAGCTTCAGTCCTAGGCTTTACATATGTACATTTTCGTGCAATATGACCAACTTGTTCACATCTAAAACAAGTACGAGTATCAGCTACCCGACTCGTGCCTTCAGACTGAGCCTGCGAAGCTCTCTTCTCAAAAAATTCTTTGTTTGATTTTGAAAAAATTACTTTTTCTGCATCAGCAAGTGAACTTGAACTGTTCACAAACTTTTTCTTTTCGACAAACCTCTTGTTTGGAAAATTTCTTTTCTGAAATGGTTTAACCCCCTGATAACCACCTGACCAGTTGTTTCTATTGTTATTGTAAAAACGTGGTGGATAAACAGTTTTCTTGTTGTAAACCCTCTCTTTCTTTCGACTCAGATCGTTCACTGCTGACAACTCGACTTCAACAAGTTTGAAAACATTTGTCAATTTGTTCATATTAACATTCTCAATTGGAAACTCTGAATCCGAAAACAACTTATCCGATCCTGACATCTTGTACATGACAAGATCAGATTCATCATGTAAGTTGTTTTTGGACTTTTGCTTCGGAATGTATTTGTCTAGAAAACACCCATCCTCCTCAGAAGTGTCACAATCCGGTTTAAGCACTTTGTCTACCACACTTTTCACCACATCACTTTGGACACCCTCTTCATTGGAAGACGTGAATGTGACATCAATGTTTTCAGGAAGTGTAACATCACTTTCTTCCTCAAGTTCAACCAACCCAGATTCCTTTTTAATTGTGCAAAATCGGCGGTGGAACTTTGTGAAACCCTACACCGGTACCATCTGAAAAAACATCCTCTCCAGCTTTGTTTTGTCCTATAGGTTTAGGAACAATATGCTGCAACACAAAGCTTGCAGAGTTATAACTGTTAAGTTTTACCTGAATTCGCTCATTCTCTATTTCAGCTTCTTGAACTTTAAGTTTTAATTGAGCGATCTCATCCAGTTGTTTATTAATTAATTCTTCTTTTATTCTAACCACTGCTCGCAAATGTTCATTTTCTTTAAACGTTTTACCATTTCGTTCATCACTTTCTTTAACTGTGGTTTTGAGCTTTTCAAATTTTTCAGAAATTTTACGATTTTTAAGAATTAACTTTTCATTTTCAGTTTTAACCTTTTTATGATCAATTTTATCTTTTTCCATTTGAGAAGTTAACTCTTTGATTCGTTCAGTTGAAGCTCTCACAGTTTTGTCACGACCGAGTATTTGATCCTCAACACTGCTGACCTTGGCTGTCAGGTTTTTAATTTTCTCATTGTTGAGGTACGTGACAGTACTACAGAAATTGCATTCTTTTGTGCAATTTTTGCAGTCAATGTTTCCATCAATCTTCTTACCTGACGCATTAGCTGACACATTTTGACTGACCTGATCCTTAGACTCAGAAACAGAATTAGGATCTACCTCAAGTGCTTTTGCAGCTAGCACTTTGTCAGCCATCTTTTCCAGATTTTCAGCTGTCAACTCCTGCGTAACATCAATCAAACCCGTATCAATCTTTTTCACTTCATCAATCTCTTCTTTTTCTTTCTTTTCTTTCTCCTTTTTCTCTTTCTCTTTCTCTTCTTCAATCATCTTTGACGTTGGTGTTCCCCACCACTTGTGCTGCCAATATTCATCTTCTTCTTTATACTCCTTGATGATGGCCTCGATATCAAGCGTTTTGTCATCAATTGCAATGTTGCCATACTTATCAAGGTAGCACTCTCTGTCTGGATCCCATCTATTCGCTCTTTTTGCCTCTAGATATACACTAGAAAGTCTGATAATCTTGTTTTCAGCAACCATCTTCCGGTATCTATACTTCTGTTCGTCTGTTCGATTATCTTTCCATGGAATAGGCTCATTCTTTGCCATAAAAGCATAACCAACAGCATCATCTTCCGGTAAAACCTCTTTGCTCCAATCGTAACCCTCATCATCATAAATCACAGCTAAAGCCCTCGATTTGTCTCTGTTCTCTTCCTGCTGCATCAATCTAGGCGGTTCAGATTTATTCTGATGGTAGATTGCCTTCTTGTAGTAGTCATCTCGAAACGGATTCTCTGACTCATCAGCGTACGCATTTCTGCATTCTCGCTCGAAGTGACCCTTCTGCTTACACTTGAAGCAGGTCACCTTTGATTTGTCGAACCCCAACTTTGTGGACGGACCTCCGATTGTCTTCCTCCCAGTAATTTCCATGAAACGCTGAGCACGTCGAACAGCACTTGCCATCGCCCAACGGATGTCGATCAGCTCCATTTCTTCGGGGTCTATCTGATCGTAGTCTTCTTTCGTCAGATTTGTATTTCCGATCTTTCCGGCTACCAAACCTTCATAGGACTCCAACACAGATGCCAGAAAAACCATTTGTTGCTTGGCCGACTCTTCATCAAAATTCTGTGCGTTCTTCAGATCTATCGCGATGTTGCACGAAAACTTTGCATCAGAATGTTTTTCAGAAGATAAAGATCCACCGTGATAACCACCGTGGCTTCCACTGTTTGAACTGCTTTGACTTTCTTTGTTTGCTGAAGAGACATTCTCAGCAGAAAATGCAGTTTTCGGAGAAGTAGCTTTCGGCATCAAGCTTTTCGGATAATAAAGATCCAAGTTTTGCTGATAGGATGAGTGATTGATTTTGTAAGTTTTCTTCAATTCAAGCTCATGACTTTCAAGTCTCTCAATCACCAAATCTAGAGTCAAATTTTCAGGAGAAATAGTGTTCTTCAACATTAATGCATAATATCTCCAATCCACTTCATCTGGTAAGGAATCGAACAGTTTATCAACAAGTTCTTCCGGAGAATACGTAATCTTATTTCGTGCAAGTTCCAGCTTCAGATGACCGAATCTTTCAATCATTTTACAAACCGATTCATTTTTAAGACAACTAAACATGTCAAATTCTTTTCTAAGCAATTTCGTCTTATTTTTTACAATCTCATTACTCCCTTGACATTTTTTCTTGAGTTTTTCCCATAAGTCTTTAGCATTGGAGTAATCTATCAACGAAATGATGTCTTCCTGCACCGACTGAAACAATAAAGCCACACACTTCTGTTCTGCCACAAAAGATTCAATTTCGTCAGCTGATGATAAAGTTTCTCCATTTTTGTCTCCATGATCATATCCATTTTTCAAACTCTTCCAACTTGCATACGCAAAAGCCATCAACCAATCCTCAAATTTTCTCGACCAACGACTATATTTATCAATTGCCATAAGCTTTGGGGGTTTGTTGAATGTACCGAATGCACTCTCAGACTCCCAAGCTTCCTTCTTTTTCTCCTTTGATTGATTCTCGTTCGTATTGTTCGATGTCGTATCATTGTTTCCCGAACTACCCGTGAATGCATACATATCGCTGAACGGATTCATGAAAATATCGTCCATCGTGAAAGTACCTGCAAAATCAGACAACACTTAGAAAAACTTTGATTTTGAAAAAATAACAGAACCACAAAAGCGATCCTGTCTGTACAGCTTGACAGTAAAGCAAACTGATTTGGTTCAAATAAGCGAACCAGAAATGTCCAAATATGCGGACCAGACAATAACCAACTATGTCCACTCGAGCGGTCCACAAAATGTCAGAAAAGCGATCCAAATGTGTCCGTTCGAGCGGTTCAGGTAATTATGGTTGTTCGAGCGAGTCAAGAATGTCCGAATGAGCGATCCAAAGTATGATCGTTCGAGCGGGCCAAGTAATGTCCGTTCGAGCGATCCAAACAGGAATATTGTCTGAAAAAGCGACAGATTTTTCGAGCGATCCTAGCACTAAATTTTGAGCGATCCAAACAGATTATGTCCAGATAAGCGATCCTGAATGTTCGAAAACGCGATCCATAGTTTTTAGCCTGTTTTACCTATTTTTAGTCCGAATTTCACTCTGAAATTTTCTAGGGTTTGTTATTAGTGTGTTTTATACAATATACTCAAATTTCAGCCAATTTTGACCGTTGGAACCACTAGAAACTGAAAAAGTATGAGAGAAAGTGAGTAGAAAAGAGAGATTTCTGCAGATCTATGTTGTAGTAGTATGAACTCCTCGTCCTGAGCTCTGATACCACTTGTTGGACCGTTCTTTGACCCGAAAAGTCAGTCAGAGTAGCTCATCTTCATGTATGAAGGCGGAATCAACATATATGAAGTTACAACAGCATATCCTTTCAATTCCTATCTTTTTATTGCTTTCTGATGAAATTTTGACAGAGTTTCGGCTCCCAAGCACACACATACACCGTTACCAACTATGAACCGCTCACCCCTATATATAGTGTTTCTGGTCCGCTCATAAGACATGCCAAATGAGCGGTCCAGACACTTGACAAATAAGCGATCCATATCGAAGACATATGAGCGGTCCAGACATAAAACACATGAGCGGTCCAAACACTACTATGACATATAGGCGATGCAACACCTATTTTATACAATATTTACATATTGACCCCCTGTTGACCAAACTTGACTTCAAACTTTTTGTAGACGCAGTCAACAGACATTCCGTGCATCAACAATAGCTCCGATATACTAGCCCAGTTGTTTGTAGATAAGATTGTAGCCCTTCATGGCGTGCCAGTGTCTATCATCTCTGATAGAGATACCAGATACACATCACACTTTTGGAAGAGTTTTCAAGAATCTTTGGGCACACGTTTGAATTTCAGTACGGCTTACCACCCTCAGACAGATGGACAGAGTGAGCGTACAATCTAAACGTTGGAAGACATGCTTCGTGCATGTGCGATCGACTTAGGTGGTAGTTGGGATAACCACCTACCATTGGTCGAGTTCTCCTATAACAACAGCTACCATACGAGCATTAAGGCTGCACCTTTTGAAGCCCTATATGGTAGAAAGTGTAGAACGCCCGTTTGTTGGGCAGAAGTTGGGGATGTCCAGATGACAGGACCTGATATAATATTTGAAACAATGGACAAGATTGTCCAAATTCGCGATCGATTGAAAGCTGCCCGAGATAGGCAGAAAAGCTACGCAGATTTGAAGCGTAAGCCTTCCAATTTCGAAGTAGGCGACAAGGTACTGCTTAAGGTATCACCCTGGAAGGGGGTGATGCGATTCGGTAAGAAAGGCAAGTTAAGCCCGAGATATATTGGACCCTTCGAGGTAATCGAACGTGTCGGATCGGTTGCCTACAAATTAAACTTACCGGAAGAGCTCAGTGGTATCCACAATGTGTTCCACATCTGTAATCTGAAAAAGTGTTTCGCTGACGAATCACTGGTTATACCACACACAGATGTACACATCGATGAAAGCTTAAAGTTCGTTGAAAAACCTGTGTCGATCGAGGATCGACAGGTTAAGAAACTTCGCAGGAAGTATATACCGATTGTAAAGGTAAAATGGGATGCCCGTAGAGGTCCCGAGTACACGTGGGAGGTAGAGTCCACGATGAAAGAAAAGTACCCTCATTTATTTCAATAAATCTCGAGGTCGAGATTTCTTTTAAGGGGGTGAGGACGTAACACCTCGAAATTTTTGCGTCCAATAATGTACTGACACGCGTCATAGGTTTACACGTGGTAATAAATACTAAAGAAGGACTAAAGTTGACAAGCATTGAAAGTATGTGAATCCGAGGATTCAAAATGTCAACGAGGGATAAATATACTGTACAGTAACCCTAAATGATGCTCGTACCTTCAAACAAATAAATCATGGATCGTACGGAACGAAATGTGGAAGAAAGTGAGAGATTACAAACTACAGGGGTTAAATGTGCCAACATGTTTAAGTTATACCTCTGAGTGACCCTTTAACAAAACCTGAGACTTTGTAACAGTAAATTACGCTCACTAGAATATACGATATAAATTTCGCAACGTTCCGTTTTAAAACGAGAAAGTTATGATCAAATTCGTATGCGAGGGGTTAAAAGCGTCAACCTTGAAAGTTAGGACTTTTCGGGTAATAATAAGTTAACCGAGGATTTAACAGCGAAGGTAAAAGTCACGAGGCCCTTATACGTAAATTAACGAGGCCCAAAACGCAAAGTTACCCCTTCGAATCGCCAAAGGCCACATTAATAATTGAAAAGATTTGAAAAATCTTACTTTTAGGTCTCAGGCGGGCCGCGTAATGGTTGCAAAGGACCTTACGCGGGCCGCATTGACAGTAGAAGATATGGGCTTGTCAGAAGGATTCTGGCGGGCCGCGTAAAGGTTGAGTGATCCTTTACGCGGGCCGCGTCAATGCCCCAGATGCAGAAAAGTCGGACAGAAGCACTGTTGAGTGTTTTAACCGACTTATTGAGCAATAATGAGAGCATGGGCGCCCCCTAAACGTCCCCTAGCACTCAGGGACAGTTGTTGATCATCTAGAAACACTTGTAGGCCTTGTTGTAAGGATCTTATGCCTCCAAATTGGCTATAAAAGGGCATTGAGATGCAACATTGTTCTTCACACCTTCAACTGCTTCCTTGATCACTTCTGGAGCTCAAACACTCTCCCTTAGCATCTCTGGTCGTGTACCAAACTTCTGTAAGTATGTCTAACCCTTTGTGGTTTAGTTTTTGCTTAGATCTAGCTTAAAAGTCAATCTGTCGTAACTAACGATTGACTTAACGATAAATCACAAATGGTCCAGTGATTTGTCGAATCAAAGGTAGTTACATGTTGGTAATTATGTGGGCATTAAACCCTTAAAAGGGCACCCTCTGATTCCCACTCTAACTAGTCCAAATGTCGGGTCAAAGTTGCTTAGAAAAAGTCAACAGAATGCTAACTTTCGATTTTATGCATAATCAGTAATGTAGATGGCGTGTAACCTATTTTACCACTCATGTAACATGATAATAAGTATATTAACTGATCTAAGCTTGTTTGATCCGACCATTTACTATTTTGACCCGGTTCGGAACCGAAAGTCGCAAAGCTTTGACTTTTGCTTTGACTTCAGTTCTGACCCGTTATGGTATGTTTTAGATATGCCTTAGGACTCTCTTAGGACCAGGTTACATGATGGTATAACCCTCTGTGACCGGTTCGTTGTTTGTCCGAGTCTTTTGCACATTTTCGTTAAATGCTTAAAAGTTGACCATAACGCCCTTTTTACTTTAAAAAGAGAATTTTGGACATCTGAAAGGACAATAACCTTAGTTACTGATTTCTAAGCATGTCCCTAAAATTTCACGTCAATCCGAGGTCTAGAATAGGAGTTATGCTAAATAGCGCAATTACGGAAACTTTAGTAATTAAACGGCGCAATTAGCATAAAGCCTATCTAAACCCAAATTTCGACACCAAAACTTTTACACACTGATGTTAAATAATATTCTGGGATTTTTGAAGATTTTTAATTATTTTTAACCTGCTCATAACCTGCGGTTATGGCATTGATTCGGTAAATACCGAATATACCCTTTTCGGACATAACTTGAGTTCTACATGGTATTTTGACCCGAATCCAGTTGCTACTGATTTTAAATAATAAATAAAGTATTTTGAACTTTATAACCTGTTCGGAAAACTCAGATTTCCTGTAGAACTCGGAAACCTCTTTTATAATCTTTAAAATGATCGAAATACCCCTACGGGGCGTATATTGGAATTAAACTCGTTATGGGCTTAATGGAAGGTATCCTACTGATACCATAACCTCCTTAGAGCATATTGACCTAGGAAACCTGTGTAGGACCCTTACGGTTACCCGTTACGCCTTTTACGCGTACGGTTCGGTTTATGTAACTAGTATACATAAACTAGCCGAAACGGGTCAAACCTTATCGTTATTACCTCAAAATCCAAATTGTGGTTATATTGCCCATATAAAACAAGTCTTCAAACTTTTTGGGTCCAAACCACATTCCATTTCCGGTTGTCGCCTTTCACACGATTAAACCGTATTTATCCTTTGAAACTGACCGGTCTAAGCTAAGGCTAAATAAAAGACCCGTTAGGATTCTAATAGGTTATTATAAACCTTCGTTCCAGAATAGGAGACCAGTAAAAGATACTTGCATTGCTTGTTGTGGTTTAATACTTGCTCAGGTAAATACTTTTAACTTATTTTCTGTTATACGGGCTTGGGTTACGGTATATAAAATACCGCTTGGTCGGGCAATTGACCCCAACTCATTAGTAGTTGGGTACTATCAATGTGACCCGTTTAAAAAATTGGTTTTGTTGGCTTTACGCCTTTGGGAGCTTAATGACCATGTCCCGGATATCCTTGGCATCATTTTACGAAATGGCCACGACCTTGACACGCGGGTGTAGGCGTACACCCGACAATGTGTCTATATTTATAAAGGTATAACCGTTGGTTTTTCCGCCACGGCTTTATGCCTTGTGGCTTGTTTATTAACCTTAAACCCGGCACGACCCGGGTGACTGAACGCATAGTGAACATGTAATTCTTTTACAAGATTAAATTGATTAATTATCCCAAGTTATAAAGAGTTTGTGCCTTGTGCATTCAAGTCAATTTTATTAAACCTTTTTACAAAAGTGTCGGTTGAATGTATTTACCAGTGTAAACTGACGTATTTCCCTCAAAAAGATTAAATGCAGGTTCTACACGAAATAGGCTGGCCACTCCTTAGCATCATTAGAGTCTCGCAAGCTTGGGATGCCACTATCTGTTGAACAGTATTTCTATTTTATTTTGATCCCCTGTGGATTTATTTTGACTACTTGTGATACCTGGATATTACATTCACCAGTTGAAATATATCTATCTTTATGCTTCCGCTGTGCATTTAAATATTGTGTGGTTTGACTATATTGTTGCCAACTACGTCACGGTAATCCCCCACCGGGCCCACCGGTGAAACGTGTGGAAATCGAGGTGTGACAGTTTCCCTTTTTCTTGGTTTGACACAATGATAGGGATATCTGCTGATGTGAACAGTTGTTTAGGATCAATGACCTGTATTGGCTCTTTGTGTGCAGGCTTCTTTGGTGAATTAGGATCTATTTTTCTTCTTTTCAGCCTTTCATAAGCCTCATCTGTATACTGCTTTGTCCATTTTGCTATGGCTTTAGCAGTATCTACTTTTGCATCCACTAGCTCCTGCTTCTTTCTTTTGTATTCAGACGTAAGGTCAGCAATGAACTTTTTGTATTTGCTCCAGTTTGGAGCTGTCATCTTCTTGCTTGGATCATTTTTTATTCTATCAATTCTGTTTGCCTCATGCTTTAAAACAACTATTGACCATTCTTCAAATTGTTTTTCTTCAGCTGGATAGAATTTTTCTTTCATGATGTATGCAAAATATTCTTTTCTCATTTCTTTTCGTAGATCTGCTTTGGGTGGTAAAGTTGACATTTCTTTGCTCAGATCTTGTGCATAGACTTCCATCTGTTTGACTTTAGTGAGCAAAAATTCCATTTTTTTCAGAAATGGCTTTGTCACTTTGATCTTCACTTTCAAGTTTGGCTCTTATCTTAGCCTGTCTTGCTTTGATCTGGAGATATTCATCCATATTTTCTGGGACTATGAAGCCTATGTGAGAAGGAAATCTTCTTTTTGAAGGATCATCCTCGATGTAGAATTGTTTCATCTCGTTTTTTACAGCTTCCAGTTCCAGTGGATATTTTGCAGCAATAGGATCATATTTGTCCTCATTTGGTTGAGTTGTTTTCCTTTTTCTTGTGTAAAGCTTTATGGGTGAAGGGAATTTTGGTTGTGATGTAGGAATGGTGAGAGCAGTGGTAGATGGTTGACTAACAGCTGTTGAAACAACTGGTGTTTCAACCTCTGTTGTCATTACAACTACTGATGTGTCAGTAGTTGTCTTCTGCTTTTGAGCAGGTGGTGATTTGGTAGTTGATGATGTGTTTGAAGTGGTAGTGGTTTGAGTGGTGGAAAGTGTCTGACTAACATGTGTTGAAGCAACTGGTGTTTCAACCACTGTTGTCATTACAATAGATGTTGTAATATCTGTTGTCTTCTGCTTTATGGCAGGAGGTAATGGTGGTGAGTTTGGTTTTGGTGGTGGTGATGTGATAATAGATGATGATGGTGGTAGGGCAGTGGTTGTGGTGGTGTGTGATAAAGTGGTGTGTGTTCATATGGCAGCTTTAGTCTGGCTATCTTTTTCTGGTTCAATATAAACACCATCCTCAATTCCCTTCTTCTTCCACTTGATATTCTCCCCCTTTTTGGCATTATATGGAAAGGGGTTATTCATGAAGAGGACAGTTGGAGGAACCTTTCCAGAGGTGCTTTGTATGTGAGCCTTGATAGCTTTGATATCTGCTTGAGTATCTTTAAATCTTGACTCCACCATGTTTGTCAGCATTTGTACATGTATTGCATGCTGCTGATCAGTCATTTGTTTTTGTTTTTCAAGCAGGGGTTTGAATACACACCATAGCTCATTTGCAGCAGGTGCAGGATGTGCAGGTGCTTGAGCTGGAACAGCAGTGGATTGTGCTTTTTGAGCTTTTAACAGCTGTTGCACCATATCCTTTATATCAGCAACTAATGTTTCAAGATTTTCAACTCTGCCCGTCAATTCCTGATATTTTAAATCATCACCCAAGTTAATGGGATCATCTGATTCCCCACCAGCAATGGTTGTACCAATGTGTGACTTAGGAAATGAATCCCAAAAGTCATTCATTGATGCCCCTTGTTCTTGGTATTGGGGTCTTCTTCCTTCAGCACTTGATAGCCTTTTGAAGGTACCAGTGGGCATAACAAACTCACTGGTGGTTCTCAGAGGTGCTATGGAAGGAATTACCTTCAAGGGAGTCTTATGAATGTAACCACTGTCCAAATGTAAACCAGTGGGTTCAACATTTGTAGTGGCTGCTCCACTTGAACTTCTGTCAGGAATTACTTGTAATCCCTGCAGTGTAACCTCCTCGGTTGTTGTTGGGATAGCAGAGGTATAAGTGTCAGACCCAGTCACTTGTGGGAGTGTACTCTCAATGATAGGTGATTGAGAGGAACTGGTTTGTGTCTGAACTACATCAACTGCATGCAACAAGGGTAATATTGTTTGTGGTAATGAAAGGGGTGAAGATATGGGTGTTGAAAGAGACATGTCCTTGGGATCAGGACTGAGGAAGATGGATCCAATTGGGTCCAGAGCTTCATATTGTGGGGTCCCTGTGTTTACAACCTGATCCTTTTGTGAGGATGCAGGAGGAATTTGAGGCAAAGGTGGGGATCTTTCTTCCATCTACTGTGAGGAAGTAGCAGCAGTGGTTATAGGTGACATTTGTGTTGTCACTGGCAGTGGCTCTAGGATCTCATCTTCCAGAGGTGCCTTTGTTTTGGGTTTGGGGGGCTTTCTGGATGTTTTCTTTTTGGTCTTTTTGGTAATGGCAGGTGTGGGTTTCAAAGCAGTGGTTGTGCTTCTATGATCACCTGGAGCAGTGGGCTCAGCAGCCGATACCTAAGGAGCAGTGTTACCTGCTAAATTCTGCTCAGGCACCTCTGCTTTTGTTTTTGAAGGTGTTAACATTCTAGAGAATGTTTCAGGTGTTAAACCATTTATTTGAAAATAAACACCTTGTTTGAGCAAATTTTCATTTTCATTTCCAAATTTTTGTTTAAAATAGTAGCTTAGAGACCTTGGAAAGAGCAAAAATGATTTGTTGTCGACATTTTTTACCAAATCATTAAAGATCTCCTGGGAATAGTTAAAATCTTCATTGTTTAAAATAGCATAACCCAGGCATTGAATCTTTAATGGTATTTCGTTAAATGCAGTTGTTTTATTTGAAACACACATCAAAAGAGTGTGAAATAAAAACCTAGGTGCAGAAGGGAAATAGCCTTTTTGTAAGGTATCTCTTTTTAGTTGTTCTGCATACCCCCTGTTCAAGAAATCAGTTTTCAACTCAGTTTTAGAAAAAGAAGTTTTACCTTTCTGATCATCGAGTTTAAAGACTTCTAAGATTGATTGTGGAGTAATTTGAATCACTTTACCCTGTATAGAGGAGTTAATGGCTATGACAATGTCTTCTTGTTGTTCAAGAGTAGCATTTTTCTAGAACTCTCTCTGGGTTTGTTGGTAAATGGGAGCATCTGCTATTAGCATTTTTCTAGAACTCTCTCTGAGTTAATGGTAAATGGGAGCATCTGCTATTAGCAAAGTTTTGTACTTTGATGCAGATAAGGTGTCGATGATGGAATCGAAGGTGTTGGTGGTAGTGGGTTTTGTGAGTAGACCCAAGTAATTGTGAGGGGATTTGTATGGGATTTCAATGGGTTCAGCGGCCATTTGAGTGGCGTCTTTGGAAGCAGAGGATGAAGATGATTTTGATTTTGATTTTGTCATTTTGATGAAGAAGATCAAAGAATGATTTTTGATGAAGAGTGGGAAACTGTTTTGAGAAGAGAATTTTTGGAATTCAATTCGACAGTGAAACCCTATTTGGGGTTTTGGTCAGGGTTTTATTTAGGGAAAAAGTGAATGTTGATGTGGCAGCGGTTACAACGATCTGATGGCTAAAAACTGAACACGTGCCAACCCCTGATGAAAGATTAAATAATGGAGGACAGTTGTTTTGAGAGCCATTGATGGATCAACCTTCAGTAGTTACAACGGTAACAAATGAAACAGTGGGTGATTTTTACTATCAGTGGATAGAACACTGATTTTGAACAACGGTGCTTATCAAGAATATGAGAGTGCAGGGGTTGACTTTTAGCAGTGGACAGACTTTAGAAAGCAGATGTTTGAGCACAACAGTAGTTAAGGGTAAAGAAAAGGTAAGGATTTGAAAGACCATTAAGTCAGCAACTGTTAGTGCAACAGTGTTTGAACTTTTGACAAATAAAATTTGAGCATCTGCTTGTTTAGATGTGGGAATTGATTTTGTCTTGTGTAAACACAATATCATGTCCAACATCTGTTAATATACATCTGCAGAAATGCTATACTTAACAAATTACATTTTAGATGCAAATTATCAAGTTTAATTTGTCAGCAGTTTTCCAGGGATTTATGTTCTAGGTTTTACCACATGTTTTCTACAAGTTTTGAAGCTTTTATAAATTCCTGACAGTGGTTTAGTATCCCAGATGATGAAAATCTTTTTACTAAGGCTACTCATTTTGTGTCTAATTGTTTGAATTAGAACATGAGTATCTCAGTAGTTTAAAGTTTGTTAGCAACCAATTTTTGATCTGTGATAAAACAAACTTGAGGTTGATATGACCTTGGCACTAGTACCTTTTCCTTTTGATCAGTTTTTTAAGGATAATATCACCAACAAAAATAGAGGTTCTATATCCTGACAGGAGATTGATACTTTTACTATCAAAAATAAGTAAAAGTACAAAATATATTATTTATTAAAAAATGAATAATATATCCTGTTTTATTTGAGAAGAAAAACACCTTTCTAAAAAATTAAGGTTATTTTGAAAACATCATCAAAAGAATCTAGTAATTCTCCAAATAAGCTCATAATCACATCATTCTCAAGTTTTAAGAAAATGGTCAATGAATTGAAATACATTGTAGTTACCACTGTTTGGGACCATCTTCTTATCAATTGATTGCAAAGTCCTCTTATATGTTCAATCACTGGTGATACTATTTTTACCTGAACTTCCTTGAATCAATGAATGCACAAAATTGCTTGATGACCACTGTTTACCTAACTTTGGACTCTTAAGTGTTTTATATTTATACTCCTTTCTTTTGGCTTCATAAGTTTTGAGATAAACACACTTTTGAGTTTTATTAATTTTCTTCTTCCCTTTTTACCCTTCCCATTCATAAGTACAAAAATACTTACTGGGAGGTTTTTATTGAGGAGATACCCAGACCAGAATCATTTTACAGCAATGTTGGAGAGACTTAGACATTTTTGCATATGCTTATGTCAAATCTCACATCACGTATCATTTAATCTGTTTTTCATCTGATTTACTCAATGTGTTCTTAACATAGTTGATTTGATCCTTTTTAACAGGATTCTCAACCTGTTTTTCTACACATAAGATGTAATAACTAAAGTTTTAATTTCCCTCCTTTTATGTTAACAAAAAACACTATTGTTTTTATGAAACTAGGTTTTTGTTGACAGGAGGTTCACACTTTAGTAACAAACATGATAGAAACAACACAAACTTCATTTCAACACTTGAAATCAAGTTTGTAAATAATTATACCATAGTTATCAGACATATTTTTAGATCTGAGCACTATAGGTGTTTTATGTGAAGTTTGTGTGTCTTATGACATCTTGGTTGATTTACAGAGTATCTGAATAATCACTTTGAACATGATTTCTCGTTACTTTGTTTTTCAACTAAATATAATCAACCTTAGTATCAATGAATTTTGAGCTGAACTGTTATGTCAAATTGATTGTTAGATCGAATTTGACTGTCCGAGCTCTGATACCAATTGTTAGGATCGGAGGCTCTCATAATTGTGCTTGTTTGCATGATTTAAACATTAAGTGCAGCGGAAATGAATACAAACTTTGTAAGCACAATTTAGGAAGAAGATAATTTTGATAAAAACATGCTTTTCATAGAGTCAAATGATTACAGTACAAAGCAAAAGATTTACAAAGCATGCTTACAAACTAAACTCCCCCTCAGCCTGATGCTCCAAGGTTGAATGCACAAGATGAAAGGATTGGACTAGAGGAGAAGAACCACTCAGTCAATCAAATGTAACAGTACAGGGTACTGTTACATTTATAGGCAAACCAAACTACTGAAGCATCTCAGCTGACGTCACCATGAAAGCGACATCTAACAAACTAACAAACTGTATCCACTGTCTATAACTACTGACCATACAGACACTGATTACATTCTAATCATTGATGTATAAACACTGATTCTTCATTCCACTGATGTAGTCAACCATTGAAGTTTGAGCATCAGTGCTTTCTTTAAAGGGTGATCAGGCCTTGAGCGAGCAGTTCTTTAGTTCTTCATCAGTGCTTGGAATCCATCAGTAGATTGAGCTTCAGTCTTTAATCTTCATCAGTACTTTAGTAGCAGTTGTTCTATTGAGCAGTGTTTTGAAGTCTATCAGATGCTAGATGACCATTGTCAAGGGGAGAGC
The DNA here is from genome assembly GCF_002127325.2 of Helianthus annuus. Classification (NCBI taxonomy): domain Eukaryota; kingdom Viridiplantae; phylum Streptophyta; class Magnoliopsida; order Asterales; family Asteraceae; genus Helianthus; species Helianthus annuus. The sequence goes on along the minus strand of NC_035440.2, from coordinate 106,735,188 downwards.
TTAATGCAAACAGCTGCTTATGACTAATCCACTGTTGTGAACCGGTTTTGGCTTTCATTATCTGTTCCTTTGGTAGGGTTCAATCCCAACACCAGCTTTGGATGACGACTCAAGAAAACCAAAGGAGAAGCTCGAAAAACAGAAACAAGAAGCTCACACAAGACCTTTTAGAGTATAATGTGTTGTTTTGAGTTTGGGATGGAAATTATGGTGCTCAAGGTTGCTATTTATAGCAATGGTGAATGTCTAAGCTTTGAACAAGTGTCCAAGAGTGTGTAGATGGAGGATTAGTGTCCTCATATGTGTCAAAACAAGAAGAAGTGTGGCAAAAACTCGAGCTAGGTGGCAAAAATGGTGAAAATGTTGCTGCCATCGAGTTTTCTGTTGTCAGACACCCCTTGCAGACTGCAAGGGAAAACCTATGCGGTCCGCAGTGTGTTTAGCAAAACAAATTTTTGGTTTTTGACATTTCAGGCCCCTCAACTTTTTATTTTGATCTTTTGTCAATTCTAACTCCTCAATTTTAACTTAGTTAATCATAAGGAAGGTTTAAGATATGTGTCACTTAGAATTTTATCGAGAATAACCGGGTGTTACAAGTAAATTACGCATACTATAAAACTTAAACCCTAATCACGCATGAACAAAAAACCATAATCACGTATGAACAAAAACCATAATCACGCATGGTGACTATAATCACGCATGTGGTCACCAAAAAAACAACAAAATCACACATGAGTAAACCGTAATCATGCATGTTATATTCATAATTACGCACATTATGCGTATGCATCACACGTTAAGGACTATTGTATTCTAAACTTTATATATATATATATATATAGGGGATGGTTCAAATGAAAACCAATTTTATTGCGAAAACTTGTAAACTAAATAACAGCCATTGATTTAATTATATCAACGGCCGAGATTACACAACTGGGCGGATTAAAAAAAATAGACAATTTTAAAGGGGAGGGTAATTTTGGAAAGTGCACAAATTTTACATCTTCAACACTCATTTACACGATTCAGACAAAACATCCACCCCCAAATTCTCTCTCCGCTAGGGTTTTGACATACGGATCTTCATCTCGAAATCGGACGAATAATCGAATATCGAACGCAGGTATGAACTCGAAACCTCTTAATCAGTTTATCATCGTCGACTGTTTGACGTGTTACACACATTTCATATCGATTTACACACACTAAACCTCTTAATCCGTTTATCATCGTCGATTGTTTGACGTATTACACACATTTCAAATCGATTTACATACACTACGCATCGATCATAACCACATCTTAACATCGATTGAAACGGTGTATTATTTGTTTGTAATCGCACGAAACACGGTCACATTTAGTTGTTATACACTGAATCGAACTTCATAAAACGTAGTGTAGAAAATGAATGTGTTTATAATTCACATATGTAGTATGATTTTCTCATGAATAATGTAGTGTACAGTGTATTACACACGTGTGATAAGTCTAATTGCATCTCACCTATTTGCGGACTGAATTATAGTATTTGTAGTTCACATATGTATTATGTCTGTTAATTTTATTGTAAAAAATGAGCATGACTGAATGTAATGTAATACACATGTGTACTTCTAACTATAATGTATTACACATGACTTATGACTTACATCATGATGGTTGTTTTGATGTTAATGTATTGTAGCACATGTGTCTTATTGAATATATTGTATGTCACATGAGAAATCAAAATAACTTTTCAATTCATGTATTATTGAACACGTGTACACCTTAAATATATTGTATTACACACGAGTGATACTTATAAACTAATTTATATTTGTTTGTTGATGTATAATGCACATGTGCATTCATAGATATAATGTATATGGTTTCACACATGTATTTCCGGTTCCGATGTATTACACACGAGTGATATTGCTAAACTCATATCATATGTATTGTATCACATATGAGAAATCAAAAATAACATTTCCGTTCATGTATTACCGCACACGTGTACACCTTAATACAAGGTATTACACACGAGTGATACTGCTAAAATCATAATATATGTATCGTATCATGTATGATAGATCAAAAAATAACCGATTATGATGTATTACACATGTGCTTTAATATATATAATGTATATGGTTTCACACGTGTATTAATGAGTATGACGTATTACACGTGATTGATAATATCAAAATTGTAATATACTCGTTTGTTGATGCACGGTTACACGTGTGTATTAATGTTTATATTACACATGTGTTACACATCAGTGATATTAATGGTATATATTACACTTGTATGTTCATGCACCGTTGCACACGTGTACACCTTAACATATTGTATCACACACGAGTGATATTGCTAAACTCATATTATATGTATTGCACACGTGTACACCTTAACATATTGTATAACACATGTACGTTCATATATATGTAATGTATATGGTTTCATACATGAATTTCTGATTATTATTTATTACACATGATTGGTATTATCAAAATTGTAATAGAGTCGTTTGTTGATGCACTGTATATATGATGTGTTACACATGAATGGTATTGATAGCTTATAATACACTTTTATGTTAAGGTATTGTTGCACACATGTAGTACATGCGTGTATCAATTTTGGGCTATATAATGATATTTTTGGGAATATGTTAATGATATGGAACATGATATAATTTACTTTTGTCATGCGCAGCAAAAAAAAATGGCACGACCCAGCAAAGGAGAAACCAATGAAGACGCCAAACCTAAACAGTCAACCCCTAGTAAGAACACAATCAAGAAATTGACAGTTGTGTATAAACCAAAAGACGGAAACAAGAAAATGGTTGAAGTGCAAAACAAGGAAAACAACGCTGAAAATAAGATCAAAGATGTTAAAGACATAAACATGGACGACGCCGAAAACAAAGTTGAAAATCAAACCAATGAAAACAAAGCTGCTAGCGACAAAGAAGTTGGTATGTTATAATTTTGTAACAGTTAAACATGCACATTAGTTTATTTTGAAAAAAACACTACGATTGATATTTGTAATAATGTTAAAATATATGTTCTTATTGTTTACAGACACAAATACTATACTCAAGAAAGCAAGGAGACCCCCGAACGTGTCAAAGGATAAAATTAATAAATCTGCAAACAAAGGTTAGACATCGTGTATATTACACGTGTTATATATATGTAATATATTACATGTGTTGAATAGTATGTAATATTACACATGTGTTATTAACTGTACATTAGCATGATATTAATGACAACTTAGGGGCCCCTTACAACTTATTATATGTTTGTATTGAAATACACACGTGTAATCAAATGTAAACGTATCGCACACGTATATGTAATGTACGAGGAGGACACATGTGTAATAATGACACATGTGTAATAATACACACGTGTATGACACATACACATGTATAATATTACACATGTGCACTACAACATTTTTTTATCGCGATAATCATTGTAAACGTGTAATCATCGTTCGAATCGAACGAGTTTTTGGTTAAAACGAATCGAATTTCGGCTGATTTCGGACTGAATCGATTAATTTTCAGTGAATTTCGAATCGTTTCGGTGTGATGTTTGTAATTTATAAACTGCGGACAAAATTTTGTGATTTCGGACAAAAACAGCGGACTGCTTATGTCATAACTGTGCCGCAGAACTGAATATAAAAAAGACATAAACTGTTGAGATTTATCACTGATTTCGATGTAAACCTGTTGAGTTTAGATCATTTTTGTTGAATCATAGACTGCTCACAATCGATTCCGGTTAGTTTCTATGAATGTTTTTAAAGTTTTCAGAAAAGTTTTATTGATATCGGTTTGATTTGGTGCGATTATCAAACTGTTTGAGCATGTTTACAGTGATTACAGTCGTTTATCAGTTTCAATCAAGTTTTCATCAATCTTAGATACTTCATGTTCACATAATATTCATATTCATGTTAACGTGATGTTTTTATCATTTTAATAACTAAACTATTATTTGTATGTAGAAGACAAAGACAACTCAGCTGGGGCCAAAAAGAGAAAACGTTCAACAGCAAAAAATAAAGATGTTAAAAAAAGTAAGTCTGAAGAGAATATTAAATGGTGCTCGATACGAACACGTACATCTCCACGACAGATGTATTTGGGAATAAAGGGTTTGTCAAAAAAACAACGAGATGCTGTAAGAAGTTTGGGATTTGGAAAATTACTATCATTCCAAGTTGATGGGATTCCTTCAAAACTTGGCCACTTCGTAGTTGACAACTTCGATCCCGAAGAAATGGCGATAAATCTGGGAAGTGACATTATTAAGGTAGACGACGACTCAATCCACCAACTGCTTGGAGTACCAAACAGTGGAGTCATTTTGGAAACTCTAAAGTACAAAAGGAACTTCACTGGAAATGCTAAGAGTTGGAAAGCCATGTATGAAGGGTCTTACGTTACAACATCTCAAGTAGTATCCCGGATGCACGATAACGGCGACGATGATGGCATTATGTTCAAGCTAGATTTCTTAACATTATTCATTACCACTATTGTCGAAGCTCAAGATCATGGGAAGTGCAAGCTAGAATTTCTACACCACATCGATGATGATACCGACCTGTCTGACATTAATTGGTGTTCATACATCACCCGTTTAATCAAAAACTGTAAAAATGGTTGGAAAAGATGTGATAAGAATTCATTTTTCACAGGCGCATTGACAATCTTAGTGGTAAGTGCTGTTTGATACATATAATATATATTATTATCTATGCACTACATATATGTTTTGATAATTAACATCATCGCTAACTCATATACAATGTAACAAAAAAATGCAGCTGTTGTATGTCGACAGATTTAACGTACCACCGTTGAATGTAGAACGCACGACAACCCCATTGAAATTCTGGACAATGGAAAGATTACGGTCGAGGGCAAAACTTGAGATAAAAAACGGAGGTTTCGGCAAGGGATGTTTGAGGGATCAGTACTTGGACTTGAATGGGGATGAAAGTGAAGATGAACATGGAAATAAAGACACACCACAAGATTTGACGGTATGATATATAAACGTGTGTAATGATTATTAATACGTGTTGAACACATAGAGTTGTTTTAGTGTATTGCACATGCGCATTCATAATGCATTTGCAATGTGTTACACACGTGCATTCAGAATATGGTATATTTAGTACATTATATTGGATATAATCAGTATTACACGTGTGTATCATATGCACATAAGCATACGTGCATGTTTAACATACCGAAGTTATTGCACGTGTGTAATATACATGATGTGTACTACACGTGTATTATTACACATGTGTACTACAGTTTTTTCTTTCTTTTTTTTAATATAAAAATGTAATGCACATGCGCATTCATAATGCATTTGCAATGTGTTACACACGTGCATTCAGGATATGGTATATCTAAATATATTTATATTGGATATAATCAGTATCACACGTGTGTATCATATGCACACATGCATACGTGAATGTTTAACATACCAAATTTAATGCACATGTGTAATATATATATATATGATGTGTACTACACATGTTAATTATTACACATGTGTACTAATTTTTTTTTATATACAAATGTATTGCACATGCGCATTCATAATGCATTTGCAATGTGTTACACATGTCCATTCAGTTACGGTATATTTAGTATATTATATTGGATATAATCAGTATTACACATGTGCATTATATGCACATACGCATACGTGTATGTTTAACATACCGAAGTTAATGCACGTGTGTAATATATATGATGTGTACTACACATGCGTATTATTACGCATGTGTACTACTTTTTTTTGTGATTTATATAAAAACTAGCGATTTTTTAATTAAAAAACTGTAAAAAAAAATTGGTGTGTTTTTTACGCTTTTTTTTAATTAGTTTTCGAGTTTTGCATTAAAAGTGGTTTTTCATTTCGGTTGCATTAACACGTGTGTTTATTGTATTTTATTTTATTATAATCTTATTTATTTATTTACTACTATTATTATTATTATTATTATTATTACTTTGTTGTTATTATTATTATTATTATTATTATATATTTTTTTCGCATGTTCATTCAGAATAATATGGTCAGTGTGATATATTAAAATGACGTTATATTACATGTGTATGTGTTATGTTATAAGTTTAATGTTATTAGTTATATTTGTTTTTTTAACAGGGACATGTCACAAAGCTAGACGCTTTGTTCAAGAATATAGCACGTGACAAAAAACTGGTTGAAAAAGCTTTGTGTGAAGCATGTTCGTCCTTCCCAGATATTCATGAAATAAAAAGTTTCGTAGACAAATACAAATCTGTATATGTAGATACAATGGATATCGGGGAACAAAATGCACAAAGTGACTGGACCCAGTTTGTGGAAGAAAATATCGGAGAGATTATTGCAAAGGTCGACAGCATTGGCCAGAAAAGGAAAAAAAGAGACAACACAGAGCCGAGCTTCAGCCTTGGCATTAGCTAACAAGAATCCGAGGACGAGCCAGCTCGTATGTGTGAACTAGTTGAAATCAACGAACCGATGACAAATGAAGAGCAGCTAGTTTGGATGTACATGTTGGAGATCGATAAAGAAAAAAGTGAAGCAGATAAGAAAAAGTCACCAAAGAAAGAGTTACCGAAAACAACATCAAAGGGAGTGTACGCAATAGATGACGAACAAGAACAAATGGAAGCAGAAGGGTCAGAAGTACAGCCGTCATTTTTGTAAGTATTATAACGCATGTTCAATATAATAGTTTACGTATAACATGAATATGTTCACATACACGTACGTGTTGTGTATAACAGCAAAGAAATCTTCGAAACGGGATATGGATTACAATTAAAGGCGTACCTGATGACACACATGATACCGGGAAAACAAGTGTATGGAAACACCATAGACTGTTGGGCAGCTGTGCTGAACTACCAGGAAAGAAATAAAAGCACCGGAACGCCTAGACGGTTATTTTGCTACTCATCGACATTTGTAAGTATGGAATACGTGTATGCATATATATATATATATATATATATATATATATATTTATGTGTACGGCAATTACAAATTTGATATTAGTCGGTGATTTTTTTTTACATGTTTTTTTTTAATCGTACACATGTGTAATAATACACATGTGTAATATTACACATGCGAACTACAACATTTTTTTATCTCGTTATTAGTTGTAATCGTGTAAGTATTGTTCAAATCGAACGAGTTTCGGTGAAAACGAATCGAATTTCGGTTGTTTTCGGACTGAACCGATTGATTTCGGTGAATTTTGAATCGTTTCAGTGTGGTGTTTGTGATTTCTAAGATGTTTACATTGATTGTATCATTGTTTCGATCGTTTTCGGTTAAAATTTGGCTGATTTGAACGAGTTTGAACACGTGTCCTTTTTTCAATCTGTTTCGGTGAAGCTGTTTCATTGAGTTTCATTAAAAAAATACACGTCACTATTCAAATCAGATTAAAACCAAAACAGATTTAACTGTACTCGAAATTTAGATATGTTATGATTTTAGAAACTCCAATAAATCATAAGTCAGCTGCTGATAGTATTTAAGGGTGTTGCTGAATCGAACTTAAAATTTTGTGATTTCAGACAAAAAACTGCAGACTGTTTATATCATAACTGTGTTGCAGATCTGAGTCTGAAAAGGATAGAAACTGTTGAGAGTATTTCTGTTGAATCATAGACTGCTTACAATCGATTTTAGTTATTATATAACTGGCAACGTTAACTTTATTTTATTACACAGATCCCGTGGATGCTAACTGGTATAAAAACGATGGAGTCAAGATCGAGAGCTTTTAAAAACAGTTTGCTTGCAGTGGTAGATGGTCAGCTAGACAAAATGGATCTCACATCATATGACGTCATCATTTTCCCAATGTTTGAACACCACCATTTTTACCTGGTGTGCTTTGACATGAATTGTCCAGCTATTGAAGTCATTGACAACATGCACAAGGAAAATTGTTGGGTTTCGCTGAAGGACAATCCAAAATTTCTATCAAAAGGGACGCCGTGTAAAGTTGTAAGTGTACAACAATCTTGAAAATTTAATGTATAATTCATATATGTAATGCGTGTTATATTTAATATATGTTTAATGATTGATTTATTGAATGCAGAGGCACATATTTTCTGCTTACTTGAAAGAAGTGAAACACCCAAAGGCCCTATCTATACCACATGTAGCCCCGAGACGAAGAGTGATTGACTGGGGAACAAGGGAAAACTTCACAGATTGTGGAATATTTGCCATGAGGCACATGGAGGCCTACTTTGGAAGTAGCAAGCCACTTAATTGCGGGTTCAACAATAAAGAATCGGAACAACAAGAACAAATAAAAAATCTCAGAATGAAGTATGCTGCGAAGATACTGCTTTCAGATGCGAATCTGCTCAAACGAAAGGTGATTGAAGATGCGAGGAAAGTAGCGGACAAAAAGAAAGTCGCCTGATAGTTACGGTCATTAACACTTTATTTTGTTGGTTACAAACCACTAATGTTCGTGTGTAATAAGTTGTTAGACCTTACTTTTGGTGTTTAGATCATGTTATACTGTTGAATGACTTAGGTGTTTAGCATGTGTGGCTACACCTGTTAGGTAGTGGTATGTCTATGGTTCATACAATATATGTGGTTTATTAGTGGTTTACGTATGCTATAAAACATATATATCACGCGTGTGTAAATCAAACCTTGATCACACACATATGTATGGTAAAAAAAACCATGGCACTGCGTTGAATAAATGTGAAATATAAAACTAGCGTTGAATAAATGTGAAATATAAAACTAAATCGAAGACAGGTACCATACATATGATGTAATATTGAATACAGAAAGAATCACTGTGTATATGTAAAAAAAATATATGTTTGCACATGTGTAACAATAAACTATCACACACATGTGTAATATAAAAGGAAAACATGTATCATACATATGATGTAATATCGAATATAAAAAAAAAACGGAAAAAAAAAACGAATCACTACGTATATGTAATACAAAAAACCATATTTAGTTATAGGAAAACATCATTTTGCACATGTGTAATAATAAAATATAATACACATGTGTAATATAAAACTAAATCGAAAACAGGTATAATACATATGATGTAATGTTGAATACAAAAACGAGACACTACGTATATGTAATAAAAAAAAACATATTTAGTTAAAAAAATTTTTGCAGATATGTAATAATAAGATATCATACACATGTGAAATATAAAAGGAAAACAGGTATCATACATATGATGTAATATTGAATACAAAACGAATCACTACATATATGTAATACAAAAAAAAAAAAAGAAGAGCAAAAAAAATATATTTAGTTTTAAAAACATCTTTTTTTGCACATGTGTAATATTAAACTATCATATACATGTGTATTAAAAAACTAAATCGAAACCAGAAAGTATATTTTGCATTTACGCAATATAAAGTCAAACATGACATAAACCAGAATTATCAACATAGGTACGAGGTCTAAAACACAGTTATTATTGCAAGTACGTACAATGAGTAAAACGTAAAAAACATAAAATGTATGTAAACGTAATTCATAATGACCAGCAGATTAACAACCAACGCCAACTTAACGACCAGAACCAGATACGGCTGCAGCCTCTTTAGCAGCAGCTGCTGCCGCCTCTTTAGCAGCTTGCACTTTCGCACAGTTACGTTTATCATGATCATACACATACTTGTTACATCGATGACATAAACGCGGGTTCTTTTTGTGGTTCTCTACAGCTTTCTCTCCCGGACCAATTAGCCGCTTGTTGGTGCCACACCCTTTATTCCTGATGCCTTGTGGTGGGTGAATAGTAACTTCAACGTTTTCGGGCTGCCCGATGATATCACTTATAACCGCACTCTTATTGTTACAATCTGGTTCAGATGGAAACTCCTCGTATATGATATCTCTGATCTCTCTTATTTGTGTAGATAGCGCAGACAGTTTGTCAGGTTTACGTCTCAAACGGATAGTACACTGACCAATCAAATCAAATATCTCGTTCTTTATTACAGACTCTGGGTCATTGTCAGCTGCATATCTATTTGAAATAGCATGAACCCTGTTTGGAAGCACATCCCTATCCCACCGGCTGGACTGATATTTATCAGGAATCTTATCAATCTGGTTGAATCTGAATACACAAAAAACATGCCTACACAAGTAGCCGTTACGAGTGAAACACATACACGTACAAGAAACCGTGTTATCGCGCACATCAAGTTCAACCTACACGTAAAAAATGTATATTTAAAAAATGTCAAATCAACAAACAGTTAAAAAAGTGTTTGGTTGGATTGAATACACATGTGCAACATATACTTACGGTTAGTATGCACATGTGTAATGCATTATGGTAATGTTAATACATATTACACATACATTGGCAGTTAATATTATAAATTAGTCAGAATAAATCAGAATTCATCATAAAAAAAACATAAGAAAAGAAAAGAATGTTGGTACCTTATATTCATTGACAATTTTGCAACTCTTGTTCGTATGTGCAATAGTATAGAACTTAATACCATCAAGTTCCTCGCATCTAATTATAAAACAGTGTGTCAATCCTTTGTAAATCTCCTTCTGCACTTCTAGGAATATTGTACGGGTGTATATATCAAAGGCATGCATCTCTATAGGAATCTTGTTAGGCATAAACGGCGTTGTCGTGTTACTGTCAAACTCTGCTTGGCGCTGCTTCTGACGCTGACCATCGATTGTTGTATCAAAACACATCATGAACTGCACCAAAGTATTGGTTCCACCGGAATGTACTTTAAACAGCGCGTTCGAGCTCTCGCATCTAGACGTTGTTTTCATCAAACAACACATAGGAACCTCTCGAAAATAGCAAGGGACCCATTGATCACGAATGGAAAACATTTCATTCAACCAGTTATTATCACTCAACTCTAAGCCGTTCATAAGTATCTGCCATCTTTCTTCAAATTCTGCAGGTGTGATAAACAGGTTCCATACCAATTTGTGTATCGATTTACGTAGATCAGCATTTGATGATGAGTCACCCGATATCTATAAATTATCAACAACAGTTTAGCACAATTAGATTATATAAAACACAAATTTATATTATAATATGAAGTATTGTGTAATGGTATACAAACAGTAACCAAAAAAAAAAGGCTGTACACATATGAATGTGATCATACCTTAGCAGGTATCTTTTTTAACAATATGCCACATGCACAACCGATGTATTGACTTGTCAAAGACAGTAGCAACAGCCTGTTTCATGGATGCGTCTTGATCGGTTAAGGTCAACAACGGTTGTTTTTTATGAGCTTTGAGGAACATTTTAAGAAACCATATGTAAGACTCGATAGTTTCGTCATATATAAGTCCTGCCCCAAATGTCACACATTTTTTATGATGGTCCACACCCGTAAAAGGCACGAAGATCATTTTATACCTGATAAAAAAACAGGAAACACGTCATAAATATACATATGATAATGCAGGTTGTATTACACATTGAAAAAAAACATTAGATACCGTATATACATTAAATCAGTGTTACATGTGTGTTATATAACATATTGAAAATAATAAAAAAAAAAACTTACAGGTTTGTATGATATGTTGCATCAAAACCTAGAACGTCACCAAACGCCTCGTAGTTACATTTCGACACATCATCAGCCCAAAACAATGACCTTAACTCATTTCCAACTACCGTAAACTCAAAGAAGAAGTTGGGCAAATTCGATTTACGAGCATTCATCGTATCGACAATCATTTGTGCGTCTCGTTCACCAATAAAAAGCCGTATATCCCTAGCAGCATTTTTGTAATCTGTTTTAGTACCACGAACATTCTGGTGGCCACCTTTCAGTGAACATTGTAGCCTATGTGCAACAGTTGCACCAATTTTATTTAGGCTTAGCTTGTGAATAAATTGTTGATCAAAGAAATCGAGCTTCCTTCTTTTTTTCGTGAATTCCATGTTGTCTGTATCGACAAGAGAATGGTTGTGCGCTTCGACGAATCCATATAGACAAAACTTTGATGTTATAGGATCCACACTTAATTTGATACGTGCCTTGCAATTTGTCACTTTGAACCTGCTTCGACGACAATTTGAAACAGCAATAACAGTACTCGAGTCAAAATCTTGCAGCTTTGGTTTACCAGCCCTGTTACACACAATATATTTATGTGTGACGATGCCTTGAACTCGTTTTGTAGCGCCTATTCGAGTAGAAAACCCAGATGCATCAGCATATGTGTCATACATATTGACAACATCGTCCCAAGTATCATAGTAACGACCTAAAACGGGTTTTAACTCAACAGGAACATCAGGTATCCAATAGCTCGTTCCGCCTGGAGTGATATATATTTTGCTAGATACACGACCTATAAGATAATATGAGAAGTATTACATGACATTATCATTATACACACTAATAACAAAAAAAAATCACATACATGTATATCAGGCGTGTACAAACAATATACAATAACATATTTAACATACACATGTGCATCATACACATAGTTAAATGATGTGGATGATATGTAACATGTACAATACATAAGAATGTATTACATACATGTAATGGTACTAAATGTATTCAAGTTCATGTGTAAAAATGTTGTTGCGTATGTGAAATTATACAGTGGTTGTAAACATGCATATGAACAACAGAATTAATCATATATAACACATAAACACAATATAACACACTTATGTAATATATTAATCATATATTATTATACCTCTGTGATCTACACCGGCAAATTGAACACCATCGGAATGCAGAATAACAGAATTAGACGATGAATGACCAGCAGAACTCGAAGAAGCAACATCATGCGATTTCGTTTGTGAAGTATCATCTTCATACATAGGTCTTTTTCCTCGATCAACAGATACACTTGAACTGTAATCTGAATTCATCGTGTTGTTGTTTGAATTTAACGCAGAGGAATGACCTAATCAACATAACAACAACAAAATCACGATTATCGATGTACATATTAACAAAAAAAAACAGCGAATAACATGAATAAATCATTAATAAATTATATCGATCAAGAATGATTATGAAATACCTTCAGTAGACATTGTAATCGATACAGAATTCAGATGAGTATAATGTCGTATATGTAGGAACAGGAAGTTGAATCCAATACGGAATTGATATGAAGAATCGTTGATTTGAATTAGATTATACACACCTAAAAACAAGTGATTTGGATTGCGTAATTTGGGCGTGATAAGAACGGGATATATCAGTTAGAACGTATGGACGATAATACCCCTGTACTTTTTGAGTTTTCAAGTTTTCACAGTAACTAGTGGTTTTCATTTGAACCTTCCCCTATATATATATATATATATATATATATATATATATAGGGGAGGGTTTAAATGAGAACGCTAAATATTTGTGAGAACCGTGAGAACAAATGAAAAAACCATGAGAACTTGGTCAAAAACAATTCAAATTCAAAAATTTTTTCTACACTTATCATTATTATTCGAATACAATGTTAGAAATTCAATTTACACGTTTAAATTTACGTGAATTCATAAATAAAGAAAATTTACACATGTGTAAATTTGTCATTTACACATGTGTAAATCTGCTATATTTACACATGTGTAAAAAATCTAAAAATAATGATTTTGAAATGAGAAATGAATTATTTGATGTTATAAATTCTTGTTTTGATGTTGTATCTTAATTACAATGAGGTTTGTATAAAAAAAATTGCTTTTGATTGGTTTTTTCATTCGTTCTCACGGTTCTCGCAATATTTAGCGTTCTCAAGATAACCCTCCCCTATATATATATATATATATATATATATATATATATATATATATATATATATATATATATATATATATATATATTGTGTGTGTGAGAGAGAGAGCTTCAATGGAGAATACCAAAAAGTAGGCAACCGGAGAACCATGCATTTAGCATTTTAAATGTATCATAAAAATTCAGTTAAACATGTTAAAAATTATTTTTTCGAAATATATCTTGGAGCTTTTGCATATAAATATGTATAAAAGCCATTTTAATAAAAAATCATTTATGAAAAAAACTTATACCTTTTTAAGTGTTTTTAAGCATCTTTTTATTTTTATTTTTTTTTAGTTTTTGTATTTTTTTTATTAAAAAGGCTTCTACAACTATTTATATAAAAAAGCTCCAAAAAGTTGTGAATAAAAAATCTAACATATTAAATTGAATTTTTATAATATATTTATCATGTTAAATACCTATTAATAATGATAATATTAAACAGTAATTTAACTAAACCTAATTTTGATTATTACATTAAGATTAAGATATATGACACTAGAAAATAATATGTACTAAGAACTTTTTTCTTCATACACGTTTTAATATATTAAAAAATAGTAACCCGAGCAAAAAAATATCAACAATTTGATCCGAACATAGAAGCTTAATAATATAAAGTATATTATTTACATGTAAACAATAATTACTTATAAAGTATCCAATAATATGTACAAGTACTTATAATTTTGTTAATTGTATAACTTGGGACACCAAATTACAAAGGGACTATCTAAATAAAGTATCAAATTATCTTTATTATAATATTTGATAGCTATGTTGATGTAATACACCTGTTTATTCAACCCGAGCAATACACGGGTTTTTTTAAGACATAACTTTTTTATTAAGTATATAACTTTATATTTACTCAAGTCATGTAATACATGGGATTCTAACATAGTATACACACATCGGGAAACAAATGTTAACACAAAAAGGGCAAGTGGTGTGGTGGGAGGTATGCTGGTTTTCGGAGTGTGAGACGTGGTTTGACCCCCGACCCCGACGGTTCGTAGGTTTTTTTTTTTTTTTTTTTTTTTTTTTTTAAACTAGAAATATTTCACTAACGCCCTAGAACTTTAATCCAATTTACATTTCACCTCTAAAACTTAAATAAAGTTACTATATACTCTCTAATCTTTAATTAAGTTATTTATTTTCTTTTTTCCTCGGTCAGTATTTTAGGTTCTTTTCGGACTTTCTTTTTTTTTCTTGGTTTTCCTAATGCATAAGTTGTCAGAACCGAACGTTACAGTTTTTAACATCGTCTTCATATCTACGTTTTGAACATGCATTGGGGCATGGTAAACCCCTCACTAGTTATATATACATACCCATGTTTTGAAAATTAATTACAAAAATGTGATAAAGGTAATCTATACTATGGAGAAAAGAGAAAATTTTCTATGGTTGCACCTGAGTAAGGAACTAAGGATAGACATAGGTAAATGCGGGGTTCACCATAACTAAAGAGCAATTTGTAGTTTTGGTGTTTTTTTTTTTATTTGTAGTTTTGGTGTTTTTATTTTTATTTTGACCACTTTGGTCGGTTTTGGTCCCTCAACATTTTTTTTGTCTTTTACTTAAAAGAAATTATTTTATTTTTCTTAAGTTTTAAAGTTGTCACTTTTACTTTAGCACAGGTTTACGATCCCGCGCCCGCAACGCGGGATTAAACAAATGGCATACGTGTGTTTTTTTATTTTTACCATAGAAAGAAAAGACATATGTTATCTTGGTTATTTTTAATGTTGAATATTTTTGTGTTGAATCATTATTATCATACTCCATAATTCTTGCTCTTTTGCTTCAAATCATCTAAAATGTTAGCTTTGCATTGTTTATGTACAAATATGATCATATTCATTTGTTCCATTAAGAATCCAACATGCACAATAAGATCATATTCATTTGTCCCATTAGGAATCCAACATGCACAATTGAGACAACATCAAGATAAAAATTTGAGATAACACCAACCTTATTCAAGTGAAACACCTAGGCTTGATTCTTGTCTTATTACAGTTGTAGATTGACATGAAACCTTAGCTTCCTCTAATTTGTCCAAGTCATATTACACCTAGGAATTTCCATAAAGACAACATCCTTTGACAAATCCAACAACTTCACACCAAAATCCAAGATTCCAAGAGGTTCCAAGGATCCCCCCATAAATTCTCGTTAATCCAAACTAACCTTACACCTTATCGAATTTGACCTCGAAAGACATATGGGATCTGGACTTTCATGCTTGAAACCAATATGTTTGCTTTGTAACAATATGAAGAAAGAACCCGGGAGAAGACAACAACGCCCGTTGCATAAAGATGATAAAAAAGAACACTCTTTGAAGAACAAGAAGCTGACTTTACAAGATTATATTTTAAGTTCACCAAGATCATCTTCGTTTCCCGTTACTTCTAACAAACGGGTTCATCCTAACCCTCTCTTTGTCAATGATGGCGCTTCTAAGGAAAGGCGTTTATCAGGGAGTCGTTTGGATGCACAGATAGGAAGCAGTGATGGTGATGAATTGAAGAGAAAAATGGATGATAATTCATTGTCAAAAGGAGAGAGGACAAAGAAGAAGGTGAGTTTTAGAATGCCTGAAATTGCTGATGTTTTCATATTGGCTGATTCTCCTATAACTGCTCATGAGTCTGCTGACCTACAAGTTGACCATGATCATCATTGAAGTCTTGCACTGTTTACTCAAGTTTTTAAAGAACAAAAATAATAAAAAAGGGGGCTGTAAATTGTTTTTTACATGTTCTTGATACAGAAGAAAAACCTACTTGTTTGTGTTAAAATGATTTGTGTTTGAAATTTGAATTTATATACATTTGTCTTTTCATATTCTTTAAATATATTTATATTTTCTATATGTTTTAAATTAGTATGACATTGTATTATAAAATTTGTATTTATATACATTGTATTATATGTTCTTTGAGAAAAGGATCAAATACAAAGAAAAAATAAATAAGAACGGTAAGAAGAATTTTGGTCCACTGAAATAAGGTCTGGAGGGTTGAGATTAATTTTATAGAAAAGAAGATATTGAAAGGGTATAAACAGAATCATATATTTATATACTTTATCTTTCCACATGCAAGACACATGTCAATTTCCCCTATCAATTTAAAACGTCCACAACTTTTTCATATGACATTTTTAAAAAAAAGTTCACCCTAATAATAAGCATTTTTTATGTTTAATATGAGTATGATATTGCTATATAAAAATAAAATAAAATTTTCACTTTTACTGGTTTTTTTTTTTTTTTTTTTTTGCATTGTGTTAAAGGTTCAGATTATTGTGTCTTTTAGCTGGGTTTTGTTCATTACATTTTTACTAGGACTTCTATACATTGCGTTATTATCAAAACTTATAAAACAATGTTAAATTGGGTTCAGGCCACTGCATTTTTATCAAAACTTATAACACAATTTATGACACAATAAAGATGGTGTTATATTTGGGTACTCTATATATTGTGTTATAGGTTCTGGTCATTGTGTTTATTCTGCTATCCATTGTGTTTTAATATGTTGTTCATTGTGTTTTAGTGTGTTGTCCATTGTGTCTTTTATTTGTTCTCACTAATTGTGTCTTTTATCTGTCGTCATCAATTGTGTCTTTTATCTGTCGTCATCAGTTGTGTCTTTAGTCTACTTTCCAGTGTGTTTTTAGTTTGATACTCATTGTGTTTTACGTTATGTCCATTGTGTCTTTTATCTGTTGTCATCGATTGTGTTTTGGTCTACTTTCCATTGTGTTTTTAGTTTAATAGTCATTGTGTTTTACTTTATGTCCATTGTGTCTTTTATCTGTTGTAATCGATTGTGTTTTTAGTGTACTTTCCATTGTGTTTTTAGTTTGATACTCATTGTGTTTTATGTTATGTCCATTGTGTAATACGCAACTGGGTTTTCTCATTGTATTTTACGTTATGTCTATTGTGTAATACGCAACTGGGTTTACTCATTGTGTTTTACGTTATTCCATTGTGTAATATGCAACTAGGTTTTCGAATTTTTTTCTAAATATAACAATATGGTACTCATATTAAAGATAAAAAGTTATGGACGTTTAAAAAATGGAGGGTGGGATAGCATGTGACTTGCATGTGCATAATCTTTTTATTCGAGTAAACTACACAAAATTTTCCTTTATTTATATACTAAATTGCACTATTTGTCCTTTATTTTTAAAAATCACGCAAAATGTCCTTTGTTTTGTAAATTTTGTCCTTTAAGCTAACTGATGTTAACTTTCACTTAACTTTAAAGTAAAAATACCATTTTGCCCAAAAGACATAATCTGAAGTTTATTTATAAAAACATAACTTGTAATTTATTTAAGTTTTTTTATTTCATTTTTTTTATTTCTTTTTTTATTTTATTAAATTTATCACTATTGTTTTATTGATTACTTTAAAAAATGTAACTCATTAGTTAACATTTTCTATAAAAGTATATGTTTTTATAATTTATTTATTTTCATTTTTATTAAATTATTTACTTTTTTATTTTACAAATAATATAAATTTTTATACTATGTTTTACATAAACCATTAGTGTTATCGAGTTATTACTTTTTTATCATTTTCACAACAATTATATGTTATACGAACGAAATTTAAACTAAACTATGAAGAAAAATAAGCATGCTGGTCGCTCGTTACGACAGGTCGATTTAAACTATAATTATCTATAAAATTTTGAAATTTTGTAACAACATTTTTAAAGCAACTAGTTATTTTAGACGTGTTATAAAATGTGTGACGTGCACTCATCTCAAAATACAACATTGCGACAAGTTTTTTAATCTATGTTTTAACCAACCCATAATAACGCGCAACCGGCATGTTTATTTTTTCCATATTTTGTTGTAAATTTCGTTTAAATAACATATAATAATTGTAAAAGTGATAAAATAAATAACTCGATCACACCAACGGTTTATGTAAAAGCGTAATATAAAAAATTACATTATTTGTAAAATAAAAATAACTAGGACTGCGACCCGCCGCAATACGGCGGGGATTCTTTAGTTATAACTAAGTCGATCTAGGACCTGCACGTTATGTTAAACCTGTCAAACGGGGAAAAAATAGAGGATGTAAAACGTTCACCCACACACGCATGTTGCATCGTGTTAACTCGCAAAATTTAGAACGAAACGTAAAAACGTTAAGCCAAAGACACACGTTGCGATGTGTTAAGTCACAAAATTTAGAACCAAGCATAAAGCGAAAAATGCGGAAAATGAAAATTATAAAGGACCAAAGTTGAAAGTAAAAAAAGTTTTGAGGATAGATTGCAAAAGATAAAAAGTTTTGGGTTAAAAGTAAAAAAAACAAATAGTTTTGGGTTAAAAGTAATTTATGAAATACTTTTGGGTGAAAAGTAAAAAAAAAACATTTTTTTTTTGGAGAACCCCCAAAGCCAATGTTACGACAACCATATGCATAACCATTTTTTCTTTGAAAAACCCCCAAAGCACACCTCGCGTTGCAACGGGGCGTAAAACGGTGTCAAATAGTACTAATGTCACACAACCGTCATCGACCACCAACACTGACTCGACCTAGGATATGCGTGTTGCGACGAACCTGTCAAACATGGAAAAATAGAGGCAAAAACGTTGAACCACACATGCACGTTGCGTCGTATTAACTCGAAAAATTTAGAACTATACGTAAAACGAAAATTTGCGAAAGATGAAAAGTATAAGTGACAAAAGTTGTGAAGTTAAATTGCAAATAATGAAAAGTTTTGGGTTAAAGTTAAAAAAACAAATTATATAGGGTTAAAATTGCAAAAGGTAAAAACTTTTGGATTAAAAGTAAAAAATCAAGTTTTTTTTTTGAAAAATGTGTAAAGCATAATGTACAACTTGTTATGCACAAAAAACTTGCTAGTTTATAATATATAATAATTTAATTAAACAATGAAAATAAATAAATTATAAAAACATATATATTTTATAAAAAATTGTTATATGATGATTTAAGAAAATTTTAAAGCAACTAATAAAACAATAGTGATAAATTCAATTAAATAAAAAGAAAAAATAAAGAAAATAAAATAAATAAAAGAACTGAAGTAAATTATAGGTTATGACTTTTATAAATAAACTTTAGATTGTATCCTTTGGTCATATTGGTAATTTTACCCTTTAAAGTTAATTGAAAATTAACATTAGTTAGCTTAAAGCACAAAAAGTATGAAAAATTTACAAAATAAAGGACATTTTGAGCGATTTTTAAAGACAAAGAACAAAAACTGCAATTTAGTATATAAATAAAGGACAATTTGTGTAATTTACTTTTTTTTGTTCTCTTTCACAAAATTACCTTTCCACTTGATTTCTTTTGGGACATTTGTCACTCTATAATGACTTCTTACACTTCTTATTTTTACACTCCTTTGTAGAATAACTCAACCATGTATTATACGCGCTAATAGCCTAAGACTATAGGGTTTTAGGGTGAAGGGGTGCACCCCTTGTGAGATGGGGGGGGGGGATTTCCACAATGTGCCATGTCAATTCCCCTCTCAAACATCACTCTTGCCCAAAAAACATAAGGGGTGGTTTCACCCAAGTCATTTTTTTAAATGCATGATTGGTTGAAAGAGAGTGGGCCCACCACTACCCCCTCTCCCTCCTCTTCCCCGCATGTGGCAACAACTCACCGCACATATCCTTCACCGCGCGGCAAAACCTTGTTGGCGGTGCACCCCTCATGCGGCAAAACCCCTCCCCGCTTCCACCCCCTTCACCCTTAAGGGAAGGATCCACTAAAAAGTGGGTTTTGCCTAAGTAGCCTAACAAGTAGGAAGGAATGTCATTTTGTTACCAAAATATTTTGGTTCTTATAAGTAAGAGTGTGGAGATGACATGTGGCATCCCTTTTGTTTTCAAAAAAAGACAACAAAAAAAATCCAGTACAAAAAAAAAAAAAAAAAAAAAACTAGCACAAAAATCCAGTACAAAAAATATAGTAAAAAAATATAGCACAAAAAAATCAAGCAAAAAAAAACAATTTAATACAAAAAATTCAGAATAAACAAAATTAAGATAAAAAAATTCAGCACAAAAAATTTAGCACAAAAGTTAAGTAAAAAATCCAGCAAAAAAAAATGTTATCCAGCATAGATAAATACAACACATTTTTTTGCGTATTTTTAGTTGTCATATTTTATATAGCAACAGTGTACTCAAATTTTAGATAAAAAATGCTCGATTTTATGATGAAATTTTTATGAAAAAATAATGTTGCATAAAAAAGTTATAAATGTTTAAAAATGGGAATGAAATATGCATGTTTCTTGCATGTGGAGAGAGAAAGACAATAAATAACAATTTACAAATATACCCTCGCACCCTTCTTTTTTCCTACATTTTCATCTTAACCATTGATTTGAAAAAAAAAAATGAAAGGTCAAGATTCATTCTCTTCCTACTTAGGCAAAATAAACTTTTTATTTGATTTTATCCCAGTATTTTAATACATGATAGAGAACCAAGTTAAATGAAATAATTAGTGTTTAAAGGTTATAAAATACGCCATGGAATCCCTAGTTATCCCTCTGTTATACCTCATAACATGTCTTTTCTTTTCTTTTTTATAGTAATATACTAGATTGTTACCATCGGTCGCGCGTCGCGGCGACCATGCCATAGTTGTTTATAGCTGGCAGTACGTTATGTGATGCATTAACCATATAAAAACGCATTTTTTTTATTTATCTTATATCTAAAGTTTTGCGGTTACAAAAGAAATGGAGTCAAACTAGAGTTGGTTTGTTTAGTGACGGTTTCTCCTAACCACTACACCACCCTTACCTTTGCATCAAGACTTAGCGACATTGAAACCTACAATAACTCGAATTTATATTGTCGAATGAAAACTTATTATATTTGACTCGACTCATTTCTGAACACATATTACGTCAAAATGTAGACCAACTAAAGACGTACGAAAAAAAAAGAATGAAAACTTTTTATATTTTACCAGACTTGATTTAGAAAAAATAATGTCGAAACGTGAATTTATGTAGTTTGCATTCAAACATAAATTTATATCAACACGTACATTAAAATGTCAAAACGTAGACCAATTTAAACATACAAAAAAATAAGCATGAGAACGCATTATATCTGATCCGACTCATTCTCGAAAAAATTTATGTAGAAACATGAATTTATACCAACTTACCTAAAAATAACCATGTGAGAAAATAACTTTTAGACTTTAACCTAAAAATTGAATATACGGGAGGTAAAATTGAAAAGTTAGAACCAAAATAGGTAAAAATGATAATTTATAAAGTTTTTAGAAATTTTTATAAAGTTTAAGGGCTATATTTGTCAATTTAGAAAGTTGAATGTAAATTTGTTTGTCTTTTGTGCACCGACCATTAAATTTAAGATATAGAGTAATGTGTTGTGGTATAACTATTTCCTATAAGACTACTCGTAGTAGGGGGTTTTTGGACGTTTTTTCCCTAAAAAAAGCCCCACAACGTTGTGTAACCGCCCCCATGGGTGTTATTTTCAAAACTAGCAAAAAGTGTTGTTATCTCAACACTACGTGACAGAGGGGTAATAACTAATTTGTCCAATAACTAAGGTGCTGTTTGTTTTTGAAGAGGTAAAAGGTCTACAGTCTGCGGATCACATCTGCAAACATCTGCAGGAGAAGAGGTGGACCAAAGGTCTGCAGTCTGCAAGGAGAAGACTGTTTGCTTTTTTTTCTTCTACAAAAACCCTTGTTCTCTTCTCACAACACACACAACACAACACAACACAACACAACACAACACAACACAACACAACACAACACAACACAACACAACACAACACAACACAACACAACACAACACAACACAACACAACACAACACCTCTCTCTCTGCCTTCATCTACCACCACCACCACAACCATCCGCCACCACCTCCTCCACCGTCCACCTGCCACCACCACAACCAACAACCACCGTCAACACCTGTCGCGAAGCCAAGCACCACTGCAAACCCTAGCCCCCACTCCAAGAACCCACCTCTGCTCTCTCTCAAAATCAGGCCACCGGAGACGTTGGAGAGAGAGATCGACAGAGAGAGGAAGACGTTGGAGAGAGAGAGCAACAGAGAGAGGGAGACGTCAGAGAGAGAGACACATGAGAGAGAGAGAGAGACGCAGGAGAGAGAAACAGAGCCGACCACCACTCCTTGGTGGCGACACCCGACGATTGCGGCGGCGGAGGTGGAGGGAGATGGTTCGGGTCAGTTCAGAGTGGGGGTGGAGGTGGAGGAGATGGGTGTCGGAGGAGGTGGTGTGTCAGAGGAGATGGGTGTCGGAGGTGGAGGTGGTGGCGGAGTGGAGGTGGGCGGCGGAAGAGATGGTGTCGGAGGTGGAGGTGGAGGTGGTGGCAGAGGAGGTGGTGTCGGCTGGAGGGAGAAGAGGAGAAGAGGGAGAAGAGGTTTGAAGACTTGGGTTGATGTCTGTGTGGGGAAGAGGTGGGGAAGATGTTTTTAGTGAGAAGCTCTTCAAGAAAACAAACAAGCTGCAGGACCCAAAGGTCCGTGCACGTCTGCGCGACGCGGACATAAGTGCTCAATAGAGCTTTTGCCCAAAAAACAAACACCACTTAAGTGATATGGGAAGCTACATTTTAATCATTTTTCAATTATTTATTTAAATATATATATATATATATATATATATATATATATATAATGAAACAGGATTAGGAGAGAACGTCTCAAAGTGTGAGAACGGTGAGAACGATTCTCAGCCACAAGATCTTAGTGGTTTGTGGCTGAGATTGATGCGGTGACATTTTTGTAAATAATATGGGTCTTGGAACTAACAGGAGGGGTAAAATAGGAAGATCCAAACAAAGGTGCACATGCTAATCACATGCCATTTTCCCCCATCATATTTAAACGACAATAACTTTTTTATACATAATTATTTTTCGAAAAAAATTACACCATAAAACTCAGCGTTTTTTATCTTCCCAACGAGTATACTATTGATATACTTTTCGAAAAAAATTAACTGGGTTTTATAGCGTTTTTCTGAACTGTGTTTTTATGGCGTTTTAACTAGGTATTTTCATGGCATTTTTCTGAACTGAGTGTTTTATGGCATTTTCAACTGAGTTTTTTCATGTCGTTTTTCTGAACGGAGTGTTTTATGGCGTTTTTACAGTACAAATTATGATTTTTCTGAGCTCAAAAAATATTAATTTAGGCGGTTAGACACATAAACCGCACAAAACACACATTTTTTGATATGGCTCAAAAAATGGTTTTTTTGAGCTGTTATAAATTATAGCTCAAAAAAATAGCTTTTGAGTATTTTATGGCGTTCAAAAAACTGGTTTTTTTGAGCTTTGTAAATTATACCTCAAAAAAATAGCTTTTGAGTGTTTTATGGCGTTCTAAAAATGGTTTTTTTTTTTTTTTGAGGTGTTGTAAATTATAGCTCAAAAAATAGCTTTTGAGTGTTTTATGGCATTTTAACTAGGTATTTTCTTGGCGTTTTTTTGAATTGGGTGTTTTTATGGCATTTTATTTGAACACCCAGTTCATGTGAGTGAGTTTTTTTGACAATATTACCCCTTAGTGTAATTTAACATCAATGCCACATGTCAACACCAAAATCGTTCTTACCGTTCTCACACTTTTCACCGTTCTCTCTAAATCCTGACCCTATATATAATTAAATATCAACTTTATAAATAAAACTACATTATATTAAAATTAAATTAAGTTAAAAACTACACTGAAATTAAAATATACTAAAATAAAAAAATAACAAAACAAACTGTAAAATTAAAAAAAAACTACAAATGAATTTAAATAAAGACTAATCGAAACTCGTTTTGCGTAAGCGTTCACAAATTTAATTTGTTGTTTCCTTTGCACGAAAAATTCTTGACCGTCCTCCGATATATGCGAGTAGTCTTTTTGAAGGAAAGCAAGGTCGGAATCGATGCGTTCATCTTGTCTAAACCTGATTAGCTAGTCAATTTTAGAGTCCAAACTATCAACAACCGCTATTACCTTGGGAATGGATTTAGATGTAGCACTTCTCGAGGATGACGGTCAGGATTTATTGTGTATCGCTTTGCTTTTGTCTCTCCCCGTTGGACGGACTAGTGGCTCTGGTTCGGTTTCGTCCTCCAAATCTAAGTTGTTGATATTTATAAGCGAGGGGCATTTGATGTGGCTTGGGAGGAATTTGGCTCGTTTGATGATGTACTTTTTGACCATTTAGAACGTGTCGGTGCTATCGTCATTACCAGATGCCACTTTTAGGATTTTCTTAGAAATTCTCGTTACCAAATGCCACTTTGAGGATTTTCTTAGAAATTCTCAAATCTTTTTCATCCCAAAGGGAGCATTATATTGACCTCTATTTGTATATTAGCCTCCACCATGATGTCCACATCATTTATTCCACTTCCTCGATTATGACTACTAACAAACTTAATGTAGATCCCATTAAAGTGATTGGTTCTTTGTTTTATCGAGGTCCATTTTCCCGATATTTTGTCTTGGTTCTGGTACTCTTCTTGTTGCATAACTTGGTGAAACCTCGCACAAACCTTCTTCCAAAAATCTTTAGCCTTTTGACCATCCGTTGTCTAAAAAAATATATATACAAACTCAACATTCCATAAAAAATATATAATCAACATTCACAATAAAATATTTAAGTCTATAAAAAGTAAATAATGTACATATGTAATAATAAATATAAGAGTATCTAAAACATAAATACTTAACATGCATAAAAATAAAAAGTAAATATTACCGAAGAATTGGGTCCTCGAAAACGTGGAGTCACGCTTATGTTAAAGCATATTCTTCATCACTCGATTATTTCTTATGCATTTTGTCAACCACCTCGTCTTCGGGTTGTTTTTTTCTTGCGACTATGTTTTTTTCTTTTGTGATGATTCCGGTTCACATTCAGTGGCGGTTGTGTATCAAACATAAATTGCGTCTCCGAACCGAATTAAGACAAAAATCAAATTCCAAGTTGGGTAAGTTTTGGCTTTCTTTTGTATGACGATACACATAGCCTTTGGTCGAAGTGCTTAGGATTGAAGAGGTTATACGGGTTGTTTACATCATTAATCGGGTGTGAGTTCGGTTGTGTGTTGGTGTAAAACGGGTTATTAACATTGGGTCAAATGTCTGCAAAAAACGGGTCTCTTGGATCCCACGGATTCATCTTTTTTTTAATAAAAAAGATTGTCGAATGTGTGAATGGTGTATGTGTATATGGTGTGAAATAAAAAAGTGTGTATGGTATTTATAGTAAATAAAAAAAATTAAATTATACCCCAACCCAACGGTCCACTATTCCACCGTTCATGTTTCCTCGATCTACGCAAGCCCCAATGGTCCAATCGTGCCTTAGAGCCTGTTATTGGGCTGGCGTCGGTGCCCTTGGCGCCCCCAATAATAACGCGGGTAGTGTTTAACGCCAATGGCCCTCCTGGATGGCCCCGTTATTAACGGTGAGTCTAATAAGCAAGCTTTTGTAACTATATTGTCGTAAAGAGTTAAGGACATATGAGACACTGAACTAATCAATTAACTAAGGTAGCGTTTGGTATGCAGGAATGAGAGGTGGAATGGAATGGACCACTAAGAGGGAATGAAGAAAAGAGTGTTTGGTTGGTCGATGGAATGGAATCGCCCATTCCAAAATGCATTCCATTCCTTCAAAATCATTTCATCCCTTCCCCTGTTTTTTTTTTCCATTCCATTCCCTCTTCACCCTTCATTAACAACACCACAACCTACTACCGTTGCCACCACCCACCACCACTGTCAACCACCGCCGTCACCCACCTTCGCCGCCAGCCGCCACTGTCGTCACCCACCACCGTCGTTGTCTCCACCCACCTCCATCCCCGCCACCGCCGTTGTCTCCACCCACCTCCATCCCCGCCACCGCCGTCGCCGCCATCCACCATCGTTGTTGCCACCTCCGATCACTGCCACCACCCACCTTCGATCATCGCCGCCACCATTGCCGCTGCCACCTCCGATCATCGCCGCTGTCGCCACCCACCTCCGCCATCGCTATCAACCACCACCACCCACCACTACCACCTGTCACCACCGTCGCCACCGCGACCACCTTTGACCACTGCCGCCACCCACCTTTGCCGTCACCCACCACCACCACCGCTGTCACCACCCGTCGCCGTCTCCAATCGCCGATGTCTCCACCCACCACCACCGTCGCCGCCGCTACAACTGCCACCTATCACCACCCACCATCGCCGCCCATCATTGACCACCGTCATCCAATTTTATTCCTTCGTCTTTTCTCGCATACCAAACAACAAAAAGTAATGGTTCATTCCATTCTCATATGGTAACCAAACAAGACATGGTAATGATCAATTCCATTACCTCATCCATTCTATTACCTTGTCTATTCCATTCCCCCGTCCATTTCATTACCCCATACCAAATAGACCCTAACACTGTTTGATTATATTGTATGGAAATGTTCACAAGAAACAACACATGGTGAGTTCACTAGCTCACACAAGGTATATTACTACATAGATGGTTTGTAGAATACATTTGTAAAGATTATCATACCTTATTTTTTAATTCTCTATATTTCTCATTTAGTATATTACTAGGTTTTTTACCCGTCGCGCGTTGCGGCGGCGCTGACTCGTTTTCGAAGTAAATTTACGGTGAAGCGTAGAGCAATCCAAATTCATACCGTTGAATGAAAAATGTATTATATCTGACTCGACTTGTTTCCAAACAAAATTTACAACAAAACAAAGTGCAACTCAAAACGTACATAAAAACAAAACTTTATATTGTTGACTCGTCTTGTTTCCAAACAAAAATTACACTAAAGTGTATTCAACAAAAACCTTTTCAAGTACTTCAGATTATGAAATAGTTTTGAATAAGTTTATGTTTCGAGTACATAAACTTAGATTATGAAATGCATGTATTTAAAGGTAAAAACATATGGTTGGTTAAATTTAGTTGTTTATGTTTTCTTAGTGTGACGTGGCAGAAATAAATAGATGTATGTTTTTAAAGGAAAAGTATATAGTTCGTTAAATTTAGTTGTTTATGTTTTCTTTGTTGGTATCGTTTTGCTTTACTATGTTACCAGTACTTGATATAGTTTATGGTGTCAAATTTGAATTTTAACTTCAATTATAATAGAATTTATATGAGAATACCGGTACGGTTACATATTCATCTTTTTTTAGAGCTAACGGAGTTACTGAGAGTTAAATGAGCTAAAATTATATATTTTAGTTTATTAAGAGTGAAATTGGAATTTAGAAAATAAACAAACAAACATTGTTCATAGTCTATGCTTTTTAACAACAACAATAATAATAATATTGTAATTGAAGTTCATATTTAAATATTCTTAAAAATGATAAAGATGGATGTATCTATCCACTATAATAAAAGAAACCAAATTTTAGACACATGTCATTCATATAAGGTATCCTCAAATTTATAGTTATCTTATATTAACTAAATAAATAAATAATAAATTAATATTAAATCTTATCATACTTTAATAATATATTATCCTCAAATCTAAATTGTTATTTTAATATATTTTTAGAGTTAATTACAAAGTTAGTCCCTGTGGTTTGCACAAATTAACATACTTAGATATTAATAGTTTAAAATCACATTTTAGGGTATTAACTTTTCATTTTATAACGTTTGGAGGTATTAACGTTATTTGTAGGTTTAAAATCACATTCTATTTTCTGCAAACCACAAGGACTAACTATGTTAATACCCAAGAAGTTAATACCTCCAAACGTTACAAAATGAAAAGTTAATACCCTAGAAGGTGATTTTAAACTATTAGTACATAAGTATGTTATTTTGTGCAAACCACAGGGACTAACTATGTAATTAACTCATATTTTTAAAACAAATACCTCTCTTTCCTACTCATTTTATATTAAAATAATAAATTAATATTAAATGTTATCCTAATTTATTAAAAATATAACTTTTTTTATTAGTTGGTATACAAAATTATATATATTCAACTCGTGTAAAACACGGGGTTTTTAAAAATATATCTTTTTTATTATTTACTATATAAAGTTACATTTATATAACATGTGTAATACACTAAGTTTTTAAAGATATAACTTTTTATCATTTGCTATGTAAAATTAAATTTATTCAACACGTGTATTACACGGGGTTTTTAAGGATACAATTTTTTTTATTATTTGGTAGATTTTTCAACTCGACTATACACGGGTTTCTTTAAAGATACGACGTTTTTAGTATTTAATATACAAAATTACATTTATATAATATGTGTAATACACATGGTTTTTAAAGATATAACTCTTTTTTAGATCTATTCAAAACGTGTAACATATAGGGTTTTTAAGGATGTAATATTTTTATTATTTGGTAGATTTATTCAACCCGATTATACACGGGTTTTTTAAAGATACGACGTTTTTAGTATTTAGTATACAAAATTACATTATATAACTATTTTTAATTATTTGATATATAAAATTACATTTATTTAACCCGTACAATATACGGGTTTATAAAGATATAACTTTTTATTATTTGATATATAAAATTACATTTATTCAACCCGTGTAATACACGGGGTTTTAACCTATCATATAAATAAAGTGATGTGTGAGAGATATTTTGTAAAGCTCATCTAGTATATATATAATGTTGAACAAAACTATTGTCTTTACTTGATCCCAAATAGCAACATAAGCCAAGTAGAACATTATTATTAATAGAGCACATAAGACAAAAACAAAATGAGAGTAGGGTTGGTGGCTTGTAGCCACCGACCTTTCTCTTTAATATATATATAATTGTATCATATTAACTATAATTTGTTTAGATTGAGTTTGTTTTAGAGAGACTAAATCACATAGAAGATTATGTGGAAGATTCTAGAGTATTCTTATATGGTGTTTGTTTTAAAACCAGTAAATTGCTCCACGCGTTGTCACAGTGTTCTATAAAAAAAATTACGTCAAAACGAAGACCAACTGAAAACGTACATAAAAATAAGCACGTTAAAACATCCACCGGAAAAATTTACATCACACATACATAAAACACAATTACAAAGTCTTTATAAAGTTAAGGGGTTATAAGTGTTAGTGCTGAAATTTAAAGGGTTAAAGTATAAAAAAGACAAAAAAGGTCAAATCACTGTTCACAAAAGTTGGTACTTGTATTATATATAATATAATTTGTTTCCCATACACCATGTTTATATTTTTTAAACTTTGCTTTGTTTCCGATACACCATGTTTATATTTTTATAGCTTTGCATTGTAGTAGACGACATAAGCAAAACCACCAATTATGTCACACTAAAGGGTAGTTAATGATCCAAGTGCCTTTAGTAACTAAGAAAAAGTGCGAATTTAGCACTATAATAAGAGGGTGTGTGTTAGTCGTTTAAAGAAAAACTAATCGCACTAAGGATTTGGGGTGCCACACTACTTTTGTACATCGACTACATTCTATTTGAGTTTTTTAATTAGCCATTACTTTAAATATGACGCGTAGACATCCAATGACGCGCGTTAGAAAAAATCACCCAAAAACAACCAATGCACGCCAAACATAACCAAACATAACCGTAGCTGGGCCGTTAGGTATAAGTTATATTACAGTCATTCTTTTACTCGGAATGATATCATAACAAAAGGATTATTGCAAGTATTGAATGTCCTAAAAGTGTACATTTACGTTTATTACATTTACAATATAGCTTCTAAAACTAGCATAATATACAAAGACCACCGAATACGCGATCCTAGTGACACTTAACAGGATCTGTACTCGTGACATCCGGATGAGAAACACAAACACAAACACGTGTGTACACCTATACAACATTTGTTCATGATAAAATCCGGTGAGGAATGTACTCATATGAATGATGAGCAATATCGCTACAAACAATCATTTTCGAATCACCATAAGCGATTGAAGCGTTTTGAAGTCCGTAGCCGTAGAATTCAGGTAACGTGTAGCCTATTCTGAGACGTAAATTCACAACTGGTACGATGACTTTTTTTATGAGCGTTGACATCACAGACTGCAAAATTTCAAAAAATCGTGTCAAATCCGAGGATGGTTGAAGAAGACTGTTTGGGATTGCGTATATTAAAGCTGCTTATTTGCTTGATAAGCAGTTGGAATAAAGCAATCCCAAACACCCTTGAAACAACTTTAACAAGCAATGTTAAAATGCCTCAACGACTAGAAGACGTTGCGACCGTCTTCTATGGATAACGGGTTGAGGTCGAAACTGTAGAATGAGCGAGGCTAAAGAATGAAGATGAGTGTACCTGAACAAGAACCATGTGAAGGGTGCCAATTTTACTCCATTTTAAGGACATTGTGAGTTTGCTTAAGCTAATACCACCGGCAACAGTGTTCAATGAGATTCCTGCAAATCCTGAAGCTTCAATGTCCTGAAAACAGTAAGTCAATAAGTCAACTCGTTATATTCGTAATTACCGTTCTTTTACTCTAACAAGAAAAACAGGTAACATACCATTGAGATGCATGCAACCGGAATAACTTCACCAGCATCCATAACATTAATGATGACGTCAGAATTCACTGTAGCAACAATGCCCTCATCTTCAACCTTTATGATTGGAGGTGATAATACCGTAAAATTTAAGCTCATTTCATCATTCGGGAATTCTTTATATAATTTCGGAATTATAAATCTCCATCCAGCAGTGTTCATTAGCTTCTGATCTGGTAGATTATCAACAATCCAATACATCTTATTTGTCTGTAAGGAAAAAAAAAAAAAAATACAAGTCAGTACGAGAACCTATCAAAGAAAAGATTACACATGCAATAAAGTTGATGTTAAATTATTAGGTAATCTAGAAAAATTAAAAATATTTTATTCCCTCTATGAATGAAATTTTCACCGAGACACCAAGTTACTTTTTCTGGCAAAACATAAGCAATAATTACATATTGCTCATTTTTTCTAAACTAATAATGTGTTAAACATGATCATAAAAAATATTGTTACAATAATAATCCATATATTTGAATATAAAGGTTTAGGAAGTTAAATGCATTAAAAAAAGACTTTAGCGACTTCTGACCCGAACGACCCACTCCTGTTTTAGGTATATACTTGACCCATATAAGATAAAAACAACCAATAAATCAACCAATATATAAATAAACAGGTCGAAATGGTCACTTCTACAAGGAACAAGTATGCATATCCCAAGGGCTGCAAACGAACCGAACGTTCAGCGAACAGTTCGTAAACCGTTCAGCGGGAAGTTCGTAAACCGTTCAGCGGGAAGTTCGTTTGTGTTCGTTCGTTTAATAAATGAAAGAACACAAGAAATTTTGTTCGTTTAGTTAAACGAACGAACATGAACAAAGGCTGCGTTCGTTCATTTATGTTTGTGAACGTTTGGTAACGTGTTCGGTTATGTTCGATAGTTCATTAGTGCTTTTAGTTTCTATATTTTATTTAAATATTTGTAATTTCTGACAAATAAAATACTTAATAAGTATCAGTGTATTATATATTTTGTTCATGAACGCTTGTTTGTGTTCGGAAACAATGTTCATGAACATTAGTTTGTGTTCATTTATGTTCATGAATGTTCGTTTGTGTTCGTTACTTAAAATTAGCAAATGAACACAAATTCGTTCATTTCCTTAACAAACGAGCACGAACATAAATCTCGTTCGGTAAGTGTTCATGAACAGTTCGTGAACACATATATTTCCTTAACAAACGAACACAAACAAGGTCTCGTTCGTGTTAGTTCGGTTCGTTTGCAGCCCTACATATCCCTTTAAATTACCAAGAACTTACATTGAAGTACACCAGTGATGCTGAGTTGAGAACATTTTCATGAACGGAAATTGCAACCATGTTTTCTGGGCTATTACAAGAACCCTTTGATAATAAATTGTTCCCATAACTACCAGAAGTTACTTCACTATCAATTTGTGTAAATAACCCGTCGATACCAATAAGAATAGAGGTACTGCTCATAATAGGACCGTCAGTGATGGTGGCGTTTAAAGCGGCAATATCACCAAAAGTGATTTCTTTCGGGAATGATTGAAACTTTGAATCGAGTTTTATCACCGCTTCAGTAACCTTTTTGGTGATCGTCTCTTCAACTGCGGATATTATATCGTCTTCAAAATAATCAACTATTCTGATGATTAAACAAAAGCAATGAGCTCAATAAGATAAAGTTGATACAAGGTGTTAAAAACTAGAGGTGCCAATATCGTAAATAGTCCATGTGGCTTCAAAAGGGTAAAATAGTCATTTATAGAAGGCCCGAAAAGATACCCTTGATAAAGCCAAGATGCTCCTCCATCCAACTTTATGGAGATATAATCGACATAACATCCACAGTCTTGGGGAGATAGCCTAAGAGACCCTTGTTGGCTATATAAACGAAGAGTCATCCCGATTTCCATACCTTCAACCTTACGATATTAATTAATCATTAGCTTCCCACTAAGATAAGAAAAAAAACGGGCGGTGTAGATATAAGCTATGCAGTTAATGCAAATATGCAATTAAAAATCGGATATCGGTCAAGGACCAATATTTGAGATATCGGTTATCGTGGTGGGATATTGGTTACTTTAATATCATGCTGAATTTATATATAGCAATTTAACACTAACAATTCAGTATACTCTCCTACAATTAACAAATTAACCTTTTGCAACTTGCAAAACAATAACAACTGTAGCAAGTAGGAACCGATTAAGACTTAAAACACTAACATTTAACACTAACAATTAAGACTTAAAACACTACTAGCAGCAATAAGAAGAAAGACGAATGGAAGAACTAAGAAGAATGGTACTGATATCGGGAAAATCGGTGATATATCGGTCAATAACCCTGATAATATCGGTACTGATATTTTGACCAATCTTTGACACCGATATTTTACATGGGGACCGATAACCGAGCTTTGCTATTGGTGGGATTTACTGAGTATGATGATGATGATGATGATGGACCGATAACCGATATATCGGTGATATATCACCGATATTAACTGCATAGGATATAAGGGAAGCAACTGCACAAACAAATTATAACAACAAAAAAATCTCTCATAAAATACAAATTATACAACGTACTTTCACGTTTGTGTCGTGTTAGCAATTGTCCTTTTCTACATTTTTATCATTACAAGTTTTTGCCCATGTAACTTGTGTGATAACTTTTACAGCAAGTCCACATAACGACCCGAACGATACAAAGGTTTGCGTATTGGCCTAAATAGGACCAAAAAAAGCATCTTTCCATAAATCTTATATACAACAAGAAAGTAGAATGAAAAAAACATGGCAACTTTCCCTGGTCTCCATTATGTGGATAACATGAAACTCACATATCAATTCCATTCACACTTTTGTTACAACATTAATGTATATAATCATAAAAATATAATAAAAACCAATAACATATCCCAAAAAGCATAAATATCCAAGGTAAAAAACTTACCCAGTAAAATCTCACTCATAACAGAAACTGCTGGCAAGGTTTAAAAAGACGGAATCATGCCCCGAGGCAAAAGCCCGAGGCGGAATTAAAAAATAAATACAAAAATTATATATCGTACAAAATATAAAATACTAACTTATTTCATCATTAGATTCATCAAAAACACACATAAAAAAAGACATGCAATGTCTGTAATTGACACAAAATGTCAAAAACATCAAAATCAAAAATCAAAACCCCCTGAGGCACAACTTTTCTTAGCGCCTCAGCCTTATGAGGCGAACGTACAAAATAATCTCAGACTCGTTTTTTGGGCGCACGCCTCAGCCGTTTTTTTAAACCATGGTTACAGGTTATCGTCTGGGGAGGGAGGACGAGCTAAAACGTTTCTCTACCCCACAGGATACGTGGGATAAAAGGCTGCTCCCAACTTAGACCGCTCGCCTCAAAA
Source organism: Helianthus annuus (assembly GCF_002127325.2). Taxonomy (NCBI): domain Eukaryota; kingdom Viridiplantae; phylum Streptophyta; class Magnoliopsida; order Asterales; family Asteraceae; genus Helianthus; species Helianthus annuus. The sequence goes on along the minus strand of NC_035440.2, from coordinate 106,700,198 downwards.
ACCCTCTTTTTTACATGTAAAATATAGTGTAACACTAATCCATCTAACATAAAGCATGGCTAAGGCAATCAAAACAACAAGAAGACAAAAGGTACTAACATTACCCTACTGATAACAAAAGTTCTAGGTAAAAAGAGCAAACAAACAACTGAACAAGTAACTTTTTTCATTTTTTTAAATAAGCAATCCTAAGTAACTACAAATTTACAATAAAGTGGCCGGTAAACAGACAACAAGTTGCGCAACAACCCTTTCGAACAGGGGCGAAGTATAGAAGGGGCGGGAGGGGGCACCCGACCCCCGAACTTTTCGCTCAGCAGTGTTACACATGTAGTTTTCGTATAGAAATTTTTGGGTATATACATTTTCGACTCCCGGTTCTATTAGAAATTTTTGGGTATATACGTTTTCGACCCCCTCGGGTCAAGCATCGCCCCTGCTTTCGAACACAAAAAACCAATCCACTTGAAAACAAACAATGAATTGAAAAAAAAAAAAAAAAAGAATAACAATTACCTTAACAGAGGCAACCCCACTATCAGTAATCTCAAACAACCAAGTGCTATACTCATAACTCCAATCAAACCTCAACCCAGCAGTCGCACCAGAAGCAACAATAGTAACCCCTATCTCCCCAGGCTGAACAACCGATCTCGATACATTAACTTCATAAATCACAATATCCGATAGAACCATACGAACCTTACCCACAAGTGGGATTTGAACCTTTTGTTCTATTTCATTCAATTCAAGCGGAATCAGAGACGAAATCGCAGTGTTTATCAACAAATCTTTTGCAAACTCAATACCCTTTTGGGAAATACCAAAAGATATGAACCCTGAATCATCTGATTTGACGTGGGTAGGTGAGGAGATTAAGAATAAAAGGGTTGGAAAGATGATAAAGATTGTTGGATTCATGAGGTGAAATTGGGTTGGTGGATTGAAAATAGGATCCAATTCGAGTCAAATTGACATGTTTTGGTTGTTTAATTCGAGTGTTGTAGGGGAGCTGGAGTAAGTAGGAAGTGACGGTGGATGGATGATCGATAGAGGGTGATTACGTGATTGAGTGAAAGCGTGATTGGGAACAACTACGGTGTATAGTGTTTACCTACCCTTGTACGTATCATCGAGATCATATTGTTGACTTGATCATCATCACGTGTGACTATAGTCATCACATATACGTCTCGTATAAATTTTTACGTAGAGTATGTTGTGTTAAATTTAGTCTGACAACTTGTCTATACACTATAAATTTATGTCTTGTATACGCCACACATGAGTTGATTTTTCCAAATTTTAGTAGATTTTGGTTTGCATGTCATATGTGTCGTATAGCAGTACACGACACGTATCGTTATTGTTTCAAGTATTTCAAATTTTTTATACAATATTTATTGTTTTAACATGTTTTATAAAAAATTAACTAAACATTTTTTTTAATTTTTAAAAATATAAATATTGTTAAATTCGTTGGTTAATCGAAACCAAACTATCGTTTTTATGTAACCAACCAAATAAACAAACATTGTAAACAAATATTACAAATATAAACAACTCAAACTTTAAATGTAACACCTTAGACAAATCTCATATCGCCCATCGAAAGAAAAGATTCTTTGTTCATAAAGGATATCATACCTCTTAAATCACCAATGAGTTTTAGGCTTAATGCTAGTAGATAAGTTGAGAACTCCACAGTCAAATGTGCCCAGGTTGGAGTAGTATGAGAATGAGTGACCTCATGGGAAGTCTCCACTTGGGCAACTAAAAACAAATTCGTGAGCTCTTTATGGGCAAAGCGGACATTATCGGTGGTACGAGAGGTCGGATGTTACACTTAATATATAACATCATTTTGTACATACACAAAAGAAATATACAACTAAATGTAAAATACAAAAAAAAACAGACAACAACCGCGGTCATGGTGTGCCAAGATCAGGACCTATCGGGCTAGGAAACCGGATACTTTGGTGGTGGTGGTGGTGGTGGTGGAGGGTCGATACTAGCGGTACGTAACCTATCCAACTCGCAGTCAACCAGCCACATCAGTAGGTCCTCCAGCCAGTCGATTTGATGACCTAAAACTAACTAGCAGATAAGACACGAAGATATGTCTCTCGCTCAAGGACTAGAGGCACCTTCGGGCCTTCGCATTAGTTAACTTGAGCCTGGTATGGGACCTCAAAGCTTCTGATGGCGCCATCCTATGGTGCTTACTGACTGATGATGACCCACCGTAGTTGTAGTAGTAGTGAGCCCGAGCAAGATATTTGTAACATCTCGATTTTTCATCAGATTGAAATATTTTTTTAATATAAAAAGATTTATTTTCGTAATATTTAAAGAAGTATCAAGTGATCGAGAAATAAGCTTAATAATTTAATTATCAAAGCTTTAACCTAACTTAAATAGTTAAGGGTAATTTTATTGAGTCTATAATCTTTGAAGGTCAAAGACTCAAAGTGCTAATTACCAAATTTAGTGGTAAAAGGGATTTAAGTGGTAAAAAATGGGGAATTACAAGTAAAAATAACAAGAGGGAGAGGGGGTTGACACCAAGGAGGTCGAACCTCCTAGTTGATGTCACAAGATGGGAGAAAACCCCTAGATGGGTTCGATTTCACAGGTTACAGATAAATTAAGGCGATTAAAGCTCGTTTCTATCATCCTTTCTCGATTTCTATGGCCAATGGTAAGTAATTCTCTATGTTTTAATAGTAAAAACTCATGGGTTAGAGTTCTTGTGTTTTATGGTTCAATAAAACTACAATTCTTGGCTTTGATGTTTGATTTCTTGGGTGTAGAAACCTTAATTGATATTTTAGAAATATTGGATATAATTTGGAGTCATGAATTCATATTGCATGTAAAGGTTTAACAACTAAGTTTGACAAATTAATATGGTAGAATGGAAAACATGTATATTTGTTGAGCAAATCTGAATAGAAATTGTAAATCTAATACAATGGTGATTATATTGAAAGAATTTAAAATATGGTATTATTTGGGGATAATGAATAAAGTAGACATCCTTGAGGATGAATTGAGAGTACGAGAGTTTATATGAGTAAAAAATGGTGAATGGTAGTTTATGCTCACAAATTGTTTGATTAAATGGCTAAACTAAAATAAAATTGAAACTTTAAAAGGTTTGAAATGTTTACTTGATTAACATGATTTGATAATAGTCAAGATTAAATTAGTGGGCGTAAGTATATGACAAACCTAGTTGGTGAATTGGATTATATATAATATTTAAATGACACATGAGCTTATTATGACAAAGAACAAGTCGATCATCCAAATGGGTTAGTTGGGTAAATGAATTTATAGGGTTGGTTTAGAACCATAATTTATGAGTTATTGTTAATTGGTGAATTAGAGCATGATTCTATATCTTAATATGGTATAATTGACCCATAGTTTGTGGTTATACAAAATGGGTGATAACGGGTCAAACGTGCAGTGATAAACCAATTAACAACTTTGGGGTAAAAATAATGATTTAGAACACATGTTTAGAGATGGTGGATAAATACTTAGGTATTATGAGATGAATGCCCATGATACGTGTTCTAATGATTTGCAAACTTGATTTGTTGTCAAGTTAGGTGAGACAACATGTGGATGGTAACAGGTCAAATGGATGATAAAGCAACAACATTCCTACGGATGAAGGTAAGTGACGCAAATTGTATTTGATAAAACTAGTGGTTTGTAGCTAGTTTTATACGATGAGAATTATTACTACTATTATATGTATTCAGTACAGTTATACGAGTGATTGAATATTAATTGAGGTGTGGTGTTTGCTAACTAATTAATGTTGCAAGAAGCAAATTATAATTATGAAAGTGTTTTGGGCCCTATGGATTAAATAGACCTATTGTTGACTAGTAAACATTATGGTTAAGTTGGTTTGATACAATCTATCGAACGAAGTTTGAATTAACAATATCGTATGGTTTTGACGGTGTTTTGGGGGGTTTAAACCCATAAATATTTCCAGATTTTTACCGGTCTTCAAATATTCATAGTAAATCAACCGAATGTCCATTCGAGGCATATTATTTTATCAAAGGAAAGGTCTATGAGTCTACTTTATTCATAATTTTAGTTTGAAGTCAAATACTCACTATGAAAGGGGGAAAATGCTTAATTACTACAGCTGCGCAAACCGAAGTGAAAACAGATATTTTATAGCACTTACATAATCTTTGGGAATCTACAAAAAAAACCTAGTGGATGTGATTTTTTATGGTTGTAAACCTTAATCATAGTTGTTAATGGAGTGGGATTGGGTAAATTATTCTAAAAAGAAAGGGGGTTTGGGGATTAATAAGCTCAACGAGGTTAATGAAGCACTTCTTGCGAAATGGGGTTGGAGGTTTAGGGTGGAGAACCAAAGTTTATGGAGGAAGATGGTGAAAGCTTGTCATTTTAAAACCAATCAACGAGATTGTCTTCCTTTAAACGTAAAAATTCTGGGTTGTTGGAAAAACATAGCTTTTACGATATCGAAAATGAAACTAAATGGGAAAGGATTAAATTATTGGGTTAAGGGCAAGGTAGGGAATAGGGGGTATCCGTTTTTGGATAGACACTTGGATGGGCGATCAACTGCTCATGGTTAGATGGCCACATCTCTTTGGTCTAGAATTGTTTAAATCGTGCAAGGTAGCGGACAGGATCACAGCGGAACAGAGTAGTGGGAATGTTAACTGGAGTTGGGCTAGAGACCCGGAGTCGGAAGATGAGCTGAGAGAATGGAAAGATTGCCAAGGGTCTCTCAAGCTGGTGTTCTTTCCGAAGTATCAGTTTGATAACATAACATAATAATGAAAACGTTTACTCATATCCAACATGATAATTTGCATATAATGTTACTAACATACTAACAAGTGTAACCTATATGTCAAACCAAAGTTTAAGACAGTCGTGATTACCAATGTCGTCGAAACGACAATGTTGTAAAATATATTACTTAACAATACCACAAGAATATGGGTGACGCGTTACTCCTATAGCGCTATAATTGTTAAGGTATGCTAGCAAAGTTAATGAGCATATAGACACAAGTATACATAGCATGCGAGTTAACAAGAATAATACAAGTCTCATGTTTGAATAGATAGAGTGTGATGATAATAAGTTTAATTGTGTTTGCGTGATTTGTATAAAGTGTACATGTTGCACCCAAAGTGTAACAAATGGAAAATGGGATCGAGTATACTCATTGTTTGCAAGTGGTTTCCACAAATGTGAGATGATCGTCTTGAGAGGTTGAAGCACCAAATTATCCTAACAAGGATGAACAAGGTGTGTAAGTACAAGGATTTAGAAGTTGGAATGTAAATGATATTTGAATAAGAAATAATTAATAATAATAATAATAGATAAAATGCATAAAAATATTATCTTGACTAAACACTCACTTTGAACACTATTAATTTATGTGTATTTCGTGGGTACTATCTCACCCACTAGAAGTCCAAGTGTGAGGAATTTAGTCTAAGTAAATATTTATCTTTCCACACAACTTTTCACCATAAATTAGTTTGTGCCGTGGCTAGGTTTAATATTTATATATCTTTAGTACATAATAATAAATAATTGATTGACAATGATAATTAAATTGCAAGTCCAAATAAGTAAATAACAAAAATTAAAGGAGTTGGTAATTTTATATTATTTTAGTATGTAATTATAATTAATGAATTGGTAATAATGATCTAATTGTAAAACTAAATAAGTAAATGACAAAATTAAAAATATAAGTAATATGATTAGAAGAGTTAGTGGTTACTAGCATGATTAAAGAGTTAACATGGGTTAGTAATGTTAGACATGGTAATAATATGCTAGTTAATAATATTATCTAGGTTAGGCATGAATAATAATAATAATAATAATAATAATAATAATAATAATAATAATAATAATAATAATAATAATAATAGTAAGTTAGATAATATAATAGTAATTAGCAATGGATTAGTAATGTAATGACCATGTTATAGAGGTATGATAAATATCATTCATTGTATCCTTTTGTTACATCAAGAATCATCAACTTAGGTGATGATCTTGGTTGGTCATGTATAAAAATATAAATGGCATACAATAATGAAAGGTTGAAAGTTATTGGTCCTTATTTGGTGATGCACCATCTTTGTTTACCATGGCAAACATTTGGTGACATTTCATAAGGATTTCTTCAATATGGGAAAGTATGAAAACACAAAGAAAAACAAGAAGAAGAGGAGAAAGTGAAAGGAGATGGAACTCACTTTCAAGAGGGAAGAATTCTTTGAGAAATTGCAAAGAAAAGTGGTGGAATGAGTGGGTATTTATAGGAAAGAGATTAGGGTTTAAGGTGGTGAAAACAATATAGAAAGTTGAAAATTGGCACATTAATATATATATATTTTTTTTGTTTTTATTTGGGCCTAATGTCATGAGTTTGTCTGTTTTATGCATTTCTCTTTTGTTACTTGTATAAATTTGAGTTTCCAACATAATTTATATAAACATCGTATGACACAATAGTTGATTGATTGGGTCTCGGATATCGAAAACATAAGTCGGTTTTCGAATGGTTTAAACGTGTCTTGATGATTATATGAATAACACCTATTTTTGATTGAACAATTATTGAGACAGAAAAAAATAAACAAAATGAATTCCATTATGATCATAAGTCTCGGACTATAATGGTTGAATACGAAAACACAGAAACGAATAATACAATAATTGCGAAATGTTACAGTCTCCCCTAATTTAGGAAATTTCGTCCCGAAATTTGTTTAAGGGTTGACTTTTAGGAAGGAAATAAGAGGTGGTATTTTAATGGTTGGATGCGAGTAACAACTAGTTACAATATTTAAATAGAAAGAAGATTGTCGTGTAGTTCCTATGAAGTAATGCGCATGGAAGCGTAGGGATTGGAAACAAGTTAAATGTAACATGCAAATCAGGCTAACAATTCTTTTGGCTAAACTGAGGATTTATAGGGGTGTGAAATAACATGATTATTTTATTAGTTAAGTAAATTGATGCAAATAAACTATTTAACAAAAAATAAATAACTTGAATAAAACTAAACTAATACTATGATCGTTTTATAAGTTGGATGCTCTCAGGTAAATTTTGAACTTTTCAAGTAACAGACTTCTTCATGAGTAAATTTTAATCGAATAAACATGTATACCCGTATGAAACACATTTTTACAAGCACGACATCTGAAAGACTGAAACTACCAAAACTCTTCCCATTATCATCCCTAGATAGCTCGAGCACGCAACAAACTGAACGCTCAATGGTTTAAGCGCCTGCCTACATCTTATGCAAGTTCTATTTTTCATCTTTAACAAGTATGCACATCGAACCCGATGTTACCTTATCTACATCTTAGTGAGTATGCACCTCAACCCATATACACAGACATGAAAGTATCATAATTGTATAACCATAACTGTTATAATCTTTCTCAAAGCAACTCAAAAGTAGATCACACTATAACATACAATACTTCAAAAGACAACAATTTCTCAAACTTCAATATCCTAAGTTACTTGCACAACCAAATCGAACAGGATCCATGGTGGTTTTTGCCGGTGTAACTACAGCTTTTGTGTACAAACATAAAATATTCGCTACAAAACACAATCTAACACTCGTGATATGAATCCCATGATGGTGGAAATGGGACCGAAGAATAATAATTGCCGCCCAAAACAACCATAATGAATCAGGGATTCAACAGCGCGCCCACTAGCCGCCCAAACGTGAGCCAATGGTAAGATCAGCTCATTGATTTTTCACTGTCATGACTCATGACCAAACTTATCTGCACTGAATCCATCATCATAGAAAGTAATCTGGTGGCGGTTTTTTAGCTGGAGCCCCTCTTGATTCCTGCATTTTAATATTACCAAATGAGTAAACTGCTGTCGGTTGGCAGGTTGAAATGTTCAACCCGAACCGACACCTATTTTTAAATGAGTCATACAAGTTGACGATTTATAAGCGAGTTGTTGGGTTTTAAGCGGGTTATCGATAACATGTTTAATGATGAATATGAGTGACAAAGTAAATTATATAATGTGTCAAAACTAACATTACTATGACTAACCATGCAAAATAGAAACGGAAAAAACAAAAACAAAAATATAAAAGTTTTTTTTAAATAGTTCAATAGGTTAACGGGTCAACCCGAACCCGGTCTGTTTTTATACGGGTCAACCCAAACCGGACCCGTTCTTTTAAACGGGTCGTGTTAGTTGACCAAAGCCTTTTTTTCGTGTCAGGTTCAGGTCGGGCTGGCAGGTCGTATCAAGAATTGCCGCTGCGATTGACACTAGTCCCTATTTCTAGAAATCGTTCGGTTGAGTCCCAAGCCATTCTAATTCACATCAATGTACCCCCCTCCGGGTCAACCCGAACCGGACCCGTTCTTTTAAACGGGTCGTGTTAATTGACCAAAGCCTGTTTTTTTCGTGTCAGGTTCAGGTCGGGTTGGCGGGTCGTGTCTAGAATTGCCGCTGCGATCGACACTAGTCCCTATTTCTAAAAATCGTTAGGTTGAGTCCCCAGCCATTCTAATTCACATCAATGTACCCCCTCCGTCCGGTCAACGTTTGTTTGACTATTACCCAAATTGCAATTTATAAAGCAGAAATGGGTCTTAATAACAAACCTGTGGAGCTGCTTTAAATACTCGAAACTGTTTATTAAGATTCTCATCAAGCTCCAGAATGGCAGCTACATTACCACACCTGAAGCATATATTTATATAAAAAAAAAAAAAACTTTATTAGCAGAAGCGGTGGTTTCAACCCATTTACTTATGAAGCACATTCAGGTTGTCTTTTATCTCAAACAGTCCAAATGAAAAAGAGGGTTTGCATAAAATACCAACCCACCTTTTCACTTGCCCCGTTTTAATCATTGTACTTTTTGTACACAAAAATCAGCTGTCAAAGATAACACTTTTGACATAAACGTGTAGGATATATAGAAGAGAAGAATGCCATTTTCGTCCCTGAGGTTTGGCTACTTTTGCGACTTTTGTCCAGAGGTTTGCCTATTCGCATCCGGATCCAAAAGGTTTGAAATCTTACCATTTTCATCCTGCTCGTTAACTCCATCCATTTTTCTCCGTTAAGTCAGGGGTATTTTCTTCCTTTTTGCTAACTTAAAGGGCACTTCGGTCTTTTTCACTTTATGTAAAAAGACTGAATTGCCCTTTTAAGTTAACAAAAAAAAAGACGAAAAAATACCCCCGACTTAATGGAGAAAAACTGGATGGAGTTAACGAGCCGGATGAAAATGGCAAGATTTCAAACCTTTTGGATCTATATGCGAAAAAACAAACCTTTGGACGAAAGTCGCAAAAGTGGTCAAACCTCAGGGACGTAAATGACATTTTACTCTATATAGAATGTTAAATGTTGTATAGAATGTTAAAATGTCAAATACTGATTACAAAATTCTCAAACGGTACCCAAAACCAATATTTTTAAACGGCTCAGGTGTACAGAAACGAAAGATTGAACATGTTGAAAGTACAATGACTAAAACGAGACCAAAAATAACAATTTAAATTGTAGCGAAACGATTTGATTAAGAAAAACTGAAAAACGATTACTACTAAAACAAAAACGAGAGTAATACATAAGAATTCAAAAATTCACCTGTAACAGTAATTTGGGGCGGACCAGACTGTCACTATCTGGTTATTGAACATCCATTTAAAACCTTCCATTACCAATTGGTGTGCGCGACAAATATAATCGATATTATTAGTGTGATTAAAAGAGGTTACAACACTGCCACCGAACAAGAAACCAGCACCACGTGGACTCAAACCCCAGCCGTCCACAATGTCCTCGGGATCAGACCACAAAAGATCACACATGGCACCATCATGGGGTACTTCTTGTTTTCGGTCAATTGTCCGAATCTGGAAAATTGTTGTTTTTGTTATTAATAAATAGATTATTTCATATAATATCATTCTACACAACTACAAGTAAAAATTTCATCTACGTCCTAAATTTCATAATATCGGACTTACCCTTTTAAAACACTCCCATTCCATAGTAGATAATTTATATATGTTACATAACATAACAGTTTATTTAACTGAATAAACAAAATGGAAAAAAACATTATTAGCTCGATTCATTTGAACGAATAATGTACTGTTTGTTTATTCAGTGAAGCAGACTGTTACAAGTATTTTGTATTTTATCTAGAGTAAAATGCCATTTTCGTCCCTGGGGTTTGGCCAGTTTTGACACACTTTCGGGCGGCCGAAGGTTTGCCTATTCGCATCTGGATCCAAAAGGTTTAAAATCTTGCCATTTTCATCCAGCTCGTTAACTCTATTCATTTTTCTCCGTTAAGTTAGGGGCATTTCCGTTTTTTTGCTAACTTAAAGGGCAATTCGGGTTTTTTCACTTCATGTTAAAAGACCGAATACCCCTGAAAAGGACCGAATTGCCATTTAGGTTAACAAAAAAGAAGAAAATACCCGACTTGCCGGATGAAAATGGCCAGATTTCAAACCTTCTGGATCCAGACGCGAATAAGCTAACCTATGGACGAAAGTCACAAACCTGGCCAAACCCCAAGGACAAAAATGGCATTTTACTCCTTTTATCTATCATGGAATGGGTAAAGTAAATACGCTATTTTAGTGTTCCGAAAGGGTAAATATGAAACACACACACACATATATGAAACTCTGAACTTAAATTAAAGGACTTAAAACAAAATGTTTCAAAGGATACAGAACTAGTTTCTTCAAACCTGATCTAATGTGTTGATGTTAGGAGAGAGACCGCCATGAACTGAAAATATTTTGTTCTCAATGAGAGCAGACAAACTGTAAAAATGTCAAAATTCAGGTAATGCAAGTGAGAGTTCGCAAGTTGTGACACCTGACAATACGTTTAAACACAACATTTGATGGTAAAAAAGATAATACGCTACTGCAGTAGGCTAGTGGTGGCAAAATTACTCATTTTTGTGAAAAATGGTAAGTTCGGTATCTTATTTATAATATATCGGAAAGCAATTGAAAGAAATTAGCAAACCTTAGGTAATCAAATATATCGGTACAATATCTCCAAACATTTACAGAACCATACTTCCTCAGGCACTCATCATAGAATCCATATACCTAGCACACGAAATAGAAATAAGCTCTCAAAAATCATTATATTAAATTATATATTATTTACAATAGAAACCTGCGTTATCTGACGGCTCTCATGGTTCCCCCTAATCAATGTGATCCGATCAGGATACCTCACCTGATTACAGCAATGCGTCATTAGAGAACACATATAAGAAAAGAGAAAAAAACATACAGTTTTGAAATAATAATTGCAATCATATAGTAATAGTATAAATAGATCAGTACTGAAACGTTGCTCCCCTACTAATATTAACTAACTCAAATATTAAATAAGGGTTTTTATAACAATGGCCAACATATACCATTTTATTAAATCATGAAAATAATATTAATACTAATAATCAAACATAATCTAATCTCCAATCATCGCCAGCCCCGTTTAACATTTTTCTTTCTTTTTATATAAGAATAATAAAAAGGCATTCTATTATAAAAATATATAGTGTATGTGATGTCACAAAATTTTGTAATACTAATATGACTGTTCTAGACTTGCACAAACTGAGAACATATTGAGTGAGTGCCAAAAAAATAAAACTTAATAAAAAAAGGCAAATTGGATTTTAATAATCCCACATTTTCTCAGTTGGCCAATAATAATCCCAACCGAGAATATTCTTACCACCAGTCCCTACTTTCTAACTATTATTTTCAATGAACCCCCGTTAAAAAAACTTAACCCACTTAGTTTTTTTGCTGACGTGGACATATGAGGTAGAAAAAATATATATTTTTTATGTCCACGTCAGCAAAAAAATATTATTTTTTCCACCTCATATGTCCATGTCAGCAAAAAAACTAACTGGATTAAGTTTTTAACAGGGGTCTATTGAAAAAAAAAATAGTTAGAAAGTAGGAACTGGTGGTAAGAATATTCTCAGTTGGGATTATTATGAAAAATAATAACTAGCCTACAACAAATGATTAGATAACTAACAAAAAAAATACACAAAAGTACAACAAATGATTAGATAACATACATCTTTATACTATGTAAGTATGTAACAAGAATCTTAAATTCTATATTACAATATATGCTCATTTTGTATCAACAAAATTTATTAACATACAAAAGTTACCTTTAGGGCAAGTAAAAGCAAAAAGGTCTCTACAGAGTAGAACCCTCTATCCACAAAATCTCCAAGAAACAAGTAGTTTGTCTTTGGGCATTCACCGCCTACTTTAAATAGTTCTTTCATGTCATAAAACTGTCCATGAATGTCGCCGCATATCTATACAGCAGAAAAAAGAACGCCAAGAATTACAAAATTAAACTTACTAAAAGGTACCATGAGAGAGAAAATTTAAATAAGCAAAAGGCTTACACAAGAGATAATAGCACAATCAATTGATTCAACCATACAAATCAATTCACCAACCCGTAACCTGACCTGATGATACCTGGACCCGATGACTGAACAACCTGAACCTGTCTAACTATTAACTAAACAAACATACGATCTACCTGAAACCTGATTGATAAACCCGAAGAACGCCCCTACTTTTTAGCGTTTGGGTGAAGAAAAGTGCTTCTTCATGTCTGCTCATTTTAGAGTGAAATAAGTTTTTCCCAAAAGGCATTTTGAGATTTCTTATCTCTAAATCATTATCCTTGATGAACTCATAATTACAAGTTCACCTTGAGGGTAACATAACCTGTTTTCAATAAGCCGATTATCTGCTTCTACTTAAAAGCATGTTTTCTTCAAATAAGCAAAATCCCGAACAACCCCCTATGAAGGCAAATGATATACATCTTCCCAATCCCGACCAATTCAGATTAGAGGTCTTAACCATTCAGACTCGGTATAATGCTTAACCATTCAGAGGCAAATGTCTGAATCATTCAGACATCTGCTAGCGAAACAAACAGTCTGAACCATTAAGTGCTGAACCAGTAAGAGGTATGAACCATTAAGAGCCTCATTAAGAGGTAAACAAACAGCCACTAAGGTTTACAACTTTAGAAACAAGAAACATCAATTTAGGCAACCTGCCATATTAACTGATTTTTTGAGTATCAGAGTCGGCCAGCTACCCTATCAAGTCCCAATCGATACTCAAACAAACGTAAACTTATGGCTAACTCCCACAATATTATTAGACCAAGAAAACTACTCAAAAAACTCGATTACAATCCACCATAGTTGTTAATGGCGAATAGCAACAAATAGCGATAAGGTACCTATATGCTACATAGCGATAAATAGCGGCCATTATTTTATAAACAGCGATACACTAGAAAAAAATTTTAAAATTTAAAAAAATATTATATGTATACTTAATCAAAATACCCTGGTATATACGTTATTGGGTTAAGTTATTCTACAAATAACCCAAAACCTAAACCCAGTACAGCACCACCCAAAACCTAAACACCCACCCCACCCAAAAACCTAGCCCCCCCCCCCCCCCAAAAAAAAAAAAAAAAAAAAAACCTAAACACCCAGCACCACCCAAAAACCGTTTAGGTTTTTTTTTTTTTTTTGTGTAGTGGGTTTATTTTTAGGAGCCTTTGTATATGATCCTAATCCATACGCTATAGATGTATATTTAAGAAAAACCTAAAATCCAGCTATTTTATAGCTATATATAATTGCTATTTATATTAAAAAAAATTAAAGGCCGCTATCTATCGCTATATTTATATACACCACACTATTCACTATAGCGATTGCTATTGACAACTATGCAATCCATAATACCCTAACTTGGTCTTTGTAATCTAACTCACACTCGTTAGGCTACAACTATGATTGCTAATTAATCCACATGTTATAATCCTCCTAGCACAATACTTAGCCCTCCCATATTAACCTACAAACTATAGTACAACAAATTACCATTTCTCAATACTACACTATATGATATAAACACATGGTTCCAGCTAATAAAACCCTAACAATCAGTAGCAAGTAAGAAAACGCATAGACTGGAAAACAAAGAAAGAAAGAAAAATATTATTATTATTAGAGGTTAAAAAAGGAAGGAAAAGTAAAGGTACAGTGACAGGAGCATCGACTCGTTGAACGTTGCTTTCTTCTACAAGAATCTCCATAGCTTTCAAGCATAGAGCCTTCACTTCAGACTCTTTGAGTGGCTCGCAGTTCTTCAACTGCTCGATTTGCCGGTCTAGGTCTGACATACATATGATACCTCCTTTCCTTTTTTTACCAAAAGCCTCCGATCGGCTACTCCGGTCCTCAAATTTGTGTGCTCTCCGATTTTTGTGACTTTTATTATCTATCGCCTCATGATTTTGTTGGAACTATACGCTCCAGCTATAAACTCATGATTTTTTTTTAATATAACTTTTTTTTTTTTTTTGAGAAAAATGCCCGGATAGTCCCTCTTTTTTTCACCTATAGTCCTCAACTTTCTAAAATTACCTGAATAGTCCCCAACTTTTATTTTTTGTTCCCGGATAGTCCCTGGATCTAACTTCAGTTTGTTTTCTCTGTTAAGAGGGTGTGAAATGACAAAAATACCCTTTCCTTAAAAGGCCAAACCATAGGGACTATCCGGGCATCTTCTTCATATTTATTTATAAAACCCTTCTTCCTCTTCTCTGTGTTTTTCCGGCGAACAAGACCCACTTCACCTCACCCTATTTCACCTCCGATTACCCCATCATTAATCACCGCCGGCGACCACCTCTCCACTGTCAACCCTTCGATCGATCACCACCATTATCATTTAAGAAGTAGTTGTTCTTGTTTATGACTAATTTCATTGACCATTTCATGAACTTTTCTTTACTTTTCCTTAACCTCATACTTTTTTTTGAATGGCACACAATGACATCTTCAAAAACTTGCCAGTGAGATAAGATTCCCTTTAAGGAATATACCTTACATTTGAAGATCAAAATTAGATCCTTCAACTTGAGGTGTATACCTTACATAAGGAATGTGTATGATATCATCTTGAGATATAAGATGTTGGCAGGTCGCTTGGTCACGTGCAGGCTCTCTAACTTGGCCCAAACTCCTTCTGTGGAAATTTCCTTTGACACCTCGTAGGATACTCGATCCTCAAGACTCACAATGGGAGTATTATGTGCTTTTTAGTAATGTCTTTTTTCTTCTCATATAGGTTTAAGGGTAAATTTACTTCACCTGCAAGAGCTTCCAAAATTCCCCTTGCACCAACAGTGCCCTCATTTTCATCCTCCATTACCTAAAATGGTTTTTCTTGTCGAATTTCTCCAAATTGAATTTTGCAAAAATCTTCCTTTAAACCGATTGTGTGGGTTCGTCTTCTTTGAATCAAATTGTAAAATCAACAGATTCTAAAAAAACTGAGATGAACAATAAATGACAACTTAATTGCTACCGACCCCCCTCAGTACATATCCTTAACTTTTACGGTTTGTGTTTGACTTAATCAATATATGCGGCTTCCACCATGGTGGTGATCGATCGGAGGTGATGAAGATTGCGGGGGTGGTGATGATGGTAGAAGTGGTCGTTGTGGCAGAGGTAGTTGTGACGATGGTGGTGGTGGTCGGTGGTGATGGCTGCGGTGGAGGTGATGGTGGTACCAGGAAGAAAGAGTAGGGAGAGAGAGAGAGAGGAAAAACTGGTGATGGTGATTCGGTAGGAGAGAAGAAAAGGAGAAAGGGAAAGGGGTTGGGGTGGGTAAAAGGTTAGGTTTTTTTTATTAATTATTAAGGGTATTTTTGTAATTTCACACCCACTTAACAAATAAAACAAACTGAAGTTAGACACAGGGACTATCCAGGAACAAAAAATGAAAAATTGGGGACTATTCAGGTAATTTTAGAAAGTTGGGGACTATACGTGAAAAAAGACGAAACCACAGGGACTATCCGGGCATTTTTCTCCTTTTTTTTTAAATAAACTTCATTAAAACAACCTCCGACCCAAACGGGCAAAAGCTAACAAAAACAACACACCCGACCCAAACGGGCAAAGGGCCAAATTACGACATAAACATAGGATATTTACACCATTATTTCCAACTAATATATTTACATGACGATCAATTCTTTAGCCATCCAAAACCTCTCGACTTAATCTCTATCAAGATCTCTTCCGGGCTTCTCTAGATCTGATTGAAAACCAAATCGTTCCGGCTTTTCCAAATATACTAACACGAGATGATGACCAACCCACTAATAATCTTCTTCATCTTATTCCCACCCTGTATATAACTTTGAGTATCCATTAAATCTTTGAATTCGAAAGCTGTAACACCCCGAAAACCACGTTAATACTAAAAGACAGGTAAAGTAGCGTTAGTAGTAAAAATGAACCCGGTAAATATTAGGATTTAAATAAATAAACCTAATATTAAATAAAAATTGAACAAAGGCTTTTGAGGAAATAAAGTTTATAAAAGGCCTGAGTTAACAAGACTTAAAATAAAGTGAGTCGTAATTTCCTCGAACCCACTAAGTTAACTAGAAATGTTTAACCTAGTTAATAAGTGGGAATATTGTTAGAAATAAGTAGGTTGTGGCCTACTTAATAACTAACCAAGCAAGAGGGGCCAAATTTGGATAACTTGAAAGTTAAGTTACAAAAATAAAATTTAAAACAAAACACACACTTAGTGTGTGTTCTGTTCACCTCAGGAAGCTCTCATGGAGCTCAAACCCTATTCTATCAAAACCATCAAATTAAGGGCTAAACGAAGCTCAAATTCACAATTGAACGTGAATTAATGATCACTCAAGCTAGGGGATCATAAGGTATGTAAAATTTTGATAATTTGTTAAGTTGTGAAATTTGATGAATATCATAACCCGCGAATTATGGATGAATTATCGAAGTTATGGCTGAATTGTGATGTACACTTGCTTAGGAACAAAACTCTAAGTGAAAATTATACATATATTGCCATGAATTGAATGTTTATATGAATTACCACACTAGAATAAGTGGGTTTAATTCATATTAAGAAATTGATGATATAATTGTGTTTAGAATCATCATACATGATAGTAATAAGGAAATACTTGAACAAATTGTGTGTTTGAGTACATGATCATACTTGCTAAGAAATGGGTTTTGTATGATAAAATGAAAATGATGATAAATTCATGTTAAAATGATGTTTGATATCATCATGTGTTAATTGAATGAATTACGATTACAAGAACTTGGTTAATAAGTGGTTAAAACGGTAGCATAAGAATGATGCTTACCGGATAATTAACCAAGTAATTAAACGAGTAGTTGAGCTACATCGTGTAATTACTTACGTTAATAGGCAGTTGACTTTAAAAAGTCAAACTGACAATTAATATGATCGAATGATAATTTCGACATAAAATCGTAGGATGGAATAGTCGTGATTGATTATGACTAATTTAACCATCTTACGAATTACAATGATAGTTTAACGCTTAACAAGCTAGGTGGAAGCTTGGGAAGGAAGCGGGTCAAACAAACTGAGTATGAAGGAAAAAAGCATAATTTGGATGCAAGGTAAGTAAAGCTTACACCTTTTATTGAATACCTATTTGTTTTGTAGGTTATGAATAATATAAAGTCATGGTTGAATTATGATGTTCAGACGCGACATGATACAGGTCGGAACAAGAGACAATAATAATAAACCATGTTTAATGGTTAAAAAAGAATAATACGATTATTCGGTCATACAATGATGAATATACAATGAGTTTTGAATGGTTACCTTATAGGGTAAACCAAAATAAATAATAAGGGTAAAACGGTAATTCGGTCACGCGTTGACGATAATCGTTAGTGTTTGAAAGACACCTTATGGCATAAGCCATGATGGGTCAAAAAGAAATTAAGAAATAAATTATAAGTAATATGAACGTACAGTGTAAACCGGAGCGAGTCATGTAGATGAGATGGTAATAAATATCATCATGCAAAGATAAACGGCCATTTGGACCAAACGGGTCAAAAGGTGAAAATATCACCCTTTGACAATATCGACTAATGATTATTTGTCGAGTTATATGCTTATAGGAGTAAATATCGAATGGATATTTGCATCGCTATTAATTAGTGGTTATTAAAGCAAAGTATTAAAACGGATCTATACTTTGATCTGAGCCAGGTATGTGTAATTAAGATTATAGCAAAGATGTGCGATTTTGGTCAAATATGTTGTTGAAAGTCCTTTGTCGTAAAAGAAGGGCTAAAGTTGATCAAAACGCCCTTGATCGATAAACCAAGCAAACGACCCTTACGGGTTGTTTAGAAATAAGCATTTCGATCAAGTAAATCATTAGGCTAAGTATAAAAGCGAAAGGCATAATCCTTGTGAATCAAATGCCTTGAAATGAGTCCTTTCCGTAAAAAGATAAACCGAGAGGTAGAACTCGGAATAAATAGTTTATCACATTAAATCCACCATAATTATAGTTGTGGTGGAAGACCATTTGATAAGAAATGTGGAAATGTGATGATAGAAAAGAATGAGCGTAATGTTATGCTTAAAAGTGCTTAAATACCCTTAATGGGTCAAAATAAGCATATAAGCAAAAACGGTTAAGAATGCATAAAAACCCGTGATTTGAACCTTGTATTATAAGAAATAATAATAACATGAAGTTCAGGAGAATTTGAATGTAACAAACACGTTTGTTTGATAAAATCATGAACGGGTCAAAACTTTTTAATTGATTATTAAGCCGAAGGCTTGAAAATTTAGAAAATTGTTAATCCAGATGTCGGATTTTAACTCCATGTGATAGAGAATCAATTTACAATCAACGAAGAACCGAACACGATCAAGAATTCAAGCTTCCGCGTTATGTTTCGTCCTCATGTTTTAAACGGCGAATATATATACAAGGTGTTGAATATTTTATTTCTTAAAATATTTTAACAAACTCGTATTTTCAAGTGTATGTATAATCGTAAATACACTATTATAATCGAAATCTATATGATAATCGTATAAATTACGTAAGGGTCTTACAAGTTGGTATCAGAGCTCAAGTTTAAAGAGTAAAGTGTTCGATTCGAGACTTGATCGCATAATCCGGTAAGTTATTATGTATATTAACGGTCTAGTATGATTAAGTGTTGAAAACAACACATAAGGTTATCGTGAAACACACGTTACCCCAAATAAAGTGATAAGAGACCGATATAGTTGACGAATTACGTGTGTTAACACGTATCGTAAAAAGCCTTGTATTATAGTACGGGTGCTTATTAATGTCAACATTACTAATCTTTGTAAATGTATTAGTTGAAGGACCCTCGCATCTGAAAATGACGAGAGTTTAAGGATCTATCGATACGATGAAGAAATGATCTCGAATGAGAGATCGAACAACAAGGAGAGTTTATCAGGGCAAGTATTTACAAGGTAAACGTCTTAAACTTATAGTGCAAATGGTAATATGCAACAATTACATAGTGAATGACAGTTGCATATAGAATATTAAACTTGGGAAACCTGGATAGGTTACCTATCCAGGATGATGTTTCCAAGAGAAATTCAGTAGAGATACGAATTATTCACAAATTGTGAATAATAAGACAATAACAGAATTCAGTTTATACAGAAACTTGGATGAGAGTAATCAATCATCCAAGTAAGTATTCTCAATATAAATCCTATTGAGAAAAGTAATGATCAAATCAACGAATGTGATTGTATAAATGTTTATGAAAAGGGACATTTTATATGTTCAAGGATAAAACAAGTAAAACTAATGATTGTTAACTGACAATTAAATAAAATTTTACCAAATGAAATCATAAATATGGAAATAAATTAAGGAGTTACTTACATGGGACGTGATGTGGTAATTATAATAAGGTCACGTGACCATGTGTTGATCGCTTACTCTGGCCAAGTAAGTAGTGAACACATGATACCATGAGCTTCTTATAATGAGCGCATTTATGTCCGATGCAGTAAGGTCGAGACGAATGAAAAGTTAAAGGATTCTTAGGGTCAAGAAATCTTATGGGCATACTCGTATAAATGGTTTTCGTGGGAACCATAAAAACGATGTATGGCGCACATAGAAATAAATGACCCAAGGAAATTCGTGACATAAGTCATTTTGGACGAAAGAGCCATGGTTGACAAAATGGGCATTGTAAAACCAAAGTATAAATGACCCGCGAGGTCATAGAAACGAAGGTATTGCCCACACAGAAAAATGATAAAAGTCGTTGACTTTGGTCATAGTAAAGAAATGGTGATGATGATAATCATCATTCAGAATTGATAAGGCCGTCAAGGATGGTCAAAATAAAGAATAAAAGTTTGGTCGAATAAAAGCGATGGAGGAATTGAAAGCTTTTAACAAAAAAGCTCACTTGTGGGTGTCTAAAATCCCACCTCTACACTGGACAAGGTCCCATTTCTCTGGTATATACAATTATGCACTTATGGTATACACTTATGGTTTGATCTCAACAGTTATGCACTTATGGTTTGATCTTAACATGTAGGGCATTAAGTGACATGTTACTCAATAACTTGTGTGAAACCTTCAATGGCAAGATAGTGGAAGGAAGGGACAAGCCTCTCATTGCTGCTCTTGAGTATATTAGGGAGTACCCTAATGAGGAGGATTGTGACAGTGTTGAGAGTTATAGAAAAGACTGAAGGTCTTATCACACCTTGGGCACAAGAACACCTTCAAACAATTAAGAAAGATGCAGCCTTTTATCATGTGCAGTGGGATGGAGGGGATCAGTATGGGGTGAGTGGTAAACCTGGACACACATGGGTGGTGGACTTGGTCAAAAAGACTTGTGCTTGTAGAGACTAGGAAATCATAGGTATATTATTAACTGTTTGTGACTGTCTTTTATCATGTGTAGTGCTTAATGTAAACTGATTGTTCATCATTGTGACAGGCATGCCCTGCAGACATGCAGTGGCTGCAATGTGGTTCATGGCTACTAATGGTCAAAGAGTTGGTGCTTTGGAAAGCTGGTTTGATCCAATCTACACAATGGGCAAGTGGAAAGAGGTGTATGTTTTCAAGATAAACCTTATAAATGGCAGAGCTCTATGGCCGAAGAGTGATGTTCCTATTAAGATAACACCACCAAAACATCACAAAACAAGTGGGTCGGCCAAAGAAGGTTAGGAAAAGGTCAGCTGTTGAGATGGAGGATGAAAGCTCAAGCAAGAAGAAGGGCAGGTTATCAAAGAAGAATACCAAGGGTGTATGTGGAAAATGTGGGAACACCAGACACAATCAAAGGACTTGCAAGGGGCAAGGTGAAAAAAGGAAGGACTAGATCTGTTGGCAGGGGTTTAACTTTTGACTTTTGGTTTGTTATGGTCTGACTTAGCATTTTATGGGATATGTATTAACTCTAGATGTTTGGAACGTGTTTAAAACATGTATGTTATAACTTACTTATCTATGCCAATATGGCATTTTTTGTGCTAGATGTCTATGTTTGCTTGTCTTGTTTGTTTGCAATTTGCAGCAATTGAATGGGTCAAAACATGTTATTTTGGTCAAATTGTATTGACCTTGTGTTTGATGTCTATGGCTTATGTGTTGTTTGCCATTTACAGCAATTGAATGGGTCAAAACAGGTTATTTTTGTCAAATTGTATTGACATTGTGTTTGATGTCTACTGCAATATGGTTCATGTCAAATTGTATTGACATTGTGTTTGGTCAAATTGTATTGCCGTTTGTCTTGTTTGTTTGCAATTTGCAGCAATTGAATGGGTCAAAACAGGTTATTTTGGTCAAATTGTATTGACCTTGTGTTTGATGTCTATGGCTTACGTGTTGTTTGCCATTTACAGCAATTGAATGGGTCAAAACAGGGACTGCAGAGGAAGTTGATAGTGTATTGACATTTGCAGCAACAGGAAAGATAATATTTGCCGAAGCGAAACTGCATTACATTGGTCTTTTATCATGTGCCGAAGCCAAAGGTACTACATTACATTCATTATATTGGTCTTTTGAAATTTGCCGAAGCGAAATTGCATTACAAGGGTCTTTTGAAAATGTGCCAATCACAAATTACCACATTTTAGTACACATCAAAACTGCATTATAATCATCATATCAAAAACCTGCATTACACTACTTACATATCACATTTTAATACATAAACTACTTGCATTAAACTGCATTACATCAACACTACTACATTGCATATAGACTGCTTGGAATGGGATCAAATACAAACACTTAAGTTTGTAAGAACCGTAAGAACCAACACATAATTCACAAGTGTCCATCAATAAACAATTAGTTTAGGGGTAATTTAGACCTTTTGACCATATTTATTTATAACTAATTAAAAATAATTACAAAAAATATAATCAGCACAACACTATATAATTAGCATAACATCCTTAATCGTTTTTCATTATCAGCACATCGTCCTCAATCGTTCTCCATTATCAACATAAACGATATTAGCACAACATCCTCAATCGTTCTCTATTATCAGCACACCAGATGTGCTGATTATATCTACCTTTGGTGTTTGTTTGTATTATTTTGTAATTAACACATAATCAACACGTTATCAGCACAATTATAAAACACCTTTTGTTAACTTTTTTAAAAATCACTTTTATAAATACAAAAAAAGTATAGCAATATGGTACTCATATTAAAGATAAAAAAATACTTGATTTTATGATATATTTTTTTAAAAAAAAATAATGAAGTTTATAAAAGTTATTTTAATTTAAAAACTCTTGGTGGAATTTGTATTTAATGGAAAATGGTCAAATGACTAGCAATTTTACAAAAGTACCCCTAATTTGTTAGTAGTAATTTTTAATTATAAGGGTTTTATTTATAATCAATATCAACCTTTGATTTAAATTATCAATGGTTCAGATCTGTTCTTACGGTTCTTATAATAAGCACTGTTTGTACAGGATCTCAACCCTAGACTGCTTTGCATTACATAGACAAATACACGATGAAGCAAAACCAACTCAAAAAGAGAATCTTTTCCAGCTTCATTGTCTCAGATTTAAGTTCTTTCACCTTCTCCTCTAACATGTTCCTGTTTCGTAGCAGACCTGGGATGATGTTCACACATGAATGGCAATTGGATTGATCTACCCATCCTATGAATCGACATGTCGATCCTTGATCAAGACACCCATAAAAACGGCGACTTTGGTTCCTATCTGTCCAAGAGGTGAAGATAACAACTTCTTTTCCACAATCGCAGAACACCATCTTCGTTTACGAGCAGTTGATTTATGTTCGAAACCCTAATTTTGGGTCAGCCGCCGTAGAGAGAGTTGCAGGTTGGGAGGCTTGAATAAACCCTAATTAGGTATTTGGAGGATAAATGAAGGTTTTTAAATGGTGGGGTAGTTGGGTTGTTGAATGAACATAAATGCCCTCACGTGCTCTGCACGTGATTAAAATTAACTTGATTTTCTAACTGGGTTTGAGATAAAGGACGAAAGATGTAACAAGTTTTCAAAATAAAAGATTGTGTCTGTAATTATTAAAGGTAAAGGTCATCCATTGCAACTAGCTACAAACATAAAGGACGAAAAGTGTAATTTACCCAAAAAAAATATTATTTTTCTTGTATAGTAACATGCTTGAATATGTTATATATTTCCTAAAGAAATACGTAAAGCACGCATTCACCTTAAGGGCACAATAACTTCAGAAGATTAGGGCTACCCACATTGTTGCCTTGGTGAGTTGTTAGGCACGCATTCACTCGTTCCGTTTGAAATTGCCGAACTAACATTTAAAAGGGATCAAGGAATCACGTAGTGGACGATGGTCTCTTGACCTTTTCTATAAAAACCGACCAATGCTTGGTCCCCCATTAAGGCCGCATGCCCGAATCAATTAATAACGTTGATCACGAATTTGATCTAAAACCGATAGTGAAACTGGTGTGAGTTTGAAATCGTTTTGAGAATATATCACTTGAAACCTATTATCACTGAACAAAATAAAAAAAAAAAAAAAAAAAAAAAAAAAAAAAAACGGTTTCTAATCTGAACCAGTTTGAACTGATCCGATTTTGACTTGATCTGAACCGGTTATAAAACCCAACCTGGTTTGGCCCTAAATCTGGTTCTAACGTAAGCTTAATGGGTCGGCATGCCACACATGTTATAGAATTCACTCGAATATCAATCACCACAATATACGATTTGAACATACGACACTCTAGGCAAAGCCGTAAAAATACACATGGTCCAAAAGAGATTTTTTTCTTTCACTTTTACTATATCAAAATGATACTTCTCAAAAAAAGTTGGGTTAATCCAAAGTAATACGGTTTGTAGCTATACCGATATCATATACCCGTAATCTTTATAAGGTTGGTTTGAGTACGGCGCAGTCTGGTTTTGTACCATTAAACAACCTTAGTTCCACACTATACCTACTAATATTTCAAAACCCAAAAACATATGTATCATGTGGAAAAGTAACACCAAACCTGATCAATCGTCCAACCAACCACCAGACGAAGTATGCTGAGAATATTGGTGGTCCGGACCAGGTGCAAACCCTAAAGAACCCATATGGGACCCCGGTCCATTAACAGGTGGACCATAACCACCAACACCACGACTTCCCACAGGTGGTTCATGTTGTCCCACCCCACTGATCCTTGCACTATTCATCTCCTGAAGTCCAGACCGCCCCGAGTTGTTAACCCTTACATTGTTCAGCTCATCAAGCCTGGGTGCATAGCGTTGTGTTGCAGATGTGTTTGTCCTGTTGTGCGGTGTTCCATTTGTAGAACCATATCTTGTTAACCCTTGTTCATGAGCGGGAACCTGTCTTTTTTCATGTTTCTGAGCTTCAACAGGAGCACGAGTTTTTTGAGCATGAGTTTGATTACTGGCACCTTGATCATAATTACCAACCGGAAGGTCCAATGCAGGCCCATTTTGATCAGATTGTCGTGGTGTTTGAACTCGGGGTATATGGCCATGCTGCTGGGCTATAGACTTGTGTTTATAGGTCCAATCGGGCCGACTCCAAAGGTATAGTGGTGGTGTAGTGTTGTTCCATTGATCAACTTGATTGCCATTCACGTCAGCAGATCCAGGAAAATAAAATGACTGAACAATAACATAATAAATATTATGCCAAACATTAACGAAGAACAATTTTTTCGGAAAAAAAGTGATTTAGGGGGTCCTGGAAGCTTTAAAAATTAAAACCTTTTGATGTGTTTCATTACTAGTTAACAAGTAAAATGTCATTTTCGTCCCTTAGGTTTGGCTAGTTTTGTGACTTTCGTCTAAAGGTTTGTTTTTTCGCATCTGGATTCAAAAAGTTTGAAATTTTGCCATTTTCATCCGGCCTGTTAGCTCCATCCATTTTTTCCCGTTAAGTCGGGGGTAAATCTGTCTTTTTTGTTAACTTAAAGGGTAATTCGTTTTTTTTTTCACTTTATGTACAAGTATTTAGCATAATATACAAGTATTCAAAAGGCCGAATTGCCCTTTAAGTTAACAAAAAAGACGAAAATACCCTCGACTAAACGGAGAAAAATGGATGGAGTTGATGAGCCAAATGAAAATGGCAAGATTTCAAATCTTTTGGATCCAAATGCGAAAAAACAAACCGTTGGACGAAAGTCACAAAACTGGCCAAACCTCATGGACGAAAATGACATTTTACTCTTAGTTAAAAAAATGTGAATATTATATGTTTCACCCGTAACATATTATTAATAACCCAATACAACTTTATATACCTTGCCAGCTAGCAAGCTAGCATCCTCCCATATCAGATCATATTGGGGTCTCCTCCTTTCACTATCTAACCTGGCCAAACATAAGCGTATGCGTATAGGAATATAACTCAAGATAAAGATACAATCAGTTAAAATGCAGAACATTGATTAACTGGATTGAAATTTGAAAAAAGATCATGGATATAGGTAGTTGGAAAAAAGAGGACAGATTCCGGATCTTTTTGACTTCATGTTATGTTTTTTACTATTATACCCTTATACCGTTTAAAACTGGCCTTCAGTTTTCCTTTTGATTACAATCCTACCCTGATGCATTTTCAACCATTGATTAATAATAGATTAATGGCTAAAGAGTTCTCAATGAAATGTGAGTTTTGCAGAAAACCCATCCCTGTATATTGCGAGAACTCAAGAAAAACCAAACAACATCAAAGTTTTTTATACAATCATTATTATTATTTTTAAAATAGAACATTAAAAAGGAATTTACTCACCAATTAATTCATCTGTCATTTCTAAATTACTCTACACGTGTGTAAATGGTAATAAATTTCACACGTGTAAATGGTAAATTTGCACGTGTAACATAACATGTTTAAATTTAAACGCGTAATTTATTTTTTTAATGTTGTATTTTAATAATAATAATGATAAGTGTAATTTTTTTAACTTGAATGGTTTTTGATCAAGTTCTCAAGAAATATATCTTAACCCTGCGAGAATAAACCCTTCTCATGAGAACCGTGGGGGTTACGTTTTATCGTGTTATGATGAAAGTTCCACCTCCACATTATAATGTAACCTTCTCACACTTGTGATTTATTTGCATGGTACTGACACACACACATATATACATCAACATGCGTGATCACACATATGCATAAACACACACATGCCACATGTGCACATGGGGGGGGGGTATCTACCTTTGTGTTTCTGGGGGAACAATGAGGATAATAAGCTTCGGCTTAAATAGAAGAGCATTGGCTATAAACTTGTTTGCAAGAGAAGCATTCATCCCAAATGGAGGGTTTAGTCCCATGATCTGCTCAACAAACATCAACCATGTTAAAAAAAATTAATTCATAGGGTAATGATCCAAAAGAAAACTTATCAAATGAAAACAACTATCATCTTACCAAACGAGACCCGTTAGGTAATTCCTTCGGAGAAACCTTCATCCAATCCCTCTTCTCAAAGTTGAAATCATTCTGTCAACGCAAAGAAGTAAGCGCCAAAAATTTATTAAAAAAAAAAACAAAAACTACAACTTAAAGAAATACATATATACAAGATCCAGCCATGTAGGAAAAGACCATAGTAAAATTAGAGATAAAACAAAAAAAACATATATACTTTTGCCGCTATTCAACTTTAAATTGTGGATCGATTGGTGTTTGACCTGTGGATTGGTGATTAGGGTTTTAAGAATGAAGAGGGTTGGAGTTCTTATATTACAAGGGTTTCTTTTAAAAGGAATGGACGAAAAATGCCCATGCACGTGGTCTGAATAATGGGTTAAATGGATGGTGGCAAGTGACGTGGGCTGTAATTGTTACAAAAGTGCAAGTATTGGTATTGTTTTCGCAATTTTTAAACTAATGGATTGTAAATGTTATTTTCAACAAACCACAAGGACGAAAAACGTTATTAACTTTCTTTTTAAAAAGAATGGACGAAAATGCCCCTGCATGTGCCAAGCACGTGGTCTGACTAACGGGTTAAATGGATGTTGTTAAGTGAGGCGGACTGTAATTGTTACAAAACTGAAAGTACTAGTACTGTTTTCGCAATTTTTAAACTAATGGATAGTAATGGTTGTTTTCAACAAACCACAGGAATGAAAAACGTAATTAACTCCTATGTAGTATTTGTATCCATATCCAAAATACTGATTATCTACAAGATTAGGAAGTCAAAAGTGCTTGTATAACCTACCTTCGGTTGTTTAAAATCATAATTTTTGTATGAGCAGTTCGTTTTCCCCATCTCATCAAGCCGTTTCTTCATAAGGCAACTAAAGTCATTTGCCCCACAACAAAAGTCAACTACCTGCACAAGAACAAAGTAACCTATGTAGTTAATATTGCGATATATCACTGATATTATCGGTCCCTGGTGAGATATCGGTACAAAATATCGGTACCGATATTGACTGATAATTGACCGATATATGACCGATTTTCCCAATATGTTTTAAGTCTTAATCAGTTCCTACTTGCTACAATTGTAGTGTTTTGCAAGTTGCAAAAGGTTAATTTGTTAATAGTAGGAAAGTATACTGAACTATTAGTGTTAAATTGCTATATATATAAATTCATCATGATATTAAAATTACCGATATCCCACCGCGATAACTGACATCTCAAATATCTGTCCTTAACCAATATCCATTTTTTTACCGCATTAACCGCTTAGAAAATAACAACTTATGTATGGCCCCTAATTTTAACTGAAACGTAAACATTGAAAGGCCTCACCATTCATAAGAAAATAAAAGCATATGCAGAATCTGTATGTATTAACTATATACAAAAATAACATGTGTACACAAAAGAATTACAGTAAACCCGGCACCTTCTTACCATGTCACCATCTTCAACATACCATTGAAGCTTATCAGCAATCTGCACATTCAAATAACACAGATATAAACTACATTAGACAAGCAAAAGTGAGATAATAAAGTCATGACTATAAAACAAGTATAAATAAATCAAATGATCAATAGTCATTGGTCAGTAACCTTTTCCAACTTATCTACTTTTGTAAAATGGCGACCGTAAGATGTATATCGCATTCCATGTAGAAATGGTGCAAGGTACACTCCGAGTCTATCCTACATGGCACAAATAGAAAAAAAAAACATGAAAAGTGTACTCAAGATTCAGCATGTATATATTAAACCAAAGTCAAACAGCACAAACTGTTGACATCTACCTTCCACCTCATTAATTGATCAAAGACACCAGGGTCACAGACAGCCTTCACATCCTCTACACTGCATCCGTCTTTAAGCTTCTTTGCAGCCAAATTTATAGCCTGCAGTAATAAAGTAGTTCAGATCATAGAGACATGGTATTCACTATCACTAGAAGTGGCAAAATGGGTGATTTACAGGTCAAACAGGTTCGGGTTGAAATAGCTGATATGTACTTAAAGCCAAAACGGGTTAGGTTGGTCTGACCCATGTTAGTGCATATCTGTGTGTCCGTTACAGTGCAAATAGGCTAGAGAGAGTGTGTGTTGTATATGTAGATAGTTAACAACTTAACGCATGAGTTCGGTCAACGTATGAATAATGCAGTTGACTTGTAGCCATACGTTGTGTAATGTACAACGTATGAGCCATGCGTGTTAGAATGCCAACGCACATGTCATACATTGAAACTCCCAACGTATGAGTCATACCTTATATAAAGGGAGACATGCGTTGTGCGAGATAAGTATTAGAATTTGAAGATCGAACACACTTGTTTTCTCCTTGAGTTTAACGATGTAAACTCTTTCGGTATGAAAGAATCTGTGATTCTGTGATGACTAAACGTTATGCTGCCGAAATTTCTACCGAATTTGTTTATTATGCAAAAAACTTCATTCTCGAACGTATTAAACACTAATCTGTAGGATTTAAGATCCGTTTTACGTAATTTTAACCCACAAGCTTCTTTCTATTTGTTTTTTTATGTTTAACTACTGTGTCAAACATTGTTAACAACACGTTACCATGTTAGTACAGTAATGTCACTTTCGTTTAGAAAGCCATAAGGAAAAATGGACGGGTTGGGTGACATGTAAAGACAAGCTCGGCCTTTAGGTTGAAACGACTGATTTTTAATTCGGGTCAGATCTGTAAGCTCGTTTTATTCTTTTTGTAAATAGTAAAATGCCATTTTCATCCCTAAGGTTTGGCCACTTTTGTCCGAAGGTTTGTTTTCCAGCATCTGGATCCAAAAGGTTTGAAATCTTGCCTTTTTCATCTGACTCATTTACTCCATCCATTTTCTCCGTTATATAAGGGGTATTTCCGTCTTTTTAGACATCTTTATTAAAATAAAAAACACTATTAAGAAATAAAGATACACCTCTGTTGACTTTCTAATTATGGCTTTCTTTATAAACATTAACAAATAGGTAAAAGAATGAAAATACCCTTGACTTAGCGTTAAAAAATGGATAGAGCTAACAAGTCGGATGAAAATGGCAAGATTTTAAATCTTTCGGATCCAGATGCGGAAAAGCAAACCTTTAGACGAAAGTCGAAAAAGTGGTCAAACCTCAAGGACGAAAATGGCATTTTACTCTTTTGTAAATATAACTAACTACTTTATCAAATATGGTTAAACCCCCCACCTCACTACAATGGTGCCCAGTTTTTTTAAAAAGCCAATTAGGAGGTTTATAAATTTTAAGTTTTGAACACCATCTGGCCGACTTCCACCCAGTTTCACACATTTGAAATTGGCCCATTTCCTTTTTAGTCAACTATAATATCTTAACCTATTTGACTCATTAAGCATAAAACATAATCAATAATGACCCATTTATAAGCAAACGGGTGAAGAAAAAGGATACCTTCACAGCACCTTCCACCCTCGCTAAGTAAATGGTTTTGTCCACCCTTGATGAAAGTGCATGTGTAGATGGTACTTTTTCTTGATGGTACTTCTTTACCTCATCCAGTGTAACAGACGAAGCAGCTTCTTTCATTAACGCCAATAATCTACAACGTTACGAAGTAGGGTTTAAATACTATAAGTTCATAACCCACATAAGATGATGGTTTACATTTTACAACTGGTTATAAGCAGAGGTGACATAATGTGCTGGTTTCAAAATGGCTCAAAATGAGCTTGGGTCAAAACCACTAAAATATATAGAGCTGGCAAAATAAGCAGCCCGCATAATGTGTCAAAACTAGTAAGGGCAGAAACTTTTCTCCAGTTTTGAACTTTTTCGTATATATGTATTGCCACATTATTGCACAAATCATGTTACCGCAAAGGTAATTAAAATTATCAAATTAAATGGTACAGGAGATTTCAGATATTATATATAAATAGGTAGAGGATCCTGTAAAAAGTGCTCAAAGTGTGAGAAGTGTATTATAACACTATATATAATACTATATAACACCATATAAACACCGTATAACAATATGTAACACCATATAATACCATATAACACTATGTAACACTATATATCATTATATAACATATACTATATATATATATATATATATATCAATTGTCATCAGTCATCACCCTTTTGCGCCAGTTACGTTTTTGACTTTTTGGTTTTCACCACTTCACTTTGTTTTCTTTGATTTTCCCCATGCAACGTTCTAGCAAATACACTTTCTATTATTATATTGTTTACTTACTTTTTGTTTTACTTTCGCAATAAACAATTATTATAAAAACCAAATATATTTCCAAATACAGTTAGTGTATCATTCATTATGTATCATTTACTTTAATTTTTAGCTTTAAAAAATGAATACATAATTGTGGTATCGTAATCTATACGAGTGCCGCTATCATAACGAACGATACCGTACGCGTTCATTTACTTTTTAAAAAGGATGTTTCCTTTAATAGATAAGAAAGAGAGACAATAAAGAGTACCTCTCTTTAGATTTGTCATCTAGAGGAGGTAAAATTTCTGTCTGCTGAGATTTGGCCACCGCAGAAGTGTCATCTTTCTCCAAGTTGTTTGATATTGTCTCATGACTCTCATCAAACAAATCAAATAATCTACTCCCTAATGTTGGTTGACCATCATTCGAGCTGGGCTTCTTGACTTTTGTTGACAAATTCCTCAAAGGGTTCCTAGACGTATTCGCTACTTTCTTTCTCTTCAAAGATTCTTCACACGATGAAAATGCTGCTCTCTTTTTGGAAGAGCCTTCTGATTTAATGGTGGAAGATTTTTCAACATGTTTCTGTGACTTCAGAACAGACTTCTTGGATGGGTTTTCGGAATCGAGATCTGTTAACTTGACCGCGACTTTCTTCTTGTCTGGTTGCGGTGTCTTTCTATCGCGAATAATCTCAAATATTATGGGTCTTGCAGGGGTGCCGAGTTTGGGAACAATCTCGTGTTCTCTGACAAGAGAACATAAGATATGTTAGTTCAGAGTAATGGACCGTAAATATTCGGTAATGAAACGAAACAGGTTTGGTTGAAATGGGTTGGGTTTGGGTTAACCTGAAACATGAGTAAAGTACACGGATAGTGCATGTGGCTTACCAAAATTTTGGATTTGATCCCCAACTTTTCAAAAGTACACAGATGGTCCTTGTGGTTTGCACTTTGTAACGCATTTAGTCCCTTGCTTTTTCCAAAAGTACACGGATGGTCCCTGTGGTTTGCACAACACTTTGTAACGCATTTAGTCCCTAACTTGAACATGCTAAAACCTTTAGATTTGTTGGTTAGGGACCAAATGTGTTACAAAGTGCAAACCACGAGAACCATCCGTGTACTTTTGAAAAGCTAGGGAGCAAATCCAAAATTTTGCTAAACCACAGGGACTATCCATGTACTTTACTCTCCCGAAACATATATCTTCTACTATCTTCATTTTTTATCAGTAATTATTATTTATTACTGTAACATATGCTGGCCTAACTATATAAAATTTCAGTAAGAAACTCATTTTTTGAATTAAACTCCTTAGAAGATTTCTTCTTAAAAAAACACTTTGAGCAACTTTCAACCCATTTGACCCATGTCCTTTTTAGCTAATTAATTTTTGTATCCAACTCAAATAATTCATAAATAAACGGTCAAAATAGCTTTGTGTAGAAAGTAGGAGTGTAAATGAGCTGAGGTGCACGTGAACTACTTGATACCGGCTCGTTGAAAGCTCGAATCAAGCGGAGCTTTAACGAGCTCGAAGTTTACAAACTTACAAGCAATATATCAATGCACGTGATTTAGGCAAAAGTCCATTCCAAGCCCTAGCTTCAACAACAACATCATCATCATCATCATCATCATCACCACCATGATCATCATCATCATCACCACCACCACCAATTTGATCATAAAACATAATGTCACTACAAAAAGACCAAAAACACAACGAAATGATCAAGATTATTTACAAGACAAAGATGAAAATAACTTATCAAGAGAATGTATGAAATGAAACAGAAAAAAGTCAAAAACTACCTCGGTAAACATTTCCTGTGATATGATTTTGGACACCGCCTGCAAGTAGCAAACTGCAAATCTTTCACTTTTTCGTTTTCCGTTTGCTTACAGACAGCACATTTGTGAGCTGGACATACGAAGGGTTCACCGGCAGCAATTTTTTCTTTTAGAGCCTGTTGGCCTGCTTTATCATTCCTCTGGAGCAACTTTGCTACACACTCTGGGTGATAAAAATGACCACAAGTTGCAGAACAACAACGATATACCTACAAAACAGTACCATATTTAGTCTGAAGATTGAAAGGGTATCACAACAATACACTAAAACACTAATTCAGTATAGAATTAGACTTTAATCTCTAATGTCCACGCTAGACGCTATAATTGTTATTAATAGTAGTATTCATTACACAGAAAGTTTAGAAGGTTGACTTAGGTTGACTTAATGAGCTTTTTATTTTGGACCCTTCACATATAATAAGTATAACTGCTAAGCGTTCAACAAAAACACTAAAATAAAATTTATACAAAATATGTTATTAAAAAAGTTTCATTAATGCCCTTCGTAATGAACACACTATTGACATATGATATTTTATTCATTTTAAATAACTATTTATGATTGTTATTAATAAGTTTTTACAACTTATTAAATAACAAATAAGTTAATGTATAATGTTTTTTGATTTTATAAAATAAATAAATCAACTGAGATACATCATTATGCTATTCAAATTGAATGGGTTGAAAGCCGCTCAGAGTCAGACTCTATTTTCAACACATACAACCTCCTAAATCGTTCATATTCAAAAGATTCAGATTATAACAGCAAAAAATATTGTTTTAATATTCATAATTAAGTAATTAACACACTATCAAATGATTCAGATTATAACAGCAAAAATATTGTTTTGATATTCATAATTATGTAAATAACACACTAATTATTTATAGTATTTTTCAAAAACTATCTGGGGTTCAACCCGTTTAGACCGATATGATAGGACTCGTTTGAAGCCAAAACCAATTTTAACATGTTAACAGACTCATCCGTTCCGATCTGCCCATGTTTGACATGTCCACTTTCACCTTTAAATGTTTCCCATTAAAAAGGACACTACAATATACATGCATATGAAAACCACAAAACTGACTTTTAAAGATGACACTAAAAGAGAAACCAGCCAGATAAAAAACATTAAAAAATTTCTTGTAAATATCACATACCTCTGTATTCGAAGATTTATCAGAAGAGCCTAGTTTACCACAAACAAAGCACTGGTGTAGACGATACTTACAATTCTCGCATTTATATAGTTGATTTTGTAGACCCTGCAAAAGAATACAGATAGTAGATGACTAAAGATAATCAATGCAAAAGCAAAAGTAATCGAAAAGAACAATTAAGAAAACAACACAATTTAGAAAATTTGTATCATCCAAAACGAATATATAGTTAACAAACCTCCAATTCTTTAGAAGTTAAACCAAGAGATTTACACTTGGAATCTAGTCCAGAATCTCGGGTTGCGTGAAATGACCTAAAACATTCCCCGTCACAACTGCAGTGGATGTGAATCCATCACAAAATCATCAATTGAAATTGAAAATATTATGGTTTCAAAGAAGTCTCTTCAATATGGTTGATATGCCACATGTACAAGAAATGAAGTTACTAAGCATACATATGTAAATAAAGAATGCATTCAGCACAAAAGTTGGGAGAAAATAAATGAAAGCTAATGTTATTAATTTGTAACAAAACAAATAAGCGTACCAGATGAGTGCACCGCCGTTATCGCAAATTGCACAAACTGTATCGTAATTATCATCTTCCTCATCAGACTCACTATCTTTAGTCTGATTGGTGATGATGTCATCATCTTGCGTTTCAGCGTTCGTGTCATCAACTATAAAGCTAGGTTTAGTAGCAGTTCCAACATTCTACACACCAGTTATTTCAAGAATGTTAAAACAACATAACAAAGCAACAAGAGAGAAAGTATGACAAACTAGAAGCCATATTATACCTCATCATGAGATTTCCTCTTTCTGGGATTATCCAAAAATGCAGCCAAAAACTGTTCCACTCATTCAGAGTCAAGCTCAAACCAAGTTTTGAAGAAAAAAAATAAGAGTAAAATGCCATTTTCGTCCCAGAGGTTTGGCCAGTTTTGTGACTTTCGTACAAAGGTTTGTTTTTTCGCATCTAGATCCAAAAGGTTTGAAATCTTGCCTTTTTCATCCGGCTCGTTAACTCCATCCATTTTTCTTCGTTAAGTCGGGGGTATTTCCGTCTTTTTGGTTAACGTAAAGGGCAATTCAGTCATTTTCACTTTAAGTACAAGTATTTAGCATAATGTACAAGTATATAAAAGACCGAATTGCCCTTTAAGTTACAAAAAAGACGAAAATACCTCTGACTTGACAGAGAAAAATGGATGGAGTTAACGAGCTGGATGAAAATGGCAAGATTTCAAACCTTTTGGACTCCAGATGCAAAAAAAAACAAACCCTTGAACGAAAGTCGCAAAGTTGGCCAAACCACAAGGACTAAAATGGCATTTTACTCAAAAAAATAATCAAACTATACTATTCTCATATCAAGTTGTAACATCTAGTGACTAGAAGCTTCAATTTGACCAGCAGGAATAAAATTGCCACACATTGCACATATTTTAACCCACAATATATACTCCAAAAACTGACGTCTTACATTCTTGCTCATACCAAAAATCAATAATGTCGACTGAAATAAACATCATGTAGCTAATTCCTTTCAGGTTTCATCCATGTTATAGACATCAAGTACCCAGGTTGTGTTGACCTGAACCACATTTTGTTCAAACGTTTTGATCTGTCGTAAATTACTAATGCGTCAAATATGATTACAAGATTATATTACTCTGATAGTAATCTAAATTTTTGAATTAAGTGATTCAGGGGATCTCATGCACAAAAATTACTTTGGAAAACTTTCTACACATTCGACCCATTTCCTTTTAAGCTATTTTATTGACTTCACTAGTTTGACCCATTAGAGACAGTACATAACCCAAAAACCCATTCACGAGTAAGTGGGCTGAAATTGAATAACCAAAACAACACAAAAAATAATAAAACAAGACAAACCTTGGATTTTTCCAATGTTTCATCCCTCTTTACAGCTTCTCTGATGAAGCTAATATGATCTATCAGATCATTCACTGAAGGGTTTACATCATACGAGCTACAAAACGGAAAGAAAAAGTCCTAAAAACTCATACATATAACGATTAAACCCCATTAACACCGAAACTAGAGATACCTGAAAACTTTCGAGAGGTGGTTCCATAAAGATTTCTCTGGTGCTTCTGGTTTTCTTTTCAGATAGCAGAGACAATGCACGGAGACAAATATTGTCCTGATCATATTTTTGTAACATTTTTTAGGTTTTTCTAGCTTGATCCAGTGGTTATCTTTGAAAAGCACGGAGATCTGGGGAACTGTAGTTAACATATCATACTTCCATGCTATCACCTGCTGGTATATCTTTCTCCTACCATTATCAACAAGGCCACTCAAATAAACGGGCCCTGTGTTAGCACTTGAACTCTCGTTGTCATTCCACTGTACGGGTAACTTTGAAAATGAAATGGGGTCATTATCTTTATCATAAAAAACATAATCCATGATAGCGTCTGGATATGTCTCCCCCTCGTCATCCGATGATGCCATGTTCTAGACTTCTACAACTAGCAATGCGAAAGCACTTAAACACCTGGAAAATGTTTTAGGCATACACACATCTGATTTAATTAAACTAAGTTGATCAAAGTTTTGCACAACATCTAAGCAGTTAATGCGGTAAAAAGTCAGATATCAGTAAAGGACCGATATTTGAGATATCAGTAATCGCAATGGTATATCGATAATTTTAATATCATGCAGAATTTATATATATAGCAAATTAACACTAAGAATTCAGTATACTCTCCTACCATTAACAAAATTACCTTTTGCAACTTGCAAAACACTAACAATTGTAGCAAGTAGGAATTGATTAAGACTTAAAACTTTTAACATTAACAATTAACAACTAAGACTTAAAACACTAATAGCAACAATAAGAAGAAAGACGAATGGTGGTACTAAGAAGAAAGGTACTGATCTCGGAAAAATCGGTCAATATCACTGATATCATCGGTACCGATATTTTGCACAGATATCTCACCGATAACCGATATATCATATACAAATACAAATTCGTAGCAAATCAACATGCAACTATAGAAACACAAATACAAGTCCTATAACTAAGTTGTTGAACACTCTACGATCATACACAAACCCAAACAGAGAAATATTACGGGAAATAACGATCGAGGTTTTACAAAACCCTAATTTTCACGGCAAACATGCAATTCGTTACAGTGTGCTTCACGATCATGTATAGACGATACCTGTTGCACTGCATAACATTAGATATAGTTCATATAACTATATACACAATCATGGCGTATGATTCATACCTGTGTATGGCAGATTAGGGATTCGGAAAATGAATCGTCGAAGAATGGAGAGATTAGCGTAATTCCGTAAACGAATGTTTCGCTATAGAGTGTAAGAGAGAGGGTTTTATAGTGCTATACGTGCGTAAAAGATTTATATATTTAAATAATGAGTTAAATGTAAGGGTAAATTACTTTTTGAGTCCCTGTGTTTTATGTGTTTTAACTAGTTTAGTCCAAAAGCAAAAAGTTTAACGACCTGAGTCCCTATAAGCATTTTCTTTAACCATTTGAGTCCATTTTTTGGATGTCTGTTAAGTCAGCTGTTAAGTTCCCTCACGTGCAGTCCATGTGAGGGGTATTTTCGTCCATTTAACCCTATTAAGCCTTTATTCCACCTGCATCTATCTCACCAACCTCATCAACCTCAATTAAAACCCTATTTTCACCCCCCAAATCTTTCACATTATTCTTCGTTCTTGTAGATGATGGTCGACGAGATGAATTGAAGTTTATCAATGGAATTGTGAGCGAGTGAAAGATTTGGGGGTAACGTTGATCATAAACATTGCATAAAGATTCAAATCAAGCTCGTCATTCAAGAAAAATAATCATTTTAGGTGTAACGTTGATCATAAACACGGCATCTGCTTATCGTGCGCTTGAAAAGATCCACCTTGAACGGATGTCTGTTACTGATGATGATCTTGCTGTGGTGGCCCACTCGTTTCCCAATTTTAAAGAGCTTGTTTTGGTCTGTTGTGATGGGTTTGGTACCTCTGGACTTGTTGTTGTTGTTAGTGAGTGCAGGTAATGATTTTATCTCCAATTTGTTAACTTTATGTTATATAAGGGTTAGATCTGTTGTTTAGCTATCTGGGTATTTGTTTAAATTGTGTTTTAGATGAAAAAAGTTATCTACTTGATGAATGTTTTTAGCTATTTGAGAGTTCTTGAATTGATTGAGGATGAGGTTACTGATGATGAAGTTGACTGTATTTCGTGTTTTCCGGGTGATGGTGTGACAAATTTGGAATCTTTAGCTTTTGATTGTGTTGAATCTGCTATAAATTTTGAGTCTTTAGAGAAGCTAGTGGCTAGATCACCTAGATTGAATCGGCATGTTAGTATATCGCAGCTTTATCGGTTGCTTATCAGGGCGCCACGGTTGACTCATTTAGGAACTGGATCTTTTAGTCCTTCGGAGGAACAACCACAAAATGACAA
The DNA here is from genome assembly GCF_002127325.2 of Helianthus annuus. Taxonomy (NCBI): domain Eukaryota; kingdom Viridiplantae; phylum Streptophyta; class Magnoliopsida; order Asterales; family Asteraceae; genus Helianthus; species Helianthus annuus. The sequence continues at coordinate 106,661,432 of NC_035440.2, read as the reverse complement.
CAGTCGAGAATCAGATTATCTTTCTGCATTTGCTGCTTGCAGATCGATTGTTTGTCTTTCGGGGTTTAGAGAAATCGCACCGGAGTATCTTCCTGCGATTGTTCCGATTTGCGCTACTCTTACGTCGTTAAATCTTAGCTATGCGAACGTTGATGCTGAGCAGTTGAAACCTGTTATCCGTCTCTGCCATAAGCTTCAGGTTTTCTGGGTAAGTCGTATTCGTTTAGATATGGTGATCGACGATGAATTGAAGTTTATCAGTGGAATTGAGCGAGTGAAAAGATTTGGGGGTGAAAAAACCTTTTTAATTGAGGTTGGTGAGGTTGGTGAGATAAATGCAGGTGGAATAAAGGCTTAATAGGGTTAAATGGACGAAAATACCCCTCACGTGGACTGCACGTGGGGGGACTTAACAGCTGACTTAACAGACATCCAAAAAATGGACTCAAATGGTTAAAGAAAATGCTTATAGGGACTCAGGTCGTTAAACTTTTTGCTTTTGGACTCAACTAGTTAAAACACATAAAACACAGGGACTCAAAAAGTAATTTACCCTAAATGTAATTTATTCCCTATGGTTTGGGCCATTTTCACATTTTAGTTTAAAACTTTTATTTTTTGCCTATGGATCCAAATAGTTTCATCGTTGCCCATTTTAGCCCACCAGGTTAACTTCATCTATTATTTCTGTTATCGAGAAGGGCAATTCGGTCATTTTATGTGGCCGAATTGCCCTTCTAGTTAACAGAATTACATATAAAATGACTGAATTGCCCTTCTCGTTAACAGAAAAACAGAATAAAGTTAACCCAGTGGATTAAAATGACAATGGTGAATATAAGGACAACATGAGTATTGATTCTCAAAATGAGGGTCAAACACCGATGATTAAGGATTTTATAAATCCTATACTTTAAATACGATTTTCAAATAACTTATAATCTGATTCAATATCCTACGAAGATAGGCATTAAAACTAAGTCTTAAAGACTCACATGAAGTCAAAAATTGCCTTCTCCATGTCCACCAACTTTATTAGACAAGCATGAACGTGAAAAGAGAGGAAATAATGACGAAAGAAGTCCAAATTTCCAAGGGTCGGCTTTTTTTCATAAAAGACAACTTTCAAGACCTTCTGACAAAATTTGAGTTACAAGAAAGACATGTCATAACGAGAGCATGTGAAAAGAAAACACAAGTGAAAAGACCTAGAGCCTATCTAGAAAAATATTGGGCTACAAAAAGAGGAAGAAGGAAGAAAGGTGTAACACCTCGTAAATTTATGTCCAATAATGTATCGACACGTGTCATGAGCTTTAAACGTGTAAAAGGTTACTTATGAAGGACTAAAGTTGACAAACAAGGAAAGTATGTGAATAAAAGGATTCAAAATGTCAACAATTGATAAATATACTTTAAAATAACCCTACACGATGTTTATACCCTTAAACGAATGAATTATGGATCATACGAAGCTAATTGTGGAAGAAAGTGAGAGATTACAAACTACAAGGGTTAAATGTGTCAACATGTTTAAAGTATACCTCTGAGTGACCTTTTAGCGAACTCGAAGCTTTGTAACGATAAATTATACTCACTAGAATAAGTGATAAAAATTTCACAAGGTTTCGATAAAGTATGAGAAAGTTATGATAATATTCGTATACGAGGGGTTAAAAGCGTCAACGTTGAAATTAAAGACTTTACGGGTGATCATAATGTTAACCGAAGACTTTGTGTTTGGTTATGTCTTGGAGCGCTTAAAAGTCAAGTTAGAGGGTTGAAAATGCAAGAAAAATAGTTAAAACCACGTTTATAAAGGATCAGGGGCCAAAATGTAATAAACGAAACTTTTTTAACTTGTTCCCGGCCCTCATACCGGTCGCGTAAGACCTTAAGGGTCCTTACGCGGGCCGCCTAAGCATGCCAGCGACTGAAAATGCATGGCAGCTGCCAGTTCAGTCTGTTAACCGACTTTAGAGCCTTGTTTTATATACCAGGGACTCCTCCACTGGTATTTCATGCAATAGGAACACATGGGACCATCTTATAACATATGTAGACTTGCTTGGCATGATCTACTTGCCTTAAAATTCCTATATAAGAGCTCCAATTTTGCAAGCATTGGACACTTGCATTCAAAACATTCACAACTTCAAATCTGAAGATTCCTGGAGCTTAAGACCTGTTCCTAGAAGTCACTAGTCGTGCATAGGACCTTTGTAAGTGTCCTTAACCTTCCTTAATTCAGTTTTACTTAGTTAATTAGCCTAAAGTCAAACCGTCATAATGAAGGTTTGGCTTCGTGATTATTCACAATTTGTCCAGTCAAATCTTGAATTGAAAGTACCTATGAGTTGGTAATTATGTGGCTAATAAATCCTCAAAAGGGTACTCTCTGATTCCCACTATAAGTAGGTCAATTGTCGGATCAAAGCTAATTATAAAAAATTAACAGAAAGCTTATTTTCAAATAAACATATAATTAGCAATGTAGAAGCCATGCAACCTGTTTTATCATTAATATAACTTGGTAATTAATGTAAGAACATGTCTAAACATGTTCAACCCGGCAATTTTCAGTTCAAGCTCGGTTCAGAACCGAAAATCGCAAAAGTAGACTTTTGCTTTGACTTTCAGTTCTGACCCATTAGAGCATAGTTTAGAAATGCCTTAGAGCTTTATTAGGACCAGGTTTCATATTACTATAACCCTCTGTGATTATACAACTTGGTTCATTAGTTATCCGATTCATATGCATGTTTCCGTTAAATGCTTAAATGTTGACTATTATGCCCTTTCAACCTTAAAACGAGATTTTTGAAAATGTAAAAGAATAAAAACCTTAGTTACTGATTTATAAACTTGTACCTAAAATTTGACATCAGTTTGAGGTTTAGATAAGGAGTTATGCTCATTAGCGTAATTAGAAAGCTTTTTAGTAATTAAACGGCGTAATTAGCATAAAACCTATCTAAACCCAATTTTTGATACCAAACTTTTTACCCACTGATATAAAATAATATTTTGGGATTTTTGAAGATTTTTATTTATTTTTAGACTGAGCATAACATAGGGTTCTAAGCTTAATTCGGTTATTGTCGGTTTTGCCCTTTTGGCCTATAAAATGAGTTTTACAAATCATTTTGATACCAAACCCTTTTTCTACTGATCTAATATGATAAATAGAATATTTTAAGCCTTCTGAAATAATAAAAATATCAGCTTTTCTTATAAAACCCGGAAATCGCTTAAAACCGCCTTTTTAAGCGTTTTTAACGCATAGTATGTATTAAAACTATTTTTAACATATAAGACTTGATACCTACTGATATTTTTAGTAAATTTTTATACTTTAATAGTAAGCAAAAGTTTTAAACTCAGATTTCCAGTTTTGACCTTTTAAGTCTATGTGAAATTACCAAAATGCCCCTACGGTGCATAGTTTAGTTATAAAAGATAAATTTCACATATATGTAATACCCTACTGTTATGAATTATAAAATGTAAAACCTCTAAATTTTTGCGTCCAATAATGTATTGACACGTGTCTTGAGTTTACACGTGGTATTAAATACAGAATAAAGGACTAAAGTTGACAAACATGAAAAGTATGTAAATTCGAGGGTTAAAAATGTCAACGAGGGATAAATACATTGTACAGTAACCCTAAATGATGCTCGTACCTTTAAACGGATAAATCATGGATCGTACGGAACGAAATACGGAAGAAAGTGAGAGATTACAAACTACAGGGGTTAATTGTGTCAACATGTTTAAGTTATACCTCTGAGTGACCCTTTAACGTACCCGAGGCTTTGTAACAGTAAATTACGCTCACTAGAATATACATATAAATTTCGCGAAGTTCCGTTTTAAAACGAGAAAGTATGATCAATTTCGTATGCAAGGGGTTAGAAGCGTCAACAATGAAAGATAAGGCTTTTCGGATAGTAATTAAACTAACCGGGGACTTAACGGCGCGGATAAAAGTCACGAGGCCCTTATTCGTAAATAATTGAGGCCCAAATCGCAAAATTACCCCTTCGAAACCGAAAGGTCAGGCTAATAATGGCAAAAGATTTGAAAATCTTGAATTACAGGCCTCAGGCGGGCCGCGTTAGAGAAACAAGGAAGCTCATGCGGGCCGCGAGCCATATAAAGATCCGGTGTCTGACATAAGGATTCAGACGGCCCGCGTAAGGGTAGCCTGATCCTTAATGCGAGCCGCGTCAGACCGCCAGATGCAGAAAACATGCACAGGTTCACTGTTCGATGTTTTAACCGACCTTGGGTGCAATTATGGCAGCATGGGCACCCCCTACACGTCCCCTAGCACTCAGGGACAGCTGCTGATCATCCATGAGCAATTATAGACTTAGTTGTGATGATCTTGTGCTCAAATTTTCACTATAAAAGGCCATGTAGTGCACACATTTGAAACACACCTCAAACCTGCTTTCTTGGTCACTTCTGGAGCTCAAGAGCATTCTTCTAACATCTCTGGTCGTGCACCAAACTTCTGTAAGTTTGCCTAACCCTTTGTGGTTTAGTTTTTACATAGTTTTAGCTTAAAAGTCAATCCGTCGTAATTAACGTTTGACTTAGCGATAAATCACAAATGGTCCAGTGGTTTGTCGAATCAAAGGTAGTTATATGTTGGTAATCATGTGGGCTTCAAACCCCTAAAAGGGCACCCTCTGATTCCCACTCTAACTAGTCCGAATGTCGAGTCAAACTTGCTTAGAAAAAGTCAACAGAATGCTATTTTGCGATTTTATGCATAATCAGTAATGTAGATGGCGTGTAACCTGTTTTAACACTCATATAACATGATAATAAGTATATTAACTAGTCTAAGCTTGTTTGATCCGACCATTTACTGTTTTGACCCGGTTCGGAACCGAAAGTCGCGAAACTTTGACTTTTGCTTTGACTTCAGTTCTGACCCGTTATGGTATGATTTAGATATGCCTTAGGACTCTCTTAGGACCAGGTTACATGATGGTATAACCCTCTGTGATCGGTTCGTTGTTTGTCCGAGTCTTTAGCACATTTCCGTTAAATGCTTAAAAGTTGACCGTAACGCCCTTTTCAATTTAAAACGAGAATTTTTGACATGTGAAAGGACAATAACCTTAGTCACTGATTTCTAAGCATGTCCCTAAAATTTCACGTCAATCCGAGGTCCAGAATAGGAGATATGCTAAATAGCGCAATTACGGAAACTTTAGTAATTAAATGGCGCAATTAGCATAACGCCTATCTAAACCCAAATTTCGACACCAAACCTTTTACCCACTGATGTAAAATAATATTTTGAGATTTTTAATGATTTTTAACCTGCTCATAACTTGCGGTTATGGCATCGGTGCGGTAAATACCGAATATACCCTTTTCGAGCATAACTTGAGTTCTGCAAGGTATTTTGACCCGATTCCAGTTGCTACTGATTTTAAATAATAAATAAAGTATTTTGGACTTTGTAAACTGTTCGGAAAACTCAGATTTCCTGTAGAACACAGAAACCTCTTTTATAATCTTTAAAAATGACCGAAATACCCCTACGGGGCATATAATGGATTTAAACTCGTTACGGGCATTATGGAAGGTATCCTACTGATACCACAACCTCTTTAAAGCACATTGACTTAGGAAACCTGTGTAGGACTCTTACGGTTACCCGTTACGCCTTTTGCGCGCACGGTTCGGTTTATGTAACTAGTTTACGTAAACTAGCCGAAACGGGTCAAACCTTATTGTTTTGACCTCAAAATCCAGAGTGTGATTATATTACCCATATGAAACAAGTCTTCAAACTTGTTGGGTCCAAATCACATTCCATTCCCGGTTTTCGCCTTTCACGCGATTAAGCCGTAATTATCCTTCGAAACCAACCGGTCTAGCTAAGGCTACATTAAAGACCCGTTAGGATTCTAATAGGTTGTTATAAACCTTCGTTCCAGAATAGGAGACCAGTAAAAGATACTTGCATTTATTTGATTGAGGATATTACTTGCAAAGGTAAATCCTTTTAACTTATTTTCCGTTATACGGGCTTGGGTTACGGTATATAAAATACCGCTTGGTCGGGCATCAAATCTTCCATCGTTTGGTGGTTAATTGAATAATTTGATCGGCTCGTTTAAACAGTTTTGTTTACTTAAACGCCTTTGGGGGGTTAATGACCATGTCCCGGATATCCTTGGCAGCATTTTACGAAATGGCCACGACCTAAGCGCGGAGTGTAGGCGTACACTCGTCAGTGCATAAATAGTTGATGTGGTGTGTCTATTGATCTTTAACCCGGTACGTCCGGGCTACTGAACGCATAAGGAACATGTAATTCGTTCACAAGATTATAAATGTAAATAATTCTCCCAAGTTATAAAGAGTTTGTGCCTTGTGCATTCAAATCAATTTTTATTAAACCTTTTACAAAAAGTGTCGGTTGAATGTATTTACCATTGTAAACTGACGTATTTTCCCAAAAAAATTAAATGCATGTACTAAGCGTAATTGGCTGGATATTTCTCCTTAGCATCAATAAAGAGTCTCGCAAGCTTAAGATGCCTACGTCTGCTGAACAATACTTATATTTTATTTTGATCCTCTGTGGATTATATTTCGACGATTGTGATACTTGGATATTACATTCAATAGTTGAAATATATTTATCTTTATGCTTCCGCTGTGCATTTATATATTGTGTGGTTTGACTATATTGTTGCCAACTACGTCACGGTAATCCCCCACCGGGCCCACCGGTGTTACACGTGGAAATCGGGGTGTGACATAAAAATAAATATTTTTACTGATTATATCAGACCTGAAACTCAGATTTATAAATAATCTCTTTTATGAGCTTTAAAATGACCAAAATACCCTTACGGGGCATAATTTGAGTTTAAATTCGTTTTGGGCATAATAGAAGATATCTTACTGATATCACAACATATTTAAGGCATATTAACTTAGGAAACCTGTATATGACTCTTATGGTTACCCGTTATGCATTTTTCGCATTCAGTTCGGTTTATGTAACTAGTTTGCATAAATTGACCGAAACGGGTCAAACCTTATCATTTTTGTCTCAAAATCCAGAATGTGTTTAGTTTACCCATATTATACAAGTCTTCAAACTTGTCGGGTCTAAATCACATTCTATTCCGGTCTTCGCTTAATCGTGTGTTTGAACCGTATCTTCCTTTAAAACTAACCGGTCTAAGTTTAGACTTAATTAAAGACCCGTTAGGAATCTAATAGGTCATTAAAAACCTTCGTTCCAGATTAGGAGACCCGGTAAAAGCTACGTGCACTTGCTGTTTGTGAATTATACTTGCTCAGGTAAATACTTTTAACTTATTTTCCCTTATACGGGCTTGGGGTACGGTATATAAAATACCGCTTGGTCGAGCATTGAATCTTTAATTGTATGAAGGTTAATTTATTGAAATGACCCCTTTAAATTGTTTTGTTTGCTTAAAGCCTTTGGGGGGTTAATGACCATGTCCTGGATATCCTTGGCATCATTTATAGAAATGGCCACGACCTAAGCACCGGGTGTAGGCATACACCCGCCAGTGCATATAAAAATAAAAAGGTATAACCGCCGGTTTCGAGAATAAATCGCCGCGGGACTATATCATGTGGTGTGTCAATTAATCTTTAACCCGGTACTCAACCCGGGCTACTGAACGTATAACGAATATGTAATTCTTTTACAAGTTTATATATAAATAATTATCCCAAGTTATAAAATATTTTGTGCCTTGTGCATTCAAATCAATTTTCCTAAACTTTTTCAAAATGAGTCAGTTAAATTGTATTTACCAGTGTAAACTGATGTATTTTTCCAAAAAGGCTAAGTGCAGGTACTAATCGAAATAAGCTGGCCTCTCCTTAGCATCAATAAGAGTCTTGCAAGCTTGGATGCATTTAAATCTGATGAACTATGTTTCCTTTTTATTTGATCTGCCTGTGGATCCATTACAGTCCGTTTTGTGATACTTTGATATTACTTTATATTCGGTTTGTAATGTGATTCATCTTTTGCTTCCGATGTGCATTTAAAATTCTGTTGTTTGACTATGATGATATCAACTACGTCACGATACTCCCCACCGGGCCCACCGGTAATACGTGGAAATATCAGGGTGTGACAGGTTGGTATCAGAGCCAACGTTGAGTGAATTAAACACTAGCCTTTTGTGTTTAATCTCAATGACACGATTGCACATTCCTCGTTTTTCGAGTCTAGACAAAGAACTTATGACAAATCCTGATTTGTTTATTTTTGTTCTTTATATATATTCTTGTTGTTATCTTTATTTTTATTTACAGGATCATCATGCCGGCAAGATTCCGAAGGGGGAGAGGAAAAGCTCCAGCCACTTGCCACGATCATGAGGCCGGGCCGTCACATAGAAGAACCCCATCCATCACAATGAGTACCAGTCCTCGGGAGCATTGGAGGACGTATATAGAGCCAGCGAGGCGATCCGTCTCGCTAAGTTCATCACCATCCTATAACCATTCTTTCGGGCCTCAATCAGTCAATCTGAAAATGAGCCCCATAACCCACAGCCTTCTTTCATCCCTCTTAAGAGATCCAACTCTCACCATTCTTTCAACGACCCCACACCTTTCTTTCAGAGCCGGTTCAACCCGCCAAATCTCGTTGAAGAACCAGTGGGTTTTAACCCACTAGGACCTGAAGACCACTTTTCGGGCGACCATGCGATGGACATGGACGAGGACACGGATCCCGCCGAGCCTCCAACCAGGACCCCTAACCACCCCATCAAGATTTCTGATGGGTCATCTTTCCACGGATCACCTTACCGTGGTCCGGACAGTTACCAGGCGAGATTCGCCCAGTACGATTGGGTGTTTACCCCTTCGTACCACTCCTCGCCTCACCAGCAGCAGCAGCAACAGCAGGATCCCTCCTAGGATTCTCATTTTGTCGCGGTCACTCCACTGCCACCACCACCAGTTGGGCAGCCACTTCCGGAGCCACCGAGGCGAAGAAGATCAAATGCACGGATGTCCGTGCGAGGAGGAGTGCGCATCAGCACCCCTCAACCTTTAAGTGGCAGCCACTACCCGCCACTCCATGAAGACCCGCAGATGGGTGGGCCTTTAAACCTCGTCTCGGAAGTAGAGTCTACGCCTGTCGCGCCACCACCGTTGGGTTTTGGTAACCCAATTCCTGCATACGCCGGCTCAGCGGCGTATAATCCCTTTGAGCAGCCGGCCCACACCAACTACAACTATGCAGATGTTGATCCATATCAGGCAGCGTGGGACTACAACGCTCTTCGTCCTGAAGGGCCCTATGAAGGTCCTTGGACCATTAGGTACCCAACTTATGGGTACCAGCACCCGCCACCTCCTCAACCTCTACATCAGCAGTCGCCGCAGCCGCAATTGATACCACTGGAGCGACAACAAGAGGTTCTCCAATGGTTGAGCCAGGTAGAGCGGGAGGTCCAACAAGAACGCAGGAACAACCGTGGATTCTTCAAAGGTTTAGCAAGCCTAATCAAGGGGAAGACCAAGGGAAGGGATTTTTGAAGATCCTTGTTTATTTATTTATGTTATAATCAAGTCCTTGCGTGGACAATTGTTTCGGTATTCAGCCCCTGTGTGGGCATGTCATTTTGTATTCCGCCCTTGCGTGGGCATGTCTTTCTGTTTAACCCCTGCGTGGGTATGTTATTTATGTTTAGCCCCTGCGCGGGCATGTTATTTCTGTTAGAAGTCACGTTTAGGGCAAACTTGTACTTTTAATTTGGTAGTGGAATGATTAGATTAAATTTTCATTTTTAATTATATGCATAAACATAAAATATGAAATAAATGAAAAATAACATTCCTTTTATAAGACCTATCATTATAATAAAATGACAAAATCTAAAAAGGACAAGACCTAGCCCATGTGTCATTTTAAGACAGGGCCAAGATGGTAGTTCCCAAAATTAGATTCAGATCCTTATTTACATCTCAATGTACTGAGTTAAATATTAAAAAGAATCTTAAAGGTAAAACCAAGCCACATGTCATTGTAGATATGGCCAAGATGGTAAAACCTATTCAAAAGATTCAGAATCCTTGTTAACATCTGTAAACATGTTAACACTCCTGGCAAAATGTGATACGATAAAATCGCATAAGTCATCCTTATATTAGATTCTTCCAATTTCTCTTATTATATTAAACATCCAGTAGGGATGTAATGCCTACGGGCTATACTCATTGTCATATAAGACAAAAGACAGTGTTAAGAAGAGGTAATGAATTATGATTAAAACCTCAATACCTTGATCCTATAAGATCATGAATAAAAATTTAAAACTGTCCATGTGACTTGGGCTTTTGTGCCATTAATATATTTTAATTGTAACTAAGGATTATTATAATGAAAATCCTGAATATATATATATATATATATATATATATAGGATAATGCTAGATAAAAAACCCTAAAATTCTTAGAAAACTCTGGAAACCCAAATGGGAAGCCATTTTTACCCAACCTCCCGACATTTTTTTTTTTTTGAAAAAAATTACACATGTAATATACATGTTTTAGAGTGTTTTGGGCCAAAAAAAAACAAAAAAGCGCCGAAGGGATTTTTTTAAAAAAAATAAACAAATTTCAGCTCCTAACACGTGTTAAGCAAAAAAGACATAATTTCGCTGAAAATTGCTGAAACTTGTTTTTTTTTTTTTAAATATCCCTTCGGCGCTTTTTTGATTTTTTTGGCCCAAAAGTCTTAAAAACATGTATATTACATGTGTTATTTTTTTCAAAAAAAAAAATGTCGGGAGCTTGGGTTTTCTCGGGTTTTTTATATATATAGGGTTTTCTATCTAGCCCTACCCTATATATATATATATATATGCTCATCAAATTAATCAAAATGGTTTCTTAAATACCATGATTAATAAATCATCTAGAATGATAAAAAAACTGTTATAGACCTCTGAATAAATTAAAATCATTATTTTATGTGGCAATCAAGCTACATGCCTGGGTCGGACGAAGTTAACAGCCACCCCAGAGATAATCATGACACCTCCAGAGTCAACGTAGCAGGAGCAGAATTACAAGCATTGATAGACAATGTTCTTACAAGAGCTTTGGATAGACAGTTCAAAGAATCCAGTGGTACCCAGGTCAGGACTCAGTCAGTACCACACTCTAAACCACCCTCCAGAACTCATACTGCTCACAAGAGTGATTCTCATCACTCATCAAACCAAAGGAGTGTTCCATCTAAGATAATAGTGCTAAATCAAGAACCACGTGCTAAGGGTTGCACCTATAAATATTTTATCTCCTGTAAACCCAGGGATTTCACTGGGGAGAAAGGAGCTGTCGACTGTATGACATGGTTGGATGAAATGGACACAGTGGTTGATATCAGTGGTTGCGCTGATAAGGATGTTGTAAAGTTTGTATCTCAGTCATTCAAAGGAGAGGCACTAGCTTGGTGGAGATCTTTGATCCAAGCTACGGGGAAGATCCCATTGTACAATCTGACATGGGATCAATTTGTTGCTCTCATTAAGGAGAACTACTGCCCTCAGCATGAGGTTGAAAAGATTGAGTCTGATTTCTTGTCTTTGGTTATGAAGAACCTGGATTGTCAAGCCTACCTTACAAGCTTCAACACTATGTCAAGGTTGGTTCCTTATCTGGTGACTACGGAACCCAAAAGAATAGCTCGTTTCATTGGGGGTTTAGCCCCAGAAATCAAGGCGAGTGTGAAGGCCTCTCGGCCAGCTACTTTCAGATCTGCAGCTGATATATCTTTGTCCCTCACACTGGACGCGGTCAGGCAGAGATCGCTGAGGAACACTGATGCTGAAAAGAGAAAGCGTGAGGATGACAACTCACGACGTTCAGAAAAGAAGCATAAGGGAAACAATGACCACAAAAAGGGTTCTGGATCTAAGAAAGATGGTCAACAGACGGGTGATAAGCCCAAGTGTAAGATCTGTAAGAAACACCATTTTGGAAAGTGCAGATATGAGTCGAAATCCCAGTCACAGCCGAGAGCTTGTGGGATTTGTAAGTCGAGTGAGCACAAGACCTTAGACTGCAAGAAAATCAAGGATGCGACGTGCTATAACTGCAATGAAAAGGGCACATCAAGTCCAACTGCCCTAAATATGCCAAAAAGCCTGAGGAAGCCAAGAAGACCAATGCAAGGGTCTTTCGAATGGATGCACGAGAAGCTGTTCAGGACGATAACGTGATCACAGGTACCTTCCTTGTAAATGATGTCTATGCAAGAGTGCTTTTTGATTCGGGAGCTGATAAGTCATTTGTATATTAAGTTTTGTAAGTTGCTGAATTTACCTGTTAAAACCCTAAGCGTAAAATATGAGGTAGAATTAGCTGATGGTACCCTAGAAACAGCCTCAACCGTGTTAGATGGATGTGTTATATCCATTAGGAACCACTCTTTTCCGCTATCCTTGCTTCCCTTGAAGTTAGCTGGTTTTGACATAGTTTTAGGCATGGATTGGTTATCTAATAACCAAGCCCAAATCGTTTGCAACAAGAAGCAAGTAGTAGTCAAGACTCCGTCTGGTGTGCCACTTACCATTCAGGGAGATACCCAGTATGGGTTGCCTGAACAAGTGTCTATGCTCAAGGCATCTAGGTGTTTGAAGAAGGGTTGTGTCATTTATATGGCACAGGTAACTATTGACGAGCGGAAGCCCAAGGTTGAAGATATCCCTGTCATTTCTGAGTACCTAGAAGTTTTTCCCGAGGAACTACCTGGTATACCACCAGATAGGCAAGTAGAATTCAGAATTGACATCATCCCTAGAGCAGCATCTGTCGCAAGAGCGCCTTACAGGTTGGCACCAACAGAAATGAAAGAGTTGAGGACCCAACTAGATGATTTGTTAGCCAAAGGTTTTATTAGACCTAGTTTGTCTCCTTGGGGAGCGCCAATCCTGTTTGTAAAGAAGAAGGATGGATCGATGCGTCTATGAATCAATTATCGTGAGCTCAACAAAGTCACTATCAAGAATAGGTATCCATTGCCCAGGATCGACGATATGTTCGATCAATTGCAAGGGGCAAGTTACTTCTCTAAGATCGATTTGAGGTCAGGCTATCATCAACTGAAGGTTAAAGATGAAGATGTACACAAGACTGCATTTAGGATTCGTTATGGTCATTACGAGTTCTTAGTGATGCCTTTTGGGCTCATTAATGCACCTGCAGCATTCATGGATCTCATGAATCGTGTCTGCAAGCCCTACTTAGATAAATTTGTCATCGTCTTCATTGACGACATTCTCATATACTCGAAAAGTCAAGCTGACCCTGAGAAGCATCTCCGTTGCATTCTGAAACTGCTTCAACAAGAAAAGCTCTATGCCAAGTTTTCGAAATGTGAATTCTGGCTTCGTGAAGTCCAATTTCTTAGACATGTTGTTAGTGAGCGTGGTATTCAAGTGGATCCCGCTAAGATTGAAGCTATTATGAATTGGCAAGAGCTAAAGACGCCTACGGAGATTCGCAGCTTTCTAGGACTGGCAGGATATTATAGGCGATTTATCGAAAACTTCTCAAGAATTGCAGCATCCCTGACTTTACTAACTCGCAAGAATAGCAAGTTTGGTTGGGGGCCTAAGCAACAAGAATCTTTTGACATTCTTAAGAAAAAGTTGAGCAATGCTCCTGTATTGACGTTGCCTGATGGAATCGAAGAATTTGTGGTATATCGTGATGCATCACACACCGGTATGGGATGTGTGCTTATGCAAAAAGGCAAGGTTATTGCCTATGCTTCTTGACAGTTAAAGGTGCACGAGAAGAATTACACCACCCATGACTTGGAGTTGGGTGGCGTTGTATTTGCACTAAAATTGTGGAGGCATTACTTGTATGGAACCAAGTGCGTGATCTATTCAGATCACAAAAGCCTTCAACATTTGTTCAATCAGAAGGACTTGAACATGAGACAGCGAAGATGGATGGAAACTTTGAATGATTATGACTGTGAGATACGATACCATCCAGGCAAGGCAAATGTGGTTGCCGATGCCTTAAGTAGGAAGGAAAGGGTTAAGCCCATAAGAATCAATGCTAAGAGCATTGAATTAAAGAATAGTCTGAATGAAAGGTTGTTAGCTGCACAAAAGGAAGCTATACTAGAAGCTAACTATCCTGATGAGAAGTTAGGAGTAATTGCTGAGCAGTTATCCTATGACAAGGACGGAATCCTGAGATTAAATAGACGAATATGGGTTCCAATTTATGGAGGACTTCGAGATGTGATCCTCCAGGAAGCCCACAGTTCTAAGTACTCCGTTCATCCTGGAGCTGACAAGATGTACCAGGATTTGAAGGCAAATTTTTGGTGGATAGGCTGGAAAAAGTCTATAGCTACCTATGTAGCCAAATGTTTGACGTGCGCGCAAGTTAAAGCTGAACACCAAAAACCGTCAGGTTTGCTACAACAGCCTGAACTTCCCACCTGGAAGTGGGAAATGGTGACAATGGATTTTATCACCAAATTGCCAAAAACAAAGAAAGGGAATGATACTATTAGGGTGATAGTGGATAGACTGACTAAGTCAGCCCATTTCCTACCTATTAAGGAAACACACAGCTCAGATAAGTTAGCTCAGCTGTATGTGGATGAGATTGTATCTCTCCACGGGGTGCCAGTATCTATCATTTCTGATAGGAATACAAGGTATACCTCGCACTTCTGGAAAAGCTTTCAGCAATCCTTAGGCACCCGAATAAACTCCAGCACAGCATATCATCCTCAGACGGATGGTCAAAGTGAGCGAACAATTCAAACACTGGAAGATATGTTAAGAGCTTGTGTCATTGATCTAGGTGGAAGTTGGGATAATCATCTTCCATTGATCGAGTTTTCATACAAGAATAGCTATCACTCTAGTATCCAAGCTGCACCATTTGAAGCCCTATATGGAAGGAAGTGCAGAACGCCCGTTTGTTAGGCAGAAGTTGGAGATGTCCAACTAACAAGACCTGATATAGTCCTGGAGACGACAGACAAGATCGTGCAGATAAGAGATCGTCTCAAAGCTGCCAGAGATAGGCAGAAAAGCTACGCAGATAAAAGGCGTAAACCTCTAAAGTTCGAGGTAGGTGATAAGGTTCTGCTTAAAGTATCACCCTGGAAGGGAGTGATGAGGTTTGGTAAGAAAGGTAAGTTAAGCCCAAGGTATATAGGACCATTCGAGATCATCGAATGTGTCGGATCAGTGGCTTATAAGTTGAACTTGCCTGAAGAGCTCAGTGGTATTCATAATGTATCCCACATCTGCAATCTGAAGAAATGTCTAGCTGATGAATCACTAGTCATACCACATACAGATGTGCATATTGATGAGAGCTTAAAGTTTGTTGAAAAACCTTTGTCGATCGAAGATCGACAGGTGAAGAAGCTTCGAAGGAAGCAAGTGTCGATTGTAAAGGTCAAATGGGATGCCCGCAGAGGTCCCGAGTTCACGTGGGAGGTAGAGTCCACAATGAAAGAAAAGTACCCTCAATTGTTTCAGTAAATCTCGAGGTCGAGATTTCTTTTAAGGGGGTGAGGATGTAACACCTCGTAAATTTATGTCCAATAATGTATCGACACGTGTCATGAGCTTTAAACGTGTAAAAGGTTACTTATGAAGGACTAAAGTTGACAAACAAGGAAAGTATGTGAATAAAAGGATTCAAAATGTCAACAATGGATAAATATACTTTACAATAACCCTACACGATGTTTATACCATTAAACGAATGAATTATGGATCATACGAAGCTAATTGTGGAAGAAAGTGAGAGATTACAAACTACAGGGATTAAATGTGTCAACATGTTTAAAGTATACCTCTGAGTGAACTTTTAGCAAACCCGAAGCTTTGTACGATAAATTATACTCAGTAGAATAAGTGATAAAAATTTCACGAGGTTTCGATAAAGTATGAGAAAGTTATGATAATATTCGTATACGAGGGGTTAAAAGCGTCAACGTTGAAATTAAAGGCTTTACGGGTGATCATAAAGTTAACCGAGGACTTAACGGTGTTTGGTTATGTCTTGGAGCCCTTAAAAGTCAAGTTAGAGGGTTGAAAATGCAAGAAAAATAGTTAAAACAACGTTTATAAAGGATCAGGGGCCAAAATGTAATAAATGAAACTTTTTTAACTTGTTCCCAGCCCTCATACCGGCCGCATAAGACCTTAAGGGTCCTTACGCGGGCCGCCTAAGCATGCCAGCGACAGAAAATGCATGGCAGCTGCCAGTTCAGTCTGTTAACCGACTTTAGAGCCTTGTTTTATATACCAGGGACTCCTCCATTGGTATTTCATGCAATAGGGACACATGTGACCATCTTATAACATCTGTAGACTTGCTTGGCATGATCTACTTGCCTTAAAATTCCTATATAAGAGCTCCAATTTTGCAAGCATTGGACACTTGCATTCAAAACTTTCACAACCTCAAATCTGAAGATTCCTGGAGCTCAAGACCTGTTCCTAGAAGTCGCTAGTCGTGCATAGGACCTTTGTAAGTGTCCTTAACCTTCCTTAATTCAGTTTTACTTAGTTAATTAGCCTAAAGTCAAACCGTCATAATTAAGGTTTGACTTCGTGATTATTCACAATTTATCCAGTCAAATCTTGAATTGAAAGTACCTATGAGTTGGTAATTATGTGGCTAATAAACATTCAAAAGGGTACTCTCTGATTCCCACACTAAGTAGGTCAATTGTCGGGTCAAAGCTAATTATAAAAATCAACAGAAAGCTTATTTTCAAATAAACATATTATTAGCAATGTAGAAGCCATGCAACCTGTTTTATCATTAATATAACTTGGTAATTAATGTAAGAACATGTCTAAACATGTTCAACCTGGCAATTTTCAGTTCAAGCTCGGTTCGGAACCGAAAATCGCAAAAGTAGACTTTTGCTTTGACTTTCAGTTCTGACCCATTAGAGCATAGGTTAGAAATGCCTTAGAGCTTTATTAGGACCAGGTTTCATATTAGTATAACCCTCTGTGATTATACAACTTGGTTCATTAGTTATCCGATTCATATGCATGTTTCCGTTAAATGCTTAAATGTTGACTATTATGCCCTTTCAACCTTAAAACGAGATTTTTGAAAATGTAAAAGAATAGAAACCTTAGTTACTAATTTATAAACTTGTACCTAAAATTTGACATCAGTTTGAGGTCTAGATTAGGAGTTATACTCATTAGCGTAATTAGAAAGCTTTTTAGTAATTAAACGGCGTAATTAGCATAAAACCTATCTAAACCCAATTTTTGATACCAAACTTTTTACCCACTGATATAAAATAATATTTCGGTATTTTTGAAGATTTTTATTTATTTTTAGGCTGAGAATAACATTGGGTTCTAAGCTTAATTCGGTTATTGTCGGTTTTGCCCTTTTGGCCTATAAAATGAGTTTTACAAATCCTTTTGATACCAAACCCTTTTTCTACTGATCTAATATGATAAATAGAATATTTTAAGCCTTCTGGAATAATAAAAATATCAGCTTTTCTTATAAAACTTGGAAATCACTTAAAACCGCCTTTTTAAGCGTTTTTAACGCGTAGTATGTATTAAAACTATTTTTAACATATAAGACTTGATACCTACTGATATTTTTAGTAAATTTTTATACTTTAACAGTAAGCAAAAGTTTTAAACTCAGATTTCCAGTTTTGACCTTTTAAGCCTATGTGAAATTACCAAAATGCCCCTACGGTGCATAGTTTAGTTATAAAAGATAAATTTCACATATATGTAATACCCTACTGTTATGACTTCTAAAAATAAATATTTTTACTGATTATATCAGACCTGAAACTCAGATTTATAAATAATCTCTTTTATGAGCTTTAAAATGACCAAAATACCCCTACGGGGCATAATTTGAGTTCAAATCCGTTTTGGGCATAATAGAAGATATCTTACTGATATCACAACATATTTAAGGCATATTAACTTAGGAAACCTGTATATGACTCTTATGGTTACCCGTTATGCATTTTTCGCATCCGGTTCGGTTTATGTAACTAGTTTGCATAAATTGACCGAAACGGGTCAAACCTTATCATTTTTGTCTCAAAATCCAGAATGTGTTTAGTTTACCCATATTATACAAGTCTTCAAACTTGTCGGGTCTAAATCACATTCTATTCCGGTCTTCACTCAATCGTGTGTTTGAACCGTATCTTCCTTTAAAACTAACCGGTCTAAGTTTAGACTTAATTAAAGACCCGTTAGGAATCTAATAGGTTATTAAAAACCTTCGATCCAGATTAGGAGACCCGGTAAAAGCTACGTGCACTTGCTGTTTGTGAATTATACTTGCTCAGGTAAATACTTTTAACATATTTTCCCTTATACGGGCTTGGGGTACGGTATATAAAATACCGCTTGGTCGGGCATTGAATCTTTAATCGTATGAAGGTTAATTTATTGAAATGACCCGTTTAAATTTTTTTGTTTGCTTAAAGCCTTTGGGGGGTTAATGACCATGTCCCGGATATCCTTGGCATCATTTATAGAAATGGCCACGACCTAAGCACCGGGTGTAGGCATACACCCGCCAGTGCATATAAAATTAAAAAGGTATAACCGCCGGTTTCGAGAATAACTCGCCGCGGGACTATATCATGTGGTGTGTCAATTAATCTTTTACCCGGTACTCAACCCGGGCTACTGAACGTATAACGAACATGTAATTATTTTACAAGTTTATATATAAATAATTATCCCAAGTTATAAAATATTTTGTGCCTTGTGCATTCAAATCAATTTTCCTAAACTTTTTCAAAATGAGTCAGTTAAATTGTATTACCTGTGTAAACTGACGTATTTTCCCAAAAAGGCTAAGTGCGGGTACTAATCGAAATAGGCTGGCCTCTCCTTAGCATCAATAAGAGTCTTGCAAGCTTAGATGCATTTAAATCTGATGAACTATGTTTCCTTTTTATTTGATCCGCCTGTGGATCCATTACAGTCCGTTTTGTGATACTTTGATATTACTTTATATTCGGTTTGTAATGTGATTCATCTTTTGCTTCCGCTGTGCATTTAAAATTGTGTTGTTTGACTATGATGAAATCAACTACGTCACAATACTCCCCACCGGGCCCACCGGTAATACGTGGAAATATCGGGGTGTGACAAAAGGACATCGGGCTTCAACAAGTCTTTAAAAAAGTTTTTGATGTACTAAAAGTGTGTTGTATTTTTATAAGAAATAACTTACTTTACCAGATTTTCCTCATATCTTTATTTTTTTTACCAAAATGGTTTAAAGATAGTGTAAGAGATTGTTATCTAAATAACCTTACAATTACTCCAAAAGATGTCATGGCTCTAAAACTCTTTTCTTCAGGGCCAAATTTTTATAATGAATTTTATTATCCAGCTTTTTACTTTATTCGGATAAAAAAGGTTACATTAGCCTTTACTTATTCTATTAATACTGAACGAAAGATTTTTCAAAACTTCTAATGAAAATTATATTCAATATAGAAGAGGATTAGGAATAAAATTTATAATCCAAGCATTATAAGCTGCCTTTAAAAAAGGATTTAGGACTTATGGTGGGGAAAATATGTTTTTTTCTGTCATGATTTCACCAGCAAGAAATACTCCACCATCAGCCAAAAATATTTAGAAGATAAAATTCAATTTTTGAAGAAAGACATAATAAAATCAAGTCTTTAGGCTCAAGAAAAGGTTTGCTTATTCAGGAATCATAAAAAAGATATAAGTCCAATGTGTTCTAAACAAAAGGACAACATGAGTATTGATTTTCAAAATGAGGGTCAAACACCGATGATTAAGGATTTTATAAATCTTATAGTCTAAATATGATTTTCAAATAACTTATAATCTAATTCAATATCCTACAAAGATAGGCATTAAAACTAAGGGCTATTTGGCAACATCTGAATGGCTAAGTGCTGAACTAGTAAGAGGTCTGAACCATTAAGGCCTGAATCAGTAAGAGGTATGAACCATTAAAAGATTGTATAATGCTTAACCATTTAGAGATAAATGTCTGACCAATTCAGATTAGAGGTCTTAACCATTCAGACTCTGTATAAATCTTAACCATTCAGAGGCAAATGTCTGAACCATTCAGACATCTGCTCGTGAAACAAACAGTCTGAACCATTAATTGCTGAACCAGTAAGAGGTCTGAACCATTAAGAGCCTCATTAGGAGATAAACAAACAGCCCCTAAGTCTTAAAACTAAGGGGTTGTTTGTTTACCTCCTAATGAGGCTCTTAATGGTTCAGACCTCTTACTGGTTCACCACTTAGTGGTTCAGACTGTTTGTTTCACAAGCAGATGTCTAAATGCTTTAGACATTTTCCTATGAATGGTTAAGATTTATACAGAGTCTGAATGGTTAAGACCTCTAATCTGAATTGGTCAGACATTTATCTCTAAATGGTTAAGCATTATTGTAACACCTCGAAATTTTGTGTCCAATAATGTATTGACACGTGTCTTGAGTTTACACGTGGCATTAAATAGTAAATAAAGGACTAAAATTGACAAACCTTGAAAGTGTGTAAATTCGAGGGTTAAAAATGTCAACGAGGGGTAAATATACTGTATAGTAGCCCTAAATGATGCTCGTACCTTCAAACAAATAAATCATGGATCGTACGGAGCGAAACACGGAAGAAAGTGAGAGATTACAAACTACAGGGGTTAATTGTGTCAACATGTTTAAATTACACCTCTGAGTGACCCTTTGACGAACCCGAGGCTTTGTAACAGTAAAATACGCTCACTAGAATATACGATATAAATTCTGTGAAGTTCCGTTTTAAAACGAGAAAGTTATGATCAAATTCGTATGCGAGGGGTTAAAAGCGTCAACAATAAAAGTTAAGGCTTTTTGGATAGTAATTAAACTAACCGGGGACTTAACAATGCGGGTAATGGTCACGAGGCCCTTATTTGTAAATAATCGAGGGCCAAATCGCAAAGTTACCCCTTCGAAACCGAAAGGTCAGGCTCATCATGGCAAAAGATTTGAAAAATCTTGATTTACAGGCCTCAGGCGGGCCGCGTTGATGAAACATGTAACTTAATGCGGGCCGCGAGCCATCTGTAGATACGGTTCCTGACAATAGGATTCAGGCGGCCCGCGTCCATGTTGCCTAATCCTTCATGCGGGCCGCGTGAAAGACACAGATGCAGAAAAATGATTAACTTGCCTGTTCAGCCTTCTAAACGTCATATAATGCCTTTAAAACCTTCCAAGTGACCCCTAAACAATCCCTAAGCATTAGGGACACATGTTGATGAGTTGTGGTTAGTGGTAGAGTTGTGTGTCAACTTCTTATGGTGAGAAATTCACTATAAAAGGCCATAAGTTGCAATCCATTGTTCACACCTTCATCTGCATTCTTGGATCACTTCTGGAGCTCAAACCTTCTCTCAAGTGGTCACATTTTGTGCATAGGACTTCAGTAAGTGTTCTACTCCTTTCTTATTTGAGTTATCACTTAGTTTTAGCTTAGAAGTCATACCGTCGTAACTAACGGTTGACTTTGCGATAAATCACAAATGGTCCAGTGGTTTATCGAATCAAAGGTAGTTATGTGTTGGTAATCATGTGGGCATTAAACCCCAAAAAGGGCACCCTCTGATTCCCACCCTAACTAGTCCGAATGTCAAGTCAAACGTGCATAGAAAAAGTCAACAGAAATGCTATTTTTCGATATTACGCATAATCAGTAATGTAGATGGCGTGTAACCTGTTTTAACATTCATAAAACATGATAATAAGTATATTAACTCATCTAGTCTTGTTTGATCCGACCATTTACTGTGTTGACCCGGTTCGGAGCCGAAAGTCGTAAAGCTTTGACTTTTGCTTTGACTTCAGTTCTGACCCGTTTAAGTATGTTTTAGATATGCCTTAGGACACTCTTAGGACCAGGTTACATGATGGCATAACCCTTTGTGACCGGTTCGTTGTTTGTCCGAGTCTTTTACACATTTCCGTTAAATGCTTAAAAGTTGACCGTAACGCCCTTTTTAATTTAAAACGAGAATTTCGGACATGTGAAAGGACCATAACCTTAGTTACTGATTTCTAAGCATGTCCCTAAAATTTCACGTCAATCCGAGGTCCAGAATAGGAGTTATGCTAAATAGCGCAAATTACGGAAACCTTTGTAATTAAATAGCGCAATTAGCATAACGCCTATCTAAACCCAGATTTCGACACCAAACCTTTTACACACTGATGTAAAATAATATTTTGGGATTTTAAAGATTTTTAATTATTTTTAACCTGCTCATAACCTGCGGTTATGGCATCAGTTCGGTAAATACCGAATATACCCTTTTTGGACATAACTTGAGTTCTACAAGGTCTTTTGACCCGATTCCAGTTGCTACTGATTTTAAATAATAAATAAAGTATTTTGGACTTTATAAACTGTTCGGGAAACTCAGATTTCCTGTAGAACTCAGAAACCTCTTTATAAATCTTTAAAATGACTGAAATACCCCTACGGGGCATAATATGAACTTAAACTCGTTACGGGCATTATGGAAGGTATCCTACTGATACCACAACCTCTTTAAAGCATATTGACTTAGGAATCTTGTGTAGGACTCTTACGGTTTACCGTTACGCCTTTTGCGCG
The DNA here is from genome assembly GCF_002127325.2 of Helianthus annuus. Classification (NCBI taxonomy): domain Eukaryota; kingdom Viridiplantae; phylum Streptophyta; class Magnoliopsida; order Asterales; family Asteraceae; genus Helianthus; species Helianthus annuus. Next base: position 106,638,713 of record NC_035440.2, on the reverse strand, counting down.
CACGGTTCGGCTTATGTAACTAGTTTACATAAACTAGCCGAAACGGGCCAAACCTTATTGTTTTGACCTCAAAATCTAGAGTGTGGTCATATTACCCATATAAAACAAGTCTGCAAACTTGTTGGGTCCAAACCACATTCCATTCCCGGTTTCCGCCTTTCACGCGATTAAACCATAGTTATCCTTTGAAACTGACCGGTCTAAGCTAAGGCTAAATTAAAGACCCGTTAGGATTTTAATAGGTTATTATAAACCTTCGTTCCAGATGAGGAGCCCAGTAAAAGTACTTGCAATTGTTGTATTTGATTGATACTTTGCTCAGGTAAATACTCTTAACTTATTTACCCTATACGGGCTTGGGATACGGTACTATAAATGTGACAACTGGCACAAAACCGGTAACTTCCGTACATTTTAATTATTATTTAATGACTGCAATTATGTGCTTAAATGTCAACATTGACTGATTAGAAGCTAAGCAAGTGAATTCATGCACGTTGTATACTACAAAATATTCCTTTATGCAAAAACGAGAGCGTTGCGTCAGAAATATTAGTAAACTCACCGGTAAGACACACTGTGTCAACGGAACTGCAGAAAGCAGTCAGACAATAAAATTGGAGCCTAGGTGTAGGTCCAATAACAAGAATACATTAAAACCCAAGAGTACATATCAGGGTTTAATTTATGGTCGTTACGAAAGCTAAAACACGCACTAAAAGGCACCCGAAACACACTTTAAGTGCAGAACAAATTACGACAAAACTGCGAAACGAACGTTGGTGGCCGCCCGGATAATATTTAATCCCACAAATATTCTGTTATGATTAAAATTTTATTTTAATCAGGTTCGTGTTGAAAAATAAATTGAAACGCTTAAAAACGTTATTTTTCAAGTTTAAGCGCGTACCGTGAGTTCCTACGCGACACAGTGCTTACACTGCAAAACGCAGACAACGCAGAAAATCTAGGAATATGCTAGGAATATTCCAGGAATATGCCAGGAATATGCTAGGAATATTCCAGGAATATGCTAGGAATATGCTAGGAATATTCCAGGAATATGCCAGGAATATGCTAGGAATATGCTAGGAATATTCCAGGAATATGCTAGGAATATGCTAGGAATATTCTAGGAATATGCCAGGAATATGCTAGGAATATTCCAGGAATATGCTAGGAATATTCCAAGAATATGCCAGGAATATGCTAGGAATATGCCATATGGAATGTCTATAAATACCGTGAGATGGCACATATGAACTTTCACACTTCACAACACCAAACAACTCTCCTCTCTCCCTCTAGAAAGCTCACGGCCAAACATCCCTAATCACCCATCAATTTTTCGAGCCTTGTTCAAGCCATTCCAAGCATACCCAAGCATCAAGGATCACGTATTAGGAGGCTTGGTGCACTCGGAGCACGAAGGACCTTTTTCTCTAGCTTTTATCCACCACATTCGCGTCTAGATTCTTCCCTAGCCTCGAGCTAGTGGTGAGTTACTTAAAACACATTCTTGAACTAATCTAGAGTGGTTAATATGATAGATAACAGTTAAAACTTGGAATCTTGCAATTTGATACATTAAAGTCTACTAAAAGACACTTAAATGATGGATAAAAGCTCACATGATGTGTAAATGTGGTAGTATTTGATTGGTGGGATTATTTAGGCCCGGTCTACGTTGTGGTAGCTCGGATCACCGTTTAACCCGACTTTGTTAAGATCATAGATCTTGACATAAGCTTGTTTCGGACGGTACAAGGGTTAAAAGGTGAAACTCTACCACACGAGAAACATGAACTTGTGTAAAAGTATTTTTACTTGTTAAATAGTGTTTAAAACTTGCCGATCTATGTATCTACAAGTGGTATTTTCAAAAGACCAAGCGTCAAAAGGAACCACATGTTCTAAACCGGATCTTACACAAACAAAAGTGATTTTTGTGAACAAACAAGTGTATGGACACTTGCGTAACAAAAGTTTTAACAAAGAAATAATTTTCGTAAAAACCGACTAGAAGTTGTGAAACTTTATATTCTTTGAAAATAAGGTTTTTAAGAAACTAAACTTATTTTTAAAGATAACAAGACTTACTAAATGTGCTAGTAAGTTACTACACAATTTTAGTAAATAACCAAGTTCATGAAATGGAGAAATTAGTGATATTCGTGGATGATTATTGTTGATAAGTGTTGTTGATGATTGTTGACGATTTAAAAGAAAATAAACACATGTTTTGAAAACATGGGAAACCTCCATTTTTAGGGGAAACTCTGCCAAAATTTTTATAAATTTTGATACTTAGAAAAATATAAGTTTTTGAGAAACTTATTCCCTAAAAATGTATTTAAGAGTATTACCAAGGTTTCCCTAATTTTTAGTGATAAGAAATGAGGATTTCTTCAAGAATAAAAATGGATATAAGTATGTATATTTTTGAGAGAAAAATATATATTATTTTATCACCAACTTCTGTGCTAAGTGTATATAGTATGTGTTATACGTGCTAGCGTATTAAGACGTAAAAATACACTAAATACTCATGAGGAGTATAAACATGAAAATACACATACAATATACAAGACACATAATTCGGGTGCAAAGTGCAAAACACAAGATACTTATATTAATTTGCGAAAAATAATATAAGTAAGATACTTAGTAAAAAAAAAAAATATAAAATATTTTTAACACAAGAATATATACACAAAAGAGAGTGACTGTACTTGTGCGATGCAAGTCTAGTGACTAACGTTAAGAAAACGCGTATAGGTTACGACGTTAAATAAGCAAACCCGGTGAAGTTTACGACGCACAGGAACGCAAAGTTGTGAGTTCATGCTCCCCCTTTTCTCTTAACTGTTTTCAGTTTTATAACTTCGGGGGTGAAATACATGTTACAGATATTTTTATGTTTAACAAATAGTATGATAATAAAAAGCACACTTGGTGAGAACGAGTACCAAGTGTGTAGCGATATAAGAATACAAGAAGCGCACTTGGTGAGAACGAGTACCAAGTGTGTTGTGAAATAAGAAAACGAGAAGCGCACTTGGTGAGAACGAGTACCAAGTGTGTTGTGAAATAGGAATATGAGAAGCGCGCTTGGTGAGAAACGAGTACCAAGTAGGATGCGCTATGAAAAATGATGCGAGGAATCGTGTCACGAATAGGGTACAGAAGCACCATTAATCAACAATATACCTAGACCGCAGAACAAAAGGTTAGATCTAACGGGTGCCGGGCAGCCACACTCTCGATGAGGGCGAGTATCGAGTAGTGCTTTTGTGTCTCAGAATATACCAATTAAATGCCTAAGGTTTGGTGACTTCCTATGTCGTGTCACATGTTAATGGCTTTGCAACCCATTAACAACCCTGATACCTACAGGAATACTTAATTTACATAAAAACTCATACCATTCTAAAACTTGATGAATACTTGAGTACGTGGGGTACTCAAGAAAAGCATGGATTATACTTGAGTACGTGGGGTACTCTAGAAGAATTTGAATCATACATGAGTACGTGGTGTACACATGAAACTGGATTTTATGAAAACTCGATTTATTCACAAAATATGTTTTCATACAAAGTATACAAAAGTGCAAAACAAAACGGCATGAATTCACACCAACATTATGTTGACGTTTTTCCAAAACTCACATGTATTTCAGGTAACTACGATGGATGTGCGCGTGGTCTTACTTATGCTCGTGGATGTCGCTTATGTTTGTCTTTAAATAAAGTGTAAACCTTTTAAGACAATGTTTTATGTTAACTCGCGATGTAAACGCTAACTTATGATTTCAAATTCTGGTATTTGAAGTTATTTTCATGAGCATGTAGTATGTTTACCTTTCGTATGCAATGAGAACCTTTCATGATCACACCTCGTGCTTCCGCCGCAGAAAGGGGTGTGACAGATTGGTATCAGAGCTGCGATTGTAGTGAACCAGGATTCCTTCTCGAGTCTAGTCTACAATCTCTAGGATCCTATCACGAAAACAATTTTTCAAAAAGTTTTCATTGCATAAAACGTCCCGCGACATCCACTGCCTAAAACTATTTGCATGAGTCTAGAAAAGACGCTACGTGACCTAGGGTGCACTGGGGTAGCACTTGTCTATGATTAAGGATTACTCGCAAATATGTGTGATAATTAGCATATACATGTACTAGATGTAGAGTACCCCTAGTATACATGACTTTGCCTGAAAACAATGACTTAACTGAAGGAAGAAATACGAGGATGACACGAACTGTGCGGACTGTGCAAGGAGTTACGTAATTATGGATGCATACATAATTATGGAATTCAGTGCACAGAAACCACAACAAGTCTTATCACGTATAGATTCCCTCAGTACAAGAAAAGGGTCAAACGTGAGCACCCTTCCCCCAGCCTAATAAATACTCGGTGGAGTAATAATTTAGGGTATAAAGACAAGAACCGCCAACATTTATCTATTTATACATGCTTGCTGCTGTATGAATTGATTTAAATAGCGGATTGTTTGATGTCACTTATGTGGGTATATGTCATACTACCACTGTCTAGTAAGACGATATCAAACAAATGTCTAAACCCTATTGGGTCGTGTTCTGTCAGAACATGGCACCCAGAAGAGCTGTGAACGCTCGTGATCAACCTCCTCCTCCCCCACTTCCAAGAACTGCTGAAGAGCTAAACGCCCTACTGGAGGAAAGAATCTCCGCAGCTATCACCCAGTACGAGGCGAACCGTACTGAACAAATTGGAGGACCAAGCAATGCAAGACGTAATGGGAATGGAGATTCATCTGGAGGAGACGCAGCTCAGGGCTGCACTTTCAAGCAGTTTCTCGACTGCAAACCGTTGAGCTTCGACGGCACTGGAGGTGCAGTGGCATTCGTACTCTGGACAGAAAAGACCGAGACGCATGCTGAGTCGTCTGGTGACAAGAAAAGGAACGCACGCGAGGATCCTAACGTGGTCACCGGTACGTTTCTCGTTAACAATCACTATGCATCCATATTATTTGACACTGGTGCCGACTATAGTTTCATGTCTGTGGAATTTAAACGTACGCTCGGAATAGAATCTAGTAGATTAGAAGTCCCATATTCCATAGAATTAGCCAATGGAAAACTTGTTGAATCGGGCGAAGTAGTTAGAGGGTGCACGCTAGAACTTGGTGAACGAAGCTTTAGCATCGACCTCTTACCTATTCAATTGGGTAGCTTCGATGTGGTAGTCGGAATGGACTGGCTGTCCAAGAACAAAGCTGAAGTTATTTGTCATGAGAAGATCATTCGCATCCCTTTGGCGAATGATGAAACTCTCATCGTGCATGGAGAAAAACGAGACGCGCCTCTTCAAATCATCAGTTGCATGAAGGCACAGAAGTGCTTAAGGAAAGGATGTGTTGCCTTCCTAGCACACGTTATAGATAAGAAGGCTGAGGAACCGAAACTCGAAGATATTCCTGTGGTGAAGGAATTTCCTGATGTGTTCCCTGAGGATCTGCCAGGACTACCTCCGCAACGACAAGTCGAATTCCGTATAGACTTGGTTCCGGGAGCTGCTCCTGTAGCCAAGGCACCGTATAGACTTGCGCCATCCGAAATGCAAGAACTATCTACACAACTCCAGGAGTTGTTGGATAAAGGATTCATAAGGCCAAGCTTCTCGCCATGGGGAGCTCCAGTTTTGTTCGTGAAGAAAAAGGATGGAACCATGCGGATGTGTATCGATTATAGGGAACTGAACAAACTAACGATCAAGAATCGGTACCCACTACCGAGGATTGACGACTTGTTTGACCAGTTACAAGGGTCAAGCTATTATTCCAAGATCGACCTTCGGTCTGGATACCACCAGCTGAGAATCCAAGAGGAGAGCGTACCAAAGACTGCATTCAGAACACGCTATGGGCATTACGAGTTTCTTGTGATGCCATTCGGGCTGACGAATGCACCAGCGGTCTTTATGGATCTGATGAACCGTGTATGCAAACCATATCTCGATAAATTTGTGATTGTATTTATCGATGATATCCTGATTTACTCTCGGACGAAAGAAGAGCACGAGCAACACCTCAGAACCATCTTGGAGCTACTGAAAAAGGAGAAACTTTATGCAAAGTTCTCAAAATGCGAATTCTGGATTCGCGAAGTACAATTTCTTGGTCACGTTGTGAATGAGAAGGGCATTCATGTAGACCCGTCCAAGATAGAAGCAATAAAGAATTGGGAAGCTCCCAAAACCCCGACTGAAGTTCGGCAATTTTTGGGCTTAGCGGGCTACTATAGGCGATTCATCGAGAATTTCTCGAAAATAGCTCAGCCGCTAACTGCTCTTACGCAGAAAGACAAGAAGTATGACTGTGGTGTTAAACAAGAGGAAGCTTTTCAGCTACTCAAAAACAAGCTATGCGATGCACCAATATTGTCACTGCCCGAAGGCACGGAAGACTTCGTGGTATACTGCGACGCCTCGCGACAAGGACTGGGATGCGTGCTCATGCAACGCCAAAAGGTCATCGCTTACGCTTCAAGGCAACTGAAGGTGCATGAAAGAAACTATACCACTCATGACCTGGAGCTGGGCGCAGTGGTATTCGCCTTGAAAATCTGGCGACACTATCTATATGGTACTCGATGTACAATCTTCACAGATCACAAAAGCCTGCAACACATATTTGATCAGAAGGAATTGAATATGCGCCAGCGGCGATGGGTCGAGCTGCTAAATGATTACGACTGTGAGATTAAGTACCACCCAGGAAAGGCAAACGTTGTAGCGGACGCGTTGAGCCAAAAGGAAAGAGTTAAGACCCTACGGGTTCGAGCATTGGAAATGACCATTCGAACGAACCTCACTGCACGCATTCGTGACGCACAACAAGAAGCCCTTAAGGTGGAAAACCGCAAAGCTGAATACCTCCGAGGTGCATTGAAGTACATGGTGCCAAATGAAGAGGGAGCCTTATACTTTAAAAAGCGTATTTGGGTTCCGCTCTATGGTGGCCTACGAGAAGTCATCCTTGATGAAGCGCACAAGTCAAGATACTCGATCCATCCCGGATCGGACAAGATGTATCAAGACTTAAAAGAATACTATTGGTGGCCGAGACTCAAGAGCGACGTTGCTGTTTATGTTGGTAAATGCCTAACGTGTGCTAAGGTTAAGGCTAAATATCAGAAACCGTCTGGCCTACTACAACAACCAGAGATTCCCATGTGGAAGTGGGAGCAAATCTCGATGGACTTCATAACAAAGTTACCCAGGACCCCAAGAGGGCACGATATGATATGGGTAATAGTTGATCGATTGACGAAGTCTGCGCATTTCCTACCAATCCGAGAGAAGGATAGCACTGGAAAGCTTGCTGAAATATACCTGAAAGAAATTGTGACACGTCATGGAGTGCCTATTTCTATTATTTCAGAAAGAGATGGACGCTTTGTCTCAAGGATCTGGCAATCATTTTAGGAAGCCTTTGGATCTCAACTAGATCTAAGCACGGCATTTCACCCTCAGACAGACGGCCAGAGCGAACGGACTATACAAACATTGGAAGATATGCTTCGCGCATGTGTCATGGATCTAGGCGGCAGCTGGGATACTCACCTACCCTTGGTTGAGTTTTCCTACAATAACAGTTATCATACAAGCATAAAGGCCGCGCCGTTCGAAGCTCTGTATGGCCGCAAGTGCCGATCGCCCCTACGTTGGGCAGACGCCGGTGACAAGCGTATGGTTGGTCCTGAACTAGTACAAGAGACAACCGACAAGATTGCGCAGATCCGAGAACGCATTAAGGCGGCTCGAGATCGACAAAAGAGCTACGCTGATCCGAAAAGAAAATCAGTAGAATTCGAGGTGGGAGACAAAGTGTTGTTAAAAGTCTCACCTTGGAAGGGCGTAGTCAGATTTGGAAAGCGTGGAAAGCTGAACCCACGATACATCGGACCATTCAGAATCTTGAGAAGAATTGGTACCGTGGCGTACAAGTTGGAGTTACCGGAAGAACTTAATGGAGTACATGATACGTTTCATGTATCCAACCTGAAGAAGAGTCCAACACAAGAAAACGTGATCATCCCGGTGGATGAAGTGCATATTGATGAAGCCCTCCGATTTACAGAACAACCCGTTGAGGTTACTGACTGGAAAGTCAACAAGACTAGGAGGAGCAGTGTGAAACTTGTCAAAGTACGTTGGAGCTCTAAGCACGGACCCGAGTATACATGGGAACGCGAAGACCAGTTCAAAGAAAAGTATCCCCACCTATTCAAGAAGACTCCTGCGAGAGTTAGTTCAACCTGAATTTCGGGACGAAATTCTTTTAACGGGGGGAGACTGTGACAACTGGCACAAAACCGGTAACTTCCGTACATTTTAATTATTATTTAATGACTGCAATTATGTGCTTAAATGTCAACATTGACTGATTAGAAGCTAAGCAAGTGAATTCATGCACGTTGTATACTACAAAATATTCCTTTATGCAAAAACGAGAGCGTTGCGTCAGAAATATTAGTAAACTCACCGGTAAGACACACTGTGTCAACGGAACTGCAGAAAGCAGTCAGACAATAAAATTGGAGCCTAGGTGTAGGTCCAATAACAAGAATACATTAAAACCCAAGAGTACATATCAGGGTTTAATTTATGGTCGTTACGAAAGCTAAAACACGCACTAAAAGGCACCCGAAACACACTTTAAGTGCAGAACAAATTACGACAAAACTGCGAAACGAACGTTGGTGGCCGCCCGGATAATATTTAATCCCACAAATATTCTGTTATGATTAAAATTTTATTTTAATCAGGTTCGTGTTGAAAAATAAATTGAAACGCTTAAAAACGTTATTTTTCAAGTTTAAGCGCGTACCGTGAGTTCCTACGCGACACAGTGCTTACACTGCAAAACGCAGACAACGCAGAAAATCTAGGAATATGCTAGGAATATTCCAGGAATATGCCAGGAATATGCTAGGAATATTCCAGGAATATGCTAGGAATATGCTAGGAATATTCCAGGAATATGCCAGGAATATGCTAGGAATATTCCAGGAATATGCTAGGAATATTCCAGGAATATGCTAGGAATATGCTAGGAATATTCTAGGAATATGCCAGGAATATGCTAGGAATATTCCAGGAATATGCTAGGAATATTCCAAGAATATGCCAGGAATATGCTAGGAATATGCCATATGGAATGTCTATAAATACCGTGAGATGGCACATATGAACTTTCACACTTCACAACACCAAACAACTCTCCTCTCTCCCTCTAGAAAGCTCACGGCCAAACATCCCTAATCACCCATCAATTTTTCGAGCCTTGTTCAAGCCATTCCAAGCATACCCAAGCATCAAGGATCACGTATTAGGAGGCTTGGTGCACTCGGAGCACGAAGGACCTTTTTCTCTAGCTTTTATCCACCACATTCGCGTCTAGATTCTTCCCTAGCCTCGAGCTAGTGGTGAGTTACTTAAAACACATTCTTGAACTAATCTAGAGTGGTTAATATGATAGATAACAGTTAAAACTTGGAATCTTGCAATTTGATACATTAAAGTCTACTAAAAGACACTTAAATGATGGATAAAAGCTCACATGATGTGTAAATGTGGTAGTATTTGATTGGTGGGATTATTTAGGCCCGGTCTACATTGTGGTAGCTCGGATCACCGTTTAACCCGACTTTGTTAAGATCATAGATCTTGACATAAGCTTGTTTCGGACGGTACAAGGGTTAAAAGGTGAAACTCTACCACACGAGAAACATGAACTTGTGTAAAAGTATTTTTACTTGTTAAATAGTGTTTAAAACTTGCCGATCTATGTATCTACAAGTGGTATTTTCAAAAGACCAAGCGTCAAAAGGAACCACATGTTCTAAACCGGATCTTACACAAACAAAAGTGATTTTTGTGAACAAACAAGTGTATGGACACTTGCGTAACAAAAGTTTTAACAAAGAAATAATTTTCGTAAAAACCGACTAGAAGTTGTGAAACTTTATATTCTTTGAAAATAAGGTTTTTAAGAAACTAAACTTATTTTTAAAGATAACAAGACTTACTAAATGTGCTAGTAAGTTACTACACAATTTTAGTAAATAACCAAGTTCATGAAATGGAGAAATTAGTGATATTCGTGGATGATTATTGTTGATAAGTGTTGTTGATGATTGTTGACGATTTAAAAGAAAATAAACACATGTTTTGAAAACATGGGAAACCTCCATTTTTAGGGGAAACTCTGCCAAAATTTTTATAAATTTTGATACTTAGAAAAATATAAGTTTTTGAGAAACTTATTCCCTAAAAATGTATTTAAGAGTATTACCAAGGTTTCCCTAATTTTTAGTGATAAGAAATGAGGATTTCTTCAAGAATAAAAATGGATATAAGTATGTATATTTTTGAGAGAAAAATATATATTATTTTATCACCAACTTCTGTGCTAAGTGTATATAGTATGTGTTATACGTGCTAGCGTATTAAGACGTAAAAATACACTAAATACTCATGAGGAGTATAAACATGAAAATACACATACAATATACAAGACACATAATTCGGGTGCAAAGTGCAAAACACAAGATACTTATATTAATTTGCGAAAAATAATATAAGTAAGATACTTAGTAAAAAAAAAAAAATATAAAATATTTTTAACACAAGAATATATACACAAAAGAGAGTGACTGTACTTGTGCGATGCAAGTCTAGTGACTAACGTTAAGAAAACGCGTATAGGTTACGACGTTAAATAAGCAAACCCGGTGAAGTTTACGACGCACAGGAACGCAAAGTTGTGAGTTCATGCTCCCCCTTTTCTCTTAACTGTTTTCAGTTTTATAACTTCGGGGGTGAAATACATGTTACAGATATTTTTATGTTTAACAAATGGTATGATAATAAAAAGCACACTTGGTGAGAACGAGTACCAAGTGTGTAGCGATATAAGAATACAAGAAGCGCACTTGGTGAGAACGAGTACCAAGTGTGTTGTGAAATAAGAAAACGAGAAGCGCACTTGGTGAGAACGAGTACCAAGTGTGTTGTGAAATAGGAATATGAGAAGCGCGCTTGGTGAGAAACGAGTACCAAGTAGGATGCGCTATGAAAAATGATGCGAGGAATCGTGTCACGAATAGGGTACAGAAGCACCATTAATCAACAATATACCTAGACCGCAGAACAAAAGGTTAGATCTAACGGGTGCCGGGCAGCCACACTCTCGATGAGGGCGAGTATCGAGTAGTGCTTTTGTGTCTCAGAATATACCAATTAAATGCCTAAGGTTTGGTGACTTCCTATGTCGTGTCACATGTTAATGGCTTTGCAACCCATTAACAACCCTGATACCTACAGGAATACTTAATTTACATAAAAACTCATACCATTCTAAAACTTGATGAATACTTGAGTACGTGGGGTACTCAAGAAAAGCATGGATTATACTTGAGTACGTGGGGTACTCTAGAAGAATTTGAATCATACATGAGTACGTGGTGTACACATGAAACTGGATTTTATGAAAACTCGATTTATTCACAAAATATGTTTTCATACAAAGTATACAAAAGTGCAAAACAAAACGGCATGAATTCACACCAACATTATGTTGACGTTTTTCCAAAACTCACATGTATTTCAGGTAACTACGATGGATGTGCGCGTGGTCTTACTTATGCTCGTGGATGTCGCTTATGTTTGTCTTTAAATAAAGTGTAAACCTTTTAAGACAATGTTTTATGTTAACTCGCGATGTAAACGCTAACTTATGATTTCAAATTCTGGTATTTGAAGTTATTTTCATGAGCATGTAGTATGTTTACCTTTCGTATGCAATGAGAACCTTTCATGATCACACCTCGTGCTTCCGCCGCAGAAAGGGGTGTGACAATAAAAGTACCGCTTGGTCGGGTATGTAGTCATTTAAATCGGATTGTGATTAATGTATTTACATAACCCGCTTTGTTCTGTATTATTTGATGTATGGCCCTTGGGGTTAAATGACCATGTCCCGGATATCCTTGGCATCATTTTACGAAATGGCCACGACCTAAGCACGGGGTGTAGGCGTACACCTGACAGATGCATTATGTAAAAACTGGTAATCCACTAAAGGAATCTACCTTGTGGGCATTATACCGGTGGCGTGTCAGATAACTTAAACCGGCTCTTCTAACCGGTACTAATGGACGGCAAATAAGTAAATCTGTATACAAGATTATATACAAATAATTGTCCCAAGTTATAAAGATAGTTTTGCCGAAGTGCATTCAAATCAATTTACAAACTCTTTTAAAACGAGTCAGTTGAGTTGTATTTACCAGTGTAAACTGACGTATTTTCCAAAAAGGTTAAGTGCAGGTGCTAGACGTAATAGGCTGGCTACTCCAGACATCATTACTCAAGTCTCGCAAGCTCTAGATGTCAAAGTCTGTTGAACTATTGTTTCTGTTTTATTATCGATCCGCCTGTGGATCTTTTTACTCTCCGTTGTAATACTCGATATTACTTATATTTAGATTGCATATATTTTACCTTTTGCTTCCGCTGTGCATTCATATAATTGTGTTGTTTGACTATTATGTTGCCAACCACGTCACGGTAATCCCCCACCGGGCCCACCGGTGAGACACGTGGAAATCGGGGAACACGACATGTTTTATTTTCCTTTCTTTTCCTTCCTTAAATGAAACTCTGGAACACAAAATATTTTTAGTTTCTTTATGTTTCTTTTCCTTTCCTTCCATTAGTAAACTCTGGAACACAGTGTTAGTGGTTTAGACTGTTTGTTTCACGAGTAGATGTTTGAATGGTTCAGACATTTGCCTCTGAATGGTTCAGACATTTGCCTCTGAATGGTTAAGATTTATACAGAGTCTGAATGGTTAAGATCTCTAATCTGAATTAGTCAGACATTTATCTTTGAATGGTTAAGCATTATACAGGCTCTTAATGGTTTATATCTCTTACTGATTCAGGCCTTAATGGTTCAAACCTCTTACTGGTTTAGCACTTAACCAATCAGAAGTTGCCAAACAGCCCCTAAGTCTTAAAGACTCACATGGAGTCAAAATTTGCCTTCTCCATGTCCACCAACTTTATGAGACAAACATGAACGTGAAAAGAGAGGAAATAATGAAGAAAGAAGTCCAAATTTCCAAGGGTGTGCTTTTTTCATAAAAGACAACTTTCAAGACCTTCTAACAAAATTAGAGTTACAAGAAATACATGTCATAACGAGAGCATGTGAAAAGAAAACACAAGTGAAAATACCTAGAGCCCATCTAGAAAAATATTGGGCTATAAAAAGAGGAAGAAGGAGGAAGAAAGGACATCGGGCTTCAACAAGTCTTTAAGAAAGTTTGTGATGTACTAAAAGTGTGTTTTATTTTTATAAGAAATAACTTACTTTACCTGCTTTTCCTGATATCTTTATTTTTTTGTTCCAAAATGGTTTAAGATGGTGTAAGGGATTGTTATCTAAATAACCCTACAATTACTCCAAAAGATGTCATGGCTCTAAAACTCTTTTCTGCAGGACCAAATTTTTATAATGAATTTTATTATCCAGCTTTTCACTTTATTCAGATAAAAAAGGTTAAATTAGCCTTTACTTATTCTGTTAATACTGAAAGAAAGATTTTTCAAAACTTTTAATGAAAATGATATTCATTATAGAAGAGGATTAGGGATAAAAGTAATAATCCAAGCATTATAAGCTGCCTTTAAAAATGAATTTAGGACTTATGGTGGGAAAAATATGTTTTCTTCTGTCATGATTTCACCAGCAGGAAATACTCCACCATTAGCCAAAAATATTTAGAGGAAAAAATTCAATTTTTGGAGAAAGACACAATAAAATCAAGTCTTCAGGGTCAAGAAGAGATTTGCTTATTCAAAAATCATAATAAAGACATATGTCCAATGTGTTCTAAACAAAAGGACAACATGAGTATTTATTCTCAAAATAAGGGTCAAACACCGATGATAAAGGACTTTATAAATCCTATACTCTAAATACGATTTTCAAATAACTTATAATCTAATTCAATATCCTACAAAGATAGGCATTAAAACTAAGTCTTAAAGACTCACATGGAGTCAAAATTTGCTTTCCCCATGTCCACAAACTTTATGAGACAAGCATGAACGTGAAAAGAGAGGAAATAATGACGAAAGAAGTCCAAATTCCCAAGGGTGGACTTTCTTTCATAAAATACAACTTTCAAGGCTTTCTGACAAAATTAGAGTTACAAGAAAAACTCATGTCATAACGAGGGCATGTGAAAAAGAAAACACAAGTGAAAAGACCTAGAGCCTATCTAGAAAAATATTGGGCTATAAAATGAGGAAGAAAGGACATCGGGCTTCAACAAGTCTTTAAAAAGGTTTTTGATGTACTAAAAATGTGTTGTATTGTTATAACAAATAACTTACTTTACTTGATTTTTCTGAAATCTTCATTATTTTTTTTTTACCAAAATGGGTTAAAGATGGGCTAAGGGATTGTTATTTAAATAACTCTACAATTACTCCAAAAGATGTCATGGCCCTAAAACTCCTTTTTGCAGGGCCAAATTTTTATAATGAATTTTATTATCCAGCTTTTCACTTTATTCAGATAGAAAAGGTTAAATTAGCCTTTACTTATTATGTTAATACCGAAAGAAAGATTTTTCAAAACTTTTAGTGAAAATGATATTCATTATACAAGAGGATTAGGAATAAAAGTAATAATCCAAGCATTTTAAGTTGGTTTTAAAAATGGATTTAGGACTTATGGTGGGAAAAATATGTTTTCTTCTGTCATGAAGTCAACAGCAAGAAATACTCCACCATCAGCCAAAAATATTTAGAGGATAAAATTCAATTTTTGGAGAAAGACATAATAAAATCAAGTCTAAACAAAAGGACAACATGAGTATTGATTCTCAAAATGAGGGTCAGATGATTAAGGATTTTATAAATCCTATACTTTAAATACGATTTTCAAATAACTTATAATCTGATTTAGTATCCTACAAAGATAAGCATTAAAACTAAGGGGCTGTTTGTTTACCTCTTAATGAGGCTCTTAATGGTTCAGACCTCTTACTGGTTCAACACTTACGCTCTGTTCCCGAGTTAACTTAACGAGGGATAAGAAAAGAAAGTAAAGGTGAGAAAAGAAAGGACGAGAAAGGAAGAAAAAAGATGTCTTTCCCACCATTTCCTCCCAAATCAGAAGGAAAGAAAAACTAAAGAATTTAGCCTAGTTTTCCTTTCATTTCCTATCTTTTCCTTCCTTAAATGAAACTCGGGAACACGACATGTTTTATTTTCCTTTCTTTTCCTTCCTTAAATGAAACTCTGGAACACAAAATATTTTTAGTTTCTTTTAGTTTCTTTTCCTTTCCTTCCATTAGTAAACTCTGGAACACAGTGTTAGTGGTTTAGACTGTTTGTTTCACGAGAAGATGTTTGAATGGTTCAGACATTTGCCTCTGAATGGTTCAGACATTTGCCTCTGAATGGTTAAGATTTATACAGAGTCTGAATGGTTAAGATCTCTAATCTGAATTAGTCAGACATTTATCTTTGAATGGTTAAGCATTATACAGGCTCTTAATGGTTTATACCTCTTACTGATTTAGGCCTTAATGGTTCAGACCTCTTACTGGTTTAGCACTTAACCAATCAGACGTTGCTAAACAGCCCCTAAGTCTTAAAGACTCACATGGAGTCAAAATTTGCCTTCTCCATGTCCACCAACTTTATGAGACAAGCATGAACGTGAAAAGAGAGGAAATAATGACGAAAGAAGTCCAAATTTACAAGGGTTGGCTTTTTTCATAAAAGACAACTTTCAAGACCTTCTGACAAATTTAGAGTTATAAGAAAGACATGTCATAACAAGAGCATGTGAAAAGAAAACAGAACTGAAAAGACCTAGAACCTATCTAGAAAAATATTGGGCTATAAAAAGAGGAAGAAGGAGGAAGAAAGGACATCGGGTTTCAACAAGTCTTTTAAAATGTTTTTGATGTATTAAGAGTGTGTTGTATTTTTATAAGAAATAACTTACTTTACCTGCTTTTCCTGATATCTTTATTTTTTTGTTCCAAAATGGTTTAAAGATGGTGTAAGGGATTTTTATCTAAATAACCCTACAATTACTCCAAAAGATGTCATGGCTTTAAAAGTCTTTTATGCAGGGCCAAATTTTTATAATGAATTTTATTATCCTGCTTTTCACTTTATTAAGATAAAAAAGGTTAAATTAGCCTTTACTTATTCTGTTAATACTGAAAGAAAGATTTTTCAAAACTTTTAATGAAAATGATATTCATTATAGAAGAGGATTAGGAATAAAAGTAATAATCTAAGCATTACAATCTGCCTTTATAAATGGATTTAGGACTTATGGTGGGGAAAATACGTTTTCTTCTGTCATGATTTCACCAACAAGAAATACTCCACCATCAGCCAAAAATATTTAGAGGATAAAATTCAATTTTTTAGAGAAAGACATAATAAAATCAAGTCTTTAGGCTCAAGAAAAGGTTTGCTTATTCAGGAATCATAAAAAAGATATATGTCCAATGTGTTCTAAACAAAAGGACTACATGAGTATTGATTCTCAAAATGAAGGTCAAACACCGATGATTAAGGATTTTATAAATCCTATACTCTAAATACGATTTTCAAATAGCTTATAATCTGACTCAATATCCTACAAAGATAGGCATTAAAACTAAGTCTTAAAGATTCACATGGAGCCAAAATTTGTTTTCCCCATGTCCACCAACTTTATGAGACAAGCATGAACGTGAAAATAGAGGAAATAATGACGAAAGAAGTCCAAATTCTCAAAGGTTGACTTTCATTCATAAAAAACTTCCAAGACTTTTTGACAAAATTAGAGTTACTAGAAAGACTCATGTCATAACGAGGGCATGTGAAAAGAAAACACAAGTGAAAACACCTAAAGCCTATCTAGAAAAATATTGGGCTATAAAAAGAGGAAGAAGGAGGAAGAAAGGACATCGGGCTTCAAAAAGTCTTTAAAAATGTTTTTGATGTAATAAAAGTGTGTTGTATTTTTATATGAAATAACTTACTTTACCTGATTTTCCTGAAATCTTTTTTTTTTCCAAAGTGGATTAAAGATGGGGCAAGGGATTGTTATCTAAATAGTGGAGAGTTCAAATGAGAAGAAATATTTTGTAAGAAGAAAAAAGAAGAAATTTCAACCAATTTATTTTACTTCATTTAATATAAGTATTTAATGTTACTATAAGGGTACATTGGTAAATCTACATAGGTTATTAATTTGTAGTCTTCCTCTTTAATAGCTAACTACATTAATTTTTTTGTAACTTATCTTCAAAGTATATATTTTTTTTCAAAAAAATAAAATAAAATAATTTAAAGTGTAATATAAATTACGAGTTGTGTAGGATAAATTACGAGTTGTGTAGGATAAATTACAAGTTGTGTAAGATAAATTTCAACGTGTAGGATGAATTTCAAAATATGTAAGATAACTTTTGATGTGTGTAGGCAAAAAAAGTTAGTGTGGAGGATACTAGTCTTTATGACTAATTAATTAGTCAAAAAATGATAATAAATAAGATAAGTGAAAAAATTATTTAATGTTTTACAAAATTACCCTTTGTTCTTTTTCTTCTCAATTAAATTTTCTTCTCAAATGAACCTTCCCCTACTAAATAACCCTACAATTACTCCAAAAGATGTCATGTCTCTAAAACTCTATTCAGCAAACCAAATTCTATAAAATGAATTTTATTATCTAGCTTTTCACTTTATTCAGATAGAAATGGTTAAATTAGCCTTTACTTATTCTTTTAATACTAAAAGAAAGATTTTTCAAAACTTTTAACGAAAATGATATTCATTATAGAAGAGGATTAGGAATAAAAGTAATAATCCAAGCATTAGAAGCTGCCTTTAAAAATGGATTTAGGACTTATGGTGGGAAAAATATGTTTTCTTCTGTCCTGATTTCACCAGCAGGAAATACTCCACCATTAGCCAAAAATATTTAGAGGAAAAAATTCAATTTTTGGAGAAAGACATAATAAAATCAAGTCTTCAGGCTCAAGAAAAGGTTTGCTTTTTCAGAAATCATAATAAAGATATATGTCCAATGTGTTCTAAACAAAAGGACAACATGAGTATTGATTCTCAAAATGAGGGTCAAATATCTAATGATGATTAAGGATTTTATAAATCCTATACTCTAAATACGATTTTCAAATAACTTCTAATCTGATTCAATATCCTATGAAGATAGGCACTAAAACTAAGTCTTAAAGACTCATATAGAGTCAAAATTTGTCTTCCCCATGTCCACCAACTTTATGAGACAAGTATGAACATGGAAAGAGAGGAAATAATGACGAAAGAAGTCCAAATTCCTAAGGGTGGACTTTCTTTCATAAAAGACAACTTTCAAGACGTTCTGACAAAATTAGAGTTACAAGAAAGACTCATGTCATAATGAGGGCATGTGAAAAGAAAAACACAAGTGAAAAGACGTGAAGCCTATCTAGAAAAAAAGAGGCTATAAAAAGAGGAAGAAGGAGGAAGAAAGGCCATCAGACCACTATTATTATTATTATTATTATTATTATTATTATTATTATTATTACTTTGCAAATTTTCATTTAACAATGTGGATGATTTCGCTTGATTGTCTGTCGATTTTCTTTTAAATCTATCTATATTTTCTATAAAAGGAGAAATCCAAGTGACATAAGAAAAGCTGATGTGTCAGCTAGAGAGCATGTCCAACAATGCTTTTCTTTTGTCATCCGCGATGAGGTGGCAGCCATAGAGGAAGCATAGTGACATCATAATTCAAAGATCTGCCATCCAAACCACAACCCCACTTTTCAATTTCAAAGGTCTGGCCCACATTCAATTATGAAACCACTGATGTTCATTCAAATTTCAAACCACTGATGTCTCATTAAAATGGGTGGGTGATTTGAAATTTAAAACTTCATAGGGATATGTAATTTGCATTTAATGTCATCAGAGCTTCAATTCTTCTCTCTCTCAAATATAAATTCAAACCCAAATCCAAACTCGATCATAATTTCAAAAACCCATTTCAATCTCTCTGTCTACTCTCTCTCAACTCTCTATCTCTAAAACTGTAGATACAGAGAAGAGGATTAAGACGACAACGCCGTTGCATTTAACATCGATTTGAATATTATGCAGACCAATGGTAGTTTAAAAATAGATATTTTTTGATTTTTTCTTTTTATCACAAACTGAAGGTTTATATGCTAAATGTTCTTCAGGTAGATCTTGCTGGATTTGTTATTTGGTGTTGAAGTCTTGAGTTCGTTGGCCGAGTTTCCGAATGTGATCAAGGTTATAAAATGGATCTCAACTTTATTGATGAAGAGGTAATGTCTGTTTGTGTTTAAAAATAGATGTATATGTGTTTTAAGTAAATCACATAATTGTTATTTTGTTGGTAATTGTTAATATACTTTGTAATCAGTTCTCCTTCTTCTTCGTGGTTTCTTGAGCTTTGTTACGTGTTTTCCAGATTGAAGTTTCTTCAAATCGTCATCTTCTCCAATGCTTCCATCGATTCTTCTCTCGCTAAATCTGGTAACAATCCGTGACCTAATTTCTTTCATGATTCTATGAAATTTGATTGAGATGTTTGTAGCTTTTGATTTTGTCTTTGATTTGTTATTGTTTATTCAGATGCTTGCATTGGTGTACCATGTGATTACGAGTAGATTGATTTTGATATGTTTGTAAAAGGAGAAATCCCAATGCAAATTAGAAAACCTGGTGATGTCTGTTTATTCATCACGTTTAATATCGATTTGAATATTATGTAGACGAACGGCAGTTTAAAAATAGATATTTTTTGATTTTTTTCTTTTTATCATGAACTGAAAGTTTGGATGCTAAATGTTCTTCGGGTAGATCTTGCTGGATTTGTTGTTTGGTGTGGAAGTCTTGAGTTCGTTCGCTGAGCTTCCGAATGTGATCAAGGTTATAAAATGGATCTCAACTTTATTGATGAAAAGGTAATGTCTGTTTGTGTTTAAAAATAGATATATATGTGTTTAAAATAAATCATGATTTTATGAAATTTGTTTGATATGTTTGTAGTTTTTGATTTTGTCTTTGATTTGTTATTGTTTATTGATTATTCAGATGCTTGCATTAGTGTACCATGTGATTACGAGTAGATTGATTTTCAGTTGGTATATATTGGGATTAAATACTCAACTGGTGGAATGACAGCAAGTCCAGCTTATGCTTCAAGTTGTCTCGATCTCTTTGGAGGCGGATAGGTGGCTTTGGGAGGTCTGAAAATCAGAATTGATATATTTAGGGAAAATGGGGTTGAAAGATGATAACCCAACAGTTGAGGATCTCATTCTACATCTCCGATAAATTCAATTGTATTCTCAAATAATGTTTCCTAGATTTTTGAAGACCGACAAATCTCTAAAGAAGTATCACTGTGGACATTTGTTGGTCTTTGTCGGTCTTCAAAAATCTAGGAAGCATTGTTTGAGAATACCATTGAATTTATCGGAGCTGTCGAATGAGATCCTCCACTGTTGGGTTATCATCTTTCAATCCCATTTCCCTAAATATATTGATTCTGTTTTTCAACAGGGATGTAATGTAATGATTTCTCTCAATTGAATAGACGGACACTGTTGAAGACAAAGCTGTTAAAGACAGGCACTTATGTACCTAAGGCCTAATCAACCAAAGGAAAACCACTGCTCGGTAATAGCAGTGGTTCAGTATCTACAGCGGATTCAACATCAATATTTATGTATCAATTTTTCTTATGTAACAGTGTTTAGTGTATCGGTGTTTAGATTTTGTTACAGCTTCGATGATGGTTGTTAGATTTATGAAAATGTAATTGCTACAGTTTGATTATTATTGTTATTATATTATCATATGTTGATCATGGTCTGTTAAAGCACTGCTGTTAAACATTCTCTGTTGAACTGCATCATCTGTTAGTCCATAACAGAGGTTCTCTTTGGCAGACCTTTGCTTGAACCGTCTCGGTGTTTATCAACAGATGTTCATCATGAGGCGTGTGTAAACAGATGTTTGAAATCCTCTGTTGAACTGTATCACTGTTAAGTCACAGCAGATGTTAGCAATTTATACTATGGAATGATCAGCAGATGTTATGTTTTGCAGACCTTTGTTTCAACAACAGATGTTAGCTTTATGATGCTTTTGTATTCATATTCAGCAGTAGAGGTTGTTTTATCAACAGAGGTTATTTGCTATAACAGTCTTTGTGTTTATTGGCAGAGGTTGTTTTATCAGCAGAGGTTATTTGCTATAACCGTCTTTGTGTTTATTAGCAGAGGTTGTTTTATCAGCAGAGGTTATTTGCTATAACAGTCTTTGTGTTTATTAGCAGAGGTTGTTTTATCAGCAGAGGTTATTTGTTATAACAGTCTGTGTTTATCAGCAGACTTTATCTGAATAGAGGTTGAGTGCATAAATTTGTTTGTAGTCAGAGGTTTGTATCAGAGAGGTTATGACAATGATCGCCCATAAATTTGTTGAAGCCTTTTAAGAAAAGCCTTTTAAGTAACAGCAGATGTTAGCTTTATGATGCTTTTCTATTCATATTCAGCAGTAGAGGTTGTGTTTATCAACAGAGGTTATTTGCTATAACAGTCTTTGTGTTTATCAGCAGATGTTGTTTGGAACAACAGACTTTGCTTTAACAGATTTTTCTGTTTGACAGAGCTTTTGATTTGTCAGACTTTATCTAACTAGAGGTTGAGTGTATAAATTTACAGAATATAATTCAAGTTTTAATGTATCATGAAGAGCCAATTAAAATATATGGAGAATGTACAACAAAGGTTTAAGTTAATATAAATAACAAGATAAGCATACATGATTATAATTTAAATATTCGTATGTCGTAAGTTTTCAAAATATAGAAGTCTGATACATCACCATCCCATAATTTATCTCAAATGAGATAATACCAACAACCACAAATATCTGTAGACTTTCTTTAAAGCTTGGCCTTTTCTTCAGAGTAGACAAATTTGCATCTCATATTTCTGTAGATACCATTGGGCTTCGTGAACTTCTTGGTGAATTCACAAGCCGCGTATCTAAATCCCTTGCCATGCTTCTCCCGTCGAAAATCAATTACAGTGTCAACTCCATTCAGATTTTCAACTGTCATCTTCAATGTTCTATGAATCCTTGATAAAGAAGCTACTTTCACATTCAGACGCTTAAAAATAACTATAAAATACCAATAATTAATAAGAAATACATAGTGTATTTAAGTAAAGTAACAAAAAAAAACAGCTTAATTGTAACAAACATTTAACATCCAAAGAACGAGGAATAATATATTAACAGAATAAACTTACAAAATGTTTGCTGCAGTACCATACGAATTGTAAGGGGCATCCATCAGGATCAACTTCATAATATGAGACAGCGGCATCAAAATCTGCGTCGTCGATATCATCGGATGATTCATTCGATACAACATAATCATTATCAGAATCTGTGTCATTGGATTCTTCAACATCCGACTGCTAATGCAGATCCTCGGTAATTTGAAGAACTTCCAAATTGGGTGAGGAAGTATCGTCTATCGGACTGTTATTGGATTTTGGTGCAACAATCTCACATCCATTCAAATCAAAGGCAGTAAGCAGAAAGATGTAATCCGCTACGTATCTTAAAACAAGTACAATTCCTATTTGCATACCCATGTAGTGTACAACCTTTTCCTATCCATCGGTTATAAAGTAACAATTCCGAAGAGGATCATGTTGAAGTAGTACATCAAAAGAGTCCCACTGGTTCACATAGATCTTAAATGTCTCTTTAAGTTTACCAACTCCAATACTGACGTTGACTAACTCTTTAGGTATTAGCTGAACAAAAACATATAAAATTATGAAATCAACAAAGGTACAATAAAATTAACAACTATATCACTAATTACTATAGTAACATTTAACTATTGGATTAAAATACCAAAACTTACCAACACGTCTGTACAAACATCAGTAAAACTGTGGGAGAACGAATCCATACATCCAAACTTCCTCTCAAACGATAGTGATGTGAACATAGAAATCATTGGGAGTTTTGTTGGATAATGATGAACTTTTTCAAAAGGTGTCAGCAGGATATGTATATGGTGCGTTTTTTTTAAATACCAACAGACATCCTTCTTTCAATGAAAGGTCAGAGACAACTGAGGACCATCATTCTTTTAGAGCAAAAGTTCCATTGTGTTTAGAGAATCGATAATCCCATCTCATACCGTTTACACACTCTATAACGCCAATGTTACCAGGAACTTCTTTGAGTAAATGATTGTTTGCAAAGTTTTGTGGTATTATCTGTTGAGTTCAAGTATTTAAGTATTGACAAGTGTTATATGTGAATTAATTGTTAACAATAAAACTGTAGAAAATAGTTTTAATGTAATAATCTTACCAAGATTTTGGAATTAAGAGAATCCAAATATTTATAAAAAGACATCTTCCAAGATATTATGTTTCTGGTTAAAAATCAAAGAAAAAAAAGAGACAATATATTTTATCAGATACTTCATTATTTATAAAGATTGTGATAACAAATGTGAACCAACAATGTTTAACATATCTATGTCATTCAGATAACGCATTTAATATTTATCGATTTATCTTGAGTATAACAATAAATAAAGATTCCTCTAAAAACTGTAGAATCGAGTACCACTGTCAATAACTTTTTTTTTTTGCAAGTCTATAAATAAAAGATTTGTCATTTAATCATATTCTTTAATATCAAGTAAGAAAAACAACAAAATATACCTTATCGATTGCTTTCAAGAATCCAAATGTAACACCATATCGAACAAAACTTCAAATCAGAAACATTATAAAAAATAAAAAAGCTTGTAAAATTAAATTGATATATCACCTAAAACATGCAATACATTGAGAACAGTCTTCATAATAGTTGTTAATCATGTGCATATGAAACTAATGTATATACAAATTTTAATAAATATTATTATACCTTGATCGAAGTTGTTGATGATGTCAAAAGTAAGAAAAATTCAAGTGGAGTGATTCAATATTGAAATGGACATCGATGATTAAAACTTGAAGCACTTTTTATGAGATCAGACAAACAATTTTGTAAAGGGGATTTGGAGAGTCGTTAAAAAGGTAAAGTATGTTTCTAGCTGGCTCTATGTAAAAAGGTAAACCGCCATTGGAATAATAAATTACATTTTACCGCCATCGAGATAAGGAACTTACATTTTACCCCCTAATAATATAGCTTTCTTTTTCAAATAATTCAAATCATTTTTAAATAATTCAAACCATTTTCAAAATACTTTGAAAGTCTTTTTCTTGAGTACTCAACAATCTTCTTCATTCAGATATTTGAAATTATGGCTACAGATAATAGAATTTCAAGTAAGTATGAACTGTTCTTTCAACCAAGTCAAAGTCAAGTCTATGCTGAAGCAAGGAAAAAAAGGAAGCGTGTTCTGCAACAAAAGCGAAACAAGAGTGGTTTTCATCGTACATCGACATCCGATTCTGTTAATAGGATTCCATTATTAAACACTCCAAGTGGTATGTCTTGTAGGTTTGTAAACAAAATTTTACAAGAAATATATATTTATATGTTATCTTTTGGGAATCCTTACACATGTTTCGTATTTTACAAGTTTCAACAACCAATGTTGAGAGAAGGAATGTGTATCATTTTCCTGCTTATGCTACTCCAAATATTAGCAGTAATTTGTTTCACTCATCTTCTGAAGTAAAAGGTATACTTACTGCAGATATTTTTTGGTAA
This sequence comes from Helianthus annuus, assembly GCF_002127325.2. Taxonomy (NCBI): domain Eukaryota; kingdom Viridiplantae; phylum Streptophyta; class Magnoliopsida; order Asterales; family Asteraceae; genus Helianthus; species Helianthus annuus. Next base: position 106,613,810 of record NC_035440.2, on the reverse strand, counting down.
TTTCAAAAAAAATTCACAATATGTTCAAAATTCTTTCTTTGAGTGGTCAACTATCTTCTTCATTCAAGTATTTTAAATTATGGATACAGATAAGACAATTTCAAGTAAGTATGAAGTTGACCTTCAAGCAAGTCAACGTCAAAGCTGTGCTGAAGAAAGAGAAAAAAGGAAGTATGTTCTTCAACAGAAGAGAAACAACAGAGGGTTGTCATCCGGCATCAACATCTGATTCTGTTGAAAGGATTCCATTTTCAAATACTTCAAGTGGTATGTGTTATAGTTTTACAAACAAAATTTAAAAGAAATATGTATGTATATGTTATGTTTTTGGAATCCTTACATATGTTCTATTTTACAAGTTTCAACCACCAATGTTGAGAGAAGGAATGTGTATCATCTTCCTGTTTATGCTACTCCAAATATTAGTAGTAATTTGTTTCACTCATCTACACAAGTAAAAGGTATACTTACTGCAGATATTTTTTGGTAATTTCAAATAATTTTCATAATACTTTCAAAGTTCTTTTCTCGAGTTGTCAACAATCTTTTTCATTCAAGTATTTTAAAATATGGATACAGATAACACAATTTCAAGTAAGTATGAAGTTGACCTTCAAGCAATTCAACGTCAAATGTGTGTTGAAGAAAGAGAAAAAAGGAAGTATGTTCTTTAACAAAAGAGAAACAACAGAGGGTTGTCATCCGGCATTAACATCTGATTCTGTTGAAAGGATTCCATTTTCAAATACTTCAAGTGGTATGTATTATAGTTTTGCAACAGAGGTTGTCATCCTGCATCAACATCTGATTATGTTTTTGGAATCCTTACATATGTTCTATTTTACAAGGTTCAACCAACAATGTCGAAAGAAGGAATGTCCATCACACTCCTTTTGGAAGTACTAAGCAAATATCCAATTTTGTTGAGATGACTCTATTATCAGATATTACAAATTGTATGTTTTAAATTTTACGAAACAAAAGATTTGTTTAATCTTAGGTTTTATGAATTGTTATATATATCTTATTTTACAAGCTTCAATATAGGTGGAATATCTAAAATTGAATTACAAATGAGTGATGACATGTTACCAGATTCTGTGGTTAAGAAGATTCATGGAATTTCTAAAGGTATAAGATACGAATGTAAATTCCTGTTAAGTTTTCAATATGTAGAAAACTTATGTTGACTTATAAATTTACTAAGTCTGTAGATTATATTGATCATGGAGATGCCATCTTTGTGTGTTCTAAATGTGATGCAATGTTATGGGAAGATGAAATGCTTAGGGAAATAAAAAACGTAAGAAAACATCCTATTCTCTTTATTGTTCAAATGGAGATGTTGAGCTACCACGACCGCCTACACCTCCTCCATTACTACGTCATTTATATAAAAGTCATACCTCACAGTCTCGCAATTTCATGGATAATATTCGAGCATATAACATGATGTTTTCCTTCACATCTCTTGGTGGGAAGGTTGACAAAAGTTATCAGAGAGGTAAAGGTCCTTATGTATTTAGACTACAAGGTCAGAATTATCATCGAATGGGTAGTCTACTTCCGGACGATGGGGAAGAACCTAAATTCTCCCAGCTTTACATATATGATTCACAAAACGAAGTTGTAAATCGTCAAAAAGTAGTAAAGTAATTTCTTTATGATAATTGTGGCATTTAAGAATATATATTTTTCTTTTCAGTATATTTACATTCATTATCATTTGAAATGAATGTAAATTTTAACATTTTATATTTATGGTAGTTCTCAGATAGAATGCAAAACTACAAGAAACAACCAGCTTGATAGTACAACCATAGAGGGTCTTAAAGATATGTTGGATTCTTGCAATCCTCTTGTCCAGTCCTTCAGAATGGTAAGAGATTGTTTTCAAGAAAATGAGTTTCAAGATGTAAGCTTGAAGCTTATTGGAACAAGAGATAAGGATGGAAGAGTTCACAATTTGCCAACAGCATCAGAAATTGCTGCGTTAATACATGGTGATTTTGATGGAGCATTTGATAAATGGGACATTGTTGTTAGAAAGAAGTCTGGTGGTCTTCAAAGAATTAATGAGCTTCATCCCTCTTACCTTGCTTTGCAATATCCACTTATTTTCCCATATGCGGAAGATGGTTATAGAGTTGGTATTAAACATAGAGGGGTTGCGATTGATGATGAGGTACTTAGAACCAATCTTACAATTAGAGAATTCTTTTGTTACAAAATTCAAATAGACAGAATCAGTTTTCATTGTTAGTTAATGCGAAAAAATTATTTCAGCAGTTTTTGGTTGATGGATACACGATGATAGAATCTTCCAGGTTGAATTATATAAGGACACAACAACCTAAACTTAGAGTGCAAAATCTTAAGAACTTGAATGCTACTATTGAAAGTGGAGAGAATAATGCCTCAAGTTGTGGTAAACCTATACTTTTACCTTCATCATTTACTTGTGGTTCTAGATATATGATGCAAAAGTACTTGGATGCTATGGCAATTTGCAAGTCTGTTGGATATCCCGATTTATTCATAACGGTGACTTGTAATCCAAACGGGCCTGAGATTTACAGGTGTTTGCACGATAAAGCTCTTAATGCTGAAGACAGACCGGATATTATCTCTAGATTATTCAAGTGTAAATTGGATCATCTTATAAAAGATTTCAAGAAACATAAATTCTTTGGTGATATACAAGAAGGTACCCTTTAGTTATATTTTTTACTTTGAACATCTAATTATATTTATTTAACAGCCCACTGTTCAAAAATTTCAGTTATGTATACAGTGGAATTTCAGAAGCGTGGTCTCCCACATGCTCACATATGTTTGTTCTTGGGTGCTGAAAGCAAATTTCCAAATGCATCTGACATTGATCGTGTTATTACTGTTGAGATACCAGATAAAGAAAGAGATCCTGAATTATATGAGCTTGTCAAGCAATTTATGATTCATGGACCATGTGGTACAGACAACCCACTTTGTCCATGTATGGTTCAGCAAAAATGTTCTAAAAAGTTTCCCAAAAAATATGTAGATGAGACTTGTGTTGATTCTGAAGGATATCCTGTCTATCGTCGCCGTCAAACAAGTAATACAGTAGTAAAGAATGGTGTGACACTTGATAATAGATTTGTAGTTCCTTACAATGCTCTCCTGCTCAGAAAGTATCAGTGCCGCGTTAGCGTTGAATGGTGCAACCAGTCAGGTTCTATCAAATATTTGTTTAAATATATTAATAAGGGGTCTGATAGAGTCACTGCTTCTGTTTTTCAAGCCAATAGCACCAAGAATAATACGGAACAGAATGTAGCTGTAGATGAGATAAAAGCATACCTTGATTGTAGATATATCTCTGCTTGTGAAGATGCTTGGAGAATATTCATGTATGATATACATTATAGATATCCAGCTGTTGAAGTATTACCTTTTCATTGTGAAGATGGTCAGAGTATTATGTATAACGATCATGATAATTTGTGTGATATTGTTATTGATCCAACTGTGAAAATGACAATGTTTACAGAGTGGATGAATTGTAATAAAGTCGATGAATTTTCCAGGACATTGAGGTATGTTCAGTTTTCGGGATATTATGTATGGAATGCTAAAAATCGCAAATGGAATCGAAGAAAGCATCCGTATGGATCAATTGGGAGGATACATTATGTCCCACCATCACTTGGTGATTGTTATTACCTAAGGATTTTACTGAATCATATTAAGGGACCAACCTGTTTTGAAGATATAAAAACAGTTGATGGGCAGGTTTTTCAAACATTTAAAGATGCATGTTTTGCACGGGGGCTCTTGGATGATGATAAAAAATATGTTAATGCTGTCAAAGAAGCTAGCACATGGTTAACCGGAGATTTCTTGAGGACCTTTTTTGTAATGTTGTTGCTGTCAAATTCGATATCTCGTCCTGGTGTTTTTTGGTCGGAAACGAAGTCCCTGTTATGTGAAGACATTCTGTATCAGCAACGAAAGATAACTGGTATTGCGGGTAATGTTATTATTTTATTAAAGTTATATATAATTACATTAAAATTATGCAATAGCTCTGTTATTGGGAACAAACTAATACTTTTTTCAACATTTGTTTTAGATTTGGATCTTCAACAAGAAGAATTTGAAAATATCTGTCTATCTGAAATTGAAAAGTTGCTACTTACCAATGGAAGTACAGTGAGAAATTTTGATGATATGCCAAGTGTTCCGGACAATTATGTTTCATCGTTGAACAATCGATTGATAATGAAAGAATTATCGTATGACAGACTAGCTCTTCAAAGGGAACATGATCGTTATGTAAAGTGTTTAACTGCCGAACAGGAAAGGATATATAAAATTGTTATGGAAGCGATTGAAAAAGGTGATGGAGGTGTGTTTTTTGTATATGGTTATGGTGGAACTGGAAAGACGTTTCTTTGGAAGACATTCTCAGCTGCATTACAATCAAAAGGTGAAGTTGTATTGAATGTTGCATCCAGTGGAATTGCTTCACTTTTGCTGGATGGTGGTAGAACTGCTCATTCAAGGTTTGTAATTCCAATCAACATTAATGAGAATTCAATATGTTCGATAGAGCCTAATACTGAGTTAGGTGATTTAATTAAAAGAGCAACATTGATTATGTGGGATGAATCACCTATGACTCACAAGCATTGTTTCGAGGCTCTTGATAGAACAATGAGAGAAATATCACGTTCCAGTCAACCGAACATGCAATCGAAGCCGTTTGGGGGAAAGGTCATTCTATTTGGTGGTGATTTTAGACAAATTCTTCCGGTCATCCCTAAAGGTACCAGAACAATGATAGTCAATGCTTCTTTGAGTTCTTCTTATATATGGCGGCACTGTCAAGTACTAAAGCTAACTAAGAATATGAGATTAAGAGTTGGTTGTCAGGAAGCAGATTTGAAAGAAATAAAGGAATTTGGAGAATGGATTTTAAAGCTTGGTGATGGTCTGCTTGGTGAAGAAAATGATGGTGAGATTGATATTGAAATACCAGATGATTTACTTCTTCATGACCAAGTCAATTCTATTTATTCTCTCATTTCATTTATATATCCGGACATGAATAAGTTTTTGTGGGATTTAACGTATTTCCAACAAAGAGCGATTCTTGCTCCAACTAATGAAGTAGTGGATTCAATAAATAAAGAGTTGTTAGAGAGTCTGCCCGGTGAAGAAAAGGTTTATTTTAGTTCAGATAGTTTATGCCAATCGGAGGAAGAATCAGAGCTTAATATGGCATTGTTTCCTCCTGATGTGTTAAGCAATCTTCGTTTATCTGGTTTACCTAACCATAAATTAGTACTGAAACTTGGTGCTCTGGTGATGTTACTCAGAAACATTGATCAGGCAAATGGATTGTGTAATGGTACACGTTTACAAATCATGAAGCTTAGAAAAGTTGTGATTGAAGCAAAAATTATCACAGGGACTAATATAGGTCATCATACTTTGATTTCAAGACTGAAGATGACACCTTCAGATAAAAGAATACCAGTGAAGATTTCTCGAAGACAATTCCCACTTTCACTGTGTTTTGCTATGACAATAAATAAAAGTCAAGGACAATCATTGGAGCGTGTTGGTTTATATCTTCCACGTCCAGTGTTTAGTCATGGGCAGCTCTATGTTGCTGTATCTAGAGTAAAAAGTAGGAAGGGGTTGAAAATTTTGATTTGTGATAAAGAGAAACGAGTCTGTACAACCACTACTAATGTGGTTTACAAAGAAGTTTTACAAAATATATGATGATACTAAACATCTGTCAACCTGGTAATGTCTGTTGGGTATAATGGAGGAACTGTTGTTAGGAAATGTTTGTTGGAAAGCAATACAACTTTTTGAAAGTATCTGATACTTGCTCTGCATTAAGCTTATCCTGAGAACACATGTTGTTAATAACATTATTCTCTTAATATCTGTTTACTAACCTTTGTAATTTCTGTTGACTGACCTTTTTAACATGGGTCGACTAACATCTGATAGTTACTATCTATCCATCTGGCAAGGTTTGTTGGAGATAATCGATGACAGTTCTTAGTAAAGTCTGTTGGAAAGCAACAGAAGTTTTTAACAGTTAATAGACAACAATTGTTTCCTATCAACATAATGGAATTGTTGTTGAATAAACCTATTGATCATTAATTTATATCAATTTTGTAAGTCTGCAATATTTTTTTTTACTATCTGTCAATATATATTATGCATGGTTTTCTAAGAAACAACAGTGGTTTGCTATCAACATAATAGAATTGCTGTTGAATAAACCTATTGACCATTAGGGTATATCAATTTTATAAGTCTGCACTAATTATTTTTTTACTATCTGTCAATATATGTTATGCACAGTTTTCTACAGAAGGTCAGGTCAGAAGTGGATTCCCTTTCTGGGATACGATACTAGGTTATGAGGAACGACCCGTGTTTGCACACGGGTCTTACCGCTAGTACTATATAATAAAAGAAACCATTTTGGGAACACTTGTCATCATATTAGGCCATGTTTTATAGATAAGTATTATTTTAATTTAATATTTTCTAATTAATTATTTTATAGATAATCCTCCTACTAAATATTATTTAGTTCACTTTCTTATAGATAATTATTATTTAGTTTAATCTCTTTCTCATTTATAATATTATTTATTTAACTAATAGAGTAAATTACGACTCTAACCCCTGTGGTTATATCACTTTTACTCTTTTAGCACAAAAATAATTTTTAACATCTGAGCCTCTAACGTCTTTTTTTCTTTTGGGCCCTAACGTCTTTTTTCTAACCCTTTTGGCCCCTAACATTTAATGGATGGGGTTAGTGTTAGTGGCCAAAAGGGTTAGAAAAAAAAGACATTGGGGGCTCAGATGTTAAAAAATTATTTTTTGGGCTAAAAGGGTAAAAGTGATATAACCACAGGGGCCAAAATCATAATTTACTCTAACTAATATTATTTATCATTTATACATTTACGGAGTTTTAAATAATGGGTTAAATTTATTGAGACTTCGTTAACAAATTTTGCTACAACAAAATAATTTATTTATATCAATCTAAATTTTTATCTATACTATACTATATAATAAAACATTAATGTGTGACACATGTCGTTCATTGTAGGTATTTATTTTATGATTTTCTCGCATCACTTCCAAACTTATCTTATATTAATTAAATAAATAAATAAATAATGAGCTAATATTAAATTTTATGCTAATTTAAATTTCGAATACCATTCTTCTATTTTATAATAAAAATATTATCTGAAATTGTAAATGGTTAATTTAAAACATTTTAAATAAAACAAATTATTTATCACGAAAACCAAACTTTGTATTAATATATTAAATATTTTTATTTTCACTATACAAAATTACATTTACTAACTTTTTTATTATTTGGTATATAAAATTACATTTATTTAATTCGTGTTATAAATGAGATTTTTTAAAGATGTATTATTTTATTATTTGGTAAACAATATTACATTTATTCAACCCGTGTAATACATGTGGTTTTAAAGATATAACTTTTTTTATTTGGTATATAAAATTTTACTAATTCAACCCGTACAATATGGTTCTTATATATATAACTTTTTATTATTTAGTATATAAATTTATTTACTCAACCCGTGTAATACACGAGGTTATAACCTAGTTTGACTATATAATGAACCACTAGATTAGTTTTTAGACACTTATTTTAAAAAAAATAATTATAAAAAGAAATACGAGACAACATGACTTGTAATATAGTTTAGAAAGAAAAATTCTCAACCAACGCACTGTGTTCTCTTCCTCGATGGTTACAAACACATCTACTTCTTTCATTCAAAAATGGCCAAAGGCAAAAATAAACATTTGTCATGTATACAACTATCGCTTCGACTATTCTACCTTAGGAGACAGACACGTTTGATCTCTTTTTTTTCTTTCTTTTATTCAAAGACCAATGCTTCTTATGCATAGACCGATATGGTTTAACCTGTTTTTTGTTTTGTTTTGTTTTGTTTTTTTTTTTTTTTTTTTTTTTTTTTTTTTTTTTTTAAAAAGCACTCCTCCTAAGGAAGATTTCGCTCATTATTCTATAAAGATGTATTGTTTTATAAAAACCATTTGTAGACAAACCTTTGTGTTTACATGATTATACAAAGATGTATTGTTTTATAAAAACCATTTGTAGACAAACCTTTGTGTTTACATGATTATACACTTAAAAGATACTTTCATATACATTCCTTGTCATGGAGTATGTAGTTGATTTGTTGCTACTTGAACCAGTCGTTGAGTCGCGAGTCTTTGTCCACAAGTCACAAGTGATACGGTCGCTTCATTGTTCGATTGTGAAGGCGACCATGATCTTCTTAATATAATGCAATAAAAAATGTGTTAAAACAATTGTTAATATTATCAAGTTTAAAATCCAAATATTACGTACATGGAAGAATAAAGATTTAACACCCCATACCCACAAATACAAATCCCACAAAACTGACTTTACCCTTTTGTACTCTCATCAAATATACAACTTTAGCCTATTCAATTTTCATAAATGTATGTAAACCTTTATGATTCTTGCAAAGAAAACCAACAAGATTTACAGTAGTGAATTTATATCTTCAAGATTTGAAGCACAAGTGGTATCTGAGGCTGCATCATCAATGGTTGTACTGAATTGTTCTCCATTCGTAAAACTAAAACTGTCATCGTCACCATTAAAAGAAAGGGCCGGTGATGCATCGGGTGTGACTGCAACAGATGATGGTGTAGTCTCGGGTTCTTCATCGCTTTGCTGAAGGTGAAAATACATAATGCTAGCTGTCAGCACAAGCATCATTTTCGGGTGCACCTGTCAAAAAACAGTTACATAAGCAGTTGGAAGTTTGAAAAAAAAAAGTTGTCATCATATATGAGAGCTTCAGTATAATGAATGTTTTGATTTGGGTTATGTTAACGGGTCAAATGGTTAAGCTAAAAGATTCAACTAATAAGGAAACGGGTCAAGCATGTTGAAAATCATCGAGGGGGTATTTAGATGCATAAAGCTTTATAAATCCCTATATCAGAAGTTTAGATTAGGGGCAATTTCGTATATACCCCTACAAACTTGCAAAATATCATATATACCCTTGCAAAATTATAAATATCATCTATACTCTTACAAAATAGTTGAAATATCATATATAGCCAATTCATTAAAAACAATTTAATAAATGACAATTTTACCCTTATTTTTTTTTCTAATTCTTTCAAATTTTATATATGACCTTTAACTTCAAACATTGTATTTACTCATTTCTAGCTTAATTTATTTAGCTTAAATATTATATATGGAGAATACTATTAATTATGAAAAAAATGGGTAAAAATAAATTAAGCGTAAAATGTGTCATATAAAAAATAAAAATATGAAGTTAAAATATGAGCATATATGAAAACTTAAGGTTAAAAAAATAAGGGTAAAATTATTATTTATTAGATTGTTTTTAATTCGTTGGGTATATTTGATATTTAACTATTTATAAGGGCATATGTATGATATTTTTAGTTTTGGTTGGGTATATATGAAATTAATCCTTTAGATTATTACGTAATAATAGGATTATTGAGGCAATTATAATTATAGTATATAATAATAATTTACATAAAGGTTGCGATATACCTCCATGATGTCTTCTGGCAACAAGAAGATTGAACAACCAAGCTTTCGGGCAACACTAATGATGTAGGTTGCATTCAACTTCTTCTCTTCATCTATCACCACAATTAACGAACAATCTTTAATATAATTAAGATGGTGGTTGAAGAACCCGGTGGTTGAAGAACCCAATATTGACTAGAGGAATCAGAATAGTCAGGCCGGCCGATTGACTAACAAGTCATTAATGGGTCATTTTTAGTATTGGTCAAAATGGGGCGGGTTGGGTTGACCCGCAAACACTTCACCCACTCATAATATTTCATATACATAATTGATGTATAGATGTGATAGTCAACCCATTTGACCCATTCCCCTTTTAGCTATTTCTTGTTTACCCGTTACCCAACCCGTTTGACATCCCCATTTTGTCAGGTGTATACAGTATGCGCAATGAACATAAATAAATTCAATTCCGAACCTTAATTATGTAACAATAACTTTTTTAGAGAGACATAACAAGGGTATTTAAGGGAAACACTTATTTAGATACTCTAGAGTCCTAGATTCTCCTAAAGTCTAACGTACTTAACAAGGGTAAAAAGGTAAAAAATCATACCGGTTATTCCCTTGGTTACAAGGTTCCAATTAACAACCCTGGGCTCCACTGCGGTGAGAAGCTCAAGGAAGAAAATCCCATTAGAAAGGGTTTTATCCTGCATAAACCGTTTAACAAAAACAACAAAAAAGGCAATCAATTAACAACCAGTGACAAAGAAAGATTAATAAACGAGTAACCGAAACTTGTTCTAATATTTAACCTTGTAGCTCTCCATTTCTGAAGTTCTGCCTGAGCTTTTTACTTTTCGATTCGCCCACTTCAAAATATAATCATCAGTTATCTCATGGTTGCGAGATTTCAAGTGCTTTAAAAGTTGAAGCATATTAAACCTCATCAACTGCCACAGGTAAGCTGAAATGCAAGAAATATAACTTTACAAGTTGAGTTTTTAACTTGTTTAACTGAACTTTTTTTATGTGACTCGTTTGAGATAAAACACAACCAGATTGATCCATTCGCTATTAGTAAATGAGTCAAAACTGCCACATCTACTTTCGTGCAATGTAACGAGCCCATTACCTAGTATGAGCTTCTTGTTTCCTTGTACGATATCATTACCCTGTATGTTCACGAGAGAGAATCTTAAACGTTTTCCAATTCTAACAGCTTGATTACAATTTTCGACTTTTCTAAATGGCATCTTGATAGGTGGTTTAGTTGTTTGCTTCCAGTTAACCGACCCCGGAGAAACTTTATCTAGAATTTCTAGAAGAATCCAGCTGCATGAACAAACAAAAGATTCACAATCATTTGTTTCTGCATTTCAATATACAACAAAAATGTAACACAATGTTGTAAACTACTCTCCTTGATCCACAAAACAAGTGCCCTCCAAATATCGCGAGAAGTTGGTCAATTTTTTATAAAAGCATGTAGTATTATTATCACACAGGCAGCTAAAAGAGAATATTTATTATTTAGAGTTTTAGACACTAGAAGTAATCATATGATATACCCTAAGATGTGCGTCTAAAGTGACTATTGAGTGGTCTGAAATAAAAAGTGATTATGATCAAAAAGTGCTATGAGTGGGATTTTGCTGGTACGTTTGTTTATTTGTTTGTTTTGATCAAAATAATCAGATTTGGTGAAGGTAAGGAAGCAAGCGCAAGAAAATTATTATCGAGATAATGTTATATCGTTACACTAGGTTAAAAACTCGTGTATTACATGGGTTGAATAAATGTTTTTTTTTTTTTTTTTTCATATTTTGTAGTATAGACATGTTAAGATCATAATATGCATGTTTGTATAGAAAATTCAATAAATCTAGGAGCCAAATTTAAAAAATTTATATTGTTAAAACACTTATACATATTTAATAGTTCAAAATAACTACATTATATAAGTATATAAGATTTGTAAACTAATAATTCACATGAATAATATTTAAAGTTACAAATCAAATCTTAAAGTATTACAATCTTTAAAAAGTAATTTTACCACTGTAAAAACTTATAAAATAAATACCTAGGATCCTTTCCCTCCAAAAATGAGACCTAAGAAGATATCCAAGTGGCACCTAATAATTGGTAGAGATTTTACTTTATAAGAATAGATATCTAACTACCCACAACTTAATCACCTACTAATGTGATGCTTAAGGGTGTAAACAAGCTAAGCCGAGCTCGCTCAACTTAAGAGAGCTCGAGCTCAGATCGTATAGAGCTCAAAATCGGCTCATGAGTAGGTTTTCACATTTGAGTTCGTTTGTTATTAACTGATTATCATATTTATACATAATCAAATATATATAAAATAATAACGTTTATATAGCATAATATAAATAATTTAATTGTTATTATCATAATTTTATATAGAATAATTCTTATTGTGTTATTATATATTTCATATATAAGTAAAAAAATAATATAAACATTCGGCTTGTTTAGGCTCGTGAGCCTGGTCAAAAGCTCGATATATGAAGATTGGGCTCAAGCTCATTTATTGCATGAGCCCCAATGTAAGCTCGAACTCCAGCTCGAGCTCATTTGCTCGACTTGATTCGAGCTTATCTCAAGTAGCTTACAAGCGGCTCGGCTAATTTACACCCTAGTGATGCTTTTTGTATCGAGTGTATTAACAACAATATTTCTTTTTGTCTATTACATGGTAATGATACTTTTGTACACACTCCAACCACTAGGATTACAAGGGTAAATAATGGTTTATTATCACAATTACTCTATTGGTTACATTGTTATGTTCAAGAAAAAGAAATTGACAAACATAGACCAAAAGGTTAGGGCTAACAACCATGGTATGTTTTCTATTAGTTAATTAAAACTTTAGTTAACAATAACCATGAGTTGGTTGAAAAATAATCTTCTCTAATAACCATAAATCAGTTGTGATCCATAGCCCTAAGGGTTATGTTTATCAAATCCCTTAACAGAGTTGTAACATTTGAAATCTAAAACATGTGAAGATAAAGGCAAATAACTAGTGTGTGTGTATGTGTATAAAAACGTATACATACCCATTTCTAACATCTTCAAAGACATTATCAATATGTGAAGTAATTCCAAGACTATTAATCCAGAGTCTGAAACATCTCTCTTCCCTTGACACTTCTTCATCATCATCTTGTATCATCATCTCAGCATAAGAAACTTTACTGCTATCATTAGATAGCCCATTCCTACACTTATAACATATTTATAAGTTCCAGAATGAAAAAATAGAAAGAATTTTCTAGATAAATTGTCAATGAACAACTTCATTTGTCCTACAATAGATTTATATATAATTTCATGTGAGTTATTTAAAGATGACTTTGTGCTCAATTTGGGTCATTTTGTATGCAAAAAGCCAACTATCACAAATGATAACTTTTATACAAGAGTTAATTATGTTTTCCGTCCCCGTGGTTTGCTGAAAATAACTATTATAGTCCACCAGTTTAAAAATTGCCAAAACAGTACCAGTACTTTCACTTTTGTAAACCGTTAACCCCATCCATTTATTCTGTTAGTTTTATGTGAAATGGCCATAGTGCCCCTGTTATTAAAAGCTTATTCAAACATAACCACTAACCACAACGTACTTTTTCCCACGACCAATGAAAGAAGTGAACAATGTAGCACGAGGGAAAAATATGAGAAGACAGTTAATTATCATTGGTGGTTACGCGTGAATATTATTCTTTTAAAAACAAAAATAAAAAGGTAGTTGTTAGCAAAAATCTTATGTTAACTAGTAACGGATTTCAAAAAATGGAAAAGAGAAGAGGTTAAGGGTCAACCCGTCCCGACCATTTTGACCCTTTGAAACATTTACACGGGTTGACTATTTCTAAACTTGCTTGACCCATCCATTTTGCTACATATAGCATATCTTAATGAATGAAAACAAATAGCCGTCCCAAACCTTTCATGAAACAATTGCGCAACAAATGCTAGATTCAAATTTGTTGAGCCGTCAACGATATCTTCTGGAGTCAAATATCGATTGCATTTCATTTTTTCAGCATGCTCAAGTACCAATGTGGCCCGTTCAACAGGGTCCTTGGTATCCAGTGTAACTGGGTTGCAGTGTTCTGGTGAAAGAGTATTAAGCAGATACGCATACGCTTCTCCATCCTACAAATGTATTAAATGCACTGTTAAGAGGATAATTAAATTAATTACCAACTATAGTCAAAACTCTAAAGAATACAACGAGAGGCTAGATAACTTCAGCTCGTTCGTAACCATATAGTAGTTTCGTAATGCAAGTCCACTATTATATAGTGTTTTAAACGAGTAAACTTAACCAAACAAATAGGTCAATCTCTAGCTACGGTCAAGGTCAAGCTCAAGCTCAGCTCACTGACGTCAGGCTAACTTCAAGCTCAACTTGATAGCTCAAAAAGCCTTTAGAATGGAGGCTCAAGTTCTGCTCACATAATAATGTATTCATAATATGTGACCATGGACACTAATACCATCATCACAAAATAAGGACACTACATAATGAGACCTTGATAAGACGATCTCCAATGCATCCATTGGAGGATGCCCTTACAAACCCTTGAAGATCCTTACCACTGAAGTGCATCTATCCTAACATGCCCTTAGGTTAGATGCCCTTGCACAAGGGCACGGGTTTGCCTCGGTTCACGCGATGAGAGATGGGCCCAAAGTAAAAAAAAAGAAATGTTTTATTTAAATATTGTGTGTAATGGATAGGTGATGAGGTGAAAATTAAGAAGGGTAAGGATATTTGTAGGGTTGGAGATGAGATCGATGTTTTTAAGGATTTGTAAGGATATTATGTGGTAGATGATGTGGCAGCTAAGGGCACGTTTAGCATTGGAGATAGTCTAAACTATACATATACGTCAAAATAGTGGTTACCTGTAAATCAGTTGAGAAATTTGTTACGGTTTTCTCGTAACCTGCTTTCTTAAGATGAAAGTTCATCCATTTCAGCAGGACTTTCTCAGGAGATGATGCTACGAGCTCCTCCACATCCTAGAAAAAAAGGTACATATGATTAAACTTTAAATCACATGTTAAATATAAAAAGCTAAGAACGAGAAACATAAGTTAAGAATTACATCATCCTCATCCACCAATTCAAGAAGCTGAGGTGTCTTTCTAAGGCTAAGATCTGCCAGAAGTTGGATCTAGAGGGCCCACCATCACAACAGAAAGTTATAAACATCAGAAATGAAAAACTTAATTAGATCATGCGGATGTTTGTGTTTTGTGTGTGGGACTATGTGTTGTGATTGATTAGTAACAACAAAAGAAAATAATTTGGCTTCAAAGGCAATCAGAATGTTGTTTTTTAATCGATTGTGTCATTCGTTTGCTATTGTTTAACGAAAGACTTCTTCGTCTGACCTCAGTCAAACAAATATCACACTGTCAATCGAATGACTCATTCGATCGACCTGATCATCGTTTAAACAAACTTACAAAGTACAAACACATATTCAGTATAGACTCGATCTAGCCTATTCGTACAGTAGTAACAGACATACAAATATGCATTAACATTTTCTTTTTTTCTCATGGTTGGTTAAGTTATAAGTAAACAAGTACTTTTCTTTATATGATAGGATATACAGAACAACAACGAACCCACCTTTATGATTTGAGATATTAGTCCAAGTACCAAATGAGGCTGCAAATTTGAGGAAGTTAAGTGAGACTACATAAACTAAAAGCCCCAACTAAGGGGGTGTTTGGATGCGCCTTAAAGTGATTATTTAGTTTCAGTGTTTGTTAAAAACTTGATCTGCTTTTAATTTTCTGATAATTAAAGGTCAAAATAATCAGATTTAAAGAATTAAAGTAGCCAAAATGGGTGAGTCATGTAACTGGTCTCGTACTTGTAAAAATGGGTCTGCTAACACTTTTTGTCGATTTCTTTTAAAGTATAATTAGAATTGTTGTATAAACTGATTAAAAACAAACTTATTGCAATAATAACCTAAATCTTTGAAAAAAAACTATTTAGGAGGTTTTTTTGCATTATTATCAGACTTTAAACTTATACCTTAAGAGTAAAGTACACGCATATCCCTGTGGTTGACCAAAATTTTGGATTTAGTCCCTAGCTTTTCAAAAGTACACAGATCGATGGTCCCTATGGTTTGCACTTTGTAACGTATTTAGTCCCTAACTTTTGCCAAAAGTACATGGATGATCCTTGTGGTTTGCACTTGGTAACACATTTAGTCCCTAACTTGGACCTGCTAAAACCTTTAAATTTGTTAGTTGGTGACAAAATGCGTTATAAAGTGCAAACCACAGGGACCATCCATGTACTTTTGAAAAGCTTAGGACCAAATCCAAAATTTTGGTTAACCAGAGGGACCATCCGTGTACTTTACTCTATACCTTATTGTACTCATTTGACCCCTTCCCCTTTTAGCAACAAATTCTATTTGACCCCATTTAAGATAAAACACGACCCAAATGGCCAAATCAACGCGTTTATAAACAAATGGGTCGAAATTTCCACCTATGGTAACGATAAATACCACATCCAAACACCCTCTAATATAATAAGAAAAGAAGCCAAATAGCTTACTTTTGCTTCAGCCAGATCTTGGCTGCCAACATTGACTACCGTGCAACCGATAGCCTTGGCGGAATTAAGGCAAAGTGTATGATTTTCATTTCTTTCCCAAAGATTCAGTTCTTTTTTCTTGTTAATAGCACGATCGTCTATTGTATTGGGCACCGCGACATTAATAAGTTTACTGCATAAAAAACCATAATAAGATATAACAGTTATAATTATGATATATAAAAACTACCAAAAACCAGTTAGTACAACAGCAGACCCTGATTAAATACCATAGAAGAACTCCGTCTTTAACAAGCTCATACAATGCGTTGGTGGATGCATCAATAGGAAGAAACTGCTTCATAAACGGATCATCTTTTAGATAGCTATTAATATGAGCAACGTAAACTTCTTTCTCGGATTCTTGCACAGTGTGCAATGTTGAGGATGCTTTAAGAAAAGAAGATACGTTCTTCGAGTTTCCTATTTTTTTAGTAGCTTCTGTTTGCAAATTTATGTAAGCCTGCCCATATTATTTAGTTAGTTAAAAGTTAACACAGAAAAATAACCAAATATTAACTTATTTGCAAAAATTACCCTAAGAAACCCCTCAAAATCAAGTTTGCTTCCTTCATCTGTACCGGGTTGACATAATATCTCCCGTATTTCGTCCTCCTTGAATATCACATTGAAGGGCTTCAAATTCGAAAGCAATGGTGGCAAGTCACCAACAGTAACTTGACCTTTATCCTTCTTTATGCGTAGAAACTATACATCAAGCAAACCAAACATCATGACTTTAATGTTCTGCACTGTATCCGTGTGTTAAAAAAAATTGTCGTTGTTAATAGCAAATAGCGGATGATAGCGACAGGAAACCTATACGCTGCATAGCGATAGCGATGAAATAGAGGGTGCTATTTTATGTTTAGCAGTACTCTAGAAGAAAATTTAGAAATATTTTTATATGTATATAATATCCAAATACGGTGTTTCTATACGTATATTTAACAAAAAAAAAAAAAAAAACCAAAATCCAACTATTGTATACATATATTTTATCGCTATTTATATTAAAACCAAAAAGAAAACTAAAAAAAACCTGGAATCCCACTATTTACTCGCCATGGAGGTGCCAAAATCAGATAGCGATGAATGAGCGCTTCGCTATTAACAACTATGTTTAAATATATATCATTATGTCTAAAAATACAAAATTTTAGAAATAAACGAGTTGGCTCGAGCTCAACATTTCAGCTCGTTAAGATAACCGAGTCAAGCCCAAGCCCAGCCTAGCTCGGCTCGTTTACAACCCTAGGGGTAAATAGGTAATTACCCTGGATTTGAGGCTGCGAAGTTGAGCTTGTGAGAATTGGTTCTGAAGCGCTTGATCCGAAACACGCACTACCACAGAACTAGACATCTCCACTTCTTCCCAAAGTTCACAAAAGTTTGCAAACCCAGGAAAGAATTTATTCAATCACACCACAAAACAATCGAATCTACAACAACCGCGATCTACAAAACAAAACATATCAATCAGCATTCCCAATCATCAAATAACACAAACTAACATTATGTTTACGAATATCAGATTGCTATTCATTATTCAATGTTTTGGAATCATGTAAAAAGCTCATTAAATCAATTGAGACATTTGATCAAACACGTTATCAGCAGAATCATACATTAAAATTAATTGAGACATTTCATCAAACAGATTATCTGCAGAATCAAACATCTAAATTAATTGAGGCATTTCATCAAACTCATAACCCGCAGAATCATACATTTAAATTAATTGAGACATTTGATCAAACACATAACCCGCAGAAGAATCAGACATGTAAATTAATTGAGACATTTCATGGAACAAATAACCTGCAGAATTAGACATTTAAATTCATTGAGGCATTTGATTACCTGCAGGATCAGAAATATGTAAATGGAAGGCAATCTCGATTGATTGTTTTTTTTTAACAAAATTTGGTCCAAAAATGTCCAATTTTGATGATTCAGATGAAATTATGGCTAAGGGGGAAATGGGTAAAATTGAAATCTCAAATGCCCTCTAATTTTCATCATTGTTTTCTTTTTTTGATTTGAAGAAACTTTGTGTTGATTCTCCTATAACCACGGAAGCATTGGAGATTTTGACACCTGTCGGGTTCGTTTCTGGATGGAGTGTAGACCCACGTCAACAACTTGTTGCCTCCATGTCATCTTTTATTTTTATTTAAACCAACCGGGTAGCCCTTGTCACCTCACCCTCAATATAGTTCATAGCGCCCCCTTTCTCATTTTCTAAGCGCCAACGGAGAGGGGTGCTATAGCTTGTTTCGTTGCACGGCTAGTTTTTGTGGGCCTCTCGTAATTATACAATTTTTCAACGGTAATATTTCAAAAAAAAAATAATAATAATAATAATAACTTTTAACACTATATATAACACACATTTTTTTTTTACCTAAATCACACTACTCTATACAATCTTTTCTCTTCTATTTTTATACAAAATCACACCATTCTATTTTTATATAATCTCAAACCACTCATTTCTCACACCATGTTTCTCAACAGCAGCCCTTTTAGAAACTCATAAGGAAAAAATCCGAGCAAAATGCACGTAAATTTTTTAGTAGGTTTTTATTTTTATTTTTTAAGTTGGTTGGTATTTTATTTAATTAAGCATGTAGTATTTTTAAGTAGTTTTTTAGTTTTTCTTTTTAAATAGGTTGTAATATTTTATTAGTTTTACTAGTCTATAAACCCGTGTATTACACGGATTAAATATAAAGAAAACTTAGATTGAATAATGTTTTAATTTATAGATGTTACAAGCCCGTGTTTTACACACGTAAAATAAAAAAAAATGTAAATCATACTTCTATATGATCCTGATCACAGTTAAAAAATGTAATATTAGTATAATCTAATTATTGCGTTTTTTCGATTAGTATTAATATAAAGACGGTTTAATAAAAAAGATCTAATTATTGTATTTTTTTTATTTTACGATAATAATTAATAAAATACATTGTATTTATCTATAAAATTAATTAAATAGTGCATCCTAAAATGGTTATTAACATAACTAAATTAAATCTATTATATTAGTAAGGATAAGGAATAAAAAAATATTTTTAAATATAATGTAAGTCTAAATTGTAAGATTGAATGAGAGAATGACACGTGACAATAATTGGAATCTTATATTAAAAGTTAAATAAGATTTGATATTTATTAAAAGTTAAATTAGAGTCACGTCTGACATTCAGGGGACTTTTTTTATTAGTAGATTTGTTACTTTATCATCTTTATCAATAATTTATATTTTAAATCATTTGCTTTTAGAAATATATGTGGTTAATCTTAATGAGATTTTATATTATCAAATAAAGTAAATATAACAATGCATAAATAATTAAATCGAAAATATTAATAATAATAAAAAATAATATTAGTTTTTGTAGAGATAATAATAAACTAATGATTAAAAGTCTTGATTTTAAAGGATATTTGTCACACCCCCAAAATTACCACATAGGGAGTGTCCCTGTTAGGCGTGTGACATACCAATAACGAGCCACCAATTACATTGAACCCATACAAGTTATAAATAAAATCCCCATTATTAATAAAAACATCTTCAATAAGTTTAAACGAAAACCAATAAGTTCAGCGGAAGCAAATAGTAAACGAAGTTAAACTGTTTCAAAATCAAAGTATAGTATCAAGAAATCAGTCACATAAATCCTTCCTGTCGACCCATGACCACTTCGGCTACTCCAGACAGCAAGTTCCCAAATCCAAGATATCTAACGACCTGCGAGCATGCAACAAGTGTATCAGACAACGCTGGTGAGTTCATAATTTTACAAAAACGTTGGTTACCAAATGTTTAGTTAAGTTCAATGATTGTATTTCTGAAAACAATGTTGATAATACCCCGATACAAGACGGCTTCTGATTATTTTGCCCTTTCTCCAATGCTCCTATCAAAGCATTGGTCATGACTAGGTCATTAGTTCAACACCCGTCCTCCCAGGTACGGGGTGAGGTTGCCAAACCTAAGTAGCGCTACTAACTAATACCATGTTACCTTCCTGGTAACCAAACAACACGGAGGGACTTTAAAGGTGATAGGAAGAGTATATTATCCAACATTCCCGTTTTAACCCAAAAGACTTATCCCTCCACGGGACACCCATTGACTGTCCCAACCACCGGGACGCATGCTCAAAAGTAATGAACTCACCTTAAACTGCTCGGTATGTTATGTCACGTTATTCACGATTGGTCAACAACTCCTATCCTGGTTACCAATACTAATCAGTTTCATGAATGTTTATATCCATACTCATTATTCACTCTACACTATTTATATGCTAGCAAAGCACATAACATGGTACTGTTCTCGGCATTTACTTAGTCACCCATTTGTTCACACACATCACATTCCATATTAAACACATAATCTCATAACAATCCTTATCATTATTTCACACACATGTGTTCAACACACAACTTCACAATTTAAATGTAACACATAGCTCAATTGGACATACCATTAGTTATATTATATGTTAGCACTAGCGATTGAATCACCTAGACAATTTGCAACATCAACATCACTTAATCACTGATACGTTAGCCCTGCCTCTGTTCGATCCAATCAGGCCCAGCAACAATTTATATAAAACCACCGATATTACTATCCCCTTAGTCTAATCGGTTCCCCAACCCATTGCACACCCACGTGACCCAATGCTAGCTTGAGGTGTGCCGCCCACTAGACAACCAACCAAATGTTTCCAACAACCTACTTCTCATAAATCACTTACTCATCATTAACAACATTCCATTAGGCCATTTACTTGTAATTCTATTGGACCTTAAAATGGTCCATTGAAATTGCACACTCCAAACATAAATTATATATATGGGTATCACAAGTCATGCCTAATCCCTACGTGTTAATCATGCACATGGATTATTATTCAACAATTGAGGTTGTTTCCAAATAGGTTCATTGGTAAGGTCAATCAATCAAATCACCATCCACATATTTATCATCATAACATTACTTAATTAAGTCATCATCTCATCCTCATTGAAAAGAACAACCACATGGTTTGGTAAGGCTCACATGGCCGCCATGCTATAATCTGATTATGTATTTTTGTGCAGTCATGTGATCTAATCCTATTGGTCTAATCTATTAATCGTGCAACCAATTCACTATGTCAATAAATAATCCATATAATATCAAGTCTTGGAATTCATCACAGTTTATACATAATACACGAATTCACATAACATACCAAATTAATATATTCACTTTTGCATACAACATCATAGAAGCATACTAGCACACTTAATTAATCGAAAACTCACCAAAAACAATCAACAATATTACATGTACGATCAATCAGAACTTAAAGCAAGATATCATACTAACCACACTCAACCGAATCGGATGCCTCGATGATGGGGTCTGCTGCCAACGCGATACAGTGGGGAGGGGGGTTCTGCTACTCCGCCACGGATCAAGGAAAAATATAGGGTTTTATGTTTAAGTTTTATCTAGTCAGGAAACTTAAGTTTTATCTAATCAGGAAACATAGTTCGCATACCTATAAGGTGAAGGTTTGGGCGGTTAATGTTGGCTGGCCGTAATGGGCTCAAGCCCATGCAATGTATATATGAAGAACTCACAATAAAGGACCAGCTCAGCGTTGGGCTTCGCTCTGGACTCACGGTTTAAGGCCGAGATCCAAAACACATATGTTGGACTATTCCCGATCACTATAAACCATTTAATATCGAAACCCATTACATGAGCGGCCCAACTCAACCATTTGACACATGACGTAATCCAACTACACACTTTAACATACTCAAATATGTTTTACATTCCCCACGTTTATCCTAACTGAGAGCGTTTAAAATTTTATCAAAGCATATGATGAGAAACCAGGATCACGAAACTAAGTGATACTAATCTTGAAAGTTCGGGTTGTCACATCATCCCCAACTTGAAAGAAATTTCGTCCCGAAATTTGACAAGTAAGCACGAAGGAGTGAAGCGATGAAAACTCTAATTAAACTATATGTAATACTACGCAAATAACAATCACAAATAAAAGCAAGCATTACACACAATCACTAAGCATCCAGGTAACTGCGCAGGCACTACGTAAACCAAATTGTAAAAAAAAACAGGATTGCGAGGTCAGTTGGGTGCCACATCATCCCCAACTTGAAAGGAATTTCGTCCCGAAATTCGCCAATAATATTGAAAGTTAGTCCCACCGTTTGAACAATCGGGGATAACAGAGCTTCACCTGATCTTTGCGTTCTCCCACCACGAATTTCCACTATTTCTTAAGCTTAACAGCTTCCCAAGGGGTTCAAGTACAAATCCTGGATCTGTGACTAGGTTCTCATTTCCATATATGTGTTTCTGGTTGCTAATATCCTACCTTGACTTTCCCACATGTCAAACTTCGTTCCCATGCGTGGCTATCTGGGCCTTCAGGCCCGGTCACCCACATATGGTCTTCAGGTTTCAATGCATCCTATCAAAACTCAGGTGAATAGGATATCGAGGCCCAGGCGCTTCGCCTACACCATTTCCCTAAGCTGAGAAAGCTGAGAAGACGTCCTCCTAATTTGATTCCCAAGAGTTCACCGTTCCCCGTAGTGCTAACGAGGTTAAGGCTACACAACCTTCGAAAATCCCGTGATGAATCTGCGATAGAGTCTAGTGTGACCACGAAATTGCTGCATCCTCAAAGGGATCTTCGGTGCCGAACAATATCTAACGAAGTGGGTCTTTAGCGAGATCCACGTGTATTCCTACTTCGTTGATCATATGACCAAAAATGTATCTCTCGAATCCGGAAGTTACCTTTAACAAGACTTTGCGTGGAGTGGCTCCTCCCTCAGGAGCCCTAAAATAAGATACAAATGTCGCCCATGATGTTCCTTCCTCCTGGAAATAATCCAGAACGTCAACCATAAATACAGTCGATTCATGTGGTCCATGAAGCTGCTGGTGTTTTGATTAACTCAATGGTCATGGTGTACAAAGTCGCAATGGCCGTATTGCGTTCGATATGCCGTTTCAGGAACATTCTCCTCTTGGTCTTCCGTCAATACAGGGTCGAGGCAAACAGTTCTTGATTGTCACCTTCCTGAGTTCTGGATAATCAGTACACATACGAAAAGGCTTTATCTTCCCGAATATAGTTGGGGCTCCCCAAAGCGAACAAAAACTATGTCTAATAAAACTCATGTCCAATAGTTCCTGTCGATAGTCCTTGCAACCCTCCTGGTGCAAGACGATATGTAGCACGAGTAATCAGGGCTGCCCCCGTCGTGAGGTCAAGATGAGATTCTGCCCAACAGTGGTGGATGTAAATCTGTAAGCTCCTCAGGTAGCACACCGAGAGGAATCACGAACAATTGGTGGATCCTCGATCCTCTTTTCCTTAGCCTCAACATCAGTAATGGTTGCTAACGTAGCGGGGTGATCCCTCCGTAGACACTTCTGGGCCTTCATAGCTGATATGGTGCTATCCTTTGCACCACTCTGTTGCTTTAGAACAAATAACGATCCTCCACACAAAATTTTCTCCTCACATGGTATGTCTGCGTGATTTCTGAATAACCAATCCACGCTAACTACTGCATTGTAACCATCAGGGGTAGTAGAAGGAAGGTCGATGTCGAACACCTGTCCCCCAAGGTCGAGGTTGCATCCTGGCGAACGTACAAGACTTCAGCTGACTTGCATCAGCCGACTCCACAACAGGTTCGGTTTCAAGAAGCATCGGGGTTAAACAGAACAGAGACGAAGCGAATAGCTACCCATCCAAGCTATCGTGTTGCTATTACACCTGGTATAGCCTATGCCATGCTAAATGTCTTTCCATGAGCTTCATTTCTAGTGTCGTTTCTGTCGCGAGAGTTTCCAGTACTGCCGTCGTTCCCTTGGTTGTCGTCACCTTCATTTCCATACTGTAAGCTATGATCACGAGTACCTGGATGTTGCCGCGACTGTTGCCTCTAATATTGTTGCCTATAACGGTGTCATGTGTCCTTTCACCAACAAGGTCCATCTTTTCACCTTCCGTGCCACGTCCTAAGTCATTACTCATGGTGGGGGCTGTTACACCGTCCGCTTTACAGTCAATCGTCATCGATTTTGTCCCGACTGGTTCGTAAGAGTCGACTCCCATGAGTCGCTGTCTGGGGTTAAGGATTCGATTGGAGTCAAATCGATGTTGTTCATTGCCGATAACTAGGGTCGTTCAAATGCTGAAGTCGGTAAGGTACTACATTTACCCTTTTGTCCATAGTTCTTGCAAGTTGTCTGAGTAATACACGGTATGTCATGAGAGTGTTGGAGAAGTGATCGCACTTAGGGATCTAAGGCATCAACACGCTAAGTTCCAGCAAACAAAGATAAGTGAGGAAAGTATAGTCCAATCATTTGACGCTGAGCCATCCAACTCAGGGACGTTCGTATTAGCACCTAACATTCTACACAGTTCGCTAGGCGTTCAGATGTGTGATCAGGTGATACTCGATAGCATTGAGATTCGTAAGGATTCAGAAAGGGGTGAAAATATCATGTTCGAGTAGGAGACAATCAGTGCTATGACTCCTATAAACTGTTGAGTTCTAACATAACATCAATTAACAGAGCGGAACCCCTCTCACACTCGTTAAGCCTCACTGAGACTCACATGCACCCCACATTATTATTATGTGTGCACCCATAATAATAAGGCATTTTGCATGCTTATCTCAGTGCCACTTAACTCGCGCTGAAAGGTTCCCCGAATTCGAGCAATAAGACAGATGACGCCACAACATAGATCATGAAAGTTCAAGAAGGGTCGCACTCTTAAAACACGTAACATGGGTTGGTAACATAGAGGTTCATACTGCAGTGCTAAGTGTGCATTCACGTGTGATGTTATTCATATGCAAACACTAGATATACTATGCAATAGTAAACGAGAAACGAACCTTGCAGTCTGGAGCTGAGTGTCATGGTCGTGGTCGATTTCGGTATTGTTCGGTTATAGTCTGGTTTTATAAAAACGTTTTAAAACCAAGTTCACTATAACCAGTGGCTCTGATACCAAACTGTCACACCCCCAAAATTACCACATAGGGAGTGTCCCTGTTAGGCGTGTGACATACCAATAACGAGCCACCAATTACATTGAACCCATACAAGTTATAAATAAAATCCCCATTATTAATAAAAACATCTTCAATAAGTTTAAACGAAAACCAATAAGTTCAGCGGAAGCAAATAGTAAACGAAGTTAAACTGTTTCAAAATCAAAGTATAGTATCAAGAAATCAGTCACATAAATCCTTCCTGTCGGCCCATGACCACTTCGGCTACTCCAGACAGCAAGTTCCCAAATCCAAGATATCTAACGACCTGCGAGCATGCAACAAGTGTATCAGACAACGCTGGTGAGTTCATAATTTTACAAAAACGTTGGTTACCAAATGTTTAGTTAAGTTCAATGATTGTATTTCTGAAAACAATGTTGATAATACCCCTATACAAGACGGCTTCTGATTATTTTGCCCTTTCTCCAATGCTCCTATCAAAGCATTGGTCATGACTAGGTCATTAGTTCAACACCCGTCCTCCCAGATACGGGGTGAGGTTGCCAAACCTAAGTAGCGCTACTAACTAATACCATGTTACCTTCCTGGTAACCAAACAACACGGAGGGACTTTAAAGGTGATAGGAAGAGTATATTATCCAACATTCCCGTTTTTACCCAAAAGACTTATCCCTCCACGGGACACCCACTGACTGTCCCAACCACCGGGACGCATGCTCAAAAGTAATGAACTCACCTTAAACTGCTCGGTATGTTATGTCACGTTATTCACGATTGGTCAACAACTCCTATCCTGGTTACCAATACTAATCAGTTTCATGAATGTTTATATCCATACTCATTATTCACTCTACACTATTTATATGCTAGCAAAGCACATAACATGGTACTGTTCTCGGCATTTACTTAGTCACCCATTTGTTCACACACATCACATTCCATATTAAACACATAATCTCATAACAATCCTTATCATTATTTCACACACATGTGTTCAACACACAACTTCACAATTTAAATGTAACACATAGCTCAATTGGACATACCATTAGTTATATTATATGTTAGCACTAGCGATTGAATCACCTAGACAATTTGCAACATCAACATCACTTAATCACTGATACGTTAGCCCTGCCTCTGTTCGATCCAATCAGGCCCAGCAACAATTTATATAAAACCACCGATATTACTATCCCCTTAGTCTAATCGGTTCCCCAAGCCATTGCACACCCACGTGACCCAATGCTAGCTTGAGGTGTGCCGCCCACTAGACAACCAACCAAATGTTTCCAACAACCTACTTCTCATAAATCACTTACTCATCATTAACAACATTCCATTAGGCCATTTACTTGTAATTCTATTGGACCTTAAAATGGTCCATTGAAATTGCACACTCCAAACATAAATTATATATATGGGTATCACAAGTCATGCCTAATCCCTACGTGTTAATCATGCACATGGATTATTATTCAACAATTGAGGTTGTTTCCAAATAGGTTCATTGGTAAGGTCAATCAATCAAATCACCATCCACATATTTATCATCATAACATTACTTAATTAAGTCATCATCTCATCCTCATTGAAAAGAACAACCACATGGTTTGGTAAGGCTCACATGGCCGCCATGCTATAATCTGATTATGTATTTTTGTGCAGTCATGTGATCTAATCCTATTGGTCTAATCTATTAGTCGTGCAACCAATTCACTATGTCAATAAATAATCCATATAATATCAAGTCTTTGAATTCATCACAGTTTATACATAATACACGAATTCACATAACATACCAAATTAATATATTCACTTTTGCATACAACATCATAGAAGCATACTAGCACACTTAATTAATCGAAAACTCACCAAAAACAATCAACAATATTACATGTACGATCAATCAGAACTTAAAGCAAGATATCATACTAACCACACTCAACCGAATCGGATGCCTCGATGATGGGGTCTGCTGCCAACGCGATACAGTGGGGAGGGGGGTTCTGCTACTCCGCCACGGATCAAGGAAAAATATAGGGTTTTATGTTTAAGTTTTATCTAGTCAGGAAACTTAAGTTTTATCTAATCAGGAAACATAGTTCGCATACCTATAAGGTGAAGGTTTGGGCGGTTAATGTTGGCTGGCCGTAATGGGCTCAAGCCCATGCAATTTATATATGAAGAACTCACAATAAAGGACCAGCTCAGCGTTGGGCTTCGCTCTGGACTCACGGTTTAAGGCCGAGATCCAAAACACATATGTTGGACTATTCCCGATCACTATAAACCATTTAATATCGAAACCAATTACATGAGCGGCCCAACTCAACCATTTAACACATGACGTAATCCAACTACACACTTTAACATGCTCAAATATGTTTTACATTCCCCACGTTTATCCTAACTGAGAGCGTTTAAAATTTTATCAAAGCATATGATGAGAAACCAGGATCACGAAACTAAGTGATACTAATCTTGAAAGTTCGGGTTGTCACAATATTCATATTAAATACAGACATATTAAAAAAAATATAATGACAATTTATCGTATGTCATAGAGATGAAGATAATCTTGATCTTTAATATTTAAAATCGGTATATTCAAGAGATAAAGTAATTTTTATATTTTTATCTATATATCATATAATATAATTTATTAACTCAAGCATGATGGTATATCAATTTATTTTGAGTAAAATGATATATAAATATAATTATTTATTAAGGTGGATAATGGTCTTTATATTAATTTATGTATTATTTATTATTATGGTTGATGTTGTATGATAAATTGCCACATGGCATTTTAATAAAATTCTTTATTATGAGAGAATGCCATGTGGCGTTAAAGGGACTTCTTTATTAGTATTAGATTGAAATTATGTTTGTTATATTTTTTTTAACTTTGTTTTAAAATAAAAAGGTATATAAATTAAAAAAAACAAATAATTAGGTAATCATTGCATCCAAGTTAAGGGGATGAGCTTTAAAGCCCTTGGACCCTATGTGACGGTGATGTGACATTATAAAGCCCCTAGGGGCTTTATACCATACCACAAAGTCTTAAAACTGGTGGGATTTTAGTATTTTACTGTGCAATGCAATAGGAATTCGATTTAAAGTATATTTGACTAGTAAATATCAGTATATGATGTGCTGGCATATGTTATCTAGATTATCATTGAAGTGAACTAATTGTTTGAAGGGTTTACATCCTTTACAAACTCATCACGTAAATATTTGAAAATAGGTGAGTAAGATGATATAAGTTATGATTATAGTAACCTAAATAGATTAATTTTGTTACATGACATTTGATGTGTGTAAGTGTCATTTTGTATGTTTTTTATTGGATGTTTGAGAAGGACAAACTGTAAGTTCAGGTTACACTTTGGTATGATACATGAATTTAAACAAATGCGCAAGATTTAGTTGTAGTTAGCGTGGACATATGTTGGTGGGCGCAACCATACGTTAACCACACACTAATTTTTTAAGGTTTATGTCATACGCTGACTATACGCCAAAACTTGTGTTCTAGAGGCGGCATAGGTTATTTAAAAAATAAGCTAACTAGAATGTGATACTTTCTTAAGGGTTATTGATGGGTGATTTATATTACAATGTGTAAGATCACATAGTTTTTGTCAATTTAAATAAGTTTGAATGCCTTTTTAGGTAGAACACGTATGGATGATAAAATGTAAGCGTCCGTTTCGCGGAATGTAATGGAATTTGAATTACAATTCGCACAGGAGTTGAAATTTGATTTGAAATTTAGATGTGTTTGTTTCAGAGAATGGGTATTTAGGGAGTTAAACTTCTTGATTTTGATGGTGGTATTAGAGAGGGAGGGGGGAGTAATGAGGGATTCCCAGGGGCATTTTTATCCTTTTGCAAACATTAATTTGGTTGTTTATATTATTTGCTCAAAGCTAATAATTTGTATAAAAAGGTTATAACGAGATTGAGAAAAATATCATTAGAAATTTGAGGTAGTGCTTTGGAAGGTGAACTAGCAGAAGCTTAAACGAGTGCTTCAAGCTAAACATGTGATGTCTTCTTTCGTTTAATCAGTGGTGTGACATCTTCATCATCCAATTCATCGTCGACTGATTTCGGGTTAACTCGTCACGAAATAAACCGATTGGAGCCACAAGAACCCTTTGCTGGAATATCCTCAGATCCACGACGTCATCAGATTCGATCGAATGTTCCCCATTTCTTTTATACCACCATGTTCGATTGTTGCAAGTCTACCTTTATTCAACCAAAACCATATATTTGTAATATATTTTTATACAAATTCATAGAATATTTGTTCCTCATTTTTATGCCATTCGAGCGTTATAAGTCTATCAGATGACGTGAGTAACTCAAGCTTAATAAACTAGCTATAAGTACAATATAGCTTAAAGGCTTGAAAGGTAAAAGGGTTTGGAAGACGACCAGCTGTAGTGAACAGCAAAAAGCATGAAATAGTGTCACGTCACATCACACTTTACGTGTGACTTCTCCCACTCATCCGCAAAAGAGCATGTGGGAAGTGACACTCTTTTACCCGCAGGTCCGAAGCTTTCAACCTACCAAAAAGGGCAACCTTCTCACTGCATCATCAGATCACTAGTCAAAGGTTTCCTTTCTTGGCTCACTCTTTCCCTATAAATGATCACACTTGGTCATTCAGCCAAACATTCCTGAAGTCTTACTCTCTCCCTCTAGAACTTGTACTCTACTTGTTCTATTCTTCACTCGTAAAAAACTATCACATTGTATGCATACGTTATGGGTTGAATCTCTTTCAATCCTGAGCTCAAAGTATTCAATAGTAGAGTGATCCGACCCTACGTATTGCATACGTGGGGAGACCCCGCAACCTGCGTTAGGCTAATCGAGACTCTTGAACTCTTTTGCCTAATCAGTCTAACCACTATCCTTGTACTTACATTTGTTGTAGCAACAAGTTGGCGCCCACCGTGGGGCTACGCCACTAAGTTTATCTTAAAAGACCAGTAGTGTAGCTCCAACTTCGTCAAGTTTGTCATGTCTGAAATCGAGTCTCCGGGTGAGGTGAATCAAGTACCTCGTACTTCAACACCTAGTGCTAGCCAGACTCCACCGGCTATACCCACCTCATTTTCTACTCCGGGAAGCACTCCAACGGGAACCATGTTCCCTGAGTTCTCTTCCTTTAGACGCCGGCCCCATCTCGTTCAGGGGTTCCTTCCCCTCAAGTCGGTGCAACGAGTATACCAACACACATTGATTTGACACCCGATAGGGTAGCAAGCAACTTCCTACATTTGAGATATCTTCTCAACCAGTATGTGAGCCGAGAAAGGGAAAAAGGAGTAAGAATCAGGCTGGATTACAATGAGCCTGAGCCCTCGTTGTCACCTTGGCCACCCTTTCCTCCTTTTGGTAGCTCACAACCTGTCGTATCCCAGAATGAAGCTAGTCCTAGTCATCCTCCACCAAATCCAAGCCCATATGCCGTCGCAAGACCAGATCCAACGGTTTTCCCTTTGTTTACCTCTCAACCGGTTGCAACTGGTGCACCGTTGGGACATGAAATAACTTTGGATCAATTATTGCAGTCACCATCTTCAAGCCTTCCCCCTCTTGTGTCCACAACATGGGAGCAAGCCTTATCTGTTCTTCCCTTGGCTCGAAGTGCAGCCATGAGTACCCCCATGGGAATGAAGTACATGGCTACACCCGAAAGCTTTCAAGGCTTCAACCTAATGCCACAAATGATGGCACATTTTCCTTGGCAACACTTCATCAATCAGGTGTTGACCACTAAAGGAAACACAAGCAACAATCCGGCCTCAAGAGCAGAAGAAGATCTTGCCAAACCTTACAAGCCAAGCAATTTGTCTTGTTTTTCCCAACAAATTGCTGACTATGATTTTCAAACCCGGATTAAGATGCCATCCCACATAAGAACATATGATGGAACCGAAGATCCTAAAGACCACCTCCAAATCTTTATATATAATATTATGCTAGTAAAATAAACTTTTTAACTTAATCAAAATAATATTATATATAAACTCAAAGTTTTTAAATAATAAACTTCAAATCCATATAATTTTATAAAAAGTAAAACTAAAACAAAAAATATAAAACATATAAATATAAATAAAACTTTAAATTATTTTAGTCAAATATAATTAATTGAAAAATAGACTCTCTAGTTATTAAAGGGCATTTTAGTTATTTTACTAAGATTTAACAAAAAAAAAGTTAACAATGTTTGGCCTTAGTACTCAAAATTGTGACAAATTGGAAAGTTAATACCTGATTTTGCAACAAAAAACTATTAGTACCCTACATTGAAATTTGGCAGAAACCACAAGGACCAACGGTGTATTTTTTCTTTAAACATTTACAAGATATAATGACATATTAATTTTGTGTGATTATATATATATTGTTAGTGAAGGATGATGAATAGTAACTTTAATTTT
This sequence comes from Helianthus annuus, assembly GCF_002127325.2. Taxonomy (NCBI): domain Eukaryota; kingdom Viridiplantae; phylum Streptophyta; class Magnoliopsida; order Asterales; family Asteraceae; genus Helianthus; species Helianthus annuus. The sequence goes on along the minus strand of NC_035440.2, from coordinate 106,581,877 downwards.
ATAATAATAAATAGCTTTTTATTATTTTTTATTTTTAATAACATATTTTTTATTATTTTTTCTTTTTTAAAACCATATATTTCCTATACCGTTTTTTTTTAATAATTCCCTTTTCTTTTTTAGAACATATATTATCGATTAATTTGATACTTCTTTAATATTATACGTTTATAACTTTTTCTTAAAACTTATGTACGTAGTTATGATTGTTTTTTTCCCGGACATTCAGTTATAAGTCTTGTTAAAAACGAAATTGTACTTATAATAAAGTATTTATTTGGTATTATAACACAATATGATGATAAACTAAACCGTTCTAATGGTTTAGCTTTCTAAACAACATGCTTTATTTTCAAATCATGTTTGTTTTACATTATCATTTGCTCGGTTTCGTCGCAACGCGCGACGACAAAAAAACTAGTTATCATAAATTGTCACAATTGATTATTTCCTTCAAAGCTATTAATTTATTAGTTATGATAAAAATGGTTTATATATTTTAGGTTTACAAAAATCCCCAAATAATAGGACTCGACCTCGAAGTGATATTATGTTGTTCGATTTTGTTTAAGTTTGGTTATTTATATTTTTAGGGTGATTTATATCTTTAGATTTATTTTTTCTTTTCGTGCGGTAATACTCGAGGATTAAACTACGCAAACAGTGAGTAAATATCATTCCCCTGTAACATCCCAAAAACGGGTTTGGTAATCAAACCACGTTAACATTAACGACGGGTAAAATACCGCTAGTGGTGAAAATGTACCCGGTAAATATTAGGACTTAAATAAATAAACCTAATATTAATTAAAAAGGGGGAATAAATACTTTGAGAAAACAAAGTGTATAAAAAGCCCAAATCAACGGGACTTAAAATATAACGGGTTATAACTTCCCGAACACGTTAAAATAACTAGGAATAATTAACCTAGTTAGAAGCATTTAATTAACTGACTAATGGTGAGTTATAGCCTCATTTGATCAAAATAAAACATGAGGGGCTAATGTTGCCAAGTGGGAAACTTGTTTTAATAAAACAAGGGTTAAAACACCAAAACACACACTTAAAGTGTGTGTTCTGGTCGTGACAATCACAGGAGCCAAGGGAGGGTTCCTTACTCAAACCCTAACAAGCACAAATCAACAAATTGGAAAGGGGAATCGAACCTAAATGGAAATCCAAGCACAAACTAGTGATCACCTCAGTGAAGGGATCGTAAGGTATGTCAAAATTCCCACTTTGATTCCATCTCAAATTTGGATGAACACATGAGATTTGAGATTTGAGTTTGCATGATCGTTATTTGGGTGAAATAGTAATGAAATCATGTCTAGGAGTAAACCCTAGTCATTAGTTTGTTGAATTAATGTTTAAACTATGAAATTCATGATCATCCACCATGTGTGTGTAGTGGGTTTTGTAGAAACAAGGTGAACACTAGAACCATGATGAGTAGATTAGTGTTATTTGAATTCTATGAGGTTAATTCTGATATTGAACTATAAATTAGATGTTTGCCTTGTAAAAGATGTTAAAAATCTGGGTAAAAATAACAAGTTATGAACTTGATTATAAATATGTAAAATCATGCACATTAGGTGTTTGTTGAAATGCCTAAATGAGAACTAAGTGTTGATAATGTGCCTAATTGAGTCTTGTGAACTTAATAGTGCAATCATATGTGTTAATTGGTGATTTGACTTTTAAATAGTCAAACCGACCATTAATAAGATCGAATGGTAATTGTGATAGAAAACATGTAAGATGGAATAGTCATAATTAATGATGACTAATATAACCGTCTTACGAATTATGATGATAGTTTGACGCTTGACAAGCCAGGTAGAGGCTTGGAAAGGAAGCGGGTCAAATGAATCAAGCACGAGAAGAAAGGCGTATGCGGGATGCGAGGTAAGTATAGCTTACACTAGTCTTAGATTGTGTAATATTCCCTTAGCGTATAAATAACGAATGGAATAACTAAACAATTAAAATACGATGTTCCGTCGTGTAGGCGTACGGAACTAGATAATCCAAGATGAGAGAAACCATAATAATGGTTAAAAAGGAAGTAAATTGATAATTCGGTCATATTATGACGAAAGTGGTAATAAAAAGGTTTATAAGTAAAAATGACCGTACCGTATTAAACGGAGCGGGTCATGTACTTGAGATGATAATAAATATCATCTCGAAAAGACAAACGGTCAATTCGGCCAAACGGGTCAAAAGGTGTAGACATCACCTTTTGACAATATTGACTAATGATCTTTTGTCGAGTTATATGCTTACAGGAATAGAAATCCAATGGATACTCGCATCGCTCTTATTTAGCGATTTAACAAGCAAGGTATTTATAAATCGGGTCTACTTGTTGATCCGGGCCAGGTATGCATAGTCATGTCGTAGTTTAAAATGCTATTTTGGTTGAATATATGGAAAGAGAGTCTTTCGTAGTAAAAAGAACATAATCGACCAAAACGCCCTTGCTGGCTAATTCGAGCAAACAACCTTTGCAAGTTGTTTGGAAACGAGTTCTATGATTAGGTAAATACTTAGAATAAATATAGAAGCATTCGAAAGCGTTTTTAGGCTTGAAAATGCTTAAATACCCGGAACGGGTCAATTAAGCATCCAAGTAAGAGAATGGGTTAAAGAATATATAATAACCCGTGATTTGAGTCTAATATGTTAAACAATATGGTAGTGATGAGAAGTTAGAATCAAACAACATGTTTGTTTGATAAAATTCGCGAACGGGTCAAAATTTGGTAGAAAGGGTAAAAAGCCGAAGACTTAAAAGTCTAAATTTTTGTTAATCCGGATGTTAAATTTTGACTCCATAATGTGGAGGATCAAATTACAATCATGTAGGAAGAAACGGTAGGTCAAACGGACAAACGGATTAAAAGTTATGAACGTTGCCGTTTTAGAAAACGGCAAACTTGGAGAATTCTGCAGAGGCCACCGTAAATTACGGTAGCTACCGTAATTTACGGTAGGCCATATAAATTTACGCCATGAACCTCCTGATTTACGGTGGAGGAATAAACATTCAGGGGCTACCGTAAATTACGGTAGCCACCGTAATTTACGGTGAACCCTGTACAAAAATGTATTTTTGATTAGTTTTGCTTCCCGGACTTGTTTAAATACGTTTTAAATCACGTATGACTAAAGCATTTCATGTTTTTATGAAATGTAGGTACTTTGTGGATGCCGGAAGAAGATCAAGCTCAACGAAGAACCGAACACGATATAGATACACGTTTCCGCACATTGCCACGTTGTAAATTTTAAACAACGAACTCGATTAAGTTACGTTGAATAACTTATGATTTGTTAAAAGTTTTAATAAACCCGCAATTATATAATATGTGTGGTCTTAACTACACATCTAATTGTGGTATTTTCATATAAAACCGTAATTTAGTAACTAGGGTGTTACATCCCCCTTTTACATTAAACTTTTGGGGTGTACAATATGTCACGATCTCTTATTCATTTTTCTCAATTATCAAACCATGCAAATCATTGTGTGGTTATGATTCCCCCCTTTACATTAAACTTTTGGGGTATACCATGTGTCATGATTTCTTATTCATTTTTCTCAATTATCAAACCATGCAAATCATTGTGTGGTTATGTGTTATTTGGTTTAGTTGTTTATTTAATATATGTGCGACGGTTATTCAATTCGTAAGTGCCTCACTTATTCATAGGCTCACTTACACCCGGTTGACCTTCCCTCATAATTTAATTTATGAGATGTGGGTCTCACCTCACTTATTCATAGGTTGACCATTTCCTCATGACATGGGATGTGCATATCATCTCACTTATTTATAAACTGACCCTTTTCTCATGACTATGGGATGAAGGTACCATCATGATTTAATCACACCCTTTGAGGTTCGGGACTCAAGTATTGGTTATTTTATCTAATACTGAATGCTCATACATTTGATTAACACATGAAGTGTACGTTTACTTTTAAAATAAACAAATGTTTACTTTTAAAATAAATAAATGTTTGTTTTTTTTTAAATGCAAATTATTATCTATATCTATATATTAAAAACAAAAATCAATGAATAGTAACTTTAATATTATAATATTATCTATATAACCTAATTATCTATATATTATCTATATATTAGAAACAGAAGTCAATTGAATAGTAACTTTAATATTATAATATTATCTATATAATCTAATTTATTTAAAGTGTAAATAGTAATTATCTATATATTAAAAACAGAAGTCAATGAATAGTTACTTTAATATTATAATATTATCTATATAACCTAATTTATTTAAAGTGTAAATAGTAACTTTAATATTATAATATTATCTATATTATCTATGTAAACTAATTTATTTAAAGCTTATTAAAATAAAATAAAATAGTAACTTTAATATTATAATATTATCTATAATATTATAATTTATCTAATATTATTTATCTAACAGATAATCTTCTTCCATCATTATCTATATATTAAAAACAGAAGCTAATGAATAGTAACTTTAATATTATAATATTATTAACTTTTATTTAAACAAGGATGTGCCTTAGACAAATAAAAAGATTTTATTTTATGTTTTAAGTCTTTGATTATGTATGGATTAGCTGGAACTTATATGATTATCTGACATTTTTAATTTTGACATTATCTATATATTAAAAAACAGAAGCTAATGAATAGTAACTTTAATATTATAATATTATTAAATTTTATTTAAACTAGGATGTGCCTTAGACAAATAAAAACAGAAGTCAATGAATAGTAACTTTAATATTATCATATTATCTATATAACCTAATTTATTTAAGGTGTAAATAGTAATTATCTAATATTAAAAACATTATCTAATATTAAAAACAGAAGTCAATGAATAGTCACTTTAATATTATAATATTATTTATATATTATCTATATAACCTAATTTATTTAAAGTGTAAATAGTAACTTTAATATTATAATATTATCTATATAAACTATTATCTATATGTTAAAAACAGAAGCTAATAAATAGTAACTTTAGTATTATAATATTATTAAATTTTATTTAAACTAGGATATGCCTTAGACAAATAGAAACAAGTCAATGAATAGTAACTTTAATATTATAATATTATCTATATATTATCTATATAACCTAATTTATTTAAAGTGTAAATAGTAATTATCTATATATTAAAAACAGAAGTCAATGAATAGTCACTTTAATATTATAATATTATCTATATATTATCTATATAACCTAATTGATTTAAAGTGTAAATAGTAACTTTAATATTATCATATTATCTATATAAACTAATTTATTTAAAGTTTATTAAAATAAAATAAAATAGTAACTTTAATATTATAATATTATCTATAATATTATAATTTATCTAATACTATTTATCTAACAAAAATATTCTTCTTCCATCATTATCTATATATTAAAAACAGAAGCTAAGCTAATGAATGGTAACTTTAATATTATAATATTATTAACTTTTATTTAAACTAGGATGTGCCTTAGACAAATAAACAAGATTTTATTTTATGTTTTAAGTCTTTGATTATGTATGGATTAGCTGGAACTTATATGATTATCTGACATTTTTAATTTTGACATTATCTATTATCTATATATTAAAAACAGAAGCTAATGAATAGTAACTTTAATATTATAATATTATTAAATTTTATTTAAACTAGGATGTGCCTTAGACAAATAAACAAGATTTTATTTTATGTTTTAAGTCTTTGATTATGTATGGATTAGCTGGAACTTATATGATTATCTGACATTTTTAATTTTGACATGATTAAATATTTGAACTTTTAATAGTTGTCATGACCTTTGGACAATTATCTCGCTCCGACCGATAATCCGCCACAGGTCGGAGTGCGACATTGAGAGTATTCATTTTATGAATTTATTATATCATTATTTAATAAAAGGGTTTTTTTGGTCATTCAAAAAAATTAACAGAATATTATAGCTGAGTTAATAATTTGGACTCAAAAGGTTACATGATGAGAATATGCCTATTCAGGTAGTTAAATTTTTTTTATTTTCACTCAGATGGTTAAAACCACTCTAGCACAGAGACTCAAAAAGTAATTTATTCTTTTCTTTATTATGTTGTTGTTCAATTCCAATTCTTTTCTTTTTTTGTTGAAACCAATAGAATAAAAAATAGAATCAACATTCAAATTCCATCAAGATTCCATTTCATTCTGTGAAAATGAACGCTACTTGGATCGAAATCAAGCTCATATTTTGGAATAACTCTCTTTACATTATATGTTATTCTACACAAAAATATCTGGTTATTAATAGCCAAACCCCAATTTTGAAGAGGATCTTATGATCTAATTGGAAAACAACATTTTTGCTATTTTTGAACGGCGAAAGATTCTACAATTTGCTAAATGCCTCTTCATATGTGTTTTGAAGTTAAACACTTCAGATAATTTTATTAATAGAAATTTATAAAATTGGTTTACGAAAATATGGGTATTAAAGTCATGCCATGAGCTATCTCAATGCGTAACTGGACTCATCCATCATATGACAAACCTCATAATTCGACGGAAACCTTGCATATGATGTCACATACTTTATATTGGCGAATTCCGAGTCTGCCCAGTTTGGCTTGGAGCGCAAGCCGTACCAAGGTCCTAATTGTGATAAATGGATTAGGATGCTTATTTGAATATTTTATTTGTAAAGGATTTATATTAATTATTTACTGATATTAATCAACCCTAACTATAGTCTAACACGTCTACATTCTATATATACCATGTGTCGACGAGGGCCCCTAGTTGGGCTCCTCGCCTGGGCTCTCGAAAGGCGACCTTTCAGGAATGCCCATGTGGCACTTTATCAAAAGGGACTGGTGATAACCAAAAGGAGCGGGAAAAGGAGAAGGGGCAACAAGAGCCATCATCTCACGTCGATGGGCATTTAATACCTGGGACAAGAGAGAGAAAGGATCTAACAGAATTGTACGAGGTAGGTACAAACTTCATTAAATGCAAGGATCGTCTCCCTGGCGAGAGGAGGACACGTACCCGACGCTGCCAGAGATCTCCTCTGGCATGCAGAGGACCGTTGGATCTCACTGAGATCCTAACCATCCGATAAGCTTATCTTTCTATATAAGCCACTCTGGTGATCGTCGAAGGTAAGCATTCAATAACTCTTTCCCACCTACATAAGAAATCACATTGTACTTCGAACGTTCTCTGATTTGCATTGAATATTCAAATCTTTGAGTTCACACCATACATTCCGGTGATCCCATCATGCCGGAATATCGTTTCCTCCGACAAGTTTACTTATGCTCACGCCGGAGCTTGGTCACGGACTCCCCTCCGGGGACCTCCGGGAAGAGGCTAACGACGTTCTATTTTGCAGACCCTTTAGAAGATCTCTTTGGACGCTGACGAGTCTCTTCAACCACAATCCAGAGTTAGGGGATTCGACATTGGCGCCATCCGTAGGACCCCTGTCAAACAGAGGTATCCCAATAAGAACACTTGCGTTCAGAAAGGTCTTTCCTCAGAGCTAGCTTACAGGATGACAATACCACCTCCCACCAACACTAATATTTCAAAAGTTACACAGACAACTGAGAAGCATGTCTCAGTTGAAGATATCACCGACGAGTTCAAAAACATTACCGATACAGAACCACCCTCATCAAAGAGGAGCGACATCACCCCAGAATTTGTGTCAAGCCACAAAGAGGAGTTACGAAGTCAACTCGACGACTTGGACAAGATGGAAAAGTTGGAAAACCTCAGATCCAAGCTCGTCTTCGACATACCCCAGGAGGAGGGTAACACCTCCTCTAGAGATGGGGACAACAACCCAGATCCATTGGCCACTTTCATGGTGGTGTTCAAGCAAATGACACCCGAAGAAAAAGGATGCCATGATGGAAGAAAAGAGAGGTGACAAAGACGGAAGAAACCACAAACATGACGAAAAAAAGGTAACGATGTGTTGGGCAGACCTTACTTACCAAAGGACCTTGCAAAGGTCTCTAAGTTCACTAGACGAATAGCCGAAATGTCGCTACCACCGAAACTCAAGCCACCCAGCAACGTGGATAGATATGACGGGACCAAAGACCATTAAGACCATTTTCATGCTTTTAAGGGAGCCGGTCAGGTGGGCCGGTGGTCCATGCCTACATGGTGCAACATGTTTGTGCAGACTCTAACCGAAGGAGCCCGCCTCTGGTTTGATAGTCTTCCGATAGGAAGCATAGACATCTATGAGGACCTATGTGAAAAGTTCCCGAGGAACTTCAATCAACAAAAGAAGGTATAAAAAACCCGAATGACATCATGCACATCCGTCAAAGGGATAACGAGCGGGTAGATAAGTATATGGAGAGATTCATCAAGGAGAGCATGAATATAAAGGGAGTCCCAGAGGTAATGAAGAAAAGTAGATTCATCAAGGAGAGCATGAATATATTAGATCTATAATTTATTAGATGAATGTTTAGTAATTTGTCTAAATTTAAGCATTTACAAGATACATATATAATGACATACTTAATTTTGTGTTATTATCATAAATTGTCACAACTGATTATTTTCTTGAAAGCTATTAATTTATTAGTTATGATAAAAATGGTTTATATATTTTAGGTTTACAAAAATCCCCAAATAATAGGACTCGAACTCTTAGTGATATTATGTTGTTCGATTTTGTTTAAGTTTGATTATTTATATTTTTAGGTTGATTTATATATTTAGATTTATTTTTTCTTTTTGTGCGCTAATATCGAGGATCAAACTACGCAGACAGTGACTAAATATCATTCTCCTTTTTACATTAAACTTTTGAGGTGTACCACGTGTCACGATCTCTTATTCATTTTTTTCAATTATCAAACCATGCAAATCATTGTGTGGTTATATGCTATTTGGTTTAGTTGTATATTTAATATATGTTCAATGGTTACTTAATTCGTAAGTGCCTCATTTATTCATAGGCTTACTTACACCCGGTTGATCTTCCCTCATAATTTATGAGATGTGGGTATCACCTCACTTATTGATAGATTGACCATTTGCTCATGACATGAGATGCGAGTATCGTCTCACTTATTTATAGACGGACCCTTTTCTCATGACTATGGGATAAAGGTACCATCATCATTTAGTCACACCCTTTGGGGTTCGAAACTCAAGTATTGGTTATTTTATCTATTGTTGAATGCTCATTATTTGGTACATTTGATTAATACATGAAGTACATGTTTACTTCTAAAATAAACAAAAGTTTACTTTTAAAATAAATAAATGTTTGTTTTTTATACAAATTAACTTTTATTTAAACTAGGATGTGCCTTAGACAAATAAACAAGATTTTATTTTATGTTTTATGTCTTTAGTTATGTATGGACTAATTGGAACTTATATGATTATGTGACATTATTTATTTTGACATGATTAATTATTTGAACTTTTAATAGTTGCCGTAAGCTTCGAACAATTATCTCGCTCCGATCGATAATCCATCACGGATCAGGGTGTGACATTTAAAGTAATCAATCTATGTATTTATAATATCATTATTTAATAAGAGGGTTATTTTCGTCATTCAAAAAGAGTAACAGAATATTCTAGCAGAGTTAATAATTTGCACTCAACAGGTTACAGGATGATAATAGGGTATTCAGGTAGTTAAACTTTTTTATTTTGACTCAGATGGTTAAAACCACTCAAGCACAGAGACTCAAAAATAATTTGTTCTTTTCTTTATTATGTTGTTGTTCAATTCTAATTCCTTTTTTGTTGAAACCAATAGAACAAAAAACAGAATCAACATTCAAATTCCATCAAGATTCAATTTCATTCTGTGAAATGAACACTTCCTGGATTGAAATCAAGCTCATATTTTGGAATAACTCTCTTTACATTACGAGTTATTCTACACAAAAAAATGTGTGGTCATTAATAGTTAAACCCCAATTTTGAAGAAGATCTTATAATGTAATTAAAAAACAACATTTTTGTTATTTATTGAACGGAAAAAGATTCTACGATTTGCTAAATGCCTCTTCATATTGTGTTTTGATGTTAAACACCTGAGATAGTTTTATGAACAGAAATTTATAAAATTGGTTTACGAAAATATGGGTATTTAAGTCATGTCATGAGCTATCTCAACGCGTAACTCGACTCATCCATCGTATGACAAACCTCATAATTATACGGAAACCTTGCATATGATGTCACATACTTTATATTGGCGAATTCCGAGTCTGCCCAGTTTGGCTTGGAGCGCAAGCCATACCAAGGTCCTAATTGTGATAAATGGATTAGGATGTTTATCTGAATAATAGATTTGCAAAGGATTTATATCAATTATTTACTGATATTAATCAACCCTAGATATAGTCTAGCGCGTCTAGATTCTATATATACCATGTGTAGACGAGGACCCCTAGTTGGGCTCCTCGCCTGGGATCTTGAAAGGCGGCCCATTAGGAAGGTCCATGTGGCACTTTACCAAAAAGGGACCAGTGATAACCAAAAGGAGCGGGAAAAGGAGAAAGGGCAACAAAAGGCCACCATCTCACGTCATTGGGCATTTAATACCTGCGACAAGAGAGAGAAAGGATCTAATAGAATAGTACTGTCACACCCCAAGCGATGGCGAAAACATCGGAGCGAGACGAAAACGAGATTGCTCGAGACTTTATAACACTATTGTGATAATATTTAATTCAAAACCGATTTCATTCATTGATAACAATTGTCAAGTACAACATTTGAAATTCAAAATACAACAATTGTTTCGTAAATACAACAACAATACAAGAAACAAGGTACAACATTGTTCAAGAACGATACAAAAAAATTTAACAAATACAACAACATATATAGTATTTCTAAATGTGTTTCTAAATCTTCCCTACTAGATTTCATCAACATCGACATCATCAACCTACAACATGTTTAAAAGTATAGTTCAATACACAACGTATTGGCAAGCATACAAGTTTAATAATAGCATAAGTATAAAAATGATTTAAACGAATCCACATGGCAAACTTTGTTATCTAGATTAACATGAAACTGGCATGCTATTAAAGTGTCAAACCAAAGATTACCGCTAGCGTAATCCTATCATAGCAACGATAGGACCATTCTGTTTTAACTTAACATGACCACAAGTTTACGGGCGGTGCGTTACTCCTATAGCGCTATACATGTTAAGGGGAGGCTCGTACGAAGTTAATGACAAGTCTATCACATAAGAATGTTCCAGAAACACAAATCAAGTATAACGTATTGAGCATGCATGATTGGATTGTTTGTGTGATTGCATAAAATGTAAGTGTAACTGTGTAGGTTGATAAGTGAACATATTGCACCCAAAAGTGTAAAATGTAAAAAGGGCATTCGAGTATACTCACTGTTTTGCTAATCTTCGTTAGTTAATCCCGCGAATTGTTGAGTAGTTGACGAGAGAGCTGGAACACCGAGGTTATCCTACAGGTGGGTAAACGAAGGTGTGAGTTGTTGGAGTTGAACGGAGGATTCAGATTTTGGAATTTAAAGTACATAAGTATAAAAGTATGATAAAACCGAAATTATATTTCGTCTAGGCAGTCGTTACGACACTAAGTTATTGTGATTTCACGGGTCCTGATTTTCCCGTTAGAATCAGTAACGAGGAACGCATAATCGAAATAAACCGAAACCGAACATCACAACCCATTCATGTGAAAGGACCATTCACTCGAAACATAAAAGTACCATTCGCACGAGAGGGAGTCCCCTTCGTGCGAATGGTGTCTGTCTGATCCTCTTTGCACGGAGATTTAAGTTTGCCGTTTTCACGTGTTTTGCCGGTTTTAAGCGTGTAAGTGCAATGCATAAGTGTAATGTATGAATAAAGGTATGTACAAAATGAATTTGTATGTATAACAAGTATGTATTTGCGTATAAATGTATCAAGTTTGCACGTATAACGCTTATCGTAATGAATGTATAACAAGTATGCATGAAATATGTATAACATTACGTATAAAAAGATCAAGTTTTATTATGATTCAAGTCTTGGATGACAATTCTTGGAAAAGAAAGGCGAATACAAAGGATTACAAGTTTCTATAACTAAAAATACAAACAAGCTTTCTAAGTAAGGAAAGTTCAAAAAAGTGAGGCGTTACACGTACGAGGTAGGTACAAGCTTCATTAAATGCAAGGATCGTCCCCCTGGCGAGAGGATGACACACACCCGACGTTGCCAGAGATCTCCTCTGGCATGCAAAGGACCGTTGGATCTCACTAAGATCCCCACCATCCGATAAGTTTATCTTTCTATATAAGCCACCCTTGTGATCATTGAAGGTAAGCATTCAATAACTCTTTCCGACCTACATAAGAAATCACATTTTACTTCGAATATTCTCTTATTTGCATTGAATAGTTGAATCTTAGAGTTCACACCATACATTCCGGCCATCCCATCGTGCCGGAATATCGTTTCTTCTCCGACAAGTTTACTTATTCTCACGCCGGATCTTGGTCACGGACTCCCCTCCGAGCCCTCCGTGACGAGGCTAACGGTTTTCTCTTTTGCAGACCCTTTATAAGATCTCTTTGGACGCTGGCGAGTCTCTTCAACCACAATCCAGAGTTAGAGGATTCGACGCCATGCTAGTGCAGTTTTTAAGCCGGATTTCTTGATATTGATATACGTTTTGGGTGTTAGCCAAATTCGTGGTATTTATCTAAATACCGATTCAACTCTAGTCTCTAGACTTTACATCATGCATCACATTCTTCTTCTCCTCTTGACATACACCTCATACACCTCGTGACACATATGAGAACCCCACATTGGCTTCTAAATGAGCAACAAATCCAACTTATTATACTACGTTGTACTTTCATATCATATGCAATAAACCCTAAAAAAAAATATATAAATTCTTATAAACCCATTGATGTAATTGACATTAATTAAAAAATAGTAGCAAGAAGCTAAACTCTACTATTATACCAAGAATAAAATATATATTGTAATTTTACGACTATAAAAACCATTGAAAACTATATCTAAGGGGTAAGATCAAATAAAAATTTATTTTGCGTAAGTAGGATGAGAAATAATCTTAATTATTCATTTTTCAAATTAATGGTTAAGATTAAAGTGTAAGAGAAATGAGGAGTGCAATGTATCTTGAGAAAATCCTATTTATGGACTTTCTCTCTCCACATGTAAGATACATGCATATTTCACCTTCATTTTTTAGACGTTTATAACTTTTTTATACGACATTATTTTTCCATAAAAATTTTCACTGTAAGATCAAACGTCTTTTTATCTTTAATTTGAGTACCATATTGCTATATAAAATATGAAGACTAAAAAAACCCACTAAAATGTGTTATTATTTCTATGTTGTATAACATTTTTTGTGCTAGATTTTTTTACTATATTTTTGTGCTAAATTGTTTTTGTCTTAATTTTTTTTTCTCAATTTTTTTTGTTGGATTTTTTTTACTACATTTTTTTGTTGAATTTTTTCGTGTTATATTTTTTTGTACTAGATTTTTTGTGCTATATTTTTTTTACTAGATTTTCTTTGTATTTTTAAAAAACAAAAGGGTGCCACATGTCATTTTCACTCATATTTATAAGGACCAAAATGCCCTTCAATCCTACTTATGAGTAGTGACACATGTACAATCTTTCTTAAGGGGTGTTTGGGATTGCGTTTTCAACCTGATTATTTGATTATTGTGTTTTGAAATCGCAAAAAATCTATTTTGAGTGTTTGGTAAAAAATTAATAAAAAGTGATTTATTACGTTTTGTAGAGTTCAAAACGTGATAATCCATAAGTAGGCCACCCCTTGCTGCAGGAAAACGTGATAATCCAAAAACTGATTTTTTACGTTTTCACTTATTTATTTTTTTAAAATATATATATATTTGCCAAACACTCAAATAGTTGATTATCTGATTATTGTGATATCAAACAACATAATCAAATCCAAACAATGTTGATTATCTGATTATTGTGATATCAAACAACATAATCAAATCCAAACACTATCTTTCTGCAGCACGTTTTGTTACGGCTAATTATCTGATTCTGATTATTCAAAACGCATAATCTATTTTCAAAACTCAACCCCAAACACCCCCTTAGGCTACTTAGACAAAATCCACTTTTTAGTGGATCCTTCCCCCTATACTTAAATTTATTATTATACCAGACTAAAATATATATTGTTATTTTACGACTATGAAATCCATTTGATTAAAAAAAAAACCCGCCTAAAAAACCCTAGCCGTATAAAGAGTTTGTTGTTGGATACCTCGTCATTGTCAGTGGGTTACCTGCTTCAGCTGCTGCTCTCGGATCCTCCAAAAATAGCTATAAAGGTACCATCAAATAAACTGTATATTAATTAGGGTGTTTATAAACCGTCAAAACAATTTAACACATATGTTCAAACAGAAGCAAATTGGCTGGTTTGAAATATATATGTTCGGTTTTGACGGCTTACGATTTGAGACTTGAAATGGGCCGTTTATTATTTACAAATTACATTTTCTTGATTTTAGGAACATATTGTTAGGTATGTTATACTCATGAATTTAAAAAACTTATGCTTTTGAAAAACAGTATAAAAAGTTTGTCTAAAACCATAAAACCCTCAAAACCAAACCATGAATAAAGGCTAGTTTAATTGGCCACCAAATTTCGTTAAAATCGGACTGAGTTGGACAGTAAACACCTTATAGAAATTTCAAACTTAGTTTTTATCCTAAAGCACTATCTTTGAGAAGATTCAGATGTGTTTATGTTCTTTAATTTTTTTTGTGCCAGTTGTTAAATTCCAAGAACATCTCGTCTCATAGAAAACGAGTACGTGTGTTTAGGGGTGTAAACGAGTCGACCTCAGCTCGTATAACTTACGATAGATCGAGCTCGAGCTCATCTCAGCTCGTTTCGACCTCTATTTCTAAAGCTTATGCATAGCTCGTGAGTACGCTGGTGGTTGGCTCGTTTATTATTTATTGAGAAATTTATTTACATTTACAATTATTTTATGTATATTTATGTTTTTATATATTACATAATATATATTTTAGTTGTTTTTATTATAATTTTATATATAATAGTGACTATTATATAAGTTTATATTTTAAATAAAAATTATATAAATAGTAAGACTGATTAGGCTCACGAGCCAACTCAAACTTCATACGCGAAGTCTGGCTTCAAGCTTCGGCTCATTTATTTACAATAAATTCGAGAATATGGTTGATGAAGAGCCTATACTTCTCAAACACAAACACATGCATATCAAACTAAAGAATATGAGATTTACTGTGCTACATGGGCAATGATGGAATTGATGGGGATGCTTATATTTGATGATGTGATTTTGATTCCTATCATTAAGCTTAGAATTGTTGAAGTTCAACTGGATATGTGATCAATACCAAACATATTTTTCAAGTTTAGATGATTGATTTTTGAAGTTGTTTCATGTCTAGGATGATTAGTGTTTGAAGTTCAATCATTTTAGACTTTTTTGCATTTTTATATTTTATATTGTTATGCCGTTCTTCGGTATTTAAGCCCGATCTAACCATTGACCAATCCGGTTTTCAAAACCTTGAAGGTAAAAATGTGACCCTATATTTGAAATTCTATTATTTCAAAATGTAACCCTAGTTTGACTATATTCAAAGTGTAAGTGTTTATGAAGATAATTGTTTTGGACTTTTGGTTGAGTATACACATCAGAAAGTTTTAATCCCATTTTATTAAGGAGTATTGGATTTAAATAATCCCAACTATCAGCAATTAGCCGCCACCAATCTCTAACGAAATACCTGCTGACAGTCTCAACTTTTAACATATTGGCCACCAACGAGCTATGACTAAAAATAATTTGTTCCATTTATATAATCAGTTATTGACCAATATGTTAAAAGTTGGGACCGCCAACACATATTTCGTTTGTTGGGACTGATGGCAGCCAATGGCTGATAGATGTGATTATTTAAATCCAATACTTCTTTTATTAAATGGGTAAAAGATGAATCTGAAGTGGATACATGGGGAAGTATGTTGAGAGGCTTCTTAGTTTTAAATTTGTAGAGAGTATCATATCAAGATAATCATGATGACATTGATCCCATGTAGAGGTTGGATTTTAGTTTGATTTTGATATACAACATTTGTGTAACAATTACTACAATAACCTCTTGAACGCCAGCTGTCCAGCGCAAGCCGCGACTTACCTGATTCCGTTGGTTAGCAGGGTATTGGTGAGTCCCGTGAGTATTCTGTAAATGGGTTCTCATGATTAAAAAAAAAGTTGTGTAACAAGCATTTTATAATTTAAGTTTTATAGTTTACAGTTTCGTAATAGAACTTTCCCAATCTTGTATCAATGATCATATGATTCTTTATCTTAAATTACACTAAAATGTAACCTACTTTCACTTTTTTTTTTGACATTGTATGTAACTTCTATAGCAGGTTATATGTTCAGAATACACAAAAGAGTCATGGATGCAATGGCTACAGCCGTGAAGAAACCACACGCCATCTTTATACCGTATCCAGACCAAAGCCACATAAAAGCCATGCTCAAACTAGCAGAGCTTCTCCACCACAAGGGACTTCTGGTAACCTTCGTGATCACGGAGTTTGTCCACAAGCGTTTTCTTGAATCAGCGGGCCCACATTGCCTAGACGGCTCGCCTGGTTTCTGTTTTGAGACCATTCCCATTGCCACCAGTGGAGATGAACTCATTCAATCTGTTGAAACCGACTTCTTGGCTCCTTTTGTTGACCTTCTGACCAAACTTCTGCATCCTCCTACTTGTATTATCTCTGATGGGTTAATGTCGGTTTTCACTATCGATGCTGCGCAAAAGGTTGGAGTCCCAGTCATGTTGTACTGGACAGTTGCTGCATGTAGCTTCATGGGATTTTACCAAACTCAATATCTCATCGAAAAAGGACTTGCACCACTTAAAGGTTTGCTTTTAATCTCATCTAATAAAGTTTTGTCACACTTAGAAGTTCAAGTTTACTAATATATATTGATGATAATAAAATTGTTAAACATTTCACACTTTCCCATTCGGCCGGTTTTGACATATTTTTGGGCCGAAGTGGTAACTACGGTTTTTGGAGAATCTAAACCAAACAGCCCGATTGGCTAGACCAGCCAAAACAGTTTGAATTTGGTCTGTTTGGGCCGTTTTTTTTTTCTTTTTTAACACGAAATTGTACAGCCAGTAAAATGGTATGCTTAGAAAAAGAGACCGAACATTTTACCTTTCAAGTATTAAAGCATTTACGAAGAAATTTAAAAAAATAAAAAAAAAAGCTTAAAGAGCACGGTTCGATCAGTTTCAACGGTTTTTGGACATAGTACAGGGTTTTAACCGAGTTCTCTATATTTTGCGCAGATGAAAGTTACTTGACAAACGGGTATTTAGACACTGTCATCAATTGGGTTCCGGGAATGGAAGGCATTCGTCTTAAGGATTTCCCGATAGCTTGGACCACGGACCCCATGGACGAAGTTCTGAAGTTCAGTACACAACTTAACCAAAGGTCTCATAGAGTTTCACATCATATTTTCCATACGTTTGACGCATTGGAGGGTAGCGTTATCAAAGCTTTATCATCGATGTATGATCACGTGTACACCATCGGCCCATTGCAACTACTTCTTAATCAGATACCCGAAACTGGAAGCTACAGTTTCCCTGGTTACAGTTTACTAAAAGAAGAACCCGAGTGTTTCGAATGGCTCGAGTCTAAAGAGCCAAATTCTGTTATTTATGTAAATTTTGGGAGTGCGACGGTCATGTCTTTAAAAGACCTGCGAGAATTCGGTTGGGGACTTGCTAACAGCAACCACTATTTTGTTTGGATAATCCGATCCGGTTTAGTGATTGAGGAAACCGCGGTTTTGGGTCCTGAATTTGAGGAGCATATAAAAAAGAGAGGCTTTATCGCAAGCTGGTGTTCGCAGGAAAAGGTTCTGAACCATCCGTCGGTTGGAGGGTTTTTGAGTCATTGTGGGTGGGGGTCCACTATCGAGAGCTTGTCCGCTGGGGTGCCGATGATATGTTGGCCGCATCGGTTGGACCAGGTGACCAACTGTCGGTATATATGCGAGGAATGGCGGGTTGGGGTTGAGATGCAAGGGAGTAAAGTGAGACGCGATGAAGTTACGAGGCTTGTACAAGAGTTGATGGGAGAAGGAGGTCGCGGAATAAGGAACAAGGCTGTAGAGTGGAAGGAAAAGGCGTGTGTTGCCGCAGGTCCCTATGGTTCGTCTTCGTTGAACGTGGATGAAATCGTTAAGGAAATTACCATGATGGTATCAAGAGGCTAGATTAGAACCTCTTCTTTTGTTGTCAATTTAAGATGTTGTCCAGATGTATTGAGCCAACAGCTCAACTGGTTACTGTACTGGTTTAGGAAATCAGGATCATGAAAGATGAATTTGCCAAAAAATTTACTTGACTCATTAAAGTAGACAACATGATCAATATGTCAGGACCACACCTCTTTGTACTAGAGAACGCGGGGCGGTCACGTTATACTATCGTATAACGCGTGATGGCCAGATTGTTCCCACCGCCGCCATATAATTAACGCGTGATGGCATTTTCTAAAGTATAACGCGTGGAAAAATTAACGCCGTGATGGTTTGGTTTTGTGAGTGGAATTGTTGGTTGGGGGGAAATTGTTGGGTGTGGTGATGAGTAATGACCACCCCCACTAAGACCATGTGTAGTGGTTAAACAATATAATGCCCCCACCATGGGGCGTTTTGCGCCATGTGGCAGCCCAGTCAGCAAGGGGCATTATTGGGCGTTTTTACAAAATGGGTGTAGTGGGGATGTGGGGTATTATGTTAAATGAGATGTAAAATAATTAAATAAAAAAAAACCTCAAAAAATTCTTATTGGATAACATATAATGAGATGGAAGATGATTGGAGAAAAGGATTGGGGCAAGGCGTTTTAAACATAACGCTTAATCAAATTTTTTTCAAAAAAAAACGCTCTAAAACGCCCCATTCCGGGCGTTTTGGGGCGTTATTTTGCAATTTTTTTTAAAAATCACGCCCCACTACGGGTGGTCTAAAAAAAGTTGTGAGTGATGGAAAAATGGTTGCTGACATGGCGGAACTTGATTGGTGCTTGTGAGTGATAGAAACTATCACTAGTGAACCACCCCCCTCCCCTATTTATGCAGTGTCATTAAACAAGCGTCTGTCAGGACCACACCTCTTTGTACTATTTATTATACGAGTTTTTAGGACCCCGTACGTTGCGACGGGACATTCAACCGAAAAAAAAAAGACGTAAAGAGATTTAACCATGCACGCGCGTTGAGGGGTGTTTACTCACAAAATTTAGAACAAAAAAAATAACTAAGTCGAAACTATAACAAAACTCACATAAAAAAATTAACGTCGAAGCGACGATAAAAAGAAACAATTGTTAACACATCTAAATAAGCAAAGCCGCAATGTTAAGTAAACACGTGCAAGCAGATACCAAATATTAAAACGTAGATAAAAAATAAAATGAAACCTAAACTAAAATTTTGGTATAAGTTAAATTAATGGGGACTTGATGGTAAAATACGTGTTATTAATATAAGTGATCATTTGTCGAAATATAATGAAAACGGTAAATAAACAGACCCCTCAATGTGACCCACACATATGAGATAATTATTGTTTGTTAAAAGAAAAAAATTGCAAAGATTCAAAGGTAAATAGTTTTAGAAAACAATAAGAGTAAATTACGATTTTGTCCTCTTTGGTTATATTACTTTTACCATATTAGCTCAAAATAGGATTTTTAACATCTATGCCCTCATGATCTCTATAACTAACTATTTTGGCTCCTGACTCTAACTCAACCCCTTACCCTGGTAAATTATTTGCCATATTCAAGGCACATGATGGGTATAATTGTAATTTCTCCTCCCCCATTACTGACACCTATTAAATCATATGACATCTCAATCGTCATCTTCATCAGACTCCCCCAAATCCACAACTACCATATCATCTTCATCTCCCCAAAATCCATAACCGCCGCTGCAAATAAACACCACCATAACACCTTGTTGCCGCCACCCACCTCCACCGCACACCACCTCGTCACACTACAAGAATTTTGAGCTTTAGTGGCGACACTATTAGTGGCGACTGCTAATATGTCGCCGCTAAAGGTGGATCCGTGTCATGTGACCATTAATCGCTTATTGGCCGTTGGATGAAGGCCTGATCCAACGATCAGGGAAATATCTCATTTGAGTCGCCACTAAAGGGTTTTAACCGGGATAAAGTCCTTATCCATTCCCTTTCCTTCCATTCTACCCTGCACATCTCCACTCACCATCTCCAGAGCCCCAGGGCATGTTTGGCTAAGCTTTTCAAACTAACTTATTGGCTTATTGACTTATCAAAAAGCCAATAAGCTTCTTATAGTGTTTGGCAAATGGAAAAGTGCTTTTTAAAAATGACTTTTTGATATGAATGAAAAGGAGTTTTTGAAAAGTCATGAGATTGTGACTTCTTGTTTAGCTTATAGCTTTTCAACCAACAAATTACCAATATACCCCTTATTTTTTAACACCCCTTATGAAAGAATGTTCATTTTAGTCATTTTACATCAATAAGCTAAGCCAAACACTTTTTAAAAAACAACTTATTGACTTATTGGCTTTTCCCACCCCATAAGCTAATCCAAACACTTTTTTTTAAAAACTCCTTTTCAAAAAGTCCTTTTCCCAAGTCGTTTTCCTAAAAGTTGCCCCTAATATGGTTCCAAATTAGGGTTTCTGGTGTCTGTGAGCCCCGTTCCAAGCTGTGCTCCGTCCACCCCACTCAAAACGCTAAAGATTCCGGCCGCCTCCACTCAATTTCTACCACCTCTGGTAACATCCACTGAAATCCAACCACCTCCGGTGACATACACGGTTAGGGTTCTTTATATTGTTGTTTATTTGAGTTATATAGTTATATTTCTTGATTTTGTATAGTGTTTGTAGGTCACCTCCACTAAAATGCAACCACTTCTAGTCATCTCCGCTGAAATCCGGTCACCTCTATTAAAATTCGGCCATCTCCACTGTATGAATTTGGGTTGGCCCGACAATCCTGACCCAATTGTATGAATTTGGGTTGAAATGGACTCTGTGTAAAAATTTATGGATTGTTTTGGGTTAGTCATAATTCTTAGAGGGGTTAGGATGGGCAAGTTAAAAAGTATGGATAAGACTATATGAAAATGTATATTTTGTCTGTGATTCATACAGGATATTGTTGTTGGTGAAACTGGTTGGGTCGGTACGGGCCAAAACTGGTTAGGTGGTTAACGAGTCAAAACTTATTCTGTCTTTATTGAACTTCAAATTTTGTAATTTGCTAATAAAATCTTTATACTCAGTAGCATGTCTTGTAGCTGACACTTGAGAGTCGAGACGGTCATGATTTACCCTTTAGCCTAAAAAATCCCTTCAGTTCTAAATCTAAGTCATTATTCACATTTCTTGGACTTTTATGCTTTTTATATATATGGTACAAAATAATGTTATGCACGTATGTAGTTAGAAGTTACATGCTACTTAATACTTGTAAATATATGTCGTACCTATATATGTAGCATCCCAAACATATAGTCGAAGTCGCAAGGTCGCCTATCGCGGCTATAATCAAGGCACAAGGTGCAAAAAAGTGCACTTTGAGACAAGAATTAAGCGCAATAATAGGAAAAATATTTTTTACATGCATAGAAAATTAGAAACTGAATGAAACATCCACCTTGCTGGCACATGGGAAGAGGTGCATGCCTCTGTTGTGCCTAGAGGAAGGTTCTTGTCTTGCCTGAGTCGTGGTCACTTCGCCTCACCTGAGTGCCTTGTGCACTTTTGACTATTATTATGTCAAATTTGCCGTATCTACACTTGACCCTTTGCATGGTGTCTTATTTCTATTTATGTAGAGCAATGAATAGCAGCATTGTACTGTACGCACAGCGCAGCAAAAACGTCGCACGCAGCAGCGGCGCCACATGCAGCAGCGGCGACTGCACCGCACGCATGTCTCAGCAGCAGCACCACACTGGACGCCCGCAGCAGCGGCTGCGCAGCTGCACTGCACACACGCCTCAGTAGCAGTGTCGCACTGCACGCACGCACGCCGCAGCAGCAGTGTCGCACGCAGAGGCGGCGGTTGCACGCCCGCGGCTGCACTGCATGCACTCCTCAGCAGCAGCGCCGCACGCAACAGCAGCTGAAAAGTCCCATTTTAAGTTCCAGATCACAAGTTCGACACCTGTGATAGAAGTTCTTTTATTTTTTTTATTTCTTACTTTGTTTGATTTTGTTCTCATGCTTTTAATTAATGGTAGACTACTAATTCTACTTTGTTAACATTTAATAGAGTATGCTTTTGGGCTTTCTGCCTTTATACCCAAATAAGTTAAATTTTTTTTATTTTTGTAATTTCTTTTGGATTAAAATTTTGTTTTTATAGAAAGTAAATACGCAATGCAACTGCATAAACAAGAAATTCTTTTGTTGGTGTTATTTGATGTTATTTAAGTAGAGTAACTATTATTATTTATAATTTTGAGCTAGACTAACTATATTACAAATTGATTTTTTTTTATGCCGGATATTATAGCTATTATAGCGAGTACGAGTATGGTAAGGGTTTCGCTACGAAGTGAACCAATACCGGTCGAATAACATTGGTACCCGTACCATCGCTACGTCTAAAACTTGTCTTAATAGTATGATAAAGCTAAAAGATATACAATAATATAAAGATAAAAGTAAGAAAATACATACTAAGGCAACATAATAAAAAGGATGAATAAGAAATCATAAAAAGAATCCTAAAATCCGTTTAATAAGAAATCATTTAAAAATAGTGAAAGACTAATAGAAAATCAATCTTATATGTAAAAAGTAATTTCAAATCTTAAGTGATTGTGCCTCACCCTTTTTTATCAAATAATATTATGATATATAATACAGATACATAACAACATATTTAAATAACCACATATTTAAAAAAGTGAAAAAATAAATAATAACATGATTCGTTTCAGTTTACATGTTTGATCAGATTTACACTTAAGTTCAAACCCTCCTTGTATGTGAATTGCTTTGTCTCCTTAGTGACCTCAGCTTGTTCAATCTGACAACGTCATCAAAAGATAAATCGGTTTAAGAATGTGCACTTTGACTTTAGTTGGCAATAATCATCTCTAAATTTTGTTTCAGTTACATTATCATGGCAATCGAGGCATGGTCATACTCGAGGTATTGGGCCTAAACCTTGTTCAAGTACATCGCGGATTGTCTCTGATGAGGAGTCGCAAACTCCACAATTTTCAAAGGTAAACTATCCTATTTTAGTTTAGAAACTAGCCTATTGTATATGTTGGTTGCTTTACTTGGTAGTTTAATAAATTTGGTATATATATTGTTGTAGGCACTATTCCAGAGTTGGTTCCAAAACCCGGATTTTAGAAATGAACTTCAAAACTTTTTGAGTTCGAGTTACCCGACAAAGTTTGGAAGCGAAGATGTTGATGGTGAAGAAGCGGATGATGGCAGTGATGATGACATGGATATGATTTAAAATTATAACGTTTTAGATGTTAAGTAGTTTATGACGTATTGGTGACTTAAAACGATTTCAGATTGTGACGTTTATGTAGTTTACGCGTATATAGTTTATGCTTATGTAGTTTATGTTTGGTTAGTTTTTTATGGCTCGTGAACTAGAAATGTACAGGTTTTAATATGAAAAAAAAACTGGTAAAAACGAAAAATCCTGAAAAATCCAAAAAAAAAAAAAAAAAAAACGTTTTAGTGGCGACGCACATCGTCACTATTGAGTAAAAGGTTTTAGCGACGAACTCAGCAATAGCGGAGACATCCTTTAGCGACGAAAATCAAGCAATAGCGACGAAGCAGTAGCGGTGACAGCTTTAGGGACGACTTTTTCTAGCTTTAGCGACGATTTTTGTCGCCACTAAAGCTGAAATTTCTTGTAGTGTCACCACCACCTATGGAAGTTCTTCATCTGCAACCATTTGATTTACCAACCGAAGGAAGCAGATCTGATTGTCACATTCGAATTCAACCTTCCAGAACCTGTAGCAAAGCCTAAAAAACCAATCGCTTTAATCTCCTGTTGTTATTGGTGCCAGTATTTCACCCTAACATGTTTTTCAGATCTGGATTTTTTTTTATATTTGTGGTGTTTGACTTTTGAGATTTTAGGTCAAGTTTGTGATTCGGGGGAAATTTTGATGGCAAGATGTGTGCTAAATTGAGGAGGGATTTGGATTTGTTGTTAAATTGTTACTTATTTTCATCTTGTAGGTTCTTTTTGTTAGAATTTATGTGTTTATGTGTTCTTGAAGAGGATATTAATTTTGTTGATTATATGTTGGAATTTTGCAGATCTAGAATTCGTATTAATTTGTTGAAAATCTGGAAATTTAATTTGTGAAGAAAAGATGTTCTTGAATTTGGGTTTTGTTTGTTGATTTGTTCTTGTTCATGAAGATCTGAAACTGAAATGTGGGTTTTGGTTAGGGGATGATGATGATGGTTGAAGGTGGTCATGTTCTTGAAGATCTGGGTTTGAAGATGATGATGTGTTCTTGAAGATCTGGTTAGAAGATGACGATGTGCAGATGATAGAAATTAGATTTAGGTTTTGTTTTTTTTAAAGTGGAGGAGAAATTACAAAAAAGGGGCAAAGAAATTAGATTTAAAGGGGAGGAGAAATTACAAAGATATCCATCATGTAACTTGCATGTGACAAATAATTAACCAGGTAAGGGATGGAGTTAGACTCAGGGGTCAAAATAGTTAGTTATAAAGACCATGGAGGCACAGATGTTAAAAAAAAATCATATTTTAGGCTAATATAGTAAAAGTAATATAACCTCAGAGACCAAAATCGTTATTTACTCAAACAATAATAATTAAACCAAGCATGTCTCATATTAAGTTAAAGGGCACACGCTACTATCCTAATTTACACTTTACTTCACACACTTACAAATAAAACAAAAATAGCTATGCAATAAGTATGAGTACATAGAGCATTAAGAGTGGTAATAAATTGAATAGTAAACTTAACACCCAAACATAAATTACATATAGGGGAAATAAATTATCTATATATAACAATTTACGTAGCTTGTTTATTACAACTTATGTAGAATCTAACTAGGTGTTGCCCCGCCCGCGTTGCGGGGCGATAGCCGAATATTTCTTAACCAATTAAAAAAAATGTACCATAGTTTTGCTAGAAAGAAAAAGTAAAAAGAGTGTTAGGCCGCTCCTTGACACGATTTTTAGCTGGGGGCAAAGTCATATTTTTATTTTTACTTGTGGGAAAAATCAAATTTTTTTCCCGAGTGTAAAATCTTAATTTTTAGCTAGGGGAATACCATATTTTTATTTTGCACTGGGGGCAAAAAAAAAACGTAATTTTGAATTGAGAGTGATATCGTAATTTTGAACCGAGGGGAAAATCGTAAATTCTAGCTGGGGGCAAAAAGCATAATTTTATTTTTGAACTGGGGGCAAAGACGTAATTTTAAAGTGGGTAAAAAATAATAAACTGGTGTAAAATCGTAATTTTGAGCCGGGGAAAAACAAAATTTTATTTTGAACTGGGCGAAAACGTAATTTTGGCTGAGGGTAAAAGCGTAATTTTTTTACCGATGGCGAAATCGTATTTTCGGTTTAGCTGGGTGTAAAGTCATATTTTTATTTTGAACTGAGGAAAAATCATAATTTTGAGGTAGGGGAAAACCATAATTTTATTTTTAGCTGGGGGCAAAAAAGTAATTTTAAACTGAGGGTGAAATCGTAATTTTGAACTGAGGGAAAAATCGTAATTTAGAGCTGGGGGCAAAAACATAATTTTATTTTGAACTGTAGGCGAAGACGTAATTTTAAACCGGGGGCAAAACCGTAAGTTTAAAGCGGGTATAAAATAAAAAGATGAGGGTAAAATCGTAATTTTTGAACCGATGGCAAAATCGTAATTTTGAGCTGCTGGCAAAAGGTTATTTTATTTTTTTAGTTGGGAGAAAAGCGTAATTTTAAACCGGAGGCAAAACCGTAATTTTAAAGTGTATATAAAATAATAAAATTATTTGTCCAATAGAGGAGGGGTGTGACAACCCGAGTTTTCAAGGTTTCTACTTGACTTAATACTTGTTCACCAGGTGTTGTTTTTGTATTTATGTATGGTGTGCATTATACGTGTATAGGTTAATAATACATTTTGTATTAATATTATGATTGTACAATTAAAAACATGGAACCTTGGCTAAATACCCTACCCCACGAAATCACCTCCCCCTAGCCGAAAACCCTCCTCACGAAATCACTCCTGGACGAAAACACTAAAGTGTTTTCGTCAGGAGGTGGGCCGGCGAAAACAGAAATGGGCCTTGGCCCACTGTCGATCTAGTATATGTTTTGATTTCGAGCTTTTACGTGAGAGTTTAATCCGAAAACCCTAGTCACCTCTCATCTTGCGACGACAACCTTGTGTCTTTGAAGCTCCCTAGGACGATCAAGCTATTGTTTTGCCCATCACGGTTAGTGTTTAGCCTGTACATGATTTCTTGATCGATATCTCTGTTAACTGTATAAATGAAATCATTGTTTGTGGATATTAAGTGATATGTAAATCCATGTTTGGATGCTAGGTTGAAAATTATAGGTTGCTAGATTAGCAATTTCGGTTATGTATGTCAAGATTAGATCGTTGTTGATGCGTTGGTTGATAGATGGAGCCTGATGTTTCTAACATGAATTTCTTAGAATAGATCTGAGGTTATTAGGTCATTGATCATGTTAGTCCAATGCTTGATGATCATGTTAATTGAGTGTTGTGTGATTATGTGTTACCTTTTTATGCATATTGATGATCTGATTGAATGGTTTTGTTGATGATTTAATCATGTAACTGTTAGAATGCATTTAGGGTTTTGGGAATACATAACTGCTGTTGATGGTGATGAAGTAACCAGCGAAAACACAGGGACCACGAAAACACAAGGGTCAGATGAAAACACTTTGTGTTTTCGTCACACCTTATGTTCGACGAAAACCAAAGGGTTTTCGCCAGAAAAAGGGTTTTCGCCACTAAGGTGTTTTCATCACATATGATTTCGTGTGTATTCTGACACAGTAACACTGTTAGTTTATTAATACTGTTAGTTATCAACTCTGTTTAGTCTATTAACTGAGTTAAGTTTATTAACTCTGTTAACTTTATTAACTCTGTTAAATTATGTATGTAACTCTGTTAAGTATGTAACTCTATTAGTTTGTTAACTCTGTTAGTTAATTAACTCTGTTAGTGTATTATTCCTGTCAAGTATGTTAATGAATAACCATGTTAGTACAAACTGTGAAGGACATTTATATGAAGCATGAATTGCATAACTTTGATTAACTGCTTATGTGATACGTGATAATTGCTTAGGCACACTTTGCGACATAGATTGTATGTGAAACCTTACAAACATGTACTGATTGTGTATACATGCATAACTATAGGACTTGACTGATTACTTGTGAGCACATCGTTTAGCATACCGAGCAAACCAAGGTGAGTTCACACTTTCTACAAGGCATGGGATTCCCGGTGGTTTGGGAATGGGTTAATAAACTAAAACGGAAATCTACATATCCTCCTTGGGTAGGATATGTACGACCATCCTCCTTGGGTAGGATGCCACTATAAATCCTGCGTATTCTCCTTGGGTAGAACTACGTACGTTCGTCCTCCTTGGGTAGGACAACAACCTTACAACTTACTAGACAAAACTCTATCATGAAGTCCCTCACTTTATATCGACTTAATCGCCGAGGCCGATGGCGAGCGGGTCATTAGTTAATAGCGCTATTAGGTTTGACAAACCTCACACTGTGTCGTTCTAACGGGCGTGTACTAATGGATCATGGCAAACTGTCAATGATGATAGACATTGCGTAGGGCACAACTATTGTTCGTCAGTGGTCGATATGGTAACGGTCTAGTGGTTCACACGGGGAAGCCCCCCACTGATTATGGATATGGTTTGGGAAACAAAGGTTACTGGTTAACTCGTGGTATACGAAAGAACTTATGATTTCAAAACAAACTGGTAAAACTAAACAACCAACTGTGAACTCGCTCAACTTTTTTGTTGACTCATTGTTACATGCCTTGCAGGTCGTTAGGTACTTTTGGAGCTTGCACGAGGAGGCGTGGACGTTGTGGGACATGGATAGTCTTATGCCATGTTAAACATTTATTATACTTTTTGATCTTATACTTTGGTTTTAAACATTATGCTTCCGCTTACAACTTAAACTACGTTTTGTTTGGACACCAATTATATTGTGTTGGGTTTTATATTTAATTACATGCCATGTTCAATATGATTGGTGGCTTGATCCTAGTCAGTCATGCCTCCAAGCGGTGATACTCCGCGTGTGGATTTTGGGAGTGTGACGGATTGGTATCAGAGCCATTGGTTATAGTGAACTTGGTTTTAAAAAGGGGAAAAGCTTTTTGGTAAAACCAGACTATAACCTGTACAGTGCTCAACGATCCACAACGACGCTTCGCTCCACGTGCAAGGCTCAACACTATAGGTGATATGGTTTATGTTTTTATTGCCTACTTGCTAGTTACATAGAATTTTGCTCATGGTATGCTAACTGTTGTTTGAAAACACATGTGTGCTTACTCTTTTCTGTCATTGCACTTTGCGAACCTCTCTCACTCATGTTTCCTTTGGTATGAAGATCATGAGTGGACGCGTTAACCTAACTCAAGCCCAGCTAACGACTCTAATCAATGAACAAGTTACTGCAGCACTCGCAGCCGCTCAGGCAGGAGGTATAACCTGCCATTGCAACTTACTCTAGGATCTTTAGATCCTACTCTCGTGAACCAACACTTGTGTTTAACTTTGTCTCTTCTTACACACACGACAGGTCAACATGCTCAGCCTCCTGCATGTACTTTCAAAACTTTCATGGACTGCCGACCTACTACTTTCAACGGCACTGAAGGAGCTATAGGCCTCCTCCACTGGTTTGAGAAGCTCGAGTCTGTTTTCGAGATGTGTGAATGCCCTGAGGCTCGCAAGGTGAAATATGCTACTGGTACTCTTGAGGGTGTAGCGCTCATATGGTGGAACGCTCAGGTTCAAATGCTGGGGATTGTTGCTGCTAATGCCACCCCATGGAATGACTTCAAGGATTTGATCAAAGAGGAATACTGCAACCGTGATGACATTCACAAGTTGGAAGTTGAGTTCTTCAACTTAAAGATGACGGGGTCAGAAATCGATGCATATACGAAAAGGTCAAATGAGCTGGCAATCTTGTGTCCTACTATGGTAGATCCTCCCATCAAGCGAATCGAGCTGTACCTTAAAGGTTTAGTTCCAGAGATTCAGAGTCATGCAACTGCAGCAAACCTCGCCACTATCCAGCAAGTTATTCGTTTGGCTCATCGTCTCATTGATCAGGAAGTCAAGGAGAACAAACTGCCCAAGTGTATTGGTACTACTGCTACAGTTACTACTACTTCTGATGCCCCCAGCGACAACAAGCGCAAATGGGATGGATTCTCAAGCAAGGGTTCAACATTGGCTCAGTCTCAGTCTCAACAGTGAAAGACTGATGACTACCAGAGTCCTGGTCAGCAATCTTCTGGTAGTTAAGGGTAGGGTTGATACAGGGGAAACCACCCCAGTGCAACCGATGCAACATGCATCATAGTGGGCAGTGCAACAAGGGTCATTGTCTGAGGTGTAACAAGTTTGGTCATGAAGCAAAGGATTGCAGGGGTGCACGACCTGTGAATCAGAGTCGTCAACAGCAACAGCAGGCTCCCCAGAATCAGCCGCAGCAACAGCAGGGTAACAGGGGATGCTTTCAGTGTGGTGCTGAAGGTCACTTCAAGAGAAACTGCCCCCAGTTGAACCAGAATCAGAATAACAACAACAATCAGGGAAACGGAAACAACAATGGGGGTAACAACGGGGGTAATAATAATGGCGGTGGCGCCCAGGGGCGAGCTTTTGTGATTGGTCAGGGTGATGCAAGGAATGATCCCAACACCGTGATGGGTAAGTTTCTTCTAGACGACTTTTACGTTAATGTTTTATTTGATTCGGGTGCCGATACCAGTTATGTGTCTCTAAAAGTTAGTCAAATGTTAAAGCGTATCCCAACACTTTTGAACACCAAGCACATGGTAGAGCTAGCAAATGGTAAAAGTTTAGAGGCCACACACGTAGTTAAGGGTTATAATCTCATCTTAGCTGGTCAGACCTTCTCTATCGACCTCATTCCTATTGTTTTGGGTAGTTTCGACATTGTTATTGGTATGGATTGGTTATCGCAACATCGAGCAGAGATCCTTTGCAAAGAGAAGATCGTCCGCATTCCTCGTTCTGGTGAAGAACCTTTAGTGGTTCATGGCGACAAGAGTGGTGCCGTTGTGGGCATCATTTATTTTCTCAAGGCCCAGAAGTGTTTGCGAAAGGGGCACATTGCTATTTTAGCCCTCGTTACTGACACCTCGAAGAAAGAGAAGAAGATAGAAGATATCCCGATTGTACGTGATTTTCCTGAGGTATTTCCTGAGGAATTACCTGGTCTTCCACCTCATCGTCAGGTTGAGTTTCAAATCGAGCTAGCTCCTGGAGCAGCACCTATAGCTCGTGCACCTTATCGTTTAGCTCTATCAGAACTTGAAGAACTGTCCACGCAACTACAAGAGCTCTTGGATAAGGGTTTTATTCGTCCTAGTTCTTCGCCTTGGGGAGCTCCAGTATTATTTGTGAAGAAGAAAGACGGTACCTTCAGGATGTGTATCGACTACCGCGAACTCAACAAGGTGACTGTAAAGAATCGCTACCCACTTCCACGCATTGATGACTTATTCGATCAGCTGCAAGGATCGAGCTACTATTCGAAGATTGACCTGAGGTTAGGATACCATCAACTGAGAGTCCGAGACGAGGATATCTCTAAGACAGCGTTCAGGACTCGCTATGGGCATTATGAGTTCCTGGTTATGCCTTTTGGATTGACAAACGCACCTGAAGTCTTCATGGATCTTATGAACAGAGTGTGCAAGCCTTACCTGGTGTAACACCTTGAAAATTCATGTCCAATAAAATAAAGACACGTGTCATGTAAGACAAACGTGTCAAGAACCCGGATCAAATAAAGATGTATGGTAGGATTTAAAGGGGCGACATGTTATTAAATTACCTCTGAGTGACCCAAGGGCGACATGTTATTAAATACCTCTGATCGACCCAAGTTATGAATCCCAAGATCCTTGAATCATTTTGATAAACATCTGATATATAGCCGGTTGTTCTAAATAAATAAAATTCCATTTTTATATGGAAAATTGGATTCTATGAATTGTTACTACAACCTTCGGTAAATAAATTCTGGACTAAAAGAATTACACTTGAAATGTTATTCATGTCCAACCCTCAAGAGAATCCAAGATGAATTCTTGGAAATTCCGTCATTTCAAGCTTGCCACAAATATCCAAATGTGAAAATTCATGCAAGGCATGCAAAAGCCTGCCCACATGGTCCCCTACTGCAGAGCATGCATGAGAATTCGTCACTACACAATTGCATGGTCAGATTTTGGAAGTTTGCATGATTTTTGGCTTCTGGCCATTGGTTACAGACCGTATGGCTTTAAGCTTATGGTCCGCAAGGAGCATACCTGGGCGCATCAGACCAGGGTCAGTTACAGACCGTATCCATAGAAGCTTACGGTCCGCAAGGGGTGAATACGGACCGCAAGGCATTTTGCTTACGGTCCGTAAGGCTGTCGCTGGCAGCAGATTTTGGACAGCTGCCTGTCTTTCAGGTTGCACCACCTTATTAGCATGGTTTTCGAAATCAGGGGCTTTATAGGCAGTATATAGCCACATAGGGGCACCTGGGATCATCTCACAACATTTGTAGACTTCCTTGGCAAGATCTTGTGCATTGTAGTTCACTATATAAGAAGAAGTTGTGAACTTTGAAACTTGCTCACTTGGAATTTTGTTCAAGACTTCTCTGGAGCTCCTGGACAGTAACCAACCCTTCTTAGGCTCTAAAAGCATACTTAGGACCATTGTAAGTGTTCCTAATCCTCCTTAATTCATTTTAGCTTAGTTAATTAGCTAAAAGTCAAACCGTCGTAATTAAGGTTTGACTTCGAGATTAGTCAATAATTATCGAATCAAATCTCGAATTAAAAATACCTATAAGTAGGTAATTATGTGGGTAACAAACCCTTAAAAGGGTATTCTCAGATTCCCACTCTAACTATGTTAAGTGTCGAGTCAAGCTTACCTTAAAAAGTCAACAGAATGCTTAATTCCAAATTAATACATAATTAGCAATGTAGGAT
This sequence comes from Helianthus annuus, assembly GCF_002127325.2. Taxonomy (NCBI): domain Eukaryota; kingdom Viridiplantae; phylum Streptophyta; class Magnoliopsida; order Asterales; family Asteraceae; genus Helianthus; species Helianthus annuus. The sequence continues at coordinate 106,549,316 of NC_035440.2, read as the reverse complement.
TCATCCAACCTGTTTGATCACTAAAATAACTTGGTAATTAATATAAGAACATGTCTAAACATGTTTAACTCGACAATTTTCAGTTTAAGCTTGGTTTGGAACCGAAAGTCGCATAGTTTGACTTATGCTTTGACTTTCAGTTCTGACCCATTTAAGCCAAGTTTAGGATTGCCTTAGAGCTTCTTTTGGACCTAGTTACATGTTAGTATAATCCTCTATGATTATACGGCTTGGTTCACTAGTTGTCTAATTATTATGCAAGTTTCCGTTAAATGCTCATATGTTGACCATTATGCCCAAATGACATTAAAATGTGATTTTTGAAAATGTAAAAGAGTAGACATCTTAGTTACTGATTTATAAACTTATACCCAAAATTTGAGATCAGATTGAGGTCTAGAATTGAAGTTATGCTCATTAGCGTAATTAGAAACCTTTTTAAGGAATAAATGGCATGAATAGCATATAGCCTATCTAAACCCAAATTTTTATACAAAACTTATTACCTACTGATATAAAATAATATTTTGGGATTTTTAGAGATTTTATTTATTTTTAGGCTGAGCATAACATAGAGTTCTTAGCTTATTCGGTTAATGCCGGCTTTGCCCTTTTGGGCTATAAAATGAGTTTTATAAATCCTATTGACCCCAAACCTTTTTCTAATGATCTAATATGTTAGATAAATTATTTTGAGCCTTCTGGGATTATAAAAATATCAGCTTTCTATACCAAACCCGGAAATGGCTCCAAATCGCCTTTTTAAGCGTTTTTAACGCATAGTATGTAATAAAACCTTTTTAAACATATGGGGTTGATACCTACTGATGTATTCAGTAAGTTTTTATATTTTTAACAGTAGGCAAATGTTTTAAACTCAGAATTCCAGTTTTGACCTTTTTAGCATATGTGAAATTACCAAAATGACCCCTACGGTGAATAGTATGGTTCTAAGTAATAAATTTCACATATATTTGATACCCTACTGTTATAACTTAATAAGTTAAGTATATTTACTGACTTATTCAGACCTGTAACTCAGGTTACCAATTAAACTCTTTTATACCCCTTTAAAATGACCAAAATGCCCTTTCGGGGCATAGTTTGTGTTTAAAATCATTTTGGGCATAATAGGAGACATCTTACTGATGTCACAACATATTTGGGGCATATTAATTCAGGAAACTTGTATATGACTCTTATGGTTACTCGTTACGCACTTTTCGCGTTCGGATCGGCTTATGTAACTAGTTTACACATATTAGCCGAAACGGGTCAAACCATATCATTTTTGTCTCAAAAATCCAGAATGTGATTAAGTTACCCATATTAAACAAGTATACAAGCTTGTCGGGTCAAAGCCACATTCTAATACGGTCTTCGCTTATTTATGTGATTAAACCGTATTCGTTCTTTAAAACTAACCGGTCTAAGCTTAGGCTAAATTAAAGACCCGTTAGGATTCTAATAGGTTATTATAAACCTTCGTTCCAAAATAGGAGATCCAGTAAAAGATACGTGCACTTGCTTATTGTGAATTATACTTGCAAAGGTAAATACTTTTAACTTATTTTCCCTTATACGGGCTTGGGGTACGGTATATAAAATACCGCTTGGTCGGGCATTTGACCTTAATCGATTAGTGGTTAAGTATTATCAAGATGACCCGTTTGAAAATTTGTTTTGTTTGTTTTACGCCTTTGGGAGTTTAATGACCATGTCCCGGATATCCTTGGCATCATTCATGAAATGGCCACGACCTTAACACGCGGGTGTAGGCGTACACCCGACAGTGTGTTTATATTTATTGAGGTATACCCGCTGGTTTCCCACCGCGGGATTATACTATGTGGTGTGTCTATTAACCTTAAACCCGGCACGAACCGGGCGACTAAACGCATAACAAACATGTAATTCTTTTACAAGTTTAAGTTTGATTAATTATCCCAAGTTATAAAAAGTTTTGTGCCATGTGCATTCAAATCAACTTTTAAAACATTTTCAAAATGAGTCAGTTAAATTGTATTTACCAGTGTAAACTGACGTATTTTTCCCAAAAAGATTAAGTGCAGGTACTACACATAATAGGCTGGCCTCTCCTTAGCATCGTTTAGAGTCTCGCAAGCTTGGATGCAATAAATCTGTTGAACAATTCTCCTTTTTATTTTGATCCGCCTGTGGATCTGTTTCAACTACTTTGTGATACTTGAATATTACAATTTGTTTGGTTGAAATAAATCTTTCTTTGCTTCCGCTGTACATTTATATATTTGTGTTGTTTGACTATGACGATATCAACTATGTCACTATTCCCCCACCGGGCCCACCGGTGACACGTGGAAAATAGGGGTGTGACACCTGGATAAGTTTGTTATTGTTTTCATTGATGACATCCTGATCTATTTTAAGAGTCAGGAGGAACACGAGCACCATCTACGACTCATCTTAGAACTCCTTCGAACAGAGCAGTTGTATGCCAAGTTTTCGAAATGCGACTTTTGGCTTCGTGAAGTCCACTTTCTAGGCCACGTGGTAAACAAGGATGGGATTCATGTTGATCCATCCAAGGTAGACTCGATCAAGAACTGGCCTGCACCCTGTACACCAATGGAAATTCGCCAATTCTTGGGTTTCGCAGGTTACTACAGAAGGTTCATCATGGATTTTTCCAAAATTGCGCAACCTCTCACCTCACTAACGCAGAAGGCATCACCTATCGTTGGGGTAATGCACAGGAATCAACATTTCAGCACTTAAAGGATAGACTTTGTAGCGCACCGATTCTCTCATTGCCAGAGGGTACAGACGATTTCGTGGTTTATTGTGACGCATCAATTCAGGGTCTTGGCTGTGTGTTGATGCAACGGGATAAGGTCATTGCTTATGCATCGCGCCAACTTAAAGTTCATGAAACGAATTACACTACACACGATCTGGAGTTGGGAGCTGTTGTTTTCGCGCTTAAGATATGGAGACATTACCTGTACGGTACCAAGTGCACCATTTACACCGACCACAGGAGTCTCGAGCATATCTTCAAACAGAAGGAATTAAACATGCGACAACGTCGATGGGTCGAGCTATTGAATGACTACGAATGCGTGGTCAAGTACCATCCGGGCAAGGCTAATGTTGTGGCCGATGCCCTCAGTCGAAAGGATACTACACCTATACGCGTGCATGCGTTACAACTCACCATCGAATCTAGTCTTCCTACTCAGATACGAGATGCTCAGGTTGAAGCATTGAAAGCAGAGAATGTCAGGGCGGAGTCCCTACGTGGGTCAAGGAAACGATTAGAACAAAAGGAAGACGGCGCTTACTACGTTACAGGGCGCATTTGGGTCCCACACTATGGAAACTTACGCAAGCTGGTGATGGATGAAGCACATAAGTCTCGCTACTCAGTACATCCTGGTTTGGATAAGATGTACCACGACTTGAAGGCTACATACTGGTGGCCTAGCATGAAAGCCCACATAGCAACCTACGTTGGCAAATGTTTGACTTGTGCGAGAGTCAAGACTGAATACCAGAAACCATCGGGCCTACTCCAACAACCAGAGATACCACAATGGAAATGGGAGCAAATTTCCATGGATTTCGTTACAGGCCTACCTAGATCTCAATGTGGAAATGACACTATTTGGGTGATAGTGGATCGATTAATGAAGTCTGCACACTTTTTGCCTATCAAAGAAACAGACAAGTTCTCTACTTTAGCAGACGTTTACTTAAAGGAAGTGGTTTCGAGGCACGGGGTGCCAACCTCCATTATTTCCGATCGTGATGCGCGTTTTACTTCTGAACTGTGGCAAGCAATGCACAAGTCCTTTGGCTCACGTTTAGACATGAGCACCGCTTATCATCCCTAGACGGATGGGTAGTCTGAACGCACCATCCAAACCCTCGAAGACATGCTTAGGGCATGTGTGATTGATTTTGGTAACGGCTGGGAAAAACATCTCCCGTTGGTGGAGTTTTCGTATAATAACAGTTACCACACCAGCATTCAAGCCGCTCCGTTTGAGGCATTGTACGGGCGTAAATGCCGATCACCTCTTTGCTGGGCAGAAGTTGGTGACAGCCAAATCACGGGTCTAGAACTTGTAGTAGACACAACAGAAAGGATTGCACAGATACGACAACGAATGGCGGCAGCTCGTGACCGTCAGAAAAGCTACGCTGATAAGCGCAGGAAACCACTCAAGTTCCAGGTTGGGGATCGAGTGCTACTCAAAGTCTCACCTTGGAAAGGTGTAGTTCGTTTTGGCAAACAAGGCAAGCTCAATCCGCGGTATGTCGGACCGTTCGAAATCATCGAGAAAATAGGCAAGGTGGCCTACAAACTAAACCTACCCGCAGAACTCAGTGGAGTTCACAACGTATTTCACGTGTCAAATCTGAAGAAGTGTCTGTCAGAGGAGACCCTCGTAGTTCCTTTGAAGGAGCTCGCTGTCGACGATCAGTTGCGATTCATCGAGGAACCAGTTGAAATCATGGACCGAGACGTTAAGGTTCTCAAGCACACCAGAATACCTCTTGTTCAAGTTCGTTGGAACTCCCGTCGTGGCCCAGAGTTCACCTGGGAACGAGAAGACCAAATGAAACTCAAGTATCCCCAGTTATTTGGGAACAGTGCAACCACTACTGAGGCTGAAGCTACTACGGAATTTCGGGACGAAATTCCAAACCAACGGGGGGATGATGTGACACCCCAGGAAAACCAGGAAACAACACAACACAACTAGCTTCCTCAGTAACCTCGCGCTAATTTTCGGGACGAAATTTCTTTCAAGTTGGGGATAATATGACAACACGAGTTTTCAAGGTTTCTACTTGACTTAATACTTGTTCACTAGGTGTTGTTTTTGTATTTATGTATGGTGTGCATCATACATGTATAGGTTAATAATACATTTTGTATTAATATTATGATTGTACAATTAAAAACATGGAACCTTGGCTAAATACCCTACCCCACGAAATCACCTCCCCCTAGCCGAAAACCCTCCTCACAAAATCACTCCTGGACGAAAACGCTAAAGTGTTTTCGTCAGGAGGTGGGCTGGCGAAAACAGAAATGGGCCTTGGCCCACTGTCGATCTAGTATATGTTTTGATTTCGAGCTTTTACGTGAGAGTTTAATCCGAAAACCCTAGTCACTTCTCATCTTGCGACGGCAACCTTGTGTCTTTGAAGCTCCCTAGGACGATCAAGCTATTGTTTTGCCCATCACGGTTAGTGTTAAGCCCATACATGATTTCTTGATCGATATCTCTGTTAACTATATTAATGAAATCATTGTTTGTGGATATTAAGTGATATGTAAATCCATGTTTGGATGTTAGGTTGAAAACTATAGGTTGCTAGATTAGCAATTTCGGTTATGTATGTCTAGATTAGATCGTTGTTGATGCGTTGGTTGATAGATGGAGCCTGATGTTTCTAACATGAATTTCTTAGAATAGATCTGAGGTTATTAGGTCATTGATCATGTTAGTCCAATGCTTGATGATCATGTTAATTGAGTGTTGTGTGATTATGTGTTACCTTTTTGTGCATATTGATGATCTGATTGAATGGTTTTGTTGATGATTTAATCATGTAACTGTTAGAATGCATTTAGGGTTTTGGGAATACGTAACTGCTGTTGATGGTGATGAAGTAACCAGCGAAAACACAAGGACCACGAAAACACAAGGGTGAGACGAAAACACTTTGTGTTTTCGTCACACCTTATGTTCGACGAAGAAAAAGGGTTTTCACCACTAAGGTGTTTTCGTCACATATGATTTCGTGTGTATTCTGACACAGTAACACTGTTTATTTATTAATACTGTTAGTTATCAACTTTGTTTAGTCTATTAACTGAGTTAAGTTTATTAACTTTGTTAACTTTATTAACTCTGTTAAATTATGTATGTAACTCTGTTAAGTATGTAACTTTATTAGTTTGTTAACTCTGTTAGTTAATTAACTCTGTTAGTGTATTATTCCTGTCAAGTATGTTAATGAATAACCATGTTAGTACAAACTGTGAAGGACATTTATATGAAGCACGAATTGCATGACTTTGATTAACTGCTTATGTGATACGTGATAATTGCTTAGGCACACTTTGTGACATAGATTGTATGTGAAACCTTACAAACATGTACTGATTGTGTATACGTGCATAACTATAGGACTTGACTGATTACTTGTGAGCACATAGTTTAGCATACCGAGCAAAGCAAGGTGAGTTCACACTTTCTACAAGGCATGGGATTCCCGGTGGTTTGGGAATGGGTTAATAAACTAAAACGGAAATCTACGTATCCTCCTTGGGTAGGATATGTACGGCCCTCCTCCTTGGGTAGGATACCACTATAAATCCTGCGTATTCTCCTTGGGTAGAACTACGTACGTTCGTCCTCCTTGGGTAGGACAACAACCTTACAACTTACTAGACAAAACTCTATCATGAAGTCCCTCACTTTATATCGACTTAATCGTCGAGGCCGATGGCAAGCGGGTCATTAGTTAATAGCGCTATTAGGTTTGACAAACCTCACACCGTGTCGTTCGAACGGGCGTGTACTAATGGATCATGGCAAACTGTCAATGATGATAGACATTGCGTAGGGCACAACTATTGTTCGGCAGTGGTCGATATGGTAACGGCCTAGTGGTTCACATGGGGAAGCCCCCCCACTGATTATGGATATGGTTTGGGAAACAAAGGTTACTGGTTAACTCGTGGTATACAAAACAACTTATGATTTCAAAACAAACTGGTAAAACTAAACAACCAACTGTGAACTCGCTCAACTTTGTTGTTGACTCGTTGTTACATGCCTTGCAGGTCGTTAGGTACTTTTGGAGCTTGCACGAGGAGCCGTGGACGTTGTGGGACATGGATAGTCTTATGCCATGTTAAACATTTATTATACTTTTGATCTTATACTTTGGTTTTAAACATTATGCTTCCGCTTACAACTTAAACTACGTTTTGTTTGGACACCAATTATATTGTGTTGGGTTTTATATTTAATTACATGCTATGTTCAATATGATTGGTGGCTTGATCCTAGTCAGTCATGCCTCCAAGCGGTGATACTCCGCGTGTGGATTTTGGGGGTGTGACAGATTGGTATCAGAGCCATTGGTTATAGTGAACTTGGTTTTAAAAAGGGGAAAAGCTTTTTGGTAAAACCAGACTATAACCTGTACAGTGCTCAACGATCCACAACGACGCTTCGCTCCACGTGCAAGGCTCAACACTATAGTTGATATGGTTTATGTTTTTATTGCCTACTTGCTAGTTACATAGAATTTTGCTCATGGTATGCTTAGATGAACGTAATAACTGTTGTTTGAAAACACATGTGTGCTTACTCTTTTCTGTCATCGCACTTTGCGAACCTCTCTCACTCATGTTTCCTTTGGTATGAAGATCATGAGTGGACGCGTTAACCTAACTCAAGCCCAGCTAACGGCTCTAATCAATGAACAAGTTACTGCAGCACTCGCAGCCGCTCAGGCAGGAGGTATAACCTGCCATTGCAACTTACTCTAGGATCTTTAGATCCTACTCTCGTGAACCAACACTTGTGTTTAACTTTGTCTCTTCTTATACACACGACAGGTCAACATGCTCAGCCTCCTGCATGTACTTTCAAAACTTTCATGGACTGCCGACCTACTACTTTCAACGGCACTGAAGGAGCTGTAGGCCTCCTCCACTGGTTTGAGAAGCTCGAGTCTGTTTTCGTGATGTGTGAATGCCCTGAGGCTCGCAGGGTGAAATATGCTACTGGTACTCTTGAGGGTGTAGCGCTCACGTGGTGGAACGCTCAGGTTCAAATGCTGGGGATTGTTGCTGCTAATGCCACCCCATGGAATGACTTCAAGGATTTGATCAAAGAGGAATACTTTGATTTCCTTCTTTTCTAACTAAATTTTTAACTAGGTTAGTTATTCCTAGTTTCGATTCTCATTATTTTATTATAATTATTATAACTTATACATGTGTAATGACATATATAGTTTAATAATTTAGGGGTGTTACAAGTCTACCCTCCTTAAAGAGGATTTTGTCCTCGAAATCATAATACGTACCGAATAAGGAAGGGTATAAGCGTCTCATTTCTTCTTCGGACTCCCAAGTGGTGTCCGATCCCTTCCGGTGTTCCCATTTAACTTTAACTTGATTAATCTCTTTATGCCTTAAGCTTTTGACTTTTCTATCAAGGATTTCAATAGGCTTTACGACATAGTTAAGTTTATCGTCAACTTCAATGTCGTCATAGCTTACATAAGCTGTTTCATCAGCTAAGCACTTTCGTAAATGTGAAACATGGAAAGTGCTGTGTATACTACGCAATTCTTCCGGCAATTCGAGTCGGTATGCAACCTTACCTACACGCTCCACGATTTTAAATGGTCCAATAAATCTTGGACTCAATTTTCCCCGTTTTCTGAATCGGATAACCCCTTTCCACGGAGATACTTTGAGCATAACCATATCACCCACCTGAAATTCAATTGATCTTCGTCTTTTATCCGCGTAGGACTTTTGTCGATCTTGAGCAGCTTTTAAATGAGCCCGAATCACTTCAATGTTTTCATTAGTGATACTGACTATATCTTTGTGAGCTAATTCTCGTGGACCCACATCACCCCAACATACCGGGGTTCGACACTTTCTGCCATAAAGCATTTTATACGGTGCCATTCTGATACTGTAATGGTAACTGTTGTTATATGAAAATTCTACTAGTGGTAGATAGATATCCCAGCTACCACCAAAATCGATAATACATGCTCGTAGCATATCTTCGAGTGTCTGAATAGTTCTTTCACTCTGTCCATCGGTCTGCGGATGATATGCGGTACTAATGAACAGCTTAGTACCCATCTCCTCTTGAAAATCACGCCAAAAGTTTGAAGTAAAACGCGTATCTCTGTCCGATATGATAGACACCGGTACTCCATGGTGAGATATAATTTCATTCGTGTATACTTCTGACATCTTCTCGGAAGTGTATGTTTCCCGAATTGGAATAAAATGAGCACTCTTGGTCAATCTGTCAACTAGTACCCATATAGCATCAAATCCATGTGATGTTCTTGGTAGTTTAGTTAACAGATCCATAGTAATGTGCTCCTACTTCCACACCGGAATGTCTAACGGCTGAAGTTTACCATAAGACTTCTGGTGTTCTACTTTTACTTGTAAGCAAGTTAAGCATTTTTCCACATACTTTGTGATGTCTCGTTTCATTCCGGGCCACCAATAATTTTGTTTCAAGTCTTTGTACATCTTGGTAGCTCCCGAATGAATAGAATAGCGAGACTTGTGGGCTTTATCAAGAAGAAGAGTTTTAACATTGCAAGTGTTTGAAACCCAGATTCGATCGAAAGGGGTTTTCAATCCATTACTATTATCCTGCAAGTCTTTAAGCTGACCCACTATTCTTTCCTTTTTCAAATTTTCTTCATTTACAGCTTCAGTTTGCGCCTCTTTAATTCATTCAAGTAAACCCGAGGTCATTACTAACTGTATCGACTGCACCCGAATAGGTGAATATTCTTCTTTCCTACTCAGTGCATCTGCAACTATGTTGGCTTTTCCGGGATGATAATGAATTTCACAATCATAATCTTTCACCATCTCTAACCAACGCCGTTGTCTCATATTTAACTCCTTCTGATCAAAGAAGTACTTGAGACTTTTATGGTCAGTGAAAATAGTACATTTCACACCATATAAGCAATGCCTCTATATTTTTAAGGCAAAGACTACTGCCGCTAATTCCAGATCATGTGTCGGATGTTTCTTTTCATGAATCTTTAATTATCTTAAAGCATACGCGATCACCTTTCCTCGCTGCATAAGTACACACCCGAGACCAAGCTGGGACGCGTCTGAATAAATAACCATGTCTTCAGTCCCATCTGATAACGTTAGTACAGGGGCACTGGTCAATTTTTCTTTAAGGATACGGAAGGCATCTTCTTGTGCACTACCCCATACAAATTTCTCATCTTTACGGGTCAACTTAGTTAATGGAGTTGCAATTTTGGAGAAATCTTGTATAAATCTCCGATAATAACCCGCAAGACCTAGAAAACTCCTAATCTTTGATGGATTCTTTGGAGGTTTCCATTTAGACACAACTTCTATTTTGGACGGATCTACCGACACTCCATCGACACTAATAACATGTCCTAGAAACTGCACCTCACGTAGCGAAAAGGCACATTTTGAAAACTTTGCATAAAGTCTCTCACGCCTAAGCGTTTCAAGTACTTCACGCAAATGACATTCATGATCCACTTCGCTTTTTGAATATACAAGAATATCGTTGATGAAAACAATCACCGACTTATCCAACATTGGCTTACAGACGCGGTTCATAAGATCCATGAAAGTCGCAGGTGCATTAGATAATCCGAAAGACATTACTAAAAACTCATAATGTCCGTAACGTGTTCGGAATGTTGTTTTCGATATATCTTCTTCTTTTACTCTCAACTGATGATAACCCGACCTTAAGTCGATCTTTAAAAACCAACTCGCTCCTTGTAGCTGATCGAATAAGTCGTCGATCCTAGGAAGCCGGTATCGATTCTTTACCGTGAGTTTATTTAACTCCCGATAATCAATGCACATCCTCATACTTCCGTCTTTCTTCTTTACAAATAATATTGGCGCTCTCCACGGAGAAATGCTCGGTCGAATAAATCCTTTGTCAAAAAGGTCTTGTAATTGCGACAACAATTCTTGTAGTTCCGACGACGCTAATTGATAAGGAGCCTTGGCTACCGGTTTCACGCCCGGAACCAATTCGATGCCAAACTCTACCTCACGCTCAGGTGGTATCCCCGGTAGATTTTCCAGAAAAACATTTTCGAATTCCCGTACAACTAGTACATCTTTGATTTCTGGAGCCTCTTGAGTCGAATCATGTATGTAAGCCATATATGCCTTACATCCATGTCGAACCATCTTGCAAGCTTTAATGAAAGAACAGATTATGGGGCTGCAGCTTTTCTCCCCATAAATAGTAACATGTTTTCCGCTTGGAGACATTAATTGTATCTCCTTACGGTTACATATTACTTTCGTGTGATATCGAGCTAGCCAATCCATCCCGATTACCACTTGAAATTCTCCCATTGACATGGGAATTAAGTCGACGAAATATTCTTCATCGTCAATGCTCAGTTTGTAATTCCAACACATATCACAAACAATAAAACTTTTATTATCACCTATTTCTACTTCTAATGGTATAGGTAATTTTATTAATGTGAATGTAGGGTGTTGAATAAATCGATGTGATATAAAAGATCTATTTGCACCCGTATCAAATAAAATTCGCGCTGGAATTGAATTTACAAGAAATATACCTAAAACAACTTCAGGTTCAGTTTTAGCCTCAGCAGCTGTCATGTGGAAAGACCTAGCCTTTGCTTTTTGGGCATCAGGCTTTGCATCAGTGGTGTCTTTGGTTCCAACTATCTCCGGGCACTCAGACTTTTTGTGTCCCGGTTTGTAACATTTATAGCATACTGACACCTTCCCTGGGCAATTTGCAACCACATGTCCCACTTTGCCACAAGTAGAACATGGTTTGTTTTTAAAATAGCATTCACCCTTATGATTCTTTCCACAAATTTTACATTGAGGTATCCCCCCTTTTTCAGTGCCTTTCTTAGGAGCTTCATTCAGCTTTGGTTTCTTTGCAGAACTTGGATTTTTATCAAACACTCTTCTCTCACCCCTATCGATCTGCTTTTTCAATTCAATCTCTCTTTCACGTGCGGCATTCACTATCTCTGTAAGATGCACATACTTTGAAGGAGTCATAAACTCCCTATATTCCGCACTCAGCATGTTGTAGTAATAATATATTTTCTGTTCTTCATTCTAAACCAGCTCATCGCAAAACCTGAGCTTATCAAGAAAGATTCCCCTAATCTTCTCTATCGACTCACCACTATGCCTTAGCTGAATAAACTCTTCTTTAATCCTATTGATTACAACTTTCGGGCTATGGTGTCTAAGGAACGGAGTTTTGAATTCTTCCCACGTCATAGTTCTCGTGGCCTCAATTCCCTGTTCCTTCTTCAGATTATCCCACCAATCCTTAGCTTGGCCTCTCAACTGACCGGTTCTGTATGCCACGAAATCAGTCTCATCACAATGGGTCCTTTCGAATACCCCTTCAATGTTCTAATCCATCGTTGACAAACAATCGGATCAACTTCACCATGACAGAACGGGGGTTTGCATGCCATAAATTTATTATATGGACACGCTTTTGATTTACCCGCATCTTTCTTTTCATTGATCTTATCGTCTATTACTGATAAGAGCGTACTTTGTAGTCTATCGATGAACTGCGGTAGACTAGCTTTTAAGGCTTTTCCGACTTCCTCGGAAATGGTAGCTTTCATCTCCTCAGTTAAACGAGATGTTGATTCTTTTCTGGTTTCACCGGCCATTTCTTTAATTGAAATGTTCACAATAGTTAATCAATAACTATTTAATTTATTTCCACCTTGTTACATGGAACTTTATATTACACATACTTAATCACAAGTAATGTATTGTTTCTTTTTAGGTTCAGTCAAGTACATATCTTGCCTTACCTTTCTTACTTAGTGTATTTCCCGGGTTCGAGCGTATTCATACACTCCTCCCATACACTTTTCACATATATCACATCATTTACTTCTTTAAATCTAGACTCATTTATAAGTACTCATACGGGATGTCTTGATCAAGCTTAAACCGAACACGCTTTGTCTTAACGAGGCTCTGATTACCAACTTGTAAGACCCTTCATGCTTATGTTATGATTTATGAAATACATCATGCATTTCTAAGTCTTTTTAGTAATAAAATATCGAATTAACGACATTTATATAAGTTTTAAAACTTTACAAAGACATTCCTTAACATTACCAAAACCTGTTGTTCAAACCAACATACTTAACTTTTTAAAACATACTTACCATATGTACTAAAGTATATAAAAACAACATCAAAACATTTGGTGACCAAAAGAACTAGTTTCAATTTCGGAAGCGTCTTTAAGCGCGCGTTCGGTTCTATAACAAAGCTTGATCTTCACCCGCAAGTCCCTATAGCTACCTGTGATCAAAATGCCTCAAACCATCAGTTTTATGATGTTATAATGTAGTCTAACATGTTCGGAAGATCAAACTAAACAACATAAAAATTTTTGCTGATCTGTGCGGCTGTCGCGGGGCGCGACAGAGACGGTTTCAGCCGTCTCGAGCCGCGAGCGCTGTCGCGTGTCGCGACAGATAGTGATGTTTCTGTCGCGTGTCGCGACGGAGCACTTTTTCCAGCGAGTTTGTTATGAAAACCTGCATTTTCCAAGCTAGGAGCCATTTTACGAAAACTATCATAACTTTTTCGTTTTGAGTCCAATTTGGGTCACGTTTCTTTCTACGTGACCGTAATCAGATCATCTATAACATGGAATCAAAATCCCATATCATGATTCACAATTTTCTTAACTTTATACCATTCGAAATCATAAATTTATACAAGTTATATTGACCCTTTCAAAAATTTGAACTATAACCTCACTTTATAACCTTTAATCTGTTATAACCACTACAAATCTCATGCTTATAGTTACGACACCTTTTATACTAAAAACTCAAGTGCCAATAACAGGTTACATATGTCCTAATTGTCTTGTTTAACCCAATTAGCGACATTTATCACTTTAACTAACCAAAGTTCAATACTTTGGTGATTTTGACCCGTTTGATTTCACTAGCGAACTCCATCCCCCTTTTTCAATCAAACATATAGTGTTCGAGTCAATTTGACCCGTTTAAACTTTTAAGTGGAATCCACCACTTTCATCATTTATTCACTATCAAATCTCTAAATTTTTTCTCATCCGATTATTACATACGAATTCCTTCGCTTAGTAATAACCAACATTATGACTAGATCATTATTCTTCAAATAAGTAGCATAAACAATAACAAGACTTTACGAAGCGTATAGCCACATACCTTTTCAATGATTTCCTTTTAAGTGGGTATCCGTTCCGCCTTGCCCACTTGATGATCCACCCAAATCACCTATATAATTTGATTCGAATATATTGTTTAGAACTCATAGTTCAATATTCGATATTTCATTCTCTTGGTTAATCAATTAAGCGATTATTTCATATTTTTCAAGTATTCCAATTCATTCAAGCATTTTATAAAAAATCTAGTGTGCATAATTTGTATTCTAACACCATCATGTTCATGATTAGTAACTTTAACCATGTTTAAGCATTGTAATTCGATTCATATATCAAGAGCACTATAATCACACTAGAATTTGCATCATAAGCATTAATTAACATCCAATATCACACGACTATATGTATTGTTCACAAAACCCATATACCCTTATGTGACAAACATTGAAACTCACAGGTTATGTCATGAATTGATAAATTTATTGTCTAAGATTAGTTCATAGACTTCTATTCATCATAATTTAGCCATAACCTTCATCAATTCACCATAAATTTCTGTTACAAGAATTCAAGAATCATCAAAACTGTTGCTGACAGAAGCTATTGAAGCTGAAGCTATCCAAAGACCAAAGACAGTGCAAGACTACTTGAAGATTGCAAGACGACCGAAGACAAAGTTTTGACTCAAGACAAAGTTTTTATGAAGCTATTGTCAAGGGGGAGTTTTTTTTTTTTTTTTAACCAAACATACTGTTTTTTTTTGTCCTAAAAATCACACGAGTTCGACGGTGCAAACGGTTCTGTCTAACGAGTTACGGATCAATTTCTATTTGCAAAACACCGAAAAATTTCCGACGCTTGCCAACTGAAATTCCACCACTTAAATTTGCTACTAAATTCGCTGGTTATGGCTTAAATTCGCTGGCCAGTGGTTAAATTCGCTGATCAGTTTAAATTTGCTGGTTAATTCGCTGAACTGTTAAATTTGCTGGTCAAATTCGCTGCCAATTTCGCTCAGATTAATTTCGCCGGTTAACCAGTTCGCTATTATAACGACTGATAGAATCGCTGAAACCGTGATAATTTCGCTGTGGAAACTAACACGATTACCAAAGTCGCCTTTGGATTTTAAATTCGCCGATCACCATGAAATTATGTCCCAAATTCGCTGATAAATATGCTGGATCAGTTAAATTCGCAGGTCCAGCGAATTTACTAATTTCGCCAGGCAGCTTATGGAAATTCAATCTTTTTCAATTTTCGGAGATTTTCCAAGATTTTGTAACAGTTCCTGCAAAATCGAAACAAGCAGATTATCAGTGATTTTCGAAAATCAACAAGAAACAGAATGAAGAACGCGAAGAACACGAAGAACAATCTTCGAATCTTCAAGTGTTTCCAGCCAAAATCCTTCAAACAATCAACCAAAAACAGTCCTGCAAACCCTAAAACCTGCAAAACAGCAATCAAACAGACCAAAATATCAAAACAGCCAACAAATTTTCGAAAATTTTATCAAACACCTAAAAATTTTCGAAAATTTTAAAACCCTAATTTTCAGGTTTCACCAAAATTCGAAAATTTCTTCTGCCAAGCACAATTCTGAACCGAGCAATCAAGAGCCTAACGCTCTGATACCAATTGTAGGTCCCTTTGAGTCTATGGATCGTGACAGAATCGTCTTTCCAATCAAGAGTGCGGAATCCTCTTGATCAGAATCAGCAGAAAACGTGTAGGAAACAGAATTCACTTTCAACTGGGTTTCTATTGATTATCAAACTTGCGTATTACAATCAACCAAACCCTAATTCGTCTAAGACTATGTCTCTCACGAAATTGCTCTCTCACACACTGTTTTGGCTGATTAACTGATTAACTGATCAACCTAAACCCTAAAGCCTAACCTTGTTTATATAACACAAGGTTTACTATTTGGGCTAGGGTAAAGACTCCTGGGCTGCGAATTGGACAGGCCCAATTCGCCCCCATCACCCAATTCCTTGGGTTTAGTAAGCCCAAACATAACAACTAACTATTACAAAGCTAAACCCGCTAACTATTTATCGTTTAACTAATTACAAGATATCCAAAGACCAAATCTAAGCTGTTGTCACAAACATGCACCAACAAACTCCCCCTTGACAATAGCTTCATAAAAACTTTGTCTTGAGTCAAAACTTTGTCTTCATTTAAAGTAGCAGGATCAGAAATCTTTCCCTGAATATAGTTTTCATAGGAAGCAACAAACGAAGCAAGTAGAGCCAGATGCTCTTCAGCAGACTTCACACTCATCGGCATTGACTTAGCAGTAGTACTCTGCTTAGAGGTTGATGTATTCTTTACCCCTGATGATCCTCCTGAAGCAGTAACGAAACACACATCACCATCCTGATTCACCATAACCTGCTCATTCTCACATGATAAAAACGCAGTAGCAGAGTCGCTAGAAGCGTTGTGAGATGAAGAAGATGTAAGCCCATTGTAAACAGCCGGATCTTGAACCTGATCATATCCAGTATCTTTCTTCTTCATGCTGAGCTCATAAGCTCTCAACTTTCCTACTACCTCTTCAAGATCTTTTGTTTCATAATCTGCTTCACCCTTGATCATTAAAGTGTAGCTATCCCACTTAGTAGGCAAAGCATCGAGCAGCTTGTCATTCTTCTCTACGTCAGAGTAGCAATCGATCTCATAATTTGTCCATTTCTGACATCAGATGGTAGTAACGAGTGATGACGTCTTCAAGTGACTCGTGCTTCATGTACTTGAAAACAGCAAACTGCTTCTTCAGTAGATCAATCTTGTTCTTCTTGACATCAGCATTACCAGCGTATCTTTTCTCCAAAGCATCCCACATATCCTTTGAGTTAGTGTACTTCTTGAAGGTATGTTTGATGCTATCAGGCAACGACATTTTGATTGCAGCCAAGGCTCTCTTTTCAGCCTCATACATCTTTTTATCATTATCTTGCATGTTCACATATTCTGTTCTACGTGGTCTGCCTTCAAAGTCGTGTGAAGGATTGATGTACCCATCTTCGATGCATATCCACGTGCGCGTATCCTGGTATTCAATGAAGGATTGAAAACGATCCTTCCATGTCAAATAGTTCTCCACCTTCATCATCTTAGGTGGTTTGTTGGTAGTACCAACCTCATGCTCCATCTTCAACAACTCGTTCAAAGTAGACATGTTTGACATCTTAACGTTAACAGACTGAGAAAACCGTACAAAATTTTCCGAAAAACAGTGATTAGTAAATTACACCGTTAGAATCGTCTCGAAAAGACGAATCCAATGATATATAATGTCAAAGACCGAATTCGGGAAGATCAGATTGACCCTGATGATCTTGAAGAGATGGATTTGCAATGGCAAATGGCCATGATTTCTAGGCGTGTGAAAAGGTTCATGAACAGAACAGGAAGAAAGTTTGTGGGAAGGAGTGTTGGTTTCGACAAGACCAAAGTGAGGTGCTTTAATTGTCAAAGTTATGGGCACTTTGCTAGGGAATGTCAGAAACAAAAGCAAGATAATTCGAGCCAGAGTTCAAACAACAGGAATGCATCAAACAACTCCAGCTCAAAGGCATTGATCTCCACTGCAAGAGAGGGTTCATATGATTGGAGCATTCACTTAGAAAGTGATGGGAATGCCACTCAAGCATTCATGGCAGAGATTACTCCAGTCGTTGATGGTGAAGCTAAAGTAGATGATGCTGATGTGAAGATGGATGCTGATGTGAAGATGGATGCTGATGTAAAGGTGGATGCTGAGGTGAAGGTAGAGAATAGAGCTGAAGAGAAGAAGGTTGATCAGACAACAGGTGCTGAAGACGAAAAACCAAAGTCTGAATATGAAAAAGAAGCTGAGGAAAAGGATGCCAAGTATAAACAATTGCAAGCTCAGCTTGCTGCTCTAATGGCCAACCTTGACAAACAAACAGGAGAGGTAAAATCTAATTCTGTGTGTTTAAAATGTCGTGAACTGCAGGGTGAGGTTGACAGGTTGTCTGCACAAAACAAAAGTTTGGTAAGCGAAATGTCTAACATTAAAGAATCAAACTGGTAGAATTACTGGTCGAGGAAAGGTGACCAATGGGAAGATCACACTGGACAAAGTGAACTATGTTGAGCAGCTTAAACATAATCTTATGAGCGTGTCACAAGTCTGCGACAAGGGTCACTCGGTCCATTTTACCAAGAATGAAGCTTTAGTGTTGAAACCAGGTTTGAAGATACCGGACGATTGGATAATGATGCGCGCGCCAAGGAGAAATGACACTTATGTCATGGACATGGGTGCTAAGGATCCAACTGCAGTGGTGGCGTGTTTACTATCAAAAGCATCTGAAGCTGAATCGATGTTGTGGCACAGACGCATGGCCCATATTCACTATCGCAAAATGAACTATCTTGTTAAAAATGAACTGGTGAAAGGGGTTCCATTGCGGAGGTTTCAAGTGGAAGACAAATGTCTTCCATGTCAAAAGGGAAAACAACACAAGAAACCTCACAAATCAAAAACAGTAAATTCCATAGATGCCCCTTACGAATTACTTCACATGGATTTATTCGGTCCAGTGAACGTGAGGAGCATAGGTGGAAAGTACTATTGTTTAGTTGTCACTGATGATTACTCACGTTATTCATGGGTTTTCTTTTTAGGTACAAAAGATGAGACGGCAGAGATGCTGATAGATCTTTTTACAAAACTGGAAAACGTCCATGATGCAAAGATCAAGAGGATAAGGAGTGATAATGGCACGGAGTTCAAGAATCGTATTCTGGATCTCTACTGTCTTCGCAAGGGAATTGAACATCAATATTCTGCTCCTTATACGCCTCAACAGAATGGAGTTGCTGAGAGGAAAAACAGGACGTTGATTGAAGCCGCTAGGACAATGCTTTCAGATTCTAAGCTACCAGTTCTTTTCTGGGGAGAAGCTGTGAATACAGCTTGCTATGTCCTAAACAAAGTTTTGACTGTTAAACGTTTTAACAAAACTTGTCATGAATTAATGTTTAACAAGAAACCAAACTTAGAAGGCTTTGAACCATTTGGATTACCCTGCACCATAGTGCGAAATAAAGATAAACAAAAATTCGGTGAGCTGGCTGACGAGGGCTACTTTCTAGGTTACGTACCTGGCGCACCGAATAAAAGGGTTTTTAATCTCAAAACTGGTAAAATTGAGGTTGTGTTTAATGTAGAAATTACTTCTTACAAACCTCAACAGTCAACGAGTGGACCAGCTATATTATATGATTATGAAAGTGTCTTTAAATCATTTAATATTCCTGAGTTTTCCAATGCAGATGAGTCTCAGCTGATTCACACAGTGATTGGTGATGATGAAGGCGAGTTCATGCCTAGATCAAATGTTGATACAACAGATGCTCCGGGACCTTCCCAAGATGCTGCTGATACTGATTCAAGTGACGATGAACCCGAACCCAATCAGGGGGAGGATTTCATTAATCCGTTTGCGGATCAGCATATTCAAGGGGAGGTTGGCTCAAACCTTGGTGACAATTTGGAAGTCGATGCGGTTGCTACTACACGAGCAAATAGAGATCATCCAGTTGACATGATACTTGGAGATCCTGCTGCAGGTGTTCAGACAAGAAGAAGCATAGCAGCGAATACTGGTTTATTTGTGTCGATTGAGAAGACTGGGATTGTGAACGAATGCTTGTATAGTTGCTTTATTTCCCAAGAGGAGCCGAAGAACATTCATATGGCTCTTAAAGACAATTCATGGGTTGAAGCTATGCAAGAGGAATTGGCCCAGTTTGCTAAGTTGAAAGTTTGGGAGTTGGTTGATCTTCCTAAAGGTGAAAGAGAGATTGGCACTAAATGGGTATTTAGGTGCAAGAAGGATGAAAGAGGTATAGTCACGCGAAACAAGGCTCGATTGGTGGTCAAAGGTTTCAATCAGCAAGAAGGGATTAATTACAATGAGGTGTTTGCACCAGTGGCAAGGTTGGAGGCAATTCGTTTGTTTCTGGCTTTTGCTTCATTCAAGGGCTTCAAAGTTTACCAACTAGACGTGAAGAGTGCGTTTCTTTACGGGAAAGTCCAAGAAGTGGTGTATGTCTCACAACCAGATGGGTTCGTTGATCCAGATTATCCAGATCGAGTTTACAAACTTGATAAGGCTTTGTATGGGCTACATCAAGCTCCCAGGGCGTGGTACGAGACACTATCTACACATCTGATAAAGAATGGTTTTGAAAGAGGTCAGATTGACAGTACACTGTTCATCAAGAGGAAGAAGGAAGATTTTTTGCTGGTACAGGTGTATGTAGATGACATCATCTTTGGGTCATCTGATGAAAGCATGTGTAAAGAGTTCGAGCAGGTGATGAAGAGCAAGTTCGAAATGAGTGCTATGGGTGAGCTGTCCTACTTTCTGGGATTACAAGTTGAACAGAAGGCGGATGGGATGTTTATTCATCAAACAAAGTATGTGTATGACATTTTGAGTCGGTTCAAAATGAATGATTGCACTACTTCCAACACACCCATATGTGAAAATCACAATCTTGGCCCAGATCATGAAAGTACTGAAGACGTTGATCCTACTCAATACAGGGCAATGATTGGTTCTCTGATGTACTTGACTGCTTCAAGACCTGACATCATGTTTGCCGTATGCTTGTGTGCCAGATATCAGGCGAATCCTAAAGAGTCACACATGAAAGCAGTGAAGCGAATTATTCGTTACTTGAAGGGGAAACCTAAACTTGGGTTGTGGTATCCAGCTGATAGTGATTTGACGTTTGTTGCTTACACTGACTCAGACTTTGGAGGATGCAAATCGAACAGGAAAGATAGTCACTTGGAATTAGCTCATTTCTATTTGAATGTCTGTATATTTCCCGATACACACAATTTTGATCTGATTCTGAAATCTTCTCTGAAAAAAGTCGTGTACCTCCTCTGCTGCATCCAGATATATGCTGACCTGGAGGTGCTAGGCAACGACAGCTTCTGCTGCATCCAGATACATGCTGACCTAGCTGTTCGTTGTCGCGCTATAGATCTAATACACCCGAAAGAGGCCCTCAAGTGCCCAAAAGAAACCCAATAAACCTATATCAAACTGAGAAAATCTCATTTGATCTGTATATTATACCATCTCTACTAAAGATCTATTCTGTTCTCTTCTCAACCTATTCTCAGTTAAGATTTCAGAAATCTGGATTGGACTTGTGAAATATGTGGTAGGGAAGATACTTGCATGATAGAGTGTGCTGTTTATATTTCTAGGATTTGATTAGTACTTATTGGGTGTTCATAGTTAAGCAATTAAAACATGATAAAACAGTTTATATGCAGAACTAGACACAGTCAGGATATCTTAAAGGATGAATTCAGTATACTCACCTACTACGATGAATCTTTGTGCATACCTTGATCGTGGGGGTATATCCTGATGTGGGACACGCTAGTATTTCAGTAATTAAAATTACCTTAATGTATCATATGGTAATGGTACTTGAAAAGTTCATGCATTTTGTTTAAGTGGACAAACATACTGGTAATCGTCTTGAACTGCTTTTCACTGAACATTAAATAAAGAATTATCTAATTGTGTGAAACAGTTTGATTGTGCTGATATGATCTTCTTACCAGTGATTCTCGCAAAAATAGAGTGTTTATTATTTTTGTTATTTACTTGCTTTCAGAAAAATATAAAAATCCAAAAATAGTGTCTTTTTCTGTTTAAAAATTCTTAATGTACGGAAAACTGTTATTCGTGGAGAAATTGTTACTGATAGGGGGAGACGGTGTTAGTAAGCGAGTTCAAAATTTTAACTTCTGCAGGTTCTTGTGTGTTGAACAAAATGTTTTTGCGTGTTGGTGATAAGTTGAAAAAGCTTAATCTGTTATACAGTTTAAAAAATCTCTTGAAAAATAATAATTTATTTAACTTATGTTGAAAAATTCTTATGGTTTCTCGAGATGTTTGTTTTATAGTATATAGATTGAAGCGGTTTGTTGCTGAGAAGTTGCTGTGAAGTGTGAAGATGAGAGTTTGATTAGCTGCATGGTAGAACCTCCTTTCTAAATTGCAGACAAGATTGAAGATTTTGAAGATTGCTGTGCAAATGCTGAACTGGAGTTTACTCAAACGCTAACGTGTTGAAGATTTGGTGATTGGATACATCAGCTTAGGGGGAGTCTGTTGCTGACAGAAGCTATTGAAGCTGAAGCTATCCAAAGACCAAAGACAGTGCAAGATTACATGAAGATTGCAAGAAGACCGAAGACAAAGTTTTGACTCAAGACAAAGTTTTTATGAAGCTATTGTCAAGGGGGAGTTTGTTGGTGCATGTTTGTGACAACAGCTTAGATTTGGTCTTTGGATATCTTGTAATTAGTTAAATGATAAACAGTTAGCGGGTTTAGCTTTGTAATAGTTAGTTGTTATGTTTGGGCTAACTAAACCCAAGGAATTGGGTGATGGGGGCGAATTGGGCCTGTCCAATTCGCAGCCCAGGAGTGTAAACCTAGCCCACTTGTAAACCTTGTGTTATATAAACAAGGTTAGACATTAGGGTTCAGGTTAATCAGCCAAAACAGTGTTTGAGAGAGCAATTTCGTGAGGGACTAGGTCTTGGACGAAATTTAGGGTTGTTAGGGTTTTGGATTGATTGTAATTCGTGAGATTGATAATCAATAGAAAACCCGGTTTGAAAGTGATTGCTGATTTCTGTTTCTACACTTTTCTGCTAATTCTGATCAAGAGGATTCCGCACTCTTGATTGGAAAGACGATTCTGTGACGATCCATAGACTCAAGGGGACCTACAAAAACATCTTCATATATCAAGATTAATCATACCTTTCAATCTCCTAGTGTTAGTGATCAAGATTCTAGCTTAAGATTGATTCTTGATTGAACTCTTCTTTGATTTTTGAGTGAAATTTGTAGAATCTAGGGTTTGAAAGAAGTATGGTTCGTCCCTGGGGTTTCAATCGATCAGGACACACACAAAGTGTGTCTGTTCTGATGTTTATCCAGGTTTAAGCAAACAACTTTCAAAATTTGCATCTTTGGCCCCTCTGGTTTTCTTAGTTTTATAAAAAGATTAAAATACTTTGATTTCCTTCTTTTCTAACTAAATTTTTAACTAGGTTAGTTATTCCTAGTTTCGATTCTCATTATTTTATTATAATTTTTATAACTTATACATGTATAATGACATATATAGTTTAATAATTTAGGGGTGTTACAAAAACCGTAATTTTAAAGCGGGTATAAAATAAAAAGATGAGGGTAAAATCGTAATTTTTGAACCGGTGGCAAAATCGTAATTTTAGCTGCTGGCAAAAGGGTTATTATATTTTTTAGTTGGGAGAAAAGCGTAATTTTAAACTGGGGGCAAAACCGTAATTTTAAAGTGGATATAAGATAATAAAATGGTTGGTCAAATAGAGGAGGGACGACCGCCCATTTCGACCAATGACAGGGAAACAATATTCCCTGCCATTGTCTTTGTATATGTTGAATAATGTGAAGAATGTGTTCAAATTAGGTGATTTGACCGCGCGTTACGGCGGTACATTACAATACCAGTATGATACATGCACTTCGTATAGAAATCAATCGAATGAAAACGACAAAAATGAACACGGGTACTGACACCAATGTTCAAACGGTATTGATTGATTCAGATCATCACAGTATTGATATCATTATTCATATATCGTTGCAGACAAAGTTGTATAAACTAAAATTATCGAAAACGAAAACCGTAAAAATGAATACAAGTACCTGTACCAATGTTGTTCGTTTGGTTTGTTATGGTATAATAACGAGATGGTACCAGTTTATCAAAAGTAAAAACAATAAAAATTAATAGCGGTATTGATACAGATGTTGTTCAATCGATTCGGTACGTTTTGGTACGTTAGCGGCGCATTATCTATTTAAAAAAAAACTTTATCACAATATTGGAAAAAATAAACACAGTTTATTAGAAAAAAAATCGAAA
Organism: Helianthus annuus; assembly: GCF_002127325.2. Classification (NCBI taxonomy): domain Eukaryota; kingdom Viridiplantae; phylum Streptophyta; class Magnoliopsida; order Asterales; family Asteraceae; genus Helianthus; species Helianthus annuus. The sequence goes on along the minus strand of NC_035440.2, from coordinate 106,525,294 downwards.
TAAATGATAATAACTACCATTCATTGTCGCTTTCCGTTCGGTTTGTACACCTGCAGCACAATATCCATTTTCAATAAAAGTTATACCGCAATGTTAAAAGAACATTGTTGCGGATTTTTTTTGGTAAATTAACAAACGCAAGTTATTAAAAGAAACTAAAGTAAATGATTGAATAAAATAGTATTTAAAAATAAATAAATACTTAAAAATAGAATTAAAAAATAAATCAACACTTTAAAATAAAATATTGAAATATTGTTCATGATCACTTTCAATTGATATGCATAACTAGTGGGTTTTCCCGCGCTTCGCAACGGGTTTTCAGTGGGTATCGGTTCGGTTCATTCAGTACCAGTATGATACGGGTACTCGATATAGCAAATTGAAAGAGATGAAAAAGATACATGTGCAAATACAACTCCGTTTTCAACTAAAATTTTACCAGTTGTGAGTACTATTAACCAACAACGGTTTTACTGGTACCGATGTTATTCTATCAAAATCGGATCAGTTTGTCATGACACGGTAAGAAGATCGATAAAAGCATAAGAACAAATACCAATACATATGTTATTTTTAAAAGTATCGGTTAGGTTAGTTATAGTAAAGAAACAGAAAAATCAATTATATATGTAACTTATTTATAATTGGACGAAAAATATATAACTTATAGTTGAACTAGATATAAAAATTTGGTTTAATATATTTAGACAATTAAACACTTCACCACATCCAACCAATGAACCCATATCAAACCCTCAACCAATTAAAGAGCTAGAATAGATTTTTATATGAGATGAACCTGGGCTGCAGAAATCTTTAATTATTAATTGAGTTTTTATACATGAAGAGTATTTATTCATATATAAGAGTGAGATTCTCCCGCACTACGCGGCGGGTGTCGCTGCCTTACCAAATCGAATTGAAATCGACTGAACAATATATGTATCAGTACCTACTTTTATTTTTATGTTTTTGCTTTTGCTAAACTGACACCATATCACTATTATATTGTACTGAACCGAACCGAACAACATTGGCACCGGTAGGTATTCATTTTCATGGTTTCATGTTGATGTGTGCAAGGTGTTATATATTTTAGATGTATATTTTAAGCCCTTTTTACACTTTTAGCCAAGTTTTAAATTTATAAAACACGATATTTACTAACACTAAACACACATATAGGCAAGTGCACCCATCGTGGACGTAGTATAGTGTTGGTAAGATACCGAGGTCGTCCAAGGACACAAGAGCTTTTAGTACCGGTTTATCCTCAACGTCTAATCAAACCAAAATATTAGAAAAAGATTTTTAAACTAAGAAAATAAAACTAACTAAAATGCTGAAAATAAAAATAAAAATAAAAATAAAAACAGATAGACAAGATGAATCACTTGGATCCGACTCGTGTGTTAGTGTAACCTTTGATTATTTTCGCACTTTTGCACTTGTTTAAGAGATTATCTTAGTTATTGTAGTAGGCCCCTCTTTTGAAGGCGACGTTACCCTCAACCTAGTAGTTTGAGTCAGAAAGGATACAATCCTAAAGGGTCGGATTATTGAAAGATAATTAATTAAGTTATTAATGCATAATGTGGTAGGCCCCTCTTTTGAAGGCGACGTTACCCTCAGCTAAGTAGTCTGAGTCAGCAGGGATACAGTCCTAAATAGCTGGGTTAAAGTTTTAATAGTAGTTAACTTATGAGGGGATCAAAGAGTTTGGACCCCCGCCATCCAACACCTTTGGGTATTGAAGGAGGTCCTACTAAATTTGACCCAGGTCCCTTGCAGGATCTATAAACGCTGAACAACGGCAAGACTCTTACCAAACTGTTCCCTTAACCCCCGGCCAGGTAGCCAACATACCTCCATATAGACCGTGGAGATATGAATGGTGAAAATCTTTTATTTTATATAGACAGTAAAATAATGCCAAGACACCACGGACATACGATAAGGAAGAATCACATTCAACATAAGAAACTAGTAATTAAAGTCATTAATACAAAACCAATTAAAAAGTGCAAAAGATTAAAAATAAAAAGTATTACACTAAACACTTGTCTTCACCAAGTGATGTAAGAGACTTAGGCAAACATGGCCTTTGATTGTCAAGAACTCTTACGATCAATCTTGGATCCCTAGACGACTCACACACTCTATGATGGACAATGGATGATGGTGGTGGATGATGGATGATGGTGTTATGGTGGTGGTGGGTGGTGGGTGAAGTGTGAGAGAGGTGGTGTGCCAAGGGATGAGTTGAAATGTCTCCAAGCACTCCTATTTATAAGCTGAACAGAAGCTCGGGCACGGCCCCGTGCCCGCTGGGCACGACCCCGTGTCCATCCTAGTCTCTCTCCTCATTAATTGTAATTCGCAATTACAATAAATGCGCCTGCAGGAGTCTGACCACGCCCCCGTGTCCGCTGGGTACGACCCCGTGGTGGGCAATAGAAGCTTCTAAAGGTTTGTCTTTTCTGCTGCTTCTTGGGCATGGCCCCGTGCTTGCTGAGCACGGGGCGTGTTCAGTCTTTTGTGTCCTTGGTTTTGCTTGGGAAGATGCTGTTGAGGGGTCGGGCATTCCACTTTTGTTCCTTTTCCTGTATTTATGTTAGATTTTGCTGTCTTTTTGCTTCTTTTGTTAATTTGAGCTCATTTAATCCTGAAAATACAAAAGGAAGACAAAAACACACTTTTTCCAACATTAGTACTAAAAAAGGGTTAGTTTTATGCCATATTTGATGTAATTTATATGTTGCATTTTGCGCATATCAAATACCCCACACTTGAATCTTTGCTTGTCCTCAAGCAAAACTCTTTATAATGTGGCTTTATTCACTCCCAAATGGAATGGGTAGAAGAGAAAGTTTTTGGGCTTGTCATAGAGTGTCGGGATTTCCAAGATTCTTTATTGGGGTTTTATTTTTATTTATTTACAATCCTATTCGGCATGATTTATTAAGAACATTTTTTTAAGATAAATTACTTATTTGGGCATAACATACCTTTTTAAAATCTCATATACATACAAGTTCACATAACTCACGGTAGATCACTCAACACTCGGCCGAAGGTGTATTTTTAGTGAATCACTCGAGAGCGGCAAGTAACTTACTTCTACCATAAGCTTGCCAAGCAATCAATCCTCCTCCTTTTTAACTATATACCTTTGTAAATATCAAGAGGACTTTATGGGTTTTTTGGCTTGGGCTAAAGGTGGGTGGTTGGGTTAGTGGTTAGTAAAAAGGGCGAAAGGCGTAACAAACGTTGGTTTGAAAGACTTTTTATTTTTTTTTATTTTATTTCGATGGGTTGTTCAAACAAAGATATTTGATAAACTTTGTTTTTTTAGCTTCATCGATATATATATATATATATATATATATATATATATATATATATATATATATATATATATTAAGGAAGTCATAAGAGAACCGAATGTTGTTACTAAAAAAATAAAATAAAAAGGTTTAGGTGGGTAAAAAGGGTTATTTTGGGTTAAGAAATGAAAAGGTTTAGGCTCAAAGGGGTTAACTAGGGGGATTTTGGGTAGGTGGTAAAAAAAGAAAAAGAAAAATAATGGTGTAGAATGAAAAAGGGTTAGTCCTAATGCCTCCATCATTTACTTACTCAGGTTTAAGTTGGTAAGGACCGAGAATGTATTGTTGTGGCAAGTTCTAGAGTCGTATGAACCAAGCGGCTATTCACACAAGAAACGAAAAATGAGCAATTAGTGTAAAGATATATATATTTGTATGCTCGTTAAAGGCTCAAAATTCACTTTTGTGGGAAAAGGGTTTTTTATGTGATCAAGTATATATAATTGTATTTTAACTAAGTTTGTCATGCCTTTTCATAATTTTCTTATGTTGGTTCTTTTTATCACGATGCTATCGGTTGTAAATTTGTAAAAATATAACCTTATTAAGACTTGAATTCCCAACTTAAACTTAGACAAGTAAAAAAAATTAAAATTTTTGGAAAAAAAATTTGGGGTGATTAGCGGTTCCAATAGACTTTTGTGTAAGGCTTGTTATTAGGACTTGCAAAATTCAAGGTTTTAGCATCCCCCCACACTTAAATTACACATTGTCCTCAATGTGTCCCAAAAATAAGTTTTTAGGTTGACTGAATGTGTAAAATGGTGTTAAAAGTATAATTTTATGTTACTGGCAGTCTGGACACGGCCCCGTGGGGACCGGGAACGGCCCCGTGTTCAGGTGCCAGTGACAAAAATTTAAGAAAAGAAACAGAAGCCTGGGCACGGGGGCATGTTCAGCGAACACGACCCCGTGTCCAGTTACCTGAACTGGGCGATTTGCTGCAGATTGTACAGCACGGGCCGTGTCGGGTGGACACGACCCGTGCTGAGCCTACTGTAATGGGAGATTGTTGTCGGATTGCTCTGTTTTAGTGCATGGGGCTATGTTTCTCGTTTCCCTTGTTATCCTTCACCATCAGAGTGTGTTTTATTTCTTATAACACCATCCAAACCATCATTTCATTAATAATCATAGAGAGGATTACATAGTCCTAAAAAAATTAAAAATAGATAAGAAATAAAAAGTCCTATTAGATAGATTTAGTGAAACATAAAGTTATCATAAGGAGTCCTATTCCCTTGTTAAGAACCAAAATTCCGGGAATTCATTCTCGGTAATGTAGTAGGACTTCTTAGCCGAGTGTTATCTTCCTAGATGCTTTTTAAAGCCATTCTTCTATTTCTCTTGGGAGAAAGAAGGTGGCCTCGTTTTCATCTTGCGGAGGAGAAGGAGTAGCGCCAACTGGAACTCCTTGCAATATGTCCCTAGGAGGCCCCGGGTGCATGGCATACCACTCGGCTGGTATGATAACTTCAGGCACCACGTTCCATGCCCTTTGGGTTATTATAGGTACCAAAGGGGGTGATGCGAGAATGTTCAACCTCTGGTGCAGGAGGTTAACTTCCCGGAGACACCCTTCCAGTCCCACCGTTATATGGTTGATGCGGTCGACCAAGGCTTCTTCCACCCCCGTCATTTCATCTATAGCTTCTCTTAGGGTATAAACATAGTTTACAAGAGAATCTTCCGCCGTAGACGACCTCCTTCCGTTTCGGTTGTTCCTTGCGTGTGGTGTAGACGTTCCGCTAATTCTGCTTGCCATTCTGAGAGGAAAGACCGTAACGAGCTCAAATTTTTGTAAAACAGTCCCTCGGGCACGGCCCCGTGTTCGATGAACACGGCCCCGTGTCCAGATGTCTGTAAGTTTTCATATCAAGGAATTTTGTAGTTTAAATTATTTTACTGATTTATATGTAGAGTTTAAGCACAAATAATTTAAAACAAAGTTTGCATGACTTATTTTAGACAAGATTCCTTGAATAAGATCTTACAAACACTTCATTAAAGGTTGAAATCATGAAGTTTCCAACTCTAATAGAGGTGTTAACTAAAAATTGAGGGAGAAGGTAATGGACAAAAGTGGAAAAGACAAGAGGGTTCTTGAGAACCTTCTTTTAGAACATACCTAGGATAGTATGAGTGAAGATCTCAGGAATCTCTGTCTTTTGAAGTGGTCCAAATGAGCAGGAATCATGCTGCATTTATAGAAAACGACAGCACGTTGGACACGGCCCCGTGTCGGCTGGACACGGCTCCGTGTGCAGACAGAATCCTGACACATTTGTGTCCGTATTCTGATAAAATCAGAAAAGAATCTTTTGGTGGACACGGGGGCGTGTTGGCCGGATACGGCCCCGTGTCAAAGGGCTGATTAAGAAGGTTGTCTATTGTTTTAAGGAACTTATCCGGATCGGGTGGTTCCTTACTAGATGGAACAACCCCAAAGTGCCTAAGACACCTTAATTGACATAGGTTAAGACGAGAACGCAAGAGGTTGTCGGTGAGGGTGATTCCTATGCTATATGTAGGTGGACAAGTCCAACCCTTTTTCCGGGCTCTCGTTAAAGAAGGTATATGCCGAATCGCTCAGGTCTAGGTATGCATCGAACGAAGTCGATGGAGAGTCCTTCACGGCACAATCGACACAGGGACGACTATCGTCCAAGTCTTTGCTAGAGTCGAAGGTATTATCGGGAGCAACGAGGTTGTTTGAATGCGGTCCCAACACTTCTTCTTGGTTATTGTCTTGAGATGAATTTAAAAAATCCATCCTAAGTTCTTTTAACCAATTAAGAATCAGATCTTCTAGTTGAAATAGTTCATCAAGAAGCATTTCTCCTAAAATATCTGGTTGGACGCTTTCGAGGGAGAGATAAGGATTATTTTTACTATCGCCCCTCTTAAGGATACAGGGAAACGATGGGTCTATATAGTGGGGCTTATAGTTTAAAAAATAACATTCTAATTCTTTATGTCCGCCTCCACATAATTGAGACCATGTACCATAAGAGTGCCGAAAGTAAAAAAAATCGTCATCACTCATTTTTGTGTCAGAATTTACCAACCGTCGGGATCTTACGGTTCTGTTTTCAGCAACTGAATCTTGGGCACGGGGGCGTGTTGAATGGACACGTCCCCGTGTTCAGCTTACTGTCTGACTTAAAACAGGATTGTCAGTTCTAAAGATTGGGCACGGGGTGTGTTCAGCGGGCACGGCCCGTGCTGAGTTCTGCAGAAGCTGAAAAATTAAGAAAATCCTAAAAATTAAAAAGAAAATAAAAAAATGATTAGGCCGTTGATTCCTAACTTTCTTAAAATCCTTGTGTCCCCGGCAACGGCGCCAAAAACTTGATGTGTGCAAGGTGTTATATATTTTAGATGTATATTTTAAGTCCTTTTTACACTTTTAGCCAAGTTTTAAATTTATAAAACACGATATTTACTAACACTAAACACACATATGGGCAAGTGCACCCATCGTGGACGTAGTATAGTGTTGGTAAGATACCGATGTCGTCCAAGGACACAAGAGCTTTTAGTACCGGTTTATCCTCAACGTCTAATCAAACCAAAATGTTAGAAAAAGATTTTTAAACTAAGAAAATAAAACTAACTAAAATGCTGAAAATAAAAATAAAAATAAAAACAGATAGACAAGATGAATCACTTGGATCCGACTCGTGTGTTAGTGTAACCTTTGATTATTTTTGCACTTTTGCACTTGTTTAAGAGATTATCTTAGTTATTGTAGTAGGCCCCTCTTTTGAAGGCGACGTTACCCTCAACCCAGTAGTTTAAGTCAGCAAGGATACAATCCTAAAGGGTCGGATTATTGAAAGATAATTAATTAAGTTATTAATACATAATGTGGTAGGCCCCTCTTTTGAAGGCGACGTTACCCTCAGCTAAGTAGTCTGAGTCAGCAGGGATACAGTCCTAAATAGCTGGGTTAAAGTTTTAATAGTAGTTAACTTATGAGGGGATCAAAGAGTTTGGACCCCCGCCATCCAATACCTTTGGGTATTGAAGGAGGTCCTACTAAATTTGACCCAGGTCCCTTGCAGGATCTCTAAACGCTGAACAACGGCAAGACTCTTACCAAACCTTTCCCTTAACCCCCGACCAGGTAGCCAACATACCTCCATATAGACCGTGGAGATATGAATGGTGAAAATCTTTTATTTTATATAGACAGTAAAATAATGGCAAGACACCACGGACATACGATAAGGAAGAATCACCTTCAACATAAGAAACTAGTAATTAAAGTCATTAATACAAAACCAATTAAAAAGTGCAAAAGATTAAAAATAAAAAGTATTACACTAAACACTTGTCTTCACCAAGTGATGTAAGAGACTTAGGCAAACATGGCCTTTGATTGTCAAGAACTCTTACGATCAATCTTGGATCCCGAGACGACTCACACACTCTATGATGGACAATGGATGATGGTGGTGGATGATGGATGATGGTGTTATGGTGGTGGTGGGTGGTGGGTGAAGTGTGAGAGAGGTGGTGTTCCAAGGGGTGAGTTGAAATGTCTCCAAGCACTCCTATTTATAGGCTGAACAGAAGCTCGGGCACGGCCCCGTGTCCATCCTAGTCTCTCTCCTCATTAATTGTAATTCGCAATTACAATAAATGCGCCTGCAGGAGTCTGACCACGCCCCCGTGGTAGGCAATAGAAGCTTCTAAAGGTTTGTCTTTTCTGCTGCTTCTTGGGCACGGCCCCGTGCTTGCTGAGCACGGGGCGTGTTCAGTCTTCTGTGTCCTTGGTTTTGCTTGGGAAGATGCTGTTGAGGGGTCGGGCATTCCACTTTTGTTCCTTTTCTTGTATTTATGTTAGATTTTGCTGTCTTTTTGCTTCTTTTGTTAATTTGAGCTCATTTAATCCTGAAAATACAAAAGGAAGACAAAAACACAATTTTTCCAACATTAGTACTAAAAAAGGGTTAGTTTTATGCTATATTTGATGTAATTTATATGTTGCATTTTGCGCATATCACATGTTTGATAAACTGACACCGTATCGCTACCGTACCGTAGCTAACAACATCTGTACCAGTACGGTGATAACCCGAAACAATCGATGTCGTCCGAACAACATCGGTGCTGGTGACGATACCGGTGTTCGTTTTTATCAAAGATGTAAATCACGTATTGTTTTCTATACCATATACGTATATCGTATCAGTACCATAACAAACCATTAATAAAACCAAAGTAAACAATAAACAAAACATTACTTAAAAATAAAAATAAAAATAAACACTTTAAAATTATAAAGTACTATTCCTCGAGACTTTGGATTCATATAGATAACTAGTTGTTGTCCCGCCCGCGTTGCGGGGCAATGACCGAATAATTCTCAATCAATAAAAATAAACACTACTATAATTTTACTAGGAAAAAAAAGAAAACGATATTTTTCAGATCAGGGCAAAACTGTAATTTTTCAGGACTAATGAGCGAGCGTTAGGTGGCTCCTTGACACGGAAAAAAATTAAATCGAGTCAACCAATTAAAAAAAATGTTTCCTACTTTTGCAAAAAAAAAACTAAAACGATGGGAAAACGTAATTTTTAACTGAGGGCGAAATCATAATTTTAATTCCGGGATAAAACCGTAAATTAAATGGACCAATGGGGGAGTGCCAGGAATTTGCCGGCATGACTGTAGTTTTACATTGGGGGCAAAATTGTAGTTTCACAAAGAAAACAAACAAAAACGATGGAGAAAATGTAAATATAAGTTGAGAGCAAAATCGTAACTTGGCTGTGAGAAAAAAAACTAATGGCAAAACTATTAATTTATACGGGGCAAAATTGTAATTTTGAACCGAGGGCAAAATTGGAGTTTTTATCTGGGAGCAAAAGCGTTAATTTATTTTTAAGTGGGGGTAAAAACATAACGTTGAACCGATGGCAAAATAGTAATTATAAGGGAAAAAAACTAATGGCAAAACTGTAAATTGAAACGGGGCAGAGTCGTAATTTTTAACCGGGGGCAAATTGAAATTTTTAGTTGAGAGTAAAAGCGTAAATTTATTTTTAAGTGTGGGCAAAAACATAATTTTGAACTGATGGCAAAATCGTAAATTTAAAGGGGGATAAAATTGTAAATTTGTTGGGCCAATAGGGGAGTACCAGGCAGCTGCCTGACACTATTTCCTCTGCCGCCCATTTAACCCAATTGAAGGCCTGAACTATTCTCGCCTACTTGTAGTTGTTGAAAATTGAAATTATGTACAAGACTTATTTTAATTTAAAATATGGAATTTATAGTCTTTTGTCTACATGCATGTGTGCACACAGTGTGTATCCACATGCCCACAATTATATACTTAAAAAAAATCTGAACAGAAAATAAAACAAAAAATCGTAGGGAGATAAATAAACCATTATTTTGAAATTTACTCTATTTATTGATATGCATACTACTATTACGGATCACTCGTTATTACCAGATTCACCACCAAATCAAAGATAATTTAAATTCAACTTCTAAATAGCTTAGTCGGATATTGTTGTGGTTACATTTTTAGTGTCCTTATTTTATACTCTTGATTATGTATTCTCAGTTAATTGGTTCCTTGTATAACCAACCTCCTCTTCTTTGTAATATATCACTCCTTTATCAAAGAAAATATTTTCACATAAATCTCTCTACACAACTGCTTCTTGGTTCAAACAAGTTTCACGGTTCACCAGTTTTTTTTGTTTATATAAGATCTGTTGATGAATAAAGTCAAAATCGAAAAAAACCTTCATCCCTGCCTGATAAAATAAGTTAAAGTACAATCACAAGCTCAACAATTTCTCTCCCCTTGAAAGCTTATCAAAACAGCTACCCCAACTACTGTTGCATCAAACTACTGACTTCAAAGAATCAGAGTTTAGAAGAAAAAGTGTTGATTATCAAAGTGCTGGTTAACAAGTCAACATTCAAAGTCAAAGTCGAAGACTAGAAGACCAAGTCAACAAGTCAAAGACAGAAGTTCTGGATTTCCAGAAGTGCTGGTTCTCAACCAACAGTTCTGTGAAATCCAGCAGTTCATATTAAACTTACAAAAGTAGCAGCAGTTCAATGCAACAGTGTAACTATCCAGCAGTTTCACAACTCTTGGCAGTTATATCATTTAATGAGGCCCTTAAGGGTCGCTTTCATGATGACGTTACTAGCAGTTCACTCCTCTTATATATAGTTTAGTTTGTTCATTGTGATAGTTAACATTTAGAGCTGTGAGCATAAAAACTAAGTGAGAGAGTGTTCAACTGGTGAAGGGGAGTACTGTATGTACCTGGTGATTGTATTACATCATAATGAATTCAAAGAAATCATTTTGCAATCATTCCCAAATCCAACAGTGTTAGATTGGTGTGTTTGTTTATCACTGTTTGATCACATTTTCAATTTGATTAACTGTTTTATCATAAAAACACACACTACACACACTCTTAGATCCAACAATTGGTATCAGAGCCTTTTTCACTAAATTGACCTCGCCGTTGATTCAGAAGATAAACTAGCTCAAATTAATAACTAATTGAGTGATCAAAGGACATTGAGAATAAATAGACCAATCAGATCAATAACTTGTTTCTGATACTCCATATTCTGAATTAAAATTCAATAGAACTCAAAGAGATGTTAATCATGTAACATCCGCCAAGATGGGTACCCGTTTTGAAAAATTGAATTCGAACCATTTGTAAACTAGTTCGAACTGTTATAAATAAAATATATTATTTAAGACCATACTCCAATTTTTATTTTTATGAAACTTAGGTCATATTATAGAGAAAAATGCGCTCGTTCCAACGGTATGTTCAAATGATTATAACACATTATACTTTTAGAGTTATACGATGAATTAATTCTTTATATATAAAAAATATTATATAATAAAAAAGTTAACATTAATAAGCGATTTTTTTCTCTCTCGGCATATATAATTCTATACAATCTTAAAGGACAAAGTCGGTGGGTTTCTCACCGGCGTTGCCTCCTTGCCTCCCTATTTTCATGATATTGCAATTTTAGCCCCTTGACTTTATAACCTTTAAAGTTTCATAAAATGGCAAATTTAGTCCCAAAACCTTATACTTTGAATTTTCAAAACCACAACCTCATCTTTCAAACTTTGCCAGCACCAACCTTCTACTTTGGTTTTCCACCATCACCCCCTTAGCTCTTACATAGTTACGCACCAACCCTCTTCTTTTACATTTCCACCAACACCCCCTCATCTTTTACACATTTCCGCCACCCTCATATACTTTTACACTTTGTCTTTTTTAGAATTTGCTTTTTTACCCCTTGTACTATTATTCCATTTTTACACCCGCCCAACTTTAAAAAAATTGCAATTGTAACCCCTAGATTACAACTCCTACTTTTGCAAACACCAATGCATTCTGTTTTACGAAATGTCTTAGGTATTGTGTTTTACATTTTGTGTCTACCTTTGTGTTTTACACGTTTTTTTGTAATTGTCTTTTACGCTCTGCGTTTTACGAATGGTGTTTTGTCTTACTATATGTTTCCACCCGTCAAAAGACTTTGCCTCCCCATCCCCCATACTTTCACAATGCTGCAATTTTAGCCCCTTGACTTTGGTACCTTCAAAGTTTCATAAAATGGCAAATTTAGTCCCTAAACTACTACTCCATTTTACAAATAGTTTGCTTTTGACACCCCAACTTTGTGGTAGTTTCCTTTTCAGCTCCAACTTTGTTATAGTTTCCTTCTTACCCCAAAACTTTATCAAATTTTATCTTTACCCTTTCTTAACCCTTAAGTTTAGGAAAAACAATTTTTAACCACTTAACTTTTTATGAGCTTTGTAAATGCCACTTTGACCCCTCGAGAGTTTTTGGCTTGACGATATAAATTCGAGTTAGTCGGGTCGCGTATAATACGTTATGATTGTACGATATAAATTCGATTTACGTTACGCTTTAATCCAATCGCAATGCAACTATAGGATTCATTGACTTCAAACGGATACGTCAAAACGTGCGTTTTCATATGGTTAACACATCACATAACACTTGGACTAATCCGTTCGATATTTGCAAAGTACCCGCGCCGCAACGCGCGCGGGTTTTATTACTAGTATTTTATGAAAAAAAGAAATTTTGTCAATCTCTTTTAAAAGGCATGACTTTATCTTCTCAATGAAAGATTATTGCCTTGCTTATAAAAAAACAAATCACAACCCCATTTCCTTGTCTTTTTACAACATCTCTCATCTTCTCTCTAAAAATCCTAGCCACCACCATCTCTCTCTCTCAAAGAAACCCTAGCCACCACCATTGAAGTCTTGCAAGTTTTCCCAAACCATCAAGGAGGAGGAGCAATAATCTCACATCACTCTCATCTCCATCTCTTTACCCTCTCTTCAAAGGAGGTAGTTTTAGTGTCATTCATTTGTTTATATTTCTTTATTCGTTATTGTTTTATGTTCATACTTTAGTTTCCTTGCAATTTACATTTTTATAATACTTGGGGTTTAGGATAGTTTTTTAACCATAGGTATTCTTTCAGGAGCAGTATGGGCTAATGAAGCATGGGGATCATATTGGAGTTGGGATCCAAAAGAAACTTGGGCCTTTATTACTTGGATCGTATTCGCAATTTATTTGCATACTCAAACAAATAAAAATTTGCAAGGAGCAAATTCCGCAATTGTGGCGACTCTAGGTTTTCTTATCATTTGGATATGCTATTTTGGGGTCAATATATTAGGAATAGGGCTACATAGTTTAGGTTCATTCACGTTAACCTATAGTTAAATTCAAGAAAAGTTCTTAAGAATACAAACAGAATGCAATATGGTGTATATAAAGCATCTTGTCTCAACCGGCGAGAACCGTGTGAATCATGTAGTATAGTAATTCATGCGGTTCTCGCAAAGACCGAGTACATTGGGTAAAATTTTAAATTCATAGTTTGTTTTGACATTATTTAAAATTTAATTTAAGAGAATAAAAATACTTCTTTTTTTTTTCATTAGCCAACCAACTCTAAAAATAATAGGAGTTTTTTTTAAAACTATCTATAAAAATAATTAGATAGAATACCTTCAACCTTGTCAACTGATAGTGAAAGAACAAAATCGGGGTACATTGGTAGTCATAATTATGTTTTGATTTAAAATAGAAATTGTGTTGGCAAAATATTATAATTCTAAACTAGTGTCATAAAAATATTAAAATTCCTGTTATGAAACAACATCCTAATAGCAACATCTAATATGTAAAGGATAATATAGAGAATATAGAGAGAATGAGAAGTGTAGACAATGAGAGAATTCTTATTCATTGAGTGTGTAATACCAATTACATAAAACCTCTATTTATTGAGGCTTAACATTAATACAAAGGTAATCAATAGATGGAGGTTACATATGTGGAGACTCACAACATTATGATGCATTCATAACACTCCCCCTTAACTATCCACATGATGAAATATAATAGTCTACTATTCTTTTAATATGCTAGGTGATGCTGCCTCGTTAAAAACCTTGCTAGGAAAACCCAGTGGATAAAACCTCAGCTAAGGGAAAAAGAGTGCAGCGCGTATTTTCTCCCCCTGATACTTTTGGATCAGGTATGTTCCCTCATTAAAAACCTTACTAAGAAAACCCAATTAGACAAAACTTAGTCAAGGGAAAAAGAGTGCTACTTGAATAAGTCTCCCCCTCATTTAAACATGTATCCTTTATGTGACGTGTGTCCATCTTCCTTGAAAATCGAATAAAGTTTCTGTAGCGAATGATTTGTCGCTTGATCCCTTAATGTGCAATCCTTTATGTTGAACAATGTTGTATAATCTTCTAATGAGACTTTAGGTGCCTCATTCCAAAAATTATCATATGTCCACGACTGTATTTCGTTACATTCCTGCATCTACAAGACTAACCAAACTTGTTTTGATGGGTTTGTAAAATATAATCAAATATCGTTTATACCTGAAATATTTCTTTGAACTCATTCCAATGTCTCTTAGGTTGACAAACGCTATATCATCATAATAAGCTCAAGTGAAAGGTATTATAATGATGCGTGTAAGTGTGTATATGTTTTAGATATATATTTTAAGCCCTTTTTACACTTTAGCCAAGTTTTAAATTTATAAAACACGATATTTACTAACACTAAACACACATATGGGCAAGTGCACCCATCGTGGACGTAGTATAGTGTTGGTAAGATACCGAGGTCGTCCAAGGACACAAGAGCTTTTAGTACCGGTTTATCCTCAACGTCTAATCAAATCAAAATGTTAGAAAAAGATTTTTATAAACTAAGAAAAATAAAACTAACTAAATGCTGAAAAATAAAATAAAAATAAAAAACAGATAGACAAGATGAATCACTTGGATCCGACTCGTGTGTTAGTATAACCTTTGATTATTTTCGCATTTTTGCACTTGTTTAAGAGATTATCTTAGTTATTGTAGTAGGCCTCTCTTTCGAAGGCGACGTTACCCTCAACCCAGTAGTTTGAGTCAGCAAGGATACAATCCTAAAGGGTCGGATTATTGAAAGATAATTAATTAAGTTATTAATGCAAATTATGGTAGGCCCCTCTTTTGGAGGTGACGTTACCCTCGACTAAGTAGTCTGAGTCAGCAGGGATACAGTCCTAAATAACCGGGTTATAGTATTAATAGTAGTTAACTTATGAGGGGATCAAAGAGTTTGGACCCCCGCCATCCAATACCTTTGGGTATTGAAGGAGGTCCTACTAAATTTGACCCAGGTCCCTTGCAGGACCTCTAACGCTGAACAAGGGCAAGACCCTTACCAAACCGTTCCCTTAACCCCCGACCAGGTAGCCAACATACCTCCATATAGACCGTGGAGATATGAATGGTGAAAATCTTTTATTTTATATAGACAGTAAAATAATGCCAAGACACCACGGACAAACGATAAGGAAGAATCACCTTCAACATAAGAAACTAGTTATTAAAGTCATTAATACAAAACCAATTAAGAAGTGCAAAAGATTAAAAATAAAAAGTATTATACTAAACACTTGTCTTCACCAAGTGATGTAAGAGACTTAGGCAAACATGGCCTTGATTGTCAAGAACTCTTACGATCAATCTTGGATCCCGAGACGACTCACACACTCTATGATGGACAATGGATGATGGTGGTGGATGATGGTGTTGTGATGGTGGTGGGTGGTGGATGAAGTGTGAGAGAGGTGGTGTGCCAAGGGATGAGTTGCAATGGCTCCAAGCACTCCTATTTATAGGCTGAACAGAAGCCTGGGCACGGCCCCGTATCCGCTGGGCACGGCCCCGTGCTCGTCTGACACTATCTCTCCTCATTAATTGTAATTCGCAATTACAATTAATGCGCCTGCAGTACTTTGGGCACGCCCCCCGTGTTCACTGGGCACGACCTCGTGGTGAGCAATAGAAGCTTCTACAGGTTTGTCTTTTCTGCTGCTTCTTGGGCACGGCCCCGTGCTCGCTGAGCACGGGGCGTGTTCAGTCTTCTGTCTTCTCTGTTTTGCTTGGGAGGATGCTGTCGAGGGGTCGGGCAGTCCACTTTTGTTCCCTTTCTTGTATTTATGTTAGATTTAGCTGTCTTTTTGCTTCTTTTGTTAATTTGAGCTCATTTAATCCTGAAAATACAAAAGGAAGACAAAAATACACTTTTTCCAACATTAGTACTTAAAAAGGGTTAGTTTTATGCCTTATTTGATGTAATTTATATGTTTCATTTTACACACATCAAATATCCCCACACTTGAATTTTTGCTTGTCCTCAAGCAAAACTCTTTAATATGTGGCTTACACTCCCAAATGGAATGGGTAGAAGAGAAGGTTTTGGGCTTGTCATAGAGTGTCGGGATTTTCCAAGATTGTTTAGGTTTTATTTTTATTTATTTACAATCCTATTCATCATGATTTATTAAAAACTTTTCATAAGATAAATTATTTATTAAGGCATAACATACCTTTTTAAAATTTCATTTATATACAGGTTCACATACCTCACGGGGGAAATCACTCACACTCGGCCGAAGGTGTATTTTTAGTGAATCACTCGAGAGCGGCATGGAACTTATTCCTACCATAAGCTTGCCAAGCAATCAATCCTCCTCCTTTTTAACTTTATACCTTTGTAAATATCAAGAGGACTTTTTAGGTGAAGGGTTAGCTTGGGCTAAAGGTGGGTAGTTGGGTTAGTGGTTAGTGGAAAAGGGCGAAAGGCGTAAGAAGCGTCGGTTTTCGTAAAACATTTTGTTTTTGTGACTTTTTATTATTATTTTTTTAATGAAGTATTTATTCAAACAAGCTTTTGTTTGAGGAGCTTTGTTTGTTTATTTCAAACTTCATTGTAATTTTTTTTTTCATAGTCACACGAAAACCGAGCTTGTTACTAAAATAAAAGGTAAAAATAAAAAGGGTTTTTGTTGGTTAAAAAGGGTTTTGGGTTAAGAAATGAAAAGGTTTAGGCTCAAAGGGGTTAACCAGGGGGAATTTTTGGGTAGGTGAAAAGAAAAATAAAAATAATGGTGTTGAAAGAAAAAAAGGGTTAGTCCTAATGCCTCCATCATTTACTTACTTGGGTTTAAGTTGGTAAGGACCGGGAATGAATTGTCGTGGCAAGTTCTAGAGTCGTAAGAACCAAGCGGCTATTCACACAAGAAACGAAAAATGAGCATTTAACGTAAAGATGTATATTGGTATGGTCAATAAAGGCTCAAAACTCACTTTTGTGGGAATGGGTTTTTATGTGATCAACTTAAACTTAGACAAATAAAAAAAAAATGAAATTTTTTTGAAAAATAGCTCACAAAGCCTACTGGGCAATAAAAAGTGTAAACCTAGACTTAGAAACTGTAGGTAAAAATCGATTTTGTCAAATGAATGAATTAGACGAACTAAGGAATTATGCATACTCTAACTCTGAAATTTAAAAGGAAAGAATGAAAAATTTACACGACAAATATATTAAACCTAATGAATTTCGAGTAGGAGACCAAGTTCTTTTGTTTAATTCACGACTTCGATTATTTCCAGGTAAACTAAAATCTAGGTGGTCAGAACCTTTTTCCATCACCCATATTTTTCCTCACGGTGCAGTAGAAACTAAAGCTCGAAGTGGGATTCCATTCAAGGTCAATGGCCAACGGCTAAAACTCTATCGAGGATCCATTGAGGATGAGGAAGAAGAGATCTCGCTTCAAACGGTCAACGACTAAAAATCATCCACATCATACCTGGTATGTTACGAACAAGTAAGTATACATCGAAAGCGGTAAGTCTTTTAACCATGCTTATTGGGAAAAACGGGCACTCACACGAGCACACAAAAAAAAAAATTTAAAAAAACTTTGCTCGGGACGGGGCCGTGTCAGCGCAACTGTCGGGATAAAACCCTCTTTTCATAACAGTTATATCATTCCACACGCCCCGTTTCCCCGAAAAAGCTCTGGTCCGAGGCGATTTTCTGCAGATTTTCGACGTTACCTCTAGATCTAACAACATCAAGGTATGATTCTATCATCATTAGCAGTTAGATTAGTTACTTGCATGTAGTTAAACATCAAAAATTTGGGGTGATTAGCGGTTCCAATAGAGTTTTGTGTAAGGCTTGTTATTAGGACTTGCAAAATTCAAGGTTTTAGCATCCCCCCACACTTAAATTACACATTGTCCTCAATGTGTCCCAAAAATAATTTTTTAGGTTGATTGAATGTGTAAAATGGTGTTAAAAGCAAAATTATAGGTTACTGGCAGTCTGGACACGGCCCCGTGGTGACCGGGCATGGCCCCGTGTTCAGGTGCCAGTAACAATAATTAAAGAAAAGAAACAGAAGCCTGGACACGGGAGGGGGGGGGGATGTTTGGTGAACACGGCCCGTGTCCAGTTACCTGAACTGGGCGTTTGTCTGCAGGATGTTCAGCACGGGCCGTGTTGGCTGGGCACGGCCCGTGCTGAGCTTACTGTAATGGAGAAATTGTTGTCGGATGGCCCTGTTTTCGTGCATGGGCCCATGTTTCTCGTTTCCCTTGTTATCCCTGACCACCATGAGTGTGTTTTATTTATTTCAACATCATCCAAACCTTAAAACCATCATTTCATTAAATTCATAGAGAGAATTACATAGTCCTAAAATACTAGTAAATTAGATAAGGAAGCACAAGAAGCTTTTTAACCCAAGGAGCCCTAGCCTACAAGTTATTCTAATTAGCAAAATTTCCGAGAAGTTAGTAGTCTCGGTTGAATGTGGCTTCATAGAACTCCTTTCTCCGGTTATGGACCCCTCATATGTCGGCGAGCCATTCCTCTATCTCCCTTGGGAGGAGAAAGGAGGGCTCGTTGGCATCGGTTTGAGGAGGTGCGGCTTCCACTGGGACTTCTTGCAGATCTCCAAGAGGAGGCTCCACTGGAATATCATCCCATCCGGTAGGGTTATTGACTCCAAGTGCTAGGTTCCAATCCTCTTGAGGGAGGATGGGTTCCATGGGAGGTGTTACAAGAATATTTAACCTCTGGTGCAAGAGGTTAATTTCTTGAAAACTATTTTCCAGCCCTACCGTAAGATAATTTATACAGTCTATTAGGACCTCCTCTACCGAAGTCATTTCATCGATTGCTTCCCTTAGCGCCATGACGTAGTGTACAAGGGTAGCTTCAATGGAAGGTCTTCTTCCACTTCTACTGTTTCTTGAATGCACTGACGATGTTTCACTGTTTTCACTTGACATTCTGTGAAAATAAACCGAAAACAGCTTATTTAATGAAACAGTATCTTGGACACGGCCCCGTGCTCAATGAGCACGGCCCCGTGTTCACCTTTCTGCAGAATTTTGAAACAAGGAATCTTGAAGTTTTAAGTTATTTTTCTAACTTGTGAAGCCTTTTTGATCAATAGTAACTTAAAACAATGTTATACAACTTATTTTTAACAAGATTCCTTGAACAAAACTCAATATTTCTTACCATAAAGCTTGAATTCTCAAACTTTAATGGAGGTTTTTGGAGAAAGATGAAGAAGAGGAAATGGATAAAAGAGGAAAGGACAAGAGGGTGGTTGGAAACTTCTTTTAGAACATACCTAGGATAGTTGAGAGAAGATTCCTTCAAATCTCTGTTCCTAGATGGTCCAAATGTGCAGAATTCTTGGCTTCATTTATAGAAAACGACAGCGTGCTGGACACGGCCCCATGTCGGCTGGACACGGCCCCGTGTGCAGATAGAATCATGACACAGTTTGTCCGTTTTCTGACGTAAAAGTCAGAAGGGAATCTTTTGGTGGACACGGGGCGTGTTGGCTGGACACGGCCCCGTGTCGAGGGGCTGATTATGAAGTTCGTCTATTTCTAAGGAATTTATTTGGATCGGGTGGTTCCTTACTGGATGGAACAACCCCAAAGTGCCTAAGATACCTTAATTGTCCTAGACTAAGACGAGAACGCAAGAGGTTTTCGGTGAGGGTGATTCCTATGTTTATTTTAGGTGGACAAGTCTAACCCTTTTCCGGGCTCTCGTTAAAGAAGGTATATGCCCAATCGCTCAGGTCTATGTATGCACCGAACGAAGTCGATGGAGAGTCCTTCACGGCACAATCGGCACAGGGATGACTATTGTCCAAGTCTTTGCTGGAATTGAAGGTATTTTTGGGAGCAACGAGGTTGTTGGAATGCGATCCCAACACTTCTTCATGGTCATTGTCTTGGGATGGATTAATGAAATCCTTCCTAAGCTCTTTTAACCAATTTAGAACTAGATTTTCTAGTTGAAATAACTCGTCAAGGAGCATTTCTCCTAGAATATCTGGCTGGGCGCACTCGAGGGAGAGATAGTGATTATTTTTACTTTCGCCCCTCTTAAGGTTATAGGGAGACGGCGGGTCTATATAGTGGGGCTTATAATTTAGAAAGTAACATTCTAATTCTTTATGTTTGCCTCCACATAATTGACACCACGTACCATAAGAGTGCCGAAAGTAAAAAAGATCATCATCACTCATTTTTGTGTCAGAAATTACCAACCGTCGGGATCTTACGGTTTTGTTTTCAGTAACTGAATCTTGGGCACGGGGGCGTGTTGAGTGGGCACGACCCCATGTTCAGCTTACTGCCTGACTTAAAACAAGATTGCCAGTTCCAATGATTGGGCACGGGGCGTGTTCAGCGGGCACGACCCGTGCTGAGTTCTGCAGAAGCTGAAAATTTAAGAAAATCCTAAAAAAAAAAATAAAATAAAAAAAATGATTAGGCCGTTGATTTCTAACTTTCTTAAAATCCTTGTGTCCCCGGCAACGGCGCCAAAAACTTGATGCGTGTAAGTGTGTATATGTTTTAGATATATATTTTAAGCCCTTTTTACACTTTAGCCAAGTTTTAAATTTATAAAACACGATATTTACTAACACTAAATACACATATGGGCAAGTGCACCCATCGTGGACGTAGTATAGTGTTGGTAAGATACCGAGGTCGTCCAAGGACACAAGAGCTTTTAGTACCGGTTTATCCTCAACGTCTAATCAAATCAAAATGTTAGAAAAAGATTTTTATAAACTAAGAAAAATAAAACTAACTAAATGCTGAAAAATAAAATTAAAATAAAAACAGATAGACAAGATGAATCACTTGGATCCGACTCGTGTGTTAGTATAACCTTTGATTATTTTCGCACTTTTGCACTTGTTTAAGAGATTATCTTAGTTATTGTAGTAGGCCCCTCTTTTGAAGGCGACGTTACCCTCAACCCAGTAGTTTGAGTCAGCAAGGATACAATCCTAAAGGGTCGGATTATTGAAAGATAATTAATTAAGTTATTAATGCAAATTATGGTAGGCCCCTCTTTTGGAGGTGACGTTACCCTCGACTAAGTAGTCTGAGTCAGCAGGGATACAGTCCTATATAGTCGGGTTATAGTATTAATAGTAATTAACTTATGAGGGGATCAAAGAGTTTGGACCCCCGCCATCCAATACCTTTGGGTATTGAAGGAGGTCCTACTAAATTTGACCCAGGTCCCTTGCAGGACCTCTAATCGCCGAACAAGGGCAAGACCCTTACCAAACCGTTCCCTTAACCCCCGACCAGGTAGCCAACATACCTCCATATAGACCGTGGAGATATGAATGGTGAAAATCTTTTATTTTATATAGACAGTAAAATAATGCCAAGACACCACGGACAAACGATAAGGAAGAATCACCTTCAACATAAGAAACTAGTTATTAAAGTCATTAATACAAAACCAATTAAGAAGTGCAAAAGATTAAAAATAAAAAGTATTATACTAAACACTTGTCTTCACCAAGTGATGTAAGAGACTTAGGCAAACATGGCCTTGATTGTCAAGAACTCTTACGATCAATCTTGGATCCCGAGACGACTCACACACTCTATGATGGACAATGGATGATGGTGGTGGATGATGGTGTTGTGGTGGTGGTGGGTGGTGGATGAAGTGTGAGAGAGGTGGTGTGCCAAGGGATGAGTTGCAATGGCTCCAAGCACTCCTATTTATAGGCTGAACAGAAGCCTGGGCACGGCCCCGTGTCCGTTGGGCACGGCCCCGTGCTCGTCTGACACTATCTCTCCTCATTAATTGTAATTTGCAATTACAATTAATGCGCCTGCAGTACTTTGGGCACGCCCCCGTGTTCACTGGGCACGACCTCGTGGTGAGCAATAGAAGCTTCTACAGGTTTGTCTTTTCTGCTGCTTCTTGGGCACGGCCCCGTGCTCACTGAGTACGGGGCGTGTTCAGTCTTCTGTCTTCTCTGTTTTGCTTGGGAGGATGCTGTCGAGGGGTCGGGCAGTCCACTTTTGTTCCCTTTCTTGTATTTATGTTAGATTTAGCTGTCTTTTTGCTTCTTTTGTTAATTTGAGCTCATTTAATCATGAAAATACAAAAGGAAGACAAAAATACACTTTTTCCAACATTAGTACTTAAAAAGGGTTAGTTTTATGCCTTATTTGATGTAATTTATATGTTGCATTTTACACACATCATATAACCATACTTAGCTAGCAAAACATATTAATGCACTTATGCATTTAACGATGGTACTTCTAGAATGAGAATATCTACTTTGATAGGAGATGATAATAGACATTTCTTATAACAAATGACTTAACAACCTTTAACATACTTTATGGTTTAACTATGTCCATACTAAAATATCCAAACATCATTTTCTATATGTACTTGAGGGATTAGTAAAATATAATTACATATATACTCGAATTGCAGTTCGAGTAATAATTAGACTCTGCCAAGGTTATTAAAAAATTCTCCCTGTAAAAGCTCGACAATTTCTCTCGATGATGCCTAGACATCATTGCTGTAAATTGCGATTATAGTGAACTTTTAAAAGTAGAATGTTTATAGAACATGGCTAATTTAATCAAACTTATATCCCTCTTTATGCGAATATCTCGAGTTGTACAACACTCGACCCAACTATTTTAGCCCATACATATTTTGTCAACTTCATATAGTACGTTCTTAAGATTTTTATGTCAATGCTTCTGACATTATCAATCCTTGAGGGAATTCTGCCCGTCTTATCCAAATATACATGTGCATTCACTCTTCATGAGTTTTGCTACATAAGCTTACCCGTATAACACATAGATATCTATATCATATGAAAAAATGTCATGAACACTTGCTTTTATCTTCAAAATCCATATTGTACCATGCGTGTAGACTATTTATTGAGATATCACAATCACTGGGTACAAGTTTCTATGTACGTTTCTTGGTGCACAAGTATTACATCGTTAAGATGTTTCAATTAACCTTTTAAGCACGCAATTGCTTTAGAAACTCATCAGGAGTTTCAATTATATCCAACATGTAAAAAATCATAACCTATTCAAAATCCGAATATGTATACAATGATCACGTTGTTCCTGAGAACTTACTTTACATGACCTACATAATTTAATCCTTCGGGACTTTCATGTAAACTCTTAGTATCAAATGATACATAACATTCATAAGACGAATATAAATTCTCTCTTTATATTACCAGACTAAGAAGATATTGGAAAGTTAATGCATCCACCACAGGAAAATAGTCTCCTCATAATCAATCATAGGTCTTTTGCCAAAATTCTTGTGCCACCAATTTTTCCTTACATCATTCAATTTGATTTTCACATAATTTACATAAAAGACTCGTTTATGTCCAACATATTTTACAACTTCAATTGGATGTACGGTTGGTTTAGATACTTTCCATGTCATTAGATAATTCAGCTTTGCCTTATTTGCGTCTTTCTATTTTTGGCCAATCATTTCTTAATATTCATTCATAGGCAGATCTTAAATCTTGATCCTCATCATTTAATCAATTGTAAGTGCTATATTATATACAAAAGTATAACGACGTCAATTTTTATTTCGATTCCATACATATCTTAGACATGATACAACTTATCGAGATCTCTTTATTTTCAGGTACCTGAGGTTCTTCTTGAACCATCATGTATAATGTCTCTTTAGGAGACCCTCTTACTATAACCTCGATTTGACCATCTTCATTACTTGCTCCATTTTTCAAGGATTTTTTTGGAATCACCTAGTCTACCACGCTTTAAGCGTGCAATAGACTCATTACAAAATATGTGGTTGTCCTCTTGGGATACAAATATGACTGGAGCATAAGTAGTTGATTATGTGACTTACTTAGTCACTCTATTTAGGTCAGTGAACTTGTCTGGTAATTTATTCTTTAATATTGGTAAATGAATTATACTTTAAACTTCTAGTTCATAGTTTATAGTCTCAGGATCAAGATGACATGATAATTCATTTCACTTTTCACTTTTCACTTTCCAACTGCTTGTTATCTCCCCCTAATTTTGGGAACATCCATTCACTAAAGTGAACCAATGAGCCATAAACGAATTTCTTACTAATGGCTTTAAGTATTTAATCAGAGACGATTATTTATACCCAACATGTTCTCAAACTTTTTAGAAGTCCCATCTTTGTGCGGTGTGGTGGATGAGTTTCAATATATGTCGCACAACCAAAATCTTTGATGAACATCTTTGGTTCGTGACCAAAAACAAACTGTATGGGGAGAACTATAACTTATTGGCTTGATTTGAATTGATGGTACTATATATAAAATTACATGTACCTAAGTGAACTTTTGCTCCTCTCATGATTATTGGCTTTGTAACCAATAGTAGACGTTTAGTGATCATCTCAACAATAACACTTATTCCAATGATCGCTAATAACTTGGGAATCAAATTCACTATAATCAAATAAATATACTAATCTGGATTAATATGTTTGCTATCACATTAGCTAAGCCACAATCACACAAGCTTCAGGTTGTGGATTTGATAACCATTTAGACGATGCATCGATTTAAAAAAAAAACTAAATGGTATCATGTTGGGATATGCATATCCTTTAATCGCTTCCAGAATATTTAGGTATACACACCCTCGTTTATTTTGCAAATATATAATTTCCCTTAAGAGCAAACATTACATGCTAAGTATTATCTTGAAAAAATTTCTAGTTCTTCATTATGTTTCACTTTATCATTGACTTGGTGTGGTCTAACCGGTCATGCCAACTAATTAAATAATTATGATCCATGAACTTCTGGTTTATGATCATATGTGTATTACTTGCTCGTATGTAATACAAAACGAATGATACGAGAGAATATATTATAACTTTAAAGTTTAAACCATCACGTTATGCAATCACTCCTTAGTTTGCCACTTTTGGTGGTCCATCTCATTATTAAAATGGTCATTATTACAATTCTTATAGTCAATCTCATCATTACAAGTGTCTCAATTAGGTCCATTATTACATTTACAATGATCACATTCACTTTTGGGAATGGAGTAGAACCAAAACAAGCTTCATAGCTTTTCATTATTTACTCAGTCACATGAGTATAAAATCATTTCATTTTTTCATAACTCTTATAATGATATTGCTACTTTAGGAGTATATGTCTCAAGTGTGACAAATGAAAAGAATCTAATTGATTTTTCCTTGTAACGATCTTTATAACGATCATTGTATAGTCATCACATTATTAATATGGTTGATCTCATTACATGAGCATCATAACAATTTCCTCAATTACCATTATTACGAACTTTACACCAATTATTATATCATCACATTCACTTCAAGGAATGGATTATAACCAAACAACTATCATGGTGACATCATTACAATTTTCTTAGTTGTGTACATGATCTTCACCTTTACACTGGTCATTATATCATCACATTCTATTCAAGGAATGGATTATAACCATACAACATTCATGGTGGCATTAACACAATTTCCTTAGTTATTATATACATGATTGCGACCTTTACATTGGTCATTATATCATCACATTCACTTCATGAATGGATTAGAATCACACAACTTTCATGGTGGTCATTTCAAACCTTACATATTTTTTTAACAATCTTGCTTCTTCAAGAGCATATTTGAGGTTTGACAATGGAGATTGTTTTGTTCACTTGGCATTAAAAATCTTCTCATCACATAACATCAATTGAGAAGAAAATATATGGCTAGATCATTAAGATTTAATTATCAGTCTAAGGTCTTACAAGCTTCCGTAAATTTAATAAGCTTTAGGGCGTTTCTCACTTTAGGTGTCATATAATAAATGAATCTTGATCACAATTCAGTTGTGTTTATAACATGCGATCATATACCACAACTACGATCGATTTGATGATCTTTTCAATACTGATAACATGTGGAACAGAATGTATGCATAAAGTTAATGCGCGACTTTATAACATGTCACGACTTTATAACATGTTACACTATCAAGCGCGGTAAAATATAACTTTAAGAAACAAGTTAATATATTTCATTAATTACAAGAGAATATATATAATAAAATTATATTTTATTAATTACAAGAGAATATATATAATAAACTTATCCCAATAAATATATATGCTCCAGTTCTCTCATATACAAACAAAATAATAATTTGGGCAAACATTTGATCGTTATCATACATTTTCCTAAATTGTCTAATAATGAACATTTTGTTTTATTAATGAATAGATAAATGGTATGACAAGTTCTTATCATATAAGGATTAACCAACTATCCATAAAAAAAGTTAATGTTAAATATATCAAACAAGTAATTGGCTCAAAGGTTATGTCAAATATCATAACTAAAAAAATAACAAAATACATGTATTACTTTTGAATATCATTAACTTTATATACAACATCTTGAGATATAATTTTCTATGAATTTTATATTGTAGTTTTGAAATCATTATCTTTTAGATTAAATAGACTACAACTCAACAGGTAAACCACGTAATTTTCTATAAAATAGTTAGCCACATATGCTAAATTTTCTTTATAAAATATACTCAGGGGTAATAATGTTAGAATATAAAAATTACCAAACAACTTGATTTGCTGTTTGATGTAACAAAATATTAAAATATTTAATCACAAGTATCAATAAAATCATAAAATTGCTTTCGTTATTCAAGCCAATTAGTTAAATTTCAACATAAAATTGTATTTGTAACACAAGTATATTTGTTTCTTTATCACATTCATTTGAATTGATTATGTTACTCTTTTTCATAAAAACTTGAAATAAGAATGGAAAAACCATTTACAACTTTACAACAAATGCTTTTATCTTACGCATCTACATCTAAAAAAAATAAAACTTTCATGATTAAATATTAGTTTTATTGTTCAATCGCACCTCGTACATTATATTGTTATCAACTTTAGTTGAATTTAAATCTAAATAAAATGCAATAGACAAATGACACAATTAGATTGCATTAACTATCATCAAAGTTCAAGAGCAAGATTGGGTTTTATCTCAAATCAATTTACAAATCTTAACAATTTTTTCTATTTATACCTGATTTTATATTTCATTAAAAATTATAAGACCATGTAATATGATTGTGATGGTTTTATCCACATAATTTTGACTAGGAAAGTAACACATGTAATATTGAAAGGAATTCAAAACTGGATTCAAACAAACCTAAACAAGAAATGTTCGTGATTTTATTTTGAAACCCACAACCCGGATCATATACAATCGACTAATAGTTTGAGTTTAGTAAAGTCAAATATCTATACTATATTAATAAGCATATCCAAAGGACTTCTTAAGGTCATTATAATTTCCTTAAAACACCCCTGAAGCATGATGTACAAGTCTTTTAAGCACCAGAAAACATCACTTTCCACTTATACTCTTCTACTAAAAAACACGGGATACATTAGGGTTTCACCATTTTAAAACATTTCAAAATCGCCCGCCTTTCCCTGCTCTTCTCTCTTTCTCTTACGATTCCAGATCTGGATCTAGGGTTTTCCTCCAAGACGATTCAAGCTGCTACTCAAGGATCTTACTTACATCTGGCCCATTCCCTTCCCTCTCACAACTCGCACATCTCACTAAACTTCATCAACCTTCTCTCTCTCTCTCTCTCTCTCTCTCTCTCTCGGCGACTCATGAACAGATCTGTGAGGATTTCATAAGATCTAGGGTGTTACTTTCATTCGATTTCAAATCCATGACCGGTGTTACTTTCATTCGATTTCAAATCCATGAACCCTTCCTGTGACGGTGTGGTGTGCAAATGGTTGAAGATGGATCCCTAGCCGTCGCATCTGGTGAAGATGGTGGTGGTTATTTTTTTATCTATTTAAACGATTTGTTGATTTGAACAGGTTTTCACCATAGATCTTCTTTGGGTTTTTTGTACAGGTTTCCCCTAAGATGGTTGAAGATGGATTCCCAAGCCCTAACGATGTCACAATCAGAGCTCATTGATCATGCCGATTTGGACTTTTTATCGGTATTAATCTTTATGGGTATTCTTTAAGGTGTTTTTGTTTTGATTTATTAAGTGATTTCAACTATTTGTGATCTTAAAGGCACTTTTGGGTATCTAGATCCTGAGTACTCCATGACCGGGCACTTAACTAGGAAATCAGATGTTTAAACAGCTCCAGAAAAAAGCGCTCGACAATGGCTGATGTTGTGGTTACTCTTCAGCAATCATTGGCATTGCAGGAGCAATTTGACAGTTCTGCGCATGCTGCAGGTTCAACGGGGTTCACCTTTAAAATGCAGTATCTACTTTTCGGGCCTAGACATAACTCTGGTATAGCCAAATTCCTTCATAAGTGCTGTTTGACATATTTGGTTGGGTTTAATTATTTGCATGTGCTCTTTCATAACTGGTATCTTACAAATATACTTATTTTGCATTAGTAGAATAGTGGTATATGATAGTCCATTTAAGAAGCATAGGAAGTTAACGAAGATAAGCATGAAGTGCAAGACACATTTATCTTACAAAATAACCTTTTCTGTAAGTACATGGATGACAAACAATCAAAAAGACTTTTTTTTCAGGGTGAGGCGCCACACGATTTCAGTGTTTGTTGGTGACAAAAGTGGAATGATAAACCGGATTGCAGGAGTCTTTGCAAGGAGAGGGTATAATATCGAGTCACTTGCTGTTGGTTTAAACAAGGACAAAGCTCTTTTTACTATAGTTGTAACTGGGATTGAAAGAATGCTAGAGCAAGTTATGAAACAACTTCTAAAGCTTGTTAATGTTTTAAAGGTTTTGACTTACATTCTGACTATTGATTGATTCATCATATCGTCTATTTGTTTTTTAAATCTTTAACTGTCAAATTGACCATTTTAATAGGTTGAAGATATCTCAAAGGAGCCACAAGTAGAACGTGTGTTGATGCTCATCAAGATAAATGCAGATCCAAGATACCGTTTAGAGGTATTTAAGTAATTATGCCATGCTCTTCATGTTTTGGTTAATGAGTGTTATATATGTTACACTGAAGTACTGAACTGTTCTGATAAGTTGCAATGAACATATACACTCAAATCTATCTTACCATGTTCTTTTGTGATTCTTACTTTTCAGGTCAAGTGGTTAGTGGACATATTTAGAGCTAAAATTGTTGATATCTCAGAGAAAGCTATAACAATTGAGGTGATGGGAGTCAAAAAACTTTAACCCTTTTGCTATATCTTCATGCGACATATATGGAGTGAATTTTGAGTCTTGATGAATTGGATTATTTATGTTGTTAGTGGGCCTATTTTAATTTGAATATGTACCAAGACCTTATTTATTAGATATGAAATCTGTATACTTACTGACTATTTGGAACACCCAGATTTTAAGATCAGAGAATATAGAGTTTGTAGTCGCACCGTATGAGGCGGATGCACAATTAGCGTATTTATCCAGTCTTGATGCTGACAAGGTGGAATTGCAGCAGTTGTATCAGAGGACAGTGATCTTCTTGCCTATGGTTGCTCACTTGCTCCTCTGTAAGAACTTCCCTTGGACTTTAGTAATCTTCTATAATAAATATTTTTCATGGGTTGTTAAAATTAAAATAAAAGTAAAGTTTATAAAGTGAGCTGTGCCTACTTTTTTTCTCATAGTCAGTCAATAAAACTCAAAGAAAGAAAAAGGAATACAAATGACTCTTGGTTAGTTTCATCCACATCTTATGATAAAATAAAATAGTTGGTAGTTAATATCTGCGACCGGTTTAGGATTCAGTGGGTCCTATAATTAATGTTTCTTTTAACATTTTCGGGATGTATATTGTGAAACAGGTTATTTTCAAGATGGACTGATATGACAATGGGGAAGAGATAGTTATAGATAAAGTTTTTGATTCAGTGGGACGTCTACCTTCCTTCCTACACTTTGACAAAGTGTTGTTCACTGGTAACTGTTTTGGTCAAAAATTACCGAAGCAATTAAGTGATCAAATTAGTTAAGTGAGGTAGTGTGCTAAAAAGTGTGTTGAAAATATGTTGGTTAAGTTGTTTAGATAAACAGTATTCAGGATACGGCTCAGGATATAGAGCTGTATCTGTGATCAAACAATGAGCAGAAAAGTAAAAGTTGACACGTGATGTACGAGGAAAGCCCTTGATCAATCTAGATCGCCGGCATAAAATCTCGGGAGCTGACAATCGCAGCTGCCTTGTTCTTCTTATTGCTTCAAACTTCAGGATACAGTGCAGGATATGATACGGATCAACTAAGTGTTACAATGAGATTTGAGTAGAAGTGTTCGTGTGTAATGATTGCTAGAGACTAGAGAGCAAAGTGTGCGAAAGAGTGTGTGTGACTTAATCTGATCCGATCAATCCATTTATAGTAAAAAGAAAGGAACCAACTATCCTATTATTCCGGGATCCGGCGAATATTCCACATGTGAACGTTGTAATCCACATCTTCCGGCTTCAACGTCTTTCTCCCAACTGTTTTGCCCGAGTCTCAAGGAGAAGAAGTCCACTTGAACGTTGGAGACTTATAACCTTTAATCTGCAAGTGGTTATATAAGTTATTACCAGGATATCGTTTCAGGATGTTACCAATATCCAGATCCGGTATCCTGGCCTCAAATAAACAATCAAAAGCAGAATATTAGTCAGGATATAAATTCAAAAAATGGCCTATAACAATCGTCCCCAAAATATATCTGTTGGTATACCAATCCTGTAGGACCGGTTTTGACTCCGAAACGATTGCGAAACGAACGTATAACGTGCGGAATCCGTACACGAACGCGACCTAACACACACGATGTAATATAAACGTGATTCTATATATGATTTGATAACGTATAGCACCTTGAATCACAATGACAACACTTTCTCTCTCTAGATTCTCTCTCTAGATCTAGAGTTCTCTAAGTGTCAAATGAACAAAAGTCTTTTAATCTATGACATAATCTCCTATTTATAGTCCAAGGCATTTAATGAAATTCTCATTATTACAATTATGCCACCTTGCCTTTTTGTCTAGCTATCACTAATATAATGACTCGTTTTCTTCTGTTTCTCGCTACGGCTCGGATTGACGAAGGCTATAGACATAAATGCACCAACAGACTCCCCCTTGGATATTGCCGCAGTCAATCTCGTAGCGTCTTGTCTTTCTCTCTTTCTCTTTGAGTCTTCTTGAAACTTTAACACGTTTTCATCAACGTAGACTCTCTTTTGTTTGAACATAATCCCCGTGGATCTGTTTTCAGCTTCAACTTCTCTTTTCTGTAAACTCTTTTCTTCATCAGGCTCCCCCTTTCGTCAAGCTTCCGTGCTTTGGGATCGACACCTTGCTTTCCGTATACAAGCTCCTTTAGAATAGTTACATGGCTTCTTGAATCCATGCTTCCTTTTGCGTTGAGCTCGTCTTCAGACTCCCCCTTAGACTCGGCTTTCGGGATCGTAGTCTGGTATAACATCTGCAATTCTCAAACATTTATAAGTAACAACGTTTTGAACATTCAATTTTCCAGAAATCGAAATCTGGCACTATTCAACTCTCTAAATCACTCCCCCTATCAACAATCTTTAAAGATTTGGCAGTGTTAAAGAATCCAACTCCCTCACAGTTAATCATCCAAGTCCAAACTAATGACCTTGGAGATATCACAAACTGTTTTTGAAATTTTTATTTTTATTCAAGTATCAAATTAATGAACTTGTTTTATTTTCAGAAACACAATCAGCTTACTTAGATTTTGAAACTCAGCATTTCAGACCTCGGTTGTCGAAAATAAAGCAGAATCAAAAATCTTTTTGTATTTTCTGAAAAAATAAAGCAGTAAAGAAATATATACAAACATATTTACAGACAATATTTTTGTTTGAGTATGCGTCAGAGGATCATATCAGTTTTTGACAAGTCACAAGTACTGTTGAGCTTAGTTACACATTAAGAATTAAACAATTCACTTAGATTGTCGATATACTGATCAACTTAAATTTTCATACAAATTTCAACTGATTCAGGATACGAATTAGATGTTTTAAGAAACTTAACTCAATCATGTGTCGCACTTCTTGAATATACTCCCGTATCCAGAATCTCAATATTCAGTCTTACAGGTGATTATACTACAATGATATCTGTACATAAATTAGGGAATGCGAGAACTGAGGGATCTCAGGTCGATACTTCCGTATGTACAGAGAGATATCAGTTTCGACTTTTCGGTATGTCCCCTTTAGAGGATCTTTTAGCTACAACAGCAATGATTATCAATTTTATTGTCTAATCAGCTGAGGGCTTATGCTATGTTTCAAGCATTTGAGAAAAATATTATCCAAGGACTAGGTCAGAATTTCCATTCAGCAGAAGTCCCGGAATAATACCCCAGACATCATTGAGTATAAAAACCTAATATATCAGAATACGAGACCTTTCAAACAAGATTTCAGGGGTTACCTATATATCCAAGTAGCGTTCCCCACAAAATAAGTAAGTGTTTGAATTTAGGTTTATATCCCGAAAAGTTTACTAAATGTATCAAAACCTATCGACATATCATCAGTGAGACTGTTTAACACTATTTAAACATTACAATTCTTTAGCATACTGTAACTGTCTACTGATGTACTATCATTTCCTCTTTTTACACAACAACTCAAATTTTTGAACTTTATCATGTTTTTATATTTTTCAAATTTTCTAATGTTTTTGTATTTTCTGACAATTTTTCTCCCCCTAAAATGCAAAACCATTAAAAGAAATTTGACAACACGATGCTGATAGCTTTGTCTCGCCATCCATGTTCTGCTTCTCATGTACCAAATTACACTAAAATCAGTAATTACCCCCATGATTTACAACACATTGATTTTAACAGTTTGAAAACCGTTTTTCAATCTGGTGAAAGTAATCATGTTTGTTCAGCCATGAGGGTTTCGGCGTATTCAAGCAACACATATTTTTGAAATTTTCTATTTTTGACAAAAATTAAAAAAACACACATATTTTTGGTTTTTCAAATTTTAACAAACTAAAACATATTTTTGGTTTTTAATTTTCTAATTTTTAGAGTTTTTGAAATATTGTTTATTTATGTACAGAAAAACATATAAACTCCCTGTTCAACCAAACCAGGGTCCAGCAGCAGCCTCCTCCTCTTGTTGTGCCAGGCTGCTCCAACCTCCAATCTCACAATCTTCAGTATTCTTGAGCACCTGCACATTCAACTAACTCAATTATTTGAACAATTTAGCCCAGGTCTGTTGAACCTTAGGCATTTCAACACAATAATTTTCATTCAATGCTGGAAATTCATTGTCATTTTTCACAAAAACTTTCTCAATTTTAACTTTAACTTTCTCATCTTTTACCGAATCAACATGTTTCTTAACACTCCATGTTTGACCTTTTGGTGTTCCTCGTTTGTAAAAATGTGAATCTTTTTGAGCACTTTGATTTTGAACAACAACTTTTGGTTTCCAAAACTGTTGGGGTTTTGTCATATCAACTGAAGTTTTCCAACTCTGTGTTGTTCTGAATCTGGGTGTGTGAGAATTCCAGGCCTGTCTTGAATCGAACCTGTTAGGATTTGATTTCCAATTTTGATTTGAAGCAAACTTGTTTGTGTTATACCTCCAAGTTTGTTTCGAATCAAGTTTGGTTGACCTTTGTCTCACATTCTCAGATTTTTGTTTCTCAGCATCAATCTTCTTTTGATCAACATCTACAGGTTTTAGATTTGGACACTTGCATGCAAGATGTCCTTTTTGATCACATTTGAAACATGTTCTCATGGACACATCTTTGACATGTGGTTGTTGCTTTTTCTTTTGAGCATGAAACTCATCATTAGACTGTCGTCCAATTTTAAGTTCTTTTTCTTCAGCTAAACTGCTTCCCAGAACAAAACTCATTTTTGTCTGATAGCTTGGCGTCTCATTTTTGTTTCGATTCTGTTTCTTCTTATAACCCAAACTAGCCTTCATGTTTTTCTTCCTGAAACCAGGTTTGTTATACGAACCTTTACGACTCTTACCAACAAACTTTGAAACCTCAGACTTCTCAATCTCAACCATTTTGAAAACTTTGTCAACCTTTTCTGAAATCACATTCTGAATTGGGAATACAACATCTAAGAACAATTTGTCTGATCCAATCATGGTATAAACCAATCCCTTTGAATCATCATTCAAATTTTTCTCGGATTTTGTGTTTTTCAGATATCCATCATGAAAATTTCCCTCATTTTCATCTTGTGATTCAGTTTTACCTATATCAACCGACTCTTCTTTGAAAACACTTTCAACAACCTTACCTACCACCTCTGAATCACTGATATCATCAGATTTGGTGTAAGTCACATCGATGTTATCGGGTAACTGATCAACCATGTTGATTACTTTTTCCACTTTTTCGCCATCATAGAATGTATAATTATTCTCCAACGGTGGTGGAACTTGATGGTATTCAGAACCTATTCCCTTTTTGTTCTTTTCAGACTCTTTCTCATCGGGTGTGATGTTGAAAATACGTTCCAGAATATATGAAGATGAATGATAGCTTTGCAATTTATTGACCAACTTTTCTTTGTCTGCCAATTCTTGTTTAAGTTTAGCAACATCATCAATATATTGGTTTAACACTCTTTGTTTATCTTCAAATCTGGCTTCAAGAAATTTAGTGTTTCTTTGACAAGCACACAATCTATCATCTAGACTTTTGACTTTACTTTTTAAAGTTTCATATGCTTCTTTTACAGTATCATATGACAATTTCATTACATCATATTCTTTTTGCAACTCTTGAATTTTGATGTCTTTTGGAACACATTCGTTGCAAACAGCTGAACACTTTTCTTTTAATACCTTGTTTTCTGTTTCAAGATCATCACATTTTTGTTTCAATTTTTCATTTTCTTGTTTCAAAAACTTTTCATTTTCAATCATCTCATGACATTTTTCTTTGAAAATTTTATCTATTTTAGTAAATTCAATGTCTCTATTGTTGAGTTTTTCATCTTTCTCAATACAAGCACTGCACGTTTCCATGCATTTCTTGCATTGTTGTTCAGCTTCATTATCAATTTTATCAGAAGTATCAATTTGAATAATTACCTCAATGACTGGCACTGTGGTTTCTTCTGCTTTCTGAATCTGATCTTCCTCAGCCACTTTCGTTTTCTCTTCAACAACTTCTTCGGCTTTCTCTTCAACCTTCTTCACTTCATCCACCATCTTCTCACTCTCAGTCACAATTTCTTCAACTGTCTTCTTCTTTTTCTTCTCCTCCAGACTAGCAAATATTACCTTCCGAATACCTTCTTCAACCTGCTCTTTGTACCTTGGAATCTCCCTAAGGCCTTTGCACCAAACACTCACAGTAGGTATAGCCGCAACTAATGCATCAAGGTCAACTGTCTTCGGATCAACCGTTGGATTTCCTTGAGGATCAACATAGCATTCTTTTTCTTTGCTCCACCTGTCTGCTCGTGTTGCTTCTTTGTAAGCATCATATACATCATCCAATCTCATACGTGCATGTCTTTCTTCACGAGTAAGTGTTATTTCAGCAGTCATTGCTTTAACTTCCACTTCGGCAACCTCTTCATCATGTTGACTCCAATCATAACCTTCATCATCATAGATTATGAAACTAGGTGCTTCTGACTCTTTCAAACGTTTTTCTCAATCATAACTTTGAACTATAGATTGTACAGATCTTTCATAATCATCATCTATATCCTCATTTTGATTACAGAATGACAAAGCAACTCTCTTTTATTTGGATGATCCTCCATCAATTTGCTTTCTGGTTGACTGTTCGTTGTTCTTGTGATAGATAGCCTTCTTGTAATAATCATCATTGAACGAATTTACACTTTCATCAGCTCTGTTGTTTGTACATTCTCTCCTGAAGTGACCTTTTTGCTTACACTTGAAGCAAGTAACTTTGTTTTTGTCAAAACCCATCTTCATTTCAGGTCCTTCTAAACATCTTCTGCCATTGATCTCCATGAATCGTTGAGCTCTTCGAATGACACTCGCCATGCACCAGCGAATATCCATGAGTTCCATTTCTTCTGGATCCACCTGATCGTAATCCTCTTTTGTCATGTTAGGATTTCCGATCTTTCCTGCAATTAAACCTTCGTAAGATACCAGAATGGAAGCTAAAAAGCTCATATGCTGTTGAGCAAATTCATTGTTCAGCAATGGAGAATTCTTCCAATCAAGGTTGGAATTTGAATTTGACGATCCAGATGCAGATGATGCATGATATCCCGGATCATAACTTGAAGATGTATTCTTTGGTGTATCATTGGTCTTTTCTGCCGTAAAACCCGTTTTGATCCTTGGAGATTCATTGTTTTGTAGCAACCCTCTTCGATAGTACAAACCAACATTTTGTTGATAGTTAGAACTTGACATCTTGTTTTGTTTTTGAATCAACAAATCATGCCCCTCTATTTTTTCTATCAATTGATCTAATGACAGTTTATCAAAGTTAGCATCATTTTTCAATATAATCACATATGTTTTCCAATCATCTTCATGTGGTAAAGCTTCAACAAGTTTATCTACCATTTCTTCTCTCTCTTTTTTAATTTCAAATCTCTCCAGCTCAATCTTTAGATGACAAAATCGTTCAATCATTTGACGAACTGTTTCATTCTTCATGCAGCTAAACATGTCAAACTCTTTTTTCAACAACGGTATTTTGTTTTTCTTGATATCTTTCCCTCCTTCAGCTTTCAATTTTAATGCTTCCCAAATTGACTTAGATGTTTCACCATACTGAAGCAGTGAAAAAATATCCTCTCTGATAGATTGTTGAAGTAGAGTTTTCATTCTCAATTCTGCTGAATGTTCTCTCTTATCATCTGCTGTGAAATCTTTCAGTGTGATCAATTCACATCTTTCATTTGTTGGTTTTACATATCCCAAAGTCAAACAAATCCAGCTATCATACGCATAAGCTTGCACCTAATTTTCAAATCTTTCATACCACCAGTGATAATCTTCGATATTCATGAGCTTTGGTGGTCTCTGATGATTTCCGTACACATTGTCGTAACTCAAACTTTCTGATATCACTTTAGTAGCATTCTTTGGAGTAATTGGTGCATCTTCTGAAGTAAATGCGTTATAAAAC
Source organism: Helianthus annuus (assembly GCF_002127325.2). Lineage (NCBI taxonomy): Eukaryota > Viridiplantae > Streptophyta > Magnoliopsida > Asterales > Asteraceae > Helianthus > Helianthus annuus. The sequence goes on along the minus strand of NC_035440.2, from coordinate 106,487,885 downwards.
GTGTTGTAAAACTCTTCGCCAAAATCCGACATCTTCACAATGTTTCTTGAATCTCTCACTTTAATCTTTAAACCTTGAGTCAACAAACAAACAAACACTTATCAGTTTAAACACTTATCAAACAACTGAATCAAAATAATACTCAAACTGGTGAATATTCTGTGCAGACTGAAGGTTGACAGACTGTGCAGACTGAAGGTTGATACACTGTGCGGACTGAACTTGATGCGAACTGAGATTTAAGTTGTCAAACCGTACGAAGTGCTATGACCTGGATCAAATTCAAACGACCTTTTCCAATGACTTGACAAGGTTCAAATGAACTGGACCACCTCTTTTGAACTGTTATGCTTTGAACTTGGGCCACAAAAAAAATTACTCTGATTGGACCTCAATATGTATGACCGACATATCAATTAAAATCAACAGTTTTTAAATTTGTCTCACTTTGATCGATTTTATACCAAACAACCACTCACAAAGCTTTCATATGATAAACTGACTTCACATGCAAAAAATTTAATGCTTTGAGCCGTTACAATTTACTATTAAATGAACATGATTGGGCCGTGATAACAACCAATTACTATGATTGAGCTAATTTTTTGTAATGATAACAGCAACGGCAACAGACAACTCGATTTTGTGATTGGGCCGCTTTAAAACACAACAACTATGATTGGGCCGACAACATCACTTTGTTAAATGCATATGGATTGAATCAAATGTGGCCGACAACTAAAGTTCTTCATATATATGTCATTGGACCTCTAAAATGAACTTATCCGAAACATGATTGGGCCGATATTTATAGTGGGCTGACACAAATCAGTTTACTCAAATTCATACATGCAACCTCTTGAGTGAAACACTTAATGGCCGACAACAACTAAATGTTCAATTGACAATTTTTGTTTTTAAATCTCAAACACTTTTAATGGGTCGGTGCCTATGTATGATTGGGCCGTAACTGTGACTAAGTCTGATTGGGCCGAAAATACCACTAAACCAACACTTTAATTCTCATTGGACCTCATACATCAACACGCAGGTAATTTCAATTCAAATGTCCGATAACAAACAATTAATATATATCACATGCAGCTATTAAATGAGTTTACAATATCGATGTGGGTGACCAACAATCAATGCAATCTTATTGAACTGAAGAACCGAAACCACAGTGATGACTAAAAAGCGAAACTCTATTGGTCCATACGAGCGGAACCACTGAACTGACTAATAAGCGGACCTAATGAGCGAACCTACTTTGATCATATAAGCGGAACTAATACTTGACAAATAAGCGAACCTGCTATGTTCTTATGAGCGAACCTACTGTTATACCTATGAGCGGACCTCTTAATGTTCGAATAAGCGAACCTACATGTTTGGAATGTCCAAATAAGCGAAACTATGTTGTTCGTAAAAGCGAACCTGCAATTTTCACGCGAAATCGAACTGAAAATCTTAGATTTCTCCTAAACGGTTAGGAATTTGGATCTGAAACTTGGTAGGGTTATAGATCAGGTGTTTACGCACAACATATCAAAAAATCAAACGATTTGGACCGTAAAAACCCGTTCAATTTGATGAAAATCAGTTAAAAACGTGAAAAATATGAAAAAGATGAAGAAATAGATGAAATCCGGATCTGAAATCGATGAAATCACGAGCGGAAATGTGTGTTGGATTAGTGCAATCGAGCTCCTGCTCTGATACCACTTGTAGGACCGGTTTTGACTCCGAAACGATTGCGAAACGAACGTATAACGTGCGAAATCCGTACACGAACGCGACCTAACACACACGATGTAATATAAACGTGATTCTATATATGATTTGATAACGTACAGCACCTTGAATCACAATGACAACACTTTCTCTCTCTAGATCTAGAGTTCTCTAAGTGTCAAATGAACAAAAGTCTTTTAATCTATGACATAATCTCCTATTTATAGTCCAAGGCATTTAATGAAATTTCTCATTATTACAATTATGCCACCTTGCCTTTTTGTCTAGCTATCACTAATATAATCGTTTTCTTCTGTTTCTCGCTACGGCTCGGATTGACGAAGGCTATAGACATAAATGCACCAACAAATCCAACGGATATATTTTAAAACATTATCTCGCAGATCGAGGCAATAAATATGACTGGACTCTTGAAGTGACAAGGTGCAACTTCCCACGCGATAAATACTCAATGGCTATCTATGAAGCCGCTATATCTTCTCTCTTCCTCGTTGATATTCATCCACTCGACCCAGAAATCCCAGGTACTTTCTCTCTTCTTTCTCTTTTCTGTTTTTCCTTGCTAAAATCCCCATGGCCAGCCGAACAAGATCCCATACAGCAGATTCAGTCCTACCTTTGAAGACCAACGTCTTCTCAAAGAGCCTGAAAAAGAGGTCTGCTCGTTTGATAATGCCGACATCGCCGCCCTTCGAGCCTCCGGTGCTTTTCCGACCGAGGCAATCATACGTCCGTTCGACCGAGAGGTCCGATCGGATGCTTCTTCCAACGAATGGGTGTGCTTTCTAGCCTACCCTTTTTCCATAGGGCTTCGATATCCTTTTCCGGCGTTTATCTCCCGCTTTTTTGAACTCACTGGCCTTAGCTATGCCCAAACCATACCTATGGTTTGGCGTGTGCTCATCACCTTGGATCAGATCAGGTCTCGTCATTCCCCTGACCTTTGCATTGAGGATCTTCACGTCGCATACCGTCTCCGTTCTCACGGCAACAACCGCTTTCTTCTTTTCTCCACTTCCAAGAACCCCCTTATCCTCAAGGCCACCAAGAATGAGGATAAATGGCAGCGGAAATTCTTTTTCGTAAAAAGGGATTCCATCCCTAAGGGTTTTGACCTTCCGGTGAAGTGGTTGACATCTAGTAGGATTTAGGGTTTTAGGAATATCCCCAAGGCTATCTTGGAACTGTATCCTAAATCTGACATTTTTATTTCCTGTGCAGCAAACTTCAAAGAGCTAGCCCCTCCGTCTGCAGAATCAGAGCAAAGGATCAAAGATATATACCGGCTTCCAGAGAGTGAGAGAACCTTTTCCCTGTCCTTCGCTAGTTCAAGTCAAAAATCAAGTTCCGAAATGTCTGGTGAGCACATCTTTATATATTAAATTAATTATAATTCATATCTATTCAAGAGTTAAGAATTTCCCCTTGTAGTGCCAGTCATCAATCTTGAGGGTTTCCAACTTGACGAGTTGGATAGTTACTCTGCCCCTGTGCAAGTCAAGCAAGAAGTTAACCCCAAACCAGCAGTCACATCCAAGCCTACCAGTTCCAAGGCTGCCGCTGTCCCCAAGCCGTCTACTGCTTCAAAGCCACGCTGTTCTAGTTCCCGCAAAAGAAAGGAACCAGACTCTCCTGTTGCCTCAGATGTCTTTCCCTTTGAGAATCATGGGTTCTCAGAATCCAGCAAGTTCATGACTGGCTTTCTCAACCAGGTTGATATCTTCAACTTATATCCTGCACATATATGCCGAACACATATTTTGAATATACATACTAACATTTGTTTACCTGATTATAGGGCCTTGAGCGGTTAGTGTTTCTTTATGAGGATTCATGCGGACTGAACAAGATGTTAGAGGTTAAGTTGAAGAAGGCTGAAACCACCATTGCGGACCAAGCAGCAATTGCCACTGCCAAGTCCGAGCATTATGAGGCCAAATACAAGGCCATGACCCAAGATCACCAAGCCGCCATCAAGAAGATTACTCAGGAGGCTCAAGCCAAATCTGATGCTGCCCAAGTCCAACACGAGCATGACATGGTCACATACCGGGAAAGCCTCAAAAACTCTGTGGTTGTCTCCCTTCTCCAGGCTAGATTGAAAATGGCCTATGAAGCCAAGGCCTTGGGATTCGAATGCCCCTCATGGAATATTGAGGCTTGGGAGGCAAAACTGAGGGATCTTGGTGGCAATCCTGTGGAGCATCCCGTGAAGCCTGTTGCTGGAGAGTCTGCTAAAGTGACCGAGGATGTGGTTGATGCCAACATGGATGCTGGGAATGATGCTGGCGGTGATGCTGGTGGCGATGCTAGTGCGGATGCTGACGAAGCGATGATTGAAGAGGGTGCTGCCCTTAAAAGCAGCGAAGTGGGCAATGATGGATATATGTGCTGAGACCGGAGCCCACTTTTTTAAAATTTCATGGTTGTGATTCTCTGAATAATTTACTTTTCCTGTTTTTGAACAATTTACATTTCCTGCACTACAACAATATGATGGCCAAAGGTGGATGGGTCCTGGGTTTCAGGATGAAGCCCTTGGTCATCGATTAGTATCGTTTATTTTGAACAATATAACAGTTGAAGGCGGATGGGTCTCGGTTTGAGACGAAACCTTCAATCTGTTAAGTAATTCTAGTTAGGAATCTATTGTGCTTTTGGTGGATGGGCCTTAGTTTAAGGTGAAACCAAAAGCACAACTTTTGACATGTTAATAATATAAACTGCCTTTGACTTATCTGTTGTAGCCTTTTAAATTTTTGCCATGCATTACTTAGTTTAGATTTTGGCTTTGTGAAATTAGTGTTATCATTTCTGTGAAGGTATCCTGATCAATATACTCAGTGATATCCTACGCAGACTTTCGTAAAATAGGACTTCTTAATATCCAAACAATTTGGACAAGTTCTTTCAAAATAGTTTATTTTTCAAAATATCAACTAATTTGAATAAAATTTTCAAAGGAAAAAGATAGTTTACTCAGAATTTATAAACAAATCCAACTCTGATTTTTAAAGCCAAGTATTGCATCCCAAAGGTTCCAACCAAATATCCTGAATCATATCCCGAGAATATATCTCTAGAATATATCCTTTAAACATGATTTCAAAAGTTCAATCAAGTTGTGTAAGATTCACAAAGGAAAGATCATACCAGGAATAGAGTGTAACCCTAGTTCCAAACTTCAATCCTTTTTGCAATTCCTTGTACCAAGATGTTCCCTGTTTGAGACACTTAGTGTATTAGGTCCGAGCCTTATCCTTTGAGCTTTACATCGTTGCCTCAGTAGGAATGTCCCCTGTGTACAATGTCTTCAAATACTTAGAAATCTTCTGGATATCAGTTTCAATCGTATAGACAATTTTTCGTGTTATAGGGGTAAAACCCAAGAATGTACTGGAGATAAATCCTTAGTATCCTGGGGATAATCCCAAATTCTCATGCGCTACAGGCGGGAGTGTATAAACTCCAAGACTTAGAAAGGTGAAAACCTTTAAACCTTAGAGAGTATGAAAATACCCTTTCGTGAGAGAGGGTAATCAATCCTCATATACCTTTAGGATTCATGATATAGCCAACAGTAACGAAATTGTCAGCCACTTTTACATGGACTGGTCCCGCCACCTTGAACTATTCCCGAATAACTTGCGCTCCAGGCGGGTTGTTTAAACCCAATTCGGATGAAAGGTGAATACCTTTAAACCTATGAAGGGATCAGGATCCCTTATACGTGAGAGAGGGGGCCAATCCTCTAATCTTCCGAAGCATCCTGAGTGTGTATCCTGGAGCTATATCCTGAAGCATATACTGCAAAACATTTCAAAACTAAGGTGGGTGTTAGCTTGGCTAACACCCCTCCGATGCTTAAGTCAGTATTGGGTTTCAAAGAATAAATTAAACCAAACACATTTAAAAGAGATAGAATTCATACCCTCCTGAGTTAGAAATTAAATTCTAAACTCACTTGAAATAAAGCTTAAGGTGTATAACATTCCAAGATCTTGGCAGCATATCCCCCTCCATATCCTTGAGTCGGTATGCACCTTTTCCTGATTCTAATTCAATCTCATATGGTCCTTCCCATTTCGGAGCCAGCTTCCCATTAGCAGGATTGGTAGTATTCTGAAAAGCTTTTCTTAACACCCAATCTCCAACTTTGAACCTTCTAATCCTTATATTCTTGTTGTATGTTCTGGATATCCTTTGTTGATATGCCGCCATTCTTAGTCGTGCTGCATTTCTTGTCTCATCAATAGTATCCAGCTCCTGGCATAGGACTTCAGTATTCTGCTCAGGATTTCGGAGGTTGGATCTTGCTGTGGGTATCACCATTTCTGTCGGGATCACTGCTTCTGCTCCAAATACTAAGGAAAACGGGGTTTGACCAGTTGCATTTTTTACCGTCGTTCTATCAGCCCACAAAACAAAGGGTAATTCTTCTGCCCATCTTCCTTTCTTGCCCCTAATCTTTTCTTCAAGTTGTTGACGATTATCTTGTTTGAGGATTCAGCTTGTCCATTTGCTTGAGGATGTACCGGAGTAGACGTAATCATTTTGATTCCCCAACTCTTGCAAAAGTCAGTAGTCCTCTTACTTATAAATTGGGACCCATTATCACAAATGATTTCAGCTGGTACCCCGAACCTAGTCAGGATATTCTTCTTTATGAAGGATACTACTTCTTGGTCTCTAACTTGGACAAATGCTTCAGCTTCAACCCACTTAGAGAAATAATCCGTCATTGCTAGCATAAAGACTTTTCCTCCCGGAGCTTTTGGTAACTTCCCTACTATATCCATCCCCCATTTCATGAACGGCCAAGGGGATGCTACAGGATATAGTGGTTCAGCTGGTTGATGTAGTATGTTACTATGCCTTTGACATGCATCACACCTTCAAGCATATTCTGCAGCATCCTTCCTCATTGTTGGCCAATAATATCCTGTCCTTAATACTTTGGAGAACAATGACCTGCCCCCAGTGTGGTTACCACAATCCCCTTCATGTATATCCTGAAGTACTTCTTTGGCTTCAGGACCCTCCAAGCACCTCAAATACGGTCCTGCAAGAGATTTCTTGTATAAAACATTGTTTATAATAGTGAATCGTGATACCTTCATCCTAAATGCCTTAGGATTTTTATCTCCGGGGATATGTCATTCCTTGAGATATCTCATGATTGGAGCCGTCCAGGATTTAGGATCCTTTTCAGGATACTCTGCTCAAGGATCCTGAATACCTGCTACTTCTTTATCCTGAGGATTCGTTGCAGGATACAAGATATGTAATATTGGTATTGGGGTCCCGTCTGGTATCCTGATCGATGATCCCAGGTTTGCTAAGGCATCTGCTTCAGCATTATCCTCCCTTGGTACCTGTTCAAGTGTAAAAATATCGAAATATCCTGCTAATTTTTTGAGAATACCGAGGTATTCGATTAATTTCTCACCCTTGACTGCATAGGATCCATAAAAATGATTAGTAATTAACAAGGAGTCAACATATACTTGCAAATTCTTGATACTCATATTCTTAGCCAATTCTAATCCTGCAATCGAAGCTTCATATTCTGCCTCATTATTAGTAGCAGGAAATTCCCACCTAATAGCATGGGGTATTATGTCCCCCTGTGGCGATTTTAGTAGTATACCTAAACCTACACCTCTTACATTAGATGCACAATCAGTATATAATGTCCAGGATTTTGAAGATTCTCCTAACTGTTGGACTTCTAGGTCTACCTCATCCTGAATGTCACTACTGAAATCAGCCACAAAGTCATCTAAAGCCTGAGACTTTATCGCATTTCTAGGTTCATAAACTAAGTCATAAGCACTCAACTTCATTGACCACTTAGCCATCCTACCGGACATCTCTGGTTTCCTAAGCACATTTTTAACAGGATAATTAGTTTTAACATGAATCCTATGCGTTTCGAAGTAATGTCTAAGCTTCGTCGATGCCATAACTAGGGCTAATATTATTTTTTTCTAAATGAGAATATCTAGTTTCGGCATTTAACAAACTTTTACTAACATAATAAACAGGATATTGCTGACCTTCATGATCCTTTACAAGGACGTCACTTACAGCATTCCCTGATACTGCAAGATACAGGGATAATGGTTCACCATCCTCAGGTTTCATTAATAGAGGTGTTGTTTAGAGGTATTGCTTCAAATCCTGCAAGGCTGCTTCATGCTTTGCTCCCCATTCGAACTTCTTATTCTTCTTTAGGATATCATAGAATTCCTTGCATTTTTCCGAGGATCTTGAAATAAATCTGTTCAATGCTGCTACTCGGCCTGTTAACCGTTGAACATCTTTCATATTTGAAGGTGATTTGATATCCAAGATGGCTTTGATCTGCTCCGGGCTTGCCTCTATCCCTCTTTTGGTCACCATGTATCCTAAAAACTTTCCTACCCCCACTCCGAAATGGCACTTGGCAGGATTTAGCTTCATGTTATACTGATCCAGGATATCAAATGCTCCCTTGATATCCTGGAGGTGATCCTCAGCCTTTTTAGATTTCACCACCATATCGTCAATATATACCTCCATGGTGTCCCCCAGCTTGTCTTTAAACATCATATTTACCAATCTCTGGTATGTTGCACCTACATTTTTCAAACCAAAAGGCATATCTGTATAACAATAAATACCTGTTGGTGTCATGAAGGCAGTATCCTCCTGGTCAGAAGGTTCCATTTGAATCTGCTGAAATCCTGAGGATGCATCCATGAAGGTTAACATCTCGTGTCCAGCGGTAGCATCCACCATTGAGTCGATGTGAGGAAGAGGAAACGGGTCTTTAGGACAAGCCTTATTCAAGTCTGTGTAATCTATGTTAGGGCTGGATTTTTATAGGTGATCCTTATACATGATCCTAACCAGTGATCCTTGTTTCTTTGGCAGACAGTGATCCTCAGCAGAACTTCAGGATCAGGATCATGGGACATTACGGTGATCCTCATACTAACGGCCACTTCCGCTTAATACAATATTGTTTTGCAGAAACATCTAGCAGGATATGCTATAAAGACCATGATCCAGGGACGCGTCTTCACAAATATGGCAAGAGCTAAATCAGAGATAGACGTTGCACAGGATATGGAAACTAGGCTTGATTTATGGGCAGCAATTTAGGCTAGATTGTCTTTATTTCTAAAGGGGTAATGAGCTGATAATTAGTCCTTTTACCTAAAATAAGTCACCTACACTTGTATAAATACCCATCTTCCTCATTCGGAAGAACACACAACATACGACACAACTCTCAAACACTTAGACACCCAGTGATCCTTGTACTCAGCTCATTACTATCCGAAGTTGTAACTACATTTTTATTATATTGAAGTTGGTGATCGGTAGTTGCCATCACCCGAGGTTTTTTATGCCGGAGATCATACATTGATCAAGGGCTTTTTCCTCGTATAAATCATTGTGTCTTTGCATCTATTATCACAGAAGTGATCCTTTACTTCCATAATCAACCAAGCATCATACCCCGTTTACATAAAGTTTGGTTACATTATCCTTGTGTGATTTTTGACCAAAACAGTTTGGCGCCCACCGTGGGGCAATTGGTGCTTCATTCATAAGAAAAATCTTTTGTTCGAAATCATTTGAAAGAGTTACATGGCTTCATCATTGAAGAACACGTCCACGGCGATGTCTGCAGTCACCTCATCACAGATCACTTTGCCTCCTCCACCGGCAGGATCTCAGAAAAATACTGAGAAGAGATCAACTCCCACTTTCTCTAAACCTCTATCTTCTTCTGCTATGAATTCTTCTATTCCCAGTACTAGTGACGTATTTGCTTTAATTTTGCAGATGAAGGATCGTATGCAGCGGCAAGATGAAACTAACGAAAGGATCCTCAGGGAAATTGGAGATCTCAAAAGACAAAAGAAAGCGGCAGAGGATCATTCTCCACTGATGCCCAAATCCTTGAGCTTTGATACTCCAATGATCACTTCCCAGCCATCAGGGATCCCGGACGTGCAAATCATAGGGGAGTCAAGAGGATCACGTCTCAACTCGGCAGCAATGACTCAGACATCAGATTCACATTTTCAGCCAATAGGATCCTATCCTCAATACATGGGATCCTTCATGAATCCGGGAGCCTATCCGGGGGCACAGCAGTTTCAAGGATCCTACTTTGTTCCAGGATCATTCCAGGGCCAAGGATCCTCCTTTGTTCCAGGATCATCCCAGGTTCAAGGATCCTCCCTTGTTCCAGGATCATCCCAGGTTCAAGGATCCTCCTTCGTTCCAGGATCGTCCCAGACACCAGGATCCTTACAGATGCTAGGATCCCTAAAAAGCTTGCAAACAGGAAGTCTAGATGTCCATCAAGGGGACTTCATTCCAATGCAGACCATTGCTTCCATTGGCCCCTCCATTGTTCCAGAACCCCAGCAATATGGATTCCCTAACTTGAACCCAATGGGAGGTAACACTTTAAATAATTATCCTACCACTAACCTTGGATTCATGCAGGATACAGGTACCAATCACGCTATGGCCAGGGAATTACAGAAACTAAAGGACATGATCTCAAGTGTTCCAGGGGTAGTCAAGCCTATCCCAGAGATTGCAGATGGAAGCCACAAGGTATCTCGCTTTGCACCACCAATTTGTGATGCAGAGGTACCCAAAAGGTTCCATATCCCTACCATGAAGCTGTATGATGGCACAACGGATCCAGAGGAGCATATAGCACAATACAGGGAAAGGATGGAAATCAATCCTATCCCAGAAAAGTTGAAAGAAGCATGCCTATGTAAAGGATTTGGATCCACTCTAACTGGATCAGCTCTTAAGTGGCTGCTAAGTCTTCCCCCCTACTCTATTACTTCATTTGCTAATTTAGTTAATTTATTCAATAACCAATTCTCTTGTAGTAGAAAATTTGAAAAATTAACTAGTGATTTGTACAGGATAACTCAAAATCATAATGAATCATTAAGGGATTATATAACTAAATTTAGTAAAGAATCCTTGGACATTCCCAACTTGGATATGGCTACGGCTGTTGAAGCCTTCAAAATGGGACTGCTTAAGGATTCATTATTCTATGATGATCTTGTTATGACACCATGCAGGAATTTAGATGAAGTAAGAACTCGAGCACTCAGGTTTATCCGGCTAGAGGATGACAAGAGGATCCAGGAAAGGCAAGTAGGATCCTCAAAACAAGATAAGCAAGGATCCTCCTTCAAAAGCAACAAGTTCAAATCCTACCATAGAAACGAGAGCAAGAATGTGCATGCTGTTGACCAAGAAGAGGATGATGAAGAATATCCTCCAATCTCAGAATATTGTTTTTCCGTTGATAATCATGAACTAATCCTTGCAATGCAGAATCTAGGTGAAAAAGCTAGGTGGCCCAGGAAGAATGATAAACCATCCGGGACTAAAGACAAGTCCAAATGGTGTGCATACCATGAGGATTTCGGGCATCTAACTGAAGATTGCATAGCCTTAAGAAAAGAAATTGGATACCTGCTAAGCAAGGGGCATCTAAAAGAATTGTTGGGGAGAAAAAAGCAAAGGACCCAGGATCCTGAAAGGATCCCTGAAAAGGCTCCAGCACCTCCGGCAGACGCACAAGTGATTAACTTCATATCCGGAGGATCAGACATTTGTGGTACATCCTTTTCAGCGGCCAAAAGACATGCAAAAGAATCAAAAATGGATAATGGAGAAAGGCCTATTAGAACCTCAAGTGTCTCAGAAGGGAAGATGATAACATTTGATGAGGATGATCGCATTAACATTCAGGATCCTCACCATGATAGTTTAGTTATCACTCTCTTTATCTCTAACCATTTTGTCCGCAGGATCCTTATTGACGGAGGAAGCTCAGTGAACATTATCCAGCTTGATGTCTTGAAGAAGATGGGAATCCCAGAATCAGACATCATACCAAGATCCTCCGTGCTTGTTGGATTCAGTGGGGAAACGAAGAAAACTCTGGGGGACATCAAACTCCCAATCTACGTGGAAGGATTACATAATTACCAAAAATTTTGTGTTATTGACTGTTTATCCTGTTGCAACGTTATCCTTGGCAGGCCTTGGATACATGACATGAAAGCAGTTCCATCTACCTACCATCAATGTGTGAAGCTCCCTAGCCCGTGGGGGATAATCAAGATCGATAGTGACCAACAAGAGGCTAAGGATTGCTATACTTCATCCATGAAGCCAACCTCGAAGCCAAGGGAGCAATAGCAATTACAGTATCCTCCGAGGAATGTCTTGGAGGCAAGAGAACAAGATGTGGACGAAATCCTCTTGGATCCTAGTGATCCTGAATCGAAAATCTATATCGGATCAGGGATCCTTGGCAACATGAAAGAAGACATGATATCCTTCCTCAAAAGAAGAAAATCTACCTTTGCTTGGAAACATGAAGATATGACAGGTATATCTAAGGATATTATTACTCACAAACTTGGCATTGACAGGTCTATCAAGCCAATCCATCAAAAAAGGAGGAAGTTTGCACCAGAAAGGAATGCCATTATCCAAGAAGAAGTAGAGAGACTACTTCGAGCAGGTATGATCAGAGAGGTAAAGTATCCAAAATGGTTAGCCAATGTGGTTGTTGTCCAAAAGAAAAACGGAAAATGGAGGGTATGTGTCGATTTCACTGATTTGAATAAGGCATGTCCCAAGGATCCTTTCCCATTACCCCACATTGACTCTATGGTGGATGCAACTGCGGGGCATGAACTGTTAACTTTTATGGATGCATCATCTGGATTCCAACAAATCCAGATGGAACCATCTGACCAAGAGGATACAGCCTTTATGACCCCAACCGGTTTATATTGTTATATTGCCATGCCTTTTGGACTAAGAAATGCAGGTGCAACATATCAAAGGCTGGTAAATATGATGTTCAAGGATCAAATTGGAAAAACTATGGAGGTGTACATAGATGATATGGTGGTCAAGTCAAAGAAAGCTGAGGATCACCTAAGGGACTTGGAAGAAGCATTCGATATCCTTGATAGTTACAACATGAAACTTAATCCTTCAAAATGCCATTTTGGTGTTAAGGCAGGAAAGTTCTTAGGGTACATGGTAACCCAGAGGGGCATTGAAGCAAGCCCGGAACAGATCAAAGCATTAATAAATATCAAATCTCCTGCCAATGCCAAGGATGTTCAAAGACTGACAGGCAGGATAGCAGCTTTGAACAGATTCATATCGAAATCCTCAGAAAAATGCAAAGAATTCTATGATATCCTAAGGAAGAATAAGAAGTTCGAATGGACTGAGAAGCATGAGAATGCTTTACAAGCCCTTAAAGAATATATGTCCTCAGCACCAGCATTAGCAAAACCGGAGAAAGGAGATGTGTTATCCTTATACCTGGCGGTATCCTCAACCGCTGTAAGTGCAGTCCTTGTCAAGGATCATGAAGGTACACAATATCCTATCTACTATGTAAGTAAAAGTTTGCTTGATGCCGAATCCAGGTACTCACACCTCGAAAAACTTATTCTCGCATTGATCATGGCATCCACTAAGTTAAGGCATTATTTTGAAACCCATACTATTATTGTTAAAACTAATTTTCCAATTAAGAATGTCCTCAGGAAACCAGATATGTCAGGGAGAATGGCTAAGTGGGCAGTAAAGCTTAGTGCCCATGATATAAGATACGAACCAAGAACAGCCATTAAATCTCAAGCATTAGCTGACTTTGTGGCTGATTTCAGTAGTGATCTACAAAAGGAAGCAGAATTGGAGGTCCAACAGCTGGATGAGACCAAGGATCCTTGGATCCTACACACTGACGGATCCTCAAATATCAAAGGCACAGGGCTAGGGATCCTACTAAAATCGCCACAGGGGGACATAATACCCCACTCCATAGCCTGTGAGTTCCAAGCAACTAACAATGAGGCTGAATATGAAGCCTTAATTGCTGGCTTACAGATTGCTAAGGATATGGGGGTAAGATATCTCGAAGTATATGTAGATTCATTATTGATCACCAATCACTTTAATGGATCCTATGCTGTTAAAGGTGAAAAACTAACCAAATATTTAGAGATAGTCAAAGAATTGGCACTCTCTTTTGTTTCTTTTAGCTTAACACAGGTACCAAGGGAGGATAACACGGAAGCTGATGCATTGGCCAACCTAGGATCATCCTTAAAAATTCCAGAAGATATAAGTATCCCTATCATCCATATCCTGGCTCCTGCTATTGAAAATCAGGTGGCCATGGAAATAGAAGAGGATACTGTAATGATCCCTAGTGAAGAAGCCCAATCTTATTCAGGATCATGGATCTCACCAATCATGAGATACTTGCAACATGGGGAGATTCCAACGGGAGAAAATCCTAGAGCTTTCAGGATTAAGGTATCTCAATTTGCAATCTTAAATAATGTGCTATATAAACGATCCCTTGCAGGACCATATTTAAGATGTATTGAAGATCCTGAAATTGAAGAAGTGTTGAGAGACTTCCACGAAGGAGATTGTGGAAACCACACTGGGGGCAGGGCATTATTCTCAAGGATCCTTAGAACAGGATACTACTGGCCAACCATGAAAAGGGATGCTATAGAGTATGCTAAGAAATGTGATCCTTGCCAAAGACATAGCAATATCCTTCACCAACCAGCTGAATTACTACACCCCATACCATCCTCTTGGCCATTCATGAGATGGGGAATGGATATAGTTGGCAAGCTCCCTAAAGCACCTGGTGGAAAAGTATTTATGCTTGCCATGACTGACTATTTTTCCAAGTGGATAGAAGCTGAAGCCTTCGCTCAAGTCAGAGAAAAGGAAGTCATATCCTTCATTAAAAGAAACATTATAACTAGATTTGGCATTCCCTCTGAAATTGTATGTGATAATGGCTCCCAATTCATTGGAAGCAGAACCACTAACTTTTGTGACAGTTGGGGAATCAAGATGATCACATCAACACCAGTTCACCCACAAGCCAATGGTCAAGCAGAATCATCCAACAAGATCATCATCAACAATCTGAAGAAGAAGCTAGGATCCAAGAAAGGGAAATGGGCAGAAGAGTTACCTTATGTCCTATGGGCTGATAGGACAACTCCCAAGAATGCTACCGGCCAAACACCCTTCTCTTTAGTATTTGGGGCAGAAGCAGTGATCCCAACAGAGATGGTGATCCCAACTGCTAGAACAAGTGCTCGTGATCCTGAAGAAAATGCTACAATCCTAGCTCAGGATTTGGATACTATTGAGGAAAACAGGGATCTAGCTAGGATAAGGATGGCAAGCTACCAACAAAGGATGGCTGGTGCCTACAACAAGAATGTCAGGATAAGGAAGTTCCAAGTTGGAGATATGGTGTTGAGAAAAGCATTTCAAAATACTATCAATCCTGCTGACGGGAAGCTAGCACCAAAATGGGAAGGTCCCTACTTGATTGAAGCTGAAGCTGGAAAGGGGGCATACAGGTTGCTAACCATGGAAGGAAACTTGTTACCAAGAGCCTGGAATGCTATTCACTTAAAGAGATATTTCATGTGAACATGATCCTTCCTGCATGTGAAGTATCCTTGAAGGATCCTGGAGATATCGGTAATCCTTATTCTGGTAATATGCTTATCCTAAAACTATTGCATTTTCTTACTTGTTGCCTAAGGATAAGGATCATGTATCCTTCATCCTCTATTCACAAACCATTTGAGTTATGATAGTTCAGGTATCTTCAGCAAATCGTCAAAGATCACCAAGAGCACCACAGATCCTTGGGTCCAACCCCAGTTATCCTTGGGATTATCCCCAGTTTTCGCCAGCAGCGCACGATGATCCTGGTATAGTTCACGTCTTTGGGACCAGTACCCACTTTCGGGGCTGACAACCTCATTGTACTGGCTATATTTAGGATCCTACGTATAATGGTGGACGCACCATACATCCGTTCCTAAGGTTTCTAACGTTTTCACGTTAGCTAAGGTTTTGACATTTTCATGTCACTAAGTTTGGATAGTTGCCAGAGAAGGGCCATACTCCAGTTTACATACGATCCTTTGGGCTTGTCCCCAGTTATCCTTTGGGCTTGTCCCCAGTTATCCTTTGGGCTTGTCCCCAGTGATCCTCCGGGATCATCCCCAGTTATCCTTTGGGCTTGTCCCCAGTGATCCTTTGGGATCATTCTCAGTTATCCTTTGGGCTTGTCCCCAGTTACTAACTCATCTTTTATATTGGCTTAGTCCCAAGTTATATTCCATTTTTTCAGGTTTTCGAAGTTAAACGATTAAGGATCCTTAATCCTTATTATCCATTAAAGTTTTACCTATGGTTGTACCGATTAAAGGTTAGGATCCTAACGTGGATCTTCAGGTATGATCCTTAACTATTTTCAATTTCATTATTCATTATCCTAACCAACCCTTATACTTTGACAACCAAACCTATGATCCTTGAACTAAAATACTTTGAATAATTTCAATATGAGGATATTTGATCTAGGATCATATCCTAAGTTTATTAAACACTTTTTCAACTCTCGTTATTTTAACAAATATAGCAATTGAGAAATAAGAGGATTATTGAAGGATAACGACACAAGATAAGCCAGAAAAATTAAGTTATATTATTAAACAAAAGGATCATTAACCCTTTCAAAAGATTGTCAAAATTGCCAACCCACATTTCTACCAGCAAAACGTGGCCCGTCCACATGGGTTGGCAAAGGGTGTCCATTGTCTATGCGGTCTTAGCATTTTGCAGGAAATAAAGGCGGCAGGATCACAAAGGCTTCATCCCCCAAACAGAGGATCCCTCCACCTCTTGTAATCCTACCTATTGTTCAAAGGATCCAGGATCCTTAACCCTAAGAAAATATTGTTCAGAAATTACAAACCGTAATTGTTCACAAAAAACCACTACCAATCCTAAAAAATTGGGCTCCGGCCTAGTCTCGAAATATCCATCATCGCCCAATCATGCAGCCTACACCTTCGCTGCTTCATCACCACCAGCATTGCCACCTTGATCCTTCTCAGCATCACCGCCTTCCAGCATGGGGATCTCCTCAGCCTCATCCTCGTCCTCCAGGTCCGCCAACCTTGCCTTCCAACCCTCCACGTCCCATGAGCTCTTGTCAAAGGCAGGATCCTGAGCCTCCGCAGCCATTTGTAGTTGTATCTTGTACATAGCGGTTGCGGCAGAGACCTTGGCATCCTGGATGATCTCCTGCTTCTCATTATCCATCTCAATCAACCTCTGAGCAGCCTCAGCCTTCATGGCCCGGAGTTCCTTCTCAAGATCTGCTATCTTGAGATCCTTAAGCACGCCCATTTGTTGAAGGTCAGCAATCTGGCTCTCTTGATCCTCAACATGGCCAAGATAGGTCTCGATCTCGGCAAGTTTCTGCAAAGAGGGAAATAAGGTAAGTTCAGAACCGGATGATCCTCGAGGAAACAGGATACACAAACAGGATATTCGAAACAAATGACCAACAGGGGCAGTGATCCTTACCTCATTCACATAGTCAAGGAATTGCTGACGAAGGAGGGGAAATCCTTGGAGATCTTCAGAGGTTTTCCTCTTTTTTCCCTTGCTCCGGATAGACGCTTTGGGAGCTGATGCTGAAGGACTGGCAGTAGGAGCCTTCTTCTTCTTTGAAGACGTGACATTGGCAAGATCACTTATCCCAAAAATGGAGGCAGATTTAACAGACCTGGCAGACTTTCCGGCACCTATACAATCAAAAAAAAAAAAAAAAAAAAAAAGATAAGTTGCTTTATTAATCACACAACCCTACATATAATTTATTTTCTGTAAGGATACTTACTTGACATAGTGGCAGATGCAGAGGATACTTCTTGAGAATCTTGGATGGTGACCTGGAAACTTCTGACTTCAGGCTTAAGCTTTTTAAAAGCTAGAACTCTCTCTTTTGCAGCAGGGCTTAACTTGAGATGAGCGATAGAAATAGCTGTATAAAAGACAAAGGAAAAAAGACATCAGTGATCCTCATCATATGAGACAGGACTGATAGTGATCCTTCGAGGATCCTCTACCCTACCATGAGTGGCCCATTCTTTGGGCAAATCCTCCCCATCCGGGATGGAATCCCTTCTAACGAAGAAAAAACGACGCTTCCAGTTTGTATCATTCTTGGTGACCTTGAAGACAGGGTGATCCTCACCGGCTTTCCGTTTCAACAGATACCGGTAAGAACCAAAAGTAGTAAGATCGTAAAACTCGGCCAACTCCGTCATCCCCAGATCAATCCCTCTCTGCTCAATGATCCTTTCGAAGGTATACAGAACCCTCCAGATCATCGGCATAGCTTGGATGTAAGAGATGCCGGTTAGAGAAAAGAAGGATTGGGTGAAGGATGGAAAAGGATATGAATACCCTATGGTGAATGGAGTAGCAGGAAAAGCCACCCAGACATCTGAGACAAAGTCGCTCAAAGCAGTAGGATCAAAGGATTTAAAAACGGCATTCGCCGGAAAGCAGTGACGGATTTTGTCTACGTGAGCATCACTAAAGCAACACCTCTCCATAGGAGAATCCTTGATAATCCCCTGGCTTTTTAAGGGACTATCCTTCTTGGAATCCTTGTGTGGAGAATTCCGGAGCAACATGTTTTGTGACGGAATAGAAACAGAGACGGAGTAGAAAACAGAGCAAAGAAAAGGAAGAAGGGAAAGAGAGAAGAAGAGGATACCTGAACAACCTTCGGTGCAGAATATAAGGGAAGTGTATCTTGAATTTAAATACAAACTGATCCTGACCCTATCTCCTATTTATAATGATGATTTGCAGGGATTGTCACATCTATGACGTAATAATCACAACGGCTAGTCCATGTATAACGGCTAGTTACTCGGAATCGCCCGTTAGAGATAAGATCGAAACAAAATATAACTCGTCCATTTACAATTAACTCCTTATATTTTGGGGGCAATTGTTAGGGCTGGATTTTTATAGGTGATCCTTATACATGATCCTAACCAGTGATCCTTGTTTCTTTGGCAGACAGTGATCCTCAGCAGAACTTCAGGATCAGGATCATGGGACATTACGGTGATCCTCATACTAACGGCCACTTCCGCTTAATACAATATTGTTTTGCAGAAACATCTAGCAGGATATGCTATAAAGACCATGATCCAGGGACGCGTCTTCACAAATATGGCAAGAGCTAAATCAGAGATAGACGTTGCACAGGATATGGAAACTAGGCTTGATTTATGGGCAGCAATTTAGGCTAGATTGTCTTTATTTCTAAAGGGGTAATGAGCTGATAATTAGTCCTTTTACCTAAAATAAGTCACCTACACTTGTATAAATACCCATCTTCCTCATTCGGAAGAACACACAACATACGACACAACTCTCAAACACTTAGACACCCAGTGATCCTTGTACTCAGCTCATTACTATCCGAAGTTGTAACTACATTTTTATTATATTGAAGTTGGTGATCGGTAGTTGCCATCACCCGAGGTTTTTTATGCCGGAGATCATATATTGATCAAGGGCTTTTTCCTCGTATAAATCATTGTGTCTTTGCATCTATTATCACAGAAGTGATCCTTTACTTCCATAATCAACCAAGCATCATACCCCGTTTACATAAAGTTTGGTTACATTATCCTTGTGTGATTTTTGACCAAAACAATCTACACAAACTCTCCATTTCCCATTCTTCTTTTGAACCACTACCACATTTGCCAGCCATTTTGGAAATTTGACTTCTCTGATCATCTTGGATTTCAATAGTCTTTCAACCTCTTCTTGAATAATTATGTTCCGTTCAGGAGCAAACTTCCTTCTCTTTTGTTGAACGGGCTTGAACGACCTGTCAATTCCAATCTTGTGAGTGATAATATCTTTGGATATACCTGTCATATCCTCATGCTTCCATGCAAACGTTGACATCCTGCATTTCAAAAAGTTAGTTAACTGCTCTTCAATATCCTGGGGGATATTGGTTCCTACGAGCACCGAGATATCAGGATTATCCTGATCCAGGATAATTTTCTTCACATCCTGCTCCGGATCCTCCGCGATATCCTAGGCCCGCATCTTTAATTGCTATGCTGCACTAGGTTTGGTCGAGGATTTCATCGAGGATGAGTAACATTCTTTCGCCCCCTGCTGATCACTATCGACTTTGACAACTCCCCAAGGGGTAGGGATCTTGATGCATTGGTGATATGTTGATGGGACAGCCTTCATATCGTGAATCCATGGTCTTCCCAGTATGATGTTATAGCAGGATAGAGAATCCATCACACAGAAACGTTTTATCGAGTTGACTCCTTCAACAGATACTGGTAACTTTATCTGTCCCACTATGTTCCTAGCCTCTCCACTGAACCCAACAAGCACGGTGGACTTTGAAGTGATATCCATCGGAGATACATTCATTCTCTTCAGAGTCTCTAGTTGGATTATATTGACGGAGCTGCCATTATCAACCAATATCCTGCGTACAAAATGGTTAGCCACATATAATGTTATTACCAACGCATCATGGTGAGGATCCTGAACAGTATCCATGTCATCACTATCGAAAGTGATCACTTTATCAGTTGTGAGGGTAGTCATCCTGACTGGTTTGTCTCCCCTTTCACTCTTGGCTTCCTTTGCATGTCTCTTAGCCGCCGAATACGAAGTCCCACAAATGTCGGATCCTCCTGAAATAAAGTTAATTATCTTGGCATCTGCTGGGGGTGATGCTGCTCGTTCAGGATCCTTCTCGGGATCCTACCCTTTATTTTTCTTTCTTCCCAGCAAGTCCTTCAGATATCCTTTGCTTAGTAGGTAGCTTATTTCTTTCCTCAGGGCAATGCAATCCTCAGTAACATGTCCGAAATCCTCATGGAAGGCACACCATTTGGATTTATCCTTCCAATCAGCTTTTTGTTGATTCTTCCGAGGCCACCTGGCTTTATCTCCCAAACCCTGCATAGCATACATTAGTTCAGGTATATTAACAGAAAAACAATATTCAGATAATTCAGGATATTCTTCAGGATCCTCGTCTTCAACAGCATTCACTCTCTTGTTATCATTTCTGCCATATGGCTTGGAGCGATATGGCTTATACGAGGATTCCGATTTCCTGTTGGTTGACTCGTAGGTTGAGGTAGAATTCATCCTCTCTTGCATCTTCTTGTCATCTTCCAAACGGATATATCTCAAAGCCCTGTTACGAGCTTCGTCGAGAATCCTGCAGGGATTCATTACAAGATCCTGATAAAACTGAGAGTCCTTTTGTAACCCCATCTTAAAAGCTTGCACAGCTGTTGCAACATCAAGATGCGGGATATCCAAGGATTCTCGACTGAATTTGTTCACATAATCCCTCAAGGATTCCTGAGGTCCTTGAGTTATCCTGTAAAGATCACTGGTTAATTTCTCAAAACCCTGGCTGCAAGAAAATTGACTATTAAATAAGTTAACCAAATGAGCAAAAGAAGTAATTGAGTGAGGAGGAACGTTTAACAGCCATTTTAAGGCTGATCCTGTTAAGGTAGAACTGAATCCCTTGCATAAGCATGCTTCCTTGAGATCTGGAGGGATAGGACTGATTTCCATCTGTTCCCTATACTGGGCAATATGCTCCTCAGGATCCGTGGTTCCATCATAGAGCTTCATGTTGGGAGTTTGAAATCTTTTTGGGATTTCAGCATCACAAATAGGATGCACAAACCGAGATATCCTGTGGCTATCCTGGGATACTTCAGGAATTGGCTGAACCACCCCAGGTACACTGGATATCATATCCTTTAGCTTCTGAAGCTCCCTAGATAATTCTGATGTCACAGATGCATCCTGCAAAGATCCAACACTGTTAGTGGCAAGAGTATTATTATTATTATTAGACACGTTACCAGTCTGAGAGTTCTGCCCATATCTTGAAGCATATCCTGAGCTCCTCATGGTTGACATCCTGACCGAGGAGGGTATTTCAGGAGTATGATTCTGAGGAAGGCTAGGCACAATATTCCCCCTGTTATCCTCAGTGTAAACTGCGGAACTGAAGTTCAAAGTTCTGGGTTGTAGAGGAGTGACGATATCTTCGGTGGATCTGCTCGAGCAAGCTTTTAAGAGTTGTATTTCTCTTAACAGCATTTGGTTAGTTTCCTGTTGCTGCCTCATTTGTTCCTGCACACTTCCAAATAAAGTTAGAATTTCATCATTAGAGGCTACAACGGGAGCAGATCCCTGGACACTCCGAGTAGGGATAACATCCTGAGGTTGTGACGAAACCGGCATCCTTGGAGGAGGTGGTGGAAGCACCGAACCGGTAGTAGCGGAAGTCGTAGCGGACATAGTGGAGGAGCTCATGTTTGATCTCGAAGCCATTGAAAATAAGTTAGAAAAAAGTTTTGACAAGAGAAAACCGAATAATGGTTTTACAAAAATTTTTAGTAAAGAGAGCACCACTTGCCCCACGGTGGGCGCCAAATTGTTTTGGTCAAAAATTACCGAAGCAATTAAGTGATCAAATTAGTTAAGTGAGGTAGTGTGCTAAAAAGTGTGTTGAAAATATGTTGGTTAAGTTGTTTAGAAAAATAGTATTCAGGATACGGCTCAGGATATAGAGCTGTATCTGTGATCAAACAATGAGCAGAAAAGTAAAAGTTGACACGTGATGTACGAGAAAAGCCCTTGATCAATCTAGATCGCCGGCATAAAACCTCGGGAGCTGACAATCGCAGCTGCCTTGTTCTTCTTATTGCTTCAAACTTCAGGATACAGTGCAGGATATGATACGGATCAACTAAGTGTTACAATGAGATTTGAGTACAAGTGTTCGTGTGTAATGATTGCTAGAGACTAGAGAGCAAAGTGTGCGAAAGAGTGTGTGTAACTTAATCTGATCCGATCAATCCATTTACAGTAAAAAGAAAGGAACCAACTATCCTATTATTCCGGGATTCGGCGAATATTCCACATGTGAACGTTGTAATCCACATCTTCCGGCTTCAACGTCTTTCTCCCAACTGTTTTGCCCGAGTCTCAAGGAGAAGAAGTCCACTTGAACGTTGGAGACTTATAACCTTTAATCTGCACGTGGTTAAATCAGTTATTACCAGGATATCGTTTCAGGATGTTACCAATATCCAGATCCGGTATCCTGGCCTCAAATAAACAATCAAAAGCAGAATATTAGTCAGGATATAAGTTCAAAAAATGGCCCATAACAGTAACCATACACATATAAATCCAAATAGTTAATATTGATTAAGAAAACTATAATAATCAAGTTTTTGAATTGAAATGATTAAGATGGTTTTATACATTCAAATTACAGTTAACTTGTTTGACAAGCTTGGCCTGAGAGTCTATTTTAACTAGGCTAACCGTTATTTACCCATCTGAACCATTAGGGGCTAGACCGACTGTTTATCCATTTAATTAAACTAATAATTGCAGTGAATATGTAGGCATGTGTGTTCTAGCTGGACTTCCTTGGACCGTATCCTTTCTATCTATGGGACATTTGGTTTTGGTTTACTTGGTATGTTGATACTGTCTACAGGGCTTGGTAGGATTGTTCCAAATTTGATATCTAGGAAGCACACAAACAATGCTGCTACAGGCATGTAGTTGACCTTTTCTTCTTAGATGATTACATATATATCTATTAAGTACATATTATTTGCATATTAATCTTACATGTGAACCTTATTCTGCCATATTCAAATTACATATTACATATAATATACGAAGATTGGCAGACATCTAAGTTGTTGTTCGAAAATGCAGTTCTTTATGCCTTTTTTGGGCTGCGTTTGCTCTATATAGCTTGGAAATCAGATTCAAAAGCATCTCAGAAGAAGGAGATGGAAGGGGTATGTTCTAATTTTTATTTTTTGTGTTTAATGGTTAGTTATCAAAAAACTATGACAATTTAATGCACTAATAACCCTGAAAATGTCAAATTTCTTGGTGAACTTATCATTTACAAGACTCTAAATTGGGTTGAATAATGTTCCTTTATAACTGGTGTCTCTATATATTTGTAAATGTATTTTCCTCTTAAATTGATTTGTAATAATAAACTATATACAGGTAGAAGAGAAACTTGAGTCTGGACAAGGAAAAACAGCTACCTGACGGTTCTTTTCTAGATTCTGTACGCCTATTTTCTTGGAGGTACATTTAATTCAATGGTTTTCATTTTTTATTGTTTGTATTCTTGTTATAGTTTTATCAATTTATTTAAGATGCACAGAAGTTAATGAAGCCAAAATTTTTAAACGTTAATCACTGAAGTAATTTTCCGAGACCAGACATTTTGGTGTTTTCAAGGTTAACAAGACTGGTTTTAGTACCCTTGGTTTAGAAAAGCGTGAAGTGCTCTGAGGCGTTTTACGTTTAGGCCCTGAAAGTCGAGGCGTGAAGCAAAAGCCTCACACGCACGCGAGGTGTTGTTGTATGTACAACCAAATAAGCTTTATGTACAACCAAGAGCTGCATTTGTCTCATGGTTTTACGTATCACCAACCTAACTGTGCGTGAGGTTCCACCTCAAGGCCCTGTGGCGCTTTCCTGATGCCTTTGTGCATCAGGCTATTTTAAACCAAGATAGAACTAAATGGAGATAATTTGTTTGCATTATAATTCTTGTCCATGACTTTGAAAGTGAGTTTTCATGATTAATTTTCACATGTTGTAACATGTGTAGTTTGATGCATTGGTAGCTTCTCTTCCGTTTTCCGAAGGAGGTGAGGAAGCTCAGCTGAAAAAAAATTGAAGAACTTCAGGTATATTAGCCCATATAGAAAGTTCTAGTGTTTATATGTGTGGATTTTATTAAAAAAAAAATTGTTACCATTGTGCATCCCATGAATAATCATCATACGCGTGACGATAACAACCGAAAAGAACTAAAGAAGTTAAGAAGAATGATTACAGATTGTGATCTCATAGATAATGAATCTTTTTGTGTAGGCTGAAAATGATCTTGTTGGTCAAGAACTTTAAAAGCAACTTGAGGCTGTAGGTAAATTTATTATACACTATCTTTTCTGCATGTTTGGTTCACTTGATTTGTTTCTTTTTGCCAATGACTGTGGGGTGCTGATATTTAGGGTTGTTTCTTGGCTCATATCAGATCGTTGATCATCATTGTTGCTCCGGGTGTTCTTCGGCTTTTTTAAGATATCAATTATATGGTCTTTCATAGTATGTTTTCAAGTATTCGTCTATGTCTTCACTGTCGTTTTCCAAAGTTTGATGTATTCTTAAGGGAGATTATTGTAAATGAAAAGAATTTGGTGTAAGTTGATATTAATATTTGATTTTGTATATTAAGATATGTTTTTCTAAGAGTATTATATTATACCAGATCAATATTAAACAAAGACTATCTCAAACATAGCCCTAAATTCACTGAACCGCCCCGTACATAGCCCTAAATTCACCAACCTAAGTGATATGTTTCTCGCCGCATAGCGCGGGTAAACGACTAGTTATAATAATAGACACATATAAACAACACGAGTTTGCACTTGAATCTTATAATCCAACCCAAAGCAATCGACGCTGATAACGTGCTATGAAACAACGGCCTAATAGCAACATCTAATATGTAAAGGATAATATAGAGAATATAGAGAGAATGAGAAGTATAGAAAATGAGAGAATTCTTATTCATTGAGTGTGTAATACCAATTACATAAAACCTCTATTTATAGAGGCTTAACATTAATACAAAGGTAATCAATGGATGAATGTTACATATGTGGAGAATCACAACATTATGATGCATTCATAACAATTTCATCATTTTTGCTACCATTAAAATTAGTGTCATAAATAATCATGTTTCAAAGTTGGTTTTATTTTGATCAAATGATGGTGGTGTTTGATGTCACATGAGTTTTGATTCCCAAATGTTTATATCATTTTATTTATTTTTAGGACTTCATACAAAAAAATCATATTTTTATAAAAAAATATATGTATATTTGTCTTGCATACAAATATGGACAACTTAAATGGTGATATTATAATATCGTATTACTTATTAAATAGATATAGATAGATTATTCAATATAGGGTAGGGTTCAAGAGTGAACAATAGTCTTTATGTGAACTAAGTGAACAGATCCTGGCCATTGATTTAGTTGATCTATAGTTTTATACCAATGGCATGATTGTAATTTTATTGTTAGTAACTTCATTTTAATTAAAAGCCAAAAGGGTATATTAGTCATTGGATATTTTCTATTCCCTAAATACGTGCACATATCTGTAGAGAGGATCAATCTTTGTAGGACCGGTTTTGACTCCCGAACGATTGCGTATGACACGTACGACGTGCGGAATCCGTGCACGTGTGTGGACCGAACACAAGAACGTAATTAAACGTGATTCTTATTCAATGATTTTACAAGTATTACACCACGAATCACCTTGAGCACTAGTTTCTCTACCTAGAATCTCTCTCTAAGCCCCAAGCTCCAAATGTTAAAAATGGCCAAAAAGTCCCTAATGCCTAACATAAGGCTCCTATTTATAGGCCAAGGCATAAGGGATTTCCCCTTATTTACAAGTTTGCCACCTTGCCTTTTTCCCTACATATTTCACTATAAAATCATGTTTTCTTCTATTCTCTACTACGAACTGGATTAACGGAGGCGATAGACATATCTGCACTCACAGACTCCCCCTTGGATATTGCCGCAGTCAATCTCGTAGCGTCTTATCTTTCTCTCTCTCCTTGAGTCTTCTAGAAGCTTTGATGTTTTCAGCAACCACAGACTCCCTCTTGCTCGAACAGACTCCTTGTGGATCTGTCTTCAGCTTTACTTGCTCCCCTTTCTGTAGACTCCTTTTCTTCAGGCTACCCCTTTCGTCAATCTTCCGTGATTTTGGGATCGACACCTGGCTTTCCGGATACAAGCTCCCCCTTGCGATGAGCTCGTCTTCAGACTCCCCCTTAGACTCGGCTATCAGGATCGTAATCTGGCATACCATCTGCAAATCTCAAAAATTTATCAGTGAAAGCATTTTGAATATCCAGGATTGATAACCTGGCTCTAAAAATCTTCTAATAAAAAACCTGGCTGTATTACACAAATATAAGAATATGAATATATCCAGGATTACTTGACTTTCTCCCCCTATCAAATGACTTTATGAAATTTTACAGTTTAAGAACCCAATTCCCTCACAATTGATCATCCAAGTCCAAATTAATGACCTTGGAGATTTCACAAACTGTTTTTGAATTTTGATTTTAAAAATTTCAAGTTTCAAGTTAATGAATCTTATTTTATTCTCAGAAACATGTTCAGCATACTTAGATTTTGAAACTCAGCTCTTGGACATCGGTTGTCGAAACTAAAGCAGAATCAAAATCTTTTTGTAATTTTCTGAAATATAAAGCAGCAATAAAATATTTACAGACAATATTTTTGTTTGAGTTCGTGTCAGAGGATCATATCAGTTTATGACAAATCACTAGCACCGTTGAGCTTTAAACACTTTAAGTTTTAAACGATTCACTTAGATTGTCAGTATACTGATCCATTTAAATTTTCACACAAAGTTCAACTGATTCGAGATACGGATTTAGTGTTTTGAGGACTTAAACTTATTCGCGTGTCCCACCTCAGAAAATACTCCTGTATCAAAATTCCCTAGATTCAGTCTTACAGGTGAGTATACCATAATGATATCTGTATTCTGGGTTAGTGCGAGACTTTGAGAGCTCAAGTATGAACTACCGTTCAGTCAAAGAGATGAAGGCTCGACTTTAGGTGTGTTCCCTTTAGAGAATCTTTTCTTCAACTGCAATTGATTCATATCTCTCGATATTTTTCAATTTTTATGCAGAGGGTAAGATTTTAAAGCGCGTAAATTATTATACGAGGTCTAGGCCATTGCTTCCGCAATATCAGAAGACCAGATATAATGCCCCAGATATCAAACAGTATAAAGACCTAGTATCTCAGAATCAAGCAATCTCTCAAACAAGATTTCGGGGGTTACCCATATATCCGAGAGATGTTCCCCACAAGATAAGTAAGTATTGATATTTAGGTTTATATCTCGAAACCAATCTACTAAGCGTGTAATAACCTACTGGCATATCATCTGTGAAACCGTTTATCACATTTGACTTTTCATTTCTTTAGCATACTGTGATTGTCTACTGATATACTATCATTTCCTCTTTTTACACAAAACTCTTTTTGGATTTTATCATGTTTTTGGCTTTTTCAAATTTTCGAATGTTTTTGGATTTTCTGACAATGCTTACTCCCTCTAAAATTCAAAACATTTAAAGAAAATTTGATAACCGATGCTGACAGCTTTGTCTCGCCATCCATTTTCTGCTTCACATGCTCTGTTTTGCAGAAAATATACCCCCATGATTTACAACACATTAATATTTGAAAGTTTGAAGACTATTTTTCAGTCTTGTGAAATTAATCATGTTTGTTCTGCCGTGAGGGTTTCGATATATTCAGTCAACTTATTTTTGAATTTTTTTGATTTTTGACAGAAAATTAAAAAAACACAAACATATATATTTTTTTTTTCAATTTTTCAATGTAAAAATATATTTTTGGGTTTTAAATTTTTCTGATTTTAGGGTTTTTGGATTATGGTTTATTTATGTGCAAAAACAAACTAACTCCATGTTTCTCAGTGGCAGGGACCAGCCTCCTCTTGTACCAGGCTGCTCCGCTCTCCAACTTGACATTCAACCGACTTCGAGAGCACCTGCACATTCAAACAGTTCAATCACTTGAATAATTTAGCCCATGCCTGTTTGACCTTAGGCATTTCAACACAAAATTCATTCAATGATGGAAAATCTTTGTCATTTTGTACAAAAACTTTCTCATCTTTGACTTCAACTTTTTCGTCATTCACAGAAGTCACTTGTTTCTTAACCACACAGTTTTGTCCTTTTGAAGCATTTCTTTTGTAAAATTGTTACTCGTTTTGATTATTTTGATTTTGAACAACAACTTTTGATTTCCAAAATTGGTTTGGTTTTGTCATATCAACCGATGTTTGCCAACTTTGTGTTATTCTGAATCTGGGTGTGTGAGAATTCCAGGTTTGTCTTGAATCAAACCTAGTCTGGTTTGATTTCCAAGTTTGATTAGAAGCAAACTTGTTTATGTTGTACCTCCAAGTTTGTTTTGAATCAAATCTGGTAGACCTTTGTTTCACATCCTCAGATTTCTGTTTTTCAACATCAACAGGCTTTGGGTTTGGACACTTGCGTGCAAGATGTCCAGTTTGATCACATTTAAAACAAGTTTTCCTCGAAACATCTTTAGCATGTTGTTGTTGCTTTTTCTGAGCATAGAACTCTTCATTAGACTGTCGTCTAAATTGAAGTTCTTTCTCTTCTTCCGAACTTGTTCCATAAACAAAGTTCATCTTTTTATGAAAATTTGGGTTTTCAAACTTATTCTTTTGGTTTTGTTTCCTTTTATAACCCAACCCAACCTTCATGTTCTTCTTTTTGTAAACAAATTTATTATAAAAAGATTTCTTGCTCGCTTTTCCGGCATATTTTTCAATTTCAGACTTTTCGATTTCTACCAGTTTGAAAACTTTGTTAATCTTTTCCGAAATCACATTTTGAATCGGGACTTCAATATCTGAGAATAATTTGTCCAATCCAATCATGGTATAAACCAATCCTTTTGAATCATCATTCACAACTTTCTCAGATTTTGAATGTTTAAGACAACTATCATGAAAACTTCCCTCAGTTTCATCATGTGACTCAGACTTATTAGTTTTGGTAGACTCTTCTGACAAAACGCTTTCAACAACCTTACCAACCACCTCTGAATCATCAAGATCATCAGATTTTGGTGTAAGTCACATCGATGTTGTCGGGTAATTGGTCAACCATGTTCAAACTTTTTGCCACCTTTTCTTCATCATAAAACGTGTAATTACCTCTCAACGGTGGTGGCACTTGATGATATTCTGAACCAATACATTTTTTAATCTTTTCAGAATCTTTTTCATCTGGTGTGATGTTGAAAATACGTTCGAGAATGTACGAGGAACTATTATAACTTTGAAGTTTTGTAACAATCTTTTCTTTTTCAGCCAAAACTTGTTTGAGTTTAGCAGCTTCATCAATACATTTGTTTAACTCCTGTTGCTTTTCTTCATATTTGTTCTCATAAAGTCTTGTTGTTTTTAAGTTTTCAAATGATCTTTCATCCATACATTTGACTTGTTTCTTCAAAGTATCATAAACTTCTTGTACTCTATGACTTGACCATTTCATTTTATCATACTCTTTCTGTAAATCCTGAATATTATTATCCTTTTGAATACAGTCATTACATTTCGCTAAACACTTTTGTTTTAACATTTCATTTTCTTTTTCAAAATCTTGACATTTTAGTGTCAGCTTTTCAATCTTTTGTTTCAAAACTTCTTCATTTTAAAGCATTTCTTTACATTTTGTTTTGAAAACAGTTTCGATTTTATTTAATTCAATATCTCTTGATTTTAACTTTTCGTCTTTCTCAGTACAGGCTTTGCACGTTTCTATGCAATTCCTACACTTGTCTTCGGTGTTATCCACATTTTCATTATTATTTAATGACTCAGAAGATTCAGTTAGAATTTTTACCTCAGTTTCATCTGGCATGTTTGATTCTTCTATTGTCAACTTCTGATCTTTATCATTCTTTTGTTGGTTCTCATTAGCATCTCCTGCGGTTTTCTTTACCTCTTCAACCAGCTTCTCAATCTCTTCTTCTTTCTTCTTTTTCAACTCCATTACTTTTGGTAGACTTGCACAAAAAACTTCCTTCAAAGATTTAAACAGGTTAGCTTCGTAATCTTTCTCTGATAACCTCCTCGTATGAAATGTGTCACAGTCTGGAAATACATCTGTCGCTGCATCAAAGTCCACCTTCTTAGGATCAACCACTGGATTACCTTGTGGATCCAAATAGCATTCTCTTTCAGCATCCCGTCTTTTTGCTCTTTGTGCTTCCTTAAAAGGAGCATACAACCTTTTGATTTCAAATCGAGCATACTCTCTCTGCCATCGTTTATCATCTACAACTTCAGCTATAAAAGCGGATCCAACATAATCTTCTTCCGGAAGAACATTGCTCCAGTCAAAACCCTCGTCGTCCTGAATAACTACTAGAGCCCTCGACTTTTCTTTTGATGATCCTTCATTGATTTACCTATGATTCACCTTTGATGACTCGCTGTTGCGATGATAGATTGCTTTCTGATAATAATCATCTTTAAATGGATTCACAGCTTCATTAGTTTGCCTGTTTGTGCACTCTCTCTTGAAGTGCCCTTTTTGTTTACACTTGAAACATGTAACTTTCGACTTGTCATATCCCAGTTTTGTATCAGCAGTTCCCAAACAAGATCTTCTGGTGATTTCCATAAACCGTTGTTCTCTCCTCATAGCGCTAGCCATGCACCATTTTATATCTATCAGCTCCATCTCCTCTGGATCGATCTGGTCATAATCTTCCTTCTCATATTTTGGGTTTCCAACCTTACCCACGATCAGGCTTTCGTACGATTCCAGGAGAGGTACTAAAACAGCATTTGTTGCTTGGCAGCTTCTGCATTCAGACTTTGAGAATTTTTTAGATCTATGGCGATATTGCATTGAACTATGTTTGGATTTGACGAATTTGAAGCAAATGAATGATAACCCGAATCTTTTGAAAAACTGTATTGAGATGAATCCTTTGAACTTCCAGCACCAAATGCCGTCTTTGACGCTTGATTAATCATGCTTCCTCTGTAGTATAGATCGATATTTTGCTGATATTGTTGATTTGCCATTTTGTTCTGCTTTTGTTTTTCCAATTCATGGCCTTCAAGCTTCTCAATTAACCAATCAAGGGTCATTTTGTTCATATCATTGCTGTTTTTGAGTATCATGACATAGTTTAACCAATCATTTTCATTTGGAGGTGCTTCGATCAACCTGTCAATGATCTCTTCATTATCTTTTGAAACACCAAACCTCTCCAGTTTGAGTTTAAGATGGAAAAATCTTTCAATCATTTGACGGACGTTTCACCTTTCATGCATGTAAACAAATCAAATTCTTTTTTCAATAACAATCGTTTGTTTTTGATAATTTCATCACCATCCGTACATTTTTTCTCTAAGGCTTCCCACAAACCTTTTGAAGTGTTTTCATCATCAAGTAGTGAAATAATATCGTCTCGAACATATCGATACAACAATGCAATCATCTTTTGTTCAGCACACATGTTTTTTACTTCTTTATCAATGAATTCTTCAATTGTTAATAAAATTCCACCTTGTTTTGTTGGTTCTTTATATCCTAACTTCAACATTAACCAACTATCATAAGCGAATGCTTTTACCCAACCCTCAAATCGTTTTTTCCACCAATTATAATCCTCGATATTCATTAATCTCGGTGGTTTCTGTTGGTTTCCATACACATTATCGTACTTCAAACTATCTGAAATCGTTTTTGAAATGCTGCTTGTCTCCGACTTTGTTTCAGAAGTGTAAGCGTTATAAAATGTGTTGTAAAACTCTTCGCCAACGCCCGACATCTTCAATTTGCGTCTTGATATTTGCACTTTGTATATCACCTGCAAACAAAATGAATAAACGATCAGTTTAAACGAACTGAATACGTGAAAGTGTGTGATGGTGGAATCAATCTAGGACTCGTGCCGAAGACTCGCGGACTCGTTCCAATGTTTGGATGAAAACTCGATCGGATGGGGTCAACGAAAGTCAATCGGATGACTTTGATCGGATCGCTTCGATCGGATGGCTTTGAACGAATGAATATCCGAGAGAATCACTATCCGCTTGTCAAGTTGTGAGATATAATGTCGTTCGATCGGATGGCTTTTACACTTCAATGTATCGTCCGGATGATCGTTCGGTCAAACGACCGTTCGTTTATATGCACAAAACAACTAATCTCAATTGGACCGAGTATATATAATGGATCGGATGACACTGTACTTGATCGGATGATAATCCGAGTGACAAGACTATTTATAGAATGACCTTATGTTCGGATATTCCTTCGATCGAACGACCGTTCGATAGAAGAGGCTCTGATTACAACTTCATGCAATTAGTCAACAAACGGACTTCAACATCACATGGGCCGCCATCAGTATTTCTTGAACCGACAAAATGAACAACTTTATTGGACTTTCTGAGCACAAAATTATAACCCACTAACTCTTTGTCTGACGGAATTCAATAGTTTCAGATGTCCAAGACACTTAAAATTTTAATTGGACCTCCTCATTTTTTTTTTAAAATGCTTTCATCAACTTTCAATGACTGACAAGTCTCGTGAGAATCAAAGTAATAAATGTTGTTGGACCGATAACCCTTGCTACTTACTTAATTGCTATTGGACCACCAATTTATAATGGCTGACAACAGTTTGTATTATAAACGCTTATTGGGCCTGAGCATGGATCGGATGACTTTTGGAACGGATTGTCTTTCGTTCGGAGGACCCTCCTACTGAAATTGAGTAATTATATGTCATTTTGAAAGGTTCGTTGATGCGTGTCGGTGTTAATATATTTTTATGTATATCTTAAGCCTTTTTTAACACTTTTGTCAAGTTTTAAATTTATAAAACACGATATTTTACCAACACTAAACACACATATGGGCAAGTGCACCCATCGTGAGCGTAGTATAGCGTTGGTAAGATACTATGGTCGTCCAAGGACACAAGAGCTTTTAGTACCGGTTTATCCTCAACGTCTAATCAAATCAAAATTTTAGAAAAAAGGTTTTAAACAAGAAAATAAAAACTAAAAATGCTGAAAATAAAAATAAAATAAAAACAGATAGACAAGATGAATCACTTGGATCCGACTCGCCTTTAGTGTAACCTTTGATGTTTTCCGCACTTTTGCACTTTTTAAGAGATTATCTTAGTTATAGTAGTAGGCCCCTCTTTTGAAGGTGACATTACCCTCAACCCAGTAGTTTAAGTCAGCAAGGATACAATCCAAAAGGGTTGGATTATTGAAAGATAATTAATTAAGTTATTAATGCGTAATGTGGTAGGCCCTCTTTTGAAGGTGACGTTACCCTCGGCTAAGTGGTTTGAGTCAGCAGGGATATAATTCCAAGTAGTCGGGTTAATGTAATAATAGTAGTTTACATATGAGGGGATCAAGCCATTCGCACCCCCGCCATCCATACCAGTGGGTATTGAAGGAGGTCCTAGTAAGCTTGACCCAGGTCCTTGCAGGATCTATACACTGAACAACGCAAGAACCTTACCAAACCATTCCCTTAACCCCCGACCAGGTAGCCAACATATCTCTATATAGACCGTAGAGACATGAATGGTGTAAATCTTTTATTTTATATAGACAGTAAAATAACGCCAAGACACCACGGACAATTGATAAGGAAGTTTCACCTTCAACATAAGAAACTAGTTATAAATGTCATTAATACAAAACCAAATAAAAAGTCCGAAAAGATTAAAAAAACAAAAGTGTCACACTAAATGCTTGTCTTCACCAAGTGATGTAAGAGACTTAGGCAAACATGGCCTTTGATTGTCAAGAACTCTTACTATCAATCTTGGATCCCGAGACTACTACACACACTCTATGATGGATGATGGATGATGGTGGTGAATGTGGGTTGTGATGGTGGTGGAGTGTGGGTGAAGTGTGAGAGAGGTGGTTTGCCTAGGGATGCCTTTGAAGTGAACCAAGCACCTCTATTTATAGCCTGCACAGAAGCCCGGACACGACCCCGTGTCCATTGAGCACGGCCCCGCGCGTGTCCATCCACT
This sequence comes from Helianthus annuus, assembly GCF_002127325.2. Taxonomy (NCBI): domain Eukaryota; kingdom Viridiplantae; phylum Streptophyta; class Magnoliopsida; order Asterales; family Asteraceae; genus Helianthus; species Helianthus annuus. Next base: position 106,453,300 of record NC_035440.2, on the reverse strand, counting down.
TTCTCTTTCTTCATTAATTGCAGTTTGTCTGCATTAGTTGACCACGCCCCCGTGTCTGCTGGGCACGGCCCGGTGTGCAGAAGCGTATCGGTACTATCAAGATTTGCTTGGATTCTGCGAATCTTAGCGTTGACCACGGCCCCGTGTCCGCTGGGCACGCCCCCGTGTTGGGAAATAGAAGCTTCTACAACTTTGTCTTTTCTGCAGACACTTGGGCACGCCCCCGTGTCCGCTGGGCACGGGGAGTGTTCATGTCACACCCCAACCGATGGCGGAATCATCGGGGCGTGGTACTGAGCAAAACAGATTGTCAAGAAGTTTCCATAACAACTATATTTACCAATTATTTAAAGCAACATGTCCCATACCACGTCATAAAAGATAATACAATTATTACAGAAAAGATCTAGTCAAATTGTTCTGTTCCGACAACTCAGATTTTTTATTACAGACAATTGTTTATTGTTGACCTAGGTCTTTCCTAGCCTCGATTTCACAGCAAGGTAAGCAAATAAGTATCCTAAGCATCTGTCACATACGTTAAAGTAAAAGTCAATACACATAGTGTAAAGGTAAGCATACAAGTTTAATAGATATAATAGAGTTCGAAATCGATTACGCATAACCAGCACGTACACAATGTGAAATGAGGCATGTTAGTTATCGACATGAAACTATCGATACCAATGACTGCGGGTTGACTGCCCAAGGCAGTTCGTGATACACACTCACCCCCGTGAGCCATGTAAGTAATTGTCCTTCAACCCCTGAGTGAACAGGTGCTGAGTCCAAACTGTAGTACTATCGTTGCTAAGGCAGGTAGACAGCAATCCATGTGTAAACATAACAAACAAGCATTCATTAAGTCATGTATAACATGCGGTAACGGTTAGCGTTTAAAGTATTGAGTAGTGTGATTGATGTGATTTAGAATAAGTAACGTATGTAACACCCAAAAGTGCGTAAAGCAAAAAGGGATCGAGTATACTCACAGCGGTTGGTGGATTGAAGGGAGCGCTAGAGAGTAAGGTTAGCCTGATCAGAACGTTAACATAACGATAAGCGACGCGTAAAACGATGCAAAGTGTAGTGAGTCGGACAGCAATCCGATCAGATGGTAGTCCGATCGGTTAGCCGGTCGTTCGAGTGACAGTCCGCTCAGATGGTCAACTGATCGGGTGGCCTTTCGAGTAGATTGTTACTTCCTTTGGAAAGGATGTGTTTGTGTATGATGGCTTGAGTTTTGAAGTTTTCGTTGTAGTATTTTGAAAACATAGTATCTCTACCTTTTAGGTCGGTCCATCGGACAGACGTTCGATCGGACGACAACTCGAATGGTTGGACACTTTAGTAAGAACAAGTTCACAGCAGTTTGCTACTCGATCGGATTGTAGTCCGATCGGGTGGCAATCCGTTTGTATTAAACATGTGGAAAATTGTTTAAGTGCTGAAGTCTAAACGTCACATGATCGAGTGGTAGTCCTATCGAGTGGTAACTCGATCAGGCAACAATTCGTTCAACGTTTAAACTTCAATGTTTGGAAAATGAGTTAAGTGTGGGACCCAAGGTGTAGTCAGATCGGATGGCAAACCGATCGGGTGGTAATCCGTTCGGACAGTAGTCCGATCAGACGACACTCCGACCTGGTCGACCTGATCGTATTCTTCCTTGGTTGTTTTGGTAGTTTTGGTAGTTTTGTAGTTTTATCGAGACGGTGTGACAACGTGTCAATCAACAGAATCCCACCTTGACTCCAGTGACCCGATTGAACATGAATCACCCAAGTTCAACCAGTTAGCCAGTTCAAGACGGTTGTTCTTGGTTAACCCGAAATCGGTGGTCTCGTGGATAGAATCCAGATTTTGAATCAACACAACTATAAGAATGAGTAGAAGGTCGGTACAAGCTCCGATTCTATCGGTCTTGAGTGCATTGAGTGTAAAAGAGTTGAAAGAAAGCTAGAAACCATCTTTCAATCCTTCTCACGATGATTATGTCTAGATCTATGCAAGATCTTTGTTTGTTTATGTGGAAATCGGTTAGATCTAAGTTGTTCTCGGTGGATTGAAGCCAAAACATGAAGTTCTCAAGAACACCATGATGACATCATCCTAGAACACCTTGAATCTTGATGATTTCACAGTTAAAAGTTAAGATTCAAAAGATAGAAAGGTGCAGGAGTGCGTGTAGGTCAAGAAAGTACAAGATTTAGGTTGAGATCTTACCGATATCGCAAGAAATCGAAGAAAAGGTGGCTGGAACGAGTGGAGAGAAAGAGAGAGCTGATACTTTCCCAAAGTGGTAATGAAGGGGTATTTATAGGGTTTCCCAAAGTGGAAAGGTTGATCCGATCGGGTGGCGGCCTGATCGGGTGGCAACCCGATCGGATGGCTATCCGATCGGTCGGCCACTCGACCCTAGTGTTTGGCGCGACGAGTTTTGTCGTTTCGATTCGTGAGTCGAGCGTTGCGATGCGACAGAGTTTCCTATTCAAATTGCTTTTAATCCCAACTACTATATCAACATACAATCATCCTTGATTGACTTGCGTTTAGCGTTTGCGATTCGATTGCGATTGAGTCTCGATTGCGTTTCGATTAAACACCTCACATAAACATCAATAAACATGCACAAATAACACATAAAAGGCACACACACGTATAAACAATAACCAAAAGCATAATTCGAGTTGGGAGTGCGATGCGATAAGCGAATAAGTGATTAAACATGCGATAAAACATCGAATAAAACTCGATTATTAATAAGTACTCCACATAATCCAACTAACGTAAAGCATAAAATAGACTAACTACGAGTCAAAGAAGTCAAAACAGGATTTGAGCAAGGAGTAACAGATCGCAATTAGCAATCTTGTCTCCCTTTGACTTCAATCTTTACTTTGACTTTGACTTTCGAAACACGGGGTGTTACAGCCTCCCCTAGTTGAGGGAATTTCGTCTCGAAATTAGGCCGAAGCCGTAACAAAAAACTACAGATACTTCGCCTTCATGTCGCTTTCGAGTTCCCAAGTGAACTCTGCGCCTCGTTTGCCTTCCCAGCGAACCTTCACAATGGGAATGCGCGAGCGTCTGAGCTGCTTGGTTTGGCGATCCATGATTTCGACAGGCTTCTCCACGAAGTGTAGTGTTTCGTTCACTTGAAGATCATCAAGAGGCACGAACAGATCATTCTCAGCCAGGCACTTTCGGAGGTTTGACACGTGGAAAGTCGGGTGGACATTACTAAGTTCCTCCGGTAGTTCGAGTCTCTAGGTGACTTTTCCTATCACACCCCCAAAATACCATATGCGGAAACCCCCGCGAGGCGTGTGACGTACAAGGATCCAAGCCACCAATCACATTGAACTCATAGATATATTTAAATTAATCTTTTATACATTAACATAAGTGTTACAAACGTCACATGTCATTCATTGTATACAGCGGAAGCATAATTCGTTGGTTAAGTGTTTCGTAAAGCATGTGTACATAAACCGTTAAGCTTGTATTGAGATTCCATGTATCTCGACCCATGACCACTCCAGCCTCCCAGACAGCAAGTTCCAAATGATATAAGCTTATAGACCTGCAAGCATGCAGACAAGTGTGTCAGACGACGCTGGTGAGTTCAAAGTTTTGTTAACGCGTTTAGTTACCAGATGTGTGTTTAAAACAGTTCAACGTTTTGTTTTGATGATGATATTAACTCGATTACCGCAAGTGGCTACAAGATGTATTTGCCCAACCCCAATGTCTCTAACAAAACGTTGGTCATGCTTTAAGGAAATTAGTTCACGCCCGTCCTCTTCGGTACGGTGTGAGGGTGCCAAACCTAATAGCGCTATCAACTAATAACCTCGTTGCCTCCCCGGTAACTATCAGTAGATGTAAGGGGTCTTATATGATAGAAATGAGTAATAACAAACATCCCATTAACCTGGCATTCCTCCCCGGAACGTTACCCGATATCCCTCCCCGGGATGCATGCTTGGAAAAAGAGCAGTGAACTCACCTTTGATTTGCTCGGTAGGATTAGTTACGTTACACTATTCGTTCCAAATTGATCAACCAAACCCTAGTGTGGTTACCAATATCAGTCAGTTCCATGTATTCAATGTTCACGTATTCACCGCACGCGTTACTCAAGTAATACACAAACCCAAACACATATCATCACGTAAGTTATAACAAGCATCTAGATCATAGTGCACTTACAACACAAGTTTATGTTGAATCAAAACACATGTCAAATGGTTCAATTTACATTCAAGTAACCATGTAAGTTGTGACCAAAAATCATGCAACATAACAAGCCGATTGTCATTGTGTAATCGTCTAGCAGGCACGCGAGTTCACATTACAATTCCACTTAACACCATAACTTGGCATGTCATAGGATTATTCATGTTTTATGATCAAACTAACTGTTTGGGTCACCTACACAACTTGCATCACCAACATCACTTAACTTCTTAATATGGTACTCATAACAAAGCTCGGCCCAACTAAATTATGCGGCCCGGTTCCCTTTGTGTGACCCGTTTCTTATCCGTGGCCAACCCACAAGAAAGAAGGGAAGTGGGGCCCAAGGAAATGAGTGTGCATTCACGTGACAATGTTTCCTAATGGTGTGAGTGTACGGGTATGAGAAAGAGACATCAAAAGGTGTGGGGCCGGCTGCTAGTGTGCAATTCTTGTTAACACAACATCAATCTTTCCATTTCTATTAAACCATATAAGACAAAAGTCATATAACATGCAGCTTTTCAAATCAACATTCTTGGTGGGTTGTACCCCATGCACACTAAATTGTACACTACCTTTTAAAAAAAACCTAGATGCATAACTAATTCATCTAACATGGATTCATTCAAGATCATCACACTATTACCATAAATCTATACCAACATCATAAATGAAATATATAAACAATCATCATGTTAATTAACCCACATACCTAACTAATACAATTCATTGGCATGATACACAACCCAAGCCTACCGATTAGCAATTTGTTAGTAATATATCGTGACATATTCACCACACTAATAATCACCACTGATCCGTAATTACATAACATATGATCATTGACGGGACCCAGGGTACAAGCAACCAGAGATCATGCTAACAGTTTGTTCTCAAATATATATATAAATCAACACCACACAATATCACATTACAAAGCCGGTATATGCATAAAGTGGGAATTAATTCGGTGCCGATAATACTAACCAGGTGTCTGTGAGAGAGAGAGAGAGAGAGAGAGAGAGAGAGAGAGAACCGAGTCGAGAGGAGGGGAGCTTCGAGTGCTTCCGGCGACGCCTTCGTGTCTCCGACGGGTCATGTTACATTGCAGCCGTGAGTAAGGATGCCATTGATGTCTGCCGTTGCTGAAGGGACGATGAACCGAAGCAGAAAACTCCGCCCAGAATGATGTTATCATCGACCAGAGAGAGAGAATTAGTGCTAGGGTTTGTGTCTTGTGTTTGTGTCAGGATAGGGGAAATCGCATGCAAAGGAGGTGTGGCCATATATGTTTCGTATGGGTTTTTCTTATGGGTTTCATGAGCTTGGACAGGCCCAATATTAACTTAGAAAAGCACTAGAGTGCGGCCCAGTTATTCATAATCCAAACATATTATGCAATTTCCTATTAAGTATGTAACTCGGGTATCATGTAATACTAACACGTACATGCTTATGACATTCACAAAATAAACTTACGATTATTCATTTAATTCAACATTTCAATTTAATAGAAAACGTACACGCAACTAACGAAGAATCAGTACAAGGGAAAAGCCCTTCAAATTACGGGTTGTCACATCATCCCCAACTTGAAAGGGAATTTCGTCCCGAAATTCGTCAATGATATCAGAAGTCGATACAACTCTTTGAACCACTGAGGATACTAGAGCTTACTCCGATCATTGCGTTCCCATGTGAACTCCGGTTCACGTCTTGAGTTCCAACGAACTCCCACAATTGAAAGTCGACTATGTTAACGATGGGTTCCTCAACAAGGGTACCACAAGTGTTTCATCGAACAACGCTTCTTCAGTTTCGAGACATAAATGGCATCATGAAAGTTACCTGATTCGTCAGGTAACTCGAGTTTATAAACCATGTTGCCGATTCTTTCCAGAATTTTGAATGGCCCAACGCAACTTGAATTAAGCTTGTCACGCTTCCCAAAGCGCACCGCACCCTCCCATGGTTAGACTTTCAACATGATACGATCACCTACAGCGATCTTCCAGCGTTTCCTAAGCTTATCAGCTTTCCTGACGTCACGCGTTGCTGCCAAACGGTTCCCGATCCACACAATCTCCCCAAGAGTTTCGAGTACAAGTCCTGGGCTCGTAATTAAGTTGCCAATCACATTAGTCCAACAAGGAGGTTGGCATTATCGTCCATGCAATGCCTCAAACAGAGTTGTCTGAATACTAGAATGGTAACTGTTGCAGTAAAACTCAACCAAAGACAGTAGTCCTTCCAATTTTACTGAATCCATCACACACATGCTCGCAACATGTTTTCGAGTGTCAGGATAGTTCGTTTACTCTGACCATTTGTCCTATGGTGATGAGTATTGCTCATGTCTAGACGTGAGCCAAGAGTGTTGTGTATTGCCGGTCATAGATCAGGTATAGCTCGGAATCAAAGATAACAGGAGCTGGCACCTCGTGCCTAAAAAGCCGCCTCTCTCAGAGGAACATTCACAGCTGTGAAGACTCGTCAGTTTCCCTGATTGAAAGAAAGTGTGCTGGTAACGTGAGACCATCAACGATCACCCAGGTGATATTGTTTCCGTCTCGAGTTGTAAGTAGACTAGTGACAGAATTCATGGCGATCTGTTCTCATTTCCATATGTGTGTTTCTGGTTGCTGATTCTTCCCCTTGACTGTCCCACAAGTCCAACATCATTCACATACATAGCTAGGTGGGCATTCATGCTCGGTCACCAGTGCAAGATTTATAGATCCTAATATCTCTCATCAAAACCCAGAGGACTAGAATATCAAGGTCGGTGTGCCTTGCTCACCACAAATTCCCTAAAGTTGCCGTATAATGAGTTCCACGTTCGTTCCATAGGGGGTAGCGAATATCGTCCGACTTACCAAAAGTTGCTTTTCCATGCCCCGCATGGGCCCAGCTTGGAAATTTCTTCCTTCAGTACTTCGGGTTGAACAGGGCACATCTGATCGTGTAGGCTAGAGTTGATGGTGAGCTGCAAGCTTGTATGCGTTTAGGTTCCGTAGTCGAAGTCATTTAAAGGTTCCATCTAGCGATACCATCACCTGTTTGGCTCTTTCCAAAACCAGGGTACACGGGAGGCTCTTGTGATCGATCTAAGTAGTGCATTTGGTATCGTCCAAGTAATGCCTCCAATTTAAATTCAAAGACTATGGCTTTCACAGCCAGTTGTGACTCGCACAATTCTTCTTGTAAGTCTACTACGTAAGCTATCACCTTCTCGTGTTGCATCGGCGTGTAACTGGGACTCTGACTCGAACCATCATGATATACCACTAAATCACCCGCACCCTCGGGTAAAGACGATGCTCAGTGTATTGCAGAGTTGGGATTCGAAAGCTAGAAAGACGTCCTCCTGTTTTGTCTTCCACGAACACAGCACCCTGTTGTGCTAAAGAGGTTACAGCGGCATAATTTTTGAAAATCCCTTGATGAATCTGCGATAGTATCTAGCGAAACCAATGAATTGTTGTATCCTCGCAGGAATCTTTGGTGTCGATCAGTTTCTAACCAAAACGGGTCTTAGCGAGATCCACGTGTATTCCCACTTTGTTGATTATATGACCAAAAAGGTACCCCTCACATCCAGAAGTTACATTTATCAAGACTTCGCGCGGTGTGGCTCCTCCTTCAGGAGCTCTCAAATAAGATACAAAGCTGCCCATGATGTTCTTTTCTCCTGTAAATGATTCAAAGCGTCATCAAATAGCATGGTCGGTTAATGTGATCCATAAAGCTGCCAGTGTGTTGGTTAACCCAAAGGTCATGGAATGCAAAGTCGCAATGGCCGCATTGCGTTTGATATGCCGTTCTAGGAACATCCTCCCCTTGGACTTCAATCTGGCGATAGCTCGTTCGTTAGCCAATCCTCGAATGGGAGCTTGACCCTCGCAACTGGTCAACAGGTCGTCAATACATGGTCGAGGCAAACGGTTCTTGACTGTCACCTTGCTGAGTTCTGGATAATCAGTACACATACGAAAAGGCTTATCTTTACGGATATAACTGGGGCTCCCCAGAGCAAAAACCGGGTCCAATAAACTGATGTCCAAGAGTTACTGTAGTTGATTAAACAATTCTTGCAACTCTCCTGGTGCAAAACGGTAAGAGTACAAGTATTCAGAGCTGCCTCTGGCGTGAGATCAACTAAGATTCCGACTAACAGTTGTGGAAGTAAACCTGAAAGTTCCTCGAATATCACACTGTGAGGAGTCACGAACAATTGGTGGATCCTCGATCCTCTTTTTCCTTAGCCCTAACATTAGTACCGGTTGCTAACATAGCGGAGTAATCCCTATGTAGACACTTCTGGCCTCCATAGCTGAAATGGTGCTAACCTTTGCACCACTCTGACGCTTTAGAACAAACGATGATCCTCCACCAGGGAGAGGGGTACACAAGATTTTCTCTTCTCCGGGTACACCCGTGCGATATCTGGATAACCAATCCACACTAACTACTACATCGAAACCATCACGGATAGTAGAAGGAAGGTCGATGTCGAACACTTGTCCCACAAGGTCGAGTTCGCATCCCACGAACATTTGAGGTTTCATTTGACGTGACATCAGCCGATTCCACAACAGGTTCGGTTTCAAGAAGCATCGGGGTTAAACAGAACGAAGACGAAGCGATTGGCTATTCATACAAGTTACCTCGTTGTTATCATGCCTTGCGTTGCCCACGCCAATCCTAAATGCCCTTCCCTGATCATCATTTCCGGTGTTGTTGTTTTTATTACGAGAATTTCCATTACTATCGTCGTTACCTTGGTTGTCGTCGTCTTGATTTAACAGCAGCCAGTCTATGTCGCAGGCACCTTCATTTCCATACTGTGGGCTATGATTACGAGTACCTTGATGTCGCCATGACTGTTGCCTCTAATGTCGTTGCTTGAAACAGAGCCCTACGACCTTTCACCAACAGGGTCCATCTTTTCACCTTCCGTGTCGCGTCCTAAGGCGCTACTTGTCAGATCCCAACCGATGGCGGAATCATCGGGGCATGGCACTGAGCGAAACAGATTGTCTAGAAGTTTCCACAACAACTATTAATACTATTTAGTTAAATGATACGTCCCATACCGTATCCCAAATAATACAATAAATTATTACAGATAACAACCAGTCAAGTAATTCTGTTCCGACAACTCAGATTTAAATAAAATAAACTAAATATTGTTTCTGCTTCTAAAGACCCCTAGTTTAACTGCTACAGGCAACTATTTGTTGGGGGCTCTAGACGCTTTATTCTAGCCTCGCTTCCCTAGCAAGAATGCATCTTAAACACCTGTCACATACGTTAAAATAAAGTCAATACATAAAATGAAAAGGTGAGCATACAAGTTTGATAATAGCATATAGAACTCGAAATAGTTTACGCATAAGCAGCACGTACACAGAGGAAAACGAAGCATGTTAATTATCGACATGGATCTATCGATACCAATGACTGCGGTTGACTGTCCGAGACAGTTCGCAATACATGATTACCACCGTAATCCATGCAAGTAATTGTCCTTAACAACCCTCATGTGAATGGGTGCTGAGTCCAAACTATAGTACTACGTCGTTAAGGCAGGTAGACATCATTCCACGTGTAAACATAACAACAAGCATTCATTTAGTCACGTAATACATGCGAATCGGTTAGCGTTCAAATAACTGAGTAGTGTGTTCGATTGTGATTTTGATAAGTAACGTATGTAACACCCAAAAGTGCTAAAGCAAAAAGGGTTCGAGTATACTCACAGCGATTGATTGATGGATTGAAGGGAGCGCTTGAGAGTAGGGTTAGCCTGAATAGTTCGATAGCATAACGATGAGTAACACGCAAAACGGAAACAAGTGATGATGGGTCGAACAGCCTGGTCGATCGAACAGAAGGTTCGATCGGATGGGTTGTTCGTTCAGTTAGACAGTCCGTTCGGACAGTCTGTTCGATCGGCCGGTAGGCTCGATCGGCTGGGCTGTTCGAGCGGATTGTTTCTTCCTTTGAGTAAGATGTGTTTGTGTATGATGGTTTGACCTTTTGAAGTTTTTGTTGTAGTATTTGAGAACACTAAAGTGTCCTTACCTTTCAGGTCGATCGATCGAACGGGTCGTTCGATCGGTCGGCTTAACCGATCGGTTAGTCACTTCAGGAGTTAGCCCCAGCAGAATGTCACCTGATCGGACAGTATGTTCGATCGGGTAGCACTCCAATACGTCGAACGAGTTGAAAATCGATTAAGTGTTGAAGTATAGTATCTCATGATCCGAAGAGTAATGTTTACCAATCCATCGTTCGATCGGACATTGCTTCATTCAATACCATACTTCCTGAAATTGTCAAATTGTGGGGCCATATGCTAGCCGATCGGCTGGCTCGGTCGATCGGCTGACATGTCCGATCGGTTGGGCTGTCCGTTCGGACAGCCTAACCGTTCGGTCAGCATCCTGACCTGGTCGGCCTGTTCGTCTAACACTTGGTTGCTCTGATTATTTGACGTTATATCGAGGTAGTTTGACAACAAGCTGAACCATGGAACTTTCGTTCTTACTTGCTTCCCTTGCTCGGACAGGAATCACCCAAGTCCGGCCGGTGAATGGTTCGGAACGACAGTTTTACGTTTAACCCGAAATCGGTGAACCTCGTAGATAGAATCCGAATCTTGAACCACACAACCATTAGAATGATTAGTGAGTTGGCTCAAGTTCCGTTTCTACCGGTTTGAAGACATTGAGTGTAAAAGAGTTGAAAGAAAGTTGAAAATCATTCTTTCAATCCTTCACATTATGTAAATGTTTAGATCTGTGATAGATCTTAGTTTGTTTATGTGGAAATCGGCTAGATCCAAGTGATTCTTGGTGGATTGAGGCCAAAACATGATGTTCTTGAAGAACACCATGATGACATCATCCTAGAATGCTTAGATCTTGATGATTTCACGGTTAGAAATCAAGATTCGAAAGATAGAAAGGTGTAGGAGCATGTTTTGATCAAGAAAGTACAAGATTTAGGATGAAAACTTACCGGAATCGGAAGAAATCTGAGAAAAGAGGAGGAGCACGAGCTGGTCGGTCAGAGAGTTTCCAAAAGTGGAAAGAATGACAATGACAACCCTATTTATAGGCTCCAAAAGAGGAAAGGGCTGGCCGATCGGCCAGGCATCCCGATCGGACAGCCTGCTCGATCGGACAGTCCGTCCGATCGGCTGGGCTGTTCGATCGGCTGACAGCCTGATCGATCAACAGCCTGGTTCGAGTGTTCGGTGCGACGATTTCTGATATTTCGATTTCGATTGATGACGATACGAGTACGATAGAGTTTCCTATTCAAATTACTTTCAGTCCCAATCACTATATCTAACATACAATCATCTATATTTCACACTATCCTTACGTTACCATTCGTCATAATTCGATTTCGATTGCATTCGATTTGAGTTTCGAGTTTCGATTCGAGTTTAGATTGATCACCACACAAAACATAAAGTAAACACGCACAGGTAACACATAAGGCACACACACAAGTAATATAATACCAAATTCGCATAGTTCGAGTCTCGAGTTCGATTGATGATTCGATTAGCTTGATTATTGATTGATTAACTTTATCGCATTGTTACTTCCTACTATTCACAGTCGTAAATCGGTGCCCGTTGATCAAACATTTGATTACTCGATTTATTCTAATTAACAACAGTTACTCCACATAATACAAATAAGACATAAAATAGACTAACTATAGTCAAAGAAATCAAAGTTGACTTGGACTTTGACTTTGACTTTGACATTCGAAAACACGGGGTGTTACACTACTCATTGTGTCGGCAGTCACACATTGCACACCGTAGTCAATTGTCATTTCTTATGTCCTGATTGATTCGTAAGAGTTGACTCCCATAAGTTGCTGACTAGGGTTAAGGATTCGATTGAAGTCAATTCGCTGGTGTTCGTTGCCGGTAATCGGGGTCCTCCACATACTGAGGTAGGTAAAGTAATATGCCCATCCTCTTATCCATCGATCTAGCAAGTTAATTAAGTAATACATGGTATGTTACGAGAGTGTTGCAGGAGTGATCGCACTTCGGGATTTAAGATGTCAATACGTTAAGCTCCAGCAAACAAAGAAAAGTGAGAAAGGTATAGACCAATCATTGTTGTTGCAACATCCAACTCAAGGATGTTCGTACAAGCACCTAACATTCTACACAGTTCGCTAGGCGTTCAGATGGGTGTTCAGGTACTACTCGATAGCATCGAGGTTCGAAAGGATTCAGAGAGGAGTGAAAAGATCATGTTCAAGTAAGAGACGATCACTACCACGACTCCTATAGACTGTTGTATTTCACATCGATCAAATAACGGAACGGAGCCCCTTTTTCACTTGTTAAGCCTCACTGGGACTCGCATGCACCCCACATTATTATTATGTGTGCACCCACAATAACATTGTGATTTGCATGCTCATCTCAGCTCCTCCTAACTCATGTCAAGTGGTCCCTCAACCTCGAGTAGCAAACAAAGAGCATCACGAAACGTAAGTCATGAATGTTTAGGGAAATACCACCCTATCAGTCACATAACACATGCAAGTAATACATGAATTCATACTGTTGTGCTAAACGTGCAATCATATGCAATATCATATGTAAGTGTTCACTAGTTATGCAGTTCAATGAGTATACTAGAGACGAACCTTGCATTCTGGAGCTGAGTGTCATGGTCATATTCACGTATTCAGAACTGTTCAGTTATAGTCTGGTTTTACAAAAACGTTTTAAAACCAAGTTCACTATAACCAGTGGCTCTGATACCAAACTGTCACACCCCCAAAATACCATATGCGGAAACCCCCGCGAGGCGTGTGACGTACCAGGATCCAAGCCACCAATCACATTGAACTCCTAGATATATTTAAATAAATCTTTCATACATTAACATAAGTGTTACAAACGTCACATGTCATTCATTGTATACAGCGGAAGCATAATTCGTTGGTTAAGTGTTTCATAAAGCATGTGTACATAAACCGTTAAGCTTGTATTGAGATTCCATGTATCTCGACCCATGACCACTCCAGCCTCCCAGACAGCAAGTGCCAATTGATATAAGCTTATAGACCTGCAAGCATGCAGACAAGTGTGTCAGACGACGCTGGTGAGTTCAAAGTTTTGTTAACGCGTTTAGTTACCAGATGTATGTTTAAAACAGTTCAACGTTTTGTTTTGATGATGATATTAACTCAATTACTGCAAGTGGCTACAAGATGTATTTGCCCAACCCCAACGTCTCTAACAAAACGTTGGTCATGCTTTAAGAAAATTAGTTCACGCCCGTCCTCCTCGGTACGGTGTGAGGGTGCCAAACCTAATAGCGTTATCAACTAATAACCTCATTGCCTCCCCGGCAACTATCAGTAGATGTAAGGGGTCTTATATGATAGAAATGAGTAATAACAAACATCCCATTAACCTGGCATTCCTCCCCGGAACGTTACCCGATGTCCCTCCCCGGGATGCATGCTTGGAAAAAGAGCAGTGAACTCACCTTTGATTTGCTCGGTAGGATTAGTTACGTTACACTATTCGTTCCAAATTGATCAGCCAAACCCTAGTGTGGTTACCAATATCAGTCAGTTCCATGTATTCAATGTTCACGTATTCACCGCACGCGTTACTCAAGTAATACACAAACCCAAACACATATCATCACGTAAGTTATAACAAGCATCTAGATCATAGTGCACTTACAACACAAGTTTATGTTGTATCAAAACACATGTCAAATGGTTCAATTCACATTCAAGTAACCATGTAAGTTGTCACCAAAAATCATGCAACATAACAAGCCGATTGTCATTGTGTAATCGTCTAGCAGGCACGCGAGTTCACATTACAATTCCAATTAACACCATAACTTGGCATGTCATAGGATTATTCATGTTTTATGATCAAACTAACTGTTTGGGTCACCTACACAACTTGCATCACCAACATCACTTAACTTCTTAATATGGTACTCATAACAAAGCTCGGCCCAATTAAATTATGCGGCCCGGTTCCCTTTGTGTGACCCGTTTCTTATCCTTGGCCAACCCACAAGAAAGAAGGGAAGTGGGGCCCAAGGAAATGAGTGTGCATTCACGTGACAATGTTTCCTAATGGTGTGAGTGTACGGGTATGAGAAAGAGACATCAAAAGGTGTGGGGCCGGCTGCTAGTGTGCAATTCTTGTTAACACAACATCAATCTTTTCATTTCTATTAAACCATATAAGACAAAAGTCATATAACATGCCGCTTTTCAAATCAACATTCTTGGTGGGTTGTACCCCATGCACACTAAATTGTACACTACCTTTTAAAAAAAACCCAAATGCATAACTAATTCATCTAACATGGATTCATTCAAGATCATCACACTATTACCATAAATCTATACCAACATCATAAATGAAATATATAAACAATCATCATGTTAATTAACCCACATACCTAACTAATACAATTCATTGGCATGATACACAACCCAAGCCAACCGATTAGCAATTTGTCAGTAATATATCGTGACATATTCCCTACACTAATAATCACCACTGATCCGTAATTACATAACATATGATCACTGACAGGACCTAGCGTACAAGCAACCAGAGATCATGCTAACAGTTTGTTCTCAAATATATATAAATCAACACCACACAATATCACATTACAAAGCCGGTATATGCACAAAGTGGGAATTAATTCGGTGCCGATAATACTAACCAGGTGTCTGTGAGAGAGAGAGAGAGACCGAGTCGAGAGGAGGAGAGCTTTGAGTGCTTCCGGCGACGCCTTCGTGTCTCCGACGGGTCATGTTACATTGCAGCCGTGAGTAGGGATGCCATTGATGGCTGCCGTTGCTGAAGGGACGATGAACCGAAGCAGAAAACTCCCCCCAAAATGATGTTATCGTCGACCAGAGAGAGAGAATTGGTGCTAGGGTTTGCGTCTTTTGTTTGTGCCAGGATAAGGGAAATCGCGTGCAAAGGAGGTGTGGCCATATATGTTTCGTATGGGTTTTTATTATAGGTTTCATGAGCTTGGACAGGCCCAATATTAACTTAGAAAAGCACTAGAGTGCGGCCCAGTTACTCATAATCCAAACATATTATGCAATTTCCTATTAAGTATGTAACTCGGGTATCATGTAATACTAACACGTACATGCTTATGACATTCACAAAATAAACTCACGATCATTCATTTAATTCAACATTTCAATTTAATAGAAAAGGTACACGCAATTAACGAAGAATCAGTACAAGGGAAAAGCCCTTCAAATTACGGGTTGTCACATTTCTGATCCTTTCCAGAATCTTAAAAGGTCGAACATATCAAGGCGCGAGCTTTCCTTTCTTGCCGAATCTGACCACACCCTTCCAAGGTGATACCTTTAGGAGTACATGGTCGCCAACGTCAAATTCAAGGGGCTTGCGTCGTCTATCGGCGTAACTTTTCTGACGACTCCGATCTTTCAACAGATTGTCTCGAATTTGGAGAACTTTGTCAGTCGTTTCTTGCAATAGCTCAGGACCGTTTAATTGAGAGTGCCCGATCTTGTGCCACACAATAGGCGATCGACATCTTCTTCCATATAAAGCCTCAAAGGGTGCCATTTGAATGCTGGAATGATAACTGTTATTATACGAGAATTCAACTAATGGCAAGTAAGCGTCCCAATTACCACTGAAATCTATGACACACGAATGGAGCATGTCTTCAAGGGTTCGAATCGTTCTCTCAGTCTGACCGTCGGTTTGAGGGTGGAATGCGGTACTTAGATTAAGCGTAGTACCGAGAGCCGCTTGAAACGTTTCCCACAGTCGTGAGGTTAACCGAGCATCACGGTCAGAGATGATGTCGCGAGGCGTCCCATGTCGACTAATGATCTCATTGGTGTAGATTCGGGCTAATCGTTCTACATTTTAGTCTTCCCAAATTTCCAGAAAGTGAGCAGATTTGGTCAAACGGTCAACGACAACCCAGATGTTGTCGTGACTTGATGGCGTGCGCAGGAGTTTAGTTATGAAGTCCATAGCTATGCTTTCCCACTTCCATATAGGGATTGGGGGTTGTTCAAGTAAGCCAGAGGGTCTTTGATGTTCAGCCTTAACCTTCGAGCAAGTCAGGCACTTCCCAACGCATAGAGCGATATCCCCCTTCATGCCCGGCCACCAGTACTTGTAGCGAAGGTCCTGATACGTTTTATCGGCACCGGGATGAATAGAATACCGAGATTTGTGGGCTTCGTCCATCAGAATCTGTCGTAAATCGGTCCGCTTAGGGATCCAAATTCGGTCCAGATAGTGGAATATCCCATTCGACTTGTTAACAAGATGGGCTCCATCGTGGTGAATCCTTTCTTTCTTCAAAGTGAGCTCAGTAAAACAAGCATGTTGGGCTTCACGAATGAGAGTTTCGAGATGATGCTGGGCTGGAATATTAGGAATGCTATGCAGATAGCTCCGTCTGCTGAGAGCGTCAGCAACGACATTTGCTTTGCCTGGGTGGTAACGAATCTCACAGTCATAGTCGTTGAGAAGTTCTACCCATCGGTGTTGACGCATATTAAGTTCCTTCTGGTCAAAGATATGTTGTAGGCTCCTATGATCGGTGAAGATCGTACACTTGGTACCATAAAGGTAGTATCACCAAATCTTTAATGCAAAAACAACCGCGCCTAGCTCGAGGTCATTGGTTGTATAGTTCTTCTCGTGGATTTTGAGCTGTCGAGATGCGTAAGCAATGACCTTGTCCCGTTGCATCAGAACACAACCAAGACCAAGGTTCGAGGCATCACAATAGACAATAAAGTCGTCGTTTCCGTCGGGTAAAGTGAGGATGGGAGCATTACAAAGCATGTTCTTGAGGGTTTGGAAGGCAGACTCCTGTTCAGTTCCCCAAACAAAGGATCTGTCTTTATGCGTGAGAGCGGTAAGCGGCACGACGATTTTAGAGAATCCTTCGATAAATTGACGATAATAGCCCGCTAACAGCTTCAATCTTCACGGGATCGACATGAATACCTTGACTATTGACAATGTGACCGAGGAATTGAACCTCCTCTATCCAAAATTCGCACTTGGAAAACTTGGCGTAGAGTCGATTCCCCTGGAGTAGCTCGAGAACCAAACGCAGATGCTGCATGTGTTCGGCTTTCGATTTGGAATAGATTAGGATATCATTGATGAACACAATGACGAAGCAGTCTAGAAATGGTTTACACACCCGATTCATCAGATCCATGAAAACCGTGGGTGCGTTGGTTAGACCAAAAGGCATAACAACGAACTCATAGTGGCCGTATCGAGTGCGAAAAGCGGTTTTGGGTATATCCTCCTCTTGAATGCGTAGTTGGTGATAGCCAGAGCGTAGATCGATCTTGGAGAAACATTTAGCACCTTGTAGCTGATCAAACAAATCATCAATTCGAGGCAGGGGATAGCGATTCTTGATTGTCAACTTATTCAACTCCCGATAGTCGATGCACATCCGGAACGACCCATCCTTCTTTTTGACGAAGAGGACTCACGCGCCCAAAGGAGAGGTGCTCGGGCGAATGAAGCCTTTATCAAGTAATTCCTGGAGCTGACTCGAGAGTTCACGCATTTCGGATGGAGCGAGTCGATAAGGAGCTTTAGCAATAGGGTTGGCTCCAGGAATGAGGTCGATACGAAAGTCGATATCACAACTTGGCGGAAGTCCGGGAAGATCATCAGGGAATACCTGAGGAAATTCACATACAACAGGAACATCTTTCACTTCGGTCTTCCTTTTCTTTTTCTTCTCCGCTACCACAATGTTAGCCAAGAATGCTCTGTATTCCTTGCGGAGATACTTGCTAGCTTGGACACATGACATGAGCTTGAGACCCTTCGAGGGAGTTTCACCATAAACACATAACGAATCACCATTAGCGAGCGTGAATCGAATCATCTTGTCAAAGAACACAACTTTAGCATGGTTTTCACGAAGAAAGTCCATGCCTACTATGATGTCAAAACTTCCGAGTTGCATCGGAATGAGATCGATCGGAAAGATATGATTGTTGAGCTCAAGAGTACCATCACAAAGAACAGAATTAACAGCGACAGTTCTTCCGGTGGCGACTTCAACATCGAACGTCGAGGGGAGATGTGAGCGATTACGATTAAGGAACTTCTCGAACTCAAACGATACAAAACAGTTATCGGCTCCAGTATCAAACAAACACGAAGCATAAATACCATTCACAAGGAACGTACCATTGACCACGTTGTTGTCAGCCTGGGCTTGGCGCACGTTGATGTTGAAAGTTCTGGCGCGTGTTGCTTGCTGTTGCTGTTGTTGAGGCTGTTGCTGCTGCTGAGGTTGCTGCTGCTGGGGCTCTTGTTTCACAACCCTGTTCGGGCACATGTTGGCGAAATGATTAGGATCGCCACATGCGAAGCAGACTCTGGCGTTGACCGCGGGTGCCTGAGCCGCTTGCTGGCCTTGAGGAGTGATGTGCACAAAATGCAACATATAAATTACATCAATTGTGGCGAAAAACTAACCCTTTTTTAGTACTAATCTTGGAAAAAGTGTGTTTTTGTCTTCCTTTTTGTATTTTCAGGATTAAATGAGCTCAAATGAACAAAAGAAGCAAAAAGGCAACTAAATCTAACATAAATACAAGAAAAGGAACAAACGTGGCATGCCCGACCCCCCGACAGTATCTTCCCAAGCAAAACAAAAGAACAGAAGACTGAACACGCCCCGTGCTCAGTAAGCACGGGGGCGTGCCCAAGTGTCAGCAGATAAAACAAAGTTGTAGAAGCTTCCATCGCCCACCACGGGGCCGTGCTCAGTGGACACGGGGCCGTGGTCAACTATAAGATTCGCATAATCCAGGCAAATCTTGATAGTACAGATATGCTTCTGCACACGGGGTCGTGCTCAGCGGACACGGGGGGCGTGGTCAACTAATGCAGACAAACTGCAATTAATGAAGAAAGAGAGAAGGATGGACATGGGGTCGTGCCCAACGGACACGAGGCCGTGCCCGAGCTTCTGTTCAGCCTATAAATAGGAGTGCTTGGATCACTTGCAACTCATCCCTTGGCACACCACCTCTCTCACACTTCACCCACCACCCACCACCATCACAACACCATCATCCACCACCATCATCCATTGTCCATCATAGAGTGTGTGAGTCGTCTCGGGATCCAAGATTGATCGTAAGAGTTCTTGACAATCAAAGGCCATGTTTGCCTAAGTCTCTTACATCACTTGGTGAAGACAAGTGTCTAGTGTAATACTTTTTATTTTTAATCTTTTCGCACTTTTTACTTGGTTATGTATTAATGACTTTAATAACTAGTTTCTTATGTTGAAGGTGATTCTTCCTTATCGTTTGTCCGTGGTGTCTTGGCATTATTTTACTGTCTATATAAAATAAAAGATTTTCACCATTCATATCTCCACGGTCTATATGGAAGTATGTTGGCTACCTGGTCGGGGGTTAAGGGAATGGTTTGGTAAGAGTCTTGCCATTGTTCAGTGTATAGATCCTGCAAAGGACCTGGGTAAAATTTAGTAGGACCTCCTTCAATACCCACCGATATTGGATGGCAGGGGTCCAAACTCTTTGATCCCCTCATAAGTTAAACTACTATTAATATTTTAACCCGGCTACTTAGGACTGTATCCCTGCTGACTCAGACTACTTAGCCGAGGGTAACGTCACCTTCAAAAGAGGGACCTACCACAATATGCATTAATAACTTAATTAATTATCTTTCAATAATCCGACCCTTTAGGATTGTATCCTTGCTGACTCAAACTACTGGGTTGAGGGTAACGTCACCTTCAAAAGAGGGCCTACTACAATAACTAAGATAATCTCTTAAAAAGTGCAAAAGTGCGGAAATAATCAAAGGTTACACTATACACGAGTCGGAGCCAAGCGATTCATCTTGTCTATCTGTTTTTATTTTTATTTTATTTTTCAGCATTTTAGTTAGTTTTTATTTTTCTAGTTTAAAACCTTTTTCTAAATTTTTGATTTGATTAGACGTTGAGGATAAACCGATACTAAAAACTCTTGTGTCCTTGGACGACCTCGGTATCTTGCCAACATTATACTACGCTCACGATGGGTGCACTTGCCCATATGTGTGTTTGGTGTTAGTAAAATATCGTGTTTTATAAATTTAAAACTTGACTAACGTGTAAAAAGGGCTTAAAATATACTTAATTCCATATACACACTAACCCGCATCAAGTTTTTGGCGCCGTTGCCGAGGACACAAGGATTTTAAGAAAGTTAGGAATCAACGGCCTAATCATTTTTTCTAATATTTCCGTTTTTTTAGGATTTTCGTAGATTTTCAGCTTCTGCAGAACTCAGCACGGGCCGTGCCTGCTGAACACGCCCCGTGCCCAATCATTGGAACTGGCAATCCTGTTTTAAGTCAGACAGTAAGCTGAACACAGGGCCGTGCCCACTCAACACGCCCCCGTGCCCAAGATTCAGTTACTGAAAACATAACCGTAAGATCCCGACGGTTGGTAATTTCTGACACAAACATGAGTGATACTGATGCTTTTTACTTTCAGCACTCTTATGGTACGTGGTGTCAAATATGTGGAGGCTCTCATAAAGAATTAGAATGTTATTTTCTAAATTATAAGCCCCACTATATAGACCCATTGTTTTCCTGTAGCCTTAAGAGGGGCGAAAGTAAAAATAATCCCTATCTCTCCCTCGAATGCGCTCAACCGGACCTTCTAAGAGAAATGCTTCTTGATAAACTATTTCAATTAGAAGATCTAATTCTTAATTGGTTAGAAGAACTTAGGATGGATTTTATTAATTCATCTCAAGACAATACCCAAGAAGAATTGTTGAGATCGCATTCAAACAACTCCGATGTTCCCGATATTACCTCCAACTCTAGCAAGGACTTGAGCGATAGTCGTCCCTGTGCCGATTGTGCCGTGAAGGACTCCCCATCGACTTCGTTCGATGCATACATAGACCTGAGCGATTCGGCATACACCTTCTTTAACGAGAGCCCGGGAAAGGGTTGGACTTGTCCACCTACATTTAGCATAGGAATCACCCTCACCGACAACCTCTTGCGTTCCCGTCTTAATCTAGAGCAATTAAGGTATCTTAGGCACTTTGGGGTTGTTCCATCCAGTAAGGAGCCACCCGATCAAGATAAATTCCTTAGAAAACGTAAAGTCCTTAAGACAGCTTCTAGACATGGGGTCGTGTCCAGGTCAACACGCCCCCGTGTCCACTGAAAGATTCCTTTCTGATTTTTATCAGAATACGGACAAAATGTGTCAGGATTCTGTCTGCACACGGGGCCGTGTCCAGCCAACACTGGGCCGTGTGCAGCATGCTGTCGTTTTCTATAAATGCAGCAAGATTCCTGCTCATTTGGACCACTCCAAAGACAAAGATCTGCTGAAATCTTCACTCATACCATCCTAGGTATATTCTAAAGAAGGTTCTCAACAACCATCTTGTCTTTTCCACTTTTGTTCATTACCTTCTTCTTCAATTTTCACTCAATACCTCCATTAAAGCTTGAAGTCTCCATGATTCCAAGCTTTATTGTAATGTTTGTAAGGGTATTATTCAAGGGATCTTGTTTAAAATAAGTTATACAACTTTGTTTTAAATTATTCATGCTTAAAAATAAACTTACAAGTGGAAAAATAATTTAAAACTTCAAGATTCCTTGTTCTAAAAACCTGCAGACAACTGAACACGGGGCCGTGTTCATTGAACACGGGGCCATGTCCGAGGTACAGTTCCAGAAAAATTGAACTCTTTTCGGTCTGTTTTCTCATAATGGCAAGCAGAACTAGCGGAACATCTTCATCACAATCAAGAAACAACCGACAGGGAAGGAGATCATCAACGGTAGAAGACTCTCTTGTAAACTATGTTTACGCTTTAAGAGAGGCTATTGATGAAATAACGGGGGTGGAAGAATCATTGGTCGACCGTATTAATCACTTAACAGTGGGACTAGAAGGGTGTCTCCGAGAGGTCAACCTTTTGCACCAAAGTTTGAACATTCTCGCATCTCCTCCTTTGGTACCGGTCATTACCCAAAGGGCATGGAACGTGGTGCCCGAAGTCATCATACCAGCCGAATGGTACACAGTACACCCGGGGCTTCCTCGTGATATACCACAAGGAGTTCCAGTTGGTGTCACTCCCCCTCCACGAGATGTTGAGGAGAATGAAGCCGCCTTCTTCCTCCCGAGAGAGATAGAAGCATGGCTTTAACAACATCTAGGGAACACCCTTCGGCCGGAGCTCTACCAAGCTTTTAGATACCGGGAAATTATTCTCGGGATTTTGCTTCTTAATGTAAAAGTAGAGCTCCTTAGAATGATTTTATGCACCACTTGACCTATCTAGCTTAACTCTTATCTTTCTTTTTCTTCTTCTTTATTTTAATTTTCTAGGAATATTATGTAATTCTCTCTATGACTTAAATGAAATGATGGTTTTAGTTAAATTGGTGTTTGGATGATGTTGTAATGGATAAAACACACTCGGAATGGTGAAGTATAACAAGGGAAACTTGCACCAGCAACCCATGCACGAAAACAGGGCCATCCGACAAATTTTCTTTGTTACAGCAAGTTCAGCACGGGTCGTGCCCGCCCAACACGATCCCGTGCTGCACAATCTGCAGAAAATGCCCAGTTCAGGTAACTGGACACGGGGCGAGCTCACTGAACACGCCCCCGTGTCCAGGCTTCTGTTTCTTTTTACAAACTTTTGTTACTAGCACTTGAACACGGGGCCGTGCCCGGACAACTCGGGGTCGTGTCCAGACGCCCAGTAACATAAAATTTTGCTTTTTCACACCTTTTTACACATTCAATCACCTAAAAACTTATTTTTGGGACACATTGAGGACAATGTGTAATTTAAGTGTGGGGGGATGCTAAAACTTGAATCCTGCAAGTCCTAATTAACAAGCCTTACACAAAACTCTATTGGAACCGCTAATCACCCTAAATTTTTTTCAAAAATTTTCATTTTTTTTACTTGTCTAGGTTTAACTTGGAAGTTTCAAAATTCTAAAAAAAGTTATATTTTTACAAATTTACAATCGATAGCATCGTAATAAAAAGAACCAACATAAGAAAATTATGAAACGGCATGACAAGCTTAGTTAAATTTTGATTATATATACTTGATCACATAAAAAAAACCCATTCCCACAAAAGTGAGTTTTGAGCCTTTAATTGAGCATACAAATATATATATTTAAACTAAATGCTCATTTTTTGTTTCTTGTGTGAATAGCCGCTTGTTTCTTACGACTCTAGAACTTGCCACGATGATACATTCCCGGTCCTTACCAACTTAAACCCGAGTAAGTAACTGATGGAGGCATCAGGACTAACCCTTTTTTATTTCTACACCATTATTTTTTCTTTTTTTTTTTACCACCTATCCAAAATCCCCCTAGTTAACCCCTTTGAGCCTAAACCTTTTCATTTCATAACCCAAACCAAACACCCTTTACCCACCTAAACCCTTTTTCATTTTAAACCCTTTATTTTAGTAACAAAGCTCGATTTTTAGTATGACCTGATTGAAAAAAAATGATGAAGTTAAAGAAATAAACAAACAAGTTTATCAAAAATAACTTTGTTTGAAGGAAATACTTCATCAAAATAAAAAAGTTTTGAAAAATATCAAGTCTTACGAAAACCGACGCTTTTTACGCCTTTCGCCCTTTTACTAACCACTAACCCAACCACCCACCTTTAGCCCAAGCCTAACCCTTCACCCAAAAAGTCCTCTTGATATTTACAAAGGTATATAGTTAAAAAGGAGGAGGATTGATTGCTTGGCAAGCTTATGGCAAGAATAAGTTCCATGCCGCTCTCGAGTGATTCACTAAAAATACATTTTCGGCCGAGTGTTGAGTGATTCCCCCGTGGGGTATGTGAACTTGTATATAAATGAAAATTTAAAAAGGCATGTTATGCCCTAATAAGTAATTTATCTTATGAAACGTTTTTAATAAATTATGACGAATAGGATTGTAAATAAATAAAAAAATAAAACTTAATAAAGAATCTTGGAAATCCCGACACTCTATGACAAGCCCAAAAACCTTCTCTTCTACCCATTCCATTTGGGAGTGTAAAGCCGCATTATAAAGAGTTTTGCTTTAGGACAAGTAAAGATTCAAGTGTGGGGGTATTTGATGTGCACAAAATGCAACATATAAATTACATCAATTGTGGCGTAAAACTAACCCTTTTTTAGTATTATTGTTGGAAAAAGTGTGTTTTTGTCTTCCTTTTTGTATTTTCAGGATTAAATGAGCTCAAATGAACACAAGAAGCAAAAAGGCAACTAAATCTAACATAAATACAAGAAAAGGAACAAACATGGCATGCCCGACCCCCCGACAGCATCTTCCCAAGCAAAACAAAATAACAGAAGACTGAACACGCCCCGTGCTCAGTAAGCACGGGGGCGTGCCCAAGTGTCAGCAGAAAAGACAAAGTTGTAGAAGCTTCCATCGCCCACCACGAGGCCGTGCTCAGCGGACACGGGGCCGTGGTCAACTATAAGATTTGCAGAATCCAGGCAAATCTTGATAGTACATATATGCTTCTGCACATGGGGTCGTGCTCAGCGGACACGGGGGCGTGGTTAACTAATGCAGACAAACTGCAATTAATGAAGAAAGAGAGAATGATGGACACGGGGCCGTGCCCGAGCTTCTGTTCAGCCTATAAATAGGAGTGCTTGAATCACTTGCAACTCATCCTTTGGCACACCACCTCTCTCACACTTCACCCACCACCCACCACCATCACAACACCATCATCCACCACCATCATCCATTGTCCATCATAGAGTGTGTGAGTCATCTCGGGATTCAAGATTGATCATAAGAGTTTATGACAATCAAAGGCCATGTTTGCCTAAGTCTCTTAAATCACTTTGTGAAGATAAGTGTCTAGTGTAATACTTTTTATTTTTAATCTTTTCGCACTTTTTACTTGGTTATGTATTAATGACTTTAATAACTGGTTTCTTATGTTGAAGGTGATTCTTCCTTATCGTTTGTCCGTGGTGTCTTGGCATCATTTTACTGTCTATATAAAATAAAAGATTTTCACCATTCATATCTCCACGGTCTATATGGAGGTATGTTGGCTACCTGATCGGGGGTTAAGGGAACGGTTTGGTAAGAGTCTTGCCATTGTTCAGTGTATAGATCCTGCAAAGGGCCTGGGTCAAATTTAGTAGGACCTCCTTCAATAACCACCGGTATTGGATGGCGGGGGTCCAAACTCTTTGAACCCCTCATAAGTTAAACAACTATTAATATTTTAACCCGGCTACTTAGGACTGTATCCCTGCTGACTCAGACTACTTAGCATAGGGTAACGTCACCTTCAAAAGTGGGGCCTACCACAATATGCATTAATAACTTAATTAATTATCTTTCAATAATCCGACCCTTTAGGATTGTATCCTTGCTGACTCAAACTACTGGGCTGAGGGTAACGTCACCTTCAAAAGAGGGGCCTACTACAAATACTAAGATAATCTCTTAAAAAGTGCAAAAGTGCGGAAATAATCAAAGGTTACACTATACACGAGTCGGAGCCAAGTGATTCATCTTGTCTATCTGTTTTTATTTTTATTTTATTTTTCAGCATTTTAGTTAGTTTTTATTTTTCTAGTTTAAAACTTTTTTCTAAATTTTTGATTTGATTAGACGTTGAGGATAAACCGGTACTAAAAGCTCTTGTGTCCTTGGACGACCTCGGTATCTTGCCAACACTATACTACGCTCACGATGGTTGCACTTGCCCATATGTGTGTTTGGTGTTAGTAAAATATCGTGTTTTATAAATTTAAAACTTGACTAACGTGTAAAAAAGGGCTTAAAATATACTTAATTCCATATACACACCAACCCGCATCAAGGAGCGGTGAGAAGAGCTTGCTGAGCAGGAGCGGGAGCTGCGGTGTTGCGGGGGCCGGTTCGACAATTGGATGTGAAATGGCCATACATATTGCAATGTGCGCAAAATCTGCAGGCTAGACCCACCGGGTGATGGTAAGTACATGTCGGGCAGGTTGGGTGAGGACCAGTATATGCACGCTTTGCAGGCAGTGCATAGGTGATTGGAGCTAGAGCTGATCGGTGTTGTTGTTGTTGCTGAGCTGGTACCGCTTGAAGTAGAGCAGCGGTAGTGACAGCACAGTTCTTGTTGCTGGAGCTGCTGTTGTTGTTCCTCTTCTTGTTCTTCTTCTTGTTGCTCGGTGTGGTGCCGGTTTCAGCTGTTGGTGAGGCGGTGGTAGCTTGATACAGGTTCTTTGAAGCTTTATCCCAAAACCCAGCTTTTACTCGCTTGTCGTTGATTTCAGCGGCAAGCAAATAAGTTTCTTCGATTGTTGCTGGCTTGGAGCATGCACAAAATCTGCAACACAATCCGGCAGAGTGCGGATGTACTTCTTGATTGCTATGCTAGCGGTCTTCACTTGATCGGGGCAGATGATACTAAGCTGCTTGAAGCGAGCAGTGAGAGCAGCGTTTTCACCATCTTTCTGCTTGATGTGCCAGAATTCGTCCTCCAGCTTTTGGCGTTCATGGGGAGGGCAGAACTCTTCGAGCATGACGTTCTTCAGCTCTTCCCATGTCAGACCATAGGCTGCGTCATTTCCGCGCTTGTTCCTTTCGGCCGTCCACCAGTCTAATGCGTGGGACTGGAAGAAGCTGGTAGCATTCAGAGTGCGGAGATTGTCAGGACATCCATGTCGATTGAGTGGAACCATTGAAACAAAGCCGTAGGGCCTTCTTCTCCAGTGAACTCTTTCGGTCCGCATGCCTTAAACTGCTTGAAGCTAAACCCAGACTTTGGCGAGTCTGTCCTTGACTCTTCAGACGTCTTGCTCATGTTTTTCGTACAGTTCACTGACAACTTGAGGTACGACCTTTGCCATTTGCTTAGTAATCATGGCAGCGAGGTGTTTGTCTGCTTACTTTCGGCGAGCATCTCGGGTAGTGCGAGATCCAGATGACGACATTGTCTGCAACAGACATCGCCACAGGACTCAACACAATATAATCGAATCTCACCTCACAAGCCTAATACTACTAAAGCTCAGGCACGTATAATTACTTAACCACATAGTCACACATCCACATAATCACATATACACATAAGCACAGTAGCACATAAGCACGGAAGCACATAAGCATGTAATCACGGAAACAGTCAGAATACAGAAACCTATCATTTCAAGTAGTGATCGTGAATAACATAGCGAGTAGTATAGTATAAGCGTATATCCTAGCATAAGGTCGTCCACAATTTGCGATTTGTCAGCGTTTTGAGATAGAGATGCAGTGCGAGTTGTGTGTGTCGATCAAAGCGAACACGAAAAGCGAATAAATTACCAAAAATCATAACACATAAACGGATACAAGCACATAAAACACATAAAATCCACAAAAGGGCAAATATCAGAGTCAGCAGTAGCGAGCTCAGAATCGAAACGCGTAAAAATCGAGAAATGGATTGTCTGCGGCTATTTAGACGTCGACTAACCAAAGTGATTCAACTATTCGCAAAGACTTTAATTCACACTTTGGCCTCCGGGACTGTGCTCTCGCCTCGAATCTGGGTGAACGACATGCATCCTTCCAGTTACAGTGTGACTTCAAGTCGTTGGAGTTCGTCGAAACTTTGGTGAGAGTTTTGTAAAAACAAAAATTAGGGCGAAATAAGTCGTCAAGGTTCGGGTTTCACCCCTAACTTATCAACTTTGTTCCCGTTTTAATAAAAATAGAAACGAAAATCTGCGTTAAAGTATGGATTTCACTCCTGATTCAACGCAAATTCTTGGGTTTATAGATAAAAATGTGGGTCGAACAGGCGATTTAGTCGAGAGTTTGCGGTTTTCACACCTAATCTCGACCTAACCACTTATTCATTTTGAAATAATAGAGTGCAGTGATAGTGTAGCGTGCGCGAGAATAGCGAGAAGTAGCAAGCAAGTTCATACATGACCCCTACAGGGTATGCACAAATCGGTCTGTTGGTACTTAACTATAGACTAGGTCGTTTCTGAGACATCGACCTGGACTAGGTCGAGTCTTGCCTAATTCCCTATAGTTATGGCTTTGATACCAATCTGTCACACCCCAACCGATGGCAGAATCATCGGGGCGCGGCACTGAGCGAAACAGATTGTCCAGAAATTTCCATAACAACTATATTTACCAATTATTTAAAGCAACATGTCCCATACCACGTCATAAAAGATAATACAATTATTACAGAAAAGATCTAGTCAAATTGTTTTGTTCCGACAGCTCAGATTTTTTTATTACAGACAATTGTTTATTGTTGACCTAGGTCTTTCCTAGCCTCGATTTCACAGCAAGGTAAGCAAATAAGCATCCTAAGCACCTGTCACATACGTTAAAGTAAAAGTCAATAAACATAGTGTAAAGGTGAGCATACAAGTTTAATAGATATAATAGAGTTCGAAATCGATTACGCATAACCAGCACGTACACATTATGAAATGAGGCATGTTAGTTATCGACATGAAACTATTGATACCAATGACTGCGGGTTGACTGCCCAAGGCAGTTCGCGATACACACTCACCACTGTGAGCCATGTAAGTAATTGTCCTTAACAACCCCTGAGTGAACAGGTGCTGAGTCCAAACTATAGTACTATCGTTGCTAAGGCAGGTAGACATCAATCCATGTGTAAACATAACAAACAAGCATTCATTAAGTCACGTATAACATGCGGTAATGGTTAGCGTTTAAAGTATTGAGTAGTGTGATTGATGTGATTTAGAATAAGTAACGTATGTAACACCCAAAAGTGCATAAAGCAAAAAGGGATCGAGTATACTCACAGCGGTTGGTGGATTGAAGGGAGCGCTAGAGAGTAAGGTTAGCCTGATCAGAACGATAGCATAACGATAAGCGACGCGTAAAACAATGCAAATTGTAGTGAGTCAGACAGCAATCCGATCGGATGGTAGTCCGATCAGTTAGCCGGTCGTTCGAGTGACAGTCCGCTCGGATGGTCATCCGATCGGGTGGCCTTTCGAGTGGATTGTTACTTCCTTTGGAAAGCATGTGTTTGTGTATGATGGCTTGACTTTTGAAGTTTTCGTTGTAATATTTTGAAAACATAGAAGTATCTCTACCTTTCAGGTCGGTCGATCGGACAGACGTTCAATCGGACGACAACCCGATTGGTTGGACACTTTAGTGAGAACAAGTTCCCAGCAGTTTGCTACTCGATCGGATTGTAGTCCGATCGGGTGGCAATCCGTTTATATTGAACATGTGGAAAATTGTTTAATTGCTGATGTCTAAACGTCACATGATCGAGTGGTAGTCCGATCGAGTGGTAACTCGATCGGGCAACAATTCGTTCAACGTTTAAATTTCAATGTTTAGAAAATGAGTTAAGTGTGGGACCTAAGGTGTAGTCCGATCGGATGGCAACCGGATCGGGTTGTAATCCGTTCGAACAGTAGTCCGATCGGACGACACTCCGACCTGGTCGACCTGATCGTCTTCTTCCTTGGTTGTTTTGGTAGTTTTGTAGTTTTATCGAGACGGTGTGACAACGTGTCAATCAACAGAACCCCACCTTGACTCCAGTGACCCAATTGAACAAGAATCACCCAAGTTCAACCAGCTAACCGGTTCAAGACGATTGTTCTTGGTTAACCCGAAATCGGTGGTCTCGTGGATAGAATCCAGATTTTGAATCAACACAACTACAAGAATGAGTAGAAGGTCGGTACAAGCTTCGATTCTATCGGTCTTGAGTGCATTGAGTGTAAAAGAGTTGAAAGAAAGCTAGAAACCATCTTTCAATCCTTCTCACCATGATTATGTCTAGATCTATGCAAGATCTTTGTTTGTTTATGTGGAAATCGGTTAGATCTAAGTTGTTCTCGGTGGATTGAAGCCAAAACATGAAGTTCTCAAGAACACCATGATGACATCATCCTAGAACACCTTGAATTTTGATGATTTCACGGTTAAAAGTTAAGATTCAAAAGATAGAAAGGTGTAGGAGTGCGTGTAGATCAAGAAAGTACAAGATTTAGGTTGAGTTCTTACCGGAATCGCGAGAAATCGAAGAAAAGGTGGCTGGAACGAGTGGAGAGAAAGAGAGAGCTGATACTTTCCCAAAGTGGTAATGAAGGGGTATTTATAGGGTTTCCCAAAGTGGAAAGGGTGGTCCGATCGGGTGGCAGCCCGATCGGGTGGCAACCCGATCGGATGGCTATCCGATCGGTCGGCCACTCAACCCTAGTGTTTGGCGTGACGAGTTTTGTCGTTTCGATTCGTGTGTCGAGCGTTGCGATGCGACAGAGTTTCCTATTCAAATTACCTTTAATCCCACAACTATATCAACATACAATCATCCTTAATTGACTTGCGTTTAGCGTTTGCGATTCGATTGCGATTGAGTCTCGATTGCGTTTCGATTAAACACCTCACATAAACATCAATAAACATGCACAAGTAACACATAAAAGGCACACACACGTATAAACAATAACCAAAAGCATAATTCGAGTTGCGAGTGCGATGCGATAAGCGAATAAGTGATCAAACATATGATAAAACATCGAATAAACCTCGATTATTAATAAGTACTCCACATAATACAACTAACGTAAAGCATAAAATAGACTAACTACGAGTGAAAGAAGTCAAAACAGGATTAGAGCAAGGAGTAACATATCGCAATTAGCAATCTTGTCTCCCTTTGACTTCAATCTTGACTTTGACTTTGACTTTCGAAACACGGGGTGTTACAGTTCAGCCTTCTGATCTCTTGTTTTTGCTTGGGAAGATGCTGTTGAGGGGTCGGGCATGCCACGCTTATTCCTTTTCTTGTAATTATGTTAGATTTTGCTGCATATTTGCTCCTTTTGTTCATTTATGCTCATTTAATCCTGAAAATACAAAAGGAAGACAAAAACACACTTTTTCCAACATTAGTACTAGAAAAGGGTTAGTTTTATGCCTCATTTGATGTAATTTATATGTTGCATTTTACACACATCATTCGTCAACAAAAATGTTCATCGTTTTGAAGGTTCGTCGTTTTTAAGGTTCGTCGTTTTTGAAGGTTCGTCACGAAGATTTATCAAATCACCAATGTTCGTCGTTGAGTTGATGTTCGTCAAACAAGGTTCGTCAGAAACTTAAGAAACTATTCAAGTTTCATCAAGGTTCGTCTATGAAAATTCAAGGTTCGTCAAGGTTTGAATATGTACCCGGATTGTCGTTCGGTCGGAGGACCGTCCGGGTGATGACACCTTAACTAAAAGTCCTCCGATCGGATGACTTTACCTTGATCGGATGACCCTCCGATTGCTGCAAATCAAAATATCAAATATGCTTATGTCCGGATGGTCATCCGATCGGATGGCCATCCGGGTGGAAAAGAAGAACAGCAACAGTGACGAACGGCATAATATTTCGAATTGAAAATCTTCGATTTCTCACAAACCACTTTGAATTTAGATCTGAAAATTTGTAGGCTTGTAAAATGATGATTTTCTCACAAAATATCAAAAATTTAGCCAATTTTAACCGTGAAAACCTTGTTAATTTTGCGTTTTTCTGCCGAAAAGTAAAGAAAATGA
The DNA here is from genome assembly GCF_002127325.2 of Helianthus annuus. NCBI lineage: Eukaryota > Viridiplantae > Streptophyta > Magnoliopsida > Asterales > Asteraceae > Helianthus > Helianthus annuus. Next base: position 106,421,320 of record NC_035440.2, on the reverse strand, counting down.
GTAGAATAAGAAATTTGACAAATCTGATGTGAAATCGACTCTGAAACTGATGAAATCTCGTCGAATCTTGCGTGTTTGATCCATGCAATCGAGCTCCTGCTCTGATACCACTTGTAGGACTGGTTTTGACTCCCGAACGATTGTGTATAACACGTACTACGTGTGGAATCCGTGCACGTGTGTGGGCCGAACACAAGAACGTAATTAAACGTGATTCTTATTCAATGATTTTACAAGTATTACACCATGAATCACCTTGAGCACTAGTTTCTCTCTCTAGAATCTCTCTTTAAGCCCCAAGCTCCAAATGTCAAAAATGGCCAAAAAGTCCCTAATGCATAACATAGGGCTCCTATTTATAGGCCAAGGCATAAGGGATTTCCCCTTATTTACAAGTTTGCCACCTTGCCTTTTTCCCTACATATTTCACTATAAAATCATGTTTTCTTCTATTTTCTGCTACGAATTGGATTGACAGAGGCGATAGACATATCTGCACTCATAATCTTCATTATTATAAAAATTCCCTTTCTCTCTCTCTAAGAAGAGACAGACGACGATACAAAGATTACGGCGAAAGAAGCCGTCATAGGTGAATTTCTCCTTTCAGTTTACTAATCAAGGTACATTATAATCCACAAATCTAGTTCTTCTTCTAATGTAGTCTTCGTCGATTGTGTATAGGATCTGAAGTTTTCTCCCTATTTTCTAGTTTTTCGGTTATGTGAAATCTAGGGTTTGAAAATTTTAGTATTTTTTTTTTTTACAAAAGCTTCAATTATTCAGTTTAATGTTTGTAAAAAGTTGGATTTTAACTTTGATGTGGTTTTTTGTTGTATACATTTGGGTATATGATGTGTATTTCAGATGTGGTATATGTATAGACGTATGATTTGGAAAAAAAACTTGATATGATTGGTTTACCAATGGTTGATGTGGGTTTTTTTTTTTGTAAAATCGTTAATAGGTAAGTGTTATTTGTATTCCCTTGTTTTTTGTCTACTGAAATCTATGGTTTCAAGTTATTAGTATCTATAAAAAAAAGGATTAATTGGTTGTATATGGTGTTTATAAGTTAGTGGAATTAAATTCGATGTACATCTGTGTATAAGAACTTTTCAATATGATGTACATTTGTGTATAAGCATGTTTTGAGTAAGTGTTAATTTCATATGTATTCCCCTGTATTTTGTCTACTGAATCTAGGGTTTCATGTTATTAGTATCTACAAAAAAAGGATTAATGGGTTATATATGGTGTTTATAAGTTACTGGATTTAAGTTTGATGTACATCTGTGTATAAGCAATTTTCAATGTGATGTACGTTTGTGTATAAGCATGTTTTGAGTAAGTGTTAATTGCATTCTCCTTTTTTGTCTACTGAAATCTAGGGTTTCAAGTGAATAGTATCTTTAAAAAAAGATTCTTTAGTTGAATATCGTGTTTATAAGTTACTGGATTTAAGTTCAGTATAAGCATGGTTCAGTATAGCAATGTGTTTTTGTAGGTTAGGGTTAATTGAATAAAATTCTTGATGTTACTCTGTTTTTTTATCATCAGCATCATCTTGAAAGTATGCAACTTGTTATAATGGTTTGTTACTACAGTGAGGTACACATGTGTATAGTGTTTTGAGTTTGGATGATTGTTACTACAGCGAGGTACAGATGTGTACAACGGGATTAAAACGAACAAGATGGAGTTGCAAACTCAAACTCGTAAGAAACGTTAAATAGGTGTACATGAGACACTTGTATGTTTGTATGATAGATAATTGTACACTAGTGTGCTGGTCTCTTATCTGATTATTGGGTAATGCACATGTTTATATGATAATATGTTATAATATGACAACTACTTAGTTAACTTTGTTATATATCATTGTTATTGCAATTGTATAAGCCTTTTAGTTACTATTAGATATTTAAATATGTGATTTGATTCTATATTTGTGTGGTAAAAGATATTATTTGGAAATTAACATGACATTAAAATTTTCAAGATGCATGTTATATTTTCTTGAGCAACAAAATTTATTAGTATAAGAAAGCTCATTTACAAGTAATAAAGATTTATATGTTATTATATGATCGAGAAAGTTGATAGTGACATTTGTTTATGTTTTAAACTATAGTGACAAATATGTGTATATATGATATACTTGTGATTGGCTATATCATGTTACATTTATGCATAAATTACATACATTTTCTTGCAAGTGATGAAAAGATATATATCTTATTTTATAAAGTTTTTCTATAACTTGTTTTCTACTACGATATGTTATAACGTGGTGTATTATGTAAATTGACTCTACATTATACCTTGATTTTATATGTCATCATGCATCATGTAAATATTGTTGAATAAAACAACAAAATCAAATTTGTGGTTTATATGCTATCATAAAAAGAAGTATAAATATGCTTAAATATGACATCAGAAGTGTCATATTCTCTGAATCTAATTATTAATTTATAAAAATTCTTAAGATTTATAGACCGATAACACTACATAACTCGGTCATGTAACGATTTCTCAATTTATAATATATGAAAAGAAGACTGTCTTTAATGACAAACTGGATAAAAGATGTTCTTTTGTCACAACTAAGATATGCTCATGAAGTAGCGATACCATTAAGAAAGTATGAGTTTAAAATGATTTCATACCCACGTGACTAAACAAAGAATGAGAATCCATGAAGGTTTTCGGAGTCTATCCCATTGCTTAAAGTGAATGTGATTATGATCACTGTAAGGGTCACGATCATGACTAAAAGAAATTGTAATGATGCCACCATGAAAGTTTGTTATTATGCTCATGTTAATAATGAGATCAACCATGTTAATTATGTGGTGATTATACAATGATCGTTATAAAGGTCGGGATCATGGTAAATGAGAAAAAGGTTATGATCCTATATTGATAGTGAGATCAACCATGGTAATATTGATATCGACCACAAGAAGTGACTCACTAAGGAAGTGATTATATGAGAATATAATATATGAAACATGTATAACATGAATGTTTGAAATAATAAGATATGGTTCTCTCATATTTTATGTCGTGTATTAAACAAACACGAGTGCAACTAAAACATGTATGATCCATAAAATCTCCGATGAAGAATGAAAAGCTATAAGACTTGTTCTGGTTATACTTTATTCCCTAAATTGAATGTGATTATAAAAAGATCATTAAAAATATCGTGATCATGGACATAATTGAGAAATTTATAATGACGATCATAATAATAATAAGATCGGTCATCAGATGTGTTATGATAGCCAAGTTGATAATGAGATTGACCATATCATACTGATATGATAGCCAAGTTCAGAATTGTAATAATAGTCGTAATGAGATTGACCACTATAAGTGGCAAATTATGGTAGTGATTATACGAGAACAAAATGTAAAAAAGGATAGAAATTATATAACACAATAGTTTACAATGATAACACGTTGTTCTCTCACATAATGCAACTACTACACATACGATCGTAAACTAGAAGATTATGTATCATGATTATTTACTTAATTGGCATGACTAGTTAGACCACACCAAGTCAATGATGATGTAAAACATAATGAAGAAGTAGAAGATTCTTCAAGCTGATAATTTGTATGTAATGTTTGCTCTCAATGAAAATTTATATATGCCAAATAAAGGAGGGCGTGTATCCCTAAGTATACTGGAAGTGACTAAAGGATACACATATCCAAACATGATACCACTTAGTGTTTTAAATCGATGCATCGTCTAAATGGTTATCAAATTCAACTTGAAATTTGTGTGATATGTGGCTTAACTAATGAGATAACAAGCACAATATTCCAGATTACGTATTTATTTTGGTAATAATGGATAATTTAATTCCTAAGTTATTAAGAAAAACATTCGTATAAGTGCTTTTGTTAAGACGATCACTGAACGTCTACGATTGACAGCAAAACAAATAATCAGGAGAGTAAGTTCATGTTTATATATGAGTACATCTAATTTTACATGCAATAACATTAATTCACATTAAGCCAACATGTTGTAATAGTTTCTCCCTATTATAGTTGGTTTTGGTCAGGAACCAAAGATTCCCCTTCTAAGATTTTGGTTGTGCGGTATATATTGAAATTGATCCACCACTATGCACAAAGATGGGACCTTAAAAGGTGGTTGGGAATATATGATAACGAATAGAGTCTTTCACGAGATATTTATTGACGTCTCAATTAATTGATATCCATCTCAATGGATTGACATTCCCAACATCTGGGGGAGATAAAAAGCAGTTGGAAAAGAAATGAATTGGTATGAATTATCACTGATCCTTAAAAATAAAAGTGTGAACCAGAAGTTCAAAGGATAACTCAATAACAAAGATTAGCGAATCTATTACCAGACGCATTCACTGACCTTAAAAAGGTGACTATGTCACATATACCAACTACTAATACTCCAATTAAGATGGGTGTTCCAGAAGGACAACCACATGTTTGTAATGAGTCGATTGCATGTCTAATCGTGGTAGACTAGTCGATTCCAATAATAAAATTCCTCGAAAGTTGGACCAACTAATTAAGATGGTCAAGTCGAGGTTATATTAAAAGAGTCTCCAGAAGAGACATTAAACATGTCACACCCCAACCGATGGCGGAATCATCGGGGCGCGACACGGAGCGAAACAGATTGTCCAAGAGAAATCCATAACAACTAAATTACCGGATAATTAACATTATGTCCCATACCATAACTTATCAAGTAAATCAATTATTACAGACATAGGTATCTCATGGCAAATCATTGTTCCGACAACTCAAAATATAAATTGTTTTTGTTTCTAGACTCTCCTACTCGATTTCGTGAAAGCAAGCAACATCCTAGCATCTCAAACACCTGTCACATACGTTAAAATAGAGGTTAATACACAGAGTGTAAAGGTGAGCATACAAGTTTAATAGTATAATAGATAGCGAAATCATTTTACGCATAACCAACATGTAACATGTAACAAAGTGAAGCATGTAGGTTATCGACAATGAAATATGCACAGACGTGACTGCGAGTTGTAGAATGCGCAACACATATCACCACTGTGACACGTGAAGTAAAGCCCTTAACAACCCCTGTCCACGACAGGTGCTGAGTCCAAACTATAGTACTATCGTTGCTAAGGTGTCAGGCAACAATCACTGTGTAAACATAACATACAAGCATTCATCGAGTAACACGTAAAACATGCAATAATGGTCAGCATATAAATAGTGCTTGAGTTGTGTGTCGATTGTGATTTGAATAAGTAACGTATGTAACACCCAAAAGTTCATAAAGGAAAAAGGGTTCGAGTATACTCACAGATTGTGTTTAGTAAACAAACACTCTCTTGGATTGAAGGGAACGCTGGAAAGTTAGCCTGATTACAGAACGATAGCATAAGCGATGAACGGTGCGTTAAACGAGGATGAGTGACTGAGTGACGAATGGTCATCCGATCGGATGACAATCCGGTCAGATGGTCATCCGGTCGGATGGCCATTCGGTCGGATTGCCACTCGTTTAGGATGGATGTGTTTGTGTATGATGGCTTTGAAGTTTTCATTGTAGCATTTTGAAATCAGAGAAGTATTTCTACCTTTCAGGTCGTTCGATCGAACGGTCATCCGATCGGACGGTCGTTCGATCGGATGGCGATCCGTCTAGCGAGACATTCCCTTAGAGAACAAGTTCACAGTAGGTTGGTCATTTGATCGGATAGTCTTCCGATTGGATGTCAATCCGTTAGAAACTGTTGATCTTTGAAAGTTTATAAAAAGTTCAAGTGTTGGGACCAAATGTCATCCGATCGGATTGTCGTTCGATCAGATGGCAATCCGATCGGACGACAATCCGTTTGGTGACCTTATCGTTTTGAAACTTGAAAATTTGTTAAGTTTGAATGGTTTGTGGTTTGACCGAGATGGTATGACAACGTGTTAAACAACGAGAACCCATCAAGTCCGAGTCATCCGATCGAGGTGGGAACCACCCCAGCCTGATCAGTTAACTGTTCGTGACGGTTGTTCATGTTCAACCCGGAATCGGTTGTCTCTAAGATAGGAATCAGATCTCAGACTGACACTTCACTAGAACGAGTAGAAGGCCTGAATGAGTTCCGATTCTATCGGTTTTGAGTGCATTGAGTGTAAAAGAGTTGAAAGAAAGTTATGAAAACATCTTTCAATTCCTTTTAATCTTTGAAAATGTTTAGATCTAGATGAAACCAGTGTTAAATCATGTTGAAATCCTTTAGATCTGAGTTGTTCTTGGTGGAATTAGGCCAAATCTTGAAGTTCATAAGAACCCCATGATGACATCATCCTAGAACACCTCAAATCAGGCGATTTCATGGTTAAAAGTTAAGATTCAAAGGTGAAAATGATGAAGAAGTTTGTGTAGATGATAGATGTACAAGATTTGAGGAAGAAACTTACAAGAATCGCGAGAAATCAAAGGAGAAAGGCCTGAGAAGTTGAAGAGTCGCACCAGAGCTGTCACATCACTGTTTGTGATGTGACAGGTGCTATTTATAGCATGCCAAAAGAGGAAAGTGGCGCAGTGTAACGGATCAGATGCTAACCCGATCGGATGGCCATCCGATCGGATAGTCATCCATTCGGATGACTATTCGATCGAATGGTCATTCGATCGATGGGATGCCGCGAGTTGGTTTTCGTGTTTTCGTTTCGTGCGTTGAGCGTTGCGATGTGTTTAAGCGAGTGCCGTTTAGGCGATGCGATAGATTCAAATAATAGTTACACAAATAACCTAACTAACATGTAAGTAGCTTTACATCTCGAGTTTGCGATGAGACTGCGTTGTGATAGAGTTGCGATTATGTTTTCGATTAACACCACAAAATAAATAATAACATGCATAAGTAACACATAAGTAACACACACACGTAAAACAATATACAGAACCTATAATTCAAGTTGCGAAATGCGATTGCGATGCGATTAGTGATAAAATAGAATAGCGATTACCATCGATTAAACCTCGATTATTATAGATACTCCACATAATACAAATAAAGCAAACAAATTAAAAGATTCGATTACAAGTCAAGAAAGCACAATCAATAATTAAGCAAGGAATCACAGATCGCATTTAGCAATCTTTTCTTTCTTTGAGTTTGACTTCCAAAACGCGGGTTGTTGCAGCCTCCCCTACTTTAGGGAATTTTGTCCCAAAATTAGGCCGCAGGCGTAACAAATAACTGTGGATATTTCACCTTCATGTCACTTTCGAGTTCCCAGGTGAACTCTGCGCCGCGTTTGCCTTCCCAGCGAACCTTCACAATAGGAATGCGTGAGGGCCTGAGCTTCTTGGTTTCTCGATCCATGATCTCGTCAGGCTTCTCCACGAAGTGTAATGTTTCATCCACTTGTAGATCCTCAAGTGGCACTTGTAAATTCTGCTCGGCCAGGCACTTTCTGAGGTTCGATACATGGAAAGTCGGGTGGATGTTGCTAAGTTCCTCCGGTAGTTCAAGTCTGTAGGCCACTTTGCCAATCCTTTCCATGATTTTAAAGGGTCCAACATATCGAGGCGCGAGCTTTCCTTTCTTGCCGAATCTGATCACACCCTTCCAAGGTGATACCTTTAGGAGTACGTGATCGCCAACGTCAAATTCAAGGGGCTTGCGGCGTCTATCGGCGTAACTCATCTAACGACTCCGAGCTTTCAGTAGATTGTCTCGAATTTGGAGGATTTTGTCAGTCGTTTCTTGCAGTAGCTCAGGACCGGTTATTTGCGCATCTCCGATCTCATGCCACACAATTGGTGATCGACATTTTCTTCCGTATAGTGCCTTAAACGGTGCCATTTGAATGCCAGAATGATAACTGTTATTGTACGAGAATTCGACCAAAGGTAAGTGCGCGTCCCAATTACCAATGAAATCTATGACACACGAGCGAAGCATGTCTTCAAGGCTACAAATCGTTCTTTCAGTCTGACTGTCAGTTTGGCGATGGAAAGCGGTACTTAGATTGAGAGTAGTACCGAGAGCAGATTGAAACGTTTCCCAAAGACGCGAGGTAAATCGGCCATCGCGGTCAGAGAAGATATCACGAGGCATCCCGTGTCGATAGATGATCTCGTCAGTGTAGATTCGGGCGAATCGTTCTCCCTTGTAGTCTTCCCGTATTGGCAGAAAGTGAGCAGATTTAGTCAAACGGTCAACGACAACCCAGATGCTGTCGTGACCTGATGGCGTGCGCGGGAGTTTCGTTATGAAGTCCATAGCTATACTCTCTCATTTCTACATAGGTATTTAAGGTTGGACGAGTAAGCCAGAGGGTCTTTGCTGTTCGGCCTTGACTTTCGAACAAGCCAGGCACTTCGAAACGTAGATAGCGATATCTTTCTTCATGCCCGGCCACCAGTACTTGTAGCGAAGGTCCTGGTACATCTTATCGGCACCGGGATGAATAGAATATCGAGAATTGTGGGCTTCGTCCAGCAGAAATTGTCGTAAGTTGGTGCGCTTGGGAATCCAAATTTGGTCTAGATAATGGAATATCCCATTTGATTTATTCACTAACTGCTCGCCATTATTGATGATCCTTTCCTTCTTCAAGGTGCGTTCGGTTAAACAAGCATGTTGAGCGTCACGGATAAAAGTCTCGAGATTGTGCTGGGCGTGAATATTACGAATGCTATGCAAATAGCTTCGTCTACTGAGGGCGTCGGCAACGACATTTGCTTTGCCAGGATGATAACGAATCTCACAGTCGTAATCGTTGAGAAGTTTTACCCATCGGCGTTGCCGCATATTCAGTTCCTTTTGGTTGAGGATGTGTTGTAGGCTCTTATGGTCGGTGAAGACCGTACACTTGGTACCGTAAAGGTAGTGTCGCCAAATCTTCAACGCAAAGACAACTGCGCCTAACTCTAGGTCGTGGGTCGTATAGTTCTTCACGGATCTTGAGCTGACGAGAGGCATAAGCGATAACCTTGTCCCGTTGCATGAGAACACAACCAAGACCAAGGTTCGAGGCATCGCAGTAGACAACGAAGTCATCGTTTCCGTCGGGTAAAGTGAGCACGGGGGCATTGCAGAGCATATGCTTCAGAGTCTGGAAGGCTTGGTCTTGTTTGGTTCCCCAAACAAAAGGCTTGTCTTTATGCGTCAAGGAAGTAAGCGGGACAACGATTTTTGAAAAGTCAGCGATGAATCGACGGTAATAGCCCGCCAATCCGATCAAGGAACAAACGAACCTCGGATGGTGATTTTGGAGTAACCCAACCCTTAACAGCTTCGATCTTCGCGGGGTCAACGTGTATACCTTGGTTATTAACGATGTGACCAAGGAATTGAACCTCCTCCAGCCAAAATTCACACTTGGAGAACTTGGCATAGAGTCGATTCCCCTAGAGTAGTTCGAGAACCAAACGTAGATGCTGCGCGTGTTCGGTTTTCGATTTCGAATAGATAAGGATGTCGTCGATGAATACGATGACGAAGCGGTCAAGAAACGGTTTGCACACGCGATTCATCAAATCCATGAAAACCGCGGGCGCGTTGGTCAAACCAAAAGGCATTACGACGAATTCATAATGGTCGTATCGAGTTCGGAAAGCGGTTTTCGGTATATCTTCCTCCTGGATTCATAACTGGTGATAGCCTGAGCGTAAATCAATCTTTGAGAAACACGTAGCACCTTGTAATTGATCAAACAAATCATTGATTCGAGGCAAATGATAGCGATTCTTGATAGTCAGCTTATTCAACTCCCTATAGTCGATGCACATCCGAACGACTCGTCCTTCTTTTTTACGAAAAGAACTGGTGCGCCCCAAGGAGATGTGCTAGGGCGAATGAAGCCTTTGTCAAGTAATTCCTGGAGTTGACTCGAGAGTTCACGCATTTCGGACGGAGCGAGACGATAAAGAGATTTAGCAACAGGGTTAGCTCCAGGAATGAGGTCAATACGAAAATCAATGTCACGACTCGGGGGTAAACCAGGTAAATCATCAGGGAAGACGTTAGGAAAATCACGAACCACAGGCACCTTATCCATTGCCTTAACTTCCTTTTTCTCCGCTACTACAATGTGTGCCAAGAAAGCTTGGTATTCCTTGCGGAGATACTTGCTAGCCTGGACACATGACATGAGTTGGAGTTTCTTCGATGCGACTTCACCATAAACACAAAGTTGATCACCGTTAGCGAGCAAGAAACGAATCATTTTATTGAAGCAAACAACTTCAGCACGATTTTCACGAAGAAAATCCATGCCTACTATGATATCGAAACTACGAAGCTGCATCGGAATAAGATCGATAGGGAAGACGTGATTGTTGAGTTCAAGCGTACAATCACGTAGAACAGAATTGACAGTGACGGTTCTTCCAGTAGCAACTTCAACGTCGAACATCGTAGGGAGATGGGCGCGCTTACGATTAAGGAGCTTTTCGAATTCAAACGATACAAAACAGTTATCGGCTCCTGTATCAAATAAACACGAAGCATATATACCATTCACAAGGAACGTACCATTAACCACGTTGTTGTCTGCTTGAGCCTGGTGGGCGTTGATGTTGAAAGCACGTCCGCGGGCTGCTGGCTGCTGCTGCTGCTGAGGCTTCTCCTGTTGATGTTGCTGCGGCTGCTGCTGTGGCTCTTGCTTCACCAATCTGTTGGGGTACATGTTTGCAAAGTCGTTGGGGTCACCACATGCAAAGCAAGCTCTAGCGTGAGCAGCGGGTGCAGCAGCTGCTAGTTGGCCCTGGGGAGTAGGAAGGAGAGCTTGTGGTGCAGGAGCTTGACCTTGAGCTGGAGCTTGACGGGGACCAGTACGACAGTTAGCAGTAAAGTGGCCGTACAGGTTGCAGTGAACACAGAATCTGCAAGCAATCCCAGTAGGATGATGATAAGTACAGGTAGGGCAGAGCGGGTGAGGACCAGTATATGCACGCTTGGCTGGCGGTGCATCGGTCACTGGAGCCGCTACTTGGCAGTTCTGGGGTTGCAGTTGAGCAGGTACGGCTTGAAGTGGAGCGGCAGTAACAGCATAATTCTTACTACTATTGTTGTTGTTGTTGTTGTTGTTGTTGTTGTTGTTGTTGTTCTTCTTCTTCTTTCTCTTGCGGCGAGAGGACTTTGAAGCTTGCGGTGCGGCGGCGGTTTCAGCGGTGGGAGCAGCGGTAACTTGGTGAAGATTCTTGGAGGCTTTATCAAAGTAACCAGCCCTAACTCGCTTGTCGTTAATCTCGGCAGCGAGCAGGAAGGTTTCCTCAATGGTTGACGTCTTCGCGGCTTGCACGAAATCAGCCACACAGTCCGGTAAAGCACAAATGTATTTCTTGATGGTGATTTCAGGGGTAGTAACTTGACCCGGACACATTATACTCAGCTGCTTAAAGCGGGCAGTTAAACCAGCGTTGTCGCCACCCTCTTGCTTGATGTGCCAGAACTCGTCCTCCAGCTTCTGAAGCTCGTGGGGAGGGCAGAACTCCTTCATCATGATGTCCTTCAACTCGTCCCACATAAGCCCATAGGCTACATCATTCCCACGCTTGTTTTCTTCGGCAGTCCACCAATCCAGAGCCCTGGACCGGACAGTGCGTAGGTTTTCAGGACAGCCGCTTTGGCGCAGGGTGACTTCAATAGAATCGAACCATTCAAACATGGTAGTAGGCCGTCTTATCTGGTGAATTCCTTGGGTCCGCAGGCTTTAAACTGCTTGAAGCTAAAAGTAGACTTAGGAGAATCAGTCCTAGATTCTTCAGAGGACTTGCTAGCGTTTTCATTCAGCTCACTGAGAATTTGCGGAACGACCTTAGCCATGTGCTTTGCGACTAGAGCAAGGATGCGTTTGTCCTCGTGGTTATGATGGGCGGAGCGAGCAGTGTGTGATCCAAATGACGACATTGTCTGCAATACACATCACCACTCTGCAATAGACATCGCCACAGGATTCAGACACTATATGTCGAATCTCACCTCACAACATACTTAATACTACTAAAGCTCAGGAACACTTCTACAAGTAATCACATAGGCACATAAGCACATAGGTACGTAAACACATAAGCACATAAGCATATAGAGCACAGAGGCACGTATCCACTATATTTTGCACGTATTCACCTACATATATTGCACGTATTCACCTATTAATTCAGGTCCGCGCGTTTGAGAGTAGCGATTGTGAGTAACGAGTACACATCGAGTAGCATAGCGAGTAACATAGTAAGCGTTTTGTTAGCGTATTGAGATAGATGTGCAGTGCGAGTTTTGTGTGTTGATCAAAGCAAACATCGAAAAGCATATAAATCTCCAAAATCTAACATATAAACATGTAAAATTCACATAAAAACACATAAAAGTTCACATAAAAGCGACAAATATCAGAGTCAGCGGTTGCGGGCTCAGAATCAAAACATATAAAAATCAGCGAGTGCGAGCTTGAAATCGATAGTAGAGTGTCTCGGCTTGATAGACGTCGACTACCCAAAGTGATTCGACTATTCTCAAGGATCTTGAGTACACGTTTTGGCCTAATAGACTGTGCTCTATCACCGTCCTGCAGTGAATGGCACACATCTTTTCGATTACCTACGCAACTCGGGTAGTTGGAATCCATCGAAACTTTGGTGAGAGTGTTGTAAAACCAATCATAGAGAGCGGAATGAGTCACCAAGGTTCGGGTTTCACCCCTAACTTAACGACTTCATTTTTGTTTTAATGAGATAGAGAGGGAATTCGCGTCAAAGTATGGATTTCACTTCTAATTCAACGCAAATTCTTGTGTTTATAGAAAAAATGTGCGTCGAACAAGCGACCAAATCGAGAGTTTGCGGTTTTCACACCTAGTCTCGATCTAATCACTTGTTCATTTTCGAAAATAGCGTGCGATGTGCAGGGTTCGTGTGAGAATAAGTTCGAGAGAGCGTAACAGTAATAGGCTCATGCAGAACCCCTACCGGGTTTGCACAAGGCGGTCTGTTGGTACTTAGACTATAGACTAGGTTGTTTCTAAGACATCGACCCAGACTAGGTCGAGTCTTGCCTAATTCCCTGTAGTTATGGCTCCGATACCAATCTGTCACACCCCAACCGATGGCGGAATCATCGGGGCACGACACGAAGCGAAACAGATTGTCCAAGAGAAATCCATAACAACTAAATTACCGGATAATTAACATTATGTCCCATACCATAACTTACCAAGTAAATTAATTATTACAGACATAGGTATCTCATGGCAAATCATTGTTCCGACAACTCAAAATATATTTTTTTTTTTGTTTTTAGACTCTCCTACTCGATTCCATGAAAGCAAGCAATATCCTAGCATCTCAAACACCTGTCACATACGTTAAAATAGAGGTCAATACACATAGTGTAAAGGTGAGCATACAAGTTTAATAGTATAATAGATAGCGAAATCGTTTTACGCATAACCAGCATGTAACATGTAGCAAAGTGAAGCATGTAGGTTATCGACAACGAAATATGCACAGACGTGACTGCGAGTTGTAGAATGCGCAACACATATCACCACTGTGACACGTGAAGTAAAGCCCTTAACAACCCCTGACAGGTGCTGAGTCCAAACTATAGTACTATCATTACTAAGGTGTCAGGCAACAATCACTGTGTAAACATAACATACAAGCATTCATCGAGTAACACGTAAAACATGCAATAATGGTCAACGTATAAATAGTGCTTGTGTTGTGTGTCGATTGTGATTTGAATAAGTAACGTATGTAACACCCAAAAGTGCGTAAAGCAAAAAGGGTTCGAGTATACTCACAGATTGTGTTTAATAAATAAACACTCTCTTGGATTGAAGGGAGCGCTGGAAAGTTAGCCTGATTACAGAACGATAGCATAAGTGATGATCGGGGCGTTAAACAAGGATGAGTGACTGAGTGACGAATGGTCATCCGATCGGATGACAATCCGAAGGGATGGTCATCCGGTCGGATGACAATCCGATTGGATGGTCATCCGGTCAGATGGCCATTCGGTCGGATTGCCACTTGCTTGGGATGGATGTGTTTGAGTATGATGGCTTTGAAGTTTTCGTTGTAGCATTTTGAAATCAGAGAAGTATCTCTACCTTTCAGGTCGTTCGATCGAACGGTCATCCGATCGGATGGTCGTTCGATCGGATCACGATCCATCCAGCGAGGCATTCCCTTAGAGTACAAGTTCACAGCAGGTTGGTTATTCGATCGGATAGTCTTCCGATCGGATGTCAATCTGTTAGAAACTATTGATCTTTGAAAGTTTATAAAAATTTCAAGGGTTGGGACCAAATGTTATCCGATCGGATTGTCATTCGATCAGATGGAAATCCGATCGGATGACAACCGTTTGGTGACCTGATTGTTTTGAAACTTGAAAATTTGTTAAGTTTGAAAGGTTTGTGGTTTGACCTAGACGGTATGACAACGTGTTAAACAACGGGAACCCATCAAGTCCGAGTCATCCGATCGAGGTGGGAACCACCCCAGCCTGATCAGTTAACTGTTCATGACGGTTGTTCATGTTCAACTCGGAATCGGTTGTCTCTTTGATAGGAATCAGATCTCAGACCGACACTTCACTAGAATGAGTAGAAGGCCTGAATGAGTTCTGATTCTATCGGTTTTGAGTGCATTGATTGTAAAAGAGTTAAAAGAAAGTTATGAAAACATCTTTCAATCCCTTTTAATCTTTAAAAACGTTTAGATCTAGATGAAACTAGTGTTAAATCATGTTGAAATCCTTTAGATCTGAGTTGTTCTTGGTGGAATGAGGCCAAATCTGGAAGTTCATAAGAACCCCATGATGACATCATCCTAGAACACCTCAAATCAGGCGATTTCATGGTTAAAAGTTAAGATTCAAAGGTGAAAATGATGAAGAAGTGTGTGTAGATGATAGATGTACAAGATATGAGGAAGAAACTTACAAGAATCGCGAGAAATCGAAGGAGAAAGGCCTGAGAAGTTGAAGAGTCACACCAGAGCTGTCAAAAGAGGAAAGTGGCGCAGTGTAACGGATCGGATGGCAACCCGATCGGATGGCCATCTGATCGGATGGTCATCCATTTGGATGACCATTCGATTGAATGGTCATTCGGTCGATGAAATGCCGCGAGTTGGTTTTTGTGTTTTCGTTTCGTGCGTTGAGCGTTGCGATGTGTTTAATCGAGTGTCGTTTAGGCGATGCGGTAGATTCAAATAATAGTTACACAAATAACCTAACTAACATGTAAGTATCTTTACAGCTCGAGTTTGCGATGAGATTGCGTTGTGATAGAGTTGCGATTACGTTTTCGATTAACACCACAAAACAAATAATAACATGTACAAGTAACACATAAGTAACACACACACGTAAAACAATATACAGAACCTATAATTCAAGTTGCGATATGCGATTGCGATGCGATTAGCGATTACCATCGATTAAACCTCGATTATTATAGATACTCCACATAATACAACTAAAGTAAATAAATTAAAAGATTCGATTACAAGTCAAGAAAGCACAATCAATAATTAAGCAAGGAATGACAGATCACATTTAGCAATCTTTTCTTCCTTTGACTTTGACTTTGACTTGTACTTTGACTTCCAAAACGCGAGTTGTTACAAAACATGAGGGTTCCAGAAGAACCTCAGGTACCTAAAATTAAAGAGATCTTGTTAATTTGTATCATGTCTAAATATATATTGAATCGAATTGAAATCAACGTTGTTATACTTTTGTATTTAAAATAGTGCTTGAAATGATAAAATTATAAGGATCAAAATTTAAGATCTGCCTATGAGAAATAATTGGCCAAAAGCGAAAAGACGCGAATAAGGCAGAGTTGAATTCTCTAATGAAATGGAAAGTTTTCAGACCAATAGTCTATACAACTGAAGTTGTGAAATATGTTGTATATAAATAGGTATTTTATGCAAATTATGTGAAAATCAAATTGAGTGATATAAGGAAAAATTGGTGGCACAAGAATTTTCACAAAGACCTATGATTGATTATGAAGATACGTATTCTCTAGTGGTGGATGCATTGACTTTCCAATATTTATTAGTCTGGTAATATAAAGAGAGAATTGATATTCGTCTTATGAATGTTATGTATCACTTGATACTGAAAGTTTACATGAAAGTCCCGAAGGATTAAATTATGTAGGTCATGTGAAGTAAGTTCTCGAGAACAATGTGATCATTTATACATATTCGGATTTGAATAGGCTATGATTATTTTACATGTTGGATATAAATTGGAACTCCTGATGAGTTTCTAAAGCAATTGAGTGCTTAAAAGGTTAATTGAAACATCTTAACGATGTAATACTTGTGCACCAAGAAACATACATAGAAAACTTGTACCCGGTGATTGTGATACCTCAATAAATAGTGTAAACGCATGGTACAATATGGATTTTTGGAGATAAAAGCAAGTGTTTGTGACATTTTTGCATATGATATAGATATCTATGTGTTAAATGGGCAAATTCATATAGCAAAACTTCTAAAGAGTGAAAGCACAAGCATATTTGGATAAGATGGAAAAAATTCCCTCATGGATTGATAATGCTAGAAGCATTAATGATGTCAAAACCTCAAGAACATATTATATGAAGTTGACAAAATATGTATGGACTAAATAGTCGAGACGAGTGTTGTACAACTCGAGATATTCGGATAAAGAGGGATATAAGTTTGATAAGATAATATATGTTCCATCAACATTCTACTTTTAAAAGTTCACTATAATCTTAATTTACAGTAATGATGTCTAGGCATCATCGAGAGATATTGTCGAGCTTTTATAGGGAGAATTTTTGAATGACCTTGGCATGGTCTAATTATTACTCGAACTGCAGTTCGAGTATATGTGTAATTTATTTTACCAATCCCTCAAGTACATCTAGAAGATGATGTTTGGATATTTTAGTATGAACATAGTTGAACTTTAAAGGATGTTAAGTCATTTGTTATAAGAAATACCTATTATCATCTCCTACCAAAGTAGAAATTCTCATTCTAGAAGTACCATCATTAAATGCATAAGTGCACTAATATGTTTTCTCTAGCTATGTATGGTTATAATATCTTTCACTTGAGCTTATTGTCATGATATAACCTTTTTCAAGCGAATAGACATTGGAGTGAGTTCAAAGAAATATTTCAGGTATAAACGATATTTGATTATATTTTACTAACCCATCAAAACAAGTTTGGTTAGTCTTGTAGATGCAGGAATGTAACAAAATACAGTCGTGCACATTAAGGGATCAAGCGACAAATCAATGGCTACAAAAACTTTGTTCGACTTTCAAGGAAGATCGACACACGTTACTTAAAGGATACATGTTAAAATGAGGGGGATACTTATTTAAGTTGCTCTCTTTTTCCCTTGACTAAATTTTGTCCCATTGAGTTTTCTTAGTAAGGTTTTTAATGAGGCAACATACCTAATCCAGAAGTATTAGGGGGAGACAATACAGGCTGCACTCTTTTTCCCTTAGCTGAGGCTTTGTCCCATTGGGTTTTCCTAGCAAGGTTTTTAACAAGGCAGCATCACCAAGCGTATTAAAGAATAGTATATCATCATGTGGATAGTCAAGGGGGAGTGTTATGAATGCATCCATTATGTAGTGACTATCCACATTTATAACTCCTATCTCTTTAGTTACTATTGTACTAATGTAAGGGCCTATATATAATGGCATTTGTATATGATGTTGAAATCAATCAATAAGAAATCCATCTCCCATTCTCCCATTTTTTTCCATACAATGCTAATAGGTTCTAGTTGTTACATAACAATCTAAATATTGATCCAATACGAATAAAAATATTAGAAGAGATATCACATACTAAGATTAAACCAAACGAAACTGGATCCACACACCTGAGGAATTTCAAAACCCGGTTTCAAACAGAATCAAGTGAAATTGATGAAGAAAGTAATGTTAAATCAATATTATACACATAATAAACACGATCATGAAAGAAAGCTTACACTGAAATACTGAATCCATTAGAGATAGAAGAAAAGTGACCTTGATGCTTGCTTGTGATGGGAGACGAAGAGCTCTACGGTTTGTTTGAAGTATTTAGGGAAAACGAATAGAAAAATGATTGAGAAAAATACAGGTTCTAGTGAATCAATTTGTATGCTGAATCAATTTGTATAATAACAATAAAGATCGGGATTTAAACATACCTATTGTTGCTTTCTTCATTTAGATTGAAGAGGGTTCACGCAGAAGTGGTAAATGCGGCTGCGGCTGCACCGTATCAACCTCCTACATCACATCCACCAGTATGCGCCGCCTCACCACCATGTAACTAAGCCTTCGACGAAACATCTGCAATTGGTTGAAAAAGGAGATATTGAAGGACATTCTGAATAAACAAACCCCAATTAAGATTGACGGAAACATTAAGCGATAGAAATTATACCTGAAGAATTGGATAAACTTCTCCACCATTTGCATCTTCTTTCAACATCTACTATGTTATACATATTAAAATAATCCAAGAAATAACCCTAATTATTAAAATATACAGAACCCACAAATCAAAGTCAATAAAACTTATAATCCAATTCGAATTCAAACCCGATTCAAAAATCGAATCGAAACTGTAAAACCCTAGAAGGCGTAGGGAAAGATTGAGAGGAATATTCAAGTACCACAAAACCACTGCCGCCGCGACTCCTCCACCATCAACATTAGACCACCACTGCCTGGTTTCGCTCTGCCTCTATCATGGTTGATGTTTTAATTAGGGTTTTCATAGGTATGAGAAACTCCAATTTTGATTCAATACGACGGTCAATTAGGGTTTTGATACGCATGGAATAAACTGAAAGGAGTTTAATTGGAGAGAGAGGGAGAGCGCGCGCGCGAGCGCCTTTTAAGGTATTAAAGGGAAAAGAAATTGTCGTTCAATTCACAATTCTCTACCTAAGTAGCAATGCCACATCATCAAGTGAGTTGGCAAAGTTGTTTTGCTCTAGTATAGGAGATAGATATTAAAAATGGGACTCTATTAAAAACGATGGCATTGTTATCTCTTATATGGATTTGATCATAATAAAAAGGAGTTAAGGACATTGAGTAATATTAAATTTTACTACTTCTTTTCTTATTTAATTATAAAATTTTAAACAGTGTCGTTAATTTACATTAGTATATATGCATCGAAAAATTGCTTAAATTGTTTATGATATGTATTTTATTTAATAAACCTTCAGTAAAGATCATTTTTCTAGCTTTGTATATTGGGAAATTTCAATGTTGTAATGCGTTAAAATATGAATGTGAAGAAAAATCTTTATAAAATTATTATTTTGTTTAGTCTTTTGGTACACTTGCTATAGCGTGTGCCAGTATTTGTTATTATCTTGATTTAGGCATTTTTTTCTACGATAATATTTACGACTCGGTCCAGATTTGGCGAGTTAATATTCCGCAACGCGTGTGCGTGATTCAACATTTGTATATCTATTTTTGATAGGTTTAACGGTTCCGTCGCAAAGTGCGGGTCCTAAAAACTCGTATATATTAAAATGCAAATTAATTTCGATGTTATCCGGTTTTAAAACCCGGTTCGACTGGTTCGATCAATGAACCGGTAAGAGGTCCGGTTCGATTATGAAAACATTGAGTAAAACCATGTGAGATCAGGAAACTGTTAGACCAAAAGATTATGCAACCGGGAGGTGTATTCCACTAGTGAAAATGATAACCGATGGTTTTCATTGATTGAATTTACGCTACATGTGCCATGCAAACTTTAAGAACACTGTTTAGTGGAATACAGGATACTAACAATTTAAACAAAATGTATACTAATTTACACATGTCTTTTGTCACAATTAAGATACTGTAGGTCAACGAAAAGAGTAAAACGTAACGGCCTATAGTTTAGTCATAGACGTATGATATCATGTTATGCTACCACTAACCGCTTTTTTTTTTTTTTTTTTGTGTAAAAATTACTACTTTATTGACATGAACCTCTAATGAATCAAATATGTTCTTCTAGTTTCATCTTTTTTATTTGGGTGATAAAAGACGTGATTGGTTTCCTCTAAGGATCTATGAAAGATCATGATAATACATGTTGAAGACAAAAATGCTAGATTATTTTCTAGCAAGTCACATCACTCTTAAAATTTAAAACCAATAAATTAATCACAAAACAACATATATTCTTGTAAATCTGATATAATAAACTCACAAATTGTTACTAACGAATTTTTTAAGTTGCTAACCTACAATAAACTCACAAATTGTCACTAACGAATATTTTAAGTTGCTAACCTGTTACACATAAAACATTAAAACTAATAATGTAATAAAAAGACCATGATAAGACAAGGAACATGTCAATGGTTTCACACTAAAACAAGTCACTGGTCAATGGTCAATTTGTAATACTTCATAAAGAAAAAAAAATGGCGGTCGATAAAGACTTGCGCCATTTATAATATTGGAGGGTTTTTGATTGAGCTAGCTTAAGTAGCTTGAAGACGAAAATGTTGTCAGAAAGTCACATCACTCTTAAAATTTAAAACCAATAAAACTGATCACGAAACAATATATATTCTTGTAAAACTGATATAATAAACTCACAAATTGTCACGAATGAATTTTTTAAGTTGCTAACCTATAATAAAACCACAAATTGTCACTAACGAATACTTTAAGTTGCTAACTTGTTACACTTATGTAAGTACGTGATTCGGACCGAAACCCGTGATTAGTGTGTGATTATGTTCAAGACGGGAGAGATTAGAGACTGATAAACAACTTCCTTGTATAAATTCGGTAGAATAACGTTACAAAGCGGCCCGATTACAAGCTTAGCCGAACCATACCAAAGGAGCATGCATCCGGGAAGAGACCAAGTGGTGATCTCCCCCCCAAAGTCTAAAACCTTCAAGTGTTGCAAATGACTAAGGGTTGCTATTTATAGCCACACCCCCTTCACTTGCAAACACACACGGTCAAACGAATAATCCTTTCGTTTGACCACTTCAAACGATTGGGTCTATACACGTTTGTTTGACTGTTTCACTAACTATTATATAATCAGCATAAAATGTAGTCTAAACTATTCGAACAGCATCGGACACAAAATCTGCACCAACAAATTCCCCCTTGTCCGTTGCTGTCGAATGCTGAAAATGAAACTGCAATCGATCTTCAGTCAAGTATTTGTTGATGTTATCTCCTCTGTGTTAACAAATTCCCTCTTGACCGATGATCCAGGTAAGTAGTATCTTGACTTGAGTCTTCATAGCAATACCAAAACCTTGAAGCTTCTCGTATAATATTTCCCCCTCAAAGTACGCATATCCGTTGTGACACTCGAGGTTTTTCCGAACGATCACCTTGTAATATTTTGTGTATATGATTATTATTAAATGAAAACGTGATCCTTTGTGCATTTTATGTGTTGTATGTATTATATATGTAGTATAGATATATAATAGAGCCGAGACCACGACCCGAGACCATGACTCGCAACCGGGCGGTTGCGAGTGGGCCACTCGGTCTCGAGTGGGCCGTTGAGCCGAAACCGGTTTGGGCCGAAACCCCCAAGCCCAACCCGAAACATCCCCTTGTATATATATCCCACCTTTCCCCCACTTCTTCCATTTTACACACACAAACACTCCTCAAACTCTCTCAACTAGAAACCCTCAACAACACACCCCAATCCCTTCCTATTTTCGGTTCAAGCAAAGATCCCGGACAAGAAACTCGGTCAAGACTATCACTCGGACATTCCATCTTCTTGGTTCTCTTTTCTTTGTTTTCGGCTCCTCCTCTCATAACCGGTTAGTGCTATCTTGTGGGTTATCTTTTGTGTATAAGATGTATGTATGTTGTATGAACTAAGAAATGGTTGGTTAGTAGTTTATGCATGATTATTAGGATGTTTTGCAAAGTTTGTGAATATGTGTTAACATGACTAAAAATGACATGATATTGGTAGTTTACAAGTGTTCATAGCCAACTACACTATGCTTCTTTGTTTCTTGCAAGAATGATGATGTTTAGCATAAGATTTTCGGCTATAATGTATGTTTTCTTGTTTAGCATCAAGATCTTGTTAAATGTGTGATTTTCGGTTCATAAATATGTGTTTATATTGGCATGAAAACCCTAGAAAAATATGAAGATAGGATGAACTTGTTTGAATATGGCTTGAAGATGTAAAAATGGCAAAGTTTGATCTATCTTTACTAGTATTCAGCTTTGGCAAAGTGTTAGTGAAACCTTATTGGTAGTTTCCTAAAATGGGCCTGAATTCTTGGTACAAAAGGGACTGATGCACCTGCATCATCACGTGTACATGAAAGTGACAGGTTACGACTCGCAACGACAGCCTTCCGACTCGAAACCGCACCGTTGCGACTCGCAACCAAAGCATGACAAGTCGAAACCACGTGATTGCGACTCGAGACTACGTCGGTTGCGACTCGCAACCACAGCATGATGACTCGAGACCACGGTTACGACTCGCAACCACAACGTGACAAGCCGAAACCACCTGGTTGCGACTCGAGACCAGCTGGTTGCGAGTGGGCTGTTCATCTTGGTTACTGGGCCCATATGTGTTTAACTTGGACTATCTGTTGACTGGATTATGTGTTGCTGTTGACTGCTTAATTACTTAGGCCGGCCCAGTAACCCACTGTTTACTTATATGCTTGATACGTGTTAGTTACGTGCCTATATGTGTTTTACGTGAATGCTTGTACTCCGAACCTGACCTATACCGGTAACCATGTTAGGACGTGGTGACCAACGTGATTGACAAGTAACCTTAACCTACCGAGCAACCCAAGGTGAGTTCACAACTTAAAAGCATGCGTCCCGGTGGTTTGGGACACGAGACTAACAACCCTATCCCCTGGTAAAAGGGGATACCATTTACATACCTTCCCTAGTCATTGGGAACAAAACTTACTTTTCCTTCCCGGGTATTGGGAAACCTTTTGGTTAATTACTGTTTATACGGATTGCAACTAACGGCACTAAACGAAACTCTATCACTCAAGTCCCTACTACAAATACCGATTAGTCGCCGGGTTAGGCGAGCGGGTTATTAGTTGATAGCGCTATTTAGGTGTTTACCAGCCTCACACCGTGCCCTGGTTTGGGACGGGCGTGAACTAATGTACTCAGAAATCCGTCAATGATGATAGAACATTGACATCGGGGCATCCTGCGGATACGCAACGGTTACCTAGTGTTCGGTATTGGAAAAACAGTTTAGTCGCTAACTTTTGGGGTAGCTCCCCAGGGCATGTATAAACGGATAAATTAACCGGTGAAACAATGTTTTTGGTAATTAAAACTGGACAACTAGTGGACTCACTCAGCATTATTGTTGACCCCTTACTGCATGCTTTGCAGGTAACCAGTGACGAAGGAGCTTGCAGCTTGGGAACGTGTAGTGTCTGTTCACCCTTGTGTTGGGTGTTACCTTATTTTGAAACATGAACTTTGTTTTAAACTACCTTACTTATGCTTCCGCTATTTATTACTGTTTTGAACTTAAATCCTTAAACTCGGAACTTAATATTTGCTAAGCTTATGAATAGTAAGTATTACTTTTGTTATCAACTTAAGTATTCGGTATAATTGGTGGCTGGATCCTGGTCGGTCACGCCCCCGAAGCGGGTGTTATCCGCGGGTGGATTTTGGGGGTGTGACAGATTGGTATCAGAGCCATTGGTTATAGTGAACTTGGTTTTAAAAAAGGGGAAAATCTTTTTGGAGAAAACCAGACTATAACCCGTGACTCGTAACGACACTACACTCCAAGTGCAAGGCTCGACACATTTGACCTCATAGCTCGGACCAGTGTTTACTTGTTTGCTTTATGTTTCCTGTTATGCTATACGTACTAGTGTGCCTAAACTAGATAGATACACCTCTCTCTCCTATCTCATTCTCGCTACCTTACGGCATCACACTCATACTGTGTTTTCTGGTTATGAAGACAATGAGTGGACGCGGAAGAGGAAACATTAACATGACGCAGGCTCAGTTCACTAACCTGCTCAACACAGTGGCTGCGGCTTTTGCAGCTCACCCTTTAGGTAAGCTCGTTGTTTTAGGATGTTTAGGTCCTACCGCCACATCGACTTTTCGCCTCTAAACCTATACGTTTCGCTTCTCACCCTATAGGTCAGCATGCACCTGCGCAACCACCAGTGTGTACTTTCAAAACTTTCATGGATTGCAAGCCTCTCCCTTTCAACGGCACTGAGGGTGCCATAGGTCTTCTGCATTGGATTGAGAAAATTGAAGCTGTTTTTGCTGTTTGCGAGTGTCCCCCTGCGAACTGGGTGAAGTTTGCTACTGCTACGCTTGAAGGAAGCGCGCTTTCTTGGTGGAAGGCGCAGATTCAGATGTTTGGTTTGGAAACTGCAAATGCTACGGCATGGGAGGATTTCAAGGATATGATTAAGGACGAATACTGTCACCGGGATGACATCCACAAGCTTGAGAACGAGTACTATGAGCTCAAGATGGTTGGGTCGGAAATTGAAACCTACACTAAGCTGTCTAATGACTATGCTGCTCTTTGCCCGAACATGTCTCGACCAATGTACCGAAGGATCGAACTGTACATCAAGGGTTTGGCTCCAGAGATTCGAAGCCATGTCACTTCAGCCAACCACACTACCATTCAGCCGATTGTTCGACTTGCTCACAAACTCACTGATCAAGCCGTAGAAGAGGGCCGGTTGCCCAAAAGGATCAGTGCTACTGTCGGAACTTCTAGTGACAGCAAGCGTAAGTGGGAAGGAAGTCAAAGCAAGGATGCTAACCCCACTCAGGCCCCAGCACAGCAAAGGAAAACTGAAAACAGCAAAGGCACCCAGCAACAGGGTGGCTACCGGGGAAGCTACCCAAAGTGCAACAAGTGTAACAGACACCACCATGGGACGTGTAACAAGGGCCAGTGTCAGCGATGCCACAAGATGGGGCACGAAGCCAAGGATTGTAGAAGTCAGTTCCCAGCTAGACAGAATCAGCAACAACCCCAACAGCAACAGCAGCAGGGAAACAACCGGGCATGTTTTAAGTGTGGAGCTGAGGGACACTTTAAGAAGGATTGCCCTGAACTGAATCAGAACCGCAACAATAATCAGGGAGCTGGGAACAACAATCAGAACAACAATGCTGGGAATGGTGCTAGAGGAAGAGCTTTCGTGATTGGAGCTGGTGAAGCAAGGAATGACCCCAATGTCGTGGCGGGTAAGTTCCTACTCGATGATCGTTATGTTTCTGTGTTATTTGATTCCGGTGCCGATGCTAGTTATGTATCCCTACGTATTAGTAAGAAGCTTAAGCGTCCGCTTTCGTTACTAAGTTCTCCTCATGTCGTCGAGTTAGCTAATGGTAGAAGCATCGAGGCCTCACACGTTGTCAAGGGTTGCAAACTAGAGTTGTCTGGTCAGACATTTAGTATCGATCTTTTCCCTGTTACTCTTGGAAGCTTCGACGTCGTTATTGGTATGGATTGGTTATCCAAGCATCGCGCTGAGATCCTCTGTCAAGAGAAAGCAGTTCGTATTCCTCGCCGTTCTGGCAAACCCCTCATTGTACAAGGTGGCAAAGGCGGAGAAGTCTCAGGCGTTATCTCGTTCTTGAAGGCCCAGAAGTGTTTACGAAAAGGGCACACCGCTATCCTAGCACTTGTTACCAACACGCAGGAAAAGGAAAAGAGGATTGAAGACTTTCCAGTAGTGCGCGACTATCCCGAGGTATTTCCTGAGGAATTACCTGGACTCCCTCCCCATCGTCAGGTCGAATTCCAAATCGAGCTAGCTCCCGGAGCAGCGCCTATAGCTCGTGCACCTTATCGACTAGCCCCCGCAGAATTGAAGGAACTCTCGACACAACTACAAGAACTATTGGATAAAGGATTTATCCGCCCTAGTTCGTCACCCTGGGGAGCACCGGTACTCTTTGTTAAGAAGAAGGATGGCACGTTCCGAATGTGCATTGACTATCGTGAGTTGAACAAGGTTACCATCAAGAATCGTTACCCTCTCCCTCGAATCGACGATTTGTTTGATCAATTGCAAGGATCAAGCTACTATTCTAAGATTGATCTGCGATCAGGCTACCATCAGTTAAGGGTCCGTAACAAAGACATCTCCAAAACTGCATTCAGAACTCGTTATGGTCATTATGAATTCCTCGTTATGCCCTTTGGAATGACCAACGCCCCTGCAGTGTTCATGGATCTTATGAACCGAGTATGCAAACCCTACCTCGACAAGTTCGTGATCGTGTTTATAGACGACATCTTGATCTACTCGAAAAGTCAGGAAGAGCATGAACAGCATCTACGCCTTATCCTCGAACTCCTTCGCAATGAGCAACTGTATGCCAAGTTCTCGAAATGCGACTTCTGGCTTCGAGAAGTTCATTTCCTTGGGCACGTGGTTAACAAGGATGGAATCCACGTCGACCCAGCTAAGATCGACTCTATAAAGAATTGGCCTACCCCTAAGACTCCGACTGAAGTTCGCCAATTCTTGGGATTGGCAGGCTACTACCGCAGATTTATTCAGGGATTCTCAAAGATTGCTCAACCCCTCACTACACTCACTCAGAAAGGCGTCACCTACAAGTGGAATGAAGCACAGGAATCTGCTTTTCAGAGGCTTAAGGATAACCTCTGCAGTGCTCCTATTCTCTCGTTACCTGAAGGCACTGACGACTTTGTGGTCTACTGCGATGCGTCTATTCATGGACTCGGTTGTGTGTTGATGCAACGCGAGAAAGTTATTGCTTACGCCTCTCGACAACTTAAGACACATGAAAGGAACTACACAACACACGACTTGGAACTGGGAGCAGTGATATTTGCGCTTAAGATATGGAGACATTACTTGTACGGTACCAAGTGCACCATTTACACCGATCACAGGAGTCTCGAGCATATCTTTAAGCAGAAGGAATTAAACATGCGTCAACGTCGATGGGTTGAACTTCTGAATGACTACGAGTGCGCCATCAAGTATCATCCGGGCAAGGCCAATGTCGTGGCAGACGCCCTCAGCCGAAAGGACACTATACCACGGCGCGTGCGAGCATTACAACTTACCATCCAGTCTAGTCTCCCTACCCAGATCCGAAATGCTCAGGTTGAAGCTCTGAAGCCGGAAAACATCAGGGCTGAGTCCCTGCGAGGATCGAGACAGCAACTAGAACAGAAAGAGGACGGCGCCTACTATGTGGCAGGGCGCATTTGGGTCCCACTTTACGGAGATCTACGAGAGCTTGTAATGGACGAAGCCCATAAGTCCCGTTATTCAGTACATCCTGGTGCAGATAAGATGTACCACGACTTGAAGACCACCTACTGGTGGCCTGGCATGAAAGCCCACATAGCGGCCTATGTTGGCAAATGTTTGACCTGCGCAAGAGTCAAGATCGAGTATCAGAAACCAGCAGGCCTACTACAGCAACCCGAAATCCCGAAATGGAAATGGGAACAGATTTCCATGGATTTTGTTACAGGGCTACCTAGATCCCAACGTGGGAATGATACTATCTGGGTGATAGTAGATCGATTGACTAAGTCTGCACACTTTCTGGCCATTAAGGAAACAGACAAGTTTTCTACCTTGGCAGAAATCTATTTAAAGGAAGTAGTCTCCAGGCACGGGGTGCCAACTTCTATTATTTCCGATCGAGACGCTCGTTTTACTTCCGAATTGTGGCAAGCTATGCACAAATGTTTTGGCTCACGTTTGGACATGAGCACCGCTTATCACCCGCAAACGGATGGGCAGTCTGAACGCACCATCCAAACCCTGGAAGACATGCTTAGAGCATGTGTGATCGATTTTGGCAAGAACTGGGAGAAGCATCTACCGTTGGTGGAATTCTCCTACAATAACAGCTACCACACTAGCATTCAGGCGGCACCTTTTGAGGCATTGTACGGTCGTAAATGCCGATCACCTCTCTGCTGGGCGGAAGTTGGTGATAGTCAACTCACAGGCCCAGAACTAGTGGTAGATACAACGGAAAAGATTTCCCAGATCAGGCAACGCATGGCGGCAGCTCGTGACCGTCAGAAAAGCTACGCTGACAAGCGTAAGAGACCATTAGAATTCCAGGTCGGGGACCGGGTTCTACTTAAAGTCTCACCCTGGAAGGGTGTGGTCCGTTTCGGTAAACGGGGCAAGCTGAATCCAAGATATGTTGGACCATTCGAAATTACCGAGAAAATCGGTAAGGTAGCTTATAGATTAAACCTGCCTGCAGAGCTGAGTGCAGTGCACAACGTTTTTCACGTATCTAACCTGAAGAAGTGTTTGTCGGATGAAACACTTGTGATTCCTTTTAAGGAACTGACGATTGATGAACAGCTACACTTTACTGAGGAACCGATTGAGATCATGGATCGAGAGATCAAAACCCTCAAACGTAGCCAGATACCCCTTGTGCGAGTTCGTTGGAACTCACGGCGCGGCCCAGAGTTTACCTGGGAGCGGGAGGACCAGATGAAGTCCAAGTATCCCCAGTTATTCCCAAACGAAAACCCCAGCACTGAAGCGACAACCGAATTTCGGGACGAAATTCCAAACTAACGGGGGGATGATGTGACACCCCGTTGAAACACGCTAGCTTGGCAGTGGCTGCTTCAACTTTCGGGACGAAAGTTCTTAAAACTTGGGGATAATGTGACACTCGAGGTTTTTCCGAACGATCACCTTGTAATATTTTGTGTATATGATTATTATTAAATGAAAACGTGATCCTTTGTGCATTTTATGTGTTGTATGTATTATATATGTAGTATAGATATATAATAGAGCCGAGACCACGACCCGAGACCATGACTCGCAACCGGGCGGTTGCGAGTGGGCCACTCGGTCTCGAGTGGGCCGTTGAGCCGAAACCGGTTTGGGCCGAAACCCCCAAGCCCAACCCGAAACATCCCCTTGTATATATATCCCACCTTTCCCCCACTTCTTCCATTTTACACACACAAACACTCCTCAAACTCTCTCAACTAGAAACCCTCAACAACACACCCCAATCCCTTCCTATTTTCGGTTCAAGCAAAGATCCCGGACAAGAAACTCGGTCAAGACTATCACTCGGACATTCCATCTTCTTGGTTCTCTTTTCTTTGTTTTCGGCTCCTCCTCTCATAACCGGTTAGTGCTATCTTGTGGGTTATCTTTTGTGTATAAGATGTATGTATGTTGTATGAACTAAGAAATGGTTGGTTAGTAGTTTATGCATGATTATTAGGATGTTTTGCAAAGTTTGTGAATATGTGTTAACATGACTAAAAATGACATGATATTGGTAGTTTACAAGTGTTCATAGCCAACTACACTATGCTTCTTTGTTTCTTGCAAGAATGATGATGTTTAGCATAAGATTTTCGGCTATAATGTATGTTTTCTTGTTTAGCATCAAGATCTTGTTAAATGTGTGATTTTCGGTTCATAAATATGTGTTTATATTGGCATGAAAACCCTAGAAAAATATGAAGATAGGATGAACTTGTTTGAATATGGCTTGAAGATGTAAAAATGGCAAAGTTTGATCTATCTTTACTAGTATTCAGCTTTGGCAAAGTGTTAGTGAAACCTTATTGGTAGTTTCCTAAAATGGGCCTGAATTCTTGGTACAAAAGGGACTGATGCACCTGCATCATCACGTGTACATGAAAGTGACAGGTTACGACTCGCAACGACAGCCTTCCGACTCGAAACCGCACCGTTGCGACTCGCAACCAAAGCATGACAAGTCGAAACCACGTGATTGCGACTCGAGACTACGTCGGTTGCGACTCGCAACCACAGCATGATGACTCGAGACCACGGTTACGACTCGCAACCACAACGTGACAAGCCGAAACCACCTGGTTGCGACTCGAGACCAGCTGGTTGCGAGTGGGCTGTTCATCTTGGTTACTGGGCCCATATGTGTTTAACTTGGACTATCTGTTGACTGGATTATGTGTTGCTGTTGACTGCTTAATTACTTAGGCCGGCCCAGTAACCCACTGTTTACTTATATGCTTGATACGTGTTAGTTACGTGCCTATATGTGTTTTACGTGAATGCTTGTACTCCGAACCTGACCTATACCGGTAACCATGTTAGGACGTGGTGACCAACGTGATTGACAAGTAACCTTAACCTACCGAGCAACCCAAGGTGAGTTCACAACTTAAAAGCATGCGTCCCGGTGGTTTGGGACACGAGACTAACAACCCTATCCCCTGGTAAAAGGGGATACCATTTACATACCTTCCCTAGTCATTGGGAACAAAACTTACTTTTCCTTCCCGGGTATTGGGAAACCTTTTGGTTAATTACTGTTTATACGGATTGCAACTAACGGCACTAAACGAAACTCTATCACTCAAGTCCCTACTACAAATACCGATTAGTCGCCGGGTTAGGCGAGCGGGTTATTAGTTGATAGCGCTATTTAGGTGTTTACCAGCCTCACACCGTGCCCTGGTTTGGGACGGGCGTGAACTAATGTACTCAGAAATCCGTCAATGATGATAGAACATTGACATCGGGGCATCCTGCGGATACGCAACGGTTACCTAGTGTTCGGTATTGGAAAAACAGTTTAGTCGCTAACTTTTGGGGTAGCTCCCCAGGGCATGTATAAACGGATAAATTAACCGGTGAAACAATGTTTTTGGTAATTAAAACTGGACAACTAGTGGACTCACTCAGCATTATTGTTGACCCCTTACTGCATGCTTTGCAGGTAACCAGTGACGAAGGAGCTTGCAGCTTGGGAACGTGTAGTGTCTGTTCACCCTTGTGTTGGGTGTTACCTTATTTTGAAACATGAACTTTGTTTTAAACTACCTTACTTATGCTTCCGCTATTTATTACTGTTTTGAACTTAAATCCTTAAACTCGGAACTTAATATTTGCTAAGCTTATGAATAGTAAGTATTACTTTTGTTATCAACTTAAGTATTCGGTATAATTGGTGGCTGGATCCTGGTCGGTCACGCCCCCGAAGCGGGTGTTATCCGCGGGTGGATTTTGGGGGTGTGACATCCGTGTTGGGTGTTGTGCAATCTCCTCCCAAGGCTAAATTGACCGATCTTCCGCTGATCTTCCAATACTCCAATCAGCATTTGATAAGGGTTCCATTCTTTAAAAACTGCATCAAGTATTGATCTTGTCATAAGAACTCTATTTCATTTAAGCATACTACATTGGTAGAGTTTTCTTGTGAACTGTCTTCTGTAAACCATCTTTGTGGAATCGACCAAGTAATGCACTTTGATCATCAGCATCAACACTCAGGAAGTCAGCTAGACCAAGTATATAACTTTCAAGCTCAACCAGCACGCTTAGTTGAACTACAACCAGATCTCATTGTCTCGCCTTTGTGAAGTTGACCACGTCATGCACTACGGATCTTCAGCATCAGTACTCAGGATGTCAGCTTGACCAAGTACATCGTTTGCAAACTCAACGAATTGAGTTACACCATGATCCCTGTAAGATCCCAAAGAAACATCAAACCCAAAACCGAATCCTGCAAATTCCCCCTCAACTATAACTTCTGCTAGAGTTGGAATCCACACTTGTCAGCCTTGAACTATCAGCTCTCAGAAAGATTCCCTAGGTCTTCAGTGAACAGCGTTTTGAAACTATTGTTGACTTTAGATATCTTTATGTTACCATGCAAAAACCCTTCACGTTGGCTGGAGAATTAATTAAAATCCTCACATATGTGTTTGTGCAAAACATTCCACGCAGAACCTTTGGTATCACCAGAAAATCACAAACTCTACCTCCTGTGATTGGATTTAGAAATTTACCGAAGAAATTCCAAAACATATGAAAATTTTTATCCCCCTATTTCTTTGGTGGAATCTCTAAACCTTAACAAATTCCTTCCTCTGAGTGGAATTGTCGTCAACTTCACTTAACAAATTCTCTCCACTGAGCAGAATCTTTCAAATGTTCTCGGTTTTTCGAAAATCAAGAAAACGACTTTCTTCTTTGCATATTCTAGTTGATAAAGAAAGTCCCCTAGCCCCGTAGGATCCGACTTGTATCCCCCTAAAGTTCTGCTAACACCTAATCTGAAAACTTCCATCATAGGCATAACTCTTCGACTTTGTGAACTCGTTAGGACCGGTCTTGGCTCTCTAGGTTCCTTCAACCGTTACCAAATGCGAGAATATGACAATAAACAAAATGCTTTCGAGCATTTACGAACACCGATAACAAAACAAATTTTCACGTGCGGAAATAATATACCATTTTTGGCCAATAATAGTCACGTCACCAATTTTTGACATTTGCACCGGTAACCGTGACTACCCCACGTTCTTAAAAAAACATTTGTTTTCATCATGCCTCATCATCCCGCGTGCTCCCGAACCTATATGAATTTGACGTTAAATCTTAATTCAAAAAAGCTTCATAAACACCCAACCCTACTTTGCAACTCACGAATAGAGACGGGTCCACGACTCCATGTCTCATCTACAACATTTGTTCCAATGCCTAAGAAAAACCTTATCCACAGAACCAACAAACAACTAACTGGGCCTGAATATGAGCCCACGAAAAATGTACTGAGTCTTGAAAGCTATCCCACGAAAAACAATAATCCACGAAAGACTATAGGTCTTTCGTGATAAACATTATGACAAAATGTCTCAGTTCTTCGTAGTAGGGGTTTTTCGCAGGTAGTTCTTTGCAGTAGAGGTTTTTCGCAGGTAGTTCTTCGCAGTAGGGGTTTTTCGCAGGTAGTTCTTCACAGTAGGGGTTTTTCGCGGGGGGGTTCTTCACAGTAGGGGTTTTTCGTGGAGGGTAACTGAAGAAACCCTAATGTTTCTTAACAGCGCCACACCCCCTTCAAGAACACAGCTAAGAACATCTGCAGATCTTGACGAAATAACAACTCAAAATGATAAAGAAATAATGAAAACTTGATGATTTTCGTGTGAAACATAAAACCCAACCCTCTCCCTCTGGTATGAACCGATTCATCTCAGACCCATGCATTCAGGTCCAAATCTGGGTTTTTCCTCTTTACACCATTTTTTATATCTTGAACAAAAACCCACAAAAATCACTGATCGAGAGCACATGTGACTTAGCAAATGGTTAGATTCACTAAGTCGGGTACCATGGCTCTGATACCAATTGTAAGTACGTGATTCAGACCGAAACCCGTGATTAGTGTGTGATTATGTTCAAGACGGGAGAGATTAGAGACTAATAAACAACTTCCTTGTATAAATTCGGTAGAATAACGTTACAAAGCGGCCCGATTACAAGCTTAGCCGAACCATACCAAAGGAGCATACATCCGGGGAGAGACCAAGTGGTGATCTCCCCCCCAAAGTCTAAAACCTTCAAGTGTTGCAAATGACTAATGGTTGGTATTTATAGCCACACCCCGCTCACTTGCAAACACACACGGTCAAACGAATAACCCTTTCGTTTGCCACTTTCTTTCGTTTGACCACTTCAAACGAGCGGGCCTATACACGTTCGTTTGACCGTTTCACTAACTATTACATAATCAGCATAAAATGTAGTCTAAACTACTCGAACAGCATCGGACACAAAATCTGCACCAACAACCTAAAACATTAAAACCAATAATCTAATAAAAAGATCATCAGAAAACAAGGAACATGTCAGTGGTTTCACATTAAAATAAGTCACTCATCAATTTGTAATACTTCATAAAGAAAAAAAATTGGTAATCGACTGAGACTTGCGACATTTATAATATTGGAGGGTTTTTGATTTAGCTAGCCACTACTAGAAAATACACATTTCTTGACGCACATTGTAAGTCATAAAACGGTAATTATGACACGCAAAAGCATGTCGTTAATTGAGGAGTCATAAAATTAACATGACATGCATTTGTGTGTCATGTTTTTATGACACACATTTAATGACACGCATTCATAACACTCATTTTATGACACCTTTTAATGACACACATTCATGATATTCATTTTATGACACTTTTTAATGACAAGCATTTATGACACATACGTATAACATTAATTTACGCGTGTCATGCTTTTAATTGTTTAATTTTTTATAGAATTACTAATTTGCCCTTGATACATGTATAATAACAAAAATAATAAATCTTTTTCATAAAACAAATACACACACATATATATACCAAAACAATCCATTGCATAATCATTTGTCAAGTATACTACAAATATTTTAATGTTAACAAAAAAAAAAGAATTGTTTGTCAATACATCGTCAACACCTTAAATATGATTTGTCACTTAAATATAGAGGTAACCACATAAGTCGACCAATCTTCGCGAATGTCATCCATATCCGCAACCGAGTATTTCTCTACTCCTTTCCCAACATGAGACAACAATTAAATAAAATAAATCTTAAAAATCAGAATTTAATCCTAATATATGAATTTAAGCATTTATTTGAATATATAAGTACATATTTCTCTAATATACAAACTAAAATATGTCTAAACTTACATTATCATTATCAACTATTTCAACTCCTCCATAAGCTATCTCCTTCATGAACTTCGTCACGTAATAGCCGCATTCAGTATCTCCTAGCTGACGTGGACACTACACAATTCAGATAAGAGGTCTTAACCATACAGACTTAATATAATGATTAACCATTCAAATGCAAATGTCTAAACCACTTAGACATCTGCTCACGAAACAAACAAACAACTTGAACCATTAAGTGTTGAACTAGCAAGAAGTTTGAACCATTAAGAGTTTAAACAAATAAGTCCTATGTTGACTCTAACCGATACCCATTGGTTCATATCAACCATGGTAAAAAAATACCTATTTGATTTATATAGCTTGTGGAAGCAATTTGTTTGTAGACATGTAAGAAACACGTACAAGTTCCAATGAAGACGTCTACATAAAAAGCAGTGACTTAATCATATAAGCGTAAAAAATATACAAAGTTATAATTTTGTTTTCGCTTGCAATGTTGACCTGAGTAAAAAAAAGATTTGTAACAGAAATTAGTAACACCTCCACCAATAATTCGAGCAACTCTTCATACGTTTGCATAAACAAGAGGCAATAAAGATGATATATATGTTGATCTTTCTTCTCAACAACAAAAATTCTTACTCTTGTTCTCGATTGTCAATGGCAACCTATGCACGTAATGATCATAGAGAATTACGGCCTTTGTGATTCAAAGAGTTATGAAAAACAAAAACAATGATAATAATAAATAAACTACACCTATTGTATGGAGGTGCTAACATTCAGTACCTCAAAAAGCACGAGCCTTTGTCCGTGTGTAGACACATTAAACTATCATTCCAGTTGATACCTAACAATGTGTTTGTGCATATAAAATTTGTTCTAGTGGATAAATGTATGTTCAATAAGTAAATAACAACTTATACATGATTCAGGTTATGCAATTAATATCGGTAATATATCAGTGATATATCGGTTATTGGTTCCCATGTAAAATATAGGTGTCAAATATCGGTCAGGATATCGGTACCAATATTATCGGCAATATTGACCGATATAACCCATATATCGGCTAGTAGGCAGTTTTTCAAGCTCGGGGTCAGCTTTGGGCTCGGATCGTTTATTATTTATTAATTTAACTGTTTTTTACAAATTTTATATATAGCCTAATATATGTGTGTATGTATATATTCATTTATTATTTTACAAAATTTTGTAAAATAAAAGTGAAATAAACGATAGGCTCATTAACTAAACAAGCTTTTTTTAAGCTCGGGCTAAAGCTCGTTCAAGCTTTTTTTCGAGCTGATATCAAGTAGCTTGGCTCGTTTCAATACCTGACTTATATTATTCTTAACCATATTTTTCAAAAATAAATCAAATATAAACTAACAACAAAGGTTGGGTTACAAAAGAAACAAGTGTTTACAAGAATTATTCAAGCATGTGAATGGTTTTAAGTTGATAATCTTAGTTATGATGTACATGTGCACTTGAAGTATTGTGGGCCAATCCAGTGAGACTGAAATATGGAAATTAGTTGCATGCATTCCATTTTTTAGTGTAAAATGCCAATTTTTGTTCCCGTTTAACAAGTTTTGCGACTTTCATCCTAAGTTTATTTTTCCGCATCTTGACCCAAAAGATTTGAAATCTTGCCCTTTTTATCCGATTCGTTAACTCCATGCATTTTTCTCCGTTAAGTCAAGGTATTTCCGTCTTTTTTGCTAACTTAAAGGGCAATTCGGTCTTTCTTAGGGGTATTTGATCATTTTACACAAAGTGAAAAGGACCGAATTGTCCTTTAAGCTAGCCAAAAAAGACGAAAACACCCTTGACTTAATGGAGAAAATTGGGTGTAGTTAACGAGCCGGATGAAAATGGCAAGATTTCAAATCTTTTGGATCCCGATGCGAAAAAACAAACCTTTGAACGAAAGTCGCAAAACTGACCAAACCTCATGGACAAAAATGGTATTTTACTCTTTTTTTTTTATCATCAGGAGATACCCAAGAGACAAGAATATTCTCTCTTTAAGCAAACATAATATAACATTTTACCTTCAAAACATGTGAGAAACCTGATTGATATACTGAATTACGGGCAATCTCACAAAGATCACATGAACTCAACTTCCAAACCTATAAGTAAAACCAATCCAATATATTTTAAACTCTAGATGACATTAAATACACACATTACATATTACCTAAAATTAGTGAGAACAAGAATGCTTACATGATAGGGTTAAGAACAAGAAACTAGAGAGATAAAGGAAAATCGATTTTCTGGATGATCCCCAGAACCAATCGGCATTAGGTTAAATAACCAAAACAGCAACAATGTTCAAACTTACAAAAGACACCCAACAATTATTGTAAAGGCCATAATGGTCCTTGGAACTTGCAAACCACACAAAAATAAGAAAAACACTAAATATGGAAACGTGACTCCTTGATCGTATCAATATTCCATCCTTAACCACTTTTTGTCCTCAAGAAGTGAGCTCCAAAAAATCTGGAAAACGCAGCTTCAACTCGTCCAAATATTCCCACGTTGCATCTTGTGTCAACTGCCCCTTCCATTGCACCAACACCTTCATAGCAGCCCGGTTTCCACGCTTAACAAGTTTACGATCCAAGACGGCGTATGGCAGAAGAGTGAACCGAGGTTCTGTTGGAAGAGGGATGATTTTAGACGGTGGCCCACGCGTTTCCTTAAGCAACGAAACATGGAAGACAGGGTGAATTTGAGCCTCTCCCGGCAAGTCCAACCTATACGCGACGTTGCCCACCTTTTCCACAATCAAAAAGGGACCGAAATACTTAGGGGTGAGCTTCGAGTGCTTGTGAACCCTTAACGACTTCTGCATGTACGGTTGCAGTTTGAGGTAAACCCAGGTGCCCGTTTCAAAAACTCTTTCAGTACGGTGTTTATCGGCCTGTTGCTTCATACGATTCTGAGCCTTGACTAACGACTATTTTAAGACCTTCACAGCTTCCTCCCGATCTTGCATCATCTCGTCCACCTCTTTATCACCCGCGTCCTTGGGAATGTATGGAATGTGTAACGGGGGGCGATACCCGTAAAGGGCTTCGAACGGGGTCTTTCCCAAGGACGAGTGGAATGTCGTGTTATACCACCACTCCGCTAAGGCCACCCATTTCACCCACGTGTGCGGTCTCTCCATCACCATACACCTCAAATAGCCCTCTAGACACCTGTTAACCACCTCTGTTTGACCATCCGTCTGCGGGTGGTAAGCCGTAGACAACTTAGAAGACACACCCTGAAGCTTTAGGAACTCAGTCCAGAAAGAACTCAAAAATATGGGATCTCGATCTGAGATAATCGAATTAGGACACCCATGAAGCTTATAGATGTTATCAAGGAATACTTGAGCTACTTCCTTAGCCGAAAATGGGTGCCCCAAAACCATGAAGTGTCCGTACTTTGTGAGACGGTCAACCACCACAAAAATTGTATCCTTACCCTTCACCTTCGGTAGCCCACCTATAAAGTCCATCGAAATATCAGTAAAAATTGTGTCGGGTATCGGTAGAGGTTGTAATAGCCCGGGTGCGGCTATATTTTCATGTTTAGCCCGCATGCACACGTCACAACCACGAACCACCCGACGCACCATCTTCGAGATACCCCTCCAAAAGAACAACCCCTTCACCCGTTCCACCGTTGCCTTGAATCCCGAGTGACCCCCCATCGGCGATTCATGACAAATTCTGACAATTTCTTCCCGCAAACTTGCAACACCCCCCACTACCATACGAGTTCCCTTGGTTAACCACTTCCTTTTCCACTTAAACCTTGGCAACACTGCTCCGTTTTTAAGTTGTTGTACCACATTTTGGACCTCAATATCCTTATCTTGACTTTCAATAATTCTTTGCAAAAGTAAAGGCTCTACTTGTGAAATGACAGTAGTAAATAACGTGGCCCCTTCGACACGGGGTAAGGCATCAGCCGCCACGTTTTCCCGACCCTTTTTATACTCGATACAAAAGTCATAACCCATAAGTTTTGCGAGCCATTTGTGTTGCAACGGTGTCGTCACCTTTTGGGTTAAAAGGTGTTTGAGGCTTCTCTGGTCAGTGCGAATGATAAACGGCCCGGTAATAAGGTAGTAGTGCCATTGTTTCACCGCCATCATGATAGCAAGTAATTCCTTCTCGTATACCGATAATGCATTTTGCCTTGGTGATAAGGCTCTACTTAAGAACGAGATCGGGTGGCGTTCTTGCATCAAGACCGCTCCTAACCCACCCGCTGATGCATCCGTCTCGATTACAAATTGCTTCATAGGGTCGGGTAATGATAACACAGGGGCAGATGTTAGGGCTTCCTTGAGCCGCTCGAATGCGACCTGAGCTTCCTCACTCCAACGAAAAGCGTCTTTTTTGAGCAGATCTGTGAGAGGTTTGGCGATCATTCCGAATGAGCGAATAAAACGCCGATAATACCCAGCCAGCCCCAGAAATCCCCGCAACTGTTTAAGGGTCTTTGGGACCGGCCATTGTTGCACTGCTTCGATCTTTGCCAGGTCCGTTTTGACCCCTTCCCCCGATATAATATGCCCCAAATATTCAACCGCTCGGCCTCCAAACACACATTTAGATTCCTTCGCGAATAACTTATTATCCTTCATTATGGATAGAACCTGCTTTAAGTGTTGGATGTGCTCATCTTCACTCTTACTATACACGAGTATGTCGTCAAAAAATACCAAAACTCCTTTCCGCAACATAGGCCGAAATACCTGGTTCATATGGGCTTGAAACGTAGCCGGTGCGTTCGTAAGGCCGAATGGCATGACGAGAAACTCGTAATGACCCTCGTGGGTCCGGAATGCGGTCTTATGGACGTCTTCGGGTGCCATGCGAACTTGATGATAGCCGGAGCGTAAGTCCAGTTTCGAAAAAAAAGAGGCGCCACCCAATTCATCTAGTAATTCTTCAATTAGGGGAATCGGGAACTTATCTTTTAGGGTGGCGTCATTCAATCGGAGGTAATCCATGCACATCCGCCATTGCCCGTCTTTTTTCTTTACTAACACCACCGGGGCTGCAAACGAGCTCCTACTATTTCGAATGACCCCCGAATCCAACAGTTCTCGTGTCGTTTTTTCTATAACGTCTTTTTGAACCGTCGGGTACCGGTAAGGCGTTGACTAATGGCCTCTGTTCCTTCCTTAAGGGTGATACGGTGGTCAAACGGTCGAGTAGGGGGTAACCCTTTTGGCATTTGAAACACCTCGGAAAATGCTCGGGTTAATGCCTGCCATGCGGGGTTTTCGTGTGTTTGTTTTGGGTCACATACAACCTTAGAGCGGTAGGTCTTCTCATCTTCACTATCAGTCAGTTGTAAGCTAAATAATTGTAAACTCCCCCCTTTAGCTTGTTTTTGCAGCAACTCTCCCATCTTCTCTACCGAAAAAACCGACATCTTATTATTTTGCAACCCTTTCAACTCGTATTGTTTCCCATCAACCTCAAACCTCATAGTCATCCTTTGGAAATTCCAAAGAATATCTTGTAAGGGAAGAAGCCACTGTACCCCTAAGATCATGTCATAGTTTTCTAGTTCCAATAGTAGAACCTCTGTCGAGTACCAGTTGCCTTGCATGGTCCAACGAAAGTTGGTACATAATTGGGTACAAGTCAGTTGTTCTCCGTCCGCCACCCCCACCTTAATCGGTGTAATATCCTTAACCTCACATTGCAACTTTTTCGCTACTCTGCTGTCAAGGAAGTTATGGGTCGACCCCGAGTCAATAAGGATGTGAAGTTGGCGTGTACCCCTTGTGCCTTGAACCCGCATGGTCGAATATGAAGGAATACCTGTTAGCGCATGAATCGAAATCTGGTGTTCCTCCTCTTCGTCTTCAGGAACCGGTTCGTCCACCGCTGGTTCATCCTCATCCCCACCTCAATAATGTACACTTGATTCCTATTCCGCAGACATTTATGACCCGGTACGAATTTTTCCGTGCACCAAAAACACTCCCCTTTTTCTCGTTTCTGTTCCAACTCTTTACTCGTGAGGCGCCGCGCACCCCCCGTGGGCTTAGTGGAGGCAGCGGGTGTTCGATTGGGTAAGGGTAGAATTGGCAATTTGGTAACATTGGTGGGTGGTGTAATTTTTGCATTTGGGCTGCTCTTCGTGTTCCCCACAGCCCCCTTTCCCCTATCAAACTTTTCTTCCAAATTCTCATTGTTCAGTGCTTGAGTCTTAGCCAACCCGTATGCCTCATGTAAGGTGCGCGGTTTAAACATCTTAACCGGCCCCCGAATATCCAGTCTAAGGGCCTTGAGATAGAGACTAATAGCTTGGGACTCAGTAAGGTTTACCTTGTTCAACAAGCAATCGAATGCGGTGTTAAGCTCGAGAAGAGTACCGGTTTGGTTGAGGGAGGCCAACTCTTCTAAGGGATCTTCAAACATATCGTTAGAGAAACGGGTTGAAATAGACCTCACGTATTCTTCCCAAGGGATTTCGGCTACGGTAGCATTACGTATGCGCAGGTAAGCCCTGTGCCATTGGAGCGCGGCTCCTTCCAGGTGGACAACCGCGCATCTAAGTTTCACCTCGTCCGGAGTCTCGTCCATCGCGAAAAAGTGTTCGCAACGGTAGATCCATCCTTCCACGTCCTCACCCGAAAACTTGGGAAACTCGACGTTCCCGATCCTCAGGAGCCGATTACTCCGCGAGTCAGCACTGTCGGGAGAAAACGATGAACCCGAGCTAGCCCCACCGCCGCTGTTCTGACCCGGTTTATCTTTGACCGCCTTCAGGATTTCTTCTTGTTGTTTCGCTAGAGCCGATAGCGTTGCCTGGATCTCAGTAATTGCCTTGTCATGATTCTTGAGGGTGTTGTCAACATCTTGGTTACGCGTGTTCATCATGATAAAAAGAGTAATCCTGATCGGAGATCGGAACGGCTCTGATACCCTTGATAGGGTTAAGAACAAGAAACTAGAGAGATAAAGGAAAATCGATTTTCTGGATGATCCCCA
Organism: Helianthus annuus; assembly: GCF_002127325.2. Lineage (NCBI taxonomy): Eukaryota > Viridiplantae > Streptophyta > Magnoliopsida > Asterales > Asteraceae > Helianthus > Helianthus annuus. The sequence continues at coordinate 106,379,731 of NC_035440.2, read as the reverse complement.
GAACCGATCGGCATTAGGTTAAATAACCAAAACAGCAACAATGTTCAAACTTACAAAAGACACCCAACAATTATTGTAAAGGCCATAATGGTCCTTGGAACTTGCAAACCACACAAAAATAAGAAAAACACTAAATATGGAAACGTGACTCCTTGATCGTATCATTACAAAAGCAGCAATACTGTATTCTTCCACCAACAGTTCCTTTGTTAGGTAGATTTGCAACGGATCATCAGTAGATAATGAAACTTTAAGGCCTCGTAGAAAGAACAATGGAAAGGGGTTGCTGTTGGGATTGAACCCTACCAAAGGAATGTTAGGGGTATCGGATCAGAGTAGGCTCGAGCGGAAGCGAAACAAATACACACACACTAGCAGAAAATAAAGAACACGAGAATTTACGTGGTTCGGTCAAGGTGACCTACATCCACGGGTTGCAACTAGGTTTTTACTTTTATTAGATGCTCACAACTGTTTTCAGAATGACACAGACTACAATTACATCATAGGTATTTATAGAACAAGATTAGGGTTTCCTACTTGGTCAACAAGTTAACTAAGTGGGCCTAATAACTAGGGCCGGCTAACCCTAACTAGGGCAGGCTAACCCTAATTAGAGCCGGCTACCCTAAAGCCTACGAACCCAACAATCTCCCACTCGGAGGCTTTGCATAGTCCACAAAGTGCATCCAAGAAACCCATCACCAGTAACTTCAGTAATCTTTACGTTCAAGTCTTCCCAGCCTCCAGTTCCAAGAACAAGCTAAGACTTCAGTCACATCCAAGCCACCTAGTTGCAACCACACCTCTCATCAAGTACCTGAGAGACCAGTTGAAGCTCCCACAAGCTCCAACCCAACAGTCTTATCAGACCCATTCTCTATCTCAACCGACTTGCACGATCCACCAGTTTCAGAGATACACCGAGAATTAATACCACTCTCCACATTTTACAAACTATTTCCAGGAGAGGTTTTTCTTCAGTCGGAACCTTCGTCTTCAAAACCCAACGGTTCTTTGTGATTGTACCCGGAACACGACCCGTGCTCCCACTATCACCAAATCCCCTGACTGGCTTAAACTTAGACCCCCGACCACATTCAACTGACATCCCCAAAGCACCAGGATTCGAGTTCGCAAATTGAACCCTCTTCCGCTTACTAGATTCAGTGAACCAGAATTTATGTTGTAGAGGGACGGCTACTCCCTCAGCAAGTATCTCAACTAGATACAACGATCTTCGTCTCCTCCCACAGGCAACAACAAGATTTCCATCAATCACCTTCCACTTCCCACCACCAAACTTAACATCTAGTCCCTGTTTATCCAGTTGACTAACAGAAATAAGTTTCTTCGTTAAACCTGGAATTACCCTGACGTTCTTTAAGTTCCATGTAGTGCCCAGTGGAGTCTTCAGATTGACATCTCCCATACCCGTAACATTAAGAACATGAGCGTTAGCTAATCGTACCTTTCCAAAGTCTCATTTTTTTCAGATTCACCATTGTCTCCCCGCTGTGCATGGCGTGAAACGAAGAACCAGAATCCATAGCCCAAGAATCTATAGACTCTTCACAGCAAACCAGTATGTCACCGTCAGATTCATCTGACACAACGCTATTTACATGCTGCTTACCATCCTCTTTCTTAGGATCAGGACACTCGTTTTTAACATGCCCCTTTTCACCACAGTTCCAGCACCTCACATTCTTCCCAGCTTTAGACAAGCTTTTCCCACGACTCCCACTGCTTCTGTTTTTACCTCTTCCCATGCTAACTTTGAGCATACCAGAAGTAGATCCTCCACTAGTGTTCCTCCGGCGAACGTCTTCACCCAAAACACTATCCCGGACCCGATCAAACTTCAAATTTCCAGTTCCAGCAGTTTCAGTGACCGTTGTCACAAAGCCTGACCAACTATCAGGTAAGGAAGATAACAAAACCACAGCTTGAGTGTCATCATCCAACTTCATGCCCACAGTAGCTAACATGGACAAAATTGAATTGACCTCGTTAATATGATCAGCAACTGAACTGCCTTCGTTTATTCTCATATTAAACAGTTCCCTCATCAAGGACACCCTATTACCGGCAGACGGCTTCTCATACATATTTGACAGAGCTTCTAACATATCACGAGCAGTTGTTTCTTTCATGATATTAAATGCAACGCTCCTCGTCAAAGCCAATGTAATTTTACCTCTTGCCTTTTTGTCCCTTGAGTTCCAAATTGCCTCGGCAGCTTTATCTATTCCAGCAGGTTTTTCTTCCAGTACCACATCCAAATCGCATTCACCAAGCAACGCCTCTATTTACATTCTCCACCATGCAAAATCAGTACCGTTGAACTTCTCCATTCGGAACTTCTCGTCTTCAGCCATAACAAACGAGAAAACCAGAAAAACCACAAGGAACCAAGCAACCGAAACCCGAGCAACCTTCAATAAACTAGAAACCCGAAGCACCCGAACTAGCGACTTCTCCTACAAACCCGAGCGTAAAATCAGCGAATAACCAGGGTTTAAGAACCGAAACCCGAATCGCTAAACACCTCAAAACCACCAGATCTGCAACAACAAACCCTACGGCGCAAACCCTAGACCTTACGAGCCGTAACCAGAGAATAGGTACGGGCCGCAAACAAGTCAGCAGCGACGATGTAACATCCCGAAAACGGGTTTGGTAATCAAACCATGTTAATGTTACAGGACGGGTAAAATACAGTTAGTGGTAAAACTAACCTGGTAAATTAAAAACGAATTCTTAAATTTGCAATTAAGTTGCAAATAAATTAATAGAATAAACTAACTAGGAATGACATTAACCTAGTTAGTTGATCACTTATGAGTAGTTAAGAGTTAAAACAAATAAAGAATGAAAGATGAGGGGCCTATGTTGTTAAAAATAAAACTTAATTATCTAAAACAAAAAAACCAAACTCACTTTTGTGAGGTATGGTTCGATCAGAAGCAGGGAAAGGCGACCCCCATTCTCCAAAACCCTAACATTCATAAAAGCCACAAATTGAAGGCTTAAATCATGTCCAAATCGATTTTCAAGCATAAATTAATGATCACCTAGTTGAGGGGATCATAAGGTATGTAAAATCTTGAAGTTTTGATTCATCTCAAGTTCTAGGTTAATTATGAAAGATCGAAATTTTGCTTGATTGTATCATGCATGAATGTAATTAGAAGAGATATAGTGTCTAGGGATGAACCCTAGTTGAAATCTTGTTAAAAGATTTCATGATAATTAAAGAGTTTATAACCACAATTGTAGGTGATTAATAAACTTGAAGAAAACTTGATAAGCCTTAGAATTGTGATCTTGTTCTAACACAGATATGAAATTTAGAATAAATTTCAGAAATATTGATGTTAAGTTATATGTAGAATTGACTAATTGAAGTTAGTTTAGATGATAATTACAAGTCATGAACTTGGTTTTGTTTATATAAAAAAATCTGACCCGCTAAGTGTTTGTTAAAACGCCTAAGTGAAGAGTAAAACGTTAAAAATCCGACAAAAACGCATGCTTGATGGATATGGCAAATTATGCGTTAAGACTTATAAAAAGGGTTCTAAACGGATTGTGAATTGAACTCTTTAGGCAAGGAATCCGGATCGCCAAGTGGACAAGCCGGTGGAAATACGCGTTTGAAAAAGGTGCTTAAAAGGTACGTAACTACGATTCCATTACGTTACGTTATGCTTGATCCCGTATTTTCGCTAGTAGACTTTAAATTAGCATAATACATGAAATTGGCATTTACTTGAAGTGACGAAGGTCACTAGCTAAATAAACGGGTCAAAAGGTGAAATTATCACCCTTTGACAATATTGTCTAATGGTTTGTCGAGTTACATGTTTATAGGAACAAATATCAAATGGATACGTACATCGCTATTGCTTAGCGGCTACTAAGTCAAGGTATTGAAACGGGTCAATATATTGATCCGAGCCAGGTATGTATAATGGTTCAACTCATCATGTAGAACTTGAGATTCTATAAGAGTTAGACAAGGTTAAGATATAGATATTCAGTTACCTTTTTGGTAAACCGAATAAATTGTATTATATTATATTTATGGTGTTTAGAAGCACATGGGTTTATAAACAAGGATATGGTTAAAAGGGTCGGGTTTTGGGGTCAAACAAGTATTTAAAGGAACTTGTAGTAAAAGAAGGATGAAAATTGACCAAAATACCCTTGAAAGCTAAACCGAGCGAACGACCTATAAGGGTTGTTCGGAAAAGAGTAGTATGCATAATTAAACACTTAGAATGAGTAAACAAAAGCGAATGATGTGAATCCTTAGTCATTTTACTCCATAATAGTCATTGCCGTAAAATAATGATTCGAGGGGTAAAACTCGGAGTTTAGGAATTTCCACACTTAATACAATACAAATATAGTTGTGAAGAAAGGTTATTTGACAAGAAATGTCATAGTATAATGCTTGATGTGAATGAAAGAGACTCATACTTAAAATAGGCTTAATTACCCTTAACGGGTCAAAATATGCATACGAGCGAAAACGGGTTTAAATTGTGTAATAAACATGTGATTAGAGCCTAATATGGTAGATAACCTTAAATTGAAGACGTGTAAGGGATATAAGGATAAAACAAATATGTTTGTTTGATAAAATGCATAAACGTGTTAAAAGTCGATAAAAAGGTAACGAGTCGAAGGCTTAGAAGTCTGAAATTTTATTATGTTGGATGTTGGATTTTAACTCTATTAGATGGAGAATTAAAAATGGCCGACCCAAAATTATATTTTGTTGTTGTTTAGGGTCCGCCGATGAGTAATCCAAGACTAAGAAGTCCACCGGGTAATAAAACTCATCAATTTTTACAATTACGTTTTGAACCATACCCCGAGGCAACTTATGAGACAAATCGGCCAAAACAACCGTCGTCTCCACCCTTGCTAATGGACCAAAGTCATATTGGTCGTATAAGCCCCCCGGTAAAATGCTAACTCCGGCTCCGAGATCTAGCAACGCCTTAGCCATTTGAAAATTACCAACTTGTACATTAATCAATGGCGTGCCCGGATCTTGGAGCTTAGGAGGAAGCTCCCCATTCAACACCGCACTCACTTGCCCAGTCAAATCCACCCGCTTAGGCACTTTCTTCTTGTTTTGCTTTTTTTATGTACATAATTCTTTTAAGAATTTTGCATAAGCGGGGACTTGTTTTATTGCATCAAGGAGTGGGAGATTTATTTTTACTTGTTTGAACATATCCCACATCTCCTCTTTTTGAGGACCTCTCGACACAATAAAATTTTTCTTTCCCGGGTCAAGTAGGGCCGATGGAAATGGAACTTGACTCGGTTCACCCTCAACTTTTTCATTCTTTTCACTTTCACCCAAACCCGGTTTTTTAATAATTGTTTCTTTTGGTTTAACCGGTGAAAGTTCATCATCACTCTCAATTCCCGTGATATCCTCAACCACCCCCTCAACCAATTCGGATGACAAATTGGCTTTAAATTCTTTCCCACTTCTTAAAACACTAACATGATTAATATTAACATTACCTCGTGACGAACCATGTGAAGGGTTTACCTTAGTGTCGCTTGGAAGTTGACCCTTTCCTTTCTTCAATTCCGCCACATCGGTTGCTAATTGACCCATTTGGGTTGTTAGTGATTGGATGCTTTTATCACGAACCTCATCTTTTTGCATTCGCACTTCGTCTAGTTGGTTCCGTTTTTGCATCTCCATTTGCATGCTCTTTAGCATCTCCATCACCTCGTTTCCACCCGAAGGCCCCCCTTGTTCTTGACCCGTTTGGTATTGCTTTTGATAACCTTGGTTATTTCCGCCTCGGTACCTACCCACCTTGGTTATTGTAAGATGGCCGTGAACCAAAATTACCTTGGCTACCTTGAAAATTTGGGTTCGCTTGATTTGAAGGGTTCCCATATCTAAAGTTCGGATGGTTCCTCAATCCGGGGTGGTAGGTATTAGAATTCATGTTATTGTAGTTCCTACCACCTCCTCCTTGACCTTGACCTTGAACCGCATGGACTTCCTCGTATTGCCCGTCCAACATCCCTTGGCAATTTTCAGCCGCATGACCTATTTCATTACACAAAGCGCAAACATCATATATTTGGTTAGTGGTTTGACCATTACCATCATCTATGGCGTGCACTTGCGGTCGGGTAGTGGTCGGTCGGGCTCTTCTTGAAGCTTGAGCTTTCCTCTTTGACGTAGTTGCCATGCTTTCCAAGAACTCCCAATCTTCATTCTCATAGTTTGTTCCAAAAGTCCCACCGGTGATAGACATCAAATCACGTGCATCTTCGGCACTCAACCCCTCGTGGAAGGCATTCATCAACTCCCACAATTCGATTCCATGGTGAGGGCAATTCTTTATCATCATATTGAATCGTTCAAACGCTTCATGGAACATCTCACCATGTTGTTGTTGGAAGCTCCTCAACCCCTTTCTAGCATCATTGGTCTTTTGGGCGGTATAGAATTCGTCTAAGAAAGTTTGTTGCATTTCCCCCCAAGTGTAAATAGATGCCGAAGGCAAAGTGTAGAACCACTTCTTTGCCTTATCCTCCAAAGAAAACTGGAATAATACCAACTTGACTTCATCGGCCGAAAAACCTTGACTCCCAAAAGTGTTGCAAATTGAGTCATAGGCCTCTAAATGGAAATACGGCTCCTCCGTTGCTAACCCTTTGTACTTCGGTAAACTTTGCAACGAGTTTGTTCTTACTTCAAAAGTTCTCCCTTGGTTGTTGTGAGGGATAACCACCGGTGAAGGGTTTTGAGTAATGATTGGCCTGAAATGTGCCTCTATTCCCCTTGCTTGTTCCCTAAGATGCCTTCTTGGAACACCCAATCGACCCCTTGGACGAATAGGACCCATTGGTCTTGGTATAGGCCCTTGTGGTGCAATTGGTTGTTGGGGCATCGGTGGGTATTGAATCGGCCTTTGAAATTGTGGTTGTACATGTTGTGGCCGAACTTGTTGCAATGGAATAGGTTATTGTATTGGTGGCCCTTGTGGTCTTGGCCGAATGTGTTGTGGTATAATTTGTTGTTGTGGCATTCCACCAACACTTGCCATCCCTTAAGATTGACTTTGCAAATACCCAAACTCCCCTTGATCACCATAACCTCCATAACCGTACCCATCATCTTCATAACCCTCATAATCTTCAAATCCCTCATCATAACCATCTCCTTGAATTCCCGAGGTCTGCCCAAATGGGATGGTCGAATACTGAAAGCCCGATTGTTGTTGTTGTGGTCTAAAAGATGAAGTAGTATGCACGATAGTTGAATTAGGTGCAATTGTGAAGGTGGATGATGATTGACCCGTAGTTGGGGGAAAGAAGTGAGATAATGGTGGGATTGTGTTGGATGGATTGTAGGTGATGGTAGGCTCAGTTTGAGTGGTGATTGGTTGGGTGACATTGGATGGTGTAAATTCAGCGGTGGTATTAGGTAATGTAGTGTTTGGTGATGGTTGGGTGGAAGTAGGTATAAAGGATGAGGATGATTGACTGGTTGTAGGTGGAATTTGAGAATCAGCCATTATGTTTCTCGGTGTGATGGGTGAAGTGGGTGAACCAATGATTTTGTTTTCTCGCACTAAAACTCGGTTTTGTCTTAGCGTTCTTTCAATTTCCGGATCAAACGATAGCAGTGATGACCTGTGAGAGCCTCTAGTATGCATACACCTGAAGTACCTGCACACTAAACACAACCAACGTAAACCCGAAAATAACAAACAAAACTATTAAACTAACACACGTTGCGCACTACTCCCCGGCAACGGCGCCAAAATTTGACGTGATGTCGTGGGTCACGCAAATTTAATCCCCAAACAACCATAGATAGTGGTAGTAGGGTATCGAACTCAGGGAGTATGTGGAAGATGTGTTGATTGTATAGCTTTGTACTTAAACTAATATTATACTAACTTGCAGAAATTAAAATTCAAGAGTTTGGATTGTTGATTTAGAAAACTAAATTAAATACTAATTCAAATCAAAGTTGGTTGTAAAACAAATTAGGAGAGAACAATGATCACCTTAGGTTTCAGTTTCTTTAAACAATTGTGTGTAATTCCAACTAGAAAGAGTTACATAGACATAACTCGTGTATAAATGATTGAAGTGATAAAAGGGAACAAAGTACTCGGATTATATAACGCGAGGTTGTTTCCCGATGACCAATTAATCAATAACCAACCCTAACCCTTCCCGTGATATCTCGGTTGCCAACGGCACCAAGAACGTACGATTAAGACTAGAAATTGCAATATTGATTAACAAACTACAAACAATCAAACATACACCATGACATTCAAGCAACGCAAGTTATCATTCTAGAAATGCAGAAATTAAACACACAAAAGTTCAAGAAACATTCACCTAAGATGATCACCGAAGAGTTTAGCCGGACATGGCTCGGTGAATCATCATCATAATCAAACTATTGTTCATACGAATCAAAAGCACAAACCGAATGATAAGAAATGTTCACAAACCCAACAAGTTCTCCAAAATCGCCCCAATGATGTCCTAGAACCGTCCAATGATGATAGATATCGAAAAGACACCCCCAAAACCAACTTAAAAGTGGCAGTTACACATTTTGCTCGCAGACTCCACCGTAAATTACGGCATTACCGTAATTTACGGTGAACAGAAAAATGCTACGGTGAGAATAGTCTGTGCTACGGTGGGATCTTTTTGTTTTTCAGGTCCACCGTAAATTACGGTGGGACCGTAATTTACGGTGATGACCTGAGTTTTCTTCTTTCTTTCGTCTCTTGTTCCACTCTCGACCCGTTCTTCACCAAAGCCTCCAAAGCTGCGTTTAATCCATCTTTTAGCTCCTAAACCGCACCTGAAACAATAGCACCATAGTTATCTAATTCAAGGTAATTACACGATTAAGTGGAGGACTATTTCGTCTTTTAACATGCTTAAGGGTTGTCCAAAGGACCACCCGTCACATCCCCACACTTAACCGTTGCTTGTCTCAAGCAACTCATCAAAATGATTTCAACACAAGTGATCAAATTAAACCAAGCAAAGCATGCAATCTCTTTACCAACCCCTTTTTAACACCCAAGCAATGCACCCCTCTCAAATTCTCTCCTCTCGGCTACAAGTGAAAACTAGCAAAGATAAGCTAGACACACACTAGGAAAACGGGTGGTTGCACAATCATAAGCTTGTACCTGAATCGATCATTCTCCTAAAATGGGTCAAACATGAATGCAAATCAAAGGGACTTCAAGGTTGTAACGTGGCTAGGTGTATAGGTAGGAAATGGAATATATATGAAGTAGCGAAAATTCGACCCGGTCTTTTTATTACAAACAAAAACAAACTACTATATACAAGACAATAAACTTCTCTTTTTTTTCTTTTTCTCATTGCTTTTCTTTTTTTTTTTAATTTGATTTTTTTTTCATTCAAACAACCATACGATAACGCATTAACCATATCTACTTCAAACTAGCAAAACTACTAATACTATCACTAACACTATAAGACCGGGTCAAATTTGGGTAAATTTTAAGTAAGTAGCTAGGGGAAACAAATGATAAGCTTTAAAGGCACAAAATGGGCAACTAAATGTCCAAACCCCCACCCCTCTCACTACCATGCTCATATATATACTTATGAGGTCCAACCCCCCAAATCCCACACTCGCTCACACCAACGACGAGGCTACCTAATGCCCTTATCCTTTCTACATTCATGTTTACTAAAGATTCAAATCGCATTCAAGCACAAGTTCTAACGCACCCCCACCCGTAGCCACTCTCATCAAAGACAATTATTTATGTACAAGTGTGGCTACAACTCTCACCAAGAACGAAAAAGGTATCAAGGGTTGCCGGTGCATCAACTTGGGGTTAAGTTAGGGCGTTCAAAATTTCACATCATTTCGCTTGGTTCAAAATTTTTCAAAAACCTCAAAATTTCCCCCCATCCCCACACTTGGGATACATTGACCCCAATGTATGGCTTTGGGAGGCTTTGATCACTAAACTCAATCACCATCAACAAAAGCTTGTTTTCTCAAACCCCAAATTTCTTTTTGTATTTTTCATTTTATATTTTTTTTATGTTTTTTTTTCTTCTTTAAACACGACACCACCAACAAACACCAACCCAACAATCAACCACATGATCAAACACCACCCATCCTCCCAACCATAACCAACATAAAATCAACAAACATGTACAAACTATACACAAGAGAGAATACCACCTGATTAATAGTAGCGCGGTCCCGGAGGTCCAAAGATGGATGACATCATATCATTCCACTCTCCAAATCCGAATGCGCCGCTGCTACTCCCCTCTTGTTGTTGTGCTCCCTCCTGTTGCCTTGGGTCAAGCCACTGAGAATGGTGGAGTGGTGGAGTCGGATATGAAATGCTACCATCATAAGGCGGCAATGAAGCATAGTCCACATGTTGTGGATCTTCAACAACCGGCCTTTCGGCATGCCAATCCGCATGCATCCGCCTCATTTGATCATCATGATATCTATTATTAGTATCCACCTCTCGAGAATATGCGAAGGTACGGTTCCATGCCTCATTGCGATCGAAGCTATGTTTTAACGACCTCTCTATGCTTGCACTATTCCTCGTGTTTTGATCATACAACGTCCTCTCCGACCCCAACCATGTATCAAAAATAGATGCCGGCGGACGTTGACTTTCGATCACCTCTTGCATTGAACCACTATAAGCCCACCCCGGCTCATAAGGTTGCTGCGCATAGTCGTAGAACATACCACCGTGACCTCCACCAAAACCCCCTAGACCAACATTTGCACCACCATGCGGCTCGTCCGCATAATCCTCGTCCCCGCTCGGAACCATTTCTACATCACTTTCCGGCTCATCCAGCTCTCCAGGTAACAACTCTCTTGCACCCAATTTTAATGCCCTCCACCGTTGACCTTCCGATTTCAACTTATGATAGCGTTCCGACTGAGTATACGTCCAAACATTCCCCAACCTATCCAATGTAAAAGGCTGGTGCCTTTTTGTCAAACCTCGGTCTTCGGATGTTAGCGCTTTCTGTTGTTTCATCAAACCCGTAATTATGCGGCAATACGGGACGATGTCTCTTCCATATTTGTTCCGGCAGATCCATAAGTGGTGCATGATAAGGTAACGTATCGGGAAGCGTGGGGACCCATGCATCAATGATTAAAGAACGGGTATCTCTGGGTACCTCACCTGTTCTTTGTCTCCACTTCTTGGAATGACATTGAGAAGGCAGATTGTATGCAGCAATTTAGCTTCAATCTTCAAGTTCTTCCGGTATAGAATACCACTGTATCTACCGGGCAAAAACAATGCTGCCAACATGTCGTTCCATCTCACATGCTTTTCTGGTTTAAGCAATAAGTCATCAAGTGTGGGAATCATGTACTCCTTAGCTGGGAGACTGTCATACTTCCCCAGCCTCTTCAACGTGTCGAATGACATCTCCACCGGTACCCCATGTACCTTCCCGATTAACTTCATCTGTGATGGCTTGTTGAAATTGTGACATTGTAAGGTTGCCATCCACTCTTGAATCTCTGTCATAAACAGGTTACTCTTGTCTTTGTCGAAGCATTTAAGCGCCCCTTCCCAACCTAAAGCGCGAAACTTAGCAAACACCCCGAACTGGCCAAATTGGGGCTCATCAACTTCTTTCTCACAAATAAACGCGGCTGCCTTGTTTTTCAACTTGTTCATGCAATCATTGTAAAGTGTTGGCTGCCAAATCTCGGGTTGATCATCCAAAGACCCCGAGTTCCATACCGGCTTTTCACTCGGGTCTAACGCCCCCTCTTCTTCGCCTTCACTTTCGCTTTCACTAACCCTACTCATATATTGCCTCTTTCTTGGTGGTTGCTCCTTTTGTTTGCCCTTGCCTTTTGATGATGATGAACTTGATCCCGCTTGTTCCTTTGTCTTAGCCATTACCTACACACATAAGACAAGCAACAAAAGCAAACACCAAATTAAACCCTCTCTTCAAAATCCTCCCCACACTTGCTTGTTATCATGGTTGTAGATGTTAGTGAACCAAAAGTGTATCAAGAATTTTTCAAAAATTGGGCATGGTGTCTCTATAATGTAGAACATCCCAAAAGTTCACTACTTTAACCACAAATCCTACATCTACAACCACAAACCATGTTCAATAATCAATTTCATAATCATATCTTAACAACAAGCAAGTGGGCAAGAGCACATAACCTAAATCACCTTACTTTTCACAATGTAGCACCAAAATATAACAAAATAAGCTTTCATACCTTGTTTAAAGATGGAAGAGTGCTTGTGAAACCAAAAACTCCAAAACCCCCCAAATTATCTCAAATTAGGGTTTCAAATTCGGACCCCAAAAGTGTGTTTTCTCTGAAATCGCTCCTCACAATCACAAAGCTTGTGAAAAATTAGTCAAGTTAGACCAAGATTTCACTTGATTTGGACAGGAATTGAAGGGTTTATCAAAGATGGAAGGTAGAAGAAGCTATGGAGGTTTGTGGGTTTGTTTGAGAGAGAGGTGATGGTGATGGAAGAGTGTGGAATGTAGAGAATATGTGGCTGGGGTTAAAGTCACGTGATGTTGTTTATTCTATTATTTTTTTTTCTTTTTTTTTTCTTAATTGCGGAACCCCTACCGACGGACATTAATCACCTGCGTACCGTAATTTACGGTCTCACCGTAAATTACGGTGAGACCTGAAGTTCAATTCTCCACCGTACCACAGTAGACTTACGCCGTAAAGCCCCAAACAATTCCCATTTCCACCGTAAATTACGGTATTACCGTAATTTACGGTAATCACTGATCCTCAATTCTCCATCGTAACTCAGTAGAGTTACACCGTAAAACCCCACAAATTGTAATAGCCACCGTAAATTACGGTATTACCGTAATTTACGGTGCTCGCTGGGCATCTCTATTTTGACAAAAGTTGAAGTTTTATATGATAATTTTTTAGATTTTTTAAGTTTTTCGATTTTTTTTTTAATTTTTTCAAAAACTTGTAAAAATTACCCTACCCCCTCAAAAAATCCCGTGTTGTCCTCAACACAATGTAAGAGCAATTCGTGACCCGAACATCCCCACACTTGTTTCGAACACGGACTTCGAGGAACCATGGCAATTGTGCAAATATACAAAACAAAACAAAACTACTATGTACACTACCACCAAACCTGGGTCTCTCATGGTTGTTCCTCCTCGACCGGGCGTAAGATGTATCCCGCTTTGTCAAGCTCCAAGTTGTTGATGTCATTTCCTTCCAAGTACGGCTTCAAGCGGTGACCGTTCACCGTTTGTTGTTTCAACGTTTGCTCATCTTGGATGTCCACATCAAAATCGCCCAACTCTTCGAATAACATACGGACCCATCCATTTGCTTTTAAGCTTGCCCGCGAACATCTTCAATCGTGAGTTGTACAACCAAACTTTCTGCCCCACTTCGAACGTTTTCTTGCGCAATTTCGCATCATGCACTTTCTTTAGTTTATCCTTATAAGCCGATGCACATTCGTACGCCTCATCTCGAATCTCTTCTATCTCGCTCAATTGCAACTTCCTCAACTTACCCGCCTCATCGTAATCCGCGTTGACTGTCTTGATCGCCCAATGCGCCCGATGCGCCAACTCCATTGGCAAGTGACAACCCTTACCATACACCATCCGGTAAGGTGTTGTGCCAATCGGAGTTTTGTAGGCCGTACGGTACGCCCACAAAGCATCATCCAACTTGCTCGACCAATCCTTTCTATCCGTTCTTACCGTCTTCATGAGGATCTCCTTGATTTGACGGTTGGACACTTCGACTTGTCCACTCGTTTGCGAATGGTAAGGTGTGGCGACTCGGTGGTTCACACTATACCTCTTCAATAATTTTCCGAAGTTGAAGTTCTTGAAATGTGAACCACCATCACTTATAATGACCCGCGGGATTCCAAAACGAGAGAAGATGTTGGATTGAACAAATTTACAAACAACCGAATGGTCGTTCGTTCGTGTTGCAATAGCCTCAATCCACTTCGAGACATAATCCACCGCCACAAGAATATAAAGGAAGCCATTCGAATTCGGAAACGGACCCATAAAATCTATTCCCCATACATCAAATATCTCTACAACCAAGATTGGTTGTAGTGGCATCTCATCCCTCTTCGATATGCTACCCATCTTTTGGCAGTTTATACAATTCCGGGCGAACTCAATTGCATCCTTAAAAATAGTGGGCCAATAAAACCCACAAGATAGTACCCGATAGCCGGTTTTATGCCCACTAAAATGACCCCTGCAAGCGGACGAATGGGCATGAGTCAAGATTTCTAACACTTCCGTCTCGGGCACACACCTCCGTATAACTTGATCCGGTCCGATCTTGAAGAGATCCGGCTCATCCCAAATGTATTGCCTCACTTGGACCATGAATTGTTGTCGACGCTTTTTGGTCCAATGAGTTGGAATGGCACCCGTGGCTAAATAGTTGACATAATGCGCATACCATGGCGCAACGAAAGTGGACACGGCTAACAACTGCTCATCGGGGAAACTTTCATTAATCTCGCTTGCATCATCGGTCCCTTCCACCGGAATCCGAGACAAATGATCCGCTACTACATTCTCACTTCCCTTCTTGTCTCGGATTTCTAAATCGAACTCTTATAATAATAAGACCCACCGAATCAAACGCGGCTTCGCATCCTTTTTCTCCATCAAGTACCGAACCGCACTATGATCCGAATAAATCACTACCTTGCTTCCCCAAATATACGAGCGAAACTTATCCAAAGCATACACCACCGCTAATAATTCCTTCTCGGTTGTGGTGTAGTTGAGTTGCGCTTCGGATAAAGTTTTGCTTGCATAGTAAATAACCACCGGTTTCTTGTCAACCCGCTGACCCAAAACTGCACCAATAGTGGTGTCGCTTGCATCACACATTATCTCGAACGGCTTTGACCAATCAGGTGGTTGCAAGATAGGCGCCTTGACCAAGTGTTCCTTCAAAACAGTGAAAGCTTGCATACACTCGTTAGTAAAATCAAACGGAACATCTTTTAATAACAAATTGCATAAGGGTTTGGTGATGACACTAAAACCCTTAATGAAACGTCGATAAAAACCCGCGTGTCCCAAGAATGACCTTACACCCTTAACATTTTTAGGAGGTGGCAAAGATGATATTACCCGTATCTTTGCCTTATCCACCTCCATCCCCCTTTCCGAAATCACATGCCCCAACACAATGCCCTCTTGCACCATGAAATGACTTTTCTCCCAACTTAGCACTAAATTTTTCTCAACGCACCTTTTCAAAACCTTTTGCAATTCGTTGAGACAATTATCAAAAGTAGTGCAAAAAATGGAGAAATCATCCATAAATACTTCGAGCGACTCTCCAACCATGTCCGAGAAAATATTCATCATACATCGTTGGAACGTTGCCGGAGCATTACACAAGCCAAATGGCATTCGCCTAAATGCAAAGGTGCCATATGGACATGTGAAGGTGGTCTTGTGTTAGTCATCCGGGTGTATGGCGATTTGATTATAACCCGAATACCCATCTAAGAAGCAATAATATTTTTGACCCGACATTTTTTCAATAATTTGGTCAATAAAAGGTAGCGGGAAATGGTCCTTAGAAGTGGCGGCATTCAGTTTTCGGTAGTCAATACACACCCGCCACCCGGTAACCGGTCGGGTGGCAATTTGTTCACCACTTTCATCCTTGACTACTTGAATGCCGGCCTTCTTAGGCACAACTTGGGTGGGACTCACCCAAGCGCTATCCGAAATCGGATAGATGATTCCCGCATCCAACCATTTGATTACCTCCTTTTTAACTACCTCCCTTAGGTTCGGGTTCAACCGCCTTTAAGCTTCTCGTGTCGGTTTGGCGTCTTCGGTCGTGATAATTTTATGGTTTTGTACCCGAATCGATCTCTACCGGTAGACCCTCGAATTGGTGGGTCCATGGTGGTCTACCTTCCTTCATTGCCATAGCATCTTGAGCTTCCTCTTCAACCCGTAGTGCATAAGCATGTACCTGTTCAGAAAAGTCACACAGGCAAACATCCAAACCATCCTCCTCATACTCATGCGGGTTACATCCATCTACTATGTCTGCCATAAAACACTCATCAACACTGTTAGCATTAGAATTGTTAGTAAAAACATTCAAACGCATTTTTCGATTTCCAAACGCCATATCAACTGTACCAAATCTACAATCAATAATAGCATGTGCGGTGCTTAAAAATGGCCGACCCAAAATTATATTTTGTTGTTGTTTAGGGTCCGCCGATGAGTAATCCAAGACTAAGAAGTCCACCGGGTAATAAAACTCATCAATTTTTACAATTACGTTTTGAACCATACCCCGAGGCAACTTATGAGACAAATCGGCCAAAACAACCGTCGTCTCCACCCTTGCTAATGGACCAAAGTCATATTGGTCATATAAGCCCCCCGGTAAAATGCTAACTCCGGCTCCGAGATCTAGCAACGCCTTAGCCATTTGAAAATTACCAACTTGTACATTAATCAATGGCGTGCCCGGATCTTGGAGCTTAGGAGGAAGCTCCCCATTCAACACCGCACTCACTTGCCCGGTCAAATCCACCCGCTTAGGCACTTTCTTCTTGTTTTGCTTTTTTTTTTTGTGTACATAATTCTTTTAAGAATTTTGCATAAGCGGGGACTTGTTTTATTGCATCAAGGAGTGGGAGATTTATTTTTACTTGTTTGAACATATCCCACATCTCCTCTTTTTGAGGACCTCTCGACACAATAAAATTTTTCTTTCCCGGGTCAAGTAGGGCCGATGGAAATGGAACTTGACTCGGTTCACCCTCAACTTTTTCATTCTTTTCACTTTCACCCAAACCCGGTTTTTTAATAATTGTTTCTTTTGGTTTAACCGGTGAAAGTTCATCATCACTCTCAATTCCCGTGATATCCTCAACCACCCCCTCAACCAATTCGGATGACAAATTGGCTTTAAATTCTTTCCCACTTCTTAAAACACTAACATGATTAATATTAACATTACCTCGTGACGAACCATGTGAAGGGTTTACCTTAGTGTCGCTTGGAAGTTGACCCTTTCCTTTCTTCAATTCCGCCACATCGGTTGCTAATTGACCCATTTGGGTTGTTAGTGATTGGATGCTTTTATCACGAACCTCATCTTTTTGCATTCGCACTTCGTCTAGTTGGTTCCGTTTTTGCATCTCCATTTGCATGCTCTTTAGCATCTCCATCACCTCGTTTCCACCCGAAGGCCCCCTTGTTCTTGACCCGTTTGGTATTGCTTTTGATAACCTTGGTTATTTCCGCCTCGGTACCTACCCACCTTGGTTATTGTAAGATGGCCGTGAACCAAAATTACCTTGGCTACCTTGAAAATTTGGGTTCGCTTGATTTGAAGGGTTCCCATATCTAAAGTTCGGATGGTTCCTCAATCCGGGGTGGTAGGTATTAGAATTCATGTTATTGTAGTTCCTACCACCTCCTCCTTGACCTTGACCTTGAACCGCATGGACTTCCTCGTATTGCCCGTCCAACATCCCTTGGCAATTTTCAGCCGCATGACCTATTTCATTACATAAAGCGCAAACATCATATATTTGGTTAGTGGTTTGAACATTACCATCATCTATGGCGTGCACTTGCGGTCGGGTAGTGGTCGGTCGGGCTCTTCTTGAAGCTTGAGCTTTCCTCTTTGACGTAGTTGCCATGCTTTCCAAGAACTCCCAATCTTCATTCTCATAGTTTGTTCCAAAAGTCCCACCGGTGATAGACATCAAATCACGTGCATCTTCGGCACTCAACCCCTCATGGAAGGCATTCAACAACTCCCACAATTCGATTCCATGGTGAGGGCAATTCTGTGACAACCCTCACAAAACCAGGTATCCGTACGACTTAATTAACTATTAGTTGTTGCCTAATTACTGTGCTTAACTGAGATTTCTGATAAACTGCTACTTGATTATTGATACTTGTACATATCTGCATCATACTTTGATTTTTCCGTCACTACATTATTTACTTACTGAACTCTAGTGACAAACATGATGCACAAAAGCACAGTAGCATTTGGACGGATAACCTATTGAACATGCTGATATAGCCAGCATCAGGCAAACACTGCCTCTAAAGGCCTGAATGAGCCAGAAATATTTTACTACACCCGTAGTGTGTGTAAGGATACAAGGGTTGTATAACTGCGTCTCTAGGAATAGGATACAGAGATTGGATGTGCCTAAAACGTACTCTAAGCACGAAACACATCACTTTTATCAACATACTAGCTTCTAGCTAATTAATAAAGTGCCAAAATATGAGGAAATATTCCTGACACTTTGCAGAATAAATTGTGTCGCTAAAAATATTAATTACGACACTTAAAGGATTACTTAAGCACTTTAACGGATTACTATCCGACCGAACAACCGGACTATACCCGGAACATAAAAAGATTGCCAAAAATATTATTGGTAACTTTCTGAGCCAGTTAGGATCCCTGATTACCCTAACACCCGCATTATAACGCATCAAACAACTAACGGGGTTAATCTCTAAAAGTAACCAACTTAATGTAACTGAGCACTAACTGAACGATCAAGATCCAACCGGGTACCCCCCCCCCTTTAGGCCGGTTCCATTCTAATGGAACTAGGAGTACACTTTTGAATATTTTAATTGTTGATTGTGGATATCTAGAAAGCATAAGAATCCGTTGGACGATGAACCAAATTTTGTCTATAAAAACCCCACACATACACAAGACTTGCCATCCATTTCACCAACTCACTCTCACTCCCTCTTGCTCTCTCCCTCTCGGCCGTGACTACCCACACCCACACATCCATCTTTCGGTTCTTGTCTTGCCATTCCAAGTATATACAAGTGTCGGGGATCACGTATTAGGAGCTTTGAAGCAAACGGAAGTTAAAGGACCTCGTTCATTTGCTTTTATCCACGCCATTTTCGCCAAAGATCTTCCCTAGCCCCGAGCTAGAGGTATAACATTCAAAACTCGCTCTTGATCGTATCTAAAGTGGTTAAAAGGATTTTTAACGGTTAAAAGTCGGAAACCCATCTTTTGAATCTATAAAGTCTTCTAAAACTCGAATATTGTTGGTTAAAAGCTTATAACGCGTGTAAAAGTCGTAGTATTCGAATATGTTGGTTGTAGAGACCCGATCTATGATGTGGTGGCTCTTATCATCGTTTAACCCGACTTTGTTAAGATCATGAATCTTGACATACACTTGTTTCTTTTGGTACAAGGGTTAAAAGGTGAAACTCCACCACACGAGAAACATGAACTTGTGTAAAAGTATTTTGACTTATAAAATAGTATTTAAAACGAGCCGATCTACGTATGTACAAGTGGTATATTCGTAGAACCAAGTGTCGAGAAAATCATGGTTTATATAAGTTGGATAACATGCTAACAAAGATGATTTTTAAACTACAAGTGTATAGAAACTTGTGAAACGAAAGATCCGACAAAATAACAATTTTTATAAAAGTTGTCGGGAAGTTGTAAAGAGTGATTTGTTCCAAAAACGGGGTTTTTACAAGACTAAATTATTTTATACATAGATCCACTAAATATAAGGTGATCTACATTACGACCTTCGGAAAAACTACAAGTTCATGTAATAATGCGATCTTACATACAAGTTGGCAAGTATGATTTGTTGAAACTTGTTTAATGTGTTGGAAATCGATTGGTTGATTTAAAGAAATTGTTGAAGTGATTTTGTAAAAGAAAATGATACGCTTGAAAGCGTGGCCACCTCCAGTTACAGGGGAAACTCTGGCGAAATTTTTCTAAAATCTAACACTTAGAATTATTTACAAGTGTTAAACTATTTTGAGATGTTTTCAAAATATATTTCGCCATGACTTTATTTATTAAATACTCGGAGGTGGGATTTTCATAAAAACTAAACGTGGTAAATATTTATTCGATAAATATATTTTCGCCACACTGTTTATGATTATTTTGTGAAAATATATAAATATTATTTTTAGAGTAAAAATAATATTTACAAACTGTAACGAACCCAAAATAATGCCAACGCCTACACGACAAACATATAAGTTACAACGGTAATTACTATTACCACTTAATCGCTAAAACGTAACTTACGCCTTATCCGGAAATATTCATAAATACGGATATTGTCAACGTATTATTTTGGAAAGCATTATACGAAGAGAAAATATATTATTTTTAAGAAAAATAATTATATTTTGGAATGAGAAATAAAATATATTAAGTGAGACTTAATATTATAAACGCACATGTATTAATTCCCCCATCCTTGGGAAGGAAATTAACTACCAATTATGTACAAGGAACAGTTGTCTAACTGTTTCCCGAAAATTAAACTATAAAGCTAAAGCACGGCCATCCGTCTAATAGAATTAGCACATGTAGGTCGTTGCACAGCTTTCGGACATTTGGAGTGCTTGATTTAGCTACGCACTCACTGTGAGTTCATGTCCCCCTTTTCTCTTAACTGTTTTCAGTTTTATAAACTGCGGGGGTGAAATACATGTTACTATGATTATGAATATGTTTATACATGGTATGGTTAGCGTAAGGAGGTTTGTTACTCAGATCATGTGAGTGGGTAGGCACAACTTGAGGCCATTAATCCTCGTAGTAGGACCGAGGGACAGGAGCGGTAGATCTATCTGGGTGTAGCGAGCCCAGCCCCAGGTCCAGCATAACGGACCTCGGGGTGACTTAGTGCCCGACGCATAAATCCGCTAGGTTTGAGTCATCCCTACTTGCACTTCACACATATCAATGGCCTTGCAAACCATTGGTGATCTCTTTTTTTTTCCTTATTTGCTACATACCAGGTTTTTGATAAAGATAAAGGTTTATATACTCACTTTCGCATGAACTCGCTCAACATTATTGTTGATTTTTCAACTTACATGTATTTCAGGAAACTAACGATCTGGCGCGGTATGGCTTGTTTTCCGCTGCATTAGGCCCGAGGTCATCCAGGGTTCGAGGCTTGTGACTCTTTCCTGGACAAGTCACAGTCCCTAAACCATGTTTACTTTAAGTTTGCATTTGTAATGTTTAGACAAGTTATGGTTGTTGGGTGTTAACCCGTTAAGACAATGTTTTACCATTTTATTATCAATGGATGATCTTGCATATTTTAATTCATATAGCTTTGTTATGATTAAGCTATGGTATTAAGAAGTCACACCAAAATTAACCACGCTTCCGCAAAGCCAGGGTGTGACAGCTTGGTATCAGAGCTCTGATCATAGCGAACTAGGATTCCTTCTCGAGTCTAGACTATGATCACTAGGGCTCTCACGAAAACATTTTCTGCATACCACTTAAGTCCAGATCCAAAACGTTTTTACAAACAAATGTTGAGCACATTTCATTTATTCATTATTAGGCTCAGTCCTGAAGACTGAGGCTCGGTCTTGGAGGCCGAGGCTCGATCTTAGAGATCGAGGTAGATGTTATTTATGTTAGGCTCAGTCTTGAAGGCTGAGGCTCGGTCTTGGAGGCCGAGGCTCGATCTTAGAGATCGAGGTAGATGTTTGTTGTTTTAGGCTCAGTCTTGGAGGCTGAGGCTCGGTCTTGGAGGCCGAGGCTCGATCTAAGAGGTCGAGGTGGATGATAGAGCAGTCTTAGAGACTGGGAGGAATTTGGCTAGTGGGACTAGGAATGTCAGTCTAGGAGACTGGGAGGCTAGTGGGACTAGGAGAATTATTTGATTGATTATTGTTGACTTACATGTTTATATGAATATATGATTGATTATTATACGTATGTGTGTTTGTGTTACAAACATCATGCCTTCATCATGTACTAGAAGGATGGACACTACGAATCCCATGGCCATAGTATCAGACGACATAGTTTCATCGGAGCACGAGGTGTACATTTCCGATACTACCGGTACAGACGATGACGACTTTCAGCTCCTTTTGCGATGCCTGATGTCGTAGCAGAGCCTACTGATGGCCATCTTGTTGGGAATTTGCCATTCACGGTGATCCCTGTTCCTGTGCCCCTTGCCGCTTACCCTATTGTTGATATGCCCCCCTGACGTGGCCTCTGACGACGATAACGATCTACTAGAAAGAGGACCCATTTGAGGGCGAGGCCCTATTGCTGCTGGTATTAACCTACTGCTTGCGGACGCTCCTGCAGGGGAAACTTATGCCCATTACCCTGTCCCAGACTCATTTGAATTTCTGACATCCGCATTTTCGCATATATAGGGAGTGCAGCACCATTCACTCGACGCCGACCCTGATACGGCATCATCAGCTGCACCGGTTCCCGCACACAGCTTGAGTTTGATCACAGTATTGAGGGTGATCTTGTTCTTCCACCTGGTGTTGATCCAGACCATGACCTTGAGTTCATACACTTAGACCAGCCCTTGGAGGATCCTGTAACCCCCTGTGATGGTTAATCCAGCTGATTTTGAGATGGAATTTGTTGATCCGGAGCCAGCCATGGCCCCTGAGCCAGGCGTTGCTCCTAACACCGCATTGGAGCATGACCCTGTTCATGCCAATGCACCTGATGTTACTCCTTGATTGATCATCTGCTTGGACGAGAGAAAATTTGGGGTAACTATGCAAGACAATTTATTATTACGGGGGCCCACGTAATAACGACTTGTAGTGCACAGAAATCCTGGTGGACTCTGCGGGCCAAGCTAATGTAAACCAATGTAGCAGGAAATAACTCGAACACGAATGACCAAGGCGATGAAGCCTCGACTTCATTCTATTTCTAGCAACAAGCCAAATTGGCAAGCCTATGTGGAGGCTCAGAAAATTTATTTTTCCCCACCCATACATTGAGTATATTTATGTGTAAAATTGGGTGAGTACATGATGGCTTACGGTGCTATGTATCTCATAGACAATTGGAAAGTTGTCTAACCCACTTCATGCCATTCCGGCAGAAGAGAATGCCACACCAGGCGTGACACAAACACCAGTATGTTGCCAAGGATAGAAGCCGAGCTGCAAAAACGCAACTCACAGGCAATTGCACGACATGAAGCTCTCCGCTTTTAGCACAGCAATGGCACTATTGGAAATAATCCCTAGCTGACCGCACCTATAAGCAGTTCCTAAACTGCAAGCCTTTGAACTTCGACGAAACAGAAAGCGCCATTGCATTTGTTCGTTGGCCTGAAAAGATTGACTCCATTCTAAGAAAGACAAACTGTTCGCCCCAAATGGAGTGATACCTTTACCTCAAGGTCATTACTAGACGGCACACTCTTATGGTGGGACCATCATGTTCAGGCCCTTAGCACGGATGCTACTTATGCGCTGAGCTGGGACGAGCTCAAGGAAATGATTGAGAAGAAATGTTGTTCTAGGACTGGAATTCAGAAGCTTAAGGTGGAGTTCTGGAATTTGAAAATGGAGAGACCCGAGATTCCTTAACATGTCTAGAAATCGCACGACTTGCCTAGGGTCGTCCCCTACTAAGTCATTATTGTTGTATGATACAGTTATGTACATATAAGCTTTACATTGTGGTCTCGATTTGTGGTAATGCAATCGTAGTATTCTCATCACTTGTGATGTTTGATCTATGGTTTATGTTCTATGACAGGAGATGTTATGTGCTGATATTGTTGAATACATACGTACATTTTACCTGCTACGACCTAACCTATGTGAAACATCTTTTAGAAGATGCCACCAAGACGCGAAATGCGCATACCCACCAAC
Source organism: Helianthus annuus (assembly GCF_002127325.2). Taxonomy (NCBI): domain Eukaryota; kingdom Viridiplantae; phylum Streptophyta; class Magnoliopsida; order Asterales; family Asteraceae; genus Helianthus; species Helianthus annuus. Next base: position 106,355,902 of record NC_035440.2, on the reverse strand, counting down.
GAGGCGGAACTTCAGGAAATCATTGCTGCAGTCATCGCACAATACGAGGCCCATCACTCCGAGCGCAACGGAGGTACCTCGGAAAATAACGGTTGTTCCTTCTGGCACTTCCTCAACTACAAGCCTCCGAAGTTTGACGGCACTGGAGGTGCCATAGCTTTTGTGAAATGGATTGAAAGTATGGATTCCATCTTTCGAATGAGTGGTTGTACGCCAGAACAACAAGTCCTATACGTTTCTGGGTTGTTTCAAGATGGAGCTCGACTATGGTGGTACCTTCAGGTTCAAATGAAGGGCGAAACCGCAGCATATGCATTATCATGGGATGAACTGAAGGGAATGATGCATGAGAAGTATTGCTCCAAGGAGGAAACCCAGAAGTTGGAAGGGGAATTCCAGAGCCTGATAATGGAAGGTCCAAAAATGTTGGGATACATGCAAAGACTTCATGACTTGGCACGAGTTATTCCCCACTTAGCGGAACCAGAAATGAGGAAATTGGGACAGTTCATTTGGGAACTGGCACCACAAGTCATGAGCTTAATGGCAGCATCTACGCCACCAACAACTATTGCTGCAAGTAAGATGGGTTTGGCACTCGTTACGGAAGCCATTAGACTAGAAAAACTTGCAAACCCTGATAGGGAGACTCAGGTAGAGTCATCTGGAAAGAACAAAAGGAAGCTTACCGAAGATACCCGAACAAATAATGATGAACAAAGATCTATTCGAGGTTGTTTTGACTGCGGAGACAAAGGGCATTTCAAGAAAGATTGCCCTAACAACAGACAGGCCAATGATAAGATTTGCTTAGAAACTAAAGCAAGACGTGCTGGGTGCAAATATCACCATGAATGTGGATGTCGGAAGCCTAGGTGCGGGAGGAAAAGGCATAACAAGGATGGTTGTGGGATGAAGAGTCCCAAACAAGGAGAAAACCGTAACAACGCTCAAGGTGGAAGCAGGAAAGGAAATGGCCGAATGCTAGGATGCTTCCATTGTGGGGACATTGGACATCTTAAAAGAGAATGCCCGGAGTTGAAACAAGACCGTGAGAGAACACCCAGCATCGGAGTTTGTGAAGCATGCCAGGATCCAGGCATGATTACTGGTACGTTCTTTAACAACCAAAACTTTCGCATCTATCTTGTGTGAAACTGGTGCCGATTATAGCTTCGTATCATTAGATACTCAATTGAATTGGCGAATGGGAAGTTAGTAGAAACTAACGAGGCGACTCGAGGTTGCGTAATCGAGTTGGGAGAGCGTGAGTTTGCTCTCGATCTACTACCAGTCCAGTTGGAAAGCTTCGACGTGGTAGTAGGGATGGATTGGTTATCGAGTAACAAAGCGGAGATAGTTTGTCACGAGAAGATTATTCGTATCCCGACCGGTGATGGTGAGACCATTGTTGTTCATGGGGAGAAGCGTGAGACGCCGTTAAGGATGATTAGCTGCCTGAAAGCAAGGAAGTGTTTGCAGAAAGGATGTGTTGCTTTTCTGGCACACATTATGGATAAAAAGGCTGTTGGGCCGAAGATCGAAGACATCCCTGTCGTGAGGGAATACCCAGAAGTCTTTCCAGAAGACTTGCCTGGCTTGCCGCCTCAAAGGCAAGTGGAGTTTCGCATCGACTTAGTTCCAGGCGCCGCGCTTGTGGCTAAGGCACCCTACAGACTTGCTCCGTCTGAGATGCAAGAGCTGTCGACACAACTTCAAGAGTTGTTAGACAAGGGTTTTATCCGACCAAGCTTCTCGCCTTGGGGAGCTCCAGTTTTGTTTGTGAAGAAGAAGGACGGTAGTTTCCGTATGTGCATTGACTACAGAGAATTGAACAAGCTGACGATCAAGAATAGGTATCCTTTGCCAAGAATCGATGACCTATTCGACCAGCTTCAAGGTTCAAGCTTCTATTCAAAGATTGATCTTCGATCTGGATACCATCAACTACGGATACAGGAAGAGAGTATTCCGAAGACAGCCTTCAGAACTCGATATGGACACTACGAGTTCCTCGTTATGCCGTTTGAGTTGACAAACGCACCTGCTGTGTTCATGGACTTGATGAACCGAGTTTGTAAGCCATACCTGGATAAGTTCGTGATTGTATTCATCGACGACATCTTGACTTATTCAAAGACGAAGGCTGAGCACGAGCAACATCTTAGAGCTATTCTAGAGTTGCTGAAGAAGGAACATTTGTACGCCAAGTTCTCTAAGTGTGAGTTTTGGCTAAGAGAAGTGAAATTCCTTGGGCACGTGGTGAATGGAGATGGAATCCACGTGGACCCCACCAAGATCGAGGCGATCAAAGATTGGGAAACGCCAAAGACGCCAACCGAGATTCGGCAATTCTTGGGATTGGCTGGCTATTATCGAAGGTTCATCGAGAACTTTTCAAAGATCGCTCAACCATTGACACTCCTCACGCAGAAGGACAAGAAGTTTGATTGGGGAATCAAACAGGAGGAAGCATTTCAGATATTGAAGGATAAGCTTTGTAACGCGCCAATCTTAGCTCTACCAGAAGATACAGATGATTTTGTGGTATACTGCGACGCATCGCGTCAAGGATTGGGTTGTGTGTTGATGCAACGTCAAAAGGTTATTGCCTATGCGTCACGATAACTGAAAGTGCACGAAAAGAACTATACCACGCACGATTTGGAGCTTGGCGCAGTGGTTTTCGCTTTGAAGATCTGGAGACACTACCTTTACGGTACAAAGCATACGATCTTCACAGATCACAAGAGCCTCCAGCATATATTCAACCAAGAAGGAGTTGAATATGAGGCAAAGGCGATAGGTCGAGTTGTTGAACGATTACGACTGCGAGATCAAGTATCATCCAGGGAAGGCGAATGTGGTCGCTGATGCCCTAAGTCGTAAAGAGAGAATCAAGCCCATAAGGGTTAGGACTATGGAAATGATAATTCAAACCGACCTTTCCTCGCGCGTTCGTGCAGCACAGAAGGAAGCTCTCAAGGAGGGAAACCTTGAGGAAGAATATCTCCGTGGGATGGAGAAGATTTTGGTGCCAAACAGGGAAGGAACGTTGTGTTTTGAGAAAAGGATTTGGGTTCCTCTGTTTGGTGGTTTAAGAAAGATTATCTTTGATGAAGCTCACAAGTCGCGGTACTCTATCCACCCTGGAGCGGATAAGATGTACCAGGATCTTAAAGATTATTACTGGTGGCCTAGGATGAAAGGCGATGTTGCTATTTACATGAGCAAATGTTTAACTTGCGCCAAAGTTAAGGCGGAATACCAGAAGCCTTCGGGACTTCTGCAACAACCAAAAATTCCCCAGTGGAAGTGGGAAGAAATCTCCATGGATTTTATTACGAAGTTGCCAAGAACGCCAAAAGGCCATGACACTATCTGGGTGATAGTGGATCGCTTAACGAAGTCAGCACACTTCTTACCTATCCGCGAGAAGGATAATACAAGCAAATTGGCTGAAATCTACATGAGAGAGATTGTTGCACGCCATGGAGTACCTCTCTCGATTATTTCTGATAGAGACGGGAGGTTCGTATCGAGGATATGGCAATCCTTCCAGGAAGCTTTTGGCTCAAAGCTGAATATGAGCACTGCTTTTCACCCGCCGACCGACGGACAAAGCGAGCGGACGATTCAGACATTGGAGGACATGCTGAGAGCATGTGTTATGGATTTAGGCGGTAGCTGGGATAAGCATTTACCCCTGGTTGAATTTTCATACAACAACAGCTACCACACCAGTATTGGTGCCGCGCCATTCGAAGCTTTATATGGGCGCAAGTGCAGGTCGCCGCTCTGTTGGTCTGATGCAGGTGATAGACAATTGGTAGGTCGCGATGTAGTTCAGGAAACTACAGATAAGATTGCACAAATCAGAGATCGCATTAGTGCGGCCCGTGACCGTCAGAAGACCTACGCAGATTTGAAAAGGAAACCTCAGGAGTTTGAGGTTGGGGATATGGTTTTGTTAAAGGTATCACCCTGGAAGGGTGTGGCACGCTATGGGAAGCGTGGGAAGTTGAATCCGCGCTACATTGGTCCTTTCAAGGTGGTGGAAAGAATTGGGACCATAGCATACAAGTTGGATCTACCTGCCGAACTGAATAATGTACACGATACATTTCATGTATCCAATCTGAAGAGAAGTCCAACTCAAGTTAACGTTGCCATTCCTACCGACGAAATTCATATTGATGACACGCTCCATTTCGTTGAAGAACCTGTCGAGGTCACGGATTGGAAAGTTAACAAGACCCGCCGGAGCAGTGTCAAGCTCGTCAAAGTTCGCTGGAATGCTAGACATGGTCCTGAGTTCACCTTGGAGCGTGAAGACCGAATGAAAGAGAAATACCCCCACTTATTTCCTGAGAACCCTGCTTCTACAAGCAGAATTTAAAATTTCGGGACGAAATTTATTTAACGGGGGGAGAATGTGACAACCCTCACAAAACCAGGTATCCGTACGACTTAATTAACTATTAGTTGTTGCCTAATTACTGTGCTTAACTGAGATTTCTGATAAACTGCTACTTGATTATTGATACTTGTACATATCTGCATCATACTTTGATTTTTCCGTCACTACATTATTTACTTACTGAACTCTAGTGACAAACATGATGCACAAAAGCACAGTAGCATTTGGACGGATAACCTATTGAACATGCTGATATAGCCAGCATCAGGCAAACACTGACTCTAAAGGCCTGAATGAGCCAGAAATATTTTACTACACCCGTAGTGTGTGTAGGGATACAAGGGTTGTATAACTGCGTCTCTAGGAATAGGATACAGAGATTGGATGTGCCTAAAACGTACTCTAAGCACGAAACACAGCACTTTTATCAACATACTAGCTTCTAGCTAATTAATAAAGTGCCAAAATATGAGGAAATATTCCTGACACTTTGCAGAATAAATTGTGTCGCTAAAAATATTAATTACGACGCTTAAAGGATTACTTAAGCACTTTAACGGATTACTATCCGACCGAACAACCGGACTATACCCGGAACATAAAAATATTGCCAAAAATATTATTGGTATTTTTCTGAGCCAGTTAGGATCCCTGATTACCCTAACACCCGCATTTTAACGCATCAAACAACTAACGGGGTTAATCTCTAAAAGTAACCAACTTAATGTAACTGAGCACTAACTGAACGATCAAGATCCAACCGGGTACCCCCCCCCCCCCCTTTAGGCCGGTTCCATTCTAATGGAACTAGGAGTACACTTTTGAATATTTTAATTGTTGATTGTGGATATCTAGAAAGCATAAGAATCCGTTGGACGATGAACCAAATTTTGTCTATAAAAACCCCACACATACACAAGACTTGCCATCCATTTCACCAACTCACTCTCACTCCCTCTTGCTCTCTCCCTCTCGGCCGTGACTACCCACACCCACACATCCATCTTTCGGTTCTTGTCTTGCCATTCCAAGTATATACAAGTGTCGGGGATCACGTATTAGGAGCTTTGAAGCAAACGGAAGTTAAAGGACCTCGTTCATTTGCTTTTATCCACGCCATTTTCGCCAAAGATCTTCCCTAGCCCCGAGCTAGAGGTATAACATTCAAAACTCGCTCTTGATCGTATCTAAAGTGGTTAAAAGGATTTTTAACGGTTAAAAGTCGGAAACCCATCTTTTGAATCTATAAAGTCTTCTAAAACTCGAATATTGTTGGTTAAAAGCTTATAACGCGTGTAAAAGTCGTAGTATTCGAATATGTTGGTTGTAGAGATCCGATCTATGATGTGGTGGCTCTTATCATCGTTTAACCCGACTTTGTTAAGATCATGAATCTTGACATACACTTGTTTCTTTTGGTACAAGGGTTAAAAGGTGAAACTCCACCACACGAGAAACATGAACTTGTGTAAAAGTATTTTGACTTATAAAATAGTATTTAAAACGAGCCGATCTACGTATGTACAAGTGGTATATTCGTAGAACCAAGTGTCGAGAAAATCATGTTTTATATAAGTTGGATAACATGCTAACAAAGATGATTTTTAAACTACAAGTGTATAGAAACTTGTGAAACGAAAGATCCGACAAAATAACAATTTTTATAAAAGTTGTCGGGAAGTTGTAAAGAGTGATTTGTTCCAAAAACGGGGTTTTTACAAGACTAAATTATTTTATACATAGATCCACTAAATATAAGGTGATCTACATTACGACCTTCGGAAAAACTACAAGTTCATGAATGCGATCATACATACAAGTTGGCAAGTATGATTTGTTGAAACTTGTTTAATGTGTTGGAAATCGATTGGTTGATTTAAAGAAATTGTTGAAGTGATTTTGTAAAAGAAAATGATACGCTTGAAAGCGTGGCCACCTCCAGTTACAGGGGAAACTCTGGCGAAATTTTTCTAAAATCTAACACTTAGAATTATTTACAAGTGTTAAACTATTTTGAGATGTTTTCAAAATATATTTCGCCATGACTTTATTTATTAAATACTCGGAGGTGGGATTTTCATAAAAACTAAACGTGGTAAATATTTATTCGATAAATATATTTTCGCCACACTGTTTATGATTATTTTGTGAAAATATATAAATATTATTTTTAGAGTAAAAATAATATTTACAAACTGTAACGAACCCAAAATAATGCCAACGCCTACACGACAAACATATAAGTTACAACGGTAATTACTATTACCACTTAATCGCTAAAACGTAACTTACGCCTTATCCGGAAATATTCATAAATACGGATATTGTCAACGTATTATTTTGGAAAGCATTATACGGAGAGAAAATATATTATTTTTGAGAAAAATAATTATATTTTGGAATGAGAAATAAAATATATTAAGTGAGACTTAGTATTATAAACGCACATGTATTAATTCCCCCATCCTTGGGAAGGAAATTAACTACCAATTATGTACAAGGAACAGTTGTCTAACTGTTTCCCGAAAATTAAACTATAAAGCTAAAGCACGGCCATCCGTCTAATAGAATTAGCACATGTAGGTCGTTGCACAGCTTTCGGACATTTGGAGTGCTTGATTTAGCTACGCACTCACTGTGAGTTCATGTCCCCCTTTTCTCTTAATTGTTTTCAGTTTTATAAACTGCGGGGGTGAAATACATGTTACTATGATTATGAATATGTTTATACATGGTATGGTTAGCGTAAGGAGGTTTGTTACTCAGATCATGTGAGTGGGTAGACACAACTTGAGGCCATTAATCCTCGTAGTAGGACCGAGGGACAGGAGCGGTAGATCTATCTGGGTGTAGCGAGCCCAGCCCCAGGTCCAGCATAACGGACCTCGGGGTGACTTAGTGCCCGACGCATAAATCCGCTAGGTTTGAGTCATCCCTACTTGCACTTCACACATATCAATGGCCTTGCAAACCATTGGTGATCTCTTTTTTTTCCTTATTTGCTACATACCAAGTTTTTGATAAAGATAAAGGTTTATATACTCACTTTCGCATGAACTCGCTCAACATTATTGTTGATTTTTCAACTTACATGTATTTCAGGAAACTAACGATCTGGCGCGGTATGGCTTGTTTTCCGCTGCATTAGGCCCGAGGTCATCCAGGGTTCGAGGCTTGTGACTCTTTCCTGGACAAGTCACAGTCCCTGAACCATGTTTACTTTAAGTTTGCATTTGTAATGTTTAGACAAGTTATGGTTGTTGGGTGTTAACCCGTTAAGACAATGTTTTACCATTTTATTATCAATGGATGATCTTGCATATTTTAATTCATATAGCTTTGTTATGATTAAGCTATGGTATTAAGAAGTCACACCAAAATTAACCACGCTTCCGCAAAGCCAGGGTGTGACAAATTCTTTATCATCATATTGAATCGTTCAAACGCTTCATGGAACATCTCACCATGTTGTTGTTGGAAGCTCCTCAACCCCTTTCTAGCATCATTGGTCTTTTGGGCGGTATAGAATTCGTCTAAGAAAGTTTGTTGCATTTCCCCCCAAGTGTAAATAGATGCCGAAGGCAAAGTGTAGAACCACTTCTTTGCCTTATCCTCCAAAGAAAACTGGAATAATACCAACTTGACTTCATCGGCCGAAAAACCTTGACTCCCAAAAGTGTTGCAAATTGAGTCATAGGCCTCTAAATGGAAATACGGCTCCTCCGTTGCTAACCCTTTGTACTTCGGTAAACTTTGCAACGAGTTTGTTCTTACTTCAAAAGTTCTCCCTTGGTTGTTGTGAGGGATAACCACCGGTGAAGGGTTTTGAGTAATGATTGGCCTGAAATGTGCCTCTATTCCCCTTGCTTGTTCCCTAAGATGCCTTCTTGGAACACCCAATCGACCCCTTGGACGAATAGGACCCATTGGTCTTGGTATAGGCCCTTGTGGTGCAATTGGTTGTTGGGGCATCGGTGGGTATTGAATCGGCCTTTGAAATTGTGGTTGTACATGTTGTGGCCGAACTTGTTGCAATGGAATAGGTTGTTGTATTGGTGGCCCTTGTGGTCTTGGCCGAATGTGTTGTGGTATAATTTGTTGTTGTGGCATTCCACCAACACTTGCCATCCCTTGAGATTGACTTTGCAAATACCCAAACTCCCCTTGATCACCATAACCTCCATAACCGTACCCATCATCTTCATAACCCTCATAATCTTCAAATCCCTCATCATAACCATCTCCTTGAATTCCCGAGGTCTGCCCAAATGGGATGGTCGAATACTGAAAGCCCGATTGTTGTTGTTGTGGTCTAAAAGATGAAGTAGTATGCACGATAGTTGAATTAGGTGCAATTGTGAAGGTGGATGATGATTGACCCGTAGTTGGGGGAAAGAAGTGAGATAATGGTGGGATTGTGGTGGATGGATTGTAGGTGATGGTAGGCTCAGTTTGAGTGGTGATTGGTTGGGTGACATCGGATGGTGTAAATTCAGCGGTGGTATTAGGTAATGTAGTGTTTGGTGATGGTTGGGTGGAAGTAGGTATAAAGGATGAGGATGATTGACTGGTTGTAGGTGGAATTTGAGAATCAGCCATTATGTTTCTCGGTGTGATGGGTGAAGTGGGTGAACCAATGATTTTGTTTTCTCGCACTAAAACTCGGTTTTGTCTTAGCGTTCTTTCAATTTCCGGATCAAACGATAGCGGTGATGACCTGTGAGAGCCTCTAGTATGCATACACCTGAAGTACCTGCACACTAAACACAACCAACGTAAACCCGAAAATAACAAACAAAACTATTAAACTAACACACGTTGCGCACTACTCCCCGGCAACGGCGCCAAAATTTGACGTGATGTCGTGGGTCACGCAAATTTAATCCCCAAACAACTATAGATAGTGGTAGTAGGGTATCGAACTCAGGGAGTATGTGGAAGATGTGTTGATTGTATAGCTTTGTACTTAAACTAATATTATACTAACTTGCAGAAATTAAAATTCAAGAGTTTGGATTGTTGATTTAGAAAACTAAATTAAATACTAATTCAAATCAAAGTTGGTTGTAAAACAAATTAGGAGAGAACAATGATCACCTTAGGTTTCAGTTTCTTTAAACAATTGTGTGTAATTCCAACTAGAAAGAGTTACATAGACATAACTCGTGTATAAATGATTGAAGTGATAAAAGGGAACAAAGTACTCGGATTATATAACGCGAGGTTGTTTCCCGATGACCAATTAATCAATAACCAACCCTAACCCTTCCCGTGATATCTCGGTTGCCAACGGCACCAAGAACGTACGATTAAGACTAGAAATTGCAATATTGATTAACAAACTACAAACAATCAAACATACACCATGACATTCAAGCAACGCAAGTTATCATTCTAGAAATGCAGAAATTAAACACACAAAAGTTCAAGAAACATTCACCTAAGATGATCACCGAAGAGTTTAGCCGGACATGGCTCGGTGAATCATCATCATAATCAAACTATTGTTCATACGAATCAAAAGCACAAACCGAATGATAAGAAATGTTCACAAACCCAACAAGTTCTCCAAAATCGCCCCAATGATGTCCTAGAACCGTCCAATGATGATAGATATCGAAAAGACACCCCCAAAACCAACTTAAAAGTGGCAGTTACACATTTTGCTCGCAGACTCCACCGTAAATTACGGCATCACCGTAATTTACGGTGAACAGAAAAATGCTACGGTGAGAATAGTCTGTGCTACGGTGGGATCTTTTTGTTTTTCAGGTCCACCGTAAATTACGGTGGGACCGTAATTTACGGTGATGACCTGAGTTTTCTTCTTTCTTTCGTCTCTTGTTCCACTCTCGACCCGTTCTTCACCAAAGCCTCCAAAGCTGCGTTTAATCCATCTTTTAGCTCCTAAACCGCACCTGAAACAATAGCACCATAGTTATCTAATTCAAGATAATTACACGGTTAAGTGGAGGACTATTTCGTCTTTTAACATGCTTAAGGGTTGTCCAAAGGACCACCCGTCATTGAGCTGGGTGTGTACAGCAACTGATTAAGCATCAGTCTGTGAAAAAGGGGGCCTAGCGTCACGCGACGCCCCTTGGCGTCACGCGACGCCCCTTGGCGTCACGCGACGCCCCTTGGCGTCACGCGACGCTCCCTGTTCCGGAAATAAATTTGTTTTGTTGTTGTTTGACCCATGTAACTTGTTTATATTTATTATTTAACTATCAAAACTAACTTTTAAGTTGGTTTTGATCATAGGTGATTGCCATGAGTGCCTGGATGAAGATCAAGCTCGATGAAGAACCGAACACGATAACATACAAGCTTCCGCGCGACGTTTCGTCGTATCTTTTAAACGACGAATTCAATTACATTAAGTTGTATAGTTTTGAAATGTTGTAAACATGTTGAATGTTAGTATGAAAAGTTTTTTTTTTTTTGTAAAGTCACATTTTAGCATTAAAATGTGTACTTTATTATTAAAATCTTGATTAATTAAGTCGGGTGTTACAAGTTAGTATCAGAGCCCCGGTTTAAGGGATTCAAGTATGGTGGGGAAAACCATGCTTGGACTTAAACCTTACGCTCTTGATAAGGATTGGTGTTCGGTTCGAGGCTTGATCGCAAATCCGGTAAGTACATGTATATTAATGGTTTTATACGATTAAAGTGTTGTGAACAAACACATAGAGTTATGGTGTAATTCAAGTTACATCAATCAAATCGATAATTGATAGATATAGTTAACGAAACTACGCGCGTTGACATGTATGGTTGAAAAGCCTTGTATTATGATACGGGCGCTTAGTGAAGTTGACATTACTAATCTTTGTAAATTTTTTAATTGAAAGGATACTCGCATCTGAAGATGGCGAGGGTGTAACAAGTGACGGATAGGATAGAAGAACGGTCCGAAGTATGACAAGTGGAGCATGCTCACAAAGGACCAAATTGCGTAACAATCACGAATAGGGATAATGGCAAGGAACGCCCGTCGGGGCAAACATTACAGGTGCACGCTTCAAATTTAATCGCACATGTAGTCATATGCAACAAACACGTAAAGAATGACGGTTGCATATATATCATAGAACTTAGAAAACCTGAATAGGATATCTATTCAGGATAATATTTACCCAAGAGAAATTTAATAGAAAATGTGTTATTCACGATGACGAATAACAAAGAAATAATAGGATTAGTTAATATGGAAACTTGGACGGTGGTAATATTCCAAGTGGAAAACTCTCAATATAATGCTATTGAGGAAAGTAGCGATCACAATAACGGGTGCGATTATATAATAGTTTGATAGAAAAGAAAAACATTTTATATGTTCAAATGTAAAACTAGTAAAACTAACGATTGCTGTTTTGGCAATTAAATAAAGTTTTACTAAATGAAATAAAAGGTATGAAATAAATAGAGGCGTTACTTGCATAGGGTGTGATGTGAAAACTATAAAAAGGTCATGTGTATCATGTGTCGATCGCTTACTCTGGCCAATTAAGTAGTGGCATATGATACCAAGAACTTCTTGTAGCGGACACATTTACGTCCGGTGTAGTAAGGGCGGGGTGAATGGGACAAATTAAAAAGTACCCAAATGACTCAGATAAGCAAAATATTTGATCATCGTGTAAACGCACAGCCAAGTGACAGAAGCGTATTATATTAGGAAAATGAGCCCGAGATAAGGGGCAAAGAAACATGTAAAATGATTAAGGTACGCACAGGGAGGCGGTGTACTTACACTCGAACCCGGAGAATGTAAACATGTAAAACGACTAAGATAAGCACAGGGAGGGGGTGTACTTACACTCGAACCCGGAGAATGTAAACATGTAAAACGGCTAAGATATGCACAGGGAGGGGGTGTACTTACACTCGAACCCGGAGAATGTAAACATGTAAAACGACTAAGATATGCACAGGGAGGGGGTGTACTTACACTCGAACCCGGAGAATGTAAACATGTAAAACGACTAAGATATGCACAGGGAGGGGGTGTACTTACACTCGAACCCGGAAAATGCAAACATGTAGAATGATCAAGATATGCATTGGGAAGGAGTGTACTTACACTCGAACCCGGAAAATGCGAATATGTCTCTAAATGGGTCGTTTTTGTAAAACGTCAAACTCGAGAACAAAGTCGGAATATAAAAATGAAGCAAAGCCTTAATGCATACCGGGAGGGTTGCAATAATAACGACCTCGGTAAACTACCCGGTTGATGGGTAAGGATTTAAACACGTATGTAGACTGAGAAACGGGAACGCGGATGGAAACTCAAAAGACTCGGGTTTCGGGTCATGACTAAAAGACGATAAGATGCGGTGAATAGAAAATTTGATAAACTGCATTAAACTATTTTAAAGTTGAACGGGTTGAATAAAGAATGAAAATTTTCATTCATAAGCAAAGGAATTTGATACGAACAAGTCAACAGAATTAAATAAATGATGACGCTTGCTAATGTAAGTAAGCGTGAATCGAATAAATAAAAGTGTGAAATATTAATGAACCTATGTAATGGGTTTAAAAGAAATATAATTATAAATCGGGGAAACGGTGAGCGTAGAACAAACTGACACGTAAGCAACCTCAGAAGTCATAAGTCGGAAGGTTAGTCCAAAAGTAAACGAATGAAGCCTTAGACTACGGTCAAGACCAACTAAAGTTCAAAAGGCGAAAACAAATGATTCCAAACATAACAAGGGATGCCTTGAAGCTATATAGGTATATATGCATTTGAAAATAAATACGAATAAAAGATGATCTACAGGATCATCATAACCTACGGGATTAAACGTAGCATTAAGGCCTCCGAGACCAAGAAGACCCTTGGGTCATAAGTAGAAAGAAACGAACTGCTAACATCTCGCCTTAAAAAGGTGCAAAAATCTAAAAGAATAGCCTACGAGGCTAAGTAAAAGAACCTACAGGTCGGTTGAGTTAAGTGTGGGAACTGATTTTAATTCCACGAATTAAATAATATCGGAAAGGAATGAATCCTCAGACTTAAAATTTCTAGAAGTAATAAAAGGATATAAGACAAGGTGAAGAGAAAACGTTAAACTAAAATTTAGTTTTAGTAAGAAATGACGTTTTAACAAATATATAAGTATTATGAGAGAAGTTAACAAAAGGTTAATATTAAAGGATTTAGGTCTAGACACCGATAGGTGTAAAAACAATACATTCGAAAAGAGGATTTTCGATGATGAAAGGTTAATATAAATCTAGACATGGCGTGACGTGATCACAGCTAAGAAAGGTAATGTGAAGTATAATCACATTGTAGCCCGAGTAAGCGGTAAAAAGTAACTGGACTAATAAGTCTAGTTAGTGAGACCGGTTAAGGTCATTTAAATAAATGTGGTTTCTTGTAAATGGTGGATTCGGTATAACTGAACCGAATAAATGAATTTGAAAACGAATGAAATAGTTGCTAAAAAAAATTTTCACTAAAGACCTTTAAATGGATCAAAGTAACGGATTCATAAAGAGTTCGATAATATATAAAAGCAATGAATATCACTAAGTTAACTAAACTAGTAGAAATAACGAAATTACGTTATTTCGAGTTGCATTATGTCGTATGAGGTATGTAGATGTTTCGTAACCAAAAAGATATTACGGTACTTTTTTCGGGTAATACTAACAATTGGTTAAGGTATGAGTAATGCTTAAAAGATTACCCAGGTCAAATGCATTGAGTTTAAAACTCGATGAACTATGTAAGAAAGGTTTCGAGGACGAAACCTCTTTAAAGGGGGTAGACTTGTAACATCCCGAAAACGGGTTTGGTAATCAAACCACGTTAATATTACAGGACGGGTAAAATACAGTTAGTGGTAAAACTTACCTGGTAAATTAAAAACAAATTCTTAAATTTGCAATTAAGTTGCAAATAAATTAATAGAATAAACTAACTAGGAATGACATTAACCTAGTTAGTTGATCACTTATGAGTAGCTAAGAGTTAAAACAAATAAAGAATGAAAGATGAGGGGCCTATGTTGTTAAAAATAAAACTTAATTATGTAAAACAAAAAAACCAAACTCACTTTTGTGAGGTCTGGTTCGATCAGAAGCAGGGAAGGGCGACCCCCATTCTCCAAAACCCTAACATTCACAAAAGCCACAAATTGAAGGCTTAAATCATGTCCAAATCGATTTTCAAGCATAAATTAATGATCACCTAGTTGAGGGGATCATAAGGTATGTAAAATCTTGAAGTTTTGATTCATCTCAAGTTCTAGGTTAATTATGAAAGATCGAAATTTTGCTTGATTGTATCATGCATGAATGTAATTAGAAGAGATATGGTGTCTAGGGATGAACCCTAGGTGAAATCTTGTTAAAAGATTTCATGATAATTAAAGAGTTTATAACCACCATTGTAGGTGATTAATAAACTTGAAGAAAACTTGATAAGCCTTAGAATTGTGATCTTGTTCTAACACAGATATGAAATTTAGAATAAATTTCAGAAATATTGATGTTAAGTTATATGTAGAATTGACTAATTGAAGTTAGTTTAGATGATAATTACAAGTCATGAACTTGGTTTTGTTTATATAAAAAAATCTGACCCGCTAGGTGTTTGTTAAAACGCCTAAGTGAAGAGTAAAACGTTAAAAATCGGACAAAAACGCATGCTTGATGGATATGGCAAATTATGCGTTAAGAATTATAAAAAGGGTTCTAAACGGATTGTGAATTGAACTCTTTAGGCAAGGAATCCGGATCGCCAAGTGGACAAGCCGGTGGAAATACGCGTTTGAAAAAGGTGCTTAAAAGGTACGTAACTACGATTCCGTTACGTTATGCTTGATCCCGTATTTTCGCTAGTAGACTTTAAATTAGCATAATACATGAAATTGGCATTTTCTTGAAGTGACGAAGGTCACTAGGTAAATAAACGGGTCAAAAGGTGAAATTATCACCCTTTGACAATATTGTCTAATGGTTTGTCGAGTTACATGTTTATAGGAATAAATATCAAATGGATACGTACATCGCTATTGCTTAGCGGCTACTAAGTCAAGGTATTGAAACGGGTCAATATATTGATCCGGGCCAGGTATGTATAATGGTTCAACTCATCATGTAGAACTTGAGATTCTATAAGAGTTAGACAAGGTTAAGATATAGATATTCGGTTACCTTTTTGGTAAACCGAATAAATTGTATTATATTTATGGTGTTTAGAAGCACATGGGTTCATAAACAAGGATATGGTTAAAAGGGTCGGGTTTTGGGGTCAAACAAGTATTTAAAGGACCTTGTAGTAAAAGAAGGATGAAAATTGACCAAAATGCCCTTGAAAGCTAAACCGAGCGAACGACCTATAAGGGTTGTTCGGAAAAGAGTAGTATGCATAATTAAACACTTAGAATGAGTAAACAAAAGCGAATGATGTGAATCCTTAGTCATTTTACTCCATAATAGTGTTTGCCGTAAAATAATGATTCGAGGAGTAAAACTTGGAGTTTAGGAATTTCCACACTTAATACAATACAAATATAGTTGTGAAGAAAGATTATTTGACAAGAAATGTCATAGTATAATGCTTGATGTGAATGAAAGAGACTCATACTTAAAATAGGCTTAATTACCCTTAACGGGTCAAAATAAGCATATGAGCGAAAACGGGTTTAAATTGTGTAATAAACCTGTGATTAGAACCTAATATGGTAGATAACCT
Source organism: Helianthus annuus (assembly GCF_002127325.2). Lineage (NCBI taxonomy): Eukaryota > Viridiplantae > Streptophyta > Magnoliopsida > Asterales > Asteraceae > Helianthus > Helianthus annuus. The sequence continues at coordinate 106,339,760 of NC_035440.2, read as the reverse complement.
TAAATTGAAGACGTGTAAGGATATAAGGATCAAACAAATATGTTTGTTTGATAAAATGCATAAACGTGTTAAAAGTTGATAAAAAGGTAACGAGTCGAAGGCTTAGAAGTCTGAAATTTTATTACGTTGGATGTTGGCTTTTAACTCTATTAGATGGAGAATTAAATTACGGACGCGTGGGAAAAAGAATCGGGTAAAACGGATCAATAACGAAGAAGTTATGGCCGTTTCCGTGAAATCGGGTTGAGCTGGGTATATACAGCAACTGATTAAGCATCAGTCTGTGAAAAAGGGGGCCTAGCGTCACGCGACGCCCCTTGGCGTCACGCGACGCCCCCTGTTCTGGAAATAAATTTGTTTTGTTGTTGTTTGACCCATGTAACTTGTTTATATTTATTATTTAACTATCAAAACTAACTTTTAAGTTGGTTTTGATCATAGGTGATTGCCATGAGTGCCCGGATGAAGATCAAGCTCGATGAGGAACCGAACACGATAACATACAAGCTTCCGCGCGACGTTTCATCGTATCTTTTAAACGACGAATTCAATTACATTAAGTTGTATAGTTTTGAAATGTTGTAAACATGTTGAATGTTAGTATGAAAAGTTTTTTGTAAAGTCACATTTTAGCATTAAAATGTGTATTTTATTAATCTTGATTAATTAAGTCGGGTGTTACAGACGACAGCAACAGCAGATCAAGATCTCTCGTTGTAACAACTCTCACTAAAATTAATACTTAGTAGGTTAATTATCTATTAAGGAAACCCTAATTGAGAAACCCAAGTAATTCTGCATAAACCCTAAAATTTTCATAACAATCGGAATCAGGATCAGGGCCCCTAAAACTCAGGGGGGTTAAACCCTAGTGGATATTTATCTTCTAATTTTGCTGTAGAATTGAAAATTGTTTGTACATTTACTCAGCAAAGCTATGTAGGACACGAAACAACCTAGGCTAGAAAGTAGACCCGTCGCGCCACGCGACGGGTACACATATCTCTTTCGCGTGGCGCGAGGGGGAGCATTTTCCAGCTATAAATAGGGGCAGTGGCACTTGAATTTTGGTGTTACTTCGACGGAAAAATTCACAATATTCACTAAGTTATAGTTCGATTACTACAAAACACACACTGATCACGAAGTGCTGCCGCAAAACAGGGTAATCACTCGATCGCTATTACGATTTATTTTCCGACTGGTCAATATATCCAATGGATGTTTAAGTGCCGCCCACATTAGGGTTATACTTTGTCGTTCGTCGTTAATTCGATGGATGTTTAAGTATCGCACTTTGTCGTTCGTTGTGAGAATTTGATCTCGTGAGTTATCGTAAATGCTGTATTGATTACTAACCCGGTTTTGTGTGCATTATTATTAAATTAGGTTAACAAGGCTAATCCATATTCTGTCCGTATTAAATCTGCAATGTGAGTCATTCTCTTTTTATCAAATGTTTTACAATACTCCAAATTATTTTCAGAATTATAATTACAGTGATTAAGTTTATGTAATCACCAAATTACAGCCGGTATGTGGGGTATTGTGCACATTACTACTGTTGTTATCACTTTAGGTGGGCGAACCTAAAATTAAGTGATATACGTCATTCATTGGGGCAGCCAATGGTGATATGACCACAGTCACAGATCCGGTCGAGTGACAAATACTGTGGGTAGTTGGTAGATATCAGAAACATATGTAAAAACTCTTAATACTGTACATTATAATAAACGAGTCGTTATAGTAAACTGAATGATTCACTCAGTATTTCCCGCTGACAAAACCTTTTTCAAACACGTTTCAGGTGATCTATTGTAATTCAGGAAAAGTGCTGGGGAGCATTTCAAGCTTAAGAAAGTGGCTCATTATAAAATAGAGAAATATGTTTTCTAAAAATAAAGATTTCTCAGTAAAATCATGTTATTGTAAATTACCGGGATTTTATTCCGAGTTGTGAAAAATAATAATCGGGAAAATTTTAGCTTTACAACGATCCTGATAATAAACTTCCGCTGTTAAACTCAATTAAATAATTACCACAGGATTTCTGTCCCGCGGCTCCTGAAACGGGTCAAACCGGGTCGGGGGCCGTGACAGAAATAAGGTGGTATCAGAGCCACTGAGTTAAGCTAATTAAGTATTTAGAGATACTTAATTTTTCCTGATTACTATTATGTGATTTTGTGTTTTATTAAACTGACTATGTGTTAGTTACAGTATGGTTAAGCAAAAGCTGCAAAATATCTATCTTAAATTAGATAGGCCAGTCTACGAAGAGGGAAGTTCATCCCAAACCAAATCTTCAAAACTCCCTACAATTCCTGGAGAAGGAATATTTGTGCGAAAAGCACAATATGAGAAACCGCTTTCTCCTAGAAAAAGGAGTATGATTATTAAGAAAAGTAAAGAGCAAATCCGAGAAAAGAGGATTAAGAAGGAAACCCAGGAATTAATCAATAAATCACCTTGGGAAGACAAGCTAGATGAGAAATGGGCAAATTTGTATATGCTAGCCACAGTAGCAGAACATGCAGATCTTTAAAAAACCTTAAGTCTAGTAATAGCACTTCCCAGTAAATAAATAAATAAATCCGAGTGTGTTCTTTCCTGTTATTTTGTACAAATAGTGTGCAATAAAACTTCAATGTTTATTTGTTAAACTTTGTTCCAAAGTTTTAACTTAGCCTTTTTGTGCATTTTGCATATATGCTACACAGCATGAATGAGATATCTGAAGCCTTTCAGAACCTCAATCTTTACCCGGTGAATGTAGAAGTTTCCAAAGATTTTACTGGATACTTTGCTGATGTGGAACAACCTGTAGAATTCAATGCTCCATCTTTGACAAAGCCAAAACGAAAGAAAAGAAAGAATTATGTATGGGGTAGTCGTATACGTAGGAAAAAGCCAGCTACGAAACTTCCTAAAATAAACAACCCTTTAGAAAAAGGGAAAGAAATTGTAATCAAGGAAAATTCTAAACATCAAGAGATGGAAACTGAAGTCAAGGAAGATTCTAGGCAAATGGAAATACAGTTTGAGGAATATTCTAAGGAAATAGAAATAGAAGTTGGACAAGGTTCTAGACCAACTCAGATAGAAATTGGAGAGAGCTCCAACCAAAACCAGGGAATAACTTTTCAGGAGGAAATAGATTTTCTATTAGCAAGCTGCGAGACTATTCAGCCTGTCAATACTAATGTTTTTACCTATCCTATAGAAAATCAACTCCCTATGAATTTTGAACCAGCAATCCCAGAACCAATAATTCACTCCCAACCTGTAGGAATGGACGAATGGTGGACGAATGATTGGCAATTTCAAAATATTGTCAACGACCCTTATTCCTTTCTTCCACAATTCGATCCAGAACCCCTACCTAATCCACCAATGAGTAATGAAAATATGGCGGAACTTCGCCATTTTGGTGAAGAGTTGATGGATGCAGGAAATAGAATCAGGGAAATAGGGGGACAAATTGTCTGGAAGTATGATGAAAGGGAACTTCGTTTTTAGGACGACAAGTGACGAGAGATAGGAGGATGGTAAAACTATAGTTGTGTAATAGTAAAAGAAATAGTGAAATCAGTCTGTAACATAACTACGAATAAAACTTTGTAAAATATTGGTGTGTATTGATGCATACTATAACCGATATAAAATGAAATCGAGAAATCGATAGTTTTGACTATACGTGTATTGTAAATTGTCTGATTGTTTGTGTATAATTGCTATTTATCAGATACTAATAAAAAAATTATATATATTATCAGATGGCAAATATTGCTAATGAACCGGTAAATGAGGTTAATCAGTCGGAGCAACATCCAGGGGATCAATATATGACTAGACAAGATATTGAAAATATTGTTGCTCAAGGGATAGCCAATGCTATTCCAGCATTCGTTGCTGCTGTAAAAAGTCCAATCGAACCGCAACATATCGTTCCTAGTAAACGTACTTCTGAAGATCACTTCAGTAACAGTATAAATGGGGGCAATAATCATGTTAATCATGATAATGAATCCCAGCACACGCCGCTCCCTAAGAAACTGAAAGTTGCAACACCTGGTTGCACTTTCAAAGAATTCCTTGCTTGTAAACCCACTGAATTTGTAGGCAATGAAGGGGCAACTGCATCACTGCATTGGTTAGAGAAAACCGAAGCAGTAATTGCAATAAGTAAGTGTGCCAAAGATGATCAGGTCATGTACGCATCAAATCTGTTTAAAGAAGGAGCACTTGAATGGTGGAACACTGTGTTACAAGCTAAAGGAAGGAATAGGGCTTATGCTATGACTTGGGAAGAATTTAAGAATCTTATAGAAAGAAAATTTTGTCCTGAGTATGAAAAGAAACAAATGGCAAATAAGTTCCTGAATCATCAGATGATAGGTGTAGATTGTCGTGGTTATACTTCGACATTCTTTGAATATGCTAGAGTGGTACCAACACTGGCTTCACCAGAACCGGTATTCATTTCTCGCTATATTTGGGGATTAATTGGCGAAATTCGCAATATCGTTAAGGCTGCGAGACCTCGCACTATTGACGATGCAGTAGAATTAGCTAACACCCTAACTGATGAACTGATACGCACAAGAGATGAAGACAGGAAGAAGGAACTAGCTCAGAAAATTACCCAAGGACTTAGGGTGGGTAATAGTAGTAATTTCAAGAAAAGAGGAGTAGGGCAATCTTCAACTTTGCCATTCTGCAAAATTTGCAAAAAGAAACATTTTGGAAAATGTAATAAAATTTGCAATTTTTGCAAAACGATAGGACATCGTGAAGAAAACTGCAGAAAGAAATCCATAATTTGTTACAATTGTGGAGAAGCCGGACATTTCAAAACAGAATGTCCTAAGTTAGTCAAACCAGTAGATAACAAACCCAAGGCAACCGAAGGAGCTACTAAAAAGAATGTCAGAGCATTCCAGTTAACCACTCAAGAAGCAGAGCTCATCCCGGATGTGATAGCCGGTACGTTTTTAGTTCACGACGTTTATGCAAAAGTATTGTTTGAATCTGGTGCAAACCAAAGTTTTATAAATACTTCATTCTGCCAAACTCTTAACTTACCCTTAACTACCATTAGGTAGATTTTTACAGTCGAAACTGCAGATGGGAATTCAGTAAAAATCAATCAGGTTTTGCAAAAAGTAGAAATAGAACTTTTAGGTCATAAATTTGTTGCAAACCTATTACCTATGAAATTAGCTGAATTTGATGTTGTGTTGGGAATGGATTGGTTAATAGCCAACCATGCTTAAATCATTTGTGATAAAAACTCTATAGAAATTCAATCACCTACTGGAGAAGTAATCATGATTACAGGAGATAAACCTCGAAAGCCACTGAAGTTCATATCAGTAATGAAAGTTGCTAATTATGAACGAAAACAAGGAATAGTATATATGATTTCAGTAATCATGAGTACTAAAGGTAAAGAACTTAAGGAAATTCCTGTAGTCTCAGAATACCCAGATATATTCCCAAAAGATTTACCTGGGTTACCACCAGATAGGGAGGTAGAATTTAGGATTCATCTAATTCCAGGAACTACACCGATAGCCAAGGCACCTTATCGATTAGCTCCTACCGAAATGCTAGAATTGAAGAAGCAATTAGATGAATTACTAAGCAAAGGATTTATACAAGCTAGTTCATCCCCTTGGGGTGCACCAGTGTTGTTTGTGAAAAAGAAAGATGGATCAATGAGAATGTGTATCGATTATAGAGAGCTAAATAAGGTTACAATTAAGAATCGATACCCATTACCTAGGATTGATGATCTTTTTGATCAATTGCAAGGCGCTAAGTACTTTTCTAAGATAGACTTGCGCTCCGGATATCATCAATTAAAGGTTCAAGAAGAAGACATACCTAAAACTGCTTTTAGAACTAGGTATGGACACTATGAGTTTACAGTCATGCCCTTTGGGTTAACTAATGCACCTGCAGCATTCATGGACATGATGAACAGGATCTGTAAACCATATTTGGATAAATTTGTAATTGTTTTCATAGACGATATACTTATTTATTCAAAAAGTCAGGACGAACATTGTCAGCACTTGCATGCACTCTTAACTTTGTTAAGAAAAGAAAAGTTGTACGCCAAATTTTCGAAGTGTGAATTTTGGCTACAAGAAGTGCAATTCTTAGGACACATGGTGAATCATGAAGGTATTCACGTAGATCCTGCTAAGATAGAAGCAATTACCAATTGGAAGGTTCCGCAAACCGCAATGGAAATTAGAAGTTTTATAGGTTTAACTGGGTATTATAGACGGTTTATTAAGGATTTTTCCAAGATAGCTGTACCATTAACTAAGCTAACCTGTAAAGCCATTAAGTTTGAATGGGGACCTAAACAAGAAGAAGCCTTTAGAACCTTGAAGCAGAAATTAACCAATGCTCCAATCTTAGCCTTACCAGAAGGAACAAGATTTTGAAGTATATTGTGATGCCTCAAAATTAGGATTCGGATGTGTGTTAATGCAACGCAAAAAGGTAATTGCGTATGCTTCCAGACAATTGAAGAAGCACGAGGAAAACTATACGACTCATGACTTAGAATTAGGAGCTATAGTTTTTGCCCTTAAGATATGGAGACATTATCTGTATGGAAGTAAGTTTACTGTTTATACAGATCATAAAAGTTTAAGGTATATATTTGGGCAAAAGAGTTAAATATGAGGCAAAGAAGATGGATGGAAATCCTGAGTGATTACGACTGTGATATTCAATATCACGAAGGAAAGGCAAACGTAGTCGCAGATGCCTTAAGTCGTAAGTATCATGAGAAGCAAAGGCGAGTCCGTGCTCTTAGAATAAATCTACAAGTAGATTTAATGGAACAATTGAAGGAAATTCAGGAAACAGCAATCAAGGATGATAGTGAAGGAATGAAAGGTTACCTCAAAGAATTGAAACAAGGAAATGATGGAATTTGGAAATTCCACAAAAGAAGAATTTGGGTACCTAAGCAGGGAAATTTAAGATCAAAGATTTTAGAGGAAGCTCATAAATCTAGGTATACTATACACCCAGGAAACAATAAGATGTACCAAGATTTAAGAAAGAATTTCTGGTGGATAGGAATGAAAAAGGATATAGCCGAATACGTATCTAAGTGTCTAACCTGTTCACAAGTTAAGGCAGAACATCAAAAACCTTCAGGTCTACTACAACAATTAGAGATGCCAGTATGGAAGTGGGAACTTATAACAATGGATTTTGTTACTAAGTTACCCAAAACCAGAAAAGGTAATGATGCGATTTGGGTAATTGTGGATCGATTAACCAAATCTGCTCACTTTCTACATATGAAAGAAACCTTAGTATGGAAAGATTGGCAAAATTGTATGTAGATGAGGTCGTATCTTTACATGGAATTCCACTCTCCATTGTATCGGATAGAGATAGTCGGTTCACTTCTCATTTTTGGAAAAGTTTCCAAGAAGCAATGGGAACTCGACTAAACCTAAGTACTGCATATCATCCACAAACAGACGGACAAAGTGAAAGGACGATCCAAACTCTAGAAGACATGCTCCGAGCATGTGTAATTGACTTTGGTGGTAATTGGGATAACCATTTACCCTTAATTGAATTCTCCTATAATAATAGTTATCACTCAAGCATCGAAGCCGCTCCATTCGAAGCACTGTATGGACGCAAGTGCAGAACTCCAGTTTGTTGGGCGGAAACAGGAGAAAGTCAATTATCAGGTCCAGAGATTGTACAAGAAACCACATACAAGATAACACGAATCAAGGAAAGATTGAAGACGGCTAGAGATCGCCAGAAAAGCTATGCAGACAATCGCCGCAAGCCACTAGAATTCCAGATAGGAGACAAAGTACTTTTAAAAGTATCTCCTTCGAAAGGAGTAGTACGATTCGGTAAGAAAGGAAAACTGAGTCCAAGATATGTTGGACCATTCCCAGTGATCCAACGAATACGACCAGTAGCTTATCGCTTACAACTACCAGAAGAACTAGTTGGAGTACATGATGTATTTCATGTATCCAATCTCAAGAAATGTCTATCAGACGAATCCCTGGTAGTACCTCTTCAAGACGTAGAGGTAAATGAAAAGCTGAAATTCATAGAGAAACCCTTACAAATAGAAGACCGGAAGATCAAGTTTCTCAAACACAAGCGAATAGTGCTAGTCAAAGTCAAATGGGATTCAAAGAGAGGACCAGAATACACTTGGGAGCTGGAATCAGAAATGAAGCGGAAATACCCTAATCTATTTCAGTGAATCTCGAGGACGAGATTTTTCTTAAGGTGGGGAGAATGTAACAACTCTCACTAAAATTAATACTTAGTAGGTTAATTATCTATTAAGGAAACCCTAATTGAGAAACCCAAGTAATTCTGCATAAACCCTAAAATTTTCATAACAATCGGAATCAGGATCAGGGCCCCTAAAACTCAGGGGGGTTAAACCCTAGTGGATATTTATCTTCTAATTTTGCTGTAGAATTGAAAACTGTTCGTACATTTACTCAGCAAAGCTATGTAGGACACGAAACAACCTAGGCTAGAAAGTAGACCCGTCGCGCCACGCGACGGGTACACATATCTCTTTCGCGTGACGCGAGGGGGAGCATTTTCCAGCTATAAATAGGGGGCAGTGGCAGTTGAATTTTGGTGTTACTTCGACGGAAAAATTCACAATATTCACTAAGTTATAGTTCGATTACTACAAAACATACACTGATCACGAAGTGCTGCCGCAAAACAGGGTAAACACTCGATCGCTATTACGATTCATTTTCCGACTGGTCAATATATCCAATGGATGTTTAAGTGTCGCCCACATTAGGGTTATACTTTGTCGTTCGTCGTTAATTCGATGGATGTTTAAGTATCGCACTTTGTCGTTCGTTGTGAGAATTTGATCTCGTGAGTTATCGTAAATGCTGTATTGATTACTAACCCGGTTTTGTGTGCATTATTATTAAATTAGGTTAACAAGGCTAATCCATATTCTGTCCGTATTAAATCTGCAATGTGAGTCATTCTCTTTTTATCAAATGTTTTACAATACTCCAAATTATTTTCAGAATTATAATTAAAGTGATTAAGTTTATGTAATCACCAAATTACAGCCGGTATGTGGGGTATTGTGCACATTACTACTGTTGTTATCACTTTAGGTGGGCGAACCTAAAATTAAGTGATATACGTCATTCATTGGGGCAGCCAATGGTGATATGACCACAGTCACAGATCCGGTCGAGTGACAAATACTGTGGGTAGTTGGTAGATATCAGAAACATATGTAAAAACTCTTAATACTGTAAATTATAATAAACGAGTCGTTATATAAACTGAATGATTCACTCAGTATTTCCCGCTGACAAAACCTTTTTCAAACATGCTTCAGGTGATCTATTGTAATTCAGGAAAAGTGCTGGGGAGCATTTCAAGCTTAAGAAAGTGGCTCATTATAAAATAGAGAAATATGTTTTCTAAAAATAAAGATTTCTCAGTAAAATCATGTTATTGTAAATTACCGGGATATTATTCCGAGTTGTGAAAAATAATAATCTGGAAAATTTTAGCTTTACAACGATCCTGATAATAAACTTCCGCTGTTAAACTCAATTAAATAATTACCACGGGATTTCTGTCCCGCGGCTCCTGAAACGGGTCAAACCGGGTCGGGGGCCGTGACACTCGTCCACCTCTCTCCCTCTCCTGCGATAACTGTGTGTTTAACTGTACCTTTGGCTCTGATACCACTTGTTAGGGGTATCGGATCAGAATAAGCTCGAGCGGAAGCGGAACAGACACACATACACTAGCAGAAAATAAAGAACACGAGAATTTACGTGGTTCGGTCAAGGTGACCTACGTCCACAGGTTGCAACTAGGGTTTTACTTTTATTAGATGCTCACAACTGTTTTCAGAATGACACAGACTACAATTACATCATAGGTATTTATAGAACAAGATTAAGGTTTCCTACTTGGTCAACAAGTTAACTAAGTGGGCCTAATAACTAGGGCCGACTAACCCTAACTAGGGCAGGCTCACCCTAATTAGGGATGGCTACCCTAAAGCCTACGAACCCAACAAGGAACAGTTGATAAAGCCAAAATTGGATCAGATCAGTGGATTCACAATAAGCAGTTGATTGCAACAGTTATTTCCCCTTGAAAGTGGCCTAACAACTGATGACCTCTATTTATTGTCTGTCTACAACAATTGCTGATCTTCAACAACTGATCAAGTCTAAAGACTGTTGAAGTGCAAGCACTGATGCTCAATCTACTGTCATGGTTCAAGTACTGCTGAAGACACAAAGCACTGCTAGGAGTATAACAGTTGAATGAGAAGCAGTAGTTTAGCTTGTCTTTGTATTTATTGTAAATCGGTAGTTTGTAACAGCAGTAGTTGTATAGGTCAGTGGTTACAGGTTGTTAGGAGGTTCGATGTCACTTTCATGGTGACGTCAGCAAAGATGCCACAGTGGTTTGTTCGGTATTATAAATAGAACAGTACCCTGTACTATTCTATCAGCTCTCTTCATCACAAGTCATTTTGCACGAACATTCTCTGTGAGCTCAGGCTGAGGGGGAGATTGTATGCGTTCATGCAAGTGTAATTGAAGATTGTTATAAATATAATCATTCGATTCTCCGTTAAACATGTTTGTTGAAAACAATTCTGTCATTTGATTGTGTGTTGAAAGTTTGTTTCATTTTATTCCGCTGCAATTGTTCTTGTTCATCTTCATTATTATCAAACAAGCACAATCTTAAGAAACTCAGATCCTAACAATTGGTATCGGATCTAGGACAGTCAAATTTGATCTAACAATCATTTTGACGTAAAAGTTCAGCTCAAAATCGTTGATACTTTTAATTGTTCGTTTTGTTGAAAAACAGAGTAAGGTTTAATCACGAGCAAAGTTGATTAATTAGTATCTGTAAAACAACCAGGATGATGTCACAATCATAGGATGTTAACATCAGTTCACTCTTTAAACCACCTATGATGAAGAGAAATGAATACAACATCTAGGAGAGAAGGATGGGTCACATCCTAGCTCAACAGAACATCGGATGTTGGAGATCGGTTATCTATGGACCACATGTTCCAATGGTGCCGAGTGCTGAGGATCTAAAGGTTTTTGTTCCTAAGAAAATAGAGAACTATATTGAACAAGATTTTCAGAAAATTGAACTGGATGCCAAGGCATTTAGCATCGTTGCATCTGCACTACCTAATGAGATCTATGTTGGGCTGTTACACTGTAACAGTGCCAAGGAATTGTGGGATGCACTGAAGGAACAGTTTGGGGGGACTGAAGAAGTACTTGATAATAACAGGGAAATTTTAAACCAACAGTATGAAACATTTTGTCACATTAAGGGTGAATTATTAACACAACAGTTTGAGCGCTTTAGCTATCTCATGAGTGAACTAAAACTTGTTTAGGTTGAATTTACTAATGCAGCCCAAAATAGCAGGTTTCTTAGGTCACTTCCTGATAAATGGGACACAATTGCTTTTGTAACCAGGAATTTTGTTGGGTTCAAAGATCTGACTCTAACCCAGCTTCATGGTAGACTCCTTACCTATGAAAGGGAGTTGAACCAGAAAAAGAAGTTACAAGAGTCTGGGAAAGTTGTAGATGACTATTCATTTGGCAACATAGCTCTTTTGGGTCAAGAAGAGTCTGGCAGTAGTAAGGATCAGAGTTATGATCACTTTATTGACATAACAGCTGGTGGAAATTTTAACTCTGATTCTCACTCATCCAATTATGCTTTTACAGCAAATGGAGAAAGCCAGAACTCTGATAATCTGTGCTTTAAACTCAATGATCTCCAGCATTTTGATCCAACTGATTTAGAGGAAATGGACATATTACACCAACTTGCACTGCTGAGTGTTAGAACCAGCAAGTTTTACAAAAGGACAGGGAGAAAATTTCCAGGGTTGCATAGGAATCTAAAAGTAGGGTTGGATAAGTCAAAAATTAAATGTTACAAGTGCAACAGGTTAGGTCACTTTGCTAGAGAGTGTAGGAGTCAAAACAGTGGACAAATTATCACACACCCTATCCCAAGACCACAAAATAACCAAAGCACTATGCAGTATTCCCAATATACCCCTGCTGCCCATGTAAACACTGCCCATTATGCACATCCTGCAACCCATGTTCCTGTGCACTATGTCCAAACCACTGTTCCTCAAATTCAGTACGTCTAAGCTCCTGTCCCTCAGGTTCAAGTGCAACAAGTTGCACCTCAACAAGCAGCACCAACAGTGGTTCAACCAGATCAGCAAAGCTTTTTCACCCAAGGCTTTGTTGACTGGAGCAGCTTACCTGATGAGCTAGGTGATGAAATTTTGCACTCTATGCTACTAATGATGCTTCTAATGATGATTGCTGTTTTATGGCATTAGAGTCAACACTAGAAGGGCTGGAAACTGAAGAAGGACAGTCAAATGCTGAAACAGTGGATGAAATTGCTGAAGTAGTGGTTAATGCTGTTGCTGGTGAAATACTGTTGGGAGAAAATTCAGAACCATTGTTGGAACCACTGTCTGACCCCTGGTCTGAAGAAGAAGAGAAGAAACAAGGTGAAAAAGAAGAAATAATGCCAGATGAGAAAGAGCATGTTTGTGATTGTACCATGATGGCTGCAGCTAAGGTATCATCTCAGGTTCTTAAAAACCTTTGTTCAGACAAATGCATCATAGCATTTGCAAACATCAAAGAGGTGAATGAAAACCTTAGGGATAGAGTGTTAAATGATGAAGTACAATTTGAAAAGTCTTTAAAAGAACTAAAAATCAAATTGGCTGAAAAAGATAATGAAATCTGCAGTCTCAAACAAGAGCATAGCATAACCGAGGGCCAACTCCAGACTATGATAGAAAAATATCAAGTTTGTAAAAAGGAGTTGGAAACCACCCAAATCACTTATGAAAAATGGGTGGAATCCTACAAAGGTTATGAGATCATGCTTGAAAACAGCTTGAAAGTAATGTAAAATTTGGCATAGGATTTAGGAAAAATGACCAAGTTTAAAACACTACTGCAAATCAAGTTGGTTCTGTTGAAATCATACCCACCAACAAGGATGGCCAAGAGGTTAAAATAACTGATAAACTTGGTAACAATATCACTTTGGAAAGATCTATGGGGACCTCAACTTTTGAGGAGATTGAGAAATACCAATTCAAACCCACATGGTCTGATGAGTGTGACATCCTTGAAAACTTCAAACCCATGGACTTCACAACTATAGATGGTGTTAAAGCTCCAAAGGACAAGGTGATTCCTTTTAAGGATATCCCAACAGTAGTTCAAAATTCTGTTGTAAAGGAGTCTGAAAAGAAGAAGAAAAGAGAAAAGATTAAAAAAACAACCACTGTTTGTGCCAGTTCAAACAGCTGTTACAAAACAGCTGAACCAAACCTCTGTTAAAAGAGAAGTTCAGGTGACTGATGCACCCCCTGCTAACCAATACCGAAGAGGTAAAGGTCAACCAACATACCCAAGGGTCCCACATGTTTATGAGGCTTACAAAAGGCCTTCTAAACCAAGAGTGAACAGGCATCCCTTTGGGTATCAACAACTGATAGGACAGGGCCCCCAATAGTGGTTAGAGAAAAACAGTTCCAAAACTGTCCAAACCCCTGAGCTAACCACTGTCCATCCACCTGAACTTAACACAGACACTGTTGAGACCCCATCCAAAGCCTTATTGGCTTTGGAGACCCTCATGAACTAACCTTTTACTTGATGTGCAGGGAGCTTCTGCATGCTTAGATAGTCTTTGGTATGTAGATAGTGGAGGCTCCAGGCACATGACTGGATGTAGAGCCCTACTCAAAGAATTCAAAACTCATGGAGTGGGTGATATATCCTTTGGTAATAATAGTAAAGGGAAGGTGATGGGTTCTGGTACAGTACAGTTTGGGAATGTTAAGTTTGAAAATGTCAATCTAATAGACAATCTAAAATTCAACCTCCTTAGTGTCTCACAAATGAGTGATAAGGGCTATGGCTCATTCTTTACTAAAGAGTGTTGTAGGATTGTTGGACCAGAAATGGTTAAAAAGATTGAAGAAATAATAAAAAATGGAAAAACCCAACTTGTTGCTCAAAGGAGTGGCAATGTTTATGTAGTTGATCTGTCAAAAGAAAGCCCCAGGACTGATGCCTCTCTGTTCTCAGCTGCCTCTAACAAAGAGACAGAACTTTGGCACAGGAGATTGGGGCACACAAATCTCAAGACAATCACTGCTTTGTCAAAAAAAGGGTTAGTAAGAGGTCTACCTCAAAAACTGTTCACCTGTCCTGAGCATTGTGTTTCTTGTTTAAAAGGAAAATAACATAAAAGATCATTTAAGTCCATTGAAGAGTCCAAAGCAACCAAGTGCCTGCAAATGCTGCACATGGATCTATTTGGCCCAGTAAAAGTCATGAGTCTTAAAAAGAAAAGATATTGCTTGGTATTGTAGATGACTTTTCTAGGTTTACATGGACTTATTTCTTACATTCCAAAGATGAGACTGCAGGCATTCTGCAAGACTTTGTCAAACAGGTTGAAAAGCAGTTTGACTTGCCAGTAAAAGTCTTTAAGAGTGACAATGGCACAGAGTTCAGAAATAGGGAGTTGGATGAGTTTTGTGTGTCAAAAGGAATTGTAAGGCAGTACAACATTCCAAGGACACTAGAGCAAAATGGGGTTGTTGAGAGAAAGAACAGGATACTGATTGAGGCTGCCAGAACTATGCTTGCTGATTCAGGTTTGCCATTAACTTTCTGGGCTGAGGCAGTAAACACTGCTTGTTGTGTCCAGAACAGAGTTCTAATCAAACCCAGGCATCAAAAGACTGCCTATGAACTTCTGTATAAAATCAAACCACTGATCTCATACTTTAAAGTATTTGGCTGCCCATGCTTTATTTTGAACTTAAAAGACCCAATTTCAAAATTTGCAGCCAAAGTAGACAGTGGATATCATTTGGGATACTCAACTACTACTAAGGCCTACAAAGTGTTTAACATAAGGACCAAAACAGTGGAAGAGACTTTGAATGTAAAGTTCAATGAACTTTCTTCAATGAAAATCCCTACAAACCCTGCAGAGTTGTTTAATCTTGATAAATTTACTTTTGAAAATGTTTCTGTCAAGACTAACAGTGCAGGTTCATCTCAAAATCCTCCATCAGACAATGGGTATGAAGTGATCCTACCACTACAAACCTTCAAATCCATTGCCAGAGCAGCAGATGTTCAAAACAGCTGTCAAAGCTCAATCACAGCTACATCAACAGTTGTAGACCAAAGTAGCCCTGCAACCTCTGCTTCCACATCATCAAACACTGTTGATAAAAGTCCTCAAACAGTGGATAAACATCAACATGTTTTCACACCAGTTCCACCTATTCCTCCACCTCCATTTCAAGACACTGTTGGATCATCAAAGTCACCAACAGTTGTTAGCTCAGATGATTCACATCTGTAGCCCTCACCTTTAAATGCCATTGTTCCATACAAAGGAGATCTAATCTTTTTGAAGTCTCATCCACCAGACCAAATCATTGGCAACATCAGTGAAGGGGTGCTCACAAGAAGCCAATCCCAAAACATCTGTCTTTTTGCTGGTTTTCTATCTCTCCATCAGCCAGTCAAGTACCAAGGGGCACTGAAAGACAACAGCTAGGTAGAGGCCATGCAAGAGGAGCTCCAACAGTTCAAAAGACAAAAAGTATGGGAGCTTGTACCACTTCCATAGAAAGTGGGTCCTATTGGCACAGAGTGGGTCTTCAAAAATAAAACTGATGAAAGGGGCATTGTTGTCAAGAATAAAGCAAGGCTAGTGGTTCAAGGTTTCAGACAGGAAGAGGGCATTGATTATAATGAAACTTTTGCCCCTGTAGCAAGATTGGAAGCTATTAGACTGTTCTTGGCATTTGCTGTCAACCACAACATAAAGGTGTTTCAAATGGATATCAAATGTGCATTCCTCTATGGTAAGATTTAAGAAGAGGTATATGTCTGTCAACCTCCTGGTTTTGAGGATCCATTTAATCCAAATCATGTCTACAAGCTAAACAAAGCTTTGTATGGCTTGAAACAAGCACCTAGAGCCTGGAATGAAACTCTTTCCACCTTTCTTCTTTCCATTGGTTTCACAAGAGGTAAAATAGACAAAAAACTGTTTTTAAAATGGAGAGGGAAAGATTTAATGATTGTCCAAATTTATGTGGATGACATCATTTTTGGAAGCACATGTCCTAAAATGTGTGAAGAGTTCAGAAAACTCATGATAGCTGAGTTTGAAATGAGTGCAATGGGTGAACTACAGTGCTTTCTTGGTCTCCAAGTAAAACAACTGCAAAATGGTACTTTCATTCATCAAGGCAAATATGCCAAAGAACTTTTAACAAAATTTGATATGAATGATTGCAAACCATGTAGTACACCCATGGCAACAAATAAGCTAGTCATGACTGATGAAAAGGATGATTTGGTGGATCAAACATTATATAGAAGCATGATTGGGTCTTTATTGTACCTAACTGCATCTAAGCTAGACATCATGTTTGCAACATGTGTTTGTGCAAGATCCCAATCAGCCCCTAGGAAGTTGTTTTGGTCAAAAATTACCGAAGCAATTTAGTGATCAAATTAGTTAAGTGAGGTAGTGTGCTAAAAAGTGTGTTGAAAATATGTTGGTTAAGTTGTTTGGAAAAACAGTATTCAGGATACGGCTCAGGATATTGAGCTGTATCTATGATCAAACAGTGAGCAAAAAGTAAAGGAAATGACAAGAGATGTACGAGGAAAGCCCTTGATCAATCTAGATCGCCGGCATAAAACCTCGGGAGCTGACAATCGCAGCTGCCTAGTTCTTCTTATTGCTTTAAACTTCAGGATACAGTGCAGGATATTGACCAGATCGCTAAGTGTTACAATGCTTTGTGTGAGAGTACAAGTTATGGGTAAAATTCTGAGCTCCGAATATTCCATTTTTGGGGACAATTGTTATGGGTAAAATTCTGAGCTCCTCATATCCTAGGAAATATCTTGGGTTATATCTTGAATAAATGATATCTGCTTATGTCCGAGATGCTCATTCAGGATGTCTATAATATCCTGAATAGTATCCTCAGGATTACTAACGTGTTGAGTGCAGGAGTACGCGTGCAGGTGCCCAACGTTCACAAAGACTCTTTCTCCAAGAGACTCGGTCCAGGTCGTTCAAATGAAGACGTTGAAGCCGCATTACCCGGACTACAACGTTAACAATGGAATATTCGGAAGCATCCCGTATTTGTAGGAATTTCAGTTTGTATTTGATTACTATAAATAGGTGGGTATACCAGATCGAATAGGACATCACGACTACACCCACTACACTTACACACTTGTTCTCTCGCAACTTGTACTCTCACACAAAGCATTGTAACACTTAGCGATCTGGTCAATATCCTGCACTGTATCCTGATATTTGAAGCAATAGAAGAACTAGGCAGCTGCGATTGTCAGCTCCCGAGGTTTTATGCCGGCGATCTAGATTGATCAAGGGCTTTCCTCGTACATCTCGTGTCAACCCCTTTACTTTTTGCTCATTGTTTGATCGTAGATACAGCTCAATATCCTGAGCCGTATCCTGAACACTGTTTTTCAAAACAACATAACCAGCATATTTTCAACACACTTTTTAGCACACTACCGCACTTAACTAATTTGATCACTAAATTGCTTCGGTAATTTTTGACCAAAACAATTTGGCGCCCACCGTGGGGCAAGTGGTGCTCTCTTTACTAAAAATTTTTGTGAAATCGCTAATCAGTTTTCTATTTTCAAAACTTTTTGCCACATTGTCCATAATGGCCTCAAGATCAAACATGAGTTCCTCTACTATATCTGCTATGACTTCTGCTACTACTAGTTCGGTGCTTCCACCACCTCCTCCAAGGACGTCAGCCTCTTCACGATCTCAGGATATTATCCCTACCTGCAGTATTCAGGAATCTGCTCCCGTTCTAGCTTCTAATGATGAAATTCTTACTTTATTTGGAAGTGTGCAGGAACAAATGAGGCAGCAACAGGAAACAAACCAAATGCTTTTAAGGGAAATACAACTCCTGAAGTCTGGCTCGAGCAGACCTGCTGAGGATAATGTCACTCCATTACACCCCAGGGCGTTGAACTTTAGTTCAGCTGTGTATACTGAGGATAACAGGGGGAATATTGTGCCCAGTCTCCCTCAGAATCATGCTCCTGAAATACCCTCCTCGGTCAGGATGTCAACCATGAGGAGCTCAGGATATGTTTCAGGATATGGGCAAAATCCTCCAACGGGTAACGTGTCAAATGATAATACTCATGCTACTAACAATAGTGGATCTTTGCAGGATACAGGTGTGACATCAGCACTTACTAGGGAACTTCAAAAGTTGAAGGACATGATATCTAGTGTACCTGGGGTGGTCCAGCCGATCCCGGAAGTATCCCAAGACAGCCATAAGATATCTCGTTTTGCACATCCTATCTGTGATGCCGAAATCCCAAAGAGATTTCAAACCCCCAACATGAAGCTTTACGACGGAACTACGGATCCTGAGGAGCATATTGCTCAATATAGGGAGAGAATGGAGATTAACCCTATCCCCCCGGAGCTCAAGGAAGCGTGCTTATGCAAGGGATTTGGTTCTACTCTAACAGGATCAGCCTTAAAATGGCTGTTAAACGTTCCTCCTCACTCTATTACTTCGTTTGCTCATTTGGTTAATTTATTTAACAGTCAATTTTCTTGTAGTCGGAGTTTTGAGAAACTAACCAGTGATCTTTACAGGATAACTCAAGGGCCTCAGGAATCCTTGAGGGATTATGTGAAAAAATTCAGTCGAGAATCCTTGGATATCCCACATCTTGATGTTGCAACAGCTGTGCAAGCTTTCAAGATGGGATTACAAAAGGATTCTCAGTTTTACCAGGATCTGGTAATGAATCCCTGCAGGAATCTCGACGAGGCTCGTAACAGGGCTTTGAGATATATCCGTCTGGAGGATGACAAGAAGATGCAAGAAAGGATGAACTCATCTAACACTTATGAGTCAACTAACAGGAAGTCAGAATCCTCATTCAAGTCATATCGGCCTAAGCCATATGGTAGAAATGAAAACAAGAAAGTGAATGTTGTCGAAGATGAGGATCCTGAGTTATCTGAATATTGCTTTTCTGTTAACATTCCCGAATTGATGTATGCCATGCAGGGTCTAGGAGACAAGGCTAGGTGGCCTCGAAAGAATCAACAAAAGGCTGATTGGAAAGATAAGTCAAAATAGTGTGCTTTCCACGAAGATTTCGGACATGTAACTGAGGATTGCATTGCTCTACGAAAAGAAATAAGCTATCTTCTAAGCAAGGGATATCTGAAAGATCTCCTGGGAAGAAAGAAGAATAAAGGTCAGGATACTGAGAAGGATACTGAGCGAGCAGCATCACCTCCCGCGGATGCCAAGATAATTAACTTCATTTCGGGAGGATCCGACATTTGTGGGACTTCGTATTCGGCGGCAAAGAGACATGCAAAAGAAGCTAAGGCCGAAAGGGGAGACAAACCTGTCAGGATGACTACCCTCACAACTGACAAAGTGATCACCTTTGATGCAGATGACAGGGATACTGTCCAGGATCCTCACCATGATGTTCTGGTAATAACGTTATACGTGGCTAACCATTTTGTACGCAGGATACTGGTTGATAATGGCAGCTCCGTCAACATAATACAACTAGAAACTCTGAAGAGAATGAATGTGTCTCCAATGGATATCACTTCAAAGTCTACCGTGCTTGTTGGGTTCAGCAGGGAAGCTAGAAACACAGTGGGAGAGATAAAGTTGCTAGTATACGTTGAAGGAGTCAACAAGATGCAACGTTTCTGTGTGATGGATTCTCTATCCTGCTATAACATCATCCTAGGAAGACCGTGGATTCACGATATTAAGGTCGTACCATCGACATATCACCAATGCATCAAGATCCCTACCCCTTGGGGGGTTGTTAAGATCGATAGTGATCAGCAAGAGGCGAAAGAATGTTACTCATCCTCAATGAAATCCTCGACCAAACCAAGTGCAGCATAGCAATTAAAGATGCGGGCCCAGGATATTGTGGAGAATCTGGAGCAGGATGTGAAGAAAGTTATCCTGGATCAGGATAATCCTGATATCTCGGTGCTCGTAGGGACCAATATCCCTCAGGATATTGAAGAGCAATTAACTAACTTTTTGAAATGCAGGATGTCAACATTCGCATGGAAGCATGAGGACATGACAGGTATATCTAAAGACATTATTACTCACAAGCTTGGAATTGACAGGTCATTCAAGCCTATACAACAAAAGAGAAGGAAATTCGCCCCTGAGCGGAATGTAATTATCCAAGAGGAAGTTGAAAGATTATTGAAGTCCAGGATGATTAGAGAAGTCAAATTCCCTAGATGGCTAGCAAATGTGGTAGTGGTTCAAAAGAAGAATGGGAAGTGGAGAGTCTGTGTAGACTACACAGACCTGAACAAAGCTTGTCCAAAAGACCCATTCCCTCTGCCTCATATAGACTCGATGGTGGACGCCACTGCCGGTCATGAAATGTTGACCTTCATGGATGCATCCTCAGGATTCCAGCAGATTCAAATGGAACCTTCGGACAAGGAGGATACTGCTTTCATGACACCAACAGGTATTTACTGTTATACTGCTATGCCTTTCGGTTTAAAAAATGCAGGTGCAACGTACCAGAGATTGGTGAACATGATGTTTAAAGACAAACTGGAAGACACCATGGAGGTGTACATTGACGATATGGTGGTCAAATCCAAGAAAGCTGAGGATCATCTTCAGGATATTAAAGGAGCATTCGATATCCTGGACCAGTATAATATGAAACTTAATCCTGCAAAGTGCCATTTTGGAGTGGGGGCAGGAAAGTTTTTAGGATACATGGTGACAAAAAGAGGGATAGAGGCAAGCCCGGAGCAGATCAAAGCTATCTTGGATATAAAGTCACCCTCGAATATGAAGGATGTTCAACGGTTAACAGGACGAGTGGCAGCCTTGAATAGGTTTATTTCAAGATCCTCGGAAAAGTGTAAAGAATTCTATGATATCCTGAAAAAGAATAAGAAATTTGAATGGGGCGAGAAGCATGAAGCAGCCCTGCAGGATTTGAAGCAGTATCTCTCAACCGCGCCTCTATTGATGAAGCCTGAGGATGGTGAACCACTATCCCTGTATCTGGCAGTATCAGGGAATGCAGTAAGTGCAGTACTCGTAAAGGATTACGAAGGTCAGCAGTATCCTGTTTATTATGTTAGCAAGAGTTTGTTAAATGCTGAAACTAGATATTCTCACCTAGAAAAACTAATACTGGCTCTAGTAATGGCATCAACAAAGCTTAGACATTATTTTGAAACACATAGGATTCATGTTAAAACTAATTATCCTGTTAAGAACATACTTAGGAAACCGGAGATGTTGGGAAGAATGGCTAAGTGGTCGGTAAAGTTAAGTGCCTATGATTTAATATATGAACCTAGAAATGCAATAAAGTCTCAGGCTCTAGCAGACTTTGTGGCTGATTTCAGTAGTGATATTCAAAATGAAGTAGACCTAGAAGTGCAACAACTAGGAGAAAACTTGGAATCCTGGATATTATATACTGATGGTGCATCTAATGTAAGGGGTGTAGGTTTAGGTATACTACTAAAATCGCCACAGGGGGACATAATACCCCAGGCTGTTAGATGTGAATTCTCTGCTACTAACAATGAGGCAGAATATGAAGCTCTAATTGCAAGATTAGAGTTGGCTAAGAATATGAACATCAAGAATTTGCAAGTATATGTTGATTCTTTGTTAATTACTAATCATTTTAATGGATCCTATGCAGTCAAGGGTGAGAAACTAATTGAATACCTCGGTATTCTTAAAAAATTAGCAGGATATTTCGATATTTTTACACTTGAACAGGTACCAAGAGAGGATAACGCCGAAGCAGACGCATTGGCAAACTTGGGATCATCAATCAGGATACCAGAAGGGGCCCCAATACCGATATTACATATCCTGTATCCTGCAACGAATCCTCAGGATAAAGAAGTAGCAGGTATTCAGGATCCTGGAGCGGTATATCCTGAAGAGGATCCCAAATCATGGACGGCCCCAATCATGAGATATCTCAAAGAAGGACATATCCCCGGAGATGAAAATCCTAAAGCATTTAGGATGAAGGTATCGCGATTCACTATTATAAATAATATTTTATACAAGAAATCTCTTGCAGGACCATAATTGAGATGCTTGGAGGATCCTGAAGCCAAAGAAGTACTTCAGGATATACATGAAGGGGATTGTGGTAACCATACTGGGGGCAGGTCGTTGTTTTCAAAAGTATTAAGGACAGGATATTATTGGCCAACAATAAGGAAAGATGCCGCAGAATATGCTCGAAGATGTGACGCATGTCAGAGACATAGTAACATACTGCATCAACCTGCTGAACCATTGTATCCTATTGTTTCCCCTTGGCCATTTATGAAGTGGGGTATGGATATAGTGGGAAAGCTACCAAAAGCTCCGGGAGGAAAAGTTTTTATGCTAGCAATGACGGACTATTTCTCTAACTGGGTCAAAGCGGAAGCATTTGTTCAAGTTAGAGACCAAGAAGTAGTATCCTTCATAAAGAGGAATATCCTGACCAGATTCGGAATACCAGCCGAAATAATCTGTGACAATGGTTCTCAGTTTATAAGCAAGAGAACTACTGACTTTTGCAAGAATTGGGGAATCAAAATGGTAATATCTACTCCAGTACATCCTCAAGCGAATGGACAAGCAGAATCCTCAAACAAGATAATTGTCAATAACTTAAAGAAAAGACTTGGAGCCAAAAAAGGAAGATGGGCAGAAGAATTACCCTTTGTTTTATGGGCTGATAGGACAACAGTAAAGAATGCAACAGGCCAAACCCCATTTTCCTTGGTATTTGGAGCAGAAGCAATGATTCCGACAGAGATGACGATACCCACTGCAAGATCTACCCTAAGTGATCCTGAGCAGAATCCTGAAGCTTTGAGTCAGGATTTAGACACTATAGATGAGAAGAGAGATGCGGCAAGGCTAAGAATGGCAGCATATCAACAGAGAATATCCAGGGCATATAACAAGAACATTAGGACCAGAAGATTTAAGGTTGGAGATTGGGTGTTAAGAAAGGCTTTTCAGAATACTACCAATCCTGCCGATGGCAAGTTAGCTCCAAAATGGGAAAGACCATACGAAGTTGAATCAGAAGCAGGGAAAGGAGCATACAGACTCAAGAATATGGAAGGGGATATGCTACCGAGGTCTTGGAATGCTGTACACCTAAAGCTCTATTTCAAGTGAGTTTAGAATTTAATTTCTAACTCAGGATGGTATGAATTCTACCTTTCTTAAATATGTTTGGTTTAATTTGTTCTTTGTAACCCAATACTGACTTAAGCATCGGAGGGGTGTTAGCCAAGCTAACACCCACCTTAGTTTACAATTGTTTTGCAAGATATGTTTCAGGATACAGCTCCAGGATATGTACTCAGGATAACTCGGAAGATTAGAGGATTGGCCCCCTCTCTCACGGTTAAGGGATACTGATCCCTTCACAGGTTTAAAGGTATTCACCTTTCTCCCGAATTGGGTTTAAACACCCCGCCTGGAGCGCAAGTTATTCAGGGATAGTTCAAGGTGGCGGGACCAGTCCATGTAAAAGTGGCTGACAATTTCGTTACTGTTGGCTATATCCTGAATCCTAAAGGTATATGAGGATTGATCACCCTCTCTCACGAAAGGGTATTTTCATACTCTCTAAGGTTTAAAGGTTTTCACCTTTCTAAGTCTTGGAGTTTATACACTCCCGCCTGTAGCGCATGAAACTCAGGGTTTATCCCCAGGATATTAAGGGTTTATCCCCAGGATATTAAGGGTTTACCCCAGTATGCTGAGGATTCATTTCAGGATAACAAGGTTTTTGCCTCGAGGTGTTTGGAATTTATTCAAGCCAGAACTTGAGTACATTTGCATTCCTGTGTCAAATGCAGGGTACATATATTGTATTACTCAAAGGTTGGATCCAAGATTATAACTGTGCACTGGGGACATTCCTAAGGTGGAAGATTAGACTCTCCAAGAGTCTTTGGTATGATCTCTCCTTTTCTCAAAAGACTTAAGTTTTCTAAGTTATATGGTGATATCCTGACCAGGATATCTCTTAAAATACTTATTAGGATATTCTTAGATGATGTTCCCATAATATTTCCAAGAGTTCTCAAACAAAACAATTTTTATAAGTAAAATTCATGTGATGGAAGGAATAAAGCCAAAAAAGGGTTATATTATTAACATAGCAAAAGATTATGCTCTTGGCTTCGTCTCAAACCGAGACCCATCCACCAAAAGCAGGGTTAGTTTTCCAACATATTTACTTAACAAATGAAGGCTTCGTCTTGGAACCCAAGATACCTCCACCTTCACTTGTTAAAAGCGTTCAAAATAAACCATACTAACTGATGACCAAGGGCTTCGTCCTGAAACTCAGGATCCCTCCACCTTTGGCCATCATATTGTCTACGTGCAGGAAATTAAAATTGTTCAACAAACAAGAAAAGTAAATTGTTCGAAACATCAACCATCAAATCTAAAAAAGTGGGCTCCGGCCTAAGCATCAATATCCATCATCGCCCACTCAGATGCCCTCACACAGCGGCATCCTCTCCAGCCTTCCCCGGCTTCTCAGCACCAGCATCCTGCCCAGCATCCTCACCAGCATCCGCTCCAGCATCCTTCTTGTCTCCAGCCTGATCCACCACCTCTGCTGACTTAGAGGACTCACCGGCTTCTACAGGGAGTGGCACAGCTTTTCCTCCAAGCTCCTTTAGTTTGGCCACCCAAGAGTCAACCGGCCAAGCTGGGCACACGAGGCCTGTCTCCTTGGCCTCGTAGGCCATCTTGATGCGGGCTTGTAGCAAGGAGACGATGGCAGAGGCCTTGATCCCTTCCCGGAAAGAAACCATGGCCTGCTTGTGATCCATTTCTGCGGTGGCAAGTTTGAGCTCAGCCTCTTGAGTGACCTTCTTCATCAAGCTCTCGTAGTGCCGGGACTTTGCTTCGGCAATGGCACCTTGATCAGCAACAGTGCTTTCAAGCTGCTTGATTCTGACTTCGTGGAGTGCAACAGTACCACAGGCATCATTATACAGGTGGAGCAGATGCTGAAGACCCTGCACATTAAATTCAGGAATGGGTTAGAATATATTAATCAGGATATCCTGTCAGGATATATATGCAGGATATGTAGCAGGATATTACCTTGTTGAGGAAGGATGTCATTGGCTCTAAGGAGTCAGAAAAGCTGAGTTCATCATAGGAGAACCCCCCGGGGCCTGGGGCACTGATTTCAGAGCCCTTCCTCTTCTTTGATGTGGAAGCACGGGTCCTAGGGTTAGCCTTGGGGGCCGACAGTGGCTTGGAGCTGGTAGCAGCAGGTGTCTCTTTCTTGACCATGACAGGAGTAGGATAACTGTCAAGCTCATCAAGGTCAAGGAGGATCGGAACTTTGCTGGAGTCTGCACAACAGGGAGTAAAAATTCTTTCCTAAGATATTTCAAATAAGAACATGTATGCAGGATATTGAGAAGGATCCTTACCAGACATGTTAACACTGGAAAGAGGGCTTGGAGTTGGTGGAGATGGGTTAAAACTTCTTTCAGCTTCAGGAAGGAGTCTGATAGCGTCAATCCTTTTCTGTGAGTCTGCAAGAGGAGGTGCTAGCTTCCTAAAATCACCTGCAAACAAGACAGTAAAAAGAAAGTTGATCAGTTCAGGATAGGAGACAGGATACAAAACAGAATCATCCTAAAGCCCTAAATCCTACCCTTTCTCAACCACTGCACTGGATATTCCGTTCCACCAGGGATTGAGTCTCTTTTTACAAAGAAAAACTTGGACTTCCATTCATCCTCATTCCTGGTGGCACGAAGTACCAGTGGGTCGCTGGAGGTAGAGTAGAACAAAAAACGGCAGGAACCATGGCATCTAAGCCGATATGCTAAGGGGAGGTCATGAACGGAAAGGTCGGGAATACGGTTGTTCTTGATTTGATCAAGAACGAGCAGGACTCGCCATAGCATTGGCATTGTTTGACTGAAGCAGATTTTTGTGGTATCAAAGAACTCGGTGATGAAATCGGGAAATGGAAACTGTAGCCCCAAGGTAAAAGGAAAAGCGTTGAAGCATATCCATTCGTCGGAAACCATGTCTGATCGGATTTCCCGATCAAATGGCCGGAACACCGTCCCTTCCGGGAAGATGCCGGAGGTTTTAAGGGCCGACAGATGTGCGCTGTCAAAGGTGCATATTTCCTTCTCCGGATCCTGGAGAATATTTTGGTGAATAAACGAAGGAGCGGAGTCACCGGAGCTTGACCTTGTCTGTCTTGCCATATCTTTACCGGAATAGTATAGAGGAAAGAAGTAGAGAGAGAGAGAGAGAAGGGTTTTACCTTTTTCTTCTTGATAAAGATTAAATGGGGCGAACGAGAGAAGATATAGGGGAGTAATGAGTAGAAATAGGCTGAACGGTTACAAGCGGTCACATCAAGTCCTATCTCTTAATTGCCTTGGTTATTGTGAAAAAATGTAACCGTTAGGACTCAGGATCCTTAACGGAAACATTTTTGGGGACAATTGTTATGGGTAAAATTCTGAGCTCCTCATATCCTGGGAAATATCTTGGGTTATATCTTGAATAAATGATATCTGCTTATGTCCGAGATGCTCATTCAGGATGTCTATAATATCCTGAATAGTATCCTCAGGATTACTAACGTGTTGAGTGCAGGAGTACACGTGCAGGTGCCCAACGTTCACAAAGACTCTTTCTCCAAGAGACTCGGTCCAGGTCGTTCAAATGAAGACGTTGAAGCCGCATTACCCGGACTACAACGTTAACAATGGAATATTCGGAAGCATCCCGTATTTGTAGGAATTTCAGTTTGTATTTGATTACTATAAATAGGTGGGTATACCAGATCGAATAGGACATCACGACTACACCCACTACACTTACACACTTGTTCTCTTGCAACTTGTACTCTCACACAAAGCATTGTAACACTTAGCGATCTGGTCAATATCCTGCACTGTATCCTGATATTTGAAGCAATAGAAGAACTAGGCAGCTGCGATTGTCAGCTCCCGAGGTTTTATGCCGGCGATCTAGATTGATCAAGGGCTTTCCTTGTACATATCGTGTCAACCCCTTTACTTTTTGCTCACTGTTTGATCGTAGATACAGCTCAATATCCTGAGCCGTATCCTGAACACTGTTTTTCAAAACAACATAACCAGCATATTTTCAACACACTTTTTAGCACACTACCTCACTTAACTAATTTGATCACTAAATTGCTTCGGTAATTTTTGACCAAAACAAGAATACCTGGTTTCAGCATTTAACAAACTTTTACTAACATAATAAACAGGATATTGCTGACCTTAATGATCCTTTACAAGGACGGCACTTACAGCATTCCCTGATACTGCGAGGTATAGGGATAGTGGTTCACCATTCTCAGGCTTCATCAATAGAGGTGCAGTTGAAAGATATTGCTTCAATTCCTGCAGGGCTGCTTCATGCTTCTCACCCCATTCAAATTTCTTATTCTTTTTCAGGATATCATAAAACTCTTTGCATTTCTCTGAGGATCTTGAAATAAATCTGTTTAATGCTGCCACTCTGCCTGTTAATCGTTGAACATCTTTCATATTTGAGGGTGATATAATATCCAAGATGGCTTTAATCTGCTCCGGGCTCGCCTCTATTCCTCTTTTGGTCACCATATATCCTAGAAATTTTCCTGCCCCCACTCCAAAATGACACTTAGCAGGATTTAGCTTCATGTTATATTGATCCAGGATATCAAATGATCCCTTAATATCCTGGAGGTGATCCTCAGCCTTTTTAGATTTTACCACCATATCATCGATGTATACCTCCATTGTGTCCCCCAGCTTATCTTTGAACATCATGTTCACCAATCTCTGGTATGTTGCACCTGCATTTTTCAAACCGAAAGGCATAGCAGTATAACAATAAATACCTGTTGATGTCATGAAGGCAGTATCCTCTTGGTCCGAAGGCTCCATTTGAATCTGCTGAAATCCTGAGGATGCATCCATGAAGGTCAACATCTCGTGGCCAGCGGTAGCATCCACCATTGCATCAATATGAGGAAGAGGAAATGGGTCTTTGGGACAAGCCTTATTCAAGTCTGTGTAATCTACACAAACTCTCCATTTCCCATTCTTCTTTTGAACCACTACCACATTTGCCAGCCACTTGGGAAATTTGACTTCTCTGATCATCTTGGACTTCAATAGTCTTTCAACCTCTTCTTGAATAATTATATTTCGTTCTGGAGCAAACTTCCTTCTCTTTTGCTGGACAGGCTTGAAAGACCTGTCAATTCCAAGCTTGTGAGTAATAACATCTTTGGATATACCTGTCATATCCTCATACTTCCATGCAAATGTTGACATCCTGCATTTCAAAAAGTTAGTAAGTTGATCCTCAATATCTTGAGGGATATTGGTTCCTATGAGCACCGAGATATCCGGATTATCCTGATCCAGGATAATTTTCTTAACATCCTGTTCTGAAGCCTCCGCAATATCCTGGGCTCGTATCTTTAATTGCTATGCTGCATTGGGCTTGGTTGAGGGTTTCATGGAAGATGAATAACATTCCTTTGCCTCCTGTTGATCACTTTCCACCTTGACAACCCCCCAAGGAGTAGGGATCTTTATACACTGATGATAGGTTGATGGGTCGGCCTTCATGTCATGGATCCATGGCCTGCCCAGTATAATGTTATAGCCGGATAGGGAATCCATCACACAGAAATGCTGTATCGAGTTGACCCCTTCAACATATACTGGTAACTTTATTTCTCCCACGGTATTCCTAGCTTCTCCACTGAAACCGACGAGCACAGTAGACTTCGAAGTAATGTCCATCGGAGATACATCCATCCTCTTCAATGTTTCCAGCTAAATTATGTTGACAGAGCTACTGTTGTCCACCAATATCCTACGTACAAAATGGTTAGCAACATATAATGTTATTACGAGAGCATCATGCTGAGGATCCTGCACAGTATCCCGGTCACCACTGTCGAAAGTGATCACTTTATCAGTTGTAAGGGTCGTCATCCTGGCTGGTTTATCTCCCCTTTCAGTCTTAGCTTCCTTTGCATGCCTCTTGGCCGCAGAATACGAAGTCCCACAAATGTCGGATCCTCCCGAGATAAAGTTGATTATCTTGGCATCCGCGGGAGGCGATGCCGCTCGTTCAGGATCCTTCTCCGTATCCTGACCCTTATTCTTCTTTCTTCCTAGGAGATCCTTCAGATATCCCTTGCTCAAAAGATAACTTATTTCTTTTCTTAGAGCAATACAATCCTCAGTCACATGACTAAAATCTTCGTGGAAGGCACACCATTTGGATTTATCCTTCCAATCAGCTTTTTGTTGGTTCTTTTGTGGTCACCTGGCTTTGTCTCCTAAACCCTGCATAGCATACATTAATTCTGGAATGTTAATAGAAAAACAATATTCAGATAATTCATGATATTCTTCAGGATCCTCGTCTTCAACAGCATTCACTTTCTTGTTATCATTTCTACCATATGGCTTAGAGCGGTATGACTTGTACGAGGATTCTGACTTCCTCTTAGTTGATTCATATGTTGAGGATGCATTCATCCTCTCTTGCATTTTCTTATCATCCTCCAGCCTGATATATCTCAATGCCCTGTTACGAGCTTCATCCAGATTCCTGCAGGGATTCATCACAAGATCCTGGTAAAATTGGGAATCTTTCTGCAATCCCATCTTGAAAGCCTGCACAGCTGTTGCGACATCAAGGTGCGGGATATCCAAGGATTCCCGGCTAAACTTATTCACATAGTCCCTCAAGGATTCCTAAGGTCCTTGAGTTATCCTGTAAAGATCACTAGTTAATTTCTCAAAACTCCGGCTGCAAGAAATTTGACTATTAAATAAGTTAACCAAATGAGCAAAAGAAGTGATTGAGTGAGGAGGAACGTTTAACAGCCATTTTAAGGCTAATCCTGTTAAGGTATAGCCGAAACCCTTGCATAAGCATGCTTCCTTAAGTTCCGGAGGGACAGGATTGATTTCCATCCGTTCCCTATACTGGGCAATATGCTCCTCAGGATCCGTGGTTCCATCATAAAGCTTCATGTTGGGAGTTTGGAATCTTTTTGGGATTTCAGCATCACAAATAGGATGCACAAACCGAGATATCCTGTGGCTATCCTAGGACACTTCAGGAATTGGCTGAACCACCCTAGGTACACTGGATATCATATCCTTTAGCTTCTGAAGCTCCCTTGACAATGCTGATGTCACAGCTGTATCCTTCAAAGACCCAACACTGTTAGTGGCAAGAGTATTATTATTATTAGACACGTTACCAGTCTGAGGATTCTGGCCATATCCTGAAACATATCCTGAGCTCCTCACAGTTGACATCCTGATCGATGAGGGTATTTCAGGATATGATTCGGGGAATGACTAGGCATAATATTCCCCCTATTATCCTCAGTATACACAGCCGAACTGAAGTTCAAAGTTCTGGGTTGTAGAGGAGTGACGACATCTTCAGTGGGTCTGCTCGAGCCAGCTTTTAAGAGTTGTATTTCTCTTAACAGCATTTGGTTAGTTTCCTGTTGTTGCCTCATTTGTTCCTGCACACTTCCAAATAAGGTTAGAATTTCATCATTAGAAGCTAAAATCGGAGCAGATCCCTGAATGCTCCGAGTAGGGATAATATTCCGAGGTTGTGAAGAAGATTGCATCCTTGGAGGAGGTGGTGGAAGCACCGGACCAGTAGTAGCAGAAGTTGTAGCAGACATAGTGGAGGAGCTCATGTTTGATCCTAAGGCCATTGTAAACAATGTGGCAAAAAGTTTTGAAAACAGAAAACTGATTAGCGATTTCACAAAAAAATTTAGTAAAGAGAGCACCACTTGCCCCACGGTGGGCGCCAAATTGTTTTGGTCAAAAATTACCGAAGCAATTTAGTGATCAAATTAGTTAAGTGAGGTAGTGTGCTAAAAAGTGTATTGAAAATATGTTGGTTAAGTTGTTTGGAAAAACAGTATTCAGGATACGGCTCAGGATATTGAGCTGTATCTATGATCAAACAGTGAGCAAAAAGTAAAGGAAATGACACGAGATGTACGAGGAAAGCCCTTGATCAATCTAGATCGCCGGCATAAAACCTCGGGAGCTGACAATCGCAACTGCCTAGTTCTTCTAATTGCTTTAAACTTCAGGATACAGTGCAGGATATTGACCAGATCGCTAAGTGTTACAATGCGAGAGTGAAAATTGCTAAAGAACAAGTGTGAGAGTGTAGTGAGTGTAGTTGTGATGTCCTATTCGATCCGGTATACCCACCTATTTATAGTAACGAATTACAAATGAAAATTCCTATAAATATGGGATGCTCCGAATATTCCATTGTAAACGTTGTAGACCGAGTAATGCGACTTCAACGTCTTTATTCGAATGACTTGGACCGAGTCTTCCGCGAAATGATTCCTTGTGAACGTTGCTAGCTTCTAACCCACGTACCTGCACATAATCCGTTAGTGATCCTGAGGATACCATTCAGGATGTTACCAATATCCTGAATCAGCATCACGGATGTGAACAGATATCATATAACCAAGATATAATCCAAGATATTTCTCAGGATATGGGCTCAGAATTTCACCCATAACAGAAGTCTAACTTCATAGCTGTGAAAAGGATCCTCAGATACTTAAAAAGTGCTCCCACACTTGGTATCTGGTATCCTGCTAATGGGAATGTAAAGCTTTTAGGATTTTCAGACAGTGACTTTGCTGGATGTAATGCAACAAGGAAGTCCACATCAAGAGGGTGCCAATTTCTAGGTGATTGCTTAGTATCTTGGCAAAGCAAAAAGCAAGCAGCTGTTTCAATATCCACTACTGAGGCAGAGTATATAGCTGCTGCAAGCTGTACAGCCCAACTGCTTTGGCTTCAAAATCAACTTCTGGATTTTGGTATCACTGCCTTAAAGACACCTCTCATGTTGGACAGTCAGGAAGCAGAAAATATCATGAAAAATCCAGTTTCTCACTCAACCACCAAGCACATTGATATCAGACATCACTTTGTGAGGGATTGCTATGAAAAAGGTTTGATTTCTCTGCACCATGTTCCAACTAAAGATCAGTTGGCAGATGTGCTAACAAAAGCTTTAGACACATCCACCTTTGAAAGTTTGATCTCTAGGATTGGCATGCTGAACATGGAATAACAGGCAAAATCCTATTTTTCTATGAATAAAGGCATTAAAATGTTTTCAGAAAATCAAAAATTTATCCTTAAAAATAGCTAAAAATGAAAATTTTCATTAATCCTTAAAAGTCTGCCATAACCACTGTTTTTGGTTCAAACATCTGTTCTTCTAAATGTTGTCCACTGCTGAAAGTCAACCTCTGTTTTTTCATTTCCTTGTTAATCACTGTTGATCAAACATCAGTGTTTTAATCCACTGATAGGCTATCCACTGATAGTTAAAAATCAGCCACTTTTTTCATTGTAACCATTGCAAACCACTGATATTGCTCTATCAGTGGTTTCCTAACAAATGTCATCCATTATTCATCAGAGGTTGTCACGTGGACAGTACTTGGCCGTCAGATCTTTTGTAACCGCTGCCACGTCAGCATACACTTTTTCCACCTATAAAACCCTGATCAAAACCCCAAACAGGGTTTTCACTGTCGAATCGAATTCAAAATTCCTTTCACAAAGCAGTTTCTCCAAAATCCTCTCACAAATCACTCATCTTCTTCATTTGTTCTTAACCATCTGCGATTCAATCATGGCTCTTCCATTCAAAACCCCTCATAATTACTTGGGCTTACTTGAAAAACCAAGTCATACCACAACTTTCAACTCCGTAATTGATGCTCTTTCGTCGTCAAAGTACAAAACTTTGTTGACCTGTGATGCTTCGACTTACCTGGAAACCCAACAAGAATTTTGGAAAATGCTAAACTCGAAACTAAGGACAAAAAGCCCTTAGCCATTACTTCATCAATAAAGGGTATTTTAGTCACCATCACACCTCAAACCATTTCGGAGGTCTTTGAACTCGATGATCTTACAGGTAAAACATATTTCCTAAAAACAGAGTATCAAACTGATTTCATTGAAAGAGGGTATGAAGAAGAAATGAAAAAAGATACTTTACAAAAGGGCAGTTTTCCACCTGCCACAAGGTTTTTATTTCATACCCTCCTAATGTGTGTGTCAAACAAAACCACTGCTTTCAGTGAGATTCCATTGAAGATCCAATACCTGGGTTATGCTATACTGAATGAAGAAAATTTTAACTATTCCCAGGAGATCTTCAATGATCTTGTCAAAAATGTTAATAAAAAATCATTTTTATTATTTCCAAGGTTTTTAAGTTTTTATTTTCAAAAAAATTTTCAAAGGATAATGCTCATGTGCTTATCCAAGGCAATCCTTTTCAAATAAACAACCTAACTTCTGAAACATTCACACGACTGTCAAAACCTTCCAAAACACAAACAGAGGTTCCTGAGCAGACTTTAGCAGCAACCAATGCTCCTCAGGCACCTGCTGTTGAACCCACTGCTCAAGGTGATCACAGCAGCACAACCACTGCTGTGAAACCCACACCTAAAACCAACAAAAAGCCCAAAAAGAAAAATACCCAAAAGCCCCCCAACCCACTAAAAAAGTAACTCTAGAAGATGAGATCCTAGAGATCATACCTGTGACAACACAAAAGTCACCAATAACCACTGCTGCTACTTCCTCACAGCAGTTGGAAGAAAGATCTCAACCTAAGCCTAAAACTCCTCCTGCATCTTCTCAAAAAGATCAGGTTGTAAGCACAGGGACACCACGTTATGATGCTCTGGAATCACTTGATTCCATCATCCACAGCCCACCTCCCAGGGCAAATTCTCTTTCTACCCCTATCCTCACTGCACAAATTCCACCACAAATAATACCCTTGTTGGATGCTCTAGATTTAGCCCAGACACAAATCAGTTCTTCTCAATCACCTGTTAATGAGAACATACCCCAACAAGTGACTGAGTCTAGTGTCTCAATCATTGCTAACCCACCAACAACTGAGGAGGTTACACTACATGAATTACAAGTAATTCCTATCAGTAGTTCAAGTGGAGCAGCTACTACAGGTGTTGAACCCACTGGTTTACACCTGGACAGTAGTTTCATAAGTGAGACTCCCTTGAAGGCAATTTCTTCTTTGGGAACCAGAGTGTTTCCAGTATTCACTGGTACACTTAAATTGGTTACCCTGCTGAAGAAAAAAGTCCCCAGTACCGAGAACAAGGGGCATCAGTGGATGATTTTTGGGAAAATTTCCCTAAGTCAACCACTGATACAACCACCACTGGTGGGAAATCAGATGATCTCATTAACTTGGGTGATGGTTTAATGTACAGATAATTGACGGAGAGGGTTGATAAACTTGACACATCTGTTGCAGAAATCAAAATTATGCTGCAACAGTTGTTACAAGCTCAAAGGGCACCACCCACTGCTACAACATATGAAACATCTGTTCCATCCTCTGCTGAGCTCTGGAAGTTATTTCAACCTATGCTTCATCAGTAAAGACAATATGCTGATCAAAAACATGAAGTTCAAATTCAAAAGATCAGAAATCTGATGGAAGCTAGGTTCAAGGATACACAGGCAGTTATCAAGGCAATTAAGGCCCATTTACTACAAACCACTGGCACTGCTCCTCCTACAATCATTTTTGTTGACAATCTTCCTGATGATGCCAAAAAGGGGGAGAAAATTAAGAAGAAGAAGGGATATGAAGATGGTCTATACATTGAACCAGATTCAAAATCTAAATTGGTAGTGGAAATCCTTAGGCCAGATGGTTCCAAAAAGGTTGATGAAACTCAAAATGCCTTTGCTGCATTTAAAGCAAACATGAAAGAGTCAATGGAGATAAAAGGGATGAAAAGGTTTGAGCAGGAGAAGAAAGTTTTGATGGATAAGGAAGAGCAGGGTACTTCTGAACCCAAGGAAGAGGAGGGTAAACCTAAAAGAAGACAGCCCACTAGAAAAGTGAGGCAACCCAAATCCACACCTTCCAGAATCACAAACATACTCCCCAAACTCCTAAAAGCTCCTCTCATCAAACCTCCAAACCAACAGATGTTGAAACACCTGTTGTATCAACAGCTGTTGGTACTTCAGTGGTTTCAACAGATGTTACCCCAACAACTGCCATCACTACCACAACAACTCTCACTAAATCCACTGCCCCACCAAAAACATCCTCACCACCACCAACACCACCTGCCAAAAGGCAGAAGACAACAGTTGACACATCAACTATTGTAATGACAACAGTGGTTGAAACACCAGTTGTTTCAACAACTGTTAGTTAGACACCAACTACTTCAATCACCATCACTCAATCCACAAAAACACCACCAACCTCTCCTAAGCACAAAAGGAGAAGGGTAACCAATGTTGTACTGGAAGATGATACCTCCCCAAGTCAAACATCCACACAACCACTGTCCCTTGTCACCATTCCAAACCCTGTTCCATTATCATCAGCTCAAGTTCTGAATACAAACACTGCTATTGTTCCAGTGGGATTACAATACCCATTGGATCTTCCAACAGTCAAAGAGGAGATGAAGTCTTTTTACTTTAAAGATGACCCTGCAAAAAGGAATCTTCCTTCCATCCAAGGTTATCCTTTCCCTAGAAATATTGAAGAGTTTCTCAAAATAAAAGCTCAACAAGAAGAAGACATATCTAAAAGAGATACAGAGGGAAAGTCTGATAAAGAGATTCAGAGAAATCTGCAATACCTGCTCACCAAGGTCAGAACTTTAGAACAGTTCTCAAAAGACCTTTGTCAAAAACTATCTGAAAGATATGATGAAAGCTTGAGGAAAGATTATCTTGATTATATCATGGCTTACAAGAAGTACAGGGCAGAAAAGCACCAGTACAAAGAATGGACCATCAGTGAGCTAGAAAAAGAAATAGCCAGAATTCAAGATATGATCAAAAACAAGGTAAAGCAGACTCCTCCAATCTGGGCCAAATATAAGAAAAATGTACCAGAAAGAACCTTGCAGCTGAAGAGAATGAAAGAAGAGCTAATAACAGCTGATTATGGGTCAAGGAACCAAGTGACAAGGTGGTCAAAGGATAAAGTGTTAGCTACTTACAAAAAGTTTGAAGAGTTGAGAAAAAGGGATCCCACTGCTCCTCAAAAGCCTGATTATCCAGAAGTAGTGGTTCCGGTCAGAAAGCAGAAGTTACAATTCAGGAGACCCACTGTTCCAACTGCTGCCATCTATCATCAAAGAAGGCATCAAAAGCAGATGGATGCAACAGTATCAAAAGAAGACCAAGCTTTAGAAGAATATATCATGAAGATGGTTCTTCAGACACTTAGGGCAGAACAACAGGAATCAACAAAATCTCAAGACACTGCTCAAGTTGTCATCACCAGGCCTCAATCTCCAAACTCATCAACACTAAAAGCTCTCCCAAGAAACCCATTGGATTCAAAAATACTAAAGTGGAAATCTGATAAACAGACCCATGTATTGACTCTGCTTAAATCCAATGGTGAGGTGAAGCATATATCAAGGGAACAAGCACTTGGCCTGGGTGTTGAAGATCTACAGGATCTCCTTGAGCTTCCACTGTGCAAGGATGAGGATGATACAAGTTCCATGGACTTTGAATTACAATTCAAAGGACAAGTTAGGGAACATTTGATGAGGCAATAAAAATCCAAGAATAATGAAGAGTTTTGGCATCATCTATTCCAGGGGGAGATTGTTGGGATTGAACCCTACCAAAGGAACAATTGATAAAGCCAAAACTGGATCAGATTAGTAGATTCACAATAAGCAGTTGATTGCAACAGTTCTTTACCTTGAAAGTGGCCTAACAACTGATGACCTCTATCTACTGTCCGTCTACAATAACTGCTGATCTTCAACAACTGATCAAGTCTTAAGACTGTTGAAGTGCAAGCACTGATGCTCAATCTCCTGTCATGGTTCAAGTACTGCTGAAGACACAAAGCACTGCTAGGAGTATAACAGTGGAATGAAAAGCAATAGTTTAGCTTGTCTTTGTATTTATTGTAAATCAGTAGTTTGTAATAGCAGTAGTTGTATAGGTCAATGGTTACAGGTTGTTAGGAGGTTAGATGTCATTTTCATGGTGACGTTAGCAAAGATGCCACAGTGGTTTGTTCGGTATTATAAATAGAACAGTACCCTGTACTGTTCTATCAGCTCTCTTTATCACAAGTCATTCTGTACGAACATTCTCTGTGAGCTTAGGCTTAGGGGGAGATTGTATGCATTCATGCACGTGTAATTGAAGATTGTAATAAATATAATCATTCGATTCTCTGTTAAACATGTTTGTTGAAAGCAATTCTCTCATTTGATTGTGTGTTGAAAGTTTGTTTCATTTTATTCTTGTTCATCTTCATTATTATCAAACAAGCACAATCTTAAGAAACTCAGATCCTAACAGTTGCCATGGTAATACAAAAATAACGAGTTGTTGCTTAATGGAGACATTGCAAGACCAATCTGTTCATGAAGTATTACAGACCTTTAGTAGTCATACTGATATTAGCCTATTATCAAAAAAAATATTTATAGTACCTTAAAAACCGACCTTTTCTACTCTTAAACTTTATGATAATTTATGATAATGTCAAAACTAACTCTTTTAACTTTGTAAATGTCACTTTGACCCCTTTAAGTTTGTAAAGTTTCAAGTTTAACCTAAAACTAGCTTCTTATGTTTTTATTTTTTTTGTACGTGTCGTTATAAATTCGAGTTCGTCTACGCTTTAACATAATTTTTGTTTAGAAACAAGTTGGTTCAATTCTAGCAACTCTTCATATTTTGACGTAAATTTTGTTTGGAGCCAAAACGGGTGAAATATAATACCTTTTTATTGTATAAATTTGAGTTGCTATTTGTTTTGACTTTTGACGTAAAGTTAGCTCGGAAACAAGTTAGGTAGATTGTAGTCTAAACTTTATCAGACCTCGTATGATGCCAACGCATGTGTTTATAGTTGATAGCGAGTTATTAGTTGATAGCGCTATTAGGTTTGGCACCCTCACGACGTACCTGGATAGGACGGGCGTGAACTAATAACTTTAAATCTTGACCAATGTTTGATAGAGCATTGGAGAAGGGCAAAAAGGACCGTCTACGGTATCGAGTTATTATCAGCATAACAGAACATATCATAAGTCACTACTTGGTATTAAACGGTTAAAACAATCTGTGAACTCACCAGCGTGTCTGATACACTTTTTCTGCATGCTTGCAGGTCCTTAGGTACACTGTTATGGAACTTGCCATGGACGTGGTCACATTGCGATGACTCGGGCTGAGTTGACAAACTTGATTAACACACGTGTGGCTGAGGCCTTGGCAGCCTACCAAGCTGGTACGATACGTGCCAAATACTCTTTATTCCTGTGTCGCGTACTCAACTCTTAACCGTGTACAGTATTTTCCTTTGTCCTTAGGTCTGCAAGCGAATCAAAACCAGAACAATCCACCTGTGTGTACGTTCAAAACGTTCATGGATTGCAAGCCCTAAACTTTCAGTGGAGCTGAAGGCCCCGTGGGACTGCTCTGTTGGTTCGAGAAAGCCGAATCCATTTTTGCCATAGGTAATTTTCCAGAGGGGGACAGGGTGAAGTTTGCTTCTAGCACCTTGGAGGATGGTGCTCTGACCTGGTGTAATGCTCAGGTGTAGATGTTGGGCGTCGAGATGGCAAACGCGACCACTTGTGATGATTTCAAAGAGCTGATTCGGGAAGAGTACTGCCCTCGGGATGAAATTCAAAAGTTGGAGAACGAGTACTATAACCTGAAGATGGAAGGATCTGAGATCGAGGCTTATACGAAATGGTCTCATGAGCTGGCAAACATGTGTCCTAGTTTATCCTGACCACCACTTCGCAGGATCGAACTTTACATTAAGGGATTGGCACCACAAGTCAAGGGATTAGTCACTGCAGCAAATCTCAACGACCTACCACGAATTATCAGGCTGGCTCACAAGATCACTGATCAGGAGGTGGAGCGTGGCTCGCTGCCACCCCGTATTGCTGCTACTACTGCTATTACTGCTACTACTACCACCTCCACCACCGACAACAAGCGTAAGTGGAATGATGCAGATAAGGAAAACAAACTCGAATCAGTCACAAAAGAAGCCTGATAACAACAGCAGCCGTAGTTTTAGTGAATCATCTTCAGTTAATCAGAATCAGAACCACAGCCAGACTTCCGGTTACGCAGGAAAACAGCCAAAGTGCAATAAGTGCGGTTTCCATCACTATGGCCAGTGTAGTCGAGCATGTAAAAGGTGTGACAAGGTGGGTCACATGGCGAAAGATTGTAGAGCTCCACACCCCAAGCAACAACAGCAACAGCCCCAGCAGCAACATCAAAGGCAGTAACCCCAGCAGAATCGGGGTAATCAGAGGGGATGTTATCAGTGTGACAGTGAAGGGCATTTCAAGAAGGATTGCCCACAATTGAATCAGAATGCCAACAACAACAATAGGGGTAATCGTCAGAATAACAACGTGGGAAAGAACAATGGGAATAACGGCGGAAATGGCGCTCGCGGGCGAGCATTTACGATTGGAGCAGGGGATGCAAGGAACGATGGCAATGTCGTGACAGGTACGTTCTCTATCAACGGTATTTTAGCTACTGTATTATTTGACTCTGGTGCCAACTGGAGTTATGTGTCTTTGGGGTTCAATCGTCAGTTAGGGTTAACACCAACGCCTATCGAAACCCAACACGTAGTGGAATTGGCTGATGGAAAGTTTTTTGGAGCCTCGCATGTACTTTTAGGCTGTAAACTCGACCTTATGGGTCAAGTGTTTGACATAGACCTTCTCCCTATCACTCTTGGTAGTTTTGATATAGTCGTTGGTATGGACTGGTTGTCCAAACACAGAGCAGATATACTTTGCAAGGAGAAGATCGTGCGTGTACCTCTCCCTAACGGGGAATCTTTATCTACCCAAGGTCATCGAAGCGGTGCAACCGTCAACATCATCTCATCCATGAAAGCCCAAAAATGTTTACGAAAAGGCTACCCTGCTATTTTAGCGCTTGTTACTGACACCTTGCCTGAGGAAAAGAAAATCGAAGATCTACCTGTTGTTCGTAAATTTCCTGACGTTTTTCCCAAAGAACTTCCAGGTTTACCTCCACATCGTCAGGTGGAGTTCCACATTGATCTCACACCAGGAGTAGCTCCAATTGATCGCGCACCATATCGTCTTACACCTGGGGAGTTGCAAGAATTGTCGAATCAACTTTAAGAACTGTTGGATAGAGGCTTTATTCGACCCAGTTCTTCGCCTTGGGGAGCCCTAGTTTTTTTTTTGTGAAAAAGAAGGACGGATCCTTTCGCATGTGTATTGATTATCGCGAACTCAACAAGGTGACGGTAAAGAATCGCTATCCCTTACCTCGCATTGACGATCTGTTCGACCAGTTGCAGGGATCGAGCTTCTACTCAAAAATCAATCTAAGATCGGGCTATCATCAGATGAGAGTCCGAGAGGAGGATGTTCAAAAAACAGCTTTTCGCATGCGGTATGGCCATTACGAGTTCCTGGTTATGCCATTCGGATTAACCAACGCGCCAGCGGTATTCATGGATCTCATGAACCGCGTATGTAAACCATATCTCGACGATTTTGTCATCGTGTTCATCGATGACATCCTGATCTATTCGAAGAGCAAGGAGGACCACGAACGGCATCTGCGTCTTATTTTGGAGCTCTTGAGGAAGGAGCAGCTCTACGTGAAATTCTCTAAGTGTGACTTCTGGATTCGAGAAGTACACTTCCCCGGCCACATCGTTAACGAAATGGGGATACACGTGGATCCTGCTAAGATTGACTCAATCAGGAATTGGGCCGCACCAAAGAATCCTTCGGAGGTGCGATAATTTCTTGGTCTCGCTGGGTACTACCGAAGATTCATTGAGGGTTTCTAAAAGATCGCTCAACCTCTCACTGCTCTGACACAGAAGGGTGTAGTGTATACTTGGGGAATGAAACAGGAAGACGCTTTTCAGCTTCTGAAGCAAAAACTCTGTAGTGCACCGATTCTGTCTCTACCTGAGGGTACCGAAGATTTTGTAGTGTACTGTGACTGTTGTTGCACTACATCTGTTGATTTCGTCTTGGATCATGTTATACATTGTATTGTATAGATTAGGGCGCGTTTCACGAGAAAACTAGAGAGTATAGGTGTTTTAGAGAGTAGGTCCGCTTATACGAACATGTCGTATGTGGGAACCTACTAGGTCCGCTTATACGTACATGTCGTATGTGGGAACCTACTAGGTCCGCTTATACGAACATGTCCGTATGTGGGGACCTACCAACACTATAAATACCTCATAAGCGGATCTCATTTGTATCTTTGTAAAATTCCATACCGAAGTGCTGCCGTTGTGAAGATCGAGCTGTAAACATTGTCAAATCAATAAAACAGTAGATTAAAGTGAAGAACAAGCTATTTCTACCTACGTTTCTTGTTATTCCGCACCTGGAACATAGAAGAAAGCCTCTGAACGACTCATTCGGGTCGAATCACGATCCTACAATTGGTATCAGAGCTTGGGAGGAGGTATTCTACAGTGAATAGCTGGAATTCATCATCATTTCTTACTTCTACAACTTCTTTCTTCATCAGAACGAGATTTAACAGTCGGAATCCGCTCAAAATTTCACAGGTTGTAGGTAATTGAACCTTACAGAGGAACAGATGATGTAAAGCCAAAACTGGTTCAGAATAGTGGATTCGTCATAAGCAGCGGTTTGCTCTAAACTTTCCCCTTGACAGTGGCTCCAACATCTGATGCAACTCAAAGTACTGATATTCTACAACAAATGTTGACCTACAACAACTGCTGATTCCTAAAGACTGCTGGAGACAAAGCACTGATGTCCAATCTACTGATGTCTCAAAATATTGCTGAAGTCCAAAGCATTGTTGAAGACAAGCACTGTTGAACCAAAGGCCTGATCAACCAAAGGTGAACCACTGCCCAATCACAACAGCGGCTTAGTATCAACAGCAGATTCAACAGCAGCAGTTTAATTTGTATCTTGTAATCAGTTGTTTAGTAAGCAGGGTTTGTAGTAGTCAGTAGTTACAGGTTGTTAGGTTGTTAGATGTCACTTTCATGGTGACGTCAGCTGAGATGCTCAGTGGTTTGGACTGCCTATAAATGTAGCAGTACCCTGTACTGTTACATTTGATTGACGGAGTAGATTCTTCTTCTTCAGTCCAGTCCTTTCATCTTGTGCAACCAACCTTGGGGTATCAGGCTGAGGGGGAGCTTAGTTCTGTAAACATGCTGTAATCATTTGCTTTGTATTTCAATCATTCAACTTAATGAAAAGCATTTGTTTATCAAACTATTTTCCTCTTTGATTGTGTTTACAAAGTTTGCTACTCATTTCCGCTGCACTTATATCATTTCATATGTTCTGATTAATCGTTTTATGCAAACAAACACAATCATGACGGCCCCAGATCCTAACAATCCGCTTTTCTGACAAGGTTGAAGTCCGCTCATTGTGCATGTGATATAACTGAATCATTAATGTCGGATTAAATGATATTCTTGGCCATTCTGTTGTTAAATCGGAGTTCATAAAGTTGTCGGCCACATTTGGCTTCTAATAAACTTCAAATGAAAGGTCCTATCATATTGTATCAACAGGTATATCGGTCAAATAGAATTAATTTTGACAGCCCACATTCTCGGTAACAACAATCAAAAAGTTTGACGGTTCTTTAAACAAATTGAAATGTACCAATTGTTGGCCCAATCAGAACATATTGATATAACAAATAGATTGTCGGCACATGTGGCATATTTCTTTGGTCGGCCCAATCAAAGATTTTTAATATCATTGGCTCAATAGATATCTTGTGATTATTGGCCCAATCATCTTCATTTGTACATGTGATTTGTGTCAGCCAGCCCATGTTATTGTTTCTGAAATAGTGGGTAGTTCAAAAGGTTGTCAGTTGGTCATGTTATGATCAAGTCGGTTCATAACAAAAATTAAAGAAGCGTTATTTGTTTTAGTGGATTTGAAGGTACAATCAGTTTGTTCTAAAATTTGCGGCCAAATAATTGTTCGAGATAACAGGCTATAAAGCGGCCCAATCAGTCTTTGATTGTGTGCAAGTGAATTTAGTAATTGGAGTTGTCTATTTTATCTTTAATTGAATTACTATAAGTGGTCATTTATGGTTCAAATATTTTGAAAGGTCCATCAGTTTATATGTAGTGAACCAGTCCAATTGAAAGAAGGACAAGTTGTTTGGAAGTCCAAGTTATGTTTTTGTGAACCAAGTCATTAAAAGGTCACTTGATCTCAGTCCTGTCCGCTTGAAAGTTTGTTCCAGTTCGTACGGTTTGGAGTTCAAAATTGTTAAAAGTCCATCAGGTCGTTCGAAAGTCCATCAGTTCGTACGTAGTAAGTCTGGTCGTTTGATTTTGATCCGGGTCATAGCAGTCCGCACAGAATATTCATCAGTTCGAGTGATTCAGTTCGCACGGAGTATCAGTTTGATTCAGTTGGTTTGATAAGTATTTTTTTAAAACTGATTGTGTTTTGTTTGTTTGTGTACATCAGGAGATACAGGTGTGAAACATGGATACCGAGTTCTACAACGCATTTGCAACACCGTCTACTCCAGCTGCGATTGCTCAGGCCATGAATTTAGAGAAGGAGACAGGAACCACCCAGAAACCCCCGAAATTGATGAGTATTAAAGAATACTACGGGTCGAAAGATCGATTCGAGAACTGGGTTCAGGCAAACCATCTTAGATCATGGGAATGCATCTTGAAGAAATATGTGTTGCCTCGAACAGATTTACAAGTTCTCAAAGAGTTATCTGAGTTTACAGATCAAGAACGGGTTATGTACAAAGCGGAGAAAATGATGATCAGTCTGCTGCAACAAGCAATCAAAG
Source organism: Helianthus annuus (assembly GCF_002127325.2). NCBI lineage: Eukaryota > Viridiplantae > Streptophyta > Magnoliopsida > Asterales > Asteraceae > Helianthus > Helianthus annuus. The sequence continues at coordinate 106,295,450 of NC_035440.2, read as the reverse complement.
AGGATATATTCATTCTGCTACAGCATGACAAAGCTGCAAAGTCAATCTGGGATGCACTTAAAGTCAAATTCGAGGGAAGCAAGAACATGATAAAGAGCAAGAAAGCGCTGCTTAAGAAAGAGTTTGATCTGTTCAGCAGCTTACCGGGAGAGGATACAAAGAAGCTGATTGAACGTTACTGTCACCTTGTACGATCAATGTCGATGTTAAGTATTACAAAAGATCGTGAAGAGTGGGTGGACAAGCTTGCCGATGCTCTACCACAAAAAGAGTGGGGAACTTATCTGATGATTCTGAAAAACACGGGTGTTTATGATGGGTTAACGATTTCTCAGTTTATCGAAAAGATCAAAAGTCAGGATCTGGAACAGCAGAAGATCGCTAGGATGAACAGTCCGAGTGGTCAACAGGACGTGAAGATGTACTATAAAGGTAGTATTCCAGTTCCTGAAGTTGAGAGAAGTCCAAAAATCCAGACTGCATTCAGTGCTGGAGATTCATCAGAAAAAGCTGATCAAAGTTCAACCAAAAGCAGCAGTGGATTTTCATCATTTCCGAGTGTAAATCCTAAAGAATCAAATACAAGTTTTCAGTCTCAAAGCACAAAAACAGGAAATGGCTACGTGATTCAATGCAACATTGCTCTAAATCTTCCAGAAGGCCAAAGCTTTTCAGAAGTCACTGCTAAAGACCACATGGCTTTACTTGGTTCTGTATTGTTATCTTATGAGGGTCTAGTAGCTGGTCGGATCGGAAATCCTATGCTCACAAAGGAGGATTACGATCAGATAGACGCCGAAGAGATGGAATTAATGGATATCAAATGGTGTCTTGCAAGTGTTCTTCGACGCGCTGAAAAGTTCAAGACTATCACCGGGAGAAATGACTTTCTTGATGCTCATGTATCTACTTTAGGTTTTGATAAATCTAAAGTTACTTGTTTTCGATGCAGGGAGAAAGGCCATTTCAAACGGGAATGCAAGAACAGAGAAGCTAGCGGTGCTCAGAATCCGTTCGGAAAAGACGACTACTACCGGAAAGCTATTTATCAGCAAGTTGGTCAATCACAAGACTCACAGACGGCTCATGGTAGAAAGATTGAAGATTCAAAGAGAGCATGTTTGGTGAACTTCAACTGGAGCAACTACATATCTCCTGATAGCAAAGCCTGTTTAGTTGATCAAGATGATGAACAACTACCTGAAGGTTTCAGCTGGGATATGTTTGTTGATGAAAAAGGAGACTTCAAAGCTTTCATTGCAAAGATTGTCAGAGAACCAGACATGTTTGCCACCTGGATGAAGTCTATCGGTGAAACTGTCAAGTCTGTTGCTTCTGATGAAAGTTCTATTAGTGGTGATGATAGTTCACAGATTTCAAATGAGAGTGTACAGAATAATGTTACTTCAGAAAAGGAAGTTGTATTTGATCGAACACCGTCTGATTCTGGTGTATCAGATGCTGATTCTGAAAAATCTGTACAATTTGATCAATCACCAGTTGACAGTAGCAGTGACGATGAGGAGGAGAAACATATAAATGTTGCAAAATCTCATCTTTCTCCTGAAAGTTTTCATTTCTATTTTGCAGATCGCTTGGAGAAACTGAAGGAGAAAAGAGCTGCTAAAGAACAACAAAAGAAATCTGAAGATGATGTTCAAAATGTTGAAAGTGTTGCTGAGAAGATTACTGAAGTTGAGAAAGTAATTGAAGCTGAGAAGGTGAAAGAAGAAGAAAAGGTGATTGAAGTTGTGAAAACAATCGAGGTTGAGAAGATTGTTGAAGTTGTCAAGCCTTGCAAAAAGTGTTTGGAATCTTGCAAGGAATGTGCAGCAAAAGATGATATAATAGCTGAGTACGAGAAGAAGAAGGAGCAGTTACTGTTCAACCTCAACTATGTGAAAGAATCTTATGATGTCTTGAACAAAACAGTAACTGGCCTCCAAAAGACAAATTCTGAGAGAGAACAAGCACTAACGATGATGAATGTTGTGATGATGACAAAGCAGAAAGCCATAAATTTTTACATCTAAGAAAGTGCTAAGTGGAAGCAAGAGTTGGAGACAGAAAAGATCGAGAATGAGAGAATTAGACGTTTGTTACAAAGCTATTCTAGTTCTGATTATCTCATTGATCGTATTTACCCAACTGTTGCAGGTATGGAAGCTTTTCAAGACGAGAAGCAAAAGAAGAAGAAAGATTGTGGTAAGAAACTGACTGTTAGCTATAACAAGTGTCCGCCTCCAATTTGGGAAGGGTATTCTCCTAGAAAACCAAACGAGGAGCAACTTGAGAAAGCAGTCAATATAAAGCTAAAAACCGACACAACTGACGTTTTTCCAGATAACATTGAAGTCACGTTTACCTCGTCCGATACCGATCATGAGTCTGAGTTAATTAAAAAGGTGGTCGATCAGGTGTTGGATACTGATGAGGAGTCCGAGTCAAAATCTGAGTCTGGATGGTCAAATTCGTCAGTCAACAGTCAAAATTCGTCGGTTAAACGGTCTTACAGTAAAGAATTTTTATTATCGAAAGCAAATTTGGATGATGAAACATTTGAAGTTGTATACACTTTAAATGATTCGGACAAATTATACTATGACAACGAATTTCCAATAAGAAGTGTTCGTTTTGACATGATCAAAAAGGTTTTCAAAATGACAGAAATCAATATTTCTGAAATAAAAGATTTAAATCTTACTGAAAAACCTAAAAAATACACTTCAAGAGTTCAACAACGTCTAAACAACAAAAAGGGTTACAATTCTGGTTCTGGTTTTCAAAAGAAACCTAACCAAAATCGTAGCTACAAAAAGAAAGGATTAGGCTTTGTTCCACCAGAAAACTATAAAAATGATAAAAATTCTAAAACAAAAACAGAATTTGTGTCAGGTGGAAGCTCAGAAGATGAACAGAAGAAACCATTCTGGAGACAGTCAAATCAAGAGTTTCTTACTAAAAGAAAGAAGAATGGAACTGAAGTGTTTTATCAAAGAAAGACTCGAACCTGTTACAAGTGCAATGAAGCTGGTCACATTGCATGGAACTGTTCGACAAATGCAAAAACAAAATAGGGAGTTTCTCAGAAATTAAAAGACAAAGTTGTTGATGTTGAACCACCAACCAATAGACTTAAAATTTTTGAAAATTCAAAATATGAGGTTGGTGAGTGTTCGAAGAAGAATTTTTACAAAAAGAAAGAAAAAGACAACCAAGTGTGGGTTGTTAAAAAGAATGATGAAAATGTCGGCGATGAATCTGGTTCGACAAAGCCAGAAGAGCCACAGGTTGAGGAGAAAATTTCAGTGAATGATGAAGAATTCCATCACTGAAATTTTCATTAAAAAGAAAGTTGGTAAAACTGAGATTTCGAATCAGTTTTATAATGAGAAAAAAGATTTTGATGTCGAGAAAACATTTAACGGAAATGTTAAAAAGATTTTTGGGAAAATGTTGAGTGGAAAAGCAAAGGGGTTAAAGATTTATATGCGACTAAAAAGGCAACATACAACCCCACTACGCAAGAATTGAAAGCCATCAAGTCTGAGAAGACTTGGATGGAAGTTTGTTTTCCATGAAGTCTTAGGACTATGCCGGAGATCCCAAGTTTATATCGTGGATCAGGAATCGGCATCATTCTAGTGTTTCGAAAATGTTGCTTGAAAGATTTTGATAATGTTTGAATGTTTACAGATGAAAGGACTACGCCGGAGCTTCCAGGTTGGTAATTGAGAAGCAGGAATCGGCATCTTTCTGACTAATTTAACAAGTGGTAAAAAGGTTTCTGTAGATGACTCATTCCTACAGGAAAACCTACAAGTGGTATTATTTGGTTTTACTTACAAGTGGTATTTGTTGGTTATACTTTGAAGAGATTATGTTTTCTAGTGATACTGAGGTTTCTGAACTGAAAATGGTAAATCAGGGACATTAAGTTGTACTTGATTTACTATACATATGAGATTGATAAACAAGATGATGAACTATATCCCCATGCTTCACAAGTGGTAAACTTAAAAAGTGGTAAAAACAAACTCATTTTTCGGAAAAATCATTTCGATTAAAACAAACTTAAGTGTTTTGAGATCTAAATGAGAAAATGGTTTGTTGAAAGGGGGAGTTCAGATTGTTTTTGTCGAGTGAATGGCGATTTGATGTGATTCGATGTCAGTTGTCAAGTTTCTTTATAGTTTATTTTACTTTTTAGTTTTCAAGTGGGTCAAGAGTCTATTTATTTTCAAATTTCCCTTTAAATGTGTTTGCATTTTAGGGGGAGTAGAGAAATTTCAGAAAATCCAAAAACATTTGAAAATTTGAAAAAGAAAAAAACATGATAAAATTCAAAAATGAGTTTTATTGTGAAAAGAGGAAATGATAGTACATCAGTAGGCTATCACAACATGCTAAAGAAATGTAAAGATAAAATGTGATAAACAATCTCACTGAGGATGTGCCAGTAGGTTTTTACACACTTAATAAATTGTGACGAGATATAAACTAAATTTCAAACTTGCTTGTTCTGTGGGTTAACACAAACTTGGATATATAGGTAACCCCTGAAATCTTGTTTGAAAGGTCCCTTATTCTGAGATACTAGGTCTTTATGCTCAGTGATATATGGGGTATTATCCCGGGACTTCTGCTATATTGAAGTACTGACCTATTCCCGGATAATGCTTTCCGCAAAAGCTTGAAACATAGCTTCGCCCTCAGCATGCTGATGAAACAATAAAATTGATAGTCGCTGCTGTTGAAATAAAAAGATCCTCTAAAGGGGACACACCAAAAGTCGAAGCCGTCATCTCTCTGCGTATACAGAAGTATCGACCTGAGCTCTCACGGCCCTCGCATCTAACCCCTATACAGATATCAGCTGTGGTATACTCACCTGTAAGACTGAATATTGGGATCTGGATACGGGAGTATATTCAAGTAGTGAGACACACGAATAAGTCAGTATCTAAGACATTAACATCGTATCTCGGATCAGTTGAACTTTGTGTGAGAATTTCAGTGGACCGATATACTGACAATCTAGGTGAATTGTTTTGAACTGAAAATGTAATCAAGCTTAACGGTGTTAGTGACATGTCTCATAAACTGATATGATCCTCTTATACGAACTCACAAAAATATGTTTGTAAATATTTCATTTCTACATTCTCGTGCTTTTACAAGTGGTGTCAATTATTTTTTAGAAAAATCCAAAAAGATTTTGTATGTGTTTTAGCATAAATTTTTGAAAAAGACAAAAAGATTTTTGACAACTGATGTAGGAAAGCTGATTTTCAAAATTCCGAGTGCTAAACATGATGAAATTGTTGTGAGGGGGAGTGTGCTTTAAATGTCAAAAAAAAATTAATCAACAAGTGGTTCATCATAGAGAAAGTAATTTGAGGAAAAGTTGTAGTTGGTGCACTTGTATATGAGAGGGAGTTAGTATTGGTGCACACAAAGTGTTAAATTTAGAAATTTTATTTCTGGGTTAAGATTGTGCAGGAATAGCCAGGTTTTGATCTTGGATCTGAAGATAGAGTGCCAGGTTTTGATTCCTGAAGACCTCTGAATGAAGAAAACCAAGTTTCGATCCTGGAAATCAATCTTGAACTTGTGAAGGCCAGACAACGATCCTGAAGATGTTACTGAAGAACAAAGGAATACCAGTAAACCGAGAGGGGGAGTCTGAAGATAGAGAGAAAGAAAAGCCCAGAGACTGATCAAGACTGAAGATGTGAAGACACAACATTGTTGTGACTCGATAGTCGACTCCATCAACATCTGAGGGGGAGTCTTTTGGTGCACTACATCTTTTGATTTCGTCTTGGATCATGTTATACATTGTATTGTATAGATTAGGGTGCGTTTTACAAGAAAACTGGAGAGTATAGGTGTTTTAGAGAGTAGGTCCGCTTATACGAACATGTCGTATGTGGGAACCTACTAGGTCCGCTTATACGAACATGTCTGTATGTGGGGACCTACCAACACTATAAATACCTCATAAGCGGATCTCATTTGTAACTTTGTAAAATTCCATACCGAAGTGCTGCCGGTGTGAAGATCGAGCTGTAAACATTGTCAAATCAATAAAACAGTAGATTAAAGTGAAGAACAAGCTATTTCTACCTACGTTTCCTGTTATTCCGCACCTGAAACATAGAAGAAAGCCTCTGAACGACTCATTCGGGTCGAATCACGATCCTACAATGAGGCTTCTATTCAGGGTCTCGGTTGCGTGCTGATGCAACGCGAGAAAGTGATAGCTTACGCCTCTAGACAGCTGAAGGTGCATGAAAAGAATTACACGACTCACGACTTAGAGTTGCGGGCCATGGTGTTTGCACTCAAAATCTGGAGGCATTACTTGTACGGTACTAAATGCACTATTTATACCGACCACAAGAGCCTTCATCATATATTTGACAAGAAGTAATTAAACATGCGACAGCGTCGCTGGGTAGAACTCTTAAACGACTACGACTGTGCAATCAAGTATCATCCGGGTAAGGCTAACGTTGTAGTTGATGCCCTTAGTTGGAAGGAAACGAAACCCAAACGTGTCCGCGCCTTGCAGCTTACTATTCATTCTAACCTACCTGTAACATCCGCCAAAATGGGTTTCCAAAATCCGAACCGTTTTGAATTTTGGTTCCTAACCCTTGAAACTCGAGAGCTTCGCAAAATAACTAATTGTTTATCCTTAATTCGTTATAAATATGGTCATTTATCTATTCGTTTAACTAATTAAATTTCCAATATATATATATATATATATATATATATATATATATATATATATATATATAGGGGGCTGCTAGAATGAAAACCACCCCAAGTTGTAAGAACCGCGAGAACCACACCATCCGGGTCGCCGTTTACCATGATTTTTTTTACAACTAGATGTGTATATTATAAACACATCCGTAAAAAAAAAGTTTAAACGCCCCCCCCCCCCCCCGAGGGGGTAGTTTTTTACACCACAAGTTTGGTGTTTTTTTTTCTTTTTTTTTCACCAAACTTGTGGTGTAAAAAACTACCCCCTCGGGGGGGCGTTTAAATTTTTTTTTTACGGATGTGTTTATAATATACACATCTAGTTGTAAAAAAAAATCATGGTAAACGGCGACCCGGATGGTGTGGTTCTCGCGGTTCTTACAACTCAGGGTGGTTTTCATTCTAGCGGCTCCCTATATATATATATATATATATATATATATATATATATATATATATATATATATATATATATATATATATTAGTTTATTTATTTCTATAGCTAGTTGATTAATAATTAAACAAATATTTTGCAATTTAAAATCGTTAATATAAACAAGTTAGTTGATTTGGAATGAGTTTTGGTTAATTAAAGTTATATCTCAGTTAGTACAGTTAGAGAAAACTAAAGGGCTAAATTGTAACTTTTAAAAGTTGAAGCTTATAAGTAATAAAAAAACAGTAGACCTCGGGATCGAACCCGGGTCTCACCGTTTCAAAGAAACACCACATACCACTCCACCACTTATCATCTTTGGCAACAAACCTTATTCCTTCGACTTGTATATCCATTTTTCGCGCTGATTTCGTTTTGAAACATTTGCCGCCAAACATAAGACGCGTACAACGTGTTTCTTTCCTTTTGTTCCTTCGCTGATTTCCCGGTAATAGGTTGTTTCCGCGTTTTCCTTTTTGGTTTCAGTCACGAACATAGCCATGACCTTGTCCCTATTAAAACCTTATTATAAAGCAACCACTTTAGGCTAAGGGTAGTTGTACCCTTGGCTTTGGGTGCTTTTCAAAAAAAAAACTGAAATTTTCTCTTTTAACCTTAAAGTTTTAATTTTGACAATATAAGTTTAAAGTTTTAATCTTTGTTTCCTTTTTAACCTTAAAGTTTTAATCTTTGATAATTTAAGTTTATAGTTTTAATCTTTGTTAATTTAACCCCTTTGATTAAATTTATTTTTCACTTCTAATTCAAAAGTTTCCATCTTATACAATTTAACCCCTTTGATTAATTTGATTTTTCACTTCTAATTCAAAAGTTTCCATCTTTTGCGATTTAACTACTTTGATTTTTTTACTTATGTGTTGTAATCTTGGCTTTGGGGGTTTTTCAAAGAAAAAATGGTTATGCATATTGTTGTTGTAATCTTGGCTTTGGGGGTTTTTTCAAAACAAAATTGATTTTTTTACTTTTCACCTCCAAAAGTATTTCATAAATTACTTTTAACCCAAAACTATTTGTTTTTTTTTACTTTTAACACAAAACTTTTATCTTTACAATCTATTCTCACAAGTTTTTTTACTTTCAACTTTGGTCCTTTATAGTTTTCATTTTCCACAAATTTTTCGCTTTATGCTTCGTTCTAAATTTTGTGACTTAACACATCGCAACGTGCATCTTTGGTTTAACGTTTTTATGTTTCGTTCTAAATTTTGCGAGTTAACACGACGCAACGTGCGTGTGTGGGTGAACGTTTTTACATCGTCTGTTTGTTTTCCTGTTTGACAGGTTTAACATGACGTGCGCGTCCTAAATCGACTTAGTTATAACTAAAGAATCCCAGCCGTATTGCGGCGGGTAGTAATTCTAGTTCTTCATTAATTATCATTCTTACCATTTCTCGATTACGGAAGATTCAAACTTTCTAAAATAAACGTGAACGGAATAGTATATATATATATACTAGCACTGTTTTGAACACGATCACAACACTTCTCACCCTCTTCTGTTTCGATAAACAACCCACCGGAGACACGGACATCACCGGAAAGCACATTCGCCGGAGATCGGAGACGTCACCAGATACGATCGGACCCTTATCCTTTTCGTTTCGGTACATTTTGCTTCTCCGATTCAATTTATCCTCTTACTACTTTTATATGTTGATCAACAGAAGTGCTAAATCGAATTCTAAGGAATGTTAACAGTGAGATTTGTTTTGTTCATATTAGTCACTGTTTATGTTGGAAATTTGTGAAAATAGTATTTTTCACAAATATAGGAAAATGATTTTTCCTATTTTGGACTAGAAATAAATATAAGGAAATGAGCGGGTTTTATATATTTATTTGTGGGTTTGTATTCTACGTTGGAAGAGCTTCGCAACGAACTAAACCACGTCCAAAACGGAGCTAAGATGAATGAGATATCGATGCTCAAAGTTTGGTGTTTGAAACTTGAATGCTGAAAAAAGTGGGAAAGTGGCACCTTGTCCCACATAGGAGGAGAGATGAAACTTAAAGGGGTATTTAAGTGGGAACTCTCCATCCTTATTGTTTCATGGAAGCACTCACTAAGTGTACTCGCGAAGGGTGCGGAGCCCCCTAACCCGCACGCGCGTACGCGCGCGCGTGGCGTGGCCGATGAGGCGCAATGTGGCGCTTTGATGGCGCACTTTGCACGCTCGCATCACCGCGAGCCGTTTGAGAGCCGCCTTTGTATTTTTGACCGCTTGCGCGTGGTGGAGCACAAGGGTTGCAAGGACCAAGTGGCTGGTGATGTGGCATGCAGGCGCATGACCCTAGTGGGTCCGCGCGCAGTGGCGCATGACGTGGCAGTCATGCGCGTACGCGCACGAGTACATATGGCATGATGACGCGCACTGGCGCATGGAGCATGGGCACTGAGGTGACGTGCGCGGCGCACCAAAGTGAGCCAAAACGGCGCGACTGTGTGGCGTGCTCGTAGAGGCTCACAGGTGAGGTGGCACACGCGCGCAGGTGCGTATGGGATTGAGCCAAGATGGCGCACACGCGCATGGCAGTGAGCCAAAATGGCGCATGCGCGCAGGGGCATGCAGACATTGCGCGCGCAGGGGCGTGCAGACATTGCGCGCGCAGAAGCTTACAGCAGCAGTTAATGCTGTGCAGTTACGTTTCAGCATTCGAAACTGACGAAGTTAATGCGTTTGACTGAGAATTAAGTTACGAATTAAAGTGCATTATAGACGTCTAATGCAGTTTAATTCTCCCATTTAATTCGTTTTTCAGATTCGTCAAGACCTGCAACTATAAATAGGGTGCTACCCTATTGCAGAAAACACACCGACAAACACACTTCTCTACAATCTCTCTGTATAACAATCTTCATCTTCTTCAAGCACTCAAGGTACACCTTCGGGTAGGAGTCAAGACCGGCAGTGCAACTGCTTGCGGTTGTTGTATCCTGGAAACAAACGTGTTCTCCTGGGAGACACGAAATTTGTTTTAAGGGACCTGTGTCTAACACGATCCTCATCCAAGAACTGTTTTTCTATTCGAGTTTTCTGTTCTTGTTTTTCCTTTTTCAGTTGTAATTGTACTGTATTTTATTTTGTTTCTGATTTGTTCCTGTAATTCAAGTTAATAAATATTTTTATTTATTTTTACACGAACAGATTCCTAGAATCTTAAAACAAATTTTTAAAACACCGTTCGTGTAAGACACAAACAATTCTGCTGTGATTCTAATTTTTTTTTCTCACAGCAGGTTGTGTTTTAAAAAGGTTTTTTCTCTGTTTTGGTTCAAAGTAGCGACTTTGTCAAAACAGAACTCTGCTTCTACTCCTTTCTGTTTTGAGTTCTAAAAAACTACTGTTGTAGTCTTCAAAGTTGGACTTAGAAGCTACACGGCTGGTTTTGCTCACTCGTAAAAATAATAAATTAGCATATTTATTATTTTGAAAACAGTTTATTAACTTGTTTTCTTGGGACTTTTTCAGAATGTCGACTGAAAATGTGAACACGAGCAACACTAATGTTGTCGTTGGAACCCCTACCAACACTGTGGGAGCGTCCATAGTGGCAAATCATGCTGAACGACCCTAGAAGTTCTCGGGTCTCCACTTTAAAAGGTGGCAACAGAAGATGTTCTTCTATTTGACCACCATGAACCTTGCGAGGTTCTTGACTGAAACCGCTCCCCAACCTGCGGAAGGGGAGACCGACGGCTCTGAGCGCGGTAGAGGCTTGGAAGCACTCGGATTTCATTTGTCGAGGCTATGTACTCAACGGTGTCTCGGATGCCTTGTATAATGTGTACTACAATATCAAGACTTCCAAAGAATTATGGGAGTCTTTGGATAAAAAGTACAAAACGGAGGATGCGGGAACAAAGAAATTTGTTGTCGCCCGTTTCTGGGACTACAAAATGGTTGATAACAAGACTGTTATAAACCAAGTCCAAGAGTTACAAATTATACTTCATGACCTCCATGCTGAGGGAATGGTACTTAGCGAGACATTTCAAGTGGCAGCCATGATCGAAAAATTACCTCCTGCTTGGTTGGATTTTAAGAATTATCTTAAACACAAGCGAAAGGAAATGACGATTGAGGAACTTGTCGTCCGTCTTCGTATAGAAGAGGAAAACAGGGTGGCCCAAAAAGGCTCCATTTTGCCAGCTTCAGCTAAGGCAAACATGGTGAAAATTGGGGAATCCTCAAAGGGTAATAAAGGCAAGGGTAAAAACAACAACAAGGGGAAAAGCAAAGGTTAACAACCTTGGACCGAAAAAGGGGGCTGTGAAAAAGACGTCTGCGCCTTTCCAAGGTACTTGTTACAACTGTAACGAGACGAGGCACCGTGCTAACCAATGCAAGAAACATAAGCGTGAGCGGGCGCACATGGTTGATGAGGATGGTATGCCTCTGATTGCAATGATAACCGAGGAAGCGGCTATGATTGAAGAAGTCAACGCGATGGGTGAAAACCCAAAAGGATGGTTCGTTGACACGGGTGCAACCCGCCATGTTTGTGGAGACAAGGCTCTTTTCTCTACATTCAAGGAAACGTCGGGTGAAGAAAAGCTTTATATTTGAAATAAAGCTAACGCAAGAATCAAAGAGGAACGCACAGTCATCCTGAAGATGACTTCTGGCAAGGAGTTGACCTTGACCAAAGTGCTTTATGTTCCAGAGATACGGAAGAATCTCGTATCGGGATGGATGCTCAACAAGTTTGGATTTCGTCTAGTGTTTGAATCGGACAATTTTGTCTTGTCTAGACATGGTACTTTTATCGGAAAGGACTATGCCCTTAATGGAATGTTTAAAATGAATGTTTCGGTTGTAAACAAAAACAAAAATATGAATGAAACTTCTTGTTCTACTTACATGATTGAGTCTTCTAATGTTTGGCATGGTAGACTAGGACATGTAAATTTTAATTCTTTACGCCGTTTAATTAAATTAAATTTGATACCAACATTCCATATCGAATCCGATCACAAATGCGAGACATATGTCGAATCCAAACTAACGAGATCATCGTTTAAGTCGGTTGAAGTCGGTTGAACGAATAACCGAACCCCTTGATTTAATTCATACCGATGTGTGTGATTTAAAAGCGGTTCCCACGCGTGGAGGAAATAAGTACTTCATCATGTTTATTGATTGTACAAAATATTGCTATGTGTATTTACTAAAGTGTAAAGATGAAACAATAGAAAAGTTTATCTTGTACAAAAATGAAGTTGAGAATCAACTTAAAAAGAAGATAAAAGCAGTGGGAAGTGATCGAGGAGGTGAATATATTGCACCTTTTGCGGATTTATGCGCAAAAAGTGGCATTGTACACGAGTGTACACCTCCTTATTCTCCACAATCAAATGGCGTTGCGAAACGAAAGAACGGCACATTGAAAGAGATGATGAACGCCATGTTGATAACCTCGAGAGTGAACCGAGAAATGTGGGGGGACGCCATTCTCTCAGCAAACTATCTTATGAACAAGATACCTTTGAAAAATAGGGACGAAACTCCATATGAGTTATGGAGAAAAAGGAAGCCTTCGTACAAATACTTGAAAGTGTGGGGGTGCCTAGCTAAGGTGATTGTACCAGCTCCTAAGGCTCTTAGGATAGGACCCAAAACGGTTGATTGCATTTTCATTGGATATGCACATCAAAGTAGTGCACATCGTTTTCTTGTACATGAGTCCAAGAATCCCGATGTACACAAACACACTATCATAGAGGCAAATTCTAACATCGTCTCATATTTTGAGAATGTGTTTCCTATGTTAGGACACACACATGAGACTTCATCAGCAGCGGCTGATAAAGCAGGTCCAAGTTCATCTACATGGTTAGATGAAGCAGGTCCGAGTTCATCTATGAGGTTAGATGAAACTCATGAACGACCTGAGGTCGAGGAGGGTGAGCTTAGACGAAGCAAACGACAAAGGGTTGAAAAATCCTTTGGTCCAGACTTCATGAGCTATATGGTTGAGGGTGAGCCCAATACCTACCGCAAGGCGGTTACCTCCGCAGAAGGACCTCAATGGCAAGAAGCAATTAAGAATGAAATTGATTCTATATTGCAAAATCATACTTGGGAGTTAGTAGATCTTCCACCTGGTTGTAAACCACTTGGATATCGTTGGATATTCAAAAGGAAGATGAAAGCTGAGGGAAGTATTGATAAATACAAGGCAAGGTTAGTGATCTAAGGATTTAGACAAAAGGAGGGTCTAGACTACTTTGATACTTACTCGCCTGTGACGCGAATAACCTCTATACGATTGGTTCTTGCAATTGCGGCTCTAAGAAATTTGGAAGTTCACCAAATGGATGTAAAGACCGCATTTCTAAATGGCAATTTAGAAGAAGAAATTTACATGGAACAACCCGAGGGTTTTTCCGCCCCAGGAAACGAGGGCAAAGTATGTAAATTGGTCAAGTCTTTGTTTGGCTTGAAGCAAGCTCCAAAACAATGGCGCCAAAAGTTTGATCATGTCATGATTGACAATATTTTCAAAATAAATGAGTGCAACAAGTGTGTTTATTTTAAAGACACACCAAGAGGTTATGTAATCTTATGTCTTTACGTAGATGATATGCTTGTCATTGGGAGTGATGATAACATGATCAATTCAACAAAAGACATGTTGAAATCGAGGTTTGACATGAAAGACATGGGTCTCGCGGATGTGATTCTTGGAGTAAAAATCACTAGAACCCAAAATGGTCTTGTGTTGAGTCAATCTCACTACGTGGACAAGATCCTTGGGAAATTCAATTCGGACGATACGAGTATAGCTCGAACTCCAATTGATACTACCCAATGCCTAAGGAAGAATAGAGGCGAGAGTGTTGCTCAGTTAGAGTACTCAAGGATAATTGGGAGTCTCATGTATCTAATAACATGTACTAGACCCGACTTAGTGTATGCTGTGAGCAGGCTGAGTAGATACACTAGTAATCCGTGCGCGGAACATTGGAAAGCTATCACGAGGGTGCTCAGATACATAAGATACACAAGAGACTATGGATTGCATTATACCCGTGATCCAGCAGTGATCGAAGGATACACTGATGCGAACTAGATATCGGATATAAAGGATCATAGATGCACAAGTGGGTACGTTTTTTCACTTGTGGGCACGGCTATAGCTTGGAAGTCGTCCAAGCAAACTAGTATAGCTAGATCCACGATGGAATCCGAATTCGTCGCTTTAGATAAAAGCGGGGAAGAGGCAGAGTGGCTACGTCAATTTGTGGAAGATATTCCAAGATGGCCAAAGCCATTGACGGCGATCTGCGTACATTGTGACAATCAATCAATGCTTGTTAGAGCACAAAGCGCAATGTACAATGGCAGATCAAGGCACATTCGACATAGACACAACACGGTACGACAACTTATCTCAACGGGTGTTATCTCAGTTGACTATGTTAGGTCAAAGGAGAACATTGCTGACCCGTTAACAAAAGGCTTAAGCATAGATAAGGTGTATAAGTCATCAA